>NW_027140711.1:0-1415000 GCF_036365525.1 Heterodontus francisci | reverse complement strand
ATTTCTGACACTCACACACATACACAGATCCGGTAACATTGCTCCAGTCTGATGTCTAATTTCTCTGTTTATTTCTGACACTCAAACACATACACAGATCTGGTAACTTTGCTGCAGTCTGATGTCTAATTTCTCTGTTTATTTCTGACACTCACACACATACACAGATCTGGTAACATTGCTCCAGTCTGATGTCTAATTTCTCTGTTTTTTCCCTTCCTCACAGTTAACTTGCTGACGATTGTGATCCTGTCTCGGGGAAAGTGCGGTCTCTCCAAATGTGTCACTCGGTACCTGGTGGCCATGTCAGCGGCGGATCTACTGGTCATTATCCTGGACCTGATATTCAGACACATTCCCATTGTTTATTATGAACAGTTTCTGTTCCTGTATTACATCCCCGTGTGTAATATCCACGCCGTCCTGCTTTACACAGTCACAGACTGTTCTGTCTGGTTCACCGTCACTTTCACCTTTGATCGATTTGTGGCCATTTGTTGTCAGAATCTGAAAAGTAAATATTGCAGTGAGAAAACATGTGCTGTGGTTGTGGGAACAGTGAGTGTGCTGAGCTGTTTAAAGAACATCTTCTGGTATTTTATGTTCACGGGTCGGTATTGGCTGGAGAACAATCCCTGGTTTTGTTTTGTAACAATGGGTGTTCCGGAATCTCGTGTCTGGGGAACAATCGAGTTCCTCCACAACATTCTAACCCCGGTCATCCCATTTGTGCTGATTCTGCTGCTCAACGCTCTCACCGTCAGACACATTTTAGTGAGCAGCAGAGGACGCAGGAGACTCCGGGCTCACAGCAGTGGGGAGAGTCACAGAGACCCCGAGATGGAGAGTCGAAGGAAATCTATCATTTTACTGTTAGTTATCTCTGGTAATTTCATGCTGTTGTGGACCCTGTTAATGGTGTATTCTATATGGAGCCGGATGTATAATTTGGGTTATCAGTCTGTTTATCTCCCTCTGTTTCTGCAGGAATTGTCCTTCATGCTCCAGCTCCTGAGCTGCTCCACAAACACTGTGATTTACGCCGTGACCCAGACTCAGTTCAGAGAGCAGGTGAAGAATGTGCTGAAATATCCCTTTAATACAATTGTTAAATTAATTCAATAATCAGAGGAGGGGGAGGGGCCTGTCACCATGGAGACAGAGCGGGGGAGGGGACCTGTCACCATGGAGACAGAGCGGGGGAGGGGACTGTCACCATGGAGACAGAGCGGGGGAGGGGACTGTCACCATGGAGACAGAGCGGGGGAGGGGCCTCTCACCATGGAGACAGAGCGGGGGAGGGGACTGTCACCATGGAGACAGAGGGGGGAGGGGCCTGTCACCATGGAGACAGAGCGGGGGAGGGGCCTGTCACCATGGAGACAGAGCGGGGAGGGGACTGTCACCATGGAGACAGAGCGGGGGAGGGGCCTCTCACCATGGAGACAGAGCGGGGGAGGAGACTGTCACCATGGAGACAGAGCGGCGGAGGGGCCTCTCACCATGGAGACAGAGCGGGGGAGGGGACTGTCACCATGGAGACAGAGCGGGGGAGGGGCCTGTCACCATGGAGACAGAGCGGGGGAGGAGACTGTCACCATGGAGACAGAGGGGGGCGGGGCCTGTCACCATGGAGACAGAGCGGGGGAGGAGACTGTCACCATGGAGACAGAGGGGGAGGGGCCTGTCACCATGGAGACAGAGCGGGGGAGGGGACTGTCACCATGGAGACAGAGGGGGGAGGGGCCTGTCACCATGGAGACAGAGCGGGGGAGGGGTCTCTCACCATGGAGACAGAGCGGGGGAGGGGCCTCTCACCATGGAGACAGAGCGGGGGAGGGGCCTCTCACCATGGAGACAGAGCGGGGGAGGTGACTGTCACCATGGAGACAGAGCGGGGGAGGGGCCTCTCACCATGGAGACAGAGCGGGGGAGGGGACTGTCACCATGGAGACAGAGCGGGGGAGGGGCCTCTCACCATGGAGACAGAGCGGGGGAGGGGACTGTCACCATGGAGACAGAGCGGGGGAGGGGCCTCTCACCATGGAGACAGAGCGGGGGAGGGGCCTGTCACCATGGAGACAGAGCGGGGGAGGGGCCTCTCACCATGGAGACAGAGCGGGGGAGGGGACTGTCACCATGGAGACAGAGCGGGGGAGGGGCCTCTCACCATGGAGACAGAGCGGGGGAGGGGACTGTCACCATGGAGACAGAGCGGGGGAGGGGACTGTCACCATGGAGACAGAGCGGGGGAGGGGCCTCTCAACATGGAGACAGAGCGGGGGAGGGGACTGTCACCATGGAGACAGAGCGGGGGAGGGGACTGTCACCATGGAGACAGAGCGGGGGAGGGGACTGTCACCATGGAGACAGAGCGGGGGAGGAGACTGTCACCATGGAGACAGAGCGGGGGAGGGGACTGTCACCATGGAGACAGAGCGGGGGAGGGGACTGTCACCATGGAGACAGAGCGGGGGAGGGGCCTCTCACCATGGTGACAGAGCGGGGGAGGGGACTGTCACCATGGAGACAGAGCGGGGGAGCGGCCTCTCACCATGGAGACAGAGCGGGGGAGGGGCCTGTCACCATGGAGACAGAGCGGGGGAGGGGACTGTCACCATGGAGACAGAGCGGGGGAGGGGACAGTCACCGTGGAGACAGAGCGGGGGAGGGGACTGTCACCATGGAGACAGAGCGGGGGAGGGGCCTCTCACCATGGAGACAGAGCGGGGGAGGGGACTCTCACCATGGAGACAGAGCGGGGGAGGGGACTGTCACCATGGAGACAGAGCGGGGGAGGGGCCTGTCACCATGGAGACAGAGCGGGGGAGGGGCCTGTCACCATGGAGACAGAGCGGGGGAGGGGCCTCTCACCATGGAGACAGAGCGGGGGAGGGGCCTCTCACCATGGAGACAGAGCGGGGGAGGGGCCTCTCACCATGGAGACAGAGCGGGGGAGGTGACTGTCACCATGGAGACAGAGCGGGGGAGGGGCCTCTCACCATGGAGACAGAGCGGGGGAGGGGACTGTCACCATGGAGACAGAGCGGGGGAGGGGCCTCTCACCATGGAGACAGAGCGGGGGAGGGGACTGTCACCATGGAGACAGAGCGGGGGAGGGGCCTCTCACCATGGAGACAGAGCGGGGGAGGGGCCTGTCACCATGGAGACAGAGCGGGGGAGGGGCCTCTCACCATGGAGACAGAGCGGGGGAGGGGACTGTCACCATGGAGACAGAGCGGGGGAGGGGCCTCTCACCATGGAGACAGAGCGGGGGAGGGGACTGTCACCATGGAGACAGAGCGGGGGAGGGGACTGTCACCATGGAGACAGAGCGGGGGAGGGGCCTCTCAACATGGAGACAGAGCGGGGGAGGGGACTGTCACCATGGAGACAGAGCGGGGGAGGGGACTGTCACCATGGAGACAGAGCGGGGGAGGGGACTGTCACCATGGAGACAGAGCGGGGGAGGAGACTGTCACCATGGAGACAGAGCGGGGGAGGGGACTGTCACCATGGAGACAGAGCGGGGGAGGGGACTGTCACCATGGAGACAGAGCGGGGGAGGGGCCTCTCACCATGGTGACAGAGCGGGGGAGGGGACTGTCACCATGGAGACAGAGCGGGGGAGCGGCCTCTCACCATGGAGACAGAGCGGGGGAGGGGCCTGTCACCATGGAGACAGAGCGGGGGAGGGGACTGTCACCATGGAGACAGAGCGGGGGAGGGGACAGTCACCGTGGAGACAGAGCGGGGGAGGGGACTGTCACCATGGAGACAGAGCGGGGGAGGGGCCTCTCACCATGGAGACAGAGCGGGGGAGGGGACTCTCACCATGGAGACAGAGCGGGGGAGGGGACTGTCACCATGGAGACAGAGCGGGGGAGGGGCCTGTCACCATGGAGACAGAGCGGGGGAGGGGCCTGTCACCATGGAGACAGAGCGGGGGAGGGGCCTCTCACCATGGAGACAGAGCGGGGGAGGGGACTGTCACCATGGAGACAGAGCGGGGGAGGGGTCTCTCACCATGGAGACAGAGCGGGGGAGGGGACTGTCACCATGGAGACAGAGCGGGGGAGGGGACTGTCACCATGGAGACAGAGCGGGGGAGGGGACTGTCACCATGGAGACAGAGCGGGGGAGGAGACTGTCACCATGGAGACAGAGCGGGGGAGGGGACTGTCACCATGGAGACAGAGCGGGGGAGGGGTCTCTCTTCATGGAGACAGAGCGGGGAGGGGCCTGTCACCATGGAGACAGAGCGGGGGAGGGGCCTCTCACCATGGAGAAAGAGCGGGGGAGGGGCCTGTCACCATGGAGACAGAGCGGGGGAGGGACCTGTTTCCAAGGTGACGGCGAATGGGGGCGGGGTCTGTTTCCAGAGTGACGGCGAATGGGGGCGGGGTCTGTTTCCAGAGTGACGGAGTGGGGGCGGGGTCTGTTACCAAAGTGACGGAGAGTGGGGGCGGGGTCTGTTTCCAGAGTGACGGGAGTGGGGGCGGGGTCTGTTTCCAGAGTGACGGAGTGGGGGCGGGGTCTGTTTCCAAGGTGACGGGTGTGGGGGCGGGGTCTGTTTCCAGACTGACGGGAGTGGGGGCGGGGTCTGTTTCCAGAGTGACGGGAGTGGGGGCGGGGTCTGTTTCCAAGGTGACGGGAGTGGGGGCGGGGTCTGTTACCAAAGTGACGGCGAATGGGGGCGGGGTCTGTTTCCAGAGTGACGGAGTGGGGGCGGGGTCTGTTTCCAAGGTGACGGGTGTGGGGGCGGGGTCTGTTTCCAGACTGACGGGAGTGGGGGCGTGGTCTGTTTCCAAGGTGACGGGAGTGGGGGCGGGGTCTGTTACCAAAGTGACGGGAGTGGGGGCGGGGTCTGTTAGCAAAGTGACGGGAGTGGGGGCGGGGTCTGTTTCCAAGGTGACGGGAGTGGGGGCGGGGTCTGTTTCCAAGGTGATGGGAGTGGGGGCGGGGTCTGTTTCCAGAGTGACGGCGAATGGGGGCGTGGTCTGTTTCCAGAATGACAGGAGTGGGGGCGGGGTCTTTTTCCAGAGTGATGGGAGTGGGGGCGGGGTCTGTTACCAAGGTGACGGCGAGTGGGGGCGGGGTCTGTTTCCAGAGTGATGGGAGTGGGGGCGGGGTCTGTTTCCAAGGTGACAGGAGTGGGGGCGGGGTCTGTTTCCAGAGTGACGGCGAATGGGGGCGTGGTCTGTTACCAAAGTGACGGCGAGTGGGGGCGGGGTCTGTTTCCAAGGTGATGGGAGTGGGGGCGGGGTATGTTTCCAAGGTGACGGGAATGTGGGCGGGGTCTGTTACCAAAGTGACGGCGAGTGGGGGCGGGGTCTGTTTCCAAGGTGACGGGAATGTGGGCGGGGTCTGTTTCCAGGGTGACGGGAGTGGGGGCGGGGTCTGTTACCAAGGTGACGGGAGTGGGGGCGGGGTCTGTTTCCAGGGTGACGGAGTGGGGGCGGGGTCTGTTTCCAGGGTGACGGGAGTGGGGGCGGGGTCTGTTACCAAGGTGACGGGAGTGGGGGCGGGGTCTGTTACCAAGGTGACGTGAGTGGGGGCGTGGTCTGTTACCGAGGTGACGGGAGTGGGGGCGGGGTCTGTTAACAAGGTGACGGGAGTGGGGGCGGGGTCTGTTACCAAGGTGACGGGAGTGGGGGCGGGGTCTGTTTCCAGGGTGACGGGAGTGGGGGCGGGGTCTGTTACCAAGGTGACGGGAGTGGGGGCGGGGTCTGTTACCCAGGTGACGGGAGTGGGGGCGGGGTCTGTTAACAAGGTGACGGGAGTGGGGGCGGGTTCTGTTACCAAGGTGACGGGAGTGGGGGCGGGGTCTGTTTCCAGGGTGACGGGAGTGGGGGCGGGGTCTGTTACCAAGGTGACGGGAGTGGGGGCGGGGTATGTTACCTAGGTGACAGAGTGGGGGCGGGGTCTGTTACCAAGGTGACGGGAGTGGGGGCGGGGTCTGTTTCCAGAGTGACGGGAGTGGGGGCGGGGTCTGTTACCAAGGTGACGGGAGTGGGGGCGGGGTCTGTTACCAAGGTGACGGGAGTGGGGGCGGGGTCTGTTTCCAGAGTGACGGGAGTGGGGGCGGGATCTGTTTCCAGGGTGACGGGGAGGGGGGGCGGGGTCTGTTTCCAGGGTGACGGGAGTGGGGGCGGGGTCTGTTTCCAGGGTGACGGGAGTGGGGGCGGGGTCTGTTACCAGAGTGACGGGAGTGGGGGCGGGGTCTGTTTCCAAGGAGACGGGAGTGGGGGCGGGGTCTGTTTCCAGGGTGACGGGGAGTGGGGGCGGGGTCTGTTTCCAAGGAGACGGGAGTGGGGGCGGGGTCTGTTTCCAGGGTGACGGGAGTGGGGGCGGGGTCTGAATCTTTCTGATTCTTTTATTATCCCTTTAAATCTAAAAGAATCCTGATAATTATTGATAATTCTTTATAATAATTTATAAACATTTACTGACATTTACAACCTTTATAAACTGTTTATAATTCTTCCTCTCACTTTGTAAATCTTTATAATATTTATGATTGTCTGTGATTTATTATCTTTTATGAGATTTTATTCTCATTTATAATCTGTTACATTCACTGCCCTGGACAGAAAACATTGAAAATGATCCCCGTGGATTACTCTCAATTCAAACAGATCACAGAGCATATCATTTAAAATGGCTGCAGCACATGTCGCGTAAAATGGCCGCAGTGAAGGTGACATCAAACAGACCACAGTGCATATCATTTAAAATGGCCGCAGCACATGTCACGTAAAATGGCTGCAGTCAAGGTGACATCAAACAGACCACAGAGCATAACATTTAAAATGGACGCAGTGACGGTGACATCAAACAGACCACAGTGCATATCATTTAAAATGGCCGCAGCACATGTCGCGTAAAATGGCCGCAGTGAAGGTGACATCAAACAGACCACAGTGCATATCATTTAAAATGGCCGCAGCACATTTCACGTAAAATGGCTGCAGTCAAGGTGACATCAAACAGACCACAGAGCATAACATTTAAAATGGACGCAGTGACAGTGACATCAAACAGACCACAGTGCATATCATTTAAAATGGCCGTACCATATGTCGCTTAAAATGGCCGCGGAGCAGGTGACATCAAACAGACAACAGTGCATATCATCAGATCGAACTGGCCTTTGTTAAAACCAGCTGGAGTGGTACTGAGTCCCACACACACACCAGATAAGAGCCAATTGAATTTGAGCCTATATTAATACCAGCTGGAGTGGTACTGAGGCTCATTCACATACCGGGAAAGAACCAATTCAATCCAGGTCTCCATTAAACCAGCTGGAGAGGGACTGAGTCTCACTCACACACGGGGAAAGAGCCAATTCAATCCAGGTCTCTATTAATACCAGCTGGAGAGGGACTGAGTCTCACTCACACACGGGGAAAGAACCAATTCAATCCAGGCCTCTATTAATACCAGCTGGAGTAAAATTAACTCCCATTCACACACCAGGAAAGAGCCAATTGAAACCGAGCCTATATTATCACCAGCTGGAGTGGTACTGAGTCCCACTGACACACCAGGAAAGAGCCAATTCAATGCAAACCTTTATTAATACCAGCTGGAGTGGTACTGAGCCCCACTCACACACCAGGAAAAAGCTAATTAAAGCCAGACCGCCATTGATACCAGCTGGAGTGGGACTGAGACCCACTCACACACCAGGAAAGAGATAGTTCATTCCAGGCTTCCATTAATACTAGCTGGAGTGGCACTGAGTCCCACTAACACCCCAGAAAGAGCCAATTCAATCCAGGTCTCTATTAATACCAGCTGGAGTGGAATTAACTCCCACTCACACAACAGGAAAGAGCAAATTCAATCCAGGCCTCTATTAACACCAGGTGGAGTGCTACTGAGTCCCACTCACACAGCAGGAAAGGGACAGTTCATTACAGGCCTCTATTAATACCAGCTGGAGTGGCAGTGAGTCCCACTCACCAGGAGAGAGCCAATTCAATCGAGGCTTATATCAATACCAGTAGGAGTGGTATTGAGTCCCACTCACACACCAGTAAAGAGCCAATTCAATCCAGGCCTCTATTTATACCAGCTGGAGTGGTACTGAGAGCCACTCACACACCAGGAAAGAGGCAATTCAATCCAGGTATCTATTAATAGCAGCTGGAGTGGTACTGAGTCCCACTCACTCACCAGGAAGGAGCCAATTCAATGCAGGCCTCTATTAATAACATTTGGAGTGGGACTGAATCCCACTCACACACCAGAAAGAGCCAATTCATTCTAGGCCTCTATTAATACCAGCTGGAGTGATACTGATTCTCACGGACGCACCAGGAAAGAGACAATTCCATCCAGACCTCTATTAATACCAGCAGGATGGTACTGAGCCCCCCTCAGGCACCAGCAAGAGCCAATTCAATCCAAGCCTCTATTAATACCAGCTGGAGTGGTACTGAGTCCCACACACACACCAAGTAGTGCCAATTCAATCCAGACCTCTATTAATACCAGCTGGAGTGGTACTGATTCTCACGGACACACCAGGAAAGAGACCATTCCATCCAGACCTCTAATAATACCAGCAGGATGGTACTGAGCCCCCCTCAGGCACCAGCAAGAGCCAATTCAATCCAAGCCTCTATTAATACCAGCTGGAGTGGTACTGAGTCCCACTCACACATCAAGAAGTGCTAATTCAATCCAGACCTCTTTTAATTCCAGCTGGAGTGGTACTGAGTCCCACTCACACACCAGGAAAGAGCCAATTAAATCCAGACCTCAATTAATACCAGCTGGAGTGGTACTGAGTCCCACACACACATCAAGAAGTGCTAATTCAATCCAGACCTCTTTAAATTCCAGCTGGAGTGGTACTGAGTCCCACTCACACACCAGTAAAGAGCCAATTAAATCCAGACCTCAATTAATACCAGCTGGAGTGGTACTGAGTCCCACTCACACACCAGGAAAGAGCCAATTAAATCCAGACCTCAATTAATACCAGCTGGAGTGGTACTGAGTCCCACACACACACCAGGAAAGAGCCAATTGAATCCAGAACACTAATTAATACCAGCTGGAGTGGTACTGAGTCCCACACACACACCAGGAAAGAGCCAATTGAATCCAGAACACTAATTAATACCAGCTGGAGTGGTACTGAGCCCCACTCACGAACCATGAAAGAGCCAATTAAATTCAGACCTCAATTAATACCAGCTGGAGTGGCACTGAGCCCCACTCACACACCAGAGAAGAGCCATTTCGATCCAGGCCTCGATCTATAGCGACTGGAGTGGGACTGAGAGCCACTCACACACCAGGAAAGAGGCAATTCAATCCAGGTATCTATTAATAGCAGCTGGAGTGGTACTGAGTCCCACTCACTCACCAGGAAGGAGCCAATTCAATCCAGACCTCTATTAATACCAGCTGGAGTGATACTGATTCTCACGGACACACCAGGAAAGAGACCATTCCATCCAGACCTCTAATAATACCAGCAGGATGGTACTGAGCCCCCCTCAGGCACCAGCAAGAGCCAATTCAATCCAGACCTCTATTAATAACAGCTGGAGTGGTACTGAGTCCCACTCACACAGCAGAGAAGAGACAGTTCATTCCAGGACTTTATTAACACCGGGTGTTCTGGCACTGTGTCCCACTCACACACCAGAAAGAGCCAATTCATTCTAGGCCTCTATTAATACCAGCTGGAGTGATACTGAGTCCCACTCACTCACCAGGAAAGAGACCATTCCATCCAGACCTCTAATAATACCAGTAGGATGGTACTGAGCCCCCCTCAGGCACCAGCAAGAGCCAACTCAATCCAAGCCTCTATTAATACCAGCTGGAATGGTTCTGATTCCCACTCACACACCAGGAAAGAGCAAATTCAAACCAGATCTCTATTAATACCAGCTGGAGTGGTACAGATCCCCACTCACTCCCCAGCAAAGAGCCAATTCAATCCAGGCCTCTATTAATACCAGCTGGAGTGGTACTGAGTCTCACTCACACAGCAGGAAAGAGACAATTCAATTCAGGCCTCTTTTAATACCAGCAGGAGTGGCACTAATCCCCACTCACTCACCAAAAAAGAGCCAATTCAATCCATGTCTCTATTAATAGCAGAAGGAGTGGAACTGAGCCCCGCTCACACACCAGGAAGTGGCTAACTCAATCCAGGCCTCTATTAATACCAACTGGAGTGGTACTGAGTCCCACTCACACACCAGGAAAGAGCCAATTCAATCCAGACCACTATTCATACCAACTGGAGTGGTACTGAGTCCCACTCACACACCAGGAAAGAGCCAATTCAATCCAGACCACTATTCATACCAGCTGGAGTGGGACTGAGTCCCACTCTCAAACCAGGAAAGAGAGAATTCAATCCAGACTTCTCTTAATACCAGCTGGAGTTCTACTGAACCCCACTCACACACCAGGAAAGAGCCAATTGAATCCAGAACACTAATTAATACCAGCTGGAGAAGTACTGAGTCCCAAGCACACACCAGGAAAGTGTCAATTCAATCCAGGCCTCTATTAATAACATTTGGAGTGGTACTGAGTCTCACTCACACAACAGATAAGAGACAGCTCATTTCAAACATCTATAAATATCAGCTGGAATGGTACTGAACCCCACTCACCCACCCGGAAAGAGCGAATGCAGTCCAGACCTCTTAATCCCAGCTGGAGTGCGACTGATTCCAACTCACACAGCAGGAAAGGGACAGTTCATTCCAGGCCTCTACTAATCCCAGCTGGAGTGGTTCCGAGCCCCACTCACACACCAGGAAAGAGACAATTCAATCCAGAACTCCACAATACCAGCTGGAGTGCGACAGAGTCCCACTCGCACAGCAAGAAAGGGACAGTTCATTCCAGGCCTCTACTAATCCCAGCTGGAGTGGTTCTGAGCCCCAGTCACACACCAGGAAACAGCCAATTCAATCCAGACCTCCACAATACCAGCTGGAGTGGAATTAACTCCCACTCATACACCAGGAAAGAGCCAATTCAAACCAGACCTCTATTAATACCAGCAGGAGTGGTACTGAGTCCCACTCACACACCAGGAAAGAGCCAATTCATTCCAGGCCTCTATTAATACTTCTGGAGTGGTACTGAGCCCCACTCGCACACCAGGAAAAAGCCAATTCATTCCAGGCCTCTATTAATACTTCTGGAGTGGTACTGAGCCCCACTCACACACCAGGAAAGGGACAGTTCATTCCAGGCCTCTATTAATACTTCTGGAGTGGTACTGAGTCCCACTCACACACCAGGAAAGAGCCACTTCAATCCCAACCGTATTAATACCAGCTGGAGTGGTACTGAGTCCCAATCACACACCAGGAGAGAGCCAATTCAATCCAGACCTCTATTAATAACATTTGGAGTGGGACTGAATCCCACTCACACAGCAGAGAAGAGACAGTTCATTCCAGGACTTTATTAACACCGGGTGTTCTGGCACTGTGTCCCACTCACACACCAGAAAGAGCCAATTCATTCTAGGCCTCTATTAATACCAGCTGGAGTGATACTGATACTCACGGACACACCAGGAAAGAGACAATTCCATCCAGACCTCTATTAATACCAGCTGGAGTGGTACTGATTCTCACGGACACACCAGGAAAGAGACCATTCCATCCAGACCTCTAATAATACCAGCAGGATGGTACTGAGCCCCCCTCAGGCACCAGCAAGAGCCAATTCAATCCAAACCTCTATTAATACCAGCTGGAGTGGTACTGAGTCCCATACACACACCAAAAAGTGCCAATTCAATCCAGACCTCTTTTAATACCAGCTGGAGTGGTACTGAGTCCCACTCACACACCAGTTAAGAGCCAATTCAATCCCGACCTCTATTAATACCAGCTGGAGTGGTACTGAGTCCCATACACACACCAAAAAGTGCCAATTCAATCCAGACCTCTTTTAATACCAGCTGGAGTGGTACTGAGTCCCGCTCACACACCAGTTAAGAGCCAATTCAATCCTGACCTCTATTAATACCAGCTGGAGTGGTACTGAGTCCCACTCACAACCCAGTTAAGAGCCAATTCAATCCCGACCTCTATTAATACCAGATGGAGTGGTACTGAGTCCCACTCACACACCAGTTAAGAGCCAATTCAATCCCGACCTCTATTAATACCAGATGGAGTGGTACTGAGTCCCACTCACACACCAGTTAAGAGCCAATTCAATCCTGACCTCTATCAATACCAGCTGGAGTGGGACTGAGTCCCACTCACACATCAGTTAAGAGCCAATTCTATCCAGGCCTCTATTAATACCAGCTGGAGTGGTACAGACTCCCACTCACACACCAGGAAAGAGCCAATTCAATCCAGTCCTCTATTAATACCAGCTGGAGTGGTACTGAGTCCCAGTCACAAACCAGGAAATTACCAATTCATTCCAGACCTCTATCAATACCAGCTGGAGTGGAATTAACTCCATCACACACACCAGAAACAGCCAATTCAATCCTGACCTCGAGAATACCAGCTGGAGTGCGTCTGAGTCCCACTCACACGCCATGAAGGGGTCAGTTCATTCCAGGTCTCTATTAATACCAGCTGGAAAGGTACTGAGTCCCACTCACAAACCAGGAAAGAGCCAATTCAATTCAGGCCTCTATTAATACCAGCTGGAGTTGAATTATCTCCATCTCACACTCCAGAAAGAGCCAATTCAATCCTGACCTCGAGAATACCAGCTGGAGTGCGTCTGAGTCCCTCTCACACGCCATGAAGGGGTCAGTTCATTCCAGGTCTATATTAATACCAGCTGGAAAGGTACTGAGTCCCACTCACACACCAGGAAAGAGCCAATTCAATTCTGGCCTCTATTAATACTAGCTGGAGTGGTATTGAGTTCCACTCACACACCAGAAAGAGCCAATTCAATCCAGACCACTAATTAATACCAGCTGGAAAGGTACTGAGTCCCACTCTCAAACCAGGAAAGAGCCAATTCAATTCAGGCCTCTATTAATGCTAGCTGGAGTGGTACTGAGACAAACTCACACACCAGGAAAGAGAAAATTCAATTCAGGCCTCTATTAATAACAGCTGGAGTGGTACTGAGTCCCACTCTCAAACCAAGAAAGAGCCAATTCAATTCAGGCCTCTATTAATACCAGCTGGAGTGTGACTGATCCCGGCTCACACACCAGGAGGGAGCCAAATCAATCCAGACATCTATTAATACCAGCTGGAGTGGTACTGAGCCCCACTCACACTCCAGAAAGAGCCAATTCAATCCAAGCCTCTATTAATACCAGCTGGAGTTGTACTGAGTCCCAGTCACAAACCAGGAAAGAGCCAATTCATTCCAGCCCTCTATTAATACCAGCTGGAGGGGTACTGAGTCCCACTCACAAACCAGGAAAGGGACAGTTCATTGCAGACCTCTATTAATACCAGCTGGAGTGGTACTGAGTCCCACTCACACTCCAGGGAAGTACCAATTCAATTCAGGCCTCTATCAATACGAGCTGGAGAGGAATTAACTCCATCACACACACCAGAAACAGCCAATTCAATCCTGACCTCGAGAATACCAGCTGGAGTGCGTCTGAGTCCCTCTCACACGCCATGAAGGGGTCAGTTCATTCCAGGTCTATATTAATACCAGCTGGAAAGGTACTGAGTCCCACTCACAAACCAGGAAAGAGCCAATTCATTCCAGCCCTCTATTAATACCAGCTGGAGGGGTACTGAGTCCCACTCGCACACCAGGAAAGGGACAGTTCATTCCAGGCCTCTATTAATACCAGCTGGAGTGGTTCTGAGCCCCAGTCACACACCAGGAAACAGCCAACTCAATCCAGACCTCCATAATACCAGCAGGAATGGTACTGAGCCCCACTCAGACACCAGGAAAGAGCCAATTCAATCCAGCCCTCTATTAATACCAGCTGGAGGGGTACTGAGTCCCACTCACAAACCAGGAAAGAGCCAATTCATTCCAGACCTCTATTAATACCAGCTGGAGTGGTACTGAGTCCCACTCACTCACCAGGAAGAGGCAATTCAATCCAAGCCTCTATTAATACCAGCAGGAATGGTACTGAGTCCCACTCACACTCCAGAAAGAGGCAATTCAATCCAGATCTCTATTAATACCAGCTGGAGTGGGACTGAGTCCAACTCACAAACCAGGAAAGAGCCAATTCAATCCAGGCCTCTATTAATAGCAGCTGGATTGGAATTAACTCCCACTCACACACCGGGAAAGAGCCAATTCAATCCAGGCCTCTATTAATACCAGCTGGAGTGGTACTGAGTCCCAATCACGCATCAGTTAAGAGCCAATTCAATCCAGACCTCTAAAATACCAGCTGGAGTGCGACTGAGCGCCAAGCACACAGCAGGAAAGGGACAGTTCATTCCAGGCCTCTATTAATACCATCTGGAGTGGGACTGAGCCCCATTCACCCACCCAGATAGAGCCAATCCAGTCCAGACCTCTATAATACCAGCTGAAGTGTGACTGAGTCCCACACACACAGCAGGAAAGGGACAGTTCATTCCAGGCCTCTATTTAACCAGTTGTAATGGTACTGAGCCCCACACACAGACCAGAAAGAGCCAATTCAATCCAGACCTCTATTAATACCAGCTGCAGTGGCACTGAGCCACCTCACACACCAGAAAGAGCCAATTCAATCCAGGCCTCTATTAATACCAGCTGGAATGGTACTGAGCCCCCTCACACACCAGGAAAGAGCAACTTCCAACCAGACCTCCAATAAAAGCAGCTGGAGTGGTACTGAACCCCATTCACCCACCCGGAAAGAGCGAATTCAGTCCAGACCTCTTTTAATCCCAGCTGGAGTGGTTCCGAGCCCCACTCACACACCAGGAAACAGCCAAATCAATCCAGACCTCCATAATACCAGCTGGAGTGGAATTAACTCCCACTCATACACCAGGAAAGTGCTAATTCAATCCAGACCTCTATTAATACCAGCAGGAATGGTACTGAGCCCCACTCAGACACCAAAAAGAGCCAATTAAATCCAGCCCTCTATTAATACCAGCTGGAGGGATACTGAGTCCCACTCACAAACCAGAAAAGAGCCAATTCAATTCAGGCCTCTATTAATACCAGCTGGAGTAGAATTAACTCCATCACACACACCAGAAACAGCCAATTCAATCCTGACCTCGAGAATACCAGCTGGTATGCGTCTGAGTCCCACTCACACGCCATGAAGGAGTCAGTTCATTCCAGGTCTCTATTAATACCAGCTGGAAAGGTACTGAGTCCCACTCACAAACCAGGAAAGAGCCAATTCAATTCAGGCCTCTATAATACCAGCTGGAGTGGTACTGAGTCCCACTCACACACCAGGAAAGTGCCAATTCAATCCAGACCTCTATAATACCAGCTGGAGTACGACTGAGTCCCACTCACACAGCAGGAAAGGGACAGTTCATTCCCGGACTCTATTAATACCAGCTGGAGTGGTTCTGAGCCCCAGTCAAACACCAGGAAACAGCCAATTCAATCTAGGCCTCGAATAATACCAGCTGGAGTGGAGTTAACTCCCACTCACACACCAGGAAAGAGCTAATTCAATCCAGACATCTATTAATACCAGCAGGAATGGCACTGAGCCCCACTTACACAACAGAAAGAGCCAATTCAACCCAGGCCTCTATTAAAACCAGCTGGAGGGGTACTGAGTCCCACTCACAAACCAGGAAAGGGACAGTTCATTCCAGGCCTCTATTAATACCATCTGGAGTGGTACTGAGTCCCACTCACAAACCAGGTAAGAGCCAATTCAATTCAGGCCTCTATTAATACCAGCTGGAGTGGTACTGAGTCCCACTCTCAAACCAGGAGAGAGCCAATTCAATTCAGGCCTCTATTAATACTAGCTGGAGTGGTACTGAGTCCCACTCTCAAACCAGGAAAGAGCCAATTCAATTCAGGCCTCTACTAATACCAGCTGGAGTGGTACTGAGTCCCACTCACACACCAGGAAAGGGCAAATTCAATCCAGGCCTATATTAATACCAGCTGGAGTGATACTGATACTCACGGACGCACCAGGGAAGAGACAATTCCATCCAGACCTCTATTAATACCAGCTGGAGTGATACTGATACTCACGGACGCACCAGGGAAGAGACAATTCCATCCAGACCTCTATTAATACCAGCTGGAGTGGTACTGATTCTCACGGACACACCAGGAAAGAGACCATTCCATCCAGACCTCTAACAATACCAGCCGGATGGTACTGAGCCCCCCTCAGGCACCAGCAAGAGCCAATTCAATCCAATCCTCTATTAATACCAGCTGGAATGGTTCTGATTCCCACTCACACCAGGAAAGAGCAAATTCAACCAGATCTCTATTAATACCAGCTGGAAAGGTACTGAGACCCACTTAGACACCAGAAAGAGCCAATTCAATCCAGGGTTCTATTAATACCAGCTGGAGTGCGACTGAGCGCCAAGCACACAGCAGGAAAGGGACAGTTCATTCCAGGCCTCTATTTAACCAGTTGGAGTGGTACTGAGCCCCACACACACACCAGAAGAGCCAATTCAATCCAGGCCTCCACAATACCAGCTGGAGTGCGACGGGGTCCCACTCGCACAGCAGGAAAGGGACAGTTCATTCCAGGCCTCTACTAATCCCAGCTGGAGTGGTTCCGAGCCCCACTCACACACCAGGAAACAGCCAATTCAATCCAGACCTCCATAATACCAGCTGGAGTGCGACGGAGTCCCACTCACACAGCAGGAAAGGGACAGTTCATTCCAGGCCTCTCCTAATCCCTGCTGGAGTGGTTCTGAGCCCCACTCACACACCAGGAAACAGCCAATTCAATCCAGACCTCTATTAATACCAGCAGGAATGGTACTGAGCCCCACTCAGACACCAAAAAGAGCCAATTCAATCCAGCCCTCTATTAATACCAGCTGGAGTGGTACTGAGTCCCACTCACAAACCAGGAAAGAGCCAATTCAATCCAGGCCTCTATTCATACCAGCTGGAGTGGTACTGAGTCCCACTCACAAACCAGGAAAGAGCCAATTCAATCCAGGCCTCTATTAATACCAGCTGGAGTGGTACTGAATCCCACTCACTCTCCAGAAAGAGGCAATTCAATCCAGACCTCTATTAATACGAGCTGGAGTGGTACTGAGTCCCACTCACAAACCAGAAAGAGGCAATTCAATCCAGACCTCTATTAATACCAGCTGGAGTGTGACTGATCCCGGCTCACACACCAGGAGGGAGCCAAATCAATCCAGACATCTATTAATACCAGCTGGAGTGGTACTGAGCCCCACTCACACTCCAGAAAGAGCCAATTCAATCCAAGCCTCTATTAATACCAGCTGGAGTTGTACTGAGTCCCAGTCACAAACCAGGAAAGAGCCAATTCATTCCAGCCCTCTATTAATACCAGCTGGAGGGGTACTGAGTCCCACTCACAAACCAGGAAAGGGACAGTTCATTGCAGACCTCTATTAATACCAGCTGGAGTGGTACTGAGTCCCACTCACACTCCAGGGAAGTACCAATTCAATTCAGGCCTCTATCAATACGAGCTGGAGAGGAATTAACTCCATCACACACACCAGAAACAGCCAATTCAATCCTGACCTCGAGAATACCAGCTGGAGTGCGTCTGAGTCCCTCTCACACGCCATGAAGGGGTCAGTTCATTCCAGGTCTATATTAATACCAGCTGGAAAGGTACTGAGTCCCACTCACAAACCAGGAAAGAGCCAATTCATTCCAGCCCTCTATTAATACCAGCTGGAGGGGTACTGAGTCCCACTCGCACACCAGGAAAGGGACAGTTCATTCCAGGCCTCTATTAATACCAGCTGGAGTGGTTCTGAGCCCCAGTCACACACCAGGAAACAGCCAACTCAATCCAGACCTCCATAATACCAGCAGGAATGGTACTGAGCCCCACTCAGACACCAGGAAAGAGCCAATTCAATCCAGCCCTCTATTAATACCAGCTGGAGGGGTACTGAGTCCCACTCACAAACCAGGAAAGAGCCAATTCATTCCAGACCTCTATTAATACCAGCTGGAGTGGTACTGAGTCCCACTCACTCACCAGGAAGAGGCAATTCAATCCAAGCCTCTATTAATACCAGCAGGAATGGTACTGAGTCCCACTCACACTCCAGAAAGAGGCAATTCAATCCAGATCTCTATTAATACCAGCTGGAGTGGGACTGAGTCCAACTCACAAACCAGGAAAGAGCCAATTCAATCCAGGCCTCTATTAATAGCAGCTGGATTGGAATTAACTCCCACTCACACACCGGGAAAGAGCCAATTCAATCCAGGCCTCTATTAATACCAGCTGGAGTGGTACTGAGTCCCAATCACGCATCAGTTAAGAGCCAATTCAATCCAGACCTCTAAAATACCAGCTGGAGTGCGACTGAGCGCCAAGCACACAGCAGGAAAGGGACAGTTCATTCCAGGCCTCTATTAATACCATCTGGAGTGGGACTGAGCCCCATTCACCCACCCAGATAGAGCCAATCCAGTCCAGACCTCTATAATACCAGCTGAAGTGTGACTGAGTCCCACACACACAGCAGGAAAGGGACAGTTCATTCCAGGCCTCTATTTAACCAGTTGTAATGGTACTGAGCCCCACACACAGACCAGAAAGAGCCAATTCAATCCAGACCTCTATTAATACCAGCTGCAGTGGCACTGAGCCACCTCACACACCAGAAAGAGCCAATTCAATCCAGGCCTCTATTAATACCAGCTGGAATGGTACTGAGCCCCCTCACACACCAGGAAAGAGCAACTTCCAACCAGACCTCCAATAAAAGCAGCTGGAGTGGTACTGAACCCCATTCACCCACCCGGAAAGAGCGAATTCAGTCCAGACCTCTTTTAATCCCAGCTGGAGTGGTTCCGAGCCCCACTCACACACCAGGAAACAGCCAAATCAATCCAGACCTCCATAATACCAGCTGGAGTGGAATTAACTCCCACTCATACACCAGGAAAGTGCTAATTCAATCCAGACCTCTATTAATACCAGCAGGAATGGTACTGAGCCCCACTCAGACACCAAAAAGAGCCAATTAAATCCAGCCCTCTATTAATACCAGCTGGAGGGATACTGAGTCCCACTCACAAACCAGAAAAGAGCCAATTCAATTCAGGCCTCTATTAATACCAGCTGGAGTAGAATTAACTCCATCACACACACCAGAAACAGCCAATTCAATCCTGACCTCGAGAATACCAGCTGGTATGCGTCTGAGTCCCACTCACACGCCATGAAGGAGTCAGTTCATTCCAGGTCTCTATTAATACCAGCTGGAAAGGTACTGAGTCCCACTCACAAACCAGGAAAGAGCCAATTCAATTCAGGCCTCTATAATACCAGCTGGAGTGGTACTGAGTCCCACTCACACACCAGGAAAGTGCCAATTCAATCCAGACCTCTATAATACCAGCTGGAGTACGACTGAGTCCCACTCACACAGCAGGAAAGGGACAGTTCATTCCCGGACTCTATTAATACCAGCTGGAGTGGTTCTGAGCCCCAGTCAAACACCAGGAAACAGCCAATTCAATCTAGGCCTCGAATAATACCAGCTGGAGTGGAGTTAACTCCCACTCACACACCAGGAAAGAGCTAATTCAATCCAGACATCTATTAATACCAGCAGGAATGGCACTGAGCCCCACTTACACAACAGAAAGAGCCAATTCAACCCAGGCCTCTATTAAAACCAGCTGGAGGGGTACTGAGTCCCACTCACAAACCAGGAAAGGGACAGTTCATTCCAGGCCTCTATTAATACCATCTGGAGTGGTACTGAGTCCCACTCACAAACCAGGTAAGAGCCAATTCAATTCAGGCCTCTATTAATACCAGCTGGAGTGGTACTGAGTCCCACTCTCAAACCAGGAGAGAGCCAATTCAATTCAGGCCTCTATTAATACTAGCTGGAGTGGTACTGAGTCCCACTCTCAAACCAGGAAAGAGCCAATTCAATTCAGGCCTCTACTAATACCAGCTGGAGTGGTACTGAGTCCCACTCACACACCAGGAAAGGGCAAATTCAATCCAGGCCTATATTAATACCAGCTGGAGTGATACTGATACTCACGGACGCACCAGGGAAGAGACAATTCCATCCAGACCTCTATTAATACCAGCTGGAGTGATACTGATACTCACGGACGCACCAGGGAAGAGACAATTCCATCCAGACCTCTATTAATACCAGCTGGAGTGGTACTGATTCTCACGGACACACCAGGAAAGAGACCATTCCATCCAGACCTCTAACAATACCAGCCGGATGGTACTGAGCCCCCCTCAGGCACCAGCAAGAGCCAATTCAATCCAATCCTCTATTAATACCAGCTGGAATGGTTCTGATTCCCACTCACACCAGGAAAGAGCAAATTCAACCAGATCTCTATTAATACCAGCTGGAAAGGTACTGAGACCCACTTAGACACCAGAAAGAGCCAATTCAATCCAGGGTTCTATTAATACCAGCTGGAGTGCGACTGAGCGCCAAGCACACAGCAGGAAAGGGACAGTTCATTCCAGGCCTCTATTTAACCAGTTGGAGTGGTACTGAGCCCCACACACACACCAGAAGAGCCAATTCAATCCAGGCCTCCACAATACCAGCTGGAGTGCGACGGGGTCCCACTCGCACAGCAGGAAAGGGACAGTTCATTCCAGGCCTCTACTAATCCCAGCTGGAGTGGTTCCGAGCCCCACTCACACACCAGGAAACAGCCAATTCAATCCAGACCTCCATAATACCAGCTGGAGTGCGACGGAGTCCCACTCACACAGCAGGAAAGGGACAGTTCATTCCAGGCCTCTCCTAATCCCTGCTGGAGTGGTTCTGAGCCCCACTCACACACCAGGAAACAGCCAATTCAATCCAGACCTCTATTAATACCAGCAGGAATGGTACTGAGCCCCACTCAGACACCAAAAAGAGCCAATTCAATCCAGCCCTCTATTAATACCAGCTGGAGTGGTACTGAGTCCCACTCACAAACCAGGAAAGAGCCAATTCAATCCAGGCCTCTATTCATACCAGCTGGAGTGGTACTGAGTCCCACTCACAAACCAGGAAAGAGCCAATTCAATCCAGGCCTCTATTAATACCAGCTGGAGTGGTACTGAATCCCACTCACTCTCCAGAAAGAGGCAATTCAATCCAGACCTCTATTAATACGAGCTGGAGTGGTACTGAGTCCCACTCACAAACCAGAAAGAGGCAATTCAATCCAGACCTCTATTAATACGAGCTGGAGTGGTACTGAGTCCCACTCACAAACCAGGAAACAGCCAATTCAATTCAGGCCTCTATTCATACCAGCTGGAGTGGAATTAACTCCATCTCACACACCAGAAAGAGCCAATTCAATCCTGACCTCTATAATACCAGCTGGTGTGCGTCTGAGTCCCTCTCACACGCCATGAAGGGGTCAGTTCATTCCAGGCCTCTATTAATACCAGCTGGAGTGGGACTGAGGATCACTCAGACACCAGGGAAGAGAGAATTCAATCCAGACTTCTATTAATACCAGCTGGAGAGGTACTGAGTCCCACTCACACACCAGGAAAGAGGCAATTCAATCCAGATCTCTATTAATACCAGCTGGAGTGGTACTGAGTCCCACTCACAAACCAGGAAAGAGCCAATTCATTCCAGACCTCTATTAATACCAGCAGGAATGGTACTGAGTCCCACTCACACTCCAGAAAGAGGCAATTCAATCCAGATCTCTATTAATACCAGCTGGAGTGGGACTGAGTCCAACTCACAAACCAGGAAAGAGCCAATTCATTCCAGACCTCTATTAATACCAGCAGGAATGGTACTGAGTCCCACTCACACTCCAGAAAGAGGCAATTCAATCCAGATCTCTATTAATACCAGCTGGAGTGGGACTGAGTCCAACTCACACACCAGGAAAGAGCCAATTCAATCCAGGCCTCTATTAATACCAGCTGGAGTGGTACTGAGTCCCAATCACGCATCAGTTAAGAGCCAACTCAATCCAGACCTCCATAATACCAGCTGGAGTGGAATTAACTCCCACTCATACACCAGGAAAGTGCTAATTCAATCCAGACCTCTATTAATACCAGCAGGAATGGTACTGAGCCCCACTCAGACACCAAAAAGAGCCAATTAAATCCAGCCCTCTATTAATACCAGCTGGAGGTATACTGAGTCCCACTCACAAACCAGAAAAGAGCCAATTCAATTCAGGCCTCTATTAATACCAGCTGGAGTAGAATTAACTCCATCACACACACCAGAAACAGCCAATTCAATCCTGACCTCGAGAATACCAGCTGGTATGCGTCTGAGTCCCACTCACACGCCATGAAGGAGTCAGTTCATTCCAGGTCTCTATTAATACCAGCTGGAAAGGTACTGAGTCCCACTCACAAACCAGGAAAGAGCCAATTCAATTCAGGCCTCTATAATACCAGCTGGAGTGGTACTGAGTCCCACTCACACACCAGGAAAGTGCCAATTCAATCCAGACCTCTATAATACCAGCTGGAGTACGACTGAGTCCCACTCACACAGCAGGAAAGGGACAGTTCATTCCCGGACTCTATTAATACCAGCTGGAGTGGTTCTGAGCCCCAGTCAAACACCAGGAAACAGCCAATTCAATCTAGGCCTCGAATAATACCAGCTGGAGTGGAGTTAACTCCCACTCACACACCAGGAAAGAGCTAATTCAATCCAGACATCTATTAATACCAGCAGGAATGGCACTGAGCCCCACTTACACAACAGAAAGAGCCAATTCAACCCAGGCCTCTATTAAAACCAGCTGGAGGGGTACTGAGTCCCACTCACAAACCAGGAAAGGGACAGTTCATTCCAGGCCTCTATTAATACCATCTGGAGTGGTACTGAGTCCCACTCACAAACCAGGTAAGAGCCAATTCAATTCAGGCCTCTATTAATACCAGCTGGAGTGGTACTGAGTCCCACTCTCAAACCAGGAGAGAGCCAATTCAATTCAGGCCTCTATTAATACTAGCTGGAGTGGTACTGAGTCCCACTCTCAAACCAGGAAAGAGCCAATTCAATTCAGGCCTCTACTAATACCAGCTGGAGTGGTACTGAGTCCCACTCACACACCAGGAAAGGGCAAATTCAATCCAGGCCTATATTAATACCAGCTGGAGTGATACTGATACTCACGGACGCACCAGGGAAGAGACAATTCCATCCAGACCTCTATTAATACCAGCTGGAGTGGTACTGATTCTCACGGACACACCAGGAAAGAGACCATTCCATCCAGACCTCTAACAATACCAGCCGGATGGTACTGAGCCCCCCTCAGGCACCAGCAAGAGCCAATTCAATCCAAGCCTCTATTAATACCAGCTGGAATGGTTCTGATTCCCACTCACACCAGGAAAGAGCAAATTCAACCAGATCTCTATTAATACCAGCTGGAAAGGTACTGAGACCCACTTAGACACCAGAAAGAGCCAATTCAATCCAGGGTTCTATTAATACCAGCTGGAGTGCGACTGAGCGCCAAGCACACAGCAGGAAAGGGACAGTTCATTCCAGGCCTCTATTTAACCAGTTGGAGTGGTACTGAGCCCCACACACACACCAGAAGAGCCAATTCAATCCAGGCCTCCACAATACCAGCTGGAGTGCGACGGGGTCCCACTCGCACAGCAGGAAAGGGACAGTTCATTCCAGGCCTCTACTAATCCCAGCTGGAGTGGTTCCGAGCCCCACTCACACACCAGGAAACAGCCAATTCAATCCAGACCTCCATAATACCAGCTGGAGTGCGACGGAGTCCCACTCACACAGCAGGAAAGGGACAGTTCATTCCAGGCCTCTCCTAATCCCTGCTGGAGTGGTTCTGAGCCCCACTCACACACCAGGAAACAGCCAATTCAATCCAGACCTCTATTAATACCAGCAGGAATGGTACTGAGCCCCACTCAGACACCAAAAAGAGCCAATTCAATCCAGCCCTCTATTAATACCAGCTGGAGTGGTACTGAGTCCCACTCACAAACCAGGAAAGAGCCAATTCAATCCAGGCCTCTATTCATACCAGCTGGAGTGGTACTGAGTCCCACTCACAAACCAGGAAAGAGCCAATTCAATCCAGGCCTCTATTAATACCAGCTGGAGTGGTACTGAATCCCACTCACTCTCCAGAAAGAGGCAATTCAATCCAGACCTCTATTAATACGAGCTGGAGTGGTACTGAGTCCCACTCACAAACCAGAAAGAGGCAATTCAATCCAGACCTCTATTAATACCAGCTGGAGGGGTACTGAGTCCCACTCACAAACCAGGAAAGGGACAGTTCATTGCAGACCTCTATTAATACCAGCTGGAGTGGTACTGAGTCCCACTCACACTCCAGGGAAGTACCAATTCAATTCAGGCCTCTATCAATACGAGCTGGAGAGGAATTAACTCCATCACACACACCAGAAACAGCCAATTCAATCCTGACCTCGAGAATACCAGCTGGAGTGCGTCTGAGTCCCTCTCACACGCCATGAAGGGGTCAGTTCATTCCAGGTCTATATTAATACCAGCAGGAATGGTACTGAGCCCCACTCAGACACCAAAAAGAGCCAATTAAATCCAGCCCTCTATTAATACCAGCTGGAGGGATACTGAGTCCCACTCACAAACCAGAAAAGAGCCAATTCAATTCAGGCCTCTATTAATACCAGCTGGAGTAGAATTAACTCCATCACACACACCAGAAACAGCCAATTCAATCCTGACCTCGAGAATACCAGCTGGTATGCGTCTGAGTCCCACTCACACGCCATGAAGGAGTCAGTTCATTCCAGGTCTCTATTAATACCAGCTGGAAAGGTACTGAGTCCCACTCACAAACCAGGAAAGAGCCAATTCAATTCAGGCCTCTATAATACCAGCTGGAGTGGTACTGAGTCCCACTCACACACCAGGAAAGTGCCAATTCAATCCAGACCTCTATAATACCAGCTGGAGTACGACTGAGTCCCACTCACACAGCAGGAAAGGGACAGTTCATTCCCGGACTCTATTAATACCAGCTGGAGTGGTTCTGAGCCCCAGTCAAACACCAGGAAACAGCCAATTCAATCTAGGCCTCGAATAATACCAGCTGGAGTGGAGTTAACTCCCACTCACACACCAGGAAAGAGCTAATTCAATCCAGACATCTATTAATACCAGCAGGAATGGCACTGAGCCCCACTTACACAACAGAAAGAGCCAATTCAACCCAGGCCTCTATTAAAACCAGCTGGAGGGGTACTGAGTCCCACTCACAAACCAGGAAAGGGACAGTTCATTCCAGGCCTCTATTAATACCATCTGGAGTGGTACTGAGTCCCACTCACAAACCAGGTAAGAGCCAATTCAATTCAGGCCTCTATTAATACCAGCTGGAGTGGTACTGAGTCCCACTCTCAAACCAGGAGAGAGCCAATTCAATTCAGGCCTCTATTAATACTAGCTGGAGTGGTACTGAGTCCCACTCTCAAACCAGGAAAGAGCCAATTCAATTCAGGCCTCTACTAATACCAGCTGGAGTGGTACTGAGTCCCACTCACACACCAGGAAAGGGCAAATTCAATCCAGGCCTATATTAATACCAGCTGGAGTGATACTGATACTCACGGACGCACCAGGGAAGAGACAATTCCATCCAGACCTCTATTAATACCAGCTGGAGTGATACTGATACTCACGGACGCACCAGGGAAGAGACAATTCCATCCAGACCTCTATTAATACCAGCTGGAGTGGTACTGATTCTCACGGACACACCAGGAAAGAGACCATTCCATCCAGACCTCTAACAATACCAGCCGGATGGTACTGAGCCCCCCTCAGGCACCAGCAAGAGCCAATTCAATCCAATCCTCTATTAATACCAGCTGGAATGGTTCTGATTCCCACTCACACCAGGAAAGAGCAAATTCAACCAGATCTCTATTAATACCAGCTGGAAAGGTACTGAGACCCACTTAGACACCAGAAAGAGCCAATTCAATCCAGGGTTCTATTAATACCAGCTGGAGTGCGACTGAGCGCCAAGCACACAGCAGGAAAGGGACAGTTCATTCCAGGCCTCTATTTAACCAGTTGGAGTGGTACTGAGCCCCACACACACACCAGAAGAGCCAATTCAATCCAGGCCTCCACAATACCAGCTGGAGTGCGACGGGGTCCCACTCGCACAGCAGGAAAGGGACAGTTCATTCCAGGCCTCTACTAATCCCAGCTGGAGTGGTTCCGAGCCCCACTCACACACCAGGAAACAGCCAATTCAATCCAGACCTCCATAATACCAGCTGGAGTGCGACGGAGTCCCACTCACACAGCAGGAAAGGGACAGTTCATTCCAGGCCTCTCCTAATCCCTGCTGGAGTGGTTCTGAGCCCCACTCACACACCAGGAAACAGCCAATTCAATCCAGACCTCTATTAATACCAGCAGGAATGGTACTGAGCCCCACTCAGACACCAAAAAGAGCCAATTCAATCCAGCCCTCTATTAATACCAGCTGGAGTGGTACTGAGTCCCACTCACAAACCAGGAAAGAGCCAATTCAATCCAGGCCTCTATTCATACCAGCTGGAGTGGTACTGAGTCCCACTCACAAACCAGGAAAGAGCCAATTCAATCCAGGCCTCTATTAATACCAGCTGGAGTGGTACTGAATCCCACTCACTCTCCAGAAAGAGGCAATTCAATCCAGACCTCTATTAATACGAGCTGGAGTGGTACTGAGTCCCACTCACAAACCAGAAAGAGGCAATTCAATCCAGACCTCTATTAATACGAGCTGGAGTGGTACTGAGTCCCACTCACAAACCAGGAAACAGCCAATTCAATTCAGGCCTCTATTCATACCAGCTGGAGTGGAATTAACTCCATCTCACACACCAGAAAGAGCCAATTCAATCCTGACCTCTATAATACCAGCTGGTGTGCGTCTGAGTCCCTCTCACACGCCATGAAGGGGTCAGTTCATTCCAGGCCTCTATTAATACCAGCTGGAGTGGGACTGAGGATCACTCAGACACCAGGGAAGAGAGAATTCAATCCAGACTTCTATTAATACCAGCTGGAGAGGTACTGAGTCCCACTCACACACCAGGAAAGAGGCAATTCAATCCAGATCTCTATTAATACCAGCTGGAGTGGTACTGAGTCCCACTCACAAACCAGGAAAGAGCCAATTCATTCCAGACCTCTATTAATACCAGCAGGAATGGTACTGAGTCCCACTCACACTCCAGAAAGAGGCAATTCAATCCAGATCTCTATTAATACCAGCTGGAGTGGGACTGAGTCCAACTCACAAACCAGGAAAGAGCCAATTCATTCCAGACCTCTATTAATACCAGCAGGAATGGTACTGAGTCCCACTCACACTCCAGAAAGAGGCAATTCAATCCAGATCTCTATTAATACCAGCTGGAGTGGGACTGAGTCCAACTCACACACCAGGAAAGAGCCAATTCAATCCAGGCCTCTATTAATACCAGCTGGAGTGGTACTGAGTCCCAATCACGCATCAGTTAAGAGCCAACTCAATCCAGACCTCCATAATACCAGCTGGAGTGGAATTAACTCCCACTCATACACCAGGAAAGTGCTAATTCAATCCAGACCTCTATTAATACCAGCAGGAATGGTACTGAGCCCCACTCAGACACCAAAAAGAGCCAATTAAATCCAGCCCTCTATTAATACCAGCTGGAGGGATACTGAGTCCCACTCACAAACCAGAAAAGAGCCAATTCAATTCAGGCCTCTATTAATACCAGCTGGAGTAGAATTAACTCCATCACACACACCAGAAACAGCCAATTCAATCCTGACCTCGAGAATACCAGCTGGTATGCGTCTGAGTCCCACTCACACGCCATGAAGGAGTCAGTTCATTCCAGGTCTCTATTAATACCAGCTGGAAAGGTACTGAGTCCCACTCACAAACCAGGAAAGAGCCAATTCAATTCAGGCCTCTATAATACCAGCTGGAGTGGTACTGAGTCCCACTCACACACCAGGAAAGTGCCAATTCAATCCAGACCTCTATAATACCAGCTGGAGTACGACTGAGTCCCACTCACACAGCAGGAAAGGGACAGTTCATTCCCGGACTCTATTAATACCAGCTGGAGTGGTTCTGAGCCCCAGTCAAACACCAGGAAACAGCCAATTCAATCTAGGCCTCGAATAATACCAGCTGGAGTGGAGTTAACTCCCACTCACACACCAGGAAAGAGCTAATTCAATCCAGACATCTATTAATACCAGCAGGAATGGCACTGAGCCCCACTTACACAACAGAAAGAGCCAATTCAACCCAGGCCTCTATTAAAACCAGCTGGAGGGGTACTGAGTCCCACTCACAAACCAGGAAAGGGACAGTTCATTCCAGGCCTCTATTAATACCATCTGGAGTGGTACTGAGTCCCACTCACAAACCAGGTAAGAGCCAATTCAATTCAGGCCTCTATTAATACCAGCTGGAGTGGTACTGAGTCCCACTCTCAAACCAGGAGAGAGCCAATTCAATTCAGGCCTCTATTAATACTAGCTGGAGTGGTACTGAGTCCCACTCTCAAACCAGGAAAGAGCCAATTCAATTCAGGCCTCTACTAATACCAGCTGGAGTGGTACTGAGTCCCACTCACACACCAGGAAAGGGCAAATTCAATCCAGGCCTATATTAATACCAGCTGGAGTGATACTGATACTCACGGACGCACCAGGGAAGAGACAATTCCATCCAGACCTCTATTAATACCAGCTGGAGTGGTACTGATTCTCACGGACACACCAGGAAAGAGACCATTCCATCCAGACCTCTAACAATACCAGCCGGATGGTACTGAGCCCCCCTCAGGCACCAGCAAGAGCCAATTCAATCCAAGCCTCTATTAATACCAGCTGGAATGGTTCTGATTCCCACTCACACCAGGAAAGAGCAAATTCAACCAGATCTCTATTAATACCAGCTGGAAAGGTACTGAGACCCACTTAGACACCAGAAAGAGCCAATTCAATCCAGGGTTCTATTAATACCAGCTGGAGTGCGACTGAGCGCCAAGCACACAGCAGGAAAGGGACAGTTCATTCCAGGCCTCTATTTAACCAGTTGGAGTGGTACTGAGCCCCACACACACACCAGAAGAGCCAATTCAATCCAGGCCTCCACAATACCAGCTGGAGTGCGACGGGGTCCCACTCGCACAGCAGGAAAGGGACAGTTCATTCCAGGCCTCTACTAATCCCAGCTGGAGTGGTTCCGAGCCCCACTCACACACCAGGAAACAGCCAATTCAATCCAGACCTCCATAATACCAGCTGGAGTGCGACGGAGTCCCACTCACACAGCAGGAAAGGGACAGTTCATTCCAGGCCTCTCCTAATCCCTGCTGGAGTGGTTCTGAGCCCCACTCACACACCAGGAAACAGCCAATTCAATCCAGACCTCTATTAATACCAGCAGGAATGGTACTGAGCCCCACTCAGACACCAAAAAGAGCCAATTCAATCCAGCCCTCTATTAATACCAGCTGGAGTGGTACTGAGTCCCACTCACAAACCAGGAAAGAGCCAATTCAATCCAGGCCTCTATTCATACCAGCTGGAGTGGTACTGAGTCCCACTCACAAACCAGGAAAGAGCCAATTCAATCCAGGCCTCTATTAATACCAGCTGGAGTGGTACTGAATCCCACTCACTCTCCAGAAAGAGGCAATTCAATCCAGACCTCTATTAATACGAGCTGGAGTGGTACTGAGTCCCACTCACAAACCAGAAAGAGGCAATTCAATCCAGACCTCTATTAATACGAGCTGGAGTGGTACTGAGTCCCACTCACAAACCAGGAAACAGCCAATTCAATTCAGGCCTCTATTCATACCAGCTGGAGTGGAATTAACTCCATCTCACACACCAGAAAGAGCCAATTCAATCCTGACCTCTATAATACCAGCTGGTGTGCGTCTGAGTCCCTCTCACACGCCATGAAGGGGTCAGTTCATTCCAGGCCTCTATTAATACCAGCTGGAGTGGGACTGAGGATCACTCAGACACCAGGGAAGAGAGAATTCAATCCAGACTTCTATTAATACCAGCTGGAGAGGTACTGAGTCCCACTCACACACCAGGAAAGAGGCAATTCAATCCAGATCTCTATTAATACCAGCTGGAGTGGTACTGAGTCCCACTCACAAACCAGGAAAGAGCCAATTCATTCCAGACCTCTATTAATACCAGCAGGAATGGTACTGAGTCCCACTCACACTCCAGAAAGAGGCAATTCAATCCAGATCTCTATTAATACCAGCTGGAGTGGGACTGAGTCCAACTCACAAACCAGGAAAGAGCCAATTCATTCCAGACCTCTATTAATACCAGCAGGAATGGTACTGAGTCCCACTCACACTCCAGAAAGAGGCAATTCAATCCAGATCTCTATTAATACCAGCTGGAGTGGGACTGAGTCCAACTCACACACCAGGAAAGAGCCAATTCAATCCAGGCCTCTATTAATACCAGCTGGAGTGGTACTGAGTCCCAATCACGCATCAGTTAAGAGCCAATTCAATCCAGACCTCAATTAATACCAGCTGGAATGGTACTGAGCCCCCTCACACACCAGAAAGAGCCAATTCAATCCAGGCCTCTATTAATACCAGCTGGAATGGTACTGAGCCCCCTCACACACCAGAAAGAGCCAATTCAATCCAGGCCTCTATTAATACCAGCTGGAATGGTACTGAGCCCCCTCACACACCAGAAAGAGCCAATTCAATCCAGGCCTCTATTAATACCAGCTGGAATGGTACTGAGCCCCCTCACACACCAGGAAAGAGCAACTTCCAACCAGACCTCCAATAAAAGCAGCTGGAATGGTACTGAACCCCATTCACCCACCCGGAAAGAGCGAATTCAGTCCAGACCTCTTTTAATCCCAGCTGGAGTGCGACTGATTCCCACTCACACAGCAGGAAAGGGACAGTTCATTCCAGGCCTCTACTAATCCCAGCTGGAGTGGTTCCGAGCCCCACTCACAAACCAGGAAACAGCCAACTCAATCCAGACCTCCATAATACCAGCTGGAGTGGAATTAACTCCCACTCATACACCAGGAAAGAGCTAATTCAATCCAGACCTCTATTAATCCCAGCAGGAATGGTACTGAGCCCCACTCAGACACCAAAAAGAGCCAATTAAATCCAGCCCTCTATTAATACCAGCTGGAGGGATACTGAGTCCCAGTCACAAACCAGGAAAGGGACAGTTCATTCCAGGCCTCTATTAATACTTCTGGAGTGGTACTGAGTCCCACTCACAAACCAGAAAAGAGCCAATTCATTCCAGACCTCTATTAATAGCAGCTGGAGTGGGACGGAGTCCCACTCACAAACCAGGAAAGAGCCAATTCGATTCAGGCCTCTATTAATACCAGCTGGAGTGGAATTAACTCCATCACACACACCAGAAACAGCCAATTCAATCCTGACCTCGATAATACCAGCTGGTATGCGTCTGAGTCCCACTCACACGCCATGAAGGAGTCAGTTCATTCCAGGTCTCTATTAATACCAGCTGGAAAGGTACTGAGTCCCACTCACAAACCAGGAAAGAGCCAATTCAATTCAGGCCTCTATAATACCAGCTGGAGTGGTACTGAGTCCCACTCACAAACCAGGAAAGAGCCAATTCAATTCAGGCCTCTATAATACCAGCTGGAGTGGTACTGAGTCCCACTCACAAACCAGGAAAGAGCCAATTCAATCCAGGCCTCCACAATACCAGCTGGAGTGCGACGGGGTCCCACTCGCACACCAGGAAAGGGACAGTTCATTCCAGGCCTCTACTAATCCCAGCTGGAGTGGTTCCGAGCCCCACTCACACACCAGGAAACAGCCAATTCAATCCAGACCTCCATAATACCAGCTGGAGTGCGACGGAGTCCCACTCACAAAGCAGGAAAGGGACAGTTCATTCCAGGCCTCTCCTAATCCCAGCTGGAGTGGTTCTGAGCCCCACTCACACACCAGGAAACAGCCAATTCAATCCAGACCTCTATTAATACCAGCAGGAATGGTACTGAGCCCCACTCAGACACCAAAAAGAGCCAATTCAATCCAGCCCTCTATTAATACCAGCTGGAGTGGTACTGAATCCCACTCACTCTCCAGAAAGAGGCAATTCAATCCAGACCTCTATTAATACGAGCTGGAGTGGTATGAGTCCCACTCACAAACCAGAAAGAGGCAATTCAATCCAGACCTCTATTAATACGAGCTGGAGTGGTACTGAGTCCCACTCACAAACCAGGAAACAGCCAATTCAATTCAGGCCTCTATTCATACCAGCTGGAGTGGAATTAACTCCATCTCACACTCCAGAAAGAGCCAATTCAGTCCTGACCTCTATAATAGCAGCTGCTGTGCGTCTGAGTCCCTCTCACACGCCATGAAGGGGTCAGTTCATTCCAGGCCTCTATTAATACCAGCTGGAGTGGGACTGAGGATCACTCACACACCAGGAAAGAGAGAATTCAATCCAGACTTCTATTAATACCAGCTGGAGAGGTACTGAACCCCACTCACAATCCAGGAAAGAGCCAATTCAATCCAGACCTCTATTAATACCAGCTGGAATGGTACTGAGTCCCACTCACACACCAGGAAAGAGCCAATTCAATCCAGGCCTCTATTAATACCAGCTGGAGTGGTACTGAGCCCCCTCACACACCAGATAGAGCCAATTCAATCCTTGCCTCTATTAATACCAGCTGGAGTGCGACTGAGCGCCAAGCACACAGCAGGAAAGGGACAGTTCATTCCAGGCCTCTATTAATACCATCTGGAGTGGGACTGAGCCCCATTCACCCACCCAGATAGAGCCAATCCAGTCCAGACCTCTATAATACCAGCTGAAGTGTGACTGAGTCCCACACACACAGCAGGAAAGGGACAGTTCATTCCAGGCCTCTATTAATACCATCTGGAGTGGGACTGAGCCCCATTCACCCACCCAGATAGAGCCAATCCAGTCCAGACCTCTATTAATACCAGCTGAAGTGCGACTGAGTACCACACACACAGCAGGAAAGGGACAGTTCATTCCTGGCCTCTATTTAACCAGTTGTAATGGTACTGAGCCCCACACACAGACCAGAAAGAGCCAATTCAATCCAGACCTCTATTAATACCAGCTGGAATGGTACTGAGCCCCACACACACCAGAAAGAGCCAATTCAATCCAGGCCTCTATTAATACCAGCTGGAATGGTACTGAGCCCCACACACAGACCAGAAAGAGCCAATTCAATCCAGGCCTCGATGAATACCAGCTGGAATGGTACTGAGCCCCCTCACACACCAGGAAAGAGCAACTTCCAACCAGACCTCCAATAAAAGCAGCTGGACTGGTACTGAACCCCATTCACCCACCCGGAAAGAGCGAATTCAGTCCAGACCACATTTAATCCCAGCTGGAGTGCGACTGATTCCCACTCACACAGCAGGAAAGGGACAGTTCATTCCAGGCCTCTACTAATCCCAGCTGGAGTGGTTCCGAGCCCCACTCACACACCAGGAAACAGCCAACTCAATCCAGACCTCCATAATACCAGCTGGAGTGGAATTAACTCCCAGTCATACACCATGAAAGAGCTAATTCAATCCAGACCTCTATTAATACCAGCAGGAATGGTACTGAGTCACACACACATAGCAGGAAAGGGACAGTTCATTCCTGGCCTCTATTTACCCAGTTGGAGTGGTACTGAGCCCCACACACACACACCAGATAGAGCCAATTCAATCCAGGCCTCTATTAATACCAGCTGGAGTGGTTCTGAGTCCCACTCACTCACCAGGAAAGTACCAATTCAATCCAGACCTCTATAATACCAGCTGGAGTGCGACTGAGTCCCACTCACACAGCAGGAAAGGGACAGTTCATTCCCGGCCTCTATTAATCCCAGCTGGAGTGGTTCTGAGCCCCAGTCAAACACCAGGAAACAGCCAATTCAATCTAGGCCTCGAAAAATACCAGCTGGAGTGGAGTTAACTCCCACTCACACACCAGGAAAGAGCTAATTCAATCCAGACCTCTATTAACACCAGCTGGAATGGCACTGAGCCCCACTTGCACACCAGAAATAGCCAATTCAACCATAGCCTCTATTAATACCAGCTGGAGGGGTACTGAGTCCCACTCACACACCAGAAAGAGGCAATTCAATCCAGGCCTCTATTAATGCCAGCTGAAGTGGTACTGAGTCCCACTCACACACCAGAAAGAGGCAATTCAATCCAGGCCTCTATTAATACCAGCTGGAGGGGTTGTGATTCCCTCTCACACACCAGGAAAGAGCCAATTGAAACCAGACCGCTATTGATACCAGCTGGAGTGGTACAGATCCCCACTCCCTCCCCAGCAAAGAGCCAATTCAATCCAGGCCTCTATTAATACCAGCTGGAGTGGTACTGAGTCCCACTCACACACCAGGAAAGGGCAAAATCAATCCAGGCTAATTTAATACCAGCTGGAGTGGTACTGAGCCCCACTCACACACCAGGAAAGAGCCAATTCAATCCAGGCCTCTATTAATACCAGCTGGAGTGGTACTGAGTCTCATGCACACTCCAGGAAAGAGCCAATTCAATCCAGACATCTATTAAAACCAGCTGGAGTGGTACTGAGCCCCACTCACACACCAGGAAACAGACAATTCAATCTAGACATCTATAATACCAGCTGAACTGCGACTGAGTCCCACTCACACACGAGAAAGGGCCAGTTCAATCCAGGCCTCTATTAATACCAGCTGGAGAGGTACTGAGTCTCAGTCACACACCAGGAAACAGCCAATTCAATCCAGACATCTATTAATACCAGCTGGAGTGGTACTGAGTCCCACTCACACAACAGAAAAGAGCCAATTCAATCCAGACCTCTATTAATACCAGCTGGAGTGGCACTGAGCACCACTCACTCTCCAGGAAAGAGCCAATTCTATCCAGGCCCCTATGAATACCAGCTGGAGTGGTACTGAGTCCCAATCACACACCAGGAGAGAACCAATTCAATGCAGGCCTCCATTAATAACATTTGGAGTGGGACTGAATCCCACTCACACAGCAGAGAAGAGACAGTTCATTCCAGGACTCTATTAACACCGGGTGTACTGGCACTGTGTCCCACTCACACACCAGAAAGAGCCAATTCATTCTAGGCCTCTATTAATACCAGCTGGAGTGGTACTGATTCTCACAGACACACCAGGAAAGAGACCATTCCATCCAGACCTCTAACAATACCAGCAGGATGGTACTGAGCCCCCCTCAGGCACCAGCAAGTGCCAATTCAATCCAAGCCTCTATTAATACCAGCTGGAATGGTTCTGATTCCCACTCACACCAGGAAAGAGCAAATTCAACCAGATCTCTATTAATACCAGCTGGAGTGGTACTGAGTCCCTCTCACTCCGCAGCAAAGAGCCAATTCAATCCAGGCCTCTATTAATACCAGCTGGAGTGGTACTGAGTCCCACTCACTCCGCAGCAAAGAGCCAATTCAATCCAGACCTCTATTAATACCAGCTGGAGTGGTACTGAGTCCCACTCACACACCAGTTAAGAGCCAATTCAATCCAGGCCTCTATTAATACCAGCTGAAGTGGTACAGACTCCCACTTACACACCAGGAAAGTGCCAAATCAATCCAGGCCTCTATTAATAACATTTGGAGTGGGACTGAATCCCATTTACACTACAGATAAGAGACAGCTCATTTCAAACATCTATTAATACCAGCTGGAATTGTACTGAACCCCACTCACCCACCCGGAAAGAGCGAATTCAGTCCAGACCTCTTTTAATCCCAGCTGGAGTGCGACTGATTCCAACTCACACAGCAGGAAAGGGACAGTTCATTCCAGGCCTCTACTAATCCCAGCTGGAGTGGTTCCGTGCCCCACTCACACACCAGGAAACAGCCAATTCAATCCAGAACTCCACAATCCCAGCTGGAGTGCGACTGATTCCAACTCACACAGCAGGAAAGGGACAGTTCATTCCAGGCCTCTACTAATCCCAGCTGGAGTGGTTCGGAGTCCCAATCACACACCAGGAAAGAGCCAAATCAATCCCAACCTCTACTAATCCCAGCTGGAGTGGTTCTGAGCCCCACTCACACACCAGGAAACAGCCAACTCAATCCAGACCTCCACAATACCAGCTGGAGTGGAATTAACTCCCACTCACACACCAGGAAAGAGCCAATTCAAACCAGACCTCTATTAATACCAGCTGGAGTGGAATTAACTCCCACTCACACACCAGGAAAGAGCCAATTCAAACCAGTCCTCTATTAATACCAGCAGGAATGGTACTGAGCCCCACTCAGACACCAAAAAGAGCCAATTCAATCCAGCCCTCTATTAATACCAGCAGGAATGGTACTGAGCCCCACTCAGACACCAAAAAGAGCCAATTCAATCCAGCCCTCTATTAATACCAGCTGGAGGGGTACTGAGTCCCACTCACAAACCAGGAAAGGGACAGTTCATTCCAGGCCTCTATTAATACTTCTGCAGTGGTACTGAGTCCCATTCACACTCCAGAAAGAGGCAATTCAATCCAAGCCTCTATTAATACCAGCTGGAGTGGTACTGAGTCCCACGCACACTCCAGAAAGAGGCAATTCAATCCAAGCCTCTATTAATACCAGCTGGAGTGGTACTGAGTCCCAGTCACAAACCAGGAAAGAGCCAATTCATTCCAGCCCTCTATTAATACCAGCTGGAGGGGTACTGAGTCCCACTCACAAACCAGGAAAGAGTCAGTTCATTCCAGGCATCTATTTAACCAGTTGGAGTGGTACTGAGCCCCACACACACACCAGAAAGAGCCAATTCAATCCAGGCCTCTATTAATACCAGCTGGAATGCTACTGAGCCCCCTCACACACCAGGAAAGAGCGAATTCAGTCCAAACATCTTTTAATCCCAGCTGGAGTGCGACTGATTCCCACTCACACAGCAGGAAAGGGACAGTTCATTCCAGGCGTCTATTTAATCAGTTGGAGTGGTCCTGAGCCCCACACACACTAGAAAGAGCCAATTCAACCCAGGCCTCTATTAATACCAGCTGGAGGGGTACTGAGCCCCACTCACAAACCAGGAAAGGGACAGTGCATTCCAGGCCTCTATTAATACTTCTGCAGTGGTACTGAGTCCCATTCACACTCCAGAAAGAGGCAATTCAATCCAAGCCTCTATTAATACCAGCTGGAGTGGTACTGAGTCCCACTCACAAACCAGGAAAGAGCCAATTCAATCCAGGCCTCTATTAATACCAGCTGGAGTGGTACTGAGTCCCAGTCACAAACCAGGAAAGAGCCAATTCAATCCAGCCCTCTATTAATACCAGCAGGAATGGTACTGAGCCCCACTCAGACACCAAAAAGAGCCAATTCAATCCCGACCTCTATTAATACCAGCTGGAGTGGAATTAACTCCATCACACACACCAGAAACAACCAATTCAATCCTGACCTCGAGAATACCAGCTGGAGTGCGTCTGAGTCCCTCTCACACGCCATGAAGGGGTCAGTTCATTCCAGGTCTATATTAATACCAGCTGGAAAGGTACTGAGTCCCACTCACACACCAGGAAAGAGCCAATTCAATTCTGGCCTCTATTAATACTAGCTGGAGCGGTACTGAGTCCCACTCACAAACCAGGAAAGAGCCAATTCATTCCAGACCTCTATTAATAAAATTTGGAGTGGGACTGAATCCCATTTACACAACAGATAAGAGACAGCTCATTTCAAACATCTATAAATATCAGCTGGAATGGTACTGAACCCCACTCACCCACCGGAAAGAGCGAATTCAGTCCAGACCTCTTAATCCCAGCTGGAGTGCGACTGATTCCAACTCACACAGCAGGAAAGGGACAGTTCATTCCAGGCCTCTACTAATCCCAGCTGGAGTGGTTCCGAGCCCCACTCACACACCAGGAAACAGCCAATTCAATCCAGACCTCTATTAATACCAGCTGGAGTGCGACAGGGTCCCACTCGCACAGCAGGAAAGGGACAGTTCATTACAGGCCTCTAATATTCCCAGCTGGAGTGGTTCTGAGCCCCAGTCACACACCAGGAAACAGCCAACTCAATCCAGACCTCCATTAATACCAGCTGGAGTGGAATTAACTCCCACTCACACACCAGGAAAGAGCCAATTCAATCCAGTCCTCTATTAATACCAGCTGGAGTGGTACTGAGTCCCACTCACAAACCAGGAAAGGGACAGTTCATTCCAGGCCACTATTAATACTTCTGGAGTGGTACTGAGTCCCACTCACACTCCAGAAAGAGGCAATTCAATCCAGGCCTCTATTAATACCAGCTGGAGTGGTACTGAGTCCCACTCACAAACCAGGAAAGAGCCAATTCATTCCAGACCTCTACTAATAGCAGCTGGAGTGAGACTGAGTCCAACTCACAAACCAGGAAAGAGCCAATTCAATCTGGGCTTCTATTAATACCAGCTGGAGTGGTACTGAGCCCCACTCACACACAAGGAAAGTGCCAATTGAAACCAAATTTCTATTAATACCAGCTGGAGTGGTACTGTGTCCCACTCACACACCAGAAAGAGCCAATTCAATCCAGGCCTCTATTAATATCAGCTGCAGTGGGACTGAGTCCCACTCACACACCAGGAAAGTGCCAATTCAATCCAGGCCTCTATTAATACCAGCTGGAGTGGTACTGAGCCCCACTCACATCAGGAAAGAGCCAATTCAATCCAGGCCTCTATTAATACCATCTGGAGTGGTACTGAGTCCCACTCACACACCAGCAAAGAGCCAATTCAATCCAGATCTCTACTAATACCAGCTGGAGTGGTACTGAGCCCCACTCACACACCAGCAAAGAGCCAATTCAATCCAGGCCTCTATTAATACCAGCTTGAGTGGTACTGAGCCCCACTCACACACCAGCAAAGAGCCAATTCAATCCAGATCTCTACTAATACCAGCTGGAGTGGCACTTAGACCCACTCACACACCAGGAAAGAGCAAAATCAATCCAGGCTAATTTAATACCAGCTGGAGTGGGACTGAGTCCCACTCACACATCAGGAACGAGACAATTCAATCCAGACCTCTATTAATACCAGCTGGAGTGGTACTGAGTCTCACTCACCCACCAGAAAAGCACCAATACAATCCAGACCTCTATTGATACCAGCTGGAGTGGTACTGATCCCCACTCACGCACCAGGAAAGAGCCAATTCAATCCAGGCCTCTATTAATATCAGCTGGAGTGGTACTGAGCCCCACTCACTCACCAGGATGGAGCCAATTCAATCCAGACCTCTTAATACCAGCGGGAGTGGTACTGAGTCCCTATCACACACCAGCAAAGAGGCAATTCAATCCAGGTCTCTATGAATACCAGCTGGAGTGGTACTGAGTCCCACTCAAACACCAGGAAAGAGTCAACTCAAATCAGGTTTCTCTTGAAACCAGCTGGAGTAGTACTGAGTCTCACTGAAACACCAGGGAAGAGGCAATTCAATCCAGGCTTCTATTAATACTAGCTGGAGTGGTACTGAGCCCCTCTCACCCACCAGGAAGGAGCCAATTCAATCCAGGCTTCTATTAATACCAGCTGGAGTGGTACTGAGCCCCACTCACTCACCAGGAAGGAGCCAATTCAATCCAGATCTCTATTAATACCAGCTGGAGTGGCACTGAGTCCCACTCACATACCAGGAAAGAGGCAATTCAATCCAGGCCTCTATTAATACCAGCTGGAGTGGTACTGAATCCCACTCACTCCCAGGAAAGAGCCAAGTCAATCCAGGCCTCTATTCATACCAGCTGGAGTGGTACTGAGCACCACTGACACACCAGAAAGAGCCAATTCAATCCAGGCCTCTATTAATACCAGCTGGAGAGGTACTGAGTCCCACTCACACACCAGAAAGAGCCAATTCAATCCAGGCCTCTATTAATACCAGCTGGAGTGGTACTGAGCCCCACTCGCACAGCAGAAAGAGCCAAGTCAATCCAGGACTCTATTAATACCAGCTGGTGTGGTACTGAGCCCCACTCACACACCAGGAAAGAGCCAATTCAATCCAGGCCTCTATTCATTCCAGCTGGAGTGGTACTGAGTCCCACTCACACACCAGAAAGAGCCAATTCAATCCAGGCCTCTATTCATTCCAGCTGGAGATGTACTGAGTCCCACTCACACACCAGAAAGAGCCAATTCAATCCAGTCCTCTATTAATTCCAGCTGGAGTGGTACTGAGCCCCACTCACTCACCAGGAAGGAGCCAATTCAATCCAGACCTCTATTAATACCAGCTGGAGTGGGACTGAGTCTCACTCACTCACCAGGAAAGAGCCAATTCAATCCAGACCTCTATTAATATCAGCTGGAGTGGTACTGAGCCCCACTCACTCACCAGGAAAGAGTCAATTCAAACCAGGTTTCTCTTGAAACCAGCTGGAGTGGTACTGAGTCTCACTGAAAAACCAGGAAAGAGCCAATTCAATCCAGACCTCTGTTAATACCAGCTGGAGTGGTACTGAGTCCCACTCACACACCAGGAAAGAGGCAATTCAATCTGGGCTTCTATTAATACCAGCTGGAGTGGCACTGAGTCCCACTCAGACACCAGAACAGTGCCAATTCAATCCAGACCTCTATAATACCAGATGGAGTGGTACTGAGTCTCACATACACACCAGGAAAGAGCAAATTCCAACCAGACCTCCATTAATAGCAGCTGGAGTGGTACTGACTCACCAGGAAAGAGCCAAGTCAATCCAGGCCTCTATTCATACCAGCTGGAGTGGTACTGAGCACCACTGACACACCAGGAAAGAGCCAATTCAATCCAGGTCTGTATTAATACCAGCTGGAGAGGTACTGAATCCCACTCATACAACAGAAAGAGCCAATTCAATCCAGGCCTCTATTAATACCAGCTGGAGTGGTACTGAGTCCCACTCACACTCCAGGAAAGAGTCAATTCAAACCAGGCCTCTATTAATACCAGCTGGAGTGGTACTGAGCCCCAGTCACTCACCAGGAAGGAGCCAATTCAATCCAGGTTTCTATTAATACCAGCTGGAGTGGTACTGAGCCCCACTCACTCACCAGGAAGGAGCCAATTCAATCCAGGTTTCTATTAATACCAGCTGGAGTGGTACTGAGCCCCACTCACTCACCAGGAAGGAGCCAATTCAATCCAGGTTTCTATTAATACCAGCTGGAGTGGTACTGAGCCCCACTCACACACCAGGAAGGAGCCAATTCAATCCAGGTTTCTATTAATACCAGCTGGAGTGGTACTGAGTCTCACTGAAACACCAGGAAAGAGCCAATTCAATCCAGGTTTCTATTGATACCAGCTGGAGTGGTACTGAGCCCCACTCACACACCTGGAAAGAGCCAATTCAATCCAGGCCTCTATTCATTCCAGCTGCAGTGGTACTGAGTCCCACTCCCATGCCAGGTCAGAGGCAATTCAATCCAGGTCTCTATTAATATCAGCTGGAGTGGTACTGAGTCTCACTCACACACCAGGAAGGAGCCAATTCAATCCAGGTTTCTATTAATACCAGCTGGAGTGGTACTGAGCCCCACTCACACACCTGGTAAGAGCCAATTCAATCCAGACCTCTATTAACAGCAGCTGGAGTGGTACTGAGTCCCACTCACTCACCAGGAAGGAGCCAATTCAATCCAGGATTCTATTAATACCAGCTGGAGTGGTACTGAGCCCCACTCACTCACCAGTAGGGAGCCAATTCAATCCAGGTTTCTATTAATACCAGCTGGAGTGGTACTGAGCCCCACTCACTCACCAGGAAAGAGCCAATTCAATCCAGGCCTCTATTCATTCCAGCTGCAGTGGTACTGAGTCCCACTCCCATGCCAGGTCAGAGGCAATTCAATCCAGGTCTCTATTAATATCAGCTGGAGTGGTACTGAGTCCCACTCACACACCAGGAAAGAGCCAATTCAATCTGGGCTTCTATTAATACCAGCTGGAGTGGTACTGAGCCCCACTCACACACAAGGAAAGTGCCAATTGAAACCAAATTTCTATCATTACCAGCTGGAGAGGTACTGAGTCCCACTCACACGCCAGGTCAGAGTCAATTCAAACCAGGTTTCTCTTGAAACCAGCTGGAGTGGTACTGAGTCCCACACACACACCAGGAAAGAGCAAATTCCAACCAGACCTCCATTAATACCAGCTGGAGTGGTACTGAGTCCCACTCACTCCCCAGGAAAGAGCCAATTCCATCCAGACCTCCATTAATACCAGCTGGAGTGGTACTGAATCCCACTCACTCCCCAGGAAAGAGCCAATTCCATCCAGGCCTCGATTCATACCAGCTGGAGAGGTACTGAGTTCCACTCACACACCAGGAAAAAGCCAATTCAAACCAGGTCTCGATTAATATCAGCTGCAGTGGAATTGGGTCACAAGTCACACACTAGCAGAAAGCCAACTCAAGCAAGGCTTTTATTAATACCAGCTGGCGTGGCACTGAGGCCCACTCACACACCAGGAAAGAGCAAATTCCAACCAGACCTCCATTAATACCAGCTGGAGTGGCACTGAGGCCCACTCACTCACCAGGAAAGAGCCAATTCAATCCAGGCCACTTTTCATACCATCTGGAGTCGTACTGAGCACCACTGACACACCAGGAAAAAGCCAATTCAATCCAGGCCTCTATTCATAACAGCTGGAGAGGTACTGATTCCCACTCACACACCAGAATGAGCCAATTCAATCCAGGCCTCTATTAATACCAGCTGGAGTGATACTGAGCTCCACTCACCCTCCAGGAAAGAGCCAATTCAATCCAGGCCTCTATTAATTCCAGCTGGAGTGGTACTGAGCTCCACTCACCCTCCAGGAAAGAGCCAATTCAATCCAGGCCTCTATTAATACCAGCTGGAGTGGTACTGAGCCCCACTCACACACCAGGAAAGTGCCAATTGAAACCAAATTTCTATTAATACCAGCTGGAGTGGTACTGAGTCCCACTCACACACCAGAAAGAGTCAATATAAACCAGGCCTCTATTAATACCAGCTGGAGTGGTACTGAGCCCCACTCACTCACCAGGAAAGAGCCAATTCAATCCAGGTTTCTATTAATACCAGCTGGAGTGGTACTGAGCCCCACTCACACACCTGGAAAGATCCAATTCAATCCAGGTTTCTATTAATACCAGCTGGAGTGGTACTGAGCCCCACTCACACACCAGGAAAGATCCAATTCAATCCACGTTTCTATTAATACCAGCTGGAGTGGTACTGAGCCCCACTCACACACCAGGAAAGAGCCAATTCAATCCAAGTTTCTATTAATACCAGCTGGAGTGGTACTGAGCCCCACTCACACACCAGGAAAGAGCCAATTCAATCCAGGTTTCTATTAATACCAGCTGGAGTGGTACTGAGCCCCACTCACACACCAGGAAAGATCCAATTCAATCCAGGTTTCTATTAATACCAGCTGGAGTGGTACTGAGCCCCACTCACACACCAGGAAAGATCCAATTCAATCCACGTTTCTATTAATACCAGCTGGAGTGGTACTGAGCCCCACTCACACACCAGGAAAGAGCCAATTCAATCCAAGTTTCTATTAATACCAGCTGGAGTGGTACTGAGCCCCACTCACACACCAGGAAAGAGCCAATTCAATCCAGGTTTCTATTAATACCAGCTGGAGTGGTACTGAGCCCCACTCACACACCAGGAAAGATCCAATTCAATCCAGGTTTCTATTAATACCAGCTGGAGTGGTACTGAGTCCCACTCACTCACGAGGAAAGAGCCAATTCAATCCAGACCTCTATTAATACCAGCTGCAGTGGTACTGAGCCCCACTCACACACCAGGAAAGATCCAATTCAATCCAGGTTTCTATTAATACCAGCTGGAGTGGTACTGAGTCCCACTCACTCACGAGGAAAGAGCCAATTCAATCCAGACCTCTATTAATACCAGCTGCAGTGGTACTGAGTCCCACTCAGACACCAGAACAGTGCCAATTCAATCCAGACCTCTATAATACAAGCTGGAGTGGTACTGAGTCTCACTCACACACCAGGAAAGAGCAAATTCCTACCAGATCACCATTAATAGCAGCTGGAGTGGTACTGACTCACCAGGAAAGAGCCAAGTCAATCCAGGCCTCTATTCATACCAGCTGGAGTGGTACTGAGCACCACTCACACTCCAGGAAAGAGCCAATTCAATCCAGGCCTCTATTAATACCAGCTGGAGTGGTACTGAGCTCCACTCACCCTCCAGGAAAGAGCCAATTCAATCCAGGCCTCTATTAATACCAGCTGGAGTGGTACTGAGTCCCACACACACACCAGAAAGAGCCAATTCAATTCAGACCTCTATTAACACCAGCTGGAGTGGTACTGAGCCCCAGTCACACACCAGGAAAGAGCCAATTCAATCAAGACCTCTATTAATACCAGCTGGAGTGGTACTGAGCTCCACTCACCCTCCAGGAAAGAGCCAATTCAATCCAGGCCTCTATTAATACCAGCTGGAGTGGTACTGAGTCCCACACACACACCAGAAAGAGCCAATTCAATTCAGACCTCTATTAATACCAGCTGGAGTGGTACTGAGCTCCACTCACCCTCCAGGAAAGAGCCAATTCAATCCAGGCCTCTATTAATACCAGCTGGAGTGGTACTGAGTCCCACACACACACCAGGAAAGTGCCAATTGAAACCAAATTTCTATTATTACCAGCTGCAGTGGTACTGAGTCCCACTCATACACCAGGTCATAGGCAATTCAATCCAGGTCTCTATTAATATCAGCTGGAGTGGTACTGAGTCCCACTCACACACCAGGAAAGAGTCAATTCAAACCAGGTTTCTCTTGAAACCAGCTGGAGAGGTACTGAGCCCCACTCACACACCAGAAGGAGCCAATTCAATCCAGGCCTCTATTAATCCCAGCTGGTATGGTACTGAGTCTCACTCACACACCAGGAAAGAGCCAATTCAAGCCAGACCTCTTTAAAACAAGCTGGTGTGGTACTGAATCCCACTCACTCACCAGGAAAGAGCCAAGTCAATCCAGGCCACTTTTCATACCATCTGGAGTCGTACTGAGCACCACTGACACACCAGGAAAAAGCCAATTCAATCCAGGCCTCTATTCATACCAGCTGGAGTGGTACTGAGCCCAACTCACACACAAGGAAAGTGCCAATTGAAACCAAATTTCTATTAATACCAGCTGGAGTGGTACTGAGTCCCACTCACACACCAGAAAGAGCCAATTTAAACCAGGCCTCTATTAATACCAGCTGGAGTGGTACTGAGTCCCACTCACACACCAGAAAGAGTCAATTTAAACGAGGCCTCTATTAATACCAGCTGGAGTGGTACTGAGCCCCACTCACTCACCAGGAAAGAGCCAATTCAATCCAGGTTTCTATTAATACCAGCTGGAGTGGTACTGAGTCTCACTGAAACACCAGGAAAGAGCCAATTCCATCCAGACCTCGATTAATACCAGCTGGAATGGTACTGAGTCCCACTCACACACCAGAAAGAGTCAATTTAAACGAGGCCTCTATTAATACCAGCTGGAGTGGTACTGAGCCCCACTCACACACCTGGAAAGAGCCAATTCAATCCAGGCCTCTATTCATTCCAGCTGCAGTGGTACTGAGTCCCACTCCCATGCCAGGTCAGAGGCAATTCAATCCAGGCCTCTATTAATATCAGCTGGAGTGGCACTGAGTCTCACTGAAACACCAGGAAAGAGCCAATTCCATCCAGACCTCGATTAATACCAGCTGGAATGGTACTGAGTAGCTGGAATGGTACTGAGTACCACTCGCACACCAGGAAAGAGCCAATTCAAACCGGACAACTATTAATACCAGCTGGAGTGGTACTGAGTCCCACTCACAGAGCAGGAAAGAGCCAAATCAATACAGAACACTATTAATACCAGCTGGAGTTGTGCTGGGTCCGACTCACCCACCTGGTAAAAGCCAAGTCAAACCAGGCCTCTATTCATACCAGCTGCAGTGGTACTGAGTCCCACTCACTCACCAGGAAAGAGTCAATTCAAACCAGGTTTCTCTTGAAACCAGCTGGAGTGGTACAGAGTCTCACTCACACACCAGGAAAGAGCCAATTCCATCCAGACCTCGATTAATACCAGCTGGAATGGTACTGAGTAGCTGGAATGGTACTGAGTACCACTCACACACCAGGAAAGAGCCAATTCAAACCGGACAACTATTAATACCAGCTGGAGTGGTACTGAGCCCCACTCACACACCAGGAAAGAGCCAATTCCATCCAGACCTCTATTAATACCAGCTGGAGTGGTACTGAGCCCCACTTACACACCCGGACAGAGCCAATTCTATCCAGACCTCTATTCATACCAGCTGGAGTGGTACTGAGCCCCACTTACACACCCGGACAGAGCCAATTCAATCCAGACCTCTATTCATACCAGCTGGAGTGGTACTGAGTCCCACTCACACATCAGGAAAGAGCCAATTCAATGCAGGCCTTTATTAATAACATTTGGAGTGGGACTGAATTCCACTCACACAGCAGAGAAGAGACAGTTCATTCCAGGACTCTATTAACACCGGGTGATCTGGCACTGTGTCCCACTCACACACAAGGAAAGGGATAGTTCATTCCAAACATCTATAAATATCAGCTGGAATGGTACTGAGTCCCACTTACACACGAGAAAGAGCCAATTCAATCCAGACATCTATAATACCAGCTGAAGTGCGACTGAGCCCCGCTCACACACCAGGAAGTGGCTAACTCAATCCAGGCCTCTATTAATAGCTGCTGGAGATGCACGGAGTCCCACACACACACCAGAAAAGTGCCTATCCAATCCAGGCGTCAATTAATACCAGCTGGAGTGGTGCTGAGCCCCACTCACACACCAGAAAAGAGTCAATTCAATCCAGACCTCTATTAATACCAGCTGGAGTGGTACTGAGTCCCACTCACACACCAGGAAAGAGCCAATTCAATCCAGACCTCTATTAATACCAGCTGGAGTGGTACTGAGTCCCACTCACACACCAGGAAAGAGCCAATTCAATCCAGACCTCTATTAATACCAGCTGGAGTGGTACTGAGTCCCACTCACACACCAGGAAAGAGCCAATTCAATCCAGACCTCTATTAATACCAGCTGGAGTGGTACTGAGTCCCACTCACACACCAGGAAAGAGCCAATTCAATCCAGGCCTCTATTAATACCAGCTGGAGTGGTACTGAGTCCCACTCACACACCAGGAAAGAGCCAATTCAATCCGGACCTCTATTAATACCAGCTGGAGTGGTACTGAGTCCCACTCACTCACCAGGAAAGAGCCAATTCAATCCAGACTTGTGGCGAAGGGGAGTTGGAGTGAGAAGTGGAGAGAGGGGAGTTGGGGAGGGAAGTGGGGGATGGGAGAAGATGGGAGAGGGGGAGGAGAGTGGGGGTGCGAAGTTTGAAGAGGAGTGGAGAGGGGAGAGGAGAAGAGAGGCGAGGGGAGTGGGGGAGGGGTGAGGAATAGGGGAGTGGGAAGTGGAATGGTGAAAGGAGTGGGGGAGGGGTGTCCCGGAGTGGAGAGTGGGAAGTGGGGGAATTGAGTCAGGAGTGGGGAGTGGGGGAGGGGAGGGAAGAGGTGGCGAATGAGGGAGGGGAGGGGAGAGGTGTAGAGTGGGAGGAGAGAGGGGGAGTGGGAGGGCTTTGGGGGAGGGGTGTGGGGCATGCAGGAGGTGAGTTGGGAGTGGAGGCGTGCAGGGGGTGTGTAGAGGAGGGGAGTGGGGAGTGAGGGGGTGGGGGAATGGAGAGTTGGGGAGGGGAGTTGGAGTGTGTTGTCGGTGAGTGGAGGCGTGCAGGGGGGATTGGAGGAGGTGAGTGGGGAGTGGGGGAGAGGATTGGGGGAGGGGAGGGGAGTGGAGGAGGGCAGAGGTGAAAACTGGAGTGGGGAGTGGGGGAGTGGTGTGGGGGAAGGGAGTGGGGAGTGCGGGAGGGGAGTGAGGAGGGGGAGTGGGGGTGGGGGAGTGGGTGAGGGGCATGGAGGGTGCGGGAGGGGAGTGAGGAGGAGGAGTGGGGGTGGGGTAGTGGGGAGGTGAGTTAGGAGGGGAGTGAGGAAGGGGAGTGTGGGTGAGGGAGTGGTGAGGGGCGTGGAGAGTGCGGGAGGGGAGTGAGGAGGAGGAGTGGGATTGGGGGAATGGGGAGGTGAGTTGGGAGGGGAGTGAGGAGGGGGAGTGGGGGTGGGTTTGTGGGGAGGTGAGTTGGGAGCGCAGGAGTGAGAGATGGGAAAGGATTGGGTGTGGGTGTGGTTGTGGGGAGAGGGAAGGAGGGCAAGAGGAGAGGGGTGGAAGTGGGGGATGGAAGTGGGGGAGAGGAGTGGTGAGTGGGGAGAGGGGAGTGGGGGAGAGGTGATTGGGGAGTGAGGAGTCGGGGAGTGGGGAGTGCAGTGGGGAGTGAGGAGTGGGGAGTGGGAGAGTGAGGAGTGGGGAAGGGGAGTGGGGGAGGGGAGTGGGGGAGTGTGGAGTTGAGTGGGGAGTGGGAAGAGGGGAGTGAGGGAGTGGAGTGAGAAGTGGGTAGTGGGGAGTGGGCGAGTTGAGAGGGGCGTGAGGAGTGGGGTGTGGGGGAGGGGAGTGGAGTTGGTGGGAGGGGAGTGGGGTTTATGGGATTGGAGTGAGGAGTGGGGGAGGGGAGTGAGGAGTGGGGGATGGATTGGGGAGTTGGTAGTTGGGGAGGGGAGTGTTGAGTGGGGGAGGGGACTGGGGTAGGGAGTGGGGGAGGGGAGTGAGGAGTGGGGAGTGGAGTGATGAGTGAGGAGTGGGGTAGAGGTGAGTGGGGGAGTGATGAGTGAGGAGTGGGGAGTGGGGGAGTTGTTAGTGGGTGAGAGGAGTGGGGGAGGGGAGTGAGGAGTGGGGAGTGGAGTGTGGGAGAGAGGTGAGGGGGGAGTGGGGAGTGAGGATTCGGGGAGTGAGGAGTGGAGTGGGGAGTGAGGAGTGGGGAGTGGGAGGGTGGGAAGTGGGGGAGGGGAGTGGGGGAGGGGAGTGGGGGAGTGTGGAGTTGAGTAGGGAGTGAGAAGTGGGGAGTGGGGGAGTGAAGTGAGAAGTGGGTAGTGGGGAGTGGGGGAGTGGAGTGGGGAGTGAGGAGTCGGGTGTGGGGGAGGGGAGTGTTGAGTGGGGGAGGGGAGTGGGGAGTGGGTGAGGGGAGTGGGGAGTGGGTGGGGGGAGTGGGGTTGGTGGGAGGGGAGTGGGGTTTATGGGACTGAAGTGAGGAGTGGGGGAGTGGGGTGAGGAGTGGGGGAGGGGATTGGGGAGTGGGTAGTTGGGGAGGGGAGTGGTTAGTGGGGGAGGGGAGTGGGGGAGAGGAGTGAGGAGTGGGGAGTGGAGTGGTGAGTGAGGAGTGGGGAGTGGGGGAGAGGTGAGTGGGGGAGTGGGGAGTGAGGAGTCGAGGAGTGGGGAGTGGGTGGGGAGTGAGGAGTGGAGTGGGAGAGTGAGGAGTGGCGGAGGGGAGTGGGGGAGTGGGGGAGGGGAAGGGGGGAGTGTGGAGTGGAGTAGGGAGAGAGGAGTGCGGAGTGGGGTGTGGGGGAGGGGAGTGCGGATGTGGGGAGCGTAGTGGGGAGTGCGTAGTGGGGAGTGGGAGTGGGGGAAGGGAGTGGGGGAGTGGGGAGGTGGTGGGGTGTGTGGGAGGGCAGTGATAGAGGGGCAGGGCTGAGTCGGGGAGGGGGAGTGGGGGAGGGGAGTGAGGGAGAGGTGTGGGGGAGAGGAGTTAGGGAGGGTAGTGGGGGAGGGTAGTTGGGAGTGGAGGGGGAGGTGAGGGGAATGGAGAGTGAGGAGTGGGGAGGGGGGAGTGCGGGGTGGGGAGTGGGGGAGGGGAGTGTGGTGTGCGGGAGGGGAGTGGGGAGGGAGAGGGGGAGAGGTGTTAGGGAGGGGAGTGAGGGAGGGGAGTGAAGGATGGGATTGCGGGAGGAGAGTTGAGAAGGGGAGAGGGGGAGGGGTGTGCAGGAGTGTAGAAGGGAGTGAGGGAGGGGAGGGTGATGTGAGTGGGAGAGGGGCAGTGGGATTCGGGGATGGGAGTGGGGAAGGAGAAGGAGTGTGAGGGGAGAAGGAGGTGAGTGGGAAGTGTAGGGTAGGGAGAGTGGAGTTGGGAGTGGAGTGTAGGATGGTAGTGATGGAGGAGAGTGTGGGAGTGGTGAAGCGGAGTGAAGGAGGAGGGAGAGTGGGGGAGGGTGAGTGGGATTGGAGAGGGAGAGTGAGGGGGAGAGGGTGGTGAGTGGGGGGTATCGGGGAGGGGAGAGAGGAGTGGGAACTGGAATGGAGGACGCGAGTGAGGGAGGAGAGGGGGGAGTGTGGGAGGGGAGTGGAGGGGGTTGCGGAGGGGAGTGGGGGAGGGGACTGGGCATGGGAAGGGGAGGGTAGCAGGGAGAGGAATGGGCGAGGTGGCAGTGAGAGTGGAGTGGGAAATGGGAGTGAGTGTGTGGAGTTGGGGAGGGGAGGGGAGAGGGGAGTGGGGAAAGGAGGGGTGTTGCAAGGGCAGTGAAGAAGGGATGTGGGGAAGGGGACCCGTAGTGGGGGATGCGAGTGGCGGAGGGGAATGGGGTAAGCCAATGAGGAGTAGGGTAGGTGAGTGGGGGAGGGGATTGGGGAGGGGGAGAAGGGGAGAGGGAAGGGAGTGGGGGAATAGAGTGCGGAAGGGGAGGGGGAAGGGCAGGGAGGGGGATGGGAGTGGTAGAGGGGATGCAGGAAGGGAATAAGGGAGGGCAGTGGGGTGGGGTGCAGGGAACAGGGAGGGGAGTTAGGGGAGTGGGGGTGCAGAGTTAGGGGAGTGGGGGACAGTGAGTGGGGCAGGGGGAGGGTTGTGGGGAGGGAGAGGGAATGTGAAGGGGAGAGGGTGGTGAATGAAGGGGTGTAGGGGAGGGGAGAGAGGAGTTATGTGTGGAGTGGCGGATGGGAGTGAGGCAGGAGAGTAGTGGAGTGGGGGAGGGAGTGGGGGAGGCGAGTGGAGGAGGGGGATGTGGGAAGGTAAGGGGAGTGATGCAGGGGAAAGGGAGTAGGGGAGAGGGGGAGTGGGGAGGGGTAGGGAAGTGCTAGATGGGAGTGAGTGTGCAGAGTGTGGTGGGGAGGAGGAGGGAAGTAGACAGGGCACTGGAGAAGGGGACTCGCGGAGGGTAGTGGGGGAGGTGTAGGGTAATGGTGGAGGGTAGTGGGTGAGGGTAGTGGGGGAGGGTAGTGAAAGATGGGAATGGCGGAGATGAGTGGGGGAGGCCGATGAGAAGTAGGGGGTGGGTGTTGTGGAAGGGATTGGGGAGGGGGTAGGGCGGAAGGGGGAAGGGGAGATGAAAGGGAGTGGGGGAATAGAGTGGGGAGGGAGGGGGAAGGGCAGGGAGGGGGATGGGAGTGGTAGAGGGGGAGCAGGAAGGGAATAAGGGAGGGCAGTGGGGTGGGGTGTAGGGAATGGGGAGGGGAGTTAGGGGAGTGGGGGAGGGTGAGCGGGGCAGAGAGAGGGTTGTGGGGAAGGAGAGGGGATCTAAGGGTGAGAGAGAGGGTATGTGAGGGGGAGAGGGTGGAGAGTGAAGGGGTGTAGGTGAGGGGAGAGGAGTGGGGAGTGTGGTGGCGGATGGGAGTGAGGGAGGAAAGTGGTGGAGTGGGGGAGGGGGTGGGGAATGGGGGCTTGGAGTGGGGGAGATGGAGGGGAAAGGGGAGTGGGGGAAGGGAGTGGGGGAGGCGAGTGGGGGAGGGGGATGTGGGATGGGAAGGGGAGTGGGGCAGGGGAGGGTGAGTAGGTGAGTGGGGAGGGGGAGGGAAGTGGGAGACGCAAGTGAGTGTGCAGAGTGTGGTGGGGAGGGGAGACGGGAGTGGAGTATGGAAAGGAGGCGAGTGGACAGGGCAGTGGAGAAGGGGACTCGAGGAGGGTAGTGGGGGAAGTGTAGGGTAGTGGGGGGGTAGTTGGAGAGGGTAGTGAAAAATGGGAGTGGCGGAGGGGAGTGGGGGAGGCCGATGAGAAGTAGGGGGTGGGTGTTGTGGAGGGGATTGGGGAGGGGAAAGAGGGAAGGGGGAAGGGGAAGGGGAGAGGGAAGGGAGTGGGGGAATAGAGTGGGCATTTGGAGGGGGAAGGGCGTGGTGGTGGGGAGTGGGGGAGGGGGAGGGGAAGGGAATGGGGGAGGGTAGTGGGGGAGGGGGAGGGGAGCGGAGAGGGGAGTCGGGGAGGGGAGTTGAGGGGGAGGGGGTGTTGAGGAGGAGAGGGGAGGGGGAAGTGGGTGGGTTGTTGGGGAGGAGAGGGGAGGGGATAGGTGATGGGGTGTTGGGGAGGAGAGGGGAAACGGAATGGGGGTGGGGGGAGGGAATAGGGAGGGGAGTGGGGGAGGGGGCTGAGGGACTGAGGAGTGGGGGAGGAGAGTGGAGAGAGGAATGGGAGAGGGGAGGTGGAGGTGTGTGAGGAGGATTAGGGGAGTGGATGTGTGAATTGGAGTAGTGGAAAGGGGGAGGGGAGTCATGAGGGGCGTGGGGAAGGGAGGGAAGTGGTGAGATAGGTGTGGAAGGGGGTGAGGGAGGGAAGTGGGGGAGGGGAGTGGGGGAGTGGAGTGGGAGAGGGTGAGTGGGATTGGGGGAGGGTGAGTGGGATTGGGGGAGGGTGAGTGAGATTGGGGGAGGTTGAGTGGGATTGGGGGAGGGGAGTGGGATTGGGGAGGGGAGTGGGATTGGGGGAGGGGAGTGGGATTGGGGGAGGGTGAGTGGGATTGGGGGAGGGGAGTGGGATGGGGGAGGGTGAGCGGGATTGGAAGTGGGGAGTGGGGAGTGGGGAGTGGAGTGGAGGATGAGAGTGAGGGAGTGGGGGACGTGGCAGGGGAGTGGGGGAGGGAGATGTGGGAAGGATAATCGGAGGGGAGTGAGAGAGCAAAGATGGGAGTGATGGAGAGGAGTGGGGGAGGGGAGAGTTGGGGGTTAGGGGAGGGAATTGGGGAGGGGAGCGGGGAGGGGAGTGGGGGGAGGGGTTGGGGTACGGAGTGTGGCAGAGTGGGGGAGGAGTGGTGAGATTGGCAGAAGAGTGGGGGAGGGGAGTGGGAGAGGTGTGTTGGGGAGGGGAGTGAGGGAGGGGTTGGGGGGGTAAGGGTTGGGGAGGGAGGGGAGTGAGGGAAGGGTGTGGGGAGAGGAGTGAGGCTAGGGGTCGGAGAGGGAAGGGAGTGGGGGAATGGAGTGGGGAAGAGGAGGGGAGTTCGGGGGTGGGGAGGGGAGTGGGAGTGGATTGGGGTGGGGAGGGTTCTGCTGGAAGGGAGTGCGGGAGAGGAGTGGGTGAGGGGAGGGAGTGGGGGGACGGAGTGGGGGAGGGGAATGGGAGAGGGGACTGGGTGAGAGAAGTGGGAGTTAGGGAGGGACTTGGAAAGGGGAATGGGGGAAGGCGAGTGGGAAAATTGGAGTGAGTGTGTGAGGTGGGGCAGGGGAGAGGAGGGGAGTTGGGAAGGGGTGGGGGAGGGAAGGGCGGTGGGAGATTTGGGAGAGGACGTGGAGTGGAGTAGGGGGATGTGAGGGGAGGGATACGTGTGAGGTGAAGGGAGTCGCGGAGGGGAGGGCAATGGCGGAAGCGGGTGTGGAGGAGGAAAGTGGGGTAGGGGATTGAGGGATGGGAGACGAGTGGGAAGGGAAGTGGGGAGGGGAGTGGGGAAAGGAGGGGTGGGGAGTGGATGGGGGAGAGGAATGGGGAGGGGACGTGTAAGGGAGTGTGTGAATGGAGTTGGTGGGATAGGAAATTGGGGTAAGGAGGGGGAAGAGAGTGGGGCAGCGGTGTTGGAGTGGGTGAGTGCGGATGGCAGTGGACTGAGGAGGGGAATGTACAAGGGCAGTGGAGGAGGGGCGTGGGGGAAGTGAGTGTGAGAGTGGGGAGGGAAGGGGAGGGGAGTGGGGAGTGGGGTAGGTAAGTGGGGGAGAGGAGTGGGGGAGGGGAGGTCTTGGGGGAGGTGAGAAGCTGGAGAGCGGTTTGAGGAAGGTGAGTGGGGGAGGGGAGTAGGGAGGAGTGGGGGAGGGGAGTGGGGGCGGAGTGGGGGAGGGGAGTGGGGGGAGGGGATTGAGGACAGGAGTGAGGGGAGGGGTTGGGGAGGGAGGGGAGAGGGGGAATGGAGTGGGCAGAGGGAAGTTAGGGGAGTGCGGCGCGGAGTTAGCAGAGTGGGTGAGGGGATTTGGAGTTGGGAGTGGGAGGAGTGGGGGAGGAGTGCGGGAGTAGTGGGGGAGGGGTGGGCGAGGGGAGTGGGGGGAGGGGTTTGGGGACAGGAGTGAGAGGAGGGGTTGGGGAGTGAGGGGAGTGGAGTGGGGAGAGGGTAGTTAGGGAAATGGAGGAGGGGATTTGCAGTTCGGACTGGGAGGGGAGTGGAGGGGAGGGGTTTGTGAGGCATGTGGGGGAGGGGCAGGGGTGTGGGGGAGGGGCAGGGATGTGGGGGAGGGAGAGGTGGAATGAGGGTGCAGGGCAACGGGAGTGGGTTAGGGTGAGGGTGAGTGCGGGACGGGAGTGGGGTAGGGGAGTGTGGGGAGAGTTGGGGAGGGCAGAGTGGGAGGGGAGTGGGAGGGGAGTGGGGGACGGTAGTGGAGGATGAGAGTGGGGGAGTGGTGTGGGGTGGAGGGGAGGGGAGTAGGGGAGGGGTGTTTGGGAGTGGAGTGGGATAATGGTAGGGGAGGGAGAGAAGTGCGAGAGGGGAGGGAGTGCAGTGGGGGAGGAGAGGGAGGGGAGTGCGGGAGGGGGACAGGAGAGCGGGGAGTGGGTAGGGCTTTGGGGCAGGGGAGTGGGGGTGAGGTGGGGATGGGAGGGTAATGAGGGAGGGGATTGAGTGCAGGGTGCTGGGGGGAGGTAGAGGGGCAGGGGTATGGGCGAGGGGAGTGGGGGAGGGGCGGGGGTGAAGGTGAGTTGGCAGAGAAGTTGGGAGGGGTTTTTGGGAGGGGAGGTGGAGGAGTGAGGAGTGGGGTAGGGTAGTTGGGGACGAGGGACGGGAGAGAGGGGAGTTGGGGAGGGGAGTTGACCGAGTGGCGTGGGTAGTGGCGGAGGGTAGTGGGCGAAGATAGTGGGGGAGGGGCATTTGAGGGTAGGGCAGTTGGAGGGGAGTGGCGGATGGGTGTGGGTGAGAGGGAGTGTGGGAGTGAAGGGAAGTGGGGATGTGAGGGGGAGGGGAGTTTGGAGGGAAACCAGGTGTGAGGGGGAAAGGGTGTGGACAAGGGGTGCAGGGGAGCGAAGTGAGAAGAGGGGGACTGGAGTGGACGATAGGAGTGAGGGAGGGGAGTGGGATGTGGGAGGGGAAAGGGGAGTGGGGACTGGAGACGAGTGGGGGAGGGGTGCATTGAGGGGAATGGCAGAATGAGAGGGGAGGTGAGTGGGGAATGCGGAAGTGGAGTGGAGGATGGGGAGTGGGGAAATAGGAAGGGGAAGGGGAGGGTGTGCAATGGTGAGGGGGAGGGGAGTGGGAGGGGGAGGGGAGTGTGAGGGGGAGGGAGAGTGTGGCAGAGAGTGGGGGAGGGGAGTTGGAGAGGGGAGTGGGGGAGGGAAATGGTCAGAAGGGAGGGGGAGAGTGGGAGGAGGAGTGTGGTAGAAGGAGAGATTGGGGGAGGGTGAGTGGGATTGGGGGAGGAGATTGGGATTGGGGGAGGGTGAGTGGGATTGGGGGAGGGTGAGTGGGGAGTGGAGTGGAGGATGAGAGTGAGGGAGTGGGGGACGTGACAGGGGAGTGGGGGAGGGAGATGTGGGAAGAATATTAGGAGGGGAGTGAGAGAGCAAAGATGGGAGTGATGGAGAGGAGTGGGGGAGGGGAGAGTTGGGGGTTAGGGGAGGGAATTGGGGAGGGGAGCAGGGGAGGGGAGTGGTGGGAGGGGTTGGTGGGTTGGGCGGGAGAGAAGAGTGAGGAGGGGAGTGTGGGAGGGGTTGGGGTACGGAGTGTGGCAGAGTGGGGGAGGAGTGGTGAGATTGGCAGAAGAGTGGGGGAGGGGAGTGGGAGAGGTGTGTTGGGGAGGGGAGTGAGGGAGGGGTTGGGGGGTAAGGGTTGGGGAGGGAGGGGAGTGAGGGAGGTGAGTGGGGAGAGGAGTGAGGCGAGGGGTCGGAGAGGGAAGGGAGTGGGAGTGGATTGGGGTGAGGAGGGTTCTGCTGGAGGGGAGTGTGGGAGAGGAGGGGGTGAGGGGAGGGAGTGGGGGAGGGGAATGGGAGAGGGGACTGGGTGAGAGAAGTGGGAATTAGGGAGGGACTAGGAAAGGGGAGTGGGGGAAGGCGGTTGGGGAAATTGGAGTGAGTGTGTGAGGTGGGGCAGGGGAAAGGAGGGGAGTTGGGAAGGGGTGGGGGAGGGAAGGGCGGTGGGAGATGTGGGAGAGGAAGTGGAGTGGAGTAGGGGGCTGTGAGGGGAGGGATATGTGAGAGGTGATGGGAGTCGCGGAGGGGAGGGCAATGGTGGCAGCGGGTGTGGAGGAGGATAGTGGGGAGGGGATAGAGGGATGGGAGACGAGTGGGGAGGGAAGTGCGGAGGGGAGTGGTGGAGAGGAGTAGGGGAGAGCAGTGGGGGAGAGGAGTGGGGAAAGGAGGGGTGGGGAGTGGATGGGGGAGAGGAAAGGGGAGGGGACGGGTAAGGGAGTGTGTGAATGGTGTGGGTGGGATAGGAAATTGGGGTAAGGAGGGGGAAGAGAGTGGGGCAGCGGTGTTGGAGAGGGTGAGTGCGGATGGCAGTGGACTGAGGAGGGGAATGTACAAGGGCAGTGGAGGAGGGGCGTGGGGGAAGTGAGTGTGAGAGTGGGGAGGGAAGGGGAGGGGAGTGGGGTGTGGGGTAGGTGAGTGGGGGAGAGGAGTGGGGGAGGGGAGGTCTTGGGGGAGGGGAGAGGCTGGGGGAACCGTTTGAGGAAGGGGAGTGGGGAGGGGAGTAGGGAGGAGTGGATTGGGGACAGGAGTGAGGGGAGAGGTTGGGGAGGGAGGGCAGAGGGGGAGTGGAGTGGGGAGAGGGTAGTTAGGGGAATGGAGGAGGGAATGGAGGAGTGGATTTGCAGTTGGCAGTGGGAGGGGAGTGGAGGGGAGGGGGTGGTGAGGCATGTGGGGGGGGCAGGGGTGTGGGGGAGGGCAGTGGGGGGGAGTGGGGGAGGGGGACAGGAGAGCGGGGAGTGGGTAGAGCTTTGGGGCAGGGGAGTGGGGGTGAGGTGGGTATGGGAGGGTAGTGAGGGAGGGGATTTGGTGCAGGGTGTTGGGGGGAGGTAGAGGGGCAGGGGTATGGGCGAGGCGAGTGGGGGAGGGGCGGGGGTGAAGGTGAGTTGGCAGAGGAGTTGGGAGGGGTGTTTGGGAGGGGAGGTGGAGGAGTGAGGAGTGGGGTAGGGGAGTTGGGGACGAGGGACGGGAGAGAGGGCAGTGGGGGAGGGGAGCTAACCGAGTGGCGTGGGTAGTGGCTGATGGTACTGGGGGAAGGTAGTGGGGGAGGGGCACTTGAGGGTAGGGCAGTTGTAGGGGAGTGGCGGATGGGTGTGGGTGAGAGGGAGTGTGGGAGTGGAGGGAAGTGGGGGATGTGAGGGGGAGGGGAGTGTGGAGGGAAACCAGGTGTGAGGGGGAGAGGGTGCGGACAAGGGGTGTAGGGGAGCGAAGTGAGCAGTGGGGGACTGGAGTGGACGATAGGAGTGAGGGAGGGGAGTGGGATGTGGGAGGAGAAAGGGGAGTGGGGACCGGAGTCGAGTGGGGGAGGGGTGCATTGAGGGGAATGGCAGAATGAGAGGGGAGGTGAGTGGGGAATGCGGAAGTGGAGTGGAGGATGGGGAGTGGGGAAATAGGAAGGGGAAGGGGAGGGTGTGTAATGGTGAGGGGGAGGGGAGTGGGAGGGGGAGGGGAGTGTGAGGGGGAGGGAGAGGGTAGTGTGGAAGGAGGTTGGGGAGGGGAGTGGGGGATGGGGAGGGGGAGTGTGGCAGAGAGTGCAAAAGGGGAGTTGGAGAGGGGAGTGGGGGAGGGAAATGGTCAGAAGGGAGGGGGAGATTGGGAGGAGGAGTGTGGTAGAAGGAGAGAGTGTGAGATCGGCGGAGGGGAGATTGGAAGGGAGTGGTGGAAGGGAGTGGGGGAGAGGGTAGGGGAATGAAGAGGGGCGGGAGGGCAAGGTGGAGGGGAATGAAGTGTCGGAGGGAGGGGGTGGTGGAGGGGAATGAAGGGGGGAGGGAGGGGAATGTGGAGGGGAATGAAGAGGGAGAGGGAGGGGAAGGTGGAGCGGAATGAAGAGGGGAGGGAGGGGGTGGTGGAGGGGAATGAAGAGGGGGGAGGGGGAGATGGAAGGGAATGAAGAGGGGGAGGGAGCGGGTGGTGAAGGGCAATGAAGAGGGGGAGGGAGGGGGAGGTGGAGGGGAATGAAGAGGGGGAGGGAGGGAGTGGTAAAGTGGAATGCAGAGGGGGAGGGAGGTAGAGGTGGAGGGGAATGAAGAGGGGGGGAGGAGGAAGGGAATGAAGAGGGGGAGGAGCGGGTGGTGAAGGGGAATGAAGAGGGGGAGGGAGGGGGAGGTGGAGGGGAATGAAGAGGGGGAGGGAGGGGGAGGTGGAGGGGAATGAAGAGGGGGAGGGAGGGTGTGGTGGAGGGGAATGAAGAGGGGGAGGGAGGGGGTGGTGGAGGGGAACGAAGAGGGGGAGGGAGGGGGTGGTGGAGGAGAAAGAAGAGGGGGACGGAGGTGGTGGTGGAGGAGAATGAAGAGGGGGAGGGAGGGGGAGTCGGAGGGGAATGAGGAGGGGGAGGGAGGGGAGGTGGAGGGGAATGAAGAGGGGAGGGAGGGGGAGGTGGAGGTGAATGAAGAGGAGAAGGGAGGGGGAGGTGAAGGGGAAAGAAGAGGGGGAGGGAGGGGGAGGTGGAGGTGAATGAAGAGGGGGAGGGAGGGGGAGTCGGAGGGGAATGAGGAGGGGGAGGGAGGGGGAGGTGGAGGGGAATGAAGAGGGGAGGGAGGGGGAGGTGGAGGGGAACGAAAAGGGGGAGGGAGCGGTGGTGGAGGGGAATGAAGATGGGGAGGGAGGGGGATGTGGAGGGGAATGAAGAGGAGAAGGGAGGGGGAGGTGGAGGGGAACGAAAAGGGCGAGGGAGGGGTGGTGGAGGGGAATGAAGAGGGGGAGGGAGGGGGAGGTGGAGGTGAATGAAGAGGGGAAAGGAGTGGGTGGTGGAGGTGAATGAAGAGGGGGAGGGAGGGGTTTGTTGAGGGGAAAGAAGAGGGGGAGGGATGGGGTGGTGGAGGAGAATGAAGAGGGCTGGGACGGAGTGGTGGAGGGGAATGAAGAGGGGGAGGGAGGGGGTGGTGGAGGGGAATGAAGAGGAGGAGGGTGGGGGAGGTGGATGGGAATGAAGAGGGGGATGGAGGGGAGTTGGAGGGGGATGAAGAAAGGGAGGGAGGGGAGGAGGAGCGGAATGAAGAGGGGCAGGAAGGGCTTATTGAAGAATGAAGAGGGGCAGGGAGTGGGAGATTGAGGGGAATGAAGAGAGGGAGGCAGGGGTAGTGGAGGTGAATGAAGTAGGAGGAGGGAGTGGGTGGTGGATGGGAATAAAGATGGGGAGGGAGGGGGAGGTGGATGGGAATGTAGAGGGGGAGGGAGGGGCTGGTGGAGGGGAATGATGAGGTGTAGGGAGGGGGAGGTGGATGGGAATGAAGATGCGGAGGGAGTGGGTGGTGGAGGAGAAAGAAGAGGGGGAGGGATGGGGTGGTGGAGGAAAATGCAGAGGGGGAAGGGAGGTGGTGGTGGAGGGGAATGAAGAGGGGGAGGGAGTGAGTGGTGGAGGGGAATGAAGAGGGGGAGGGAGCGGGTGGTGGAGGGGAAAGAAGAGGAGGACGGTGGGGGAGGTGGATGGGAATGAAGAGGGGGAGGGAGGGGAGGTGGAGGGGAATGAAGAGAGGGAGGGAGGGAGGGGAGGTGGAGTGGAATGAAGAGGGGCAGGAAGGGCTTGGTGAATAATGAAGAGGGGGAGGTGGATGGGAATAAAGAGGGGGAGGGAGGGTTAAGTGGAGGGGAATGAAGAGGGGGAGGGAGAGGGTTGTGGAGGGGAATGAAGATGGGGAGGGTGTGGGAGGTGGAAGGGAATGACGAGGGGAAGGGAGGGGGTGGTGGAGGTGTCTGAAGAGGGGAGGGAGGGGGAGCTGGAGGGGAATGGAGAGGGAGAGGGAGGGGGTGGTATAGGGGAATGAAGAGGGGGAGGGAGGGGGTGGTGGAGGGGAATGAAGAGGGGAGGGAGGGGGTGGTGGAGGGGAATGAAGAGGGGGAGGGAGTGGGTGGTGGAGGGGAATGAAGAGGGGGAGGGAGGGGGAGGAGGATGGGAATGAAGATGGGGAGGGAGGGAGTGGTGGGGGGGGAATGAAGAGGGGGAGGGAGGGGGTGGTGGAGGGGAATGAAGAGGGGGAGGGAGGGGGTGGTGGAGGAGAAAGAAGAGGGGGACGGAGGTGGTGGTGGAGGAGAATGAAGAGGGGGAGGGAGGGGGAGTCGGAGGGGAATGAGGTGGGGGAGGGAGGGGGAGGTGGAGGGGAATGAAGAGGGGAGGGAGGGGGAGGTGGAGGGGAACGAAAAGGGGGAGGGAGGGGTGGTGGAGGGGAATGAAGAGGGGGAGGGAGGGGGATGTGGAGGGGAATGAAGAGGAGGAGGGAGGGGGAGGTGGAGGGGAAAGAAGAGGGGGAGGGAGGGGGAGGTGGAGGTGAATGAAGAGGGGAAAGGAGTGGGTGGTGGAGGTGAATGAAGAGGGGGAGCGAGGGGGTTGTTGAGGATAAAGAAGAGGGGGAGGGATGGGGTGGTGGAGGAGAATGAAGAGGGCTGGGACGGAGTGGTGGAGGGGAATGAAGAGGGGGAGGGAGGGGGTGGTGGTGGGGAATGAAGAGGAGGAGGGTGGGGGAGGTGGATGGGAATGAAGAGTGGGAGGGAGGGGAGTTGGAAGGGGGTGAAGAGAGGGAGGGAGGGGAGGAGGAGCGGAATGGAGGGGCAGGAAGGGCTTATTGAAGAATGAAGAGGGGCAGGGAGTGGGAGATTGAGGGGAATGAAGAGAGGGAGGCAGGGGGTGTGGAGGTGAATGAAGAGGGGGAGGGAGTGGGTGGTGGATGGGAATAAAGATGGGGAGGGAGGGGGAGGTGGATGGGAATGAAGAGGGGGAGGGAGGGGCTGGTGGAGGGGAATGATGAGGTGTAGGGAGGGGGAGGTGGATGGGAATGAAGATGCGGAGGGAGGGGGTGGTGGAGGGGTATAAAAATGGGGAGGGAGGGGTTGGTGATGGATAATGGAGGGAGGGGGAGGTGGAGGGGAATAAAGTGGAGGAGGGTGGGGTGGTGGATGGGAATGAAGAGGGGGAGGGAGTGGGTGGTGGAGGAGAAAGAAGAGGGGGAGGGATGGGGTGGTGGAGGAAAATGCAGAGGGGGAAGGGAGGTGGTGGTGGAGGGGAATGAAGAGGGGGAGGGAGTGAGTGGTGGAGGGGAATGAAGAGGGGGAGGGAGGGGGTGGTGGAGGGGAAAGAAGAGGAGGACGGTGGGGGAGGTGGATGGGAATGAAGAGGGGGAGGGAGGGGAGGTGGAGGGGAATGAAGAGAGGGAGGGAGGGAGGGGAGGTGGAGTGGAATGAAGAGGGGCAGGAAGGGCTTGGTGAATAATGAAGAGGGGGAGGTGGATGGGAATAAAGAGGGGGAGGGAGGGGTAAGTGGAGGGGAATGAAGAGGGGGAGGGAGAGGGTTGTGGAGGGGAATGAAGAGGGGGAGGAAGGTGGTGGTGGAGTGTAATGAAGAGGGGGTGGGAGGGGGATGTGGAGGGGAATGAAGAGGGGGTGGGAGGGTGAGGTGGGGGGGAAATGAAGAGGGGGAGGGAGGGGGAGGTGGAGGGGAATTAAGAGGGGGAGGGAGTGGGATGAGTAGGGGAAAGAGGAGGGAAAATGAGGGGTGGTGGAGGGGCAAGATAATGTGGAGGGAAGGTGTGGTGGATGGGAATGAAGAGGGGGAGGGAGGGGGATGTGGATGGGAATGAAGAGGGGGAGGGAGTGGTTGGTGGAGGGGAATGATGAGGGGAGGGAGGGGTAGGTGGAGGGGAATGAAGAGGGGGAGGGAGGAGGAGTGGGAGGGTAATGAAGACGGGAGGACGGGGTGGGAGAGGGGAATGAAGAGGGGTGGGAGGGGGAGGTGGTGAAGAATGAAGAGGGGGAGGGAGGGGGTGGTGGAGGGGAATGTAGAGGGGTGGGAGGGGGTGGTGGAGGGGAATGAAGAGGGGGAGGGAGGGGGAGGAGGATGGGAATGAAGATGGGGAGGGAGGGAGTGGTGGGGGGAATGAAGATGGGAACGGAGGGGTAGGTGCATGGGAATCAAGATGGGGAGGGAGGGGGAGGAGGATGGGAATGAAGAGGGGGAGGGAGGGGGTGGTGGAGGAGAATGAAGAGGGGGAGGGAGGGGGAGGTGTAGGGGAATGAAGAGGGGGAGGGAGGGGGAGCTGGAGGGAAATGAAGAGGGAGAGGGAGGGGGTGGTGGAGGAGAATGAAGAGGGAGAGGGAGGGGGAGGTGTGGGGGAATAAAGAGGGGGAGGGAGGAGGTGGTGGATGGTAATGAAGGTGCGGAGGGAGGGGGTGATGGAGGGGTATGAAAGTGGGGAGGGAGGGGTTGGTGATGGATAATGGAGGGAGGGGGAGGTGGAGATGAATGAAGGGGGGAGGGAGGGGGTGGTGGAGGGGAATAAAGTGGGGGAGGGATGGGGTGGTGGAGTGGAATGAAGAGGGGCAGGAAGGGCTTGGTGAAGAATGAAGAATGTGAGGGAGGGGGAGCTTGAGGGGAATGAAGAGAGGGAGGCAGGGGGTGTGGAGGGGAAAGAAGAGGGGAGGGAGGGGCAGGTGGAGGGGAATGAAGAGGGGGAGGGAGGGGGAGGTGGAGGGGAATGAAGAGGGGGAGGGAGGGGGTGGTGGAGGGGAATGAAGATGGGAAGGGAGGCGGAGGTGGATGGGAATGAAGAGGGGGAGGGAGGGGGTGGTGGAGGGGAATGAAGAGGGGGAGGGAGGGTGTTGTGGATGGGAATGAAGAGGGGGATGGAGGGGGAGGAGGAGGGGAATGAAGAGGGGGAGGGAGGGGGTGGTGGAGGAAAATGAAGAGGGGAGGGAGGGGTAGGTGGAGGGGAATGAAGAGAAGGAGGGAGTGGTGGTGGAGGGGAATGAAGAGGGGGAGGGAGGAGGAGGTGGAGGGCAATGAAGAGAAGGAAGGAGGGGGTGTTGGATGGGAATGCAGAGGGGAGGGAGGGGGTGGTGGAGTGGAATTAAGAGGGTTATGGAGGGGGTGGTGGAGTGGAATGAAGAGGGGCAGGAAGGGCTTGGTGAAGAATGAAGAAGGTGAGGGAGGGGGAGCTTGAGGGGAATGAAGAGAGGGAGGCAGGGGGTGTGGAGGGGAAAGAAGAGGGGAGGGAGGGGCAGGTGGAGGGGAATGAAGAGGGGGAGGGAGGGGGAGGTGGAGGGGAATGAAGAGGGGGAGGGAGGGGGTGGTGGAGGGGAATGAAGATGGGAAGGGAGGCGGAGGTGGATGGGAATGAAGAGGGGGAGGGAGGGGGTGGTGGAGGGAAATGAAGAGGGGTGGGAGGGGTAGGTGGAGGGGAATGAAGAGAAGGAGGGAGTGGTGGTGGAGGGGAATGAAGAGGGGGAGGGAGGAGGAGGTGGAGGGCAATGAAGAGAAGGAAGGAGGGGGTGTTGGATGGGAATGCAGAGGGGAGGGAGGGTGTGGTGGAGTGGAATTAAGAGGGTTATGGAGTGGGTGGTGGAGTGGAATGAAGAGGGGGAGGGAGGGTGTGGTGGAGTGGAATTAAGAGGGTTATGGAGTGGGTGGTGGAGTGGAATGAAGAGGGGGAGGGAGGGGGTGGTGGAGTGGAATGAGGAGGGGGTGGGAGGGGAGTTGGATGGGAATGAAGATGCGGAGGGAGGGGGAGTGGAGGTCAATGAAGAAGTGGAGGGAGGAGGTGGTGGATGGGAATGTAGAGGGGACGAAGGGGGAGGGAGGGGGAGGTGGGCAATGAACAGGCGGAGGGAGGGGGTGGTGGAGGGGAATGAAGATGTGGAGGGAGGGGGTGGAGGATGGGAATGAAGATTGGGAGGGAGGGGGTGGTGGAGGGGAATGAAGAGAGGGAGGGTGTGGTGGAGAGGAGTGGGGGAGAGGAGTGGGGGAGAGGAGTGGGGAAAGGAGGGGTGGGGAGTGGATGGGGGAGAGGAATGGGGAGGGGACGGGTAAGGGAGTGTGTGAATGGAGTGGGTGGGATAGGAAATTGGGGTAAGGAGGGGGAAGAGAGTGGGGCAGCGGTGTTGGAGAGGGTGAGTGCGGAGGGCAGTGGACTGATGAGGGGAATGTACAAGGGCAGTGGAGGAGGGGCGTGGGGGAAGTGAGTGTGAGAGTGGGGAGGGAAGGGGATGGGAGTGGGGGAGCGGAGCGGAGTAGGGGAGTGGGGTAGGGGTGTGGTGTCGGGGAGTGGGGTAGGGGAGTTGGGAAGGGGAGTGGGGTAGGGGAGCGGAGTAGGGGAGTGGGGTATGGGCGTTGGTGAGGGGAGTAGGGGAGGAGAATTGGGGAAGGGAGTGGCGGGGAGGAGAGGGGGAGGGGAGTGGAGGGAAGGAGAGTGGGGAGTGGAGTTGGGGAAATATTTGGGGTAAGAGAGTTGGGTAGTGGAGGGCAGTGAGGAGGTGGAGGGAAGGGGAGTGGGGGAGGGGAGTGGGGTAGGGGTGTCGGGTAGGGGAGTGGGGGTAGCGGAGTGGGGTTGGGGAGTCGGGTCGGGGTGTGGTGATGGGGAGTGGGGACGGGAAGTGAGGTAGGGGTGGTGTGGAGGGGAGTGCGTTAGGGGAGTGCGGTAGGGGAGTGGGGGAGGGTAGTGGGGAATGGGAGTGTGGTACGGGAGGGCAGTGAGGAGGTGAAGGGAAGTGGAGTGGTGGACGGGAGAGGGGGAGGGGAGTGGGGGAGGGGAGTGGGGGAGGGGAGTGCGGTAGGGGAGTTGGAATGGGAGTTGGAATGGGAGTTGGGGAGGGGAGAGGGGTAGGGGAGCTGGGGAGGGGACTTGAGGAGGGGAGTGGGGGAGAGGAGTGGGCCATTGGAGTGGGGCAGAGGAGTGGGGCAGAGGAGTGCGGAGCGTTGTGGGGCAGGTTAGTGCGGGAGGGGAGCGGGGGAGGGGAGCACGGAGGCGAGTTGTGGAAGTGAGTGAGGGAGGGGAGTGTGAGAAGAGGGTGGGGGAGGGGAGTTGTGGAGGGGTGTTGGGGAGGGGAGTGTGGTAGGGGAGTGGGGGAGGGGAGTGGGGCAGGGGAGTTGGGGAGTGGAGTGGGGAAGGGGAGTTGGGGAGGGGAGTTGGGGAGGGGAGTTGGGGAGGGGGGCGGGGTAGCGGAGTGAGGGAGGGCAGTTGGGGAGGGAGTGGCGGAGGGGAGTGAGGGAGGGGAGCGGAGTAGGGGCGTGGGGCATGGGAGTTGTTAAGGGGAGTGGGGGAGGAGAGTTGGGGAGGAGAGTTGGGGAGGGGAGTTGGGGAGGGGAGTTGCAGAGAGGAGAGGGGGATGGGAGTGGGGTAGAGGAGTGGGGTATTGGAGTAGGGTGTATAAGTGGGGTAGGTGAGTGAAGGAGGGGAGTGGGGGACAGGAAGTGGGGTAGGGGAGTTGGGGGAGGGGAGTGGGGGAGGGGAGCGGAGTAGGGGAGTGGGGTAGGGGTGTTGTGTCGGGGAGTGGGGTAGTGGAGTGGGGGCGTGGTGAGGGGTAGGGGAGTGGGGTAGGGGTGCGGTATCGGGGAGTGGGGTAGGGGTGTTGGGAAGGGAAGTGGGGGAGGGGAGCGGAGTAGGGGAGTGGGGTATGGGCGTTGGTAAGGTGAGTGGGGGAGGAGAGTTGGGGAGGGGAGTGGCGGAGTGGAGAGGGGGAGGGGAGTGGGGTAGAGGTGTGTGGTAGAGGAGTAGGGTGAGTGAGTAGGGTTGGGGAGTGAGGGAGGGGAGTGTGGGACAGGGTGTGGGATAGGGGAGTGGTGTATTTGAGTGGGGGGTGGGGAGACGGGAGTGGAGTGTGGCAGGCGAGTGGAGGGAAGGAGAGTGGGGGGAGCGGAGTGAGGTAGGGGAGTCGGGTAGGGGAGTGGCGATGGGGAGTGGGGTCGGGAAGTGAGGTAGGGGTCGTGTGGAGGGGAGTGCGTTAGGGGAGTGCAGTAGGGGGTGGGGGAGTGGAGTGGGGTTGGGGAAGTGGGAGAGGGTAGTGGGGAATGGGAGCGTGGTACGGGAGGGGAGTGAGGAGGTGAAGGGAAGCGGAGTGGTGGACGGGAGAGGGGAAGGGGAGTGGGGGACGGGAGTGGGGGAGGGGAGTGCGGTAGGGGAGTTGGAATGGGAGTTGGAATGGGAGCTGGGGAGGGGGGTGGGGTAGGGGTGCGATGGAGGGGAGCTGGGGAGGGGAGTGGGGGAGAGGAGTGAAGGAGGGGAGTTGAGGAGGGGTATGGGGCAGGGGATCGGGGAGGGGTTCAGAGTAGGGGAGTGGGGTATGGGAGTTGGCGGAGGGAGTGGGGTAGGGGAGTTGAGGCAGGGTGTGGGGGAGAGGAGTGGGGGAGGGGAGTTGCAGAGAGGAGTAGGGGAGGGGAGTGGGATGTGTGAGTGGGGTAGAGAGGTGAGGGAGGGGAGTGGGGGAGGGGAGTGGGGTATGGGAGTTAGTGAGGGGAGTGGGGGAGGAGAGTTGGGGAGGAGAGTTGGGGAGGGGAGTTGGGGAGGGGAGTTGCGGAGAGGAGAGGGGGAGGGAGTGGGGTAGTGGAGTGGGGTATTGGAGTAGGGTGTATGAGTTGGGTAAGTGAGTGAAGGAGGGGAGTGGGGGACAGGGAGTGGGGTAGGGGAGTGGGGGGAGGGAAGTGGGGGAGGGGAGCGGAGTAGGGGAGTGGGGTAGCGTTGTGTTGTCGGGGAGTGGGGTAGTGGAGTGGGTGAGTGGAGTGGGGTAGGGGAGTGAGGTAGGGGTGTGGTGGCGGGGAGTGGGGCAGGGGAGCAGAGTAGGCGAGTGGGGTAGAGGTGTGTTGTCGGGGAGTGTCGTAGGGGAGTTGGGAAGGGGAGTGGGGGAGGGGAGCGGAGTAGGGGAGTGGGGTATGGGCGTTGGTGAGGGGAGTAGGGGAGGAGAGTTGGGGAAGGGAGTGGCGGGGTGGAGAGGGGGAGGGGAGTGGTGTAGAGGTGTGTGGTAGAGGAGTAGGGTGAGTGAGTAGTGTTGGGGAGTGAGGGAGGGGAGTGGGGGACAGGGTGTGGGATGGGGGAATGGCGTATTTGAGTGAGGGCGGGGAGAGTGGAGTGGAGTGTGGGAGCGGAGTGGAGGGAAGGGGAGTGGGAAGTGGAGTTGGGGACATATTTGGGGTAAGAGAGTTGGGTAGTGGAGGGCAGTGAGGAGGTGGAGGGAAGGGGAGTGTGGGAGGGTAGTGGGGTAGGGGTGTCGGGTAGGGGAGTGGGGGCGCGGTGTGGGGTAGGGGAGTCGGGTAGGGGTGTGGTGATGGAGAGTGGGGTCGGGAAGTGAGGTAAGGGGGTGTGGAGGGGAGTGCGTTAGAGGAGTGCGGTAGGGGAGTGGGGGAGTGGAGTGGGGTAAGGGAGTGAGGGAGGGTAGTGGGGAATGGGAGCGTGGTACGGGAGCGGAGTGAGGAGGTGAAGGGAAGCGGAGTGGTGGACGGGAGAGGTGAAGGGGAGTGGGGGAGGGGAGTGGGGGAGGGGAGTGCGGTAGGGGAGTTGGAATGGGAGTTGGAATGGGAGTTGGGGAGGGGAGTGTGGTAGGGGAGTTGGGGCGGGGAGTGGGGAGGGGAGTGGGGGAAAGGAGTGAGGGAGGGGAGTTGAGGAGGGGTGTTGGGCAGGGGAGTGGGGGAGGGGTTCAGACTAGGGGAGTGGGGTTTGGGTGTTGCCGCAGGGAGTGGGGTAGGGGAGTTGAGGCAGGGTGTGGGGGAGAGGAGTGGGGGAGGGGAGTTGCGGAGAGGAGTAGGGGAATGGAGTGGGGTAGAATGGGGGAGGGGTGTGGGATGTGTGAGTGGGGTACAGAGGTGAGGGAGGGGAGTGGGGAACGGGGAGTTGGGTAGGGGAGTGGCGTAAGTGAGTGGGGGCGGGGAGAGTGGAGTGGAGTGGGGGAATGGAGTGGGGGTGCTGTGTAGGGCAGGAGAGTTGGGGAGTGGAGGGCAATGAGGAGGTGGATGGAAGGGGAGTCGGGTAGGGGTGTGGTGATGGAGAGTGGGGTCGGTAAGTGAGGTAAGGGTGGTGTGGAGGGGAGTGCGGTAGGGGGGTGGGGGAGTGGAGTGGGGTTGAGGGAGTGGGGGAGAGTAGTGGGGAATGGGAGCGTGGTACGGGAGGGGAGTGAGGAGGTGAAGGGAAGCGGAGTGGTGGACGGGAGAGGGGAAGGGGAGTGGGGGAGGGGAGTGGGGGAGGGGAGTGGGGGGAGGGAAGTGGGGGAGGGGAGCGGAGTAGGGGAGTGGGGTAGGGGTGTGGTGGCGGGTAGTGGGGTAGGGATGCGGAGTAGGCGTGTGGGGTAGGGGTGTGGTGTCGAGGAGTGTCGTAGGGGAGTTGGGAAGGGGAGTGGGGGAGGGGAGCAGAGTCGGGGAGTGGGGTATGGGCGTTGGTGAGGGGAGTAGGGGAGGAGAGTTGGGGAAGGGAGTGGCGGGGTGGAGAGGGGGAGGGGAGTGGGGGACAGGGTGTGGGATAGGGGAGTGGCGTATTTGAGTGGGGGCGGGGAGAGTGGAGTGGAGTGTGAGAGGGGAGTGGAGGGAAGGGGAGTGGGAAGTGGAGTTGGGGACATATTTGGGGTAAGGGAGTTGGGTAGAGGAGGGCAGTGAGGAGGTGGAGGGAAGGGGAGTGGGGGAGGGGAGTGGGGTAGGGGTGTCGGGTAGGGGAGTGGGGGTGCGGTGTGGGGTAGGGGAGTCGGGTAGGGGTGTGGTGATGGGGAGTGGGGACGGGAAGTGAGGTAAGGGTGGTGTGGAGGGGAGTGCGTTAGGGGAGTGCAGTAGGGGAGTGGGGGAGTGGAGTGGGGTAAGGGAGTGGGGGAGGGTAGTGGGGAATGGGCGCGTGGTACGGGAGGGCAGTGAGGAGGTGAAGGGAAGCGGAGTGGTGGACGGGAGAGGGGAGGGGAGTGGGGGAGGGGAGTGGGGGAGGGGAGTGCGGTAGGGGAGTTGGAATGGGAGTTGGAATGTGAGTTGGGGAGGGGAGTGGGGTAGGGGAGTTGGGGAGGGGAGTTGGGGAGGGGAGTGGGGGAGAGGAGTGAGGGAGGGGTTCAGACTAGGGGAGTGGGGTAGGGGAGTGGGGGGAGGGGAGTGGGGGGGGAGTGGAGTAGGGGAGTGGGGTAGGGGTGTAGTGTCGGGGAGTGGGGTAGTGGAGTGGGGTAGTGGAGTGGGGTAGTGGAGTGGGGTAGGGGAGTGGGGTAGGGGTGTGGTGGCGTGGAGTGGGGTAGAGGTGTGGAGTAGACGAGTGGGGTAGGGGAGTGGTGTCGGGGAGTGGGGTAGGGGAGTTGGGAAGGGAAGTGGGGGAGGGGAGCGGAGTCGGGGAGTGGGGTATGGGCGTTGGTGAGGGGAGTGGGGGAAGAGAGTTGCGGAGGGGAGTGGCGGAGTGGAGAGGGGGAGGGGAGTGGGGTAGAGGTGTGTGGTAGAGGAGTAGGGTGAGTGAGTAGGGTTGGGGAGTGAGGGAGGGGAGTGGGGGACAGGGTGTGGGATAGGGGAGTGGCGTATTTGAGTGGGGGCGTGGAGAGCGGTGTGGAGTGTGGGAGGCGAGTGGAGGGAAGGGGAGTGGGGAAGGGGAGTGGGGTAGGGGTGTCGTGTTGGGGAGTGGGGTAGGGGAGTGGGGGAGCGGAGTGGGGTAGGGGAGTCGGGTAGGGGTGTGGTGATGGGGAGTGGGGTCGGGAATTGAGGTGGTGTGGTGTGGAGGGGAGTGCGTGAGAGGAGTGAGGTAGGGGGTGGGGGAGTGGAGTGGGGTAGGGGAGTGGGGGAGGGTAGTGAGGAATGGGAGTGTGGTATGGGAGGGGAGTGAGGAGGTGAAGGGAAGCGGAGTGGTGGACGGGAGAGGGGAAGGGGAGTGGGGGAGGGGAGTGGGGAGGGGAGTGCGGTAGGGGAGTTGGAATGGGAGTTGGAATGGGCGTTGGGGAGGGGCGTGGGGTAGGGGAGCGATGGAGGGGAGCTGGGGCAGGGGAGTGAGGGAGGGGTTCAGAGTAGGGGAGTGGGGTATGGGAGTTGGCGCAGGGAGTGGGGTAGGGGAGTTGAGGCAGGGCGTGGGGGAGAGTTGTGGGGGAGGGGAGTTGCGGAGAGGAGTAGGGGAGGGGAGTTGGGTAGAGTGGGGGAGGGGTGTGTGATGTGTGAGTGGGGTAGAGATGTGAGGGAGGGGAGTGGGGGAAAGGGAGTTGGGTAGGGGAGTGGGGTTGTGGAGAGTGGAGTGGAGTGGGGGAATGGAGTGGCGGAGGTGTGTTGGGCAGGAGAGTTGGGGAGTGGAGGGCAATGAGGAGGTGGATGGAAGGGGAGGCGGTAGGAGAGTTGGGGAGCGGAGTGGGGGCGTGGAGCGGAGTAGGGGAGTGGGGTATCGGAGTTGGTGAGGGGAGTGGTGGTGGAGAGTCGGGGAGGGGAGTTGCGGAGAGGAGAGGGGTAGAGGAGTGTGCTAGAGGAGTGTGATAGAGGAGTGGGGTGAGTGAGTGGGTAGGGGAGTGAGGGAGGGGAGTGGGGGACAGGGAGTGGGGGAGGGGAGTGGCGTATTTGAGTGAGGAAGGGGAGAGGGGAGTGGAGGGAAAGTGAGTGGGGGAGTGGAGTGGGAGACGTGTTTGGGGTAGGAGAGTTGGGTAGTGGAAGGCAGTGAAGAGGTGGAGGGAAGGGGAGTGGGAGTGGGGGCGGGGAGAGGGGTAGGGGTGTCGTGTTGTGGAGTGGGGGAGTGGAGTGGTGTAGGGGATTGGGGTTGGGGAGTGGGGTTGGGGAGTGGGGTAGTGGAGTGGGGGCGGGTAGTGGTGGATGGGAGTGTGGTACGGGAGGGAAGTGAGGAGGTGCAGGGAAGCGGAGTGGTGGAACGGGTGTGGGGGAGGGTAGTGGGAGAGTGGAGTGGGCGATTAGAGTGGGGGAGAGGAGTGGGGAGCGTTGTGGGGCAGGTTTGTGCGGGAGGGGAGCGGGGGAGGGGATCGGGGGAGGGGAGCACGGAGGCGAGTTGTGGAAGTGAGTGAGGGAGGGGAGTGTGGGAGGAGGGTGGGGGAGGGGAGTTGGGGAGGGGAGTTGTGGATGGGAGTGTGGGAGGGGAGTGGGGGAGGGGAGTGGGGCATTGGTGTTGGGGCGTGGAGTGTGGGAGGGGAGTTGGGGAGGGGAGATGGGGAGGGGAGCGGGGTAGCGGAGTGAGGGAGGGCAGTTGCGGAGGGGAGTGGGGGAGGGGAGTGAGGGAGGTGAGCGGAGTAGGGGAGTGGGGTATGGGAGTTGGTAAGGGGAGTGGGGAGGAGAGTTGGGGAGGAGAGTTGGGGCGGGGAGTTGGGGAGGGGAGTTGGGGAGGGGAGTTGGGGAGGGGAGTTGCGGAGAGGAGAGGGGGAAGGGAGTGGGGTAGAGGAGTGGGGTATTGGAGTAGGGAGTGTGAGTGGGGTAGGTGAGTGAAGGAGGGGAGTGGGGGACAGGGAGTGGGGTAGGGGAGTGGGGGAGGGGAGTGGAGGAGGGGAGCTGAGTAGGGGAGTGGGGTTGGGGTGTGGTGTCGGTGAATGGGGTAGTGGAGTGGGGGAGTGGAGTGGGGTAGGGGAGTGGGGTAGGGGAGTGGTGGCGGGGAGTTTGGTAGGGGAGTTGGGAAGGGGAGTGGGGGAGGGGAGCGGAGTAGGGGAGTGGGGTAGGGCTGTGTGTCGGGGAGTGGGGGAGGGGAGTTGGGAAGGGGAGTGGGGGAGGGGAGCGTTGTAGAGGAGTGGGGTATGGGCGTTGGTGAGGGGAGTGGGGGGTGGAGTGTTGGGCAGGGAGTGGCGGGGTGGAGAGGGGGAGGGGAGTGGTGTAGAGGTGTGTGGTAGAGGAGTAGGGTGAGTGAGTAGTGTTGGGGAGTGAGGGAGGGGAGTGGGGGACAGGGTGTGGGATAGGGGAGTGGCGTATTTGAGTGAGGGCGGGGAGAGTGGAGTGGAGTGTGGGAGCGGAGTGGAGGGAAGGGGAGTGGGAAGTGGAGTTGGGGACATATTTGGGGTAAGAGAGTTGGGTAGTGGAGGGCAGTGAGGAGATGGAGGGAAGGGGAGTGGGGAGGGGAGTTGGGTAGGGGTGTCGTGTTGGGGAGTGGGGAAGGGGAGTGGGGGAGCGGAGTGGGGTAGGGGAGTCGGGTAGGGGTGTGGTGATGGGGAGTGGGGTCGGGAGGTGAGGTAGGGGTGGTGTGGATGGGAGTGCGTTAGGGGACTGCGGTAGGGGTGTGGGGGAGTGGAGTGGGGTAGGGGACTGATGAAGGGTAGTGAGGACTGGGAACGTGTTACGGGAGGGCAGTGAGGAGTTGAAGGGAAGCGGAGTGGTATACGGGAGAGGGGGAGGGGAGTGGGCGAGGGGGGTGGGGGAGGGGAGTGCGGTAGCGGAGTTGGAATGGGAGTTGGAATGGAAGTTGGGGAGGGGTGTGAGGTTGGGGAGCGACGGAGGGGAGTTGGGTAGGGGAGTGGGGGAGCGGAGTGGGGTAGCGGAGTCGGGTAGGGGTGTGGTGATGGGGAGTGGGGGAGGGAAGTGAGGTAGGGGTAGTGTGGAGGGGAGTGCTTTAGAGGAGTGCGCTAGGGGATTGAGGGAGTGGAGTGGGGTAGGGGAGTGGAGGAGTGTCGTGGGGAATGGGAGCGTGTTACCGGAGGGCAGTGAGCAGGTGAAGGGAAGCGGAGTGGTTGACGGGAGTGGTGGACGGGAGTGGGGGAGGGGAGTGGGGGAGGGGAGTGCGGTAGGGGAGTTGGAATGGGAGTTGGGATGGGAGTTGGAATGGGAGTTGGAATGGGAGTTGGAATGGGAGTTGGGGAGGGGAGTGGGTTAGGGGAGCGACGGAGGGTAGTTGGGGAGGGGAGTGGGGGAGAGGAGTGAGGGAGGGGAGTTGTGGAGGGGTGTGGGGCAGGGGAGTGGGTGTGTGGTTCAGTGTAAGGGAGTGGGGTATGGGAGTTGGCGCAGGGAGTGGGATAGGGGAGTTGAGGCAGGGTGTGGGGGAGCGGAGTGGGGGAGGGGAGTTGCGGAGAGGAGTAGGGGAGGGGAGTTGGGTTGAGTGGGGGTGGGGTGTGACGTGTGTAAGTGGGGTAGAGGTGTGAGGGAGGGGAGTGGGGGACAGGGAGATGGGTAGGGGAGTGCGTAAGTGAGTGGGGGCGGGGAGAGTGGAGTGGAGTGGGGGAATGGAGTGGGCGAGGTGTGTAGGGCAGGAGAGTTGGGGAGTTGAGGGCAGTCAGGAGGTGGATGGGAGGGGAGTGGGGTCGGAGAGTTGGGAAGCGGATTGTGGTATGTTAGTGGGGTAGGGGTGTGGAGTCGGGGTGTGGGGGAAGGGGGAGTGGGGGAGCGAAGTGGGGTAGGGGAGTGGAGTAGGGGTGTGGTGACGGGGAGTGTGGTAGTGTGGTGGGGTAGGGGATTTGTGGAGGGGAGTGCAGTCGGGGAGTGGGGGAGTGTAGCGGGGTAGGAGAGTGGGGTTGGGGTGTGGGGGAGGGTAGTGAGGAGGTGCAGGGGAGCGGAGTGGTGGAACGGGAGTGGGGGAGGGGAGGGGGGGTGGGGAGTTGGGGTTTGGAGTGGGGGAGGGGAGTGGGGGATGGGTCTTGGGGAGGGGACTTGGGGAAGGGACTTGGGGAGGGGAGTTGGGGAGGGGAGTTGGGGAGGCAGCGGGGTAGGGGAGTGAGGGTGGGCAGTTGGGGAGGGGAGTGGGGGAGGGGAGTGGTGGAGGGGGGTTGAGGCAAGGGAGTGGGGGAGAGGAGTGGGCTGTGTGAGTGTGGTAGGGGAGTAAGGGAGGGGAGTGGGGGACAGGGAGTGGGGTAGGGGAGTGGCGTAAGTGAGTGGGGGCGGGGAGAGTGGAGTGGAGTGGGGGAGGGGAGAGGAGGGATGGGGAGTGGGAGAGTGGAGTTGGGGAGGTATGTGGGGTAGGTGAGTTGGGTAGTGCAGGGCAGTGAGGAGGTGGAGGGGAGGGGAGTGCGTTTGGAGGGTTGGGGAGTGGAGTGCGGTAGGGGAGAGTAGTAGGGGTGTGGTGTCAGGGAGTGGGGTAGGGGAGTGTGGGAGTGGAGTGGGGTATGGATGTGGGGTAGGGGAGTTTGGAGGGGAGTGAGGTAGGGGAATCGGGGAGGGGAGTGGGGTAGGGGAGTGGGCGAGGTGTGTGGGGTAGGAGAGTTGGGTAGGGAAGTGAGTTAGGGGAGTGGGATAGGGGAGTGGGAAAGTGGAGTGGGATAGGCGAGTTGGGAAGGGGAGTGGGGGAGGGGAGTGAGTTAGGGGAGTGGGGTAGGGGAGTGGGAAAGTGGAGTGTGATAGGTGAGTGGGGGCCGTGTGTGGGGTAGGAGAGTTGGGTAGTGGAGGGCAGTGAGGAGGTAGAGGTAAGGGGAGTGGCAGAGGGGAGTTTGGGAGGGAAGTGGGGTAGGGGGTGGGGTCGGGGAGTGGGGGAGAGAGGTGATTTAGGGGAGTGGAGTAGGGGACTGGGAAAGTGGAGTGGGATAGGGGAGTGGGGTAGGGGAGTGGGGGAGGGGAGTGTAGTAGTGGAGTGGGGTAGGGGAGTGGGGTCGGGGAGTTGGGTAAGAGAGTGGGGGAGGGGAGTGTGGGAGAGGAGTGTGGGAGGGGAGTGTGGGAGGGGAGTGTAGGAGGGGTGTGGGGCAGGGGAGTGGGCGAGGGGAGTTGGGGTGGTGAATGAGGGAGGAGAGTGGGGGAGGGGAGTGGTGAAGGTGAGTGCGATAGGGGAGTTGGAATGGGAGTTGGGGAGGGTAGTGGGGTAGGAGAGTTGGGGAGGGGAGTTGCGGAGAGGCGAGGTGTAGAGGAGTGTGGTAGAGGAGTGTGGTAGAGGAGTGGGGTGAGTGAGTGGGGTAGGGGAGGGAGGGAGGGGAGTGGGGGACAGGGTGTGGAGTAGGGGAGTGGGGTAGGGGTGTGGAGTGGGGGAGGGGAGTGGATGGAAGGGGAGTGGGGGAGGTGTGTTGTGTTGGGGAGTGGGGTAGGGGAGTGGGGAGCGGAGTGGGGTAGGGGAGTGGGGTAGGGGAGTGGGGGAGAGTAGTGGTGGATGGGAGTGTGGTACAGGGAAGCGGAGTGGTGGAACGGGAGTGGGGGAGGGGTGTGCGGCAGAGGAGTTGGGTAGAGGAGTGGGGCAGAGGAGTTCAAGAGCGTTATGGGGGAGGTTAGAGTGGGAGGGGAGCGAGGGAGGGGAGCGGGGGAGGGGAGTTGTGGAGGGGAGTGAGGGAGGGGAGTGTGGGAGGAGAGTGGGGGAGGGGGGTTGGGGTGGGGAGTTCGGGAGAGGAGTGGGGGTGCGGAGTAGGACAGGGGAGTGGGGCAGGGGAGGTTGGGAGTGGAGTGGGGGAGGGGAGTTGGGGAGGGGAGTTGGGGAGGTGAGTGGGGGAGGGGAATGGGGAGAGGGGTTGGGGAGTGGAGTGGGGGAGGGGAGTGGGGGAGGGCAGTGTGGTCGGGGAGTTGGAGAGGGGATCTGGGGAGGAGAGCGGGGTAGGTGAGCAGAGTGGGGGAGTGTAGTGTGGGAGCTAGTGAGGGGAGTGGGGGAGGAAAGTTGGGAAGGGGAGTTGTATCGGGGTGTGGTAACGGGGAGTGGGGTAGGGGAGTGGGGTAGAGGATATGTGGAGGGGAGTGTGGTAGTGGAGTGAAGTGGGGATGGGAGTGTCGTAGGTGAGGGCAGTGATGAGGAGTGGTGGACGGGAGTGGGGGAGGGGGTGGGGCAGGGGAGTGGGGGAAGGGGAGCGGGGCAGGGGAGTTGGGGAGGGGAATGGGGAGAGGGGTTGGGGAGTGGAGTGCGGGAGGGGAGTGGTGGAGGGTAGAGGGGGAGGGGAGTTGGGGAGGGCAGTGTGGTCGGGGAGTTGGGGAGGGGAGTTGGGGAGGGGAGCTGGGGAGTGGAGCGTGGTAGGTGAGTGACGGAGGGGAGTTAGGGAGGGGTGTAGGGGAGGGGTGTGCAGGAGGGGAGTTGATGAGGGGAGTGGGGTAGGGGAGTGGAGTGGGGGAGGAGAGGGGAGATGAGAGTGTGGTAAGGGAGGGCAGTGAGGAGGTGCAAGGATGCGGAGTGGTTTATAGGAGTGGGGGAGGGGGTGGCGTAGGGGAGTGGGGGAAGGGGAGCGGGGTAGGGGAGTTGGGGAGGGAAATGGGGAGGGGTGTTGAGGAGTGAATTGCGTGTGGGTAGTGGGGGAGGGGAGTTGGGGATGGGAGTTGGGGAGGGGAGCTGGGGAGGGGAGCTGGGGAGGGGAGCGGGGTAGGTGAGTGAGGTAGGGGAGTTGGGGATGGGAGTAGGGAAGGGGAGTGCAGGAGGGGAGTTGAGCAGGGGTGCGTTGGAGGGGAGCGCAGCAGGAGAGCCGAGTAGGGGCGTGGGGTATGTGAGTTAGAGAGGGGAGTGGGGGAGGAGAGTTGGGAAGGGGAGTTGTGTTTAGGTGTGGTAGCGGGGAGCGGTGTAGGGGAGTTGGGGAGGGGATAGGGGAGGGGGTTGAAAGTGGATTGCGGGAGGGAAGTGGGCGAGGGGAGTTGGGGAGGGCAGTGTGGTCGGGGAGTTGGGGCGGGGAGCTGGGGAGGGGAGCGGGGTAGGTGAGTGAAGTAGGGGAGTTGGGGATGGGAGTTGGGAAGGGGAGTGCAGGAGGGGAGTTGAGCAGGGGTGCGTTGGAGGGGAGCGCAGCAGGAGAGCAGGGTACGGGCGTGGGGTATGTGAGGAGTGAATTGCGTGTGGGGAGTGGGGGTGGGTAGTGGGGGAGGGGAGTTGGGGAGGGCAGTGTGGTCGGGGAGTTGGGGATGGGAGTTGGGGAGGGGAACTGGGGAGGGGAGCTGGGGAGGGGAGCGGGGTAGGTGAGTTACGGAGGGGAGTTGCGGAGAGGAGTAGGGGAGGGGAGTAGGGGAAGGGAGTGCAGGAGGTGAGTTGAGGAGGGGTGAGGGGGTGAGGAGCGGAGTAGGGGAGCAGAGTAGGGGAGTGGGGTATGGGAGTTAGTGAGGGGAGTGGGGGAGGAGGAGAGTTGGGAAGGGGAGTTGTGTCGGGGTGTGGGAACGGGGAGTGGGAAAGGGGATATGTGGAAGGGAGTGCGGTAGGGGAGTGGAGTGGGGGAGGGTAGTGGGGGATGGGAGTGTGGTAGGGGAGGGCAGTGAGGAGGTGCAGGGATGCAGAGTGGTGGACGGGAGTGAGGGAGGGGTGGGGTAGGGGAGTGGGGGAATGGGGAGGCGGGTTGGGGAGTGGAGTGCGGGAGGGGAGTGGGGATGGGTAGTGGGGGAGTGGAGTTGGGGAGGGGAGTGTGGTTGGGGATATGGGGAGGGGAGTTGGGGAGGGGAATGGGGAGGTGGGTTGGGGAGTGGTGTGCGGGAGGGGTGTGCGGGTGGATACTGGGGGAGGCTAGTGGGGGAGGGGAGTTAGGGAGGGCAGTGTGGTCGGGGAGTTGGGGCGGGGAGTTGGGGAGGGGAGCTGGGGAGGGGAGCGGGGTTTGTGAGTGAGGGAGGGGAGTTGGGGAGGGGAGTAGGGGAGCGGAGTGCAGGAGGGGAGTTGAGGAGGGGTGTGGGAGAGGGGAGCGGACTGGGGGAGCAGAGTAGGGGAGTGGGGTATGGGAGTTAGTGAGGGGAGTGGGGGAGGAGAGTTGGGAAGGGGAGTTGTGTCGGGGTGTGGGAACCGAGAGTGCGGTAGGGGAAGGTAGTGGGGGATGGGAGTGTGGTAGGGGAGGGCAGTGAGGAGGTGCAGGGATGCGGAGTTGTCGACGGGAGTGGGGGAGGGGTGGTGCAGGGGAGTGGGGGAAGGGGGGCGGGGTAGGGGAGTTGGGGAGGGGAATGGGGAGGGTAGTGCGGGAGGGGAGTTGGGGAGGGAAGGGTGGTCGGGGAGTTGGGGAGGGGAGTTGTGGAGGGGAGCTGTGGAGGGGAGCTGTGGAGGGGAGCGGGGTAGGTGAGTGAGGGAGGGGAGTTGGGGAGGGGATTAGGGGAGGGGAGCTGTGGAGGGGAGTTGAGGACGGGTGTGGGGGAGGGAGTGTGTGAGGGGATGGGGTAGGGGAAGGGGAGCGGGGTAGGCGAGTTGCGGAGGGGAATGGGGAGGAGGGTTGGGGAGTGGGATGCGTGAGGGGGGTGAGGGAGGGTAGTGGTGGAGGGGAGTGGGGGAGGGGAGTTGGTGATGGGAGTGAGGTAGGGAGTGGGGTAGGGGAGTGGGGGAGGGGAGTGGGGGAGGGGAGTGGGGGAGGGGAGTGGGGGAGGGGTGTTGGGGAGGGGAGTTGGGGAGGGGAGTTGGGGAGGGAGTTGGGGAGGGGAGTTGGGTAGGGGAGTGGGCTATGGGAGTTTGTGAGGGGAGTCAGGGTGGAGTTGTGGAGGGGAGTTAGGGAGTGAGGTTGGGGGAGTGGAGTGGGGGTGTGGAGTGGGGGAGGGGAGTGGGGGTGGGGAGTGGGTGAGGGGGTGGGGTAGGGGAGTAGGGGATGGGGAGCGGGGTTGGGGAGTTGGGGAGGGGAATGGGGAGGGGGTTTTGGAGTGGAGTGCGGGAGGGGAGTGAGGGAGGGTAGTGGGGTAGGGGAGTTGGGGAGGGGAGTGGGGGAGGCGTGTTGCAGAATGGAGTTGGGGAGGGGAGTTGGGGATGGGGAGTTGTGGAGGGGAGTGAGGTATGGGAGTTTGTGAGGGGAGTGGGGGAGGAGAGTTGGGGAGGGGAGTTGGGGGAGTGTAGTGGGGGAGTGGAGTGAGGGAGTGGAGTGGGGGAGTGGCATGGGGAGGGGTGTGATTCACTGGAGTGGGGAGGGGAGTTGGGGACTGGAGTGGGCTGAGCGGAGTGGAGGAGGGGAGTGGGGTATGGGAGTTGGAGAGGGAAGTAGGGGAGGAGTGTTGGGGAGGGGAGTTGGGGAGGGGATTGGGGTAGGTAAGTGGGGTAGGAGAGTGGGGGAGGGGAGCTAAGGCAGGGATTGGGGGAGCGGAGCGGTTGAGGGGAGTTGCGGAGAGGAGAGGGGGAGGTCAGTGGGGTCAGTCGGGGAACGTAGTTGGGGAGGGGACTTGGGGAGGGGCGTGGGGGATGGGGTGGGGGAGGGGAGTGGGGGAGGGGATTTGGGGACTGGATTGAGGAGGGGAGTGGGGGAGGGGATTGCAGTAGGGGAGTTGGGGAGGTGAGTGGGGAGGGGAGTTGGGGACTGGAGTGGGGGAGGGGAGAGGGGTAGGGGAGTGAGGGAGGGGTGTTGGAGAGGTGAGCGGGGTATGGGATTTGGTGAGGGAAGTGGGGGAGGTGTGTTGAGGAGGGGAGTTGGTGAGGGTAATGGGGTAGGGGAGTGTGGCAGGGGAGTGGGGGAGGCGAGTTGAGGCAGGGATTGGAGGAGCGGAGTGATAGTGGGGAGTGGAGTAGGGGCGTCGGGTATGGGATTTGGTGAGGGAAGTGGGGGAGGAGTTTTGGGGAGGGGAGTTGGATGAGGGGAGTGGTTTAGGGGAGTGGGGTAGGAGAGTGGGGGAGGGGATTTGAGGCAGCGATTGGGGGAGCAGAGTGGTTGTGGGGAGTTGCGGAGATGAGAGGGGAGGGGAGTGGTGGACAGGAGAGGGGGAGTGCAGTTGGGGGGAGTATGGGAGCGGAGTTGGGGGGAAGAGTGGTTGGGGATTTGGGGTGGGGAACCGGTTGAGGGGAGTGGGGAAGGGGAGTGGGGTAGGGGAGTTCAGGAGAGGTGTGGGGGAGGGAAGCTGAGTAGGGGAGCAGGGTAGGGGAGTGGGGTATGGGAGTTAGTGAGAGGAGTGGGGGAGGAGAGTTGGGAGAAGGGGAGTAGTGTAGGGGTGTGGTAACGGGGAGTGGGGTAGGGGAGTGGGGTAAGGGATATGGGGAGGGGTGTGCGGCAGGGGAATGGAGGGAGGAGGGTAGTGGGGGATGGGAGTGTGGCAGGGGAGGGCAGTGAGGAGGTGCAGGGATGCGGAGTGGTCGACGGGAGTGGGGGAGGGATGGTGTAGGGGAGTGGGGGAAGGGGTGCGGGGTAGGGGAGTTGGGGAGGGGAATGGGGAGGGTAGGGCGGGAGGGGAGTTGGGGAGGGAAGGGTGGTCGGGGAGTTGGGGAGGGGAGTTGTGGAGGGGAGCTGTAAAGGGGAGCTGTGGAGGGGAGCGGGGTAGGTGAGTGAGGGAGGGGAGTTGGGGAGGGGATTAGGGGAGGGGATTAGGGGAGGGGAGTTGAGGACGGGTGTGGGGGAGGGGAGTGTGTGAGGGGATGGGGTAGGGGAAGGGGAGCGGGGTAGGCGAGTTGCGGAGGGGAATGGGGAGGAGGGTTGGGGAGTGGGATGCATGAGGGGGGTGAGGGAGGGTAGTGGGGGAGGGGAGTGGGGGAGAGGAGTTGATGATGGGAGTGAGGTAGGGGAGTGGGGTAGGAGAGTGGGGGAGGGGAGTGGTGGTGGGGAGTGGGGGAGGGGAGTGGGGGAGGGGTGTTGGGGAGGGGAGTTGGTGATGGGAGTGAGGTAGGGGAGTGGGGGAGGGGAGTGGGGGAGGGGAGTGGGGGAGGGGAGTGGGGGAGGGGAGTTGGTGATGGGAGTGAGGTCGGGGAGTGGGGGAGGGGAGTGGGGGAGGGGTGTTGGGGAGGGGTGTTGGGGAGGGGAACAAAGAACAAAGAACAAAGAACAAAGATAATTACAGCACAGGAACAGGCCCTTCGGCCCTCCAAGCCTGCGCCGATCCAGATCCTCTCTCTAAACATGTCGCCTATTTTCTAAGCTTCTGTATCTCTTTTCTTCCTGCCCATTCATGTATCTGTCTTGATACATCTTAAAAGATTCCATCGTGCCCGCATCTACCACCTCCGCTGGCAATGCGTTCCAGGTGCCCACCACCCTCTGCGTAAAGAACTTTCCACGCATATCCCCCCTAAACTTTTCCCCTTTCACTTTGAACTCGTGTCCTCTAGTAATTGAATCCCCCACTCTGGGAAAAAGCCTCTTGCTATCCACCCTGTCTATACCTCTCATGATTTTGTACACTTCAATCAGGTCCCCCCTCAACCTCCGTCTTTCTAATGAAAATAATCCTAATCTACTCAACCTCTCTTCATAGCTAGCGCCCTCCATACCAGGCAACATCCTGGTGAACCTCCTCTGCACCCTCTCCAAAGCATCCACATCCTTTTGATAATGTGGCGACCAGAACTGCATGTAGTATTCCAAATGTGGCCGAACCAAAGTCCTATACAACTGTAACATGACCTGCCAACTCTTGTACTCAATACCCCGTCCGATGAAGGAAAGCATGCCGTATGCCTTCTTGACCACTCTATTTACCTGCTTTGCCACCTTCAGGGAACAGTGGACCTGAACACCCAAATCTCTCTGGACATCAATTTTCCCCAGGACTTTTCCATTTACTGTATAGTTCACTCTTGAATTGGATCTTCCAAAATGCATCACCTCGCATTTGCCCTGATTGAACTCCATCTGCCATTTCTCTGCCCAACTCTCCAATCTATCTATATTCTGCTGTATTCTCTGACAGTCCCCTTCACTATCTGCTACTCCACCAATCTTAGTGTCGTCTGCAAACTTGCTAATCAGACCACCTATACTTTCCTCCAAATCATTTATGTATATCACAAACAACAGTGGTCCCAGCACGGATCCCTGTGGAACACCACTGGTCACATGTCTCCATTTTGAGAAACTCCCTTCCACTGCTACTCTCTGTCTCCTGTTGCCCAGCCAGTTCTTTATCCATCTAGCTAGTACACCTTGGACCCCAAGCGCCTTCACTTTCTCCATCAGCCTGCCATGGGGAACCTTATCAAACGCCTTACTGAAGTCCATGTATATGACATCGACAGCCCTTCCCTCATCAATCAACTTTGTCACTTCCTCAAAGAATTCTATTAAGTTGGTAAGACATGACCTTCCCTGCACAAAACCATGTTGCCTATCACTGATGAGCCCATTTTCTTCCAAATGGGAATAGATCCTATCCCTCAGTATCTTCTCCAGCAGCTTCCCTACCACTGACGTCAGGCTCACCGGTCTATAATTACCTGATTATCCCTGCTATCCTTCTTAAACAAGGGGACAACATTAGCAATTCTCCAGTCCTGCGGGACCTCACCCGTGTTTAAGGATGCTGCAAAGATATCTGTTAAGGCCCCAGCTATTTCCTCTCTCGCTTCCCTCAGTAACCTGGGATAGATCCCATCCGGACCTGGGGACTTGTCCACCTTAATGCCCTTTAGAATACCCAACACTTCCTCCCTCCTTATGCCGACTTGACCGAGAGTAATCAAACATCTGTTCCTAACCTCAACATCCGTCATGTCCCTCTCCTCGGTGAATACTGATGCAAAGTACTCGTTTAGAATCTCACCCATTTTCTCTGAGTCCAAGCATAACTTTCCTCCTTTGTCCTTTAGTGGGCCAATCCTTTCTCTAGATACCCTCTTTCTCCTTATATATGAATAAAAGGCTTTGGGATTTTCCTTAACCCTGTTTGCTAAAGATATTCATGACCCCTTTTAGCCCTCTTAATTCCTCGTTTCAGATTGGTCCGACATTCCCGATATTCTTTCAAAGCTTCGTCTTTCATCAGCCGCCTGGACCTTATGTATGCTTCCTTTTTCCTCTTAGCTAGTCTCACAATTTCACCTGTTATCCATGGTTCCCTAATCTTGCCATTTCTATCCCTCATTTTCACAGGAACATGTCTCTCCTGCACGCTAATCAACCTCTCTTTAAAAGCCTCCCACATATCACATGTGGATTTGCCTTCAAACAGCTGCTCCCAATCTACATTTCCCAGCTCCTGCCGAATTTTGGTATAGTTGGCCTTCCCCCAATTTAGCACTCTTCCTTTGGGACCACTCTCGTCTTTGTCCATGAGTATTTTAAAGCTTACGGAATTGTGATCACTATTCCCAAAGTAGTCCCCTACTGAAACTTCAACAACCTGGCCGGGCTCATTCCCCAACACCAGGTCCAGTATGGCCCCTTCCCGAGTTGGACTATTTACATACTGCTCTAGAAAACCCTCCTGGATGCTCCTTACAAATTCTGCTCCATCTAGACCTCTAACACTAAGTGAATCCCAGTCAATGTTGGGTAAATTAAAATCTCCTATCACCACCACCCTGTTGCTCCTACATCTTTCCATAATCTGTTTACATATTTGTACCTCTATCTCACGCTCGCTGTTGGGAGGCCTGTAGTACAGCCCCAACATTGTTATCGCACCCTTCCTATTTCTGAGTTCTGTCCATGTTGCCTCACTGCTCGAGTCCTCCATAGTGCCCTCCTTCAGCACAGCTGTGATATCCTCTTTGACCAGTAATGCAACTCCTCCACCCATTTTACCTCCCTCTCTATCCCACCTGAAGCATCGATATCCTGGGATATTTAGTTGCCAATCATGCCCTTCCCTCAACCAAGTCTCAGTAATAGCAATAACATCATACTCCCGGGTACTAATCAAAGCCCTAAGTTTATCTGCCTTACCTACCACACTTCTTGCATTAAAACAAATGCACCTCAGACCACCAGTCCCTTTACATTCATCATCTGCTCCCTGCCTGCTCTTCCCCTTAGTCACACTCACACACCAGGAAACAGCCAATTCAATCCAGAGCTCTATTCATACCAGCTGGAGTGCGACTGAGTCCCACACACACAGCAGGAAAGGGACTGTTCATTCCAGGCCTCTATTTAACCAGTTGGAGTGGTCCTGAGCCCCACACAATCACACCAGAAAGAGCCAATTCAATCCAGGCCTCTGTTAATACCAGCTGGAATGGTACTGAGCCCCCTCACACACCAGGAAAGAGCAAATTCAATCCAGAACTCCAAGAAAAGCAGCTGGAATGGTACTGAGCCCCCTCACACACCCGGAAAGAGCGAATTCAGTCCAGACCTCTTTTAATCCCAGCTGGAGTGGTTCTGAGCCCCACTCACACACCAGGAAAGTGCCAATTCAATCCAGACCTCAATAATACAAGCTGCAGTGCGACTGAGTCCCATTCACACAGCAGGAAAGGGACAGTTCATTCCAGGCTTCTATTAATACCAGCTGGAGTGGTTCTGAGCCCCAGTCACACACCAGGAAACGGCCAATTCAATCTAGGCCTCCATAAATACCAGCTGGAATGGAATTAACCCCCACTCACACACCAGGAAAGCGCCAATTCAATCCAGACCTCAATTAATACCAGCAGGAATGGTTCTGAGCCCCACGCAGACACCAGAAAGAGCCAATACAATCCAGGCCTCTATTAATACTAGCTGGAGGGGTACTGAGTCCCACTCTCAAACCAGGAAAGAGCCAATTCAATTCAGGCCTCTATTAATACTAGCTGGAGAGGTACTGAGTCCCACTCTCAAACCAGGAAAGAGCCAATTCAATTCAGGCCTCTATTAATACTAGCTGGAGAGGTACTGAGTCCCACTCACAAACCAGGAAATAGCCAATTCAATCCAGACCTCTATTCATACCAGCTGGAGTGCGACTGAGTCCCACTCACGCACAAGGAAAGAGGCAATTCAATCCAGACATCTATAATACTAGCTGAAGTGCGACTGAGTCCCACTCACACAGCAGGAAAAGAACAGTTCATTCCAGGCCTCTATTAATACCAGCTGGAGTGGTACTGAGCCACACACACACCAGAAAGAGCCAATTCAATCCAGGCCTCTATTAATACCAGCTGGAGTGGTACTGAGCCACACACACACCAGAAAGAGCCAATTCAATCCAGGCCTCTATTAATACCAGCTGGAGTGGTACAGATCCCCACTCACACACCAGGAAAGTGCCAATTCAATCCAGACCTCTATTCATACCAGCTGGAGTGCGACTGAGTCCCACTCACGCACAAGGAAAGAGGCAATTCAATCCAGACATCTATAATACTAGCTGAAGTGCGACTGAGTCCCACTCACACAGCAGGAAAAGAACAGTTCATTCCAGGCCTCTATGAATACCAGCTGGAGTGGTACTGAGCCACACACACACCAGAAAGAGCCAATTCAATCCAGGCCTCTATTAATACCAGCTGGAGTGGTACAGATCCCCACTCACACACCAGGAAAGTGCCAATTCAATCCAGACCCCTATTAATACCAGCTGGAGTGGTACAGAGTCTCACACACACACCAGGAAAGAGTCAATTCCATCCAGGCCTATGTTAATACCAGCTGGATTGGTACTGAGCCCCACTCAGACACCAGAAAGAGCCAATTCAATCCAGACCTCTATTAATACCAGCTGGAGTGGTACAGATCCCCACTCACTCCCCAGGAAAGAACCAATTCAATCCAGACCTCTATTAATACCAGCTGGAGTGGTACAGATCCCCACTCACTCCCCAGGAAAGAACCAATTCAATCCAGACCTCTATTAATACCAGCTGGAGTGGTACTGAGTCCCACTCACTCCCCAGGAAAGAACCAATTCAATCCAGGCCTCTATTAATACCAGCTGGAGTGGTACAGAGTCTCACGCACACACCAGGAAAGAGTCAATTCCATCCAGGCCTATATTAATACCAGCAGGATTGGTACTGAGCCCCACTCAGACACCAGAAAGAGCCAATACAATCCAGGCCGCTATCAATACCAGCTGGAGTTGTACTGAGCCCCACTCACTCACCAGGACAGAGACAATTCAATGCAGGCCTCTATTAATAACATTTGGAGTGGTGCTGAGTCCCACTCAAACAGCAGAGAAGAGACAGTTCATTCCATGACTCTTTTAACACCGGGTGTACTGGCACTGTGTCCCACTCACACACCAGAAAGAGCCAATTCAATCCAAACCTCTGTTAATACCAGCTGGAGAGGTACTGAGTCTCACTCAAACACCATGAAAGAGCCAATTCAATCCAAACCTCTGTTAATACCAGCTGGAGTGGTACTGAGCACCACTCACACTCCAGGAAAGAGCCAATTCAATCCAAGCATCTATTCATACCAGCTGGAGTGGTTCTGAGTCCCAATCACACACCAGGAGAGAGCCAATTCATTGCAGGCCTCTATTAATAACATTTGGAGTGGGACTGAGTCCCACTCACACAGCTGAGAAGAGACAGTTCATTCCAAAACTCTATTAACCCCGGGTGATCTGGCACTGTGTCCCACTCACACACCAGGAAAGGGACAGTTCATTCCAAACATCAATTAATACCAGCTGGAGTGGTACTGAGCACCACTCACACAACAGAAGGAGCCAATTCATTCCAGGCCTCTATTAATACCAGCTGGAATGGTACTGATTCTCACGGACACACCAGGAAAGAGACAATTCCATCCAGACCTCTATTAATACCAGCAGGATGGTACTGAGCCCCCCTCAGGAACCAGCAGCAATCAATTCAATCCAGGCCGCTATTAATACCAGCTGGAGTGGTACTGAGTCCCACTCACACACCAAAAAGAGCCAATTCAATCCAGACCTCTTTTAATACCAGCTGGAGTGGTACTGAGTCCCACTCACACACCAAAAAGAGCCAATTCAATCCAGACCTCTTTTAATACCCGCTGGAGTGGTACTGAGCCCCACTCACACACCAAAAAGAGCCAATTCAATCCAGACCTCTTTTAATACCAGCTGGAGTGGTACTGAGTCCCACTCACACACCAAAAAGAGCCAATTCAATCCAGACCTCTTTTCATACCAGCTGGAGTGGTTCTGAGCCCCAATCACACACCAGGAAAGAGACAATTCAATGCAGGCCTCTATTAGTAACATTTGGAGTGGGACTGAATCCCACTCACACAGCTGAGAAGAGACAGTTCATTCCAGGACTCTATTAACTCCGGGTGATCTGGCACAGTGTCCCACTCACACACCAGGAAAGGGACAGTTCATTCCAAACATCAATCAATACCAGCTGGAGTGGTACTGAACCCCACTCACCCACCAGGAAAGAGCCAATTCTACCCAGACCACTATTAATAACAGATGGGGTGGTACTGAGTCCCACTCACCCACCAGGAATGAGCCAATTCTACCCAGACCACTCTTAATAACAGATGGGGTGGTACTGAGTCCCACTCACCCACCAGGAATGAGCCAATTCAATACAGGCTTCTATTAATACCAGCTGGAGTGGTACTGAACCCCACTCACCCACCAGGAATGAGCCAATTCTACCCAGACCACTATTAATAACAGATGGAGTGGTACTGAGTCCCACTCACACACCAGGAATGAGCCAATTCAATACAGGCCTCTATTAATACCAGCTGGAGTGGTACTGAGTCCCACTCACACACCAGGAATGAGCCAATTCTACCCAGACCACTATTAATAACAGATGGAGTGGTACTGAGTCCCACTCACACACCAGGAATGAGCCAATTCAATACAGGCTTCTATTAATACCAGCTGGAGTGGTACTGAACCCCACTCACCCACCAGGAATGAGCCAATTCTACCCAGACCACTATTAATAACAGATGGGGTGGTACTGAGTCCCACTCACCCACCAGGAATGAGCCAATTCTACCCAGACCACTATTAATAACAGATGGGGTGGTACTGAGTCCCACTCACACACCAGGAATGAGCCAATTCAATCCAGACCTCTATTAATACCAGCTGGAGTGGTACTGAGTCCCACTCACCCACCAGGAATGAGCCAATTCTACCCAGACCACTATTAATAACAGATGGAGTGGTACTGAGTCCCACTCACACATCAGGAATGAGCCAATTCAATACAGGCTTCTATTAATACCGGCTGGAGTGGTACTGAACCCCACTCACCCACCAGGAATGAGCCAATTCTACCCAGACCACTATTAATAACAGATGGGGTGGTACTGAGTCCCACTCACCCACCAGGAATGAGCCAATTCAATACAGGCCTCTATTAATACCAGCTGGAGTGGTACTGAGTCCCACTCACCCACCAGGAATGAGCCAATTCAATACAGGCTTCTATTAATACCGGCTGGAGTGGTACTGAACCCCACTCACCCACCAGGAATGAGCCAATTCTACCCAGACCACTATTAATAACAGATGGGGTGGTACTGAGTCCCACTCACACATCAGGAATGAGCCAATTCAATACAGGCCTCTATTAATACCGGCTGGAGTGGTACTGAACCCCACTCACCCACCAGGAATGAGCCAATTCTACCCAGACCACTATTAATAACAGATGGGGTGGTACTGAGTCCCACTCACACACCAGGAATGAGCCAATTCAATACAGGCTTCTATTAATACCGGCTGGAGTGGTACTGAACCCCACTCACCCACCAGGAATGTGCCAATTCTACCCAGACCACTAATCGAATTTAGAATTAGAACATTGCAGCGCAGTACAGGCCCTTCGGCCCTCGATGTTGCGCCGACCTGTGAAACCATCTGACCTACACTATTCCATTTTCATCCATGTGTCTATCCAATGACCACTTAAATGCCCTTAAAGTTGGCAAGTCTACTACTGTTGCAGGCAGGTCTTTCCACGCCCTTACTACTCTCTGAGTAAAGAAACTACCTCTCACATCTGTCCTATATCTATCACCCCTCAATTTGAAGCTATGTCCCCTCGTGTTTGCCATCACCATCCGAGGAAAAAGACTCTCACTATCCAACCTATCTAACCCTCTGATTATCTTATATGTCTCTATTAAGTCACCTCTCCTCCTCCTTCTCTCCAACGAAAACAACCTCAAGTCCCTCAGCCTTTCCTCGTAAGACCTTCTCTCCATACCAGGCAACATCCTAGTAAATCTCCTCTGCACCCTTTCCAAAGCTTCCACATCCTTCCTATAATGCAGTGATCAGAACTGCACGCAATACTCCAGGTGCGGTCTCACCAGAGTTTTGTACAGCTGCAGCATGACCTCGTGGCTCCGAAACTCGATCCCCCTACTAATAAAAGCTAACACACCATATGCCTTCTTAACAGCCCTATTAACCTGGGTAGCAACTTTCAGGGATTTATGTACCTGGACACCAAGATCTCTCTGCTCATCTACACTACCAAGAATCTTCCCATTAGCCCAGTATTCTGCATTCCTGTTACTCCTTCCAAAGTGAATCACCTCGCACTTTTCCGCATTAAACTCCATTTGCCATCTCTCAGCCCAGCACTGCAGCCTATCTATGTCCCTCTGTAACCTACAACATCCTTCGGCACTATCCACAACTCCACCGACCTTAGTGTCATCTGCAAATTTACTAACCCACCCTTCTACACCCTCATCCAGGTCGTTTATAAAAATGACAAACAGCAGTGGCCCCAAAATAGATCCTTGCGGTACACCACTAGTAACTAAACTCCAGGATGAACATTTGCCATCAACCACCACCCTCTGTCTTCTTTCAGCTATCCAATTTCTGATCCAAATCTCTAAATCACCTTCAACCCCATACTTCCGTATCTTCTGCAATCGCCTACCGTGGGGAACCTTATAAAACGCCTTACTGAAATCCATATACACCACATCCACGGCTTTACCCTCATCCACCTGTTTGGTCACCTTCTCGAAAAACTCAATAAGGTTTCTGAGGCACGAACTACCCTTCACAAAACCGTGCTGACTATCTCTAATGTACTTATTCTTTTCAAGATGATTATAAATCCTGTCTCTTATAACCTTTTCCAACATTTTACCCACAACCGAAGTAAGGCTCACAGGTCTATAATTACCAGGGCTGTCTCTACTCCCCTTCTTGAACAAGAGGACAACATTTGCTATCCTCCAGTCTTCCGGCACTATTCCTGTCGACAATGACGACATAAAGATCAAGGAGAAAGGCTCTGCAATCTCCTCCCTGGCTTCCCAGAGAATCCTAGGATAAATCCCATCTGGCCCAGGGGACTTATCTATTTTCATACTTTCCAAAATTGCTAACACCTCCTCCTTGTGAACCTCAATCCCATCTAGCCTCGTAGTCTGTATCTCAGTATTCTCCTCAACAAAATTTTCATTCTCCACTGTAAATACTGACGCAAAATATTCATTTAACACTTCCCCTATCTCCTCTGATTCCACACACAACTTCCCACTCTAATCCTTGATTGGCCCTAATCTAACTCTAGTCATTCTTTTATTCCTGATATACCTATAGAAAGCCTTAGGGTTTTCCCTGATCCTATCCGCCAATGACTTCTCGTGTCCTCTCCTTGCTCTTCTTAGCTCTCCCTTTAGATCCTTCCTGGCTAGCTTGTAACTCTCAAGCGCCCTAACTGAGCCTTCACGTCTCATCCTAACATAAGCCTTCTTCTTCCTCTTGATAAGCGCTTCAACTTCTTCAGTAAACCACGGCTCCCTCGCTCGACAACTTCCTGCCTGCCTCACAGGTACATACTTATCAAGGACACACAGTAGCTGCTCCTTGAATCAGCTCCACATTTCGATTGTTCCCATCCCCTGCAGTTTCCTTCCCCATCCTACGCATCCTAAATCCTGCCTAATCGCATCATAATTTCCTTTCCCCCCGCTATAATTCTTGCCCTGCGGTATATACCTGTCCCTGCCCATCGCGAAGGTAAACCTAACCGAATTGTGATCACTATCACCAAAGTGCTCACCTACATCTAAATCTCACACCTGGCCGGGTTCATTTCCCGGTACCAAATCCAATGTGGCATCGCCCCTGGTTGGCCTGTCTACATACTGTGTCAGAAAACCTTCCTGCACACACTGGACAAAAACTGACCCATCTAAAGTACTTAATAACAGCTGGAGTGGTACTGAGTCCCACTCACACACCAGGAAAGAGCCAATTCAATCCAGACTTGTGGCGAAGGGGAGTTGGAGTGAGGAGTGGAGAGTGGGGGAGGGCAGTGGGGGAGGGGAGTGGGGGATGGGAGAGGAGGGGAGTGGGGAGGGGAGTGGGGGAGCGAAGTGGGAAGAGGAGTGGAAAGGGGAGTGGAGGTGAGAGGGGAGGGGAGTGTGTGAGGGGTGAGGAATAGGGGAAATGGAAGTGGAGTGGGTATGGGGAGGGGAGTGGAGGGGAGAGGTGGAGGTGAGTGGAGGAGGGGTGAGGGATAGGGGAGTGAAAAGTGGAGTGATGAAAGGAGTGGGGGAGGGGTGTACGGGAGTGGAGATTGGGGGACGAGAGTGGAGAGTGGGAAGTGGTGGAATTGAGTCGGGAGTGGGGAGTGGGGGAGAAGAGTGGAGAGGAAGCGTAGTGGGGGAGGAGAGAGGAGGCAAGTGTGGGAGGGGAGGGGAGAGGAGGCGTAGTGGGGGAGGAGAGAGGAGGCAAGTGTGGGAGGGGAGGGGAGAGGAGGCGAGTGGGAGAGGGGAGGGGAGAGGAGGCGTGTGGGGGAGGGGAGGGGAGAGGAGGCGTAGTGGGGGAGGAGAGAGGAGGCAAGTGTGGGGGAGGGGAGTGGAGAGGAGGCGTAGTGGGGGAGGAGAGAGGAGGCAAGTGTGGGAGGGGAGGGGAGAGGAGGCGAGTGGGAGAGGGGAGGGGAGAGGAGGCGTGTGGGGGAGGGGAGGGGAGAGGAGGCGTAGTGGGGGAGGAGAGAGGAGGCAAGTGTGGGAGGGGAGGGGAGAGGAGGCGAGTGGGAGAGGGGAGGGGAGAGGAGGCGTGTGGGGGAGGGGAGGGGAGAGGAGGCAAGTGGGGGAGGGGAGGGGAGAGTTGTGGAGTGGGGGAGGGGAGGGGAGAGTTGTGGAGTGGGAGGAGAGAGGGGGAGTGGGAGGGCTTTGGGGGAGGGGTGTGGGACATGTGGGAGGTCAGTTGGGAGTGGAAGAGTGGAGGAGGGGAGTAGAGGAGGGGAGTGGGGAGTGGGGAGTGAGAGGGGTGGGGGAATTGGGAGTTGGGGAGGGGAGTTGGAGTGTCTTGTATGTGAGTGGGGAGTGAGGAGTGGGGATTGGAGGAGGTGAGTGGGGAGTTGGGGAGGGGAGTGGGGGAGTGGAGTGGGGGAAGGGAGTGGGGGAAGGGAGTGGGGGAATGGAGTGGGGAGTGAGGAGGGGGAGTGGGGGAGGGGCGTGGAGAGTGCGGGAGGGGAGTGAGGAGGAGGAGTGGGGGTGGGAGAGTGGGAATGTGACTTGGGAAGGGAGTGAGGATGGGGAGTGGGGGTGGGGAGTGGGCAGGTGAGTTGGGAGCGCAGGAGTGAGAGTGGGGAAAGGATTGTGTGTGGGTGTAGTTGTGGGGAGAGGTAAGGAGGGCAATGAGGAGTGGGGGTGGGAAGTGGGGGAGGGGGGTGGGGGAGAGGAGTGGAGAGTGGGAGAGGGGAGTGGTGGACGGGAGTTTAGAGTGGGATAGGGGAGTGGAGAGTGGGGGAAATTGAGTCTGGAGTGGAGAGTGGGGGAGGGAAGTGGGTAGTGGAGAATGGGGGAGTGGAGTGAGGACTGGGGGTGGGGAGTGGGGTGTGGGGGAGTGGAGTGGGGAGTGAGGAGAGGGGTGTGGAGGAGCGTTGCGGGGTGTGGGGGTGGGGGTGGGTGATGGGAGTGGGGAGTGGGGTAGGGGAGTGGGGTTGTGAGATGGGAGTGTGGAGTGGGGGAGGGGAGTGAGGAGTCGGGGAGGGAATGTGGAGTGGGGAGTGGGTGTGGGGGGTGGGGTGTGGGGGAGGGGACTGGTGAGTGGGTGACATGAATGAGGAGTAGGGAGGGGAGTGTGGAGTTGGAAGTGGAGTTGGGAGTGAGGAGTGGGCAGTGGGGTAGTGGGGCGTGATGTGGGGAGAGAGGAGTGGGGAGTGATGGAGTGGGGAGTGGAGTGAGGAGTGGGGAGTGGGGTTGGGGAAGGGATGGTTGAGAGGGGAGTGTGTGAGGGGAGTGGAGAGTGAGGAGTAGAGTGGGGAGTGAGTAGTGGGCAGTGGGGGAGTGGGGAATGGTGTGGGGAGTGAGGAGTAGTGAGTGGATTGGGGAGTGAGGAGTGGGGAGTGAGGAGTGGGGAGTGGGGAGTTGGGAGTGGGGAGTTGAGTGGGGAGTGAGAAGTGGGGAGTGAGAAGTGGGGAGTGGGGGAGTGGAGTGAGAAGTGGGTAGTAGGGAGTGGGGGAGTGGAGAGGGGAGTGAGGAGTGGGGTGTGGGGGAGGGGAGTTGGGAGTGGGGGAGGGGAGTGGGGAGTGGGTGAGGGGAGTGGGGTTTGTGGGAGGGGAGTGAGGAGTGGGGGAGGGGAGTGAGCAGTGCGGGAGGGGATTGGGGATTGGGTAGTTGGGGAGGGGAGTGGTAAGTCGGTGAGGGGAGTGGGGGAGGGGAGTGAGGAGTGGGGAGTGGAGTGGAGAGTGAGGAGTGGAGAGTGGGAGAGAGGTGAGTGGGGGAGTGGGGAGTGAGGAGTCGGGGAGTGGGGAGTGAGGAGTCGGGGAGTGGGGAGTGGAGTGGGGAGTGAGGAGTGGGTGAGTGGGGGAGTGGGGAGGTGGTGGGGTGTGTAGGAGTGGAGTGATAGAGGGGCAGGGCCTTGTCGGGGAGGGGGAGTGCGGGGGGGAGTTGGGGAGAGGAGTAAGGGAGGGTAGTGGGGAGGATAGTGGGGGAGGGTAGAGGGGAGTGGGTGAGTGGAGGGGGAGGTGAGGGGAATGGAGAGTGAGGACAGGGGAGTGAGGAGTGGGGAGTGGGGGAGGGGAGTGTGGAGTGAGGGAAGGGAGTGGGGAGGGAGAGGGGGTGAGGAGTTAGGGAGGGTAGTGAGGGAGGAGAGTGAGGGGTGCGGTGTTGAGGAGGGTAGTGCGGAGTGAGGAGTGGGGTAGGGATGAGCGGATTGTGGGAGAGGAGTGGGGGAGGGTGGTGGGGAGGGCAATGGGGGAGGGGAGTGAGGGAGGGGGAGTTGTGGAGGGGAGTGGGGGAAATGGAGTGGGCGAGGCAGATAGGCAAGTGGGGAGGGGAGTGGAGAGTGAGGAGTGGGGGAGGGGTGAGTGGAGTAGGTGAGGGGTGTGGATGAGGGGAGTGGGGAGGGGAGTGAAGGATGGAAGTGAGGGATGAGAGTTGAGAAGTGGAGTGGGGGAGGGGAGTGCGGTAGTGGAGCGGGGAGTGAGGGAGGGGAGGGTGATGTGAGTGGGGGAGGGGCAGTGGGATTCGGGGATGGGAGTGGGGAAGGAGAAGGAGGGTGAGGAGGGGAGTGTGGGAGGGGTTGGGGTAGGGAGTGTGGCAAGTCGGGGAGGAGTGGTGGGATTGGCAGAAGAGTGGGGGAGGGGAGTGGGGGAGGGGAGTGGGAGAGGTGTGTTGGGGAGGGGAGTTGGGGAGGGGTGTGAGGGAGGGGTTGGGGGGGGTAAGGGTTGTGGAGGGAGGGGAGTGAGGGAGGGGAGTGGGGAGAGGAGTGAGGGAGGGGTCGGAGAGGGAAGGGAGTGGGGGAATGGAGTGGGGAAGAGGAGGGGAGTTCGGGGGTGGGGGAGGGGAGTGGGAGTGGATTGGGGTGGGGAGGGTTCTGCTGGAGGGGTGTGCGGGAGAGGAGTGGGTGAGGTGAGGGAGTGGGGGAGGGGAATGGGAGACGGGACTGGGTGAAAGAAGTGGGAGTTAGGGAGGGACTAGGAAAGGGGAATGGGGGAAGGCGAGTGGGAAAATTGGAGTGAGTGTGTGAGGTGGGGTAGGGGAAAGGAGGGGAGTTGGGAAGGGGTGGGGGAGGGAAGAGCGGTGGGAGATGTAGGAGAGGAAGCGGAGTGGAGTAGGGGGCTGTGAGGGGAGGGAGATGTGAGAGGTGAAGGGAGTCGCGGAGGGGAGGGCAATGGGGGCAACGGGTGTGGAGGAGGAAAGTGGGGGAGGGGATTGAGGGATGGGAGATGAGTGGGAAGATGAGTGGGGAGGGAAATGGGGGAGGGGAGTGGGCGAGTGGAGGGGTGGGGAGAGGATGGGGAGAGGAGTGGGGGAGAGGAGTGGGGAAGAGGAGTGGGGGAGAGAAGTGGGGAGAGGAGGGGTGGGGAGTGGAAGGGGAGAGGAATGGGGAGGGGACGGGTAAGGGAGTGAGTGAATGGAGTGGGTGGGATAGTAAATTGGGTTAAGGAGGGGGAAGAGAGTGGGGGAGAGGTGTTGGAGAGGGTGAGTGCGGAGGGCAGTGGACTGAGGAGGGGAATGTACGAGGGCAGTGGAGGAGGGGCGTGGGGGAAGTGAGAGTGGGGAGGGAAATGGGAGGGGAGTGGGGAGTGGGGTAGGTGAGTGGGGGAGAGTAGTGGGGGAGGGGAGCTCTTGGGGAGGGGAGAGGCTGGGGGAGCGGTTTGAGGAAGGGGAGTGGGGGAGGGGAGTAGGGAGGAGTGGGGGAGGGGAGTGGGGGCGGAGTGGGGGAGGGGAGTGGGGGGAGGGGACTGGGGACAGGAGTGAGGGGAGGGGTTGGGGAGGGAGGGAAGAGGGGGAATAGAGTGGGCAGAGGGACGTTAGGGGAGTGCAGCGCGGAGTTAGCAGAGTGGGTGAGGGGATTTGGAGTTGGGAGTGGGAGGAGTGGGGGAGGAGTGCGGGGGTAGTGGGGGAGGGTTGGAGGAGGGAAGTGGGGGAGGGGTGGGCGAAGGGAGTGGGGGGAGGGGTTTGGGGACAGGAGTGAGAGGAGGGGTTGGGGAGTGAGGGGAGTGGAGTGGGGAGAGGGTAGTTAGGGGAATGGAGGAGGGGATTTGCAGTTGGGAGTGTGAGGGGAGTGGAGGGGAGGGGGTGGGGAGGCATGTGGGGGAGGGGCAGGGATGTGGGGGAGGGAGAGGTGGAATGAGGATGTAGGGGAACGAGAGTGGGTTAGGGTTAGGGTGAGTGCGGGACGGGAGTGGGGGAGGGGAGTGTGGGGAGAGTTGGGGAGGGCAGAGTGGGAGGGGAGGGGGAGGGGAGTGGGGGGCGGTAGTGGAGGATGGGAGTGGGGAGTGGAGTGGGGTGGAGGAGGACGGGAGTAGGGGAGGGGTGTTTGGAAGTGGAGCGGGGTAATGGTAGGGGAGGGAGAGAAGTGGGAGATGGGAGGGAGTGGAGTGGGGAGGAGAGGGAGGGGATTGGGGGAGGGGGAGAGGAGAGCTGGGAGTGGGTAGGGCTTAGGGGCACGGGAGTGGGGGTGAGGTGGGGTTGGGAGGGTTGTGAGGGAGGGGATTTGGTGCAGGGTGTTGGGGGGAGGTAGAGGGGCAGGGGTATGGGCGATGGGAGCGGGGGAGGGGCGGGGGTGAAGGTGAGTCGGCAGAGGAGTTGGGAGGGGTGTTTGGCAGGGGAGGTGGAGGTGTGGGGAGTGGGGAAGGGGAGTGGGGGACGAGGGACGGGAGAGAAGGGAGTGGGGGAGGGGAGTTGACCGAGTGGGGTGGGTAGTGGCGGAGGGTAGTGGAGCAAGGTAGTGGGGGAGAGGGTTTTGAGGGTAGGTCAGATGGAGGGGAGTGGCGGATGGGTGTGTGTGAGAGGGAGTGTGGGAGTGGAAGTGGGGGATGTGAGAGGGAGGGCAGTGTGGAGGGAGACCAGGTCTGAGCGGGAGAGGATGCGAACAAGGGGTGTAGGGGAGTGAAGTGAGGAGTGGGGGCCTGGAGTGGACGATAGGAGTGAGAGAGGGAAGTGGGATGTGGGAGGGGAAAGGGGAGTGGGGACCGGGGACGAGTGGGGGAGGGGTGCGTTGAGGGGAATGGCAGAATGAGAGGGGAGGTGAGTGGGGAATGCGGAAGTAGAGTGGAGGATGGGGAGTGGGGAAATAGGAGAGGGGAAGGGGAGGGTGTGTAATGGTGAGGGGGAGGGGAGTGTTAGGGGGAGGGGAGTGTGAGGGGAGGGAGAGGGTAGTGTGGAAGGAAGTTGGGGAGGGGAGCGGGGATGGGGAGGGGGAGTGTGGCAGAGAGTGGGGAGGGGAGTTTGAGAGGAGAGTGGGGGAGGGCAATGGTCAGAAAGGAGGGGGAAAGTGGGAGGAGGAGTGTGGAAGAAGGAGAGAGTGCGAGATTGGCGGAGGGGAGAGTGGAAGGGAGTGGGGGAAGGGAGTGGGGGAGAGGGTAGGGGAATGAAGAGGGGGCGTGAGGAGGAGGGGAATGAAGAAGGGGAGGGAGGGAAATGTGGGGGGAATGAAGAGGGGGAGGGAGGGGAAGGTGGAGGGGAAATAAGAGGGGGAGGGAGGGGGTGGTGGAGGGGAATGAAGAGGGGGGAGGGTAGGTGGAGGGGAATGAAGGGGGCGGGAGGGGGTGGTGGAAGGGAATGCAGAGGGGCAGGGAGGTAGAGGTGGAGGGGAATGAAGAGGGGGGAGGGGGGTGGAGGGCAATGAAGAGGGGGAGGGAGGGGGAGGTGGAGGAGAATGAAGAGGGGGAGGGAGGGGGAGGGAGGGGGAGGTGGAGGAAAATGAAGAGGGGGAGGGAGGGGGAGGTGGAGGGGGATGAAGAGGGGGAGGGAGGGTGTGGTGGAGGGGAATGAAGAGAGGGAGGGAGGGGTGGTGGAGGGGAATGAAGAGGGGGAGGGAGGGGTTGGTGGAGGAGAAAGAAGAGGGGGAGGGAGGGGGAGGTGGAGGGGAATAAAGAGGGGAGGGAGGGGGTGGTGGAGGGGAATGAAGAGGGGGAGGGAGGGGAGGTGGAGAGGAATGGAGGGAGGGGGAGTTGGAATGGAATGAATAGGGGGAGTGAGGGGGTGGAGGAGGGGAATGAAGAGGGGGAGGGAGGGTGTGGTGGAGGGGAATGAAGAGAGGGAGGGAGGGGTGGTGGGGGGGAATGAAGAGGGGGAGGGAGGGGTTGGTGGAGGAGAAAGAAGAGGGGGAGGTGGGGGTGGTGGAGGAGAATGAAGAGGGGGAGGGAGGGGCAGGTGGAGGGGAATGAAGAGAGGGAGGGAGGGGTGGTGGAGGGGAATGAAGAGGGGGAGGGAGGGGTTGGTGGAGGAGAAAGAAGAGGGGGAGGGAGGGGGTGGTGGAGGAGAATGAAGAGGGGGAGGGAGGGGCAGGTGGAGAGGAATGAAGAGGGGGAGGGAGGGGGAGGTGGAGGGGAATGAAGAGGGGAGGGAGGGGGTGGTGGAGGGGAATGAAGAGGGGGAGGGAGGGGAGGTGGAGAGGAATGGAGGGAGGGGGAGTCGGAATGGAATGAATAGGGGGTGTGAGGGGGTGGTGGAGGGGAATGAAGAGGGGGAGGGACGGTGTGGTGGAGGGGAATGAAGAGAGGGAGGGAGGGGTGGTGGGGGGAATGAAGAGGGGGAGGGAGGGGTTGGTGGAGGAGAAAGAAGAGGGGGAGGTGGGTGTGGTGGAGGAGAATGAAGAGGGGGAGGGAGGGGCAGGTGGAGGGGAATGAAGAGGGGGAGAGAGGGGGAGGTGGAGGGGAATGAAGAGCTGAAGGAGGGGGAGGTGGAGGGGAATGAAGAGGGGGAGGGAGGGGAGGTGGAGAGGAATGGAGGGAGGGGGAGGTGGAGTGGAATGAATGGGGGAATGAGGGGGTGGTGGAGGGGAATAAAGAGGGGGAGGGAGGGGGTGGTAGAGGGGAATGAAGAGGGGGAGAGAGGGGGTATGGAGGAGAAAGAGGAGGGTGTGGGATGGCGTGATGGATGATAATGAAGATGTGGAGGGAGGGGTGGTGGAGGGGAATGAAGAGGGGGTGGGAGGGAGTGGTGGAAGGTAATGAAGAGGGGGAGGTATGGGGAGGTGGAGGGGAATGAAGAGGGGGAGGGAGGGGATGGTGGAAGGTAATGAAGAGGAGGAGGGTGGGGGAGGTGGATGGGACCGAAGAGGGGGAGGGAGGGGGAGGTGGAGGGGAATGAAGAGAGGGAGGGAGGGGTTGGTGGAGGAGAATGAAGAGGGGGAGGGAGGGGGTACGGAGGAGAAAGAAGAGGGTGTGGGAGGGGGTGATGGATGATAATGAAGAGGTGGAGGGAGGGGGTGGTGGAGGGGAATGAAGAGGGGGAGGGAGGGGGTGGTGGAGGGTAATGAAGTGGGGGAGGGAGGTGGAGGTGAAGGGGAATGAAGAGGTGGAGGGAGGGGGTGGTCGAGGGTAATGAAGAGGGGGAGGGAGGTGGAGGTGGAGGGGAATGAAGAGGGGGAGGGAGGGGGAGGTGGAGGGGAATGAAGAGGGGGAGGGAGGGGATGGTGGTGGGTAATGAAGAGGAGGAGAGTGGGGGAGGTAGATGGGAATGATGAGGGGGAGGGAGGGGGAGGTGGAGGGGAATGAAGAGGGGGAGGGAGGGGGTGGTGGAGGGGAATGAAGAGGGGGAGGGAGGGGTTGGAGGAATGTAATGAGGTTGGGGCCGGAGGGGCTGGTGGAGGGGAATGAAGATGGGGGAGGGGGTGGTGGATGGGAATGACGAGTGGGAGGGAGGGGGAGGTGGAGGGAATGAAGAGGGGCAGGGAGCGGGAGGTGGGGAATGAAGAGGGGGAGGGAGGGTGTGGTGGGGAATGAAGAGGGGGAGGGAAGATGTGGTGGAGGGGAATGAAGAGGGGGAGGGAGGGGGAAATGGAGGGGAATGAAGAGGGGGAGGGAGGGGGTGGTGGAGGGTCATGAAGATGGGGAGGGAGAGGGTGGTGGAGGGCAATGGAGAGGGGGAGGGATGCGGTGGTGGAGTGGAATGGAGAGGGTGAGGGAGGGGGTGGTGGAGTGTGGTAGCGGAGTGGGTGATTGGTTTGGGGTAGGGGTGTGGGGTAGGGGTGTGGGGTTGGGGTGTTGTGGAGCAGAGTGCGGTCTGGGAAGTGGGGGAGGGTAGTGGGGGATGGCAGTGTGGGGTGGGAGTGTGGTAGAGACGGGCAGTGAGGACGTGAATGTAAGCGGAGTGGGGTAGGGGTGTGGGAGAGGGAAGTGGGGGAGTGGGGTAGGTTAGTGTGAGAGGGGAGTTGGGGAGTGGGGAGGGGAATGGGGAGGCGAGTGAGGGAGGGCAGCGGGGGAGGGTAGTGGGTGAGGGGAGTGGGGGAGGGGAGTGGGGGTGGGTTTGAGGGAGGGGAATTGTGGAGGGGGGTTGTCGAGGGTGTGGGGTAGGGGAGTGGGGTATGGGAGTTGTTGAGGGGACTGGGGGAGATGAGTTAAGGTGCGGGGTTGGGGAGTAGAGTTGGGGAGAGGAGTTAGGGAGGGGAGTTGGGGAGGGGAGTGGGGTAGGGGAGTGAGGTAAGGGAGTGGGGTAGGGGCGTGAGGTAGGGGAGTGCAGTAGGGGAGTGAGGTAGGGGAATGTAGGAGGGCAGTTGGGGAGGGGAGTGGGGGAGGGGAGTGGGGTAGGGGAGTTGGTTAAGTGTGTGGGGTAGGGGAGTGGGGGAGGGGATTGAGGTAGTGTTATGGGGAGGGGATTGAGGTAGTGGATTGGGGGAGGGGAGTGGGGGAGGGGAGTGGGGTGGGGTAGTGGGGTAGGGGAGTGGTGGAGTGGGGTGGGGTAGTGTGGTAGGGGAGTGGTGGAGTGGAGTGGGGTGGGGTAGTGGGGTGGGGTAGTGGGTTAGGAGAGTGGAGATGGGGAGTGGGGGTGCAGAGTGGTGTCAGGGAGAGTGGTAGGGGTGGGCTCTAAGGAGGTGGAGGGAAGGGGAGTGGGGAGGGGAGTTGGGGAGGGGAGTTGGAGAGGGAAGAGGGGTAGGGGAGTGGGGTGAGTCGTGATGTAGGGGAGTGGGGGAGGGGAGTGGTGGAGGGAAGTGGGGTGTTGGAGTGGCTGAGGAGAGTGGCGGATGGGAGTGGATGAGGGGAGGGGAGGGCAGTGAGGAGGTGGAGGAAAGGGGAGTGAGGCAGGGCAGTGGGGTTGGGGAGAGCAGTGAGGATTTGGCGGGAAGGGGAGTGGGGAGGGTAATGGGGAGGGGAGTGGGGGAAGGGTGTGTGATAGGTCAGTGGAGTAGGGGAGTGGGGTAGGGGTGTGGGGTAGGGGTGTGGGGTAGGGGAGTGGGGTAGGGGAGTGGGGGTGGGGAATGGGGGAGGGGAGTGGGGGAGGGGAGTGAGGTAGATGTGTGGGAGAGGGGATAGAGGGAGTGGAATGGGGGAAGGGATTGGGGGAAGGGAGTGGGGTAGGGTCGTGGGGTCGGTAACTGGTGGAGTGGAGTGAGGTAGGGCAGTTTGAGACGGGAGTGGTGTGGGGGTGTGGGGTAGGGGAGGGCAGTGAGCAGGTGGAGGGAAGGGGAGTGACGTGGGGAGTGAGAGAGGCAGTGGCGTAGGGGAGCTGGGTAGGGGAGGGCAGTGAGGAAGAGAATGAAGGGGAGTGGGGGAGGGAAGTGAGTTAGGGGAGTGGGGTAGGGGAGTGGGAAAGTGCAGTGGGAAAGGGGAGTGGGTAGGGGAGCGCAGTGAGGAGGTGGAGAGAAGGGGAGTGGGGGAGGGTATTGGGGTCGGAGTGTTGGGAAGCGGAGTTGGGTAGGGGTGTGGGTTACGGGTGTGGTGTCAGGGAGTGCGGTAGGGGAGTGTAGTAGCAGAGTGGGGTAGGGTCGTAGGGGAGCGAGTGGGGTAGGGGTGTGGGGGAGGCATGTGGGGTCGTGGAGTGGGGTAGGGGAGTTGTGGAGGGGAGTGCGGAAGGGGAGTGGGGGAGTGGAGCAGGGTAGGGAAGTGGTGTAGGGGAGTGGGGAAGGGTAGTGGGGGATGGGAGTGTGGTAGGGGAGGGCAGTGAAGAGGTGCTGGGAAGCAGAGAGGTGGAAGGGAGTGGGGGGAGGGGAGTGGGGGAGGGGGTGGGGTATGGAAGTGGGGCAGGGGAATGGGGAAGGGGAGTCGGGTAGTGGAGTTGGGTAGGGGAGTGATTTAGGGGATTGGGGCAGGGGAGCGCAGTGAGGAGGTGGAGGGAAGGGGAGTGGGGGAGTAGAGTCGGGGAGGTGTCTGGGGTAGGGGAGTGGGGTCGGGGAGTGGTGTCGGGGATTTGGGTGGGGGAGTGGGGGAGCAGAGTGGCGGAGGGGAGTGTGGTATGGGTGTGGTAACGGGGGTTGGATAAGGGAGTCGGGTAGGGGAGTTGTGAAGGGGAGTGCGCTAGGTGAGTGAGGGAGCGTGGTGGGGGATAGGTGTGTGGTAGGGGAGGGAAGTGAGGAGGTGCAGGGAATCGGAGTGGTGGACGGGAGGGGAGTGGGGGAGGGGGTGGGGTAGGGGAGTGGGAGAGGAGAGTGGGGGAGGCGAGTGGGGGAGGCGAGTGGGGGAGGCGAGTGTGAGGAGGGGAGTGGGGGTGGGGAGTGCGGTAGGGGTTTTGGCGTAGGGGATTTGGGGAAGGGAGTGCGGGAGGGGAGTGGGGGAGGGGTGTGGGGGAGGGGAGTGGGGGAGGGGAGTGGGGAGGGGTGTGGGGGAGGTTAGTGTGATGGGGAGTGGGGGAGGGGAGTGGGGGAGGGGAGTATGGGAGGAGAGTTGGGGAGGGTAGAGGGTTAGGGGAGTGAGGGAGCGGAGTGGGGGAGGGGAGAGAGAGAGGGGAGTGGGGGAGGGGAGTGAGGAAGGGGAGTTGAGGAGGGGAGTGGGGGAGAGGGGTGGAGTAGGGCAGTGGGGTATGGGATTAGTTGAGGGGAGCGGGCGAGGAGAGCTGGGGAGGGGTGTGGGGTAGGGGTGTGGGTAGCGGAGTGGGGGAGGGGAGTTGAGGCAGGGAGTGAGGTGAGGAGTGGGGGAGGGGTGTTGTGGTGGAGCGGAGTGGTGGAGGGGAGTGCGGGAGGGGAGTGGGGGAGGGGATTGGGGGAGGGGAGTGGGAACCTGGGAGTGGGGGAGGGGAGTGGGGGAGGGGAGTGGGGGAGGGTTGTGGGGGGGGAATGGGGAATGGGAGTTGGGAGGGGAGTGGGGGAGGGGAGTGGGGGAGGGGTGTGGGGGAGGGGAGTGGGGAGGGGATTGGGGAGGGGAGTGGGGAGAGGCGTGATGCAGGGGAGTTGAGGAGGGGAGTTGAGGCAGGGGAGTTGAGGCGGGGAGAGGAGTGTGGGCGAGGAGTGGGGAGAGGAGTGGGGGAGAGGAGTGGGGTAGAGGAGTGGGGGGGGGATTAGGGGACGGCGTGGGGGACGGGCGTGGGGGAGTGGGGTCGGGTTGTGGGGTCGGGGAGTGGGGTCGGGGTGTGGGGTCGGGGTGTGGGGTCGGGGTGTGGGGTCGGGGAGTGGGGTCGGGGAGTGGGGTCGGGGAGTGGTGTCGGGGAGTGAGGGAGGGGAGCGCAGTGAGGAGGTGGAGGGAAGGGGATTGGGGGAGTGGAGTGGGAGAGGTGTCTGGGGTAGGGGAGTTGGGTAGTGGAGGGCAGTGAGGAGGTGGAGGGAAGGGGAGCGGGGAGGAGAGTGGGGTAGGAGAGTTGGGGAGCGGAGTGGGGTAGGGGAGTGAGGTAGGGGAGTGGGGTAGGGGAGTGGGGTAGGGGAGTGGGGTATGGGAGTGGGGTAGGGGTGTGGTGCCTGGGAGTTTGGTAGGGGAGTGGGAGAGCGGAGTGGGGGAGCAGAGATGGGGAGGGGAGTGTGGTAGGGGTGTGTGGTAGGGGAGTGTGGTAGGGGAGTGTGGTAGGGGCGTGGTGACGTGGGTTTGGGTAGGGGAGTCGGGTAGGGGAGTTGTGGAGGGTTGTTGTGCAGGGGAGAGCAGTAGGCGAGTGGGGGAGGGGATTTGGGGGAGGGGATTTGGGGGAGGGGATTTGGGGTGGGGGATTTGGGGTAGGGGATTTGGGGGAGGGGAGTGGGGAGGGGAGTGGGGGTGGGGAGTGGGGGAGGTGAGTGTGGGAGAGGAGTGGGGGAGTGGAGTGGGATAGGGAAGTTGGCTAGCTGAGTGAGGGAGCGTAGTGGGGGATAGGTGTGTGGTAGGGGAGGGCAGTGAGGTGATGCAGGGAATCGGAGTGGTGGACGGGAGGGGAGTGGGGGAGGGGGTGGGGTAGGGGAGTGGGGGTAGCGAGTGGCGGAGGCGAGTGGGGGAGGGGAGGGGGGAGGGGAGTGCGGTAGTGGTTTTGGGGTAGGGGATTTGGGGAGGGGAGTGGGGGAGGGGAATGATGAGGGGAGTGGGGGAGGGGAGTGGGGGAGGGGAGAGGGGAGGGGTGTGGGGGAGGTTAGTGTGGTAGGGGAGTGTGGTAGGGGAGTGGGAAGGGGAGTGGGGAGGGGAGTGGGGGAGGGGAGTATGGGAGGAGAGTTGAGGAGGGTAGAGGTTTAGGGGGTGAGGGAGGGGAGTGGCGGATGGGAGTGAGGGAGGGGAGTTGGGGAGGGGAGTGAGGAAGAGGAGTTGAGGAGAAGGAGTGGGGTAGGGGGTGGAGTAGGGGAGTGGGGTATGGGAAGATGTGAGGGGAGTGGGGGAGCAGAGCTGGGGAGGGGAGTGGGTAGGGGTGTGGAGTAGGGGAGTGGGGGAGGGGAATTGAGGCAGGGAGTGAGGTGAGGAGTGGGGGAGGGGTGCTGTGGTGGAGGGGAGTGGGGGAGGGGAGTGGGGGAGGGGAGTGGGGGAGGGGAGTGGGGGAAGGGAGTGGGAACCTGGGAGTGGGGGAGGGGAGTGGGGGAGGGTTGTGCGGTAGGGGAATGGGGAATGGGAGTGGGGAGGGGAGTGGGGGAGGGGAGTGGGGGAGGGGTGTGGGGGAGGGGAGTGGAGAGGGGAGTGGGGGAGGGGAGTGGGGGAGGGGAGTGGGGAGGGGCGTGATGCAGGGGAGTTGAGGAGGGGAGTTGAGGCAGGGGGGTTGAGGAGGGGAGTTGAGGCAGGGGAGTTGAGGCGGGCAGGGGAGTATGGGAGAGGAGTGCGAGAGAGGAGTGGGGCAGAGGAGTGGGGGAGAGGTGTGCGGAGAGGAGAGGGGAGGAGAGTGGGGTAGAGGAGTGGGGGAAGGGATTAGGGGAAGGCGTGGGGGACGGGCGTGGGGTAGTGGGGTCGGGTTGTGGGGATCGGTTTGTGAGGTCGGGGAGTGAGGTCGGGGAGTGCGGTCGGGGAGTGGGGTCGGGGAGTGAGGGAGGGGAGCGCACTGAGGAGGTGGAGGGAAGGGGAGTGGGGCTGTGGAGTGGGAGAGGTGTCTGGGATAGGGGAGTTGGGTAGTGGAGGGCAGTGAGGAGGTGGAGGGAAGGGGAGCGGGGAGGAGTGTAGTGTAGGAGAGTTGGGGAGCGGAGTGGGGTAGGGGAGTGGGGTAGGGGTGTGGGGTAGGGGAGTGGGGTAGGGTTGTGGTGCCCGGGAGTTTGGTAGGGGAGTGGGAGAGCGGAGTTGGGGAGCGGAGTGGGGGAGGGGAGTGTGGTAGGGGAGTGTGGTAGGGGAGTGTGGTGGGGGAGTGGTGACGGGGGTTTGGGTAAGGGAGTCGGGTAGGGAAGTCGGGTCGGGGAGTTGTGGAGGGGGTTTGTGGAGGGGAGAGCAGTAGGCGAGTGGGGGAGGGGATTTGGGGGAGGGGATTTGGGGTGGGGATTTGGGGTAGGGGATTTGGGGTAGGGGATTTGGGGGAGGGGATTTGGGGGAGGGGAGTGGGGGAGGGGAGTGGGGGAGGGGAGTGGGGGAGAGGAGTGGGGGAGAGGAGTGGGGGAGAGGAGTGGGGGAGAGGATTGGGGGAGGGGTGTTGCGGAGAGGAGAGGGGAGAAGAGTGGGGTAGAGGAGTGGGGGAGGGGATTAGGGGAGGGGCGTGTGGGGAGGAGATTAGGGGAGGGGCGTGGGGGAGGGGGGTACGGGGAGTGGGGTCGGGGAGAGGGGTCGGGGAGAGGGGTGGGGGAGTGGGGTCGGGGAGTGGGGGAGGGGAGAGCAGTGAGGAGGTGGAGGGAAGGGGAGTGGGGGTGTGGAGTGGGGGAGGTGTCTGGGGTAGGGCAGTTGTGTAGTGGAGGACAGTGAGGTGGTGGAGGGAAGGGGAGCGGGGGAGGAGTGTGGGTTAGGAAAGTTGGGGAGCGGAGTGGGTTAGGGGAGTGGGGTCGGGGAGTGAGGGAGGGGAGTGCAGTGAGGAGGTGGAGGGAAGGGGAGTGGGGGAGTGGAGTGGGAGAGGTGTCTGGGGTAGGGGAGTTGGGTAGTGGAGGGCAGTGAGGAGGTGGAGGGAAGGGGAGCGGGGAGGAGTGTGGGGTAGGAGAGTTGGGGAGCGGAGTGGGGTAGGGGTGTAGAGTAGGGGAGTGGGGTAGGGGAGTGGGGAAGGGGTGTTGTGCCGGGGAGTTTGGTAGGGGAGTGGGAGAGCGGAGTGGGGGAGCGGAGTGGGGGAGGGGAGGGTGGTAGGGGAGTGTGGTAGGGGAGTGTGGTAGGGGTGTGGTGACGTGGGTTTGGGTAGGGGAGTCGGGTAGGGGAGTTGTGGAGGTGGGTTGTGGAGGGGAGAGCAGTAGGCGAGTGGGGGAGGGGATTTGGGGTAGGGGATTTGGGGGAGGGGATTTGGGGGAGGGGATTTGGGGTAGGGGAATGGGGAGGGGAGTGGGGGAGGGGACTGGGGGAGAGGAGTGGGGGAGTGGAGCGGGGTAGGGAAGTGGGGTAGGTGAGTGAGGGAGCGTAGTGGGGGATAGGTGTGTGGTAGGGGAGGGCAGTGAGGTGGTGCAGGGAATCGGAGTGGTGGACGGGAGGGGAGTGGGGGAGGGGGTGGGGTAGGGGAGTGGGGGAGGCGAGTGGGGGAGGCGAGTTGGGGATCCGAGTGGGGGAGGGGAGTGGGGGAGGGGAGTGCGGTAGGGGTTTTGGGGTAGGGGATTTGGGGAGGGGAGTGGGGGAGGGGAGTGGGGGAGGGGAGTGATGAGGGGAGTGGGGGAGGGGAGTGGGGGAGGGGAGTGGGGAGGGGTGTGAGGAGGGGTGTGGGGGAGGTTAGTGTGGTAGGGGAGTGGGGGAGGGGAGTGGGGGTGGGGAGTATGGGAGGAGGGTTGGGGAGGGTAGAGGGTTAGGGAAGTGAGGGAGGGGAGTGGGGGAGGGGAGTGAGGGAGTGGAGTGGGGAAGGGGAGTGAGGAAGGGGAGTTGAGGAGGGGAGTGGGGGAGGGGTGGTGGAGTAGGGGAGTGGGGTATGGGATTAGGTGAGGGGAGTGTGGGAGGAGAGTTGGGGAGGGGAGTGGGGTAGGGGTGTGAAGTAGGGGGGTTGGGGAGGGGAGTTGAGGCAGGGAGTGAGGTGAGGAGTTTGGGAGGGGTGTTGTGGTGGAGTGGAGTGGGGGAGGGGAGTGGGGGAGGGGAGTGGGAACCTGGGAGTGGGGGAGGGGAGTGGGGGAGGGGAGTGGGGGAGGGTTGTGGGGGAGAGGAACGGGGAATGAGAGTGGGGAGGGGAGTGGGGGAGGGGAGTGGGGGAGGGGTGTGGGGAGGGGAGTGGGGAGGGGAGTGGGGAGGGGAGTGGGAAGGGGCGTGATGCAGGGGAGTTGAGGAGGGGAGTTGAGGCAGGGGAGTTGAGGCAGGGGAGTTGAGGCGGGGAGGGGAGTGTGGGAGAGGAGTGGGGGAGAGGAGTGGGGCAGAGGAGTGGGGGAGGGGTGTTGCGGAGAGGAGAGGGGAGGAGAGTGGGGTTGAGGAGTGGGGGAGGGGATTAGGGGAGGGCGTGGGGGACGGGCGTGGGGGAGTGGGGTCGGGTTGTGTGGTCGGGGAGTGGGGTCGGGGAGTGGGGACGGGGAGTGAGGGAGGGGAGCGCAGTGAGGAGGTGGAGGGAAGGGGAGTGGGGGAGTGGAGTGGGAGATGTGTCTGGGGTAGGGGACTTGGGTAGTGGAGGGCAGTGAGGAGGTGAAGGGAAGGTGAGCGGGGAGGAGTGTGGGGTAGGAGAGTTGGGGAGCGGAGTGGGGTAGGGAAGTGGGGTAGGGGAGTGGGGTAGGGGTGTGCTGCCGGGGAGTTCGGTAGGGGAGTGGGAGAGCGGAGTGGGGGAGCGGAGTGGGGGAGGGGAGTGTGGTAGGGGAGTGTTGTAGGGGAGTGTGGTGGGGGAGTGGTAACGGAGGCTTGGGTGGGGGAGTCGGGTAAGGGTGTCGGGTCGGGGAGTTGTGGGGGGGGTTGTGGAGGGGAGAGCAGTAGGCGAGTGGGGGAGGGGATTTGGGGTAGGGGATTTGGGGTAGGGGATTTGGGGGAGGGGATTTGTGGGAGGGGATTTGGGGGAGGGGAGTGGGGGAGGGGACTGTGGGAGAGGAGTGGGGGAGAGGAGTGGTGGAGAGGAGTGGGGGAGGGGATTAAGGGAGGGGCGTGGGGGAGGGGATTAGGGGAGGGGCGTGGGGGAGGGGGGACGGGGAGTGGGGTCTGGGAGTGGGGTCGGCGTTTGGGGTCGGGGAGTGGGGTCGGGGGGAGGGGTCGGGGAGAGGGGTAGGGGAGTGAGGGAGGGGAGTTGATGAGGGGAGTGGTGACGGGGGGTTGGGTAGGGGAGTCAGGTATGGGAGTTGTGGAGGGGGGTTGTGGAGGGGAGAGCAGTAGGCGAGTGGGGGAGGGGATTTGGGGTAGGGGATTTGGGGGAGGGGATTTGGGGGATGGGATTTGGAGAGGGCAGTGGTGGAGGGGAGTGGGGCGTAGTGTGTTGGTGGTTAGTGTGGGAGGGGAGTGGGGGAGAGGAGTGGGGAGGGGAATGGGGAGGGGAGAGGTGGTGCGGAGTGGGTGAGTGGAGTGGGGGTGTGGAGTGGGGGAGGGGAATGGGGGAGGGGTGTTGCGGAGAGGAGAGGTGAGGAGAGTGGGGTAGAGGAGAGGGGAGGAGAGTGGGGTAGAGGAGTGGGGGAGTGAATTAGGGGAGGGGATTAGGGGAGGGGCATGGGGGTGGGGTAGAGGAGTGGGGGAGTGGGGTTGTGGAGTGGGATGGGGAGTGGGGAGTGGGGTAGGGTGAGTGGGGTCGGGTGAGTGGGGTCGGGTGAGTGGGTCGGTGAGTGGGTCGGTCAGTGAGGGGAATGGGGGAGGGGTGTTGCGGAGAGGATAGGTGAGGAGAGTGGGGTAGAGGAGAGGGGAGGAGAGTGGGGTAGAGGAGTGGGGGAGTGCATTAGGGGAGGGGATTAGGGGAGGGGCCTGGGGGTGGGGTAGAGGAGTGGGGGAGTGGGGTTGTGGAGTGGGATGGGGAGTGGGGTCTGGGGAAGTGTGAGTGGGGTCAGGGAGTGGGGTCGGGGAGTGGAGTAGGGATGTGGGTTAGGGGAGTGGGGGAGGGGAGTGAGGTAGGGGAGTGGGGGAGGGGAGTGGGGGAGGGGAGTAGGGGAGGAGTGTGCGGAGGAGTGTGGGGAGGAGTGTGGAGGAGGTTAGTGTGGGAGGGGAGAGGGGGAGGGGAGTGGGGGAGGGGAGTGTGGTAGGGGGTGTGGTGACGGACGGTTGCGTAGGGGAGTCGGGTAGGAGAGTTGTGGAGGGGAGTGCGGTATGCGGGTGGAGTGGGGGAGGGTATTTGAGGGAGGGGATTTGGGGGAAGGGATTTGGGGTAGGGGACCTGGGGTAGGGGAGTGGGGGAGGACTTTGGGGAGGAGAGTGGGGAGGAGTGTGGGGAGGAGTGTGGGGGAGGTTAGTGTGGGAGGTTAGTGTAGGAGGGGAGTGGGGAAGGGGAGTGGGGGAGGGGAGTGGGCAGGGGAGTTGGGGAGGGTAGTGGGTTAGGGAAATGGGGGAGGGTAGTGGGTTAGGGGAGTGAGGGAGGGGAGTTTGGGAGGGGCGTTAGGGAGGGAAGTTAGGGACGGGAGTTGAGGTGGGATGTGGGGGAGTGGAGTAGAGTAGGGGAGTGGAGTTCAGAGTGGAGTAGGGGAGTGGAGAAGGGGAGTGGGGTCTGGGAGTGGGGTAGGGGAGTGGGATAGGGGAGTGGGGGAGGGGAGTGGGGGAGGCGAGTGGGGGAGGGGAGTGTGGTAGGGGTGTAGTGACGGGGGGTTGGGTAGGGGAGTCGAGTAGGGGAGTTGTGGAGGGGAGTGCGGTTTATAGTGGAGTGGGGGAGGGGATTTGGGGGAGGGGATTTGGGGTAGGGGATTTGGGGTAGGGGATTTGGGGTAGGGGATTTGGGGTACGGAATTTGGGGTACGGAATTTGGGGGAGGGGAGTGGGGGAGGGGAGTGGGGGAGGAGTGTGGGGGAGGTTAGTGTAGGAGGGGAGTGGGAGAGCGGAGTGGGGGAGGGGAGTGTGGTAGGGGGTGTGGTGACGGGGGGTTGGGTAGGGGAGTCGGGTAGGGGAGTTGTGGAGGGCAGTGCGGTATGCGGGTGGAGTGGGGGAGGTTATTTGGGGGAGGAGATTTGGGGGAGTGGATTTGGGGGAAGGGATTTGGGGTAGGGGACTTGCGGTAGGGAAGTGGGGGAGGACTTTGGGGAGGAGTGTGGGGAGGAGTGTGGGGGAGATTAGTGTGGGGGAGGTTAGTGTGGGAGGTTAGTGTGGGAGCGGAGTGGGGGAGGGGAGTGGGGGAGGGGAGAGGGGGAGGGGAGCTGGGGAGGGTAGTGGGTTAGGGAAATGGGGGAGTGTAGTGGGTTAGGGGAGGGAGGGAGGGGAGTTGGGGAGGGGTGTTAGGGAGGGGAGTTAGGGAGGGTTGTTGAGGAGGGGTGTGAGGGAGTGGAGTGGAGTATGGGAGTAGAGTGCAGAGTGGAGTAGGTGAGTGTAGTAGGGGAGTGAGGTAGGGGAGTTGGGGAGGGGAGTGGGGGAGGGGAGTGTGGTAGGGGGAGCGGTGACGGGGGTTGGGTAGAGGAGTCGTGTAGGGGAGTTGTGAAGGGGAGTTGTGGAGGGGAGTGCGGTATGCGGGTGGAGTGGGGGAGGGGATTTGGGGGAGGGGATTTGGTGGAGGGGATTTGGGGGAAGGGATTTGGGGTAGGGGACCTGGTGTAGGGGAGTGCGGGAGGACTTTGGGGAGGAGTGTGGGTAGGAGTGTGGGGTGGAGTGTGGGGGAGGTTAGTGTGGGAGGTTAGTGTGGGAGGGGAGAGGGAGAGGGGAGTGGGGGAGGGGATTGTGGAGGGGAGTGGGGGAGGGGAGTGGGGGAGGGGAGTTAGGGAGGGGAGTTGAGGAGGGGTGTGAGGGAGTGGAGTGGAGTAGGGGAGTGGTGTAGGGGAGTGGAGTAGGGGAGTGGGGCAGGGGAGTGGGGTAGGGGAGTGGGGTAGGGGAGTGGGTTGGGGAGTGGAAGAGGGGAGTGGGGGAGGAGAGTGGGGGAGTGGAGAGGGGGAGGGGAGTGGGGGAGGGCAGTGGGGGAGGGGAGTGGGGGAGGGGAGTGGAGGATGGGAGTGCGGGAGGGGAATTGGGGCAGGGGATTTGGGAGAGGGGAGTGTGGTAGGGGATTTGGTGTAGGGGATTTGGGGGAGGGGAGTGGGGGAGGGGATTTGGGGAGGGGAGTGAGTGAGGGGATTGGGGAGGGGAGTGGGGGAGAGGAGTGGGGGAGGGGTGTTGCAGAGAGGAGTGGGGGAGGAGAGTGGGGTAGAGGAGTGGGGGAGGGGATTAGTGGAGGGGCATGGGGGTGGGGAGTGGGGTTGGGGTGTGGGGGTGGGGAGTGGGGTCGGGTGAGTGGTGTCTGGTGAGTGGTGTCGGGTGAGTGGGGTCGGGTGAGTGGGGTCCGGTGAGTGGGGTCGGGTGAGTGGGGTCGGGTGAGTGGGGTCGGGGAGTGGGGTCGGGGAGTGGGATAGGGGAGTGGAGGAGGGGAGTGTGGTAGGGGTGTGGTGACGGGGAGTTGGGTAGGGGAGTGGGGTCAGGGAGTGGTGTCGGGGAGTGGGGTCGGGGAGTGGGGTCAGGGAGTGGGGTCAGAGAGTGGGGGAGGGGAGTGGGGGGAGGGGAGTGTGGTAGGGGTGTGGTGACGGGGGGTTGGGTAGGGGAGTCGGGTAGGGGAGTTGTGGAGGGGTGTGGGGGAGGGGATTTGGGGTAGGGGATTTGGGGTAGGTGAATTGGGGTACGGAATGTGTGGAACGGAATTTGGGGTACGAAATTTGGGGTAGGGGTGTGGGGGAGGGGAGTGGGGGAGGGGAGTGGGGGAGGTGTGTGCGGAGGAGTGTGGGGAGGAGTGTGGAGGAGGTTAGTGTGGGAGGGGAGAGGGGGAGGGGAGTGGGGGAGGGGAGTGTGGTAGGGGGTGTGGTGACGGACGGTTGCGTAGGGGAGTCGGGTAGGAGAGTTGTGGAGGGGAGTGCGGTATGCGGGTGGAGTGGGGGAGGGTATTTGGGGGAGGGGATTTGGGGGAAGGGATTTGGGGTAGGGGACCTGGGGTAGGGGAGTGGGGGAGGACTTTGGGGAGGAGAGTGGGGAGGAGTGTGGGGAGGAGTGTGGGGGAGGTTAGTGTGGGAGGTTAGTGTGGGAGGGGAGTGGGGGAGGGGAGTGGGGGAGGGGAGTGGGCAGGGGAGTTGGGGAGGGTAGTGGGTTAGGGAAATGGGGGAGGGTAGTGGGTTAGGGGAGTGAGGGAGGGGAGTTTGGGAGGGGCGTTAGGGAGGGGAGTTAGGGACGGGAGTTGATGTGGGATGTGGGGGAGTGGAGTAGAGTAAGGGAGTGGAGTTCAGAGTGGAGTAGGGGAGTGGAGAAGGGGAGTGGGGTCTGGGAGTGGGGTAGGGGAGTGGGATAGGGGAGTTGTGAAGGGGAGTTGTGGAGGGGAGTGCGGTATGCGGGTGGAGTGGGGGAGGGGATTTGGGGGAGGGGATTTGGTGGAGGGGATTTGGGGGAAGGGATTTGGGGTAGGGGACCTGGTGTAGGGGAGTGCGGGAGGACTTTGGGGAGGAGTGTGGGTAGGAGTGTGGGGTGGAGTGTGGGGGAGGTTAGTGTGGGAGGTTAGTGTGGGAGGGGAGAGGGAGAGAGGAGAGGGGGAGGGGATTGTGGAGGGGAGTGGGGGAGGGGAGTGGGGGAGGGGAGGGTGGGAGGTTAGTGTGGGAGGGGAGAGGGAGAGGGGAGTGGGGGAGGGGATTGTGGAGGGGAGTGGGGGAGGGGAGTGGGGGAGGGGAGTGAGGGAGGGGAGTTGGGGAGGGGAGTTAGGGAGGGGTGTTAGGGAGGGGAGTTGAGGAGGGGTGTGGGGGAGTGGAGTGGAGTAAGGGAGGGGAGTTGAGGAGGGGTGTGGGGGAGTGGAGTGGTGTAAGGGAGTGGAGTGCAGAGTGGAGTAGGGGAGTGGAGTAGGGGAGTGGTGTCTGAGAGTGGGGTAGCGGAGCGGGGTAGGGGAGTGGGGGAGGAGAGTGGGGGAGGGGAGTGTGGTAGGGGTGTAGTGACGGGGGGTTGGGTAGGGGAGTCGGGTAGGGGAGTTGTGGAGGGTAGTGCGGTATGCGAGTGGAGTGGGGGAGGGGATTTGGGGTAGGGGATTTGGGGTAAGGGATTTGGGGTAGAGGATTTGGGGTACGGGATTTGGGGTACGGGATTTGGGGGAGGGGTAGTGGGGGAGGGGAGTGGGGGAGGAGTGTGGGGAGGAGTGTGGGGGAGGTTAGTGTGGGAGGTTAGTGTGAGAGCGGAGTGGGGGAGGGGAGTGGGGGAGGGGAGTTGGGGCGGGGAGTTGGGGAGGGTAGTGGATTAGGGAAATGGGGGAGGGTAGTGGGTTAGGGGAGGGAGGGAGGGGAGTTGGGGAGGGGTGTTAGGGAGGGGAGTTAGGGAGGGGAGTTGAGGAGGGGTGTGGGGGAGTGGAGTGGAGTATGGGAGTGGAGTGTAGAGTGCAGTAGGGGTGTGGAATAGGGGAGTGGGTTAGGGGAGTGGGGTACGGGAGTGGGGTAGGCGAGTGGGGGAGGGGAGTGGGGGAGGGGAGTGTGGTAGGGGGTGTGGTGACGGGGGGTTGGGTAGGGGCGTCGGGTAGGGGAGTTGTGGAGGGGAGTGCGGTATGCGGGTGGAGTGGGGGAGGGGATTTGTGGGAGGGGATTTGGGGGAGGGGATTTGGGGGAAGGGATTTGGGGGAAGGGATTTGGGTTGGGGACCTGGGGCAGGGGCGTGGGGGAGGACTTTGGGGAGGAGTGTGGGTAGGAGTGTGGGGAGGAGTGTGGGGAGGTTAGTGTGGGGGGAGGTTAGTGTGGGAGGTTAGTGTGGGAGGGGAGCGGGGTAGGGGAGTAAGGGAGGGGAGTTGGGGAGGTGTGTTAGGAGGGGAGTTGAGGATGGGTGTGGGGAGAGGAGTGGAGTAGGGGAGTGGTGTGCAGAGTGAAGTAGGGGAGTGGAGTAGGGGAGTGCCGTCTGGGAGTGGGGTAGGGGAGTGGGGTAGGGGAGTTGGGGAGGGGAGTGTGGTAGGGGTGTATTGACGGGGGGTTGGGTAGGGAGTCGGGTAGGTCAGTTGTGGAGGGGAGTGCGTTATGCGAGTGGAGTGGGGGTGGGGATTTGGGGGAGGGGATTTGGGGTAGGGGATTTGGGGTAGGGATTTGGGGTACGGAATTTGGGGTACGGAATTTGGGGGAGGGGAGTGGGGGAGGGCAGTGGGGGAGGGTAGTGAGGGAGGAGTGTGCGGAGGAGTGTGGGGAGGAGTGTGGGGGAGGTTAGTGTGGGAGGGGGTGGGGGAGCGGAGTGGGGAGGGGAGTGTGGTAGGGTGTGTGGTGACGGGGGTTGGGTAGGGGAGTCGGGTAGGGGAGTTGTGGAGGGGAGTGCGGTATACGGGTGGAGTGGGGGAGGTTATTTGGGGAAGGGGATTTGGGGGAGTGGATTTGGGGTAGGGGATTTGGGGTACGGAATTTGGGGTACGGAATTTGGGGAGGGGAGTGGGGAGGGCAGTGGGGAGGGTAGTGAGGGAGGAGTGTGCGGAGGAGTGTGGGGAGGAGTGTGGGGGAGGTTAGTGTGGGAGGGGGTGGGGGAGCGGAGTGGGGAGGGGAGTGTGGTAGGGTGTGTGGTGACGGGGGTTGGGTAGGGGAGTCGGGTAGGGGAGTTGTGGAGGGGAGTGCGGTATACGGGTGGAGTGGGGGAGGTTATTTGGGGAAGGGGATTTGGGGAGTGGATTTGGGGGAAGGGATTTGGGGTCGGGGATTTGGGGTTGGGGATTGGGGAGGACTTTGGGGAGGAGTGTGGGGAGGAGTGTGGGGAGGAGTGTGGGGAGGTTAGTGTGGGAGGTTAGTGTGGGAGGGGAGTGGGGAGGGGGAGTGGGGAGTGAGTTGGGGAGGGTCGGGGGTTAGGGAAATGGGGGAGGGTATTGGGTTAGGGGAGGGAGGGAGGAGGGAGTTGGGGAGGGTGTTAGGGAGGGGAGTTAGGGAGGGGAGTTGAGGATGGGTGTGTGGGAGAGGAGTGGAGTAAGGGAGTGGAGTGCAGAGTGGAGTAGGATTCTGGAGTTGGGAAGTGGGGTCTGGGAGTGGGGTAGGGGAGTGGGGTAGGGAGTGGGGGAGGGGAGTGGGGGAGGGGAGTGTGGTAGGGGTGTATTGACGGGGGGTTGGGTAGGGGAGTCGGGTCGGGGAGTTGTGGAGGGGAGTGCGGTATGCGAGTGGAGTGTGGGAGGGGATTTGGGGGAGGGGATTGGGGGTAGGGGATTTGGGGTACAGAATTTGGGGTACGGAATTTGGGGAGGGGAGTGGGGGAGGGCAGTGGGGGAGGGGAGTGGGGGAGGAGTGTGTGGAGGAGTGTGGGAGGAGTGTGGGGGAGGTTAGTGGTGGGAGGGAGTGGGGGAGCGGGGTGGGGGAGCGGGGTGGGGGAGGGGAGTGTGGTAGGGGGTGTTGGGACGGGGGGAGGGGAGTGGGGGAGGGGATTGGGGGAGGGGTGTTGCAGAGAGGAGAGGTGAGGATAGTGGGGTAGAGGTGTGGGGGAGGGGACTAGGGGAGGGGCATGGGAGTGAGGAGTGGGGTTGGGGTGTGGGGGTGGGGAGTGTGATCGGGTGAGTGGGGTCGGGTGAGTGGGTCGGGTGAGTGCGGTCATGGAGTGGGGTCGTGGAGTGCGGTCGGGGAGTGGGGTCGGGGAGTGGGGTAGGGGTGTGGGGTATGGGAGTCGGGTAGCGGAGTGGGGGAGGGGAGTGTGGTAGGGGTGTGGTGACGGGGGGTTGGGTAGGGGAGTCGGGTGGGGAGTTGTGGAGGGGAGTGCGGTATGTGAATGGAGTGGGGGCGGGGATTTGGGGAGGGGATTTGGGGAGGGGATTTGGGGTAGGGGATTTGTGCAAGGGGATTTGGGGTAGGGAGTGGGGGAGGGGTGTGGAGGAGGGTAGTGGGGAGGACTGTGTGGAGGAGTGTGGGGAGGTAAGTGTGGGGGAGGTTAGTGGGGGAGGGGAGTGTGGTAGGGGTGTGTTGACGGGGGCTGGTTCGGGAGTCGGGTAGGGGAGTTGTGGAGGGGAGAGCGGTATGCGTGTGGAGTGGGGAGGGGATTTGGGGAGGGGATTTGGGGGAGGGGATTTGGGGAGGGGATTTGAGTCGGGGATTTGGGGTAGGGGATTTGGGGTAGGGGAGTGGGGGAGGACAGTGGGGAGGAATGTGGGGGGAGGTTAGTGTGGGAGGGGAGTGGGGGAGTGGGGGAGTGGGGGAGGGGAGTGGGGGAGGGGAGTGGGGAGGGAGTGGGGGCGGGGAGTGGGGGAGTGGGGGAGTGGGGGAGGGGAGTGCGGGAGGGGAGTGGGGGAGGGGAGTGGGGGAGGAGTGGGGGTGGGGAGGGGGGGAGTGGAGTAGGGAAGGGGAGTGGGTGAGTCGAGTTGGGGAAGTGTGTGGGGTAGGGGCGTTGGGTTGAGGAGGGGCAGTGAGGAGGTGGAAGGAAGGGGAGTGGGGGAGGGGTGTGAGGTAGGAGAGTTGGGGAGCGGAGTGGGGGATGGGAGTGTAGTAGGGGAGGGCAGTGAGGAGGTGCAGGGAAGCGGAGTGTTGGACGGGAGGGGAGTGGGGGACGGGAGTGGGGGAGGGGTGAGGGGGAGGGGAGGGGAGTGGGGGAGGAGTGTCGGAAGTGGAGTGGGCGAGGGGTGTGGGGGAGTGGAGTGGGGGAGGGGAGTGTAGTAGGGGAGGGGAGTGGGCGAGGGGAGTGGGCGAGGGAGTGGGGGAGGGGAAGGGGGAGGGTTGAGGGGCGGAGTGGGGGAGGGGAGTGGGGGAGGGGAGTGGGGGAGCCGGTGTGGTGTCAGGGAGTGGGGGAGGGGAGCGGGGGAGGGGAGCGGGGGAGGGGAGTGGGTTAGCGGAGTGGGGAGGTGAGTGGGGTAGGGAGTGGGGTTTGTGTGTGGTGATGGGGAGTGGGGTAGGGGATTGGTGGAGGGGAGTGCAGGAGTGGAGTGCGCTACTGGAGTACGGTAGGGGAGTGGGGTAGGGGAGTGGTGTAGGGAGTGGGGTAGGGGTGTGCGTGAGGGTAGTGAGGGATGGGAGTGTGGTAGGGGAGGGCAGTGAAGAGGTGCAGGGAAGCGCAGAGGTGGACTGGAGTGGGGGGAGGTGAGTGTGGGACGTGGTGGGCTAGGGGAGTGGGATAGGGGAATGGGATTGGGGAGCGCAGTGATGAGGTTGAGGGAAGGGCAGTGGGTGACTGGAGTTGGGGACGTGTGTGGGGTAGGGGAGTTGGATTGTGGAGGGCAGTGAGGAGGTGGAGGGAAGGGGAGTGGGGGAGGGATGTGAGGTAGGAGAGTTGGGGAGGGGTGTCGGGAGTGGAGTGGGGGAGCGGATTTGGGGAGCGGAGTGGGGTAGGGGAGTGGGGTAGGGGAGTTGTGGATGGGAATTAGGTATGGGAGTGGGGGGTGTGGAGTGGGGGAGGGGAGTGGGGTAGGGGAGTGGGGTAGGGGAGTGGGGGAGGGGAGTGGGGGAGGGGAGTGGGGTGGGGTAGAGGAGTGGTGGAGGGGATGGGGTGTGAGGAGAGGAGGAGTGGAGTGGGGGAGTGGAGTGGGGGAGTAGAGTGGGGGAGTGGAGTGGGGGTGAGGAGTGTGGTACGGGTGGGCAGTGAGGAGGTGCAGGGATGCGGATTGGGGGAGAAGAGTTGTGTAGGGGAGTGGGGAGCGGAGTGGGGGAGGAGAGTGGGGGAGTAGAGTGGGGGAGGAGAGTTGGGGAGGGGTGTTGGGGAGGAGAGTGGCGGAGGAGGGAGGGGGAGGGGAGTGTCTGAGGGGAGCGGAGTGTGGAGGGGTGTGGGGAGGTTAGTGTGGGAGGGGAGCGGGGGAGGGAGCGGGGGAGTGGAGCGGGGGAGGGGATCTGGGGAGGTGAGAGAGGGAGTAGAGTGTGGGAGGAGAGTGGCGGAATGGAGTTGGGGAGGGGAGTGGTGGAGGGGAGTGGGGGAGGGGGGTTGACGAGGGGGGTGGGGTGGGGTGTGGGTTACGGGAGCAGAGTAGGGGAGTGGGGGAGGGTAGTGGGGGAGGGGAGTTGACGAGGGGGTGTGGGGGAGGGGAGTGGGGGGAGGGGAGCGGGGGAGGGGAGCGGGGGAGCGGAGTGACGGAGGGGAGCGGGGAGGGGAGCGAGGGAGGGGCGTTGGGAGGGGAGTTGGGGTGGAGGAGTGGGAGAGGGGAGTGGGGTTTGTGAGTGCGGTAGGGGAGTGAGGGTGGGGGGTGAGGACAGGGAATGGGTAGGGGAGTGGCGTCAGTGAGTGGGGGCTTGGAGAGGGGAGTGGAGTGGGGGAGGGGTGTGGAGGGAATGGGAGTTGTGGAGTGGAGTGGGGGAGGTGTGTGAGGTAGGAGAGTTGGGTAGTGGAAGGCAGTGAGGAGGTGGAGGGGAGGGGAGTGGGCTAGGAAAGTTGGGGAGCGGACTGCGTTGGGGAGGTGAGTGGGGGAGGTGAGTGGGGAGCGGAGTGGGGTAGCAGAGTGGGGTAGCAGAGTGGGGCAGGGGAGTGGGGCAGGGGAGTGGGGCAGGGGAGTGGGGCAGGGAGTGGATCATGGAGTGGAGCAGGGGAGTGGAGCAGGGGACTGGGGCAGGGGAGGGTAGTGGGGGAGGGGAGTGGGGAAGGGGAGTGGGGCAGCGGGTGTGGTGTCAGGGAGTGGGGGAGGGGAGTGGGGTTGGGGAGTGGGTTGGGGGAGTGGGGCTGGGGAGTGGGGCTGGGGCGTTGTGTCAGGGAGTGGGGGAGGGGAGTGGGGTTGGGGAGTGGGGCTGGGGAGTGGGGCCGGGGAGTGGGGTCGGGGAGAGGGGCCGGGGAGAGGGGCCGGGGAGTGGGGTCGGGGAGTGGGGTCGGGGAGTGGGATCGGGGAGATGTGAAGGGGAGTGCGGAAGGGGAGTGCGATAGGGGAGTGGGGGAGTGGAGAGCGGTAGTGGAGTGCGGTAGGGGAGTGGGGTAGGGGAGTGGGGTAGGGGAGTGGGGGAGGGGAGTGGGGTAATGGGGGATGGGAGTGGGGTAGTGGGATTGGGTAGGGTAGTGGATGAGGGGAGTGCGGAGTGGGGGTGCGGAGAGGGGGTGCGGAGTGGGGGAGTGGGGGAGTGGGGTAGGGGAGCGGGGTAGGGGAGTTGTGGAGGGGAGTGATGTATGGGAGTGGGGGAGTGGAGTGGGGTATGAGAGTGGGGGAGTGGAGTGGGGTATGAGATTGGAGTAGGGGAGTGGGGGAGGGGAGTGTGGTACGGGAGGGCAGTGAGGAGGTGCAGGGATGCGGAGTGGTGGACGGGAGTGGGGGAGGAGAGTGGAGTGGGGGAGGAGGTGGGGGCGGGAAGTGGGGAGGGGTGTTCGGAAGGAGAGTGGCGGTGGAGAGAGGACGAGGGGAGTGTCGGAGGGGAGGGGAGTGGGAAGGGGTGTGTGGGAGGTTAGTGTGGGAGGGGAGCGGGGGAGGGGAGTTGGGGAGGTGAGTGAGGGAGTAGAGTGTGGTAGGAGTGTGGCGGAGGGCGTGGGGGAGGGGAGTGGGGGGAGCGGAGTGGGGGAGGGGAGTGTGGGAGAGGAGCGGAGTAGGGGAGTGGGGTAGGGGAGTTTGTGATGGGTGTGGGGGAGGGGGGTGGGGGAGGGGAGTGGGGGAGGGAAGTGGGGGAGGGAGTGGGAAGGGGAGTGGTTTAGGGGAGTGGGGAGGGGAGTTGAGGTAGGGAGTGGGGGGAGAGGAGTGGTGTAGTGATTTGGAGTGCTGTAGGGGAGTTGTGGAGGGGAGTGCGGTAGGGGAGTGGGGGGTGGAGTGCGGTAGGGGAGTGGGGTAGGGGAATGAAGGAGCGTAGTGGGGGATGGGAGTGTGTTAGGGGAGGGCAGTGAAGAGATGCAGGGGAGCGCAGAGGTGGACTGGTGTGGGGGGAGGTGAGTGTGGGAGGGTTTGGCTAGGGGAGGGGGGTAGGGGAATGGTGGAGTGGAGAGGGGTACTGGAGTTGTGGAGGGGAGTGAGTTAGGGGAGTGGGGTAGGGAAGTGGGAAAGTGGAGTCGGATAGGGGAGTGGGATAGGGGAGTGGGATAGGGGAGCGCAGTGAGGAGGTGGAGGGAAGGGGAGTGGGTGAGTCGAGTTGGTGATGTGTGTGGGGTAGCGGAGTTGGGTTGAGGAGGGCAGTGAGGAGATGGAGGGAAGGGCAGTGGGGAAGGGGTGTGAGGCAGGAGAGTTGGGGAGCGGAGTGGGGGATGGGAGTGTGGTAGGGGAGGGCAGTGAGGAGGTGCAGGGAAGTGGAGTGTTGGACGGGAGGAGAGTGGGGGAGGGGAGTGGGGGAGGGGTGAGGGGGAGGGGAGTGGGGGAGGGGAGTGGAGTGGGGGAGGAGTGTCGGGAGTGGAGTGGGCGAGGGGTGTGGGGGAGTGGAGTGGGGGAGGGGAGTGGGCGAGGGGAGTGGGCGAGGGGAGTGGGGGAGGGGAAAGGGGGAGGGGAAAGGGGGAGGGTTGTGGGGCGGAGTGGGGGGAGGGGAGTGGGTGAGGGGAGTGGGGGAGGGGATTGGGGGAGGGGTGAGGGGGAGGGGATTGGGGGAGGGGAGTGGAGTGGGGGAGGAGTGTCGGGAGTGGAGTGGGCGAGGGGTGTGGGGGAGGGGAAAGGGGGAGGGTTGTGGGGCGGAGTGGGGGAGGGGAGTGGGTGAGGGGAGTGGGGGAGCCGGTGTGGTGTCAGGGAGCGGGGGAGGGGAGCGGGGGAGGGGAGCGGGGGAGGGGAGTGGGGGAGGGGAGTGGGTTAGCGGAGTGAGGGAGGTGAGTGGGTAGGGGAGTGGGGTTGGTGTGTGGTGATTGGGAGTGGGGGAGGGGAGTGGTGGAGGGGGTGGGGTAGGGGTGTGCGTGAGGGTAGTGAGGGATGGGAGTGTGGTCGGGGAGGGCAGTGAAGAGGTGCAGGGAAGCGCAGAGGTGGACTGGAGTGGGGGAAGGGGAGTGTGGGACGGAGTGGGCTAGGGGAGGGGGTTAGGGGAATGGTGGAGTGGAGAGGGGTAATGGTGTTGGGGAGGGTAGTGAGTTAGGGGAGTGGGGTAGGGAAGTGGGAAAGTGGAGTCGGATAGGGCAGTGGGATAGTGGAGTGGGATAGGGGAGTGGGATAGGGGAGCGCAGTGAGGAGGTGGAGGGAAGGGGAGTGGGTGAGTGGAGTGGGTGAGATGTGTGGGGTAGGGGAGTTGTGTTGAGGAGGGCAGTGAGGAGGTGGAGGGAAGGGGAGTGGGGGAGGGGTGTGAGGTAGGAGAGTTGGGGAGCGGAGTGGGGGATGGGAGTGTGGTGGGGAGGGCAGTGTGGAGGAGAAGGAAGGGGAGTAGGGGAGGGGATTGGAGGACAGTGAAGAGGTGGAGGAAAAGGGATTGGGTGAGGGGAGTGGTGCATGGGAGGGCAGTGAGGATTTGGAGGGAAGGGATGCGGGTAAGGGGAGTGGGGGGAGGGGAGTGGGGGAGGGGGAGGGGAGAGGGGTAGGGGAGTTGGGGAGCGGAGTGGGGTAGGGGTGTGGGGTAGGGGTGTGGGGGAGGGGAGTGGGGGATGGGAGTGGGGGAGGGGGAGTGGGGTACGGGAGCACAGTGAGGAGGTGCAGGGATACGGAGTGGTGGACAGGAGCGGGGGAGGGGGGCAGGGGAGGGGAGCAGGTGTGGGGTGTGGGGGAGGGGAGTGGGGGAGGGGAGTGAGGGAGGGGTGTGAGGGAGGGGAGTGAGGGAGGGGAGTTGACGAGGGGACTGAGGGAGGGGAGTGGGGGAGGGGAGTGGGGGTGGGGTGTGGGGGGAGGGGAGGGGGAAGGGGAGTGGTTTAGGGGGTGGGGGAGGGGAGTTGAGGCAGGGAGTGTGGGAGAGGAGTGGGGAAGGGGAGATGCGGAGAGGAGAGGCAGAGGGGAGTGGGGTGGAGGAGTGGGGGAGGGCACTGGGGGGAGGGGAGTGGGGGGAGGGGAGTAGGGGGAGGGGAGTTGGGGAGGGGAGTGGGGTAGGGGGTGAGGTAGGGGAGTTGGGGAGTTGAGTGGGGGAGTTGAGTGGGGGAGTTGAGTGTGGGAAGGGAGTGTGGGAGGGGAGTGTGGAAGGGGAGTGTGGAAGGGGAGTGTGGAAGGGGACTTGGGGTGGGGAGTTGGGGTGTGGAGTTGGGGAGGGTATGTTGGGGATGGTAGTTGGGGAGGGTAGTTGGTGAGGGTAGTGGGGTAGGAGGGAGTGAGGAAGGGGAGTGTGGAAGGGGAGAGTGGAAGGGAGTTGGGGTGGGGAGTTGGGGAGGGTAGTTGGGGAGGGTAGTTGGGACGGTAGTGGGGTAGGGGAGTGAGGGAGGGGAGTGGGGGATGGGAGTGGGGGAGGGGTGTGGGGGAGGGGTGTGGGAGAGGGGAGTGGAGTAGGGGTGTGGGGTAGGGGAGATGGTTAGGGGAGTGGGGCGGGGAGTGGGGTAGGAGAGTGGGGGAGGAGAGTGGGGGAGGAGAGCAGGGGAGGAGACTGGGGGTGGAGAGTGTGGGAGGAGAGTGGGGTAGGGGTGCTGTTTAGGGGAGTGGGGTCGGGGTGTGGGGTCGGGGTGTGGGGTAGGGGTGTGGGGTCAGGGAGTGGGGTCGGGGTGTGGGGTCGTGGTGTGGGGTCGGGGAGTGGGGTAGTGGCGTTGGGGGGCGGAGTGAGTTAGGGGAGTGGGGTAGGGAAGTGGGAAAGTGGAGTGGGATAGGGGAGTGGGATAGGGGAGTGGGATAGGGAAGCGCAGTGAGGAGGTGGAGGGAAGGGGAGTGGGATAGGGGAGTGGGGGAGGTGTGTGGGGTAGGGCAGTTGGGTTGTGGAGGGCAGTGAGGAGGTGGAGGGAAGGGGATTGGGGGAGGGGTGTGAGGTAGGAGAGTTGGGGAGCGGAGTGGGGGATGGGAGTGTTGTAGGGGAGGGCTATGAGGAGGTACAGGGAAGCGGAGTGGTGGACGGGAGGGGAGTCGGGTAGTGGAGAGGGGCAGGGGAGAGGGGGAGGGGAGTTGGGGAGGGGATTGGGGGAGGAAAGTTGGGGAGGGGAGTCGGTCTGGGAGTGGAGTGTGGGAGTGGAGTGGGGGCGTGGAGTGTGGGCGTGGAGTGGGGAGGGATGTGAGGGTGGTTAGTGGGGGAGGGGAGTGGGGGAGGGGTGCGGGGGAGGGCAGAGCGGAAGGGGTGTGCGGGAGGGGAGTGCGGGAGGGGAGTGGGAGGAGGGGAGTGGGGGAAGGGGAGTTGGTGAGGCAAGATGGTGAGGGGAGATAGTGAGGGGAGATGGTGAGGGTAGATAGTGCGGGGAGATGGGGAGGGGAGCTGGGGAGGGGACCTGGGGAGGGGACATGGGGAGGGGACATGGGGAGGGGACATGGGGAGGGGTCTTGGGGAGGGGACTTGGGGAGGGGACTTGGGGTGGGGACTTGGGGTGGGGACTTGGGGAGGGGACTTGGGGAGGGGACTTGGGGTAGAGGAGTGGGCTAGAGGAGTGGGGTAGAGGAGTTGGGTAGAGGAGTGGGGAAGGAGTTTTGCAGAGATGAGAGGGGGAGGAGAGAGGGGGAGGAGAGAGGGGGAGGGGAGAGGGGGAGGGGAGAGGGGGAGGGGAGTGGGGGAGGGGAGTGGAGTGGGGGAGGGGAGTGATGTAGGGGAGTGATGTAGGGGAGTGATGTAGGGGAGTGGGGGATGTGTGGTGTAGGGGAGTTGGGGACTGGAGCACAGTGAGGATGTGGAGAGAAGTGGAGTGAGGGAGGGGCCTGGGGGAGGTGTTTGGGGTAGGGGAGTTGGGGACCGGGGTGCAGTGAGGAGGTGGAGGGAAGGGGAGTGGGGAAGGGGAGTGGGGTAGGAGAGGTGACTAGGGGAGTATGGGAGGGGAGTGAGGTAGGGAATTGGGGACTGGAGTGGGGTAGTGGAGTGGGGTAGTGGAGTGGGGTAGTGGAGTGGGGCAGGGGTGTGGGGCAGGGGTGTGGGGTAGGGGTTTGGGGGAGGGGAGTGGCGGAGGGTAGCGGGGGATGGGAGTGGGGAGGGGAGTTGGGAATTGGGGTAGGGGAGTTTTGGAGGGGAGTGTGATAGGGGATTTGGGAGGAGAGTGGGGTAGGGGAGAGGTGCAGGGGTGTGGGGGAGGGGATTTGAGGGTGGGGTGTTTGGGAGTGGGGGAGGGGAGTGGGTGAGGGGAGTTAGGGAGGGGAGTTGGGGAGGGATCTGGGGGTGGTGTGAGGGGGAGGGGAGTTGGGGAGGGGAGTGGGGTTGGGGACTGGTGGAAGTGGGGGAGGGCAGTGAGGAGGTGGAGTGAAGGGGAGTGGTGTGGGGAGTGGGCAGGGCAGTGGCGTAGGGGAGTTGGGCAGGGGAGGGCAGTGTGGAGGAGAAGGAAGGGGAGTAGGGGAGGGGATTGGAGGACAGTGAGGAGGTGGAGGAAAAGGGAGTGGGGGAGGGGAGTGGTGTAGGGGAGGGCAGTGAGGATTTGGAGGGAAGGGATGTGGGTAAGGGGAGTGGTGTCGGGGAGTGGGAAAGTGGAGTGGGGAAGGGGAGTGGGGAAGGGGAGTGGGGGAGGGGAGTGGGGGAGGGGGAGGGGAGAGAGGTAGGGGAGTTGGGGAGCGGAGTGGGGTAGGGGTAGGGGTATGGGGCAGGGGAGTGAGGGAGGGGAATGGGGAGGGGAGTGGGGAGGGGAGTGGGGAGGGGAGTGGGGGGAGGGGAGTGGGGTACGGGAGGGCAGTGAGGAGGTGCAGGGATACGGAGTGGTGGACGGGAGCGGGGGAGGGGTGTGGGGGAGGGGAGCGGGGGAAGTGAGTGGGCGGAGAGGAGTTGGGGGAGTGGATTTTGGGAGTGGAGTGGGGGAGGGGAGTGGGGAGGGGAGTTGGGGAGGGGAGTTGGGGAGGGGAGTTGGGGAGGGGAGTTGGGGAGGGGAGTGGGGTAGGGAAGTTGGGGAGTGGAGTGGGGTAGGGAAGTGGGGGAGGGGAGTGAGGGATGGGAGTGAGGGAGGGGAGTTAACGAGGGGATTGAGGGAGGGGAGTGGGGGAGGGTGTTGGCGAGGGGAGGGGGAAGGGGAGTGGTTTAGGGGGGTGGGGGAGGGGAGTTGAGGCAGGGAGTGTGGGAGAGGAGTGGGGAAGGGGAGATGCAGTGAGGAGAGACAGAGGGGAGTGGGGGGAGGGGAGTGGGAGAGGGGAGTGGGGGATGGGAGTGGGGGTGGGGAGTAGGGGGAGGGGAGTTGGGGGGGAGTTGGGGAGGGTAGTCGGGTAGGGGAGTTGGGGAGTTGAGTGGGGGAGTTGAGTGGGGGAGTTGAGCGTGGGAGGGAAATGTGGGAGGGGAGTGTAGGAGGGGAGTGTGGAAGGGGAGTGTGGAAGGGGAGTTGGGGTGGGGAGTTGGGGTGGGGAGTTGGGGAGGGGAGTTGGGGAGGGTAGTTGGGGAGGGTAGTTGGGGAGGTTAGTGGGGGAGGGTAGTGAGGGAGGGGAGTGTGGAAGGGGAGTGGTGGAGGGTGAGGGCGGTCGTGGAGTGCGGTAGGGGAGTGCGGTAGGGGAGTGCGGGTGTGGAGTGGAGTAGGGGCGTTGTGTAGGGGAGGGCAGTGAGGATTTGGAGGGAAGGGGAGTGGGATAGTGTATTGGGGAGGGGAGTGGGCGAGGGGTGTGCGTTATGTGAGTGAGGTAGGGGAGTCTGGAAGGGGAGTGGGGAGGGGAGTGAGGTAGGGTAATCGGGGTAGGGGAGTGGATGACGTGCATGGGGTGGGGGAGGGGAGTGGGGGAGTGGAGTGAGTTAGGGGAGTGGGGGAGGGGAGTGGGGGAGGGGAGTGGTGGAGCGGAGTGGGGAAGGGGAGTGCGGTAGGTGAGTGCGGTAACGAGTGGGATAGGGGAGTGGGGTAGGGGTGTGGTGATTTGGAATGGGGTAGTGGAGTTGTTGTGGGAAGTGGGGGAGTGGAGTGCGGTAGGGGAGTGCGTGAGGGTAGTGGGTGATGGGAGTGTGGCAGGAGAGGGCTGCGAAGAGTTGCAGGGAAGCGCAGAGGTGGACTGGAGTGGGGGGAGGGGAATGTGGGGGGGAGGGGTGTGTGGGAGGGGGTGGCTAGGGGAGGGGGTAGGGGAATGTTGGAGGGGAGTGGGGTAGTGGAGTTGGGGAGCGGAGTGAGTTAGGGGAGTGGGGTAGGGATGTGGGAAAGTGGAGTGGGATAGGGGAGTGGCATAGGGGAGTGGGATAGGGGAGTGGGGGAGGTGTGTGGGGTAGGGGAGTTGGGTTGTGGAGGGCGGTGAGGAGGTGGAGGGAAGGGGAGTGGGGAAGGGGTGTGAGGTAGGAGAGTTGGGGAGTGGAGTGGGGGATGGGAGTGTTGTAGGGGAGGGCAGTGAGGAGGTGCAGGGAAGCGGAGTGGTGGACGGGAGGGGAGTGGGGTAGTGGAGAGGGGCAGGTGAGAGGGGGAGGGGAGTCGGGGAGGGGATTGGGGAGGAGAGTTGGGGAGGGGAGTGGGGGGGGTAGTGGAGTGGGGGAGTGGGGTGGGGGAGTGGAGTGGGGGAGTGGAGTGGTGTGGGGGAGTGGGGTGTGGGGAGGGGGGTGAGGGGAGTGTGGGGAGGGGAGTTGGGGAAGGGGTGTGGGGGAGGGGAGTGGGGGAGGGGAGGTGGGGAGGGGAGTGGGGAGGGGAGTGGGGAGGGATGTGAGGGTAGTTAGTGGGGGAGGGGAGTGGGTGAGGGGAGTGGGGGAGGGGAGTGTGTGAGGGGAGCGGGGGAGGGGAGCGGGGGAGGGGAGAGCGGGAGGGGTGTGCGGGAGGGGAGTGGGATAGGGGAGTGAGGAATGGGAGTGAGGGAGGGGAGTGGGGTAAGGGGAGATGGTGAGGGGAGTTGGGGAGGTGACCTGGGAAGGGGACCTGGGGAGGGGACTTGGGGAGGGTACTTGGGGTAGAGGAGTGGGGTAGAGGAGTGCGGTAGAGGAGTGGGGAAGGAGATGAGAGGGGGAGGAGAAAGGGGAGGAGAGAGGGGGAGGGGCGTGGGGGAGGTATGTGGGGTAGGGGAGTTGGGGACTGGAGCACAGTGAGGATGTGGAGAGAAGTGGAGTGAGGGAGGTGCTGGGGGAGGTGTGTGGGGTAGGGGAGTTGGGGACTGGAGTGCAGTGAGGAGGTGGAGGTAAGGGGAGTGGGGAAGGGGAGTGGGGAAGGGGAGTGGGGAAGGGGAGTGGGGAAGGCGAGGTGGGTAGGGGAGTATGGGAGGGGAGTGAGGTAGGTAATTGGGGATGGGAGTGGGGTAGCGGAGTGGGGTAGTGGAGTGGGGTAGCGGAGTGGGGTAGTGGAGTGGGGTAGGGGTGTGGGGCAGGGGTGTGGGGCACGGGTGTGGGGGAGGGGAGTGGGGGAGGGGAGTGGCGGAGGGTAGCGGGGGATGGGAGTGGGGGAGGGGAGTTAGAGAGTGGGGGAGGGGAGTTTTGGAGGGGAGTTTTGGAGGGGAGTGTGACAGGGGAATCGTGAGGAGAGTGGGGTCGGGGAGAGGTGCAGGGGAGTGGGGGAGGGGATTTGGGGTGGGGTGTGGGAGAGTGGGGGAGTGGGGAGGGGAGTGGGGGAGGGGAGTGGGGGAGGGGAGTTGGGGCGGGGAGTTGGGGAGGGGAGGGGAGTGGGGTTGGGGACTGGTGGAAGGAAGTCGGGTAGGGGAGTGAGGGAGGGGAGTGGTGTAGGGGAGTGGGGGAGTTGTGTAGGGGAGTGGGGGAGTGGGGGAGGGGAGGGCAGAGAGAAGGTGGGGTGAAGGGGAGTTGTGTAGGGAGTGGGCAGGGCAGTGGCGTAGGGCAGTTGGGTAGGGGAGGGCATTGTGGAGGAGAAGGAAGGGGAGTAGGGGAGGGGAGTGGAGGAGGGTAGTGGGGGAGGGGAGGGCAGTGAGGAGGTGGAGGAAAAGGGAGTGGGGAGGGGAGTGGTGTAGGGGAGGGCAGTGAGGATTTGGAGGGAAGGGATGTGGGGGAAGGGATGTGGGGAAGGGGAGTCGGGTCGGGGAGTGGGAAAGTGGAGTGGGATAGGGGAGTGGGGGAGGGGAGTGGGGGAGGGGAGTGGGGGTGGGGAGTGGGGGAGGGGAGTGGGGGAGTGGGGGAGGGGAGCGGGGGAGGGGATGTGGAAAGCGGAGTGGGCTAGTGGGGTGGAGTAGGGGTGTGGGGTAGGGTTGTGGGGGAGGGGAGTGGGGGAGGGGAGTGGGGTACGGTGGGCAGTGAGGAGGTGCAGGGATGCTGAATGGTGGACGGGAGTGGGGGATGGGAGGGGAGCGGGGGAGGGGGTGGGAAGGGGGCGGGGGAGGGGAGCGGGGGAGGGGGTTTGTGAAGGTGAGTGGCGGACAGGAGTTGGGGGAGGAGATTTGGGGAGTAGAGGAGAGGGGAGTGGGGGAGGGGAGTGGGGGAGGGGAGTTGGGGGAGGGGAGTTGGCGGAGGGGAGTTGGCGGAGGGGAGTGAGGGAGGGGAGTTGACGAGGGAAGTGAGGGAGGGGAGTGGGGGAGGGGAGTGGGATAGGGGAGTTGGATAGGGAATGGGGGATGGGAGTGGGGGAGGGGATTGGGGGAGGGGAGGGGGAAGGGGAGTTGTTTAGGGGAGTGAGAGACGGGAGTTGAGGCAGGGAGTGTGGGAGAGGAGTGGGGAAGGGGAGATGCGGAGAGGAGAGGAGAGGGGGAGGGGAGTCGGGTGGAGGAATGGGAGAGGGGAGTGGGTTTGTGAGTGCGGTAAGGGAGTGTGGGAGGGGAGTGGGGGACAGTGAATGGGGTAGGGGAGTGGCGTAAGTGAGTGGGGGCAGGGAGAGGGGAGGGGAGTGGAGGGAAGGGGAGTTGGGGAGTGGAGTGGGGAGGTGTGTGGGTTAGGAGAGTTGGGTAGTGGAGGGCAGTGAGGAGGTGGAGGGGAAGGGAGTGGGGTAGGAAAGTTGGGGAGCGGACTGCGGTAGGGATGTGATGTCAGGGAGTGGGGTAGCGGAGTGGGGTAAGGGTGTGGTGACGGGGAGTGGGGTAGGGGAGTGGAGTAGGGGAGTTGTGGAGGGGAGTGCGGTGGGGGAGTGGGGGTGTAGAGTGGGGTAGGGGCGTGGTGTAGGGGAGGGCAGTGAGGATTTGGAGGGAAGGGGAGTGGAATGGGGTAGGGGAGTGGGGGAGGGGAGTGGGGTACGGTGGGCAGTGAGGAGGTGCAGGGATGCGGAATGGTGGACGGGAGTGGGGGAGGGGAGGGGAGCGGGGGAGGGGGTGGGGAGGGGGCGGGGGAGGGGAGCGGGGGAGGGGGTTTGTGAAGGTGAGTGGCGGACAGGAATTGGGGGAGGAGATTTGGGGAGTAGAGGAGAGGGGAGTGGGGGAGGGGAGTTGGGGGAGGGGAGTTGGCGGAGGGGAGTTGGCGGAGGGGAGTGAGGGAGGGGAGTTGACGAGGGAAGTGAGGGAGGGGAGTGGGGGAGGGGAGTGGGATAGGGGAGTGTGATAGGGGAGTGGGGGATGGGAGTGGGGGTGGGGAGTGGGGGAGGGGAGGGGGAAGGGGAGTTGTTTAGGGGAGTGAGAGACGGGAGTTGAGGCAGGGAGTGTGGGAGAGGAGTGGGGAAGGGGAGATGCGGAGAGGAGAGGAGAGGGGGAGGGGAGTCGGGTGGAGGAGTGGGAGAGGGGATTGGGGTTTGTGAGTGCGGTAGGGGAATGTGGGAGGGGAGTGGGGGACAGTGAATGGGGTAGGGGAGTGGCGTAAGTGAGTGGGGGCAGGGAGAGGGGAGGGGAGTGGAGGGAAGGGGAGTTGGGGAGTAGAGTGGGGGAGGTGTGTGGGTCAGGAGAGTTGGGTAGTGGAGGGCAGTGAGGAGGTGGAGGGGAGGGGAGTGGGGTAGGAAAGTTGGGGAGCGGACTGCGGTAGGGATGTGGTGTCAGGGAGTGGGGTAGCGGAGTGGGGTAGGGGAGTGGGGGTAGGGGAGTGGGGGTAGGGGAGTGGGGGAAGCGAGTGGGGGAAGCGAGTGGGGGAAGGGAGTGGGGGAAGGGAGTGGGGGAAGGGAGTGGGTTAGGAGAGTGGAGTGGTGTAGGGGATTGGGGTAGGGGAGTGCTGTCGGGGAGTGGAGTAGGGGAGTGGGGTATGGGAGATTGTGAGGGAAGTGCGGGAGGAGTGTTGGGGGAGGGGACTTGGGGAGGGGAGTGGGGTAGAGGAGTGGGGTAGTACAGTGGGGGAGGGGAGTTGCGGCAGGGGTTGGGGAGCGGAGTGGTTGCGGGGAGTTGCGGAGAGGAGAGGGGGAGGGGAGTGTAGTAGGGTGCAGGTGTGAGGTAGGGGAGTGGGGGAGGCTTGTTGGGTATGGGAGTGGGTGTGAGGAGTGGGGTATGGGTGTGCAGTAGGGGAGTGGGGAAGGGGACTGGGGGAGGGGAATGAGGGAGGGGAGTGGGGGACTGGGAGTGGGGTAGGGGAGTGGCAAAGGTCCGTGGGGGAGGGGAGAGGGGAGTGGAATGGGGGAGGGGCGTGGGGAGGGGAGTGGGGTGGGGAGTAGGGTGGGATGTGGAGCATGGGAGTTGGGTATGGGAGTTGGTGAGGGGGGTGGGGATGGAGAGTTCGGGAGAGGAGTGGGTGAGCGGAGTGGGGCAGGGGAGTGAGTGAGGGGAGTGAGGGTGGGGAATTGGGGATGGGAGTGGGGGTGGAGAGTGGGGTAGGGGTGTGGGGTAGGGGTGTGGGGTACGGGATGGGGTAGGGGAGTGGGGTATGGGAGTGGGGGAGGGGAAAGAGGGAGGGAATTGAGGGAGGGGAGTGAGGGAGGGGAGATGGGGAGGATGTGAGAAGGGGAGTGAAGGAGGGGAGTGGAGTAGGGGAGTCGGGTATGGAAGTTAGTGCGGGGAGTTGAGGAGGACAGTGGGGGAGTGTAGTATGGGAGGGGAGTTGGGGAGTGGAGTTGGGGAGGGGAGTGAGGGAGGGGAGTTGAGAAGGGGGGTGGGGGAAGGGAGTGGGGTGGTAAGTGGTGCAGGGGAGTTGGGTATGGGAATTGGTGGGGGAGTGGGGGAGGAGAGTTGGGGATGGTAGTTGGGAAGGGGAGATGGGGAGGGTTGGATAGGGGACCGCGGTAGGGTAGTGGGGGAAGTGAGTGGGGGAGGGGCATGGGGAGAGGTGGTTGCGGGGAGTTGCGGAGAGGAGAGGGGGAGGGGAGTGTGTGAGAGGAGTGGGGGAGTTAGTGGGGTGTGAGAGTGGGGTAGGGGAGTGGGGAGGGGAGTTGGGGATGGGAGTGGGGGTATAGAGTGGGGTAGGGGTGTGGGGTAGGGGAGTGGGGTATGGAGTGTGGGAGGGGAGGAAGGGGAGTGGGGGAGAGGGAGTGGGGTAGGGGAGTGGCATAGGTCCGTGGGGGTGGGGAGAGGGGAGTGGAGTAGGGGAGAGGAGTGGGGTAGAATAGTGGTGGATGGGAATGGGGAGGGGAGTTGGGGCGGGGAGTGGGGGAGGGGAGTAAGGCAGGGGTGTGGGGTAGGGGAGTACGTTAGGGGAGTGGGAGCGGGGAGTGGGAGAGGGGAGTGGGGGACAAGGGGTGGGGTAGGGGAGTGATGTAGGGGAGTGGGTGAGGGGAGTTGGTGTGAGGAGTGGGGGAGGGGAGTGGGGGAGGGGAGTGGGAGAGGGGAGTGGGGGAGGGGAGTGAGGTAGGGGAATGGGAAAGGCGACTGCGTTAGGGGAGTGGCAGAGGGGAGTGGGAGAGGGGAGTGGGCGACAAGGAATGGGGTAGGGGAGTGATGTAGGGGAGTGGGTGAGGGGAGTTGGTGAGGGGAGTGGGGGAGGGGAATGGGGGAGGGGAGTGATGCAGGGAGTGGGAAAGGGGCGTGGGATCGGGGAGCGCAGTGAGGAGGTGGAGGGAAGGGGAGTGGGGAAGGGAGTGAGGATGTGTGTAGGGCCGAGGAGTTGGGTAGTGGAGGGCAGTGAGGAGGTGGAGGGAAGGGGAGTGGGGAAGGGGTGTGGTAGGAGAGGTGGGTACGGGAGTAGGGGAGGGTAGTGAGGTATGGGAGTTTGTGAGGGGAGTGGGGGAGGGGAGTGGGGGAGGGGAGTGATGTAGGGAGTGGGAAAGGGGCGTGGGATAGGGAAGCGCAGTGAGGAGGTGGAGGGAAGGGGAGTGGGGAGGGGAGTGAGGATGTGGGGAGTGGGGGAGGGTAGTGGAGGATGGGATTGTCTTAGGTGAGGGCAGTGAAGAGGTGGAGGGAAGCGGAGTGGTGGATCGGAGTAGGGGAGGGGATTGGTGGTGGGGTGTGGTAAGGGAGTGGGTTCAGCGAATGGGGTAGGGGAGTGTGGTAGCGGAGTTGGGGAGGCTAGTTGGGGAGGGGAGTGGGGAGGAGAGTGGGGGAAGTTAATGTGGGAGGGGAGTGGACGAGGGGAGCTGGGGCGGGGAGAGGGGGAGGGGAGTGGGGAGAGGAGTTGGGGAGGGGAGTGGGGGAGGGGTGTGGGGGAGGGAGGTGGGGGAGGGCTGTTGGGGGGATTTGGGGAGGGGTGTTCTGGAGGGAAGTGAGGGAGGGGAGTTGTGCAGGGGAGTGGGGGAGGTGAGTTTGGTAGGGGAGTGGAGTAGGGGCTGGTGGTAAGGGAGTTGGTGAGGGGTGTGGGGTAGGGGAGTGGGGTAATGAGTTGGGTGGGGAGTGGGGAGGGGAGGGGGGAGGGGAGTTGGGGAGGGGAGTTGGGGAGGGGAGTTGGGTAGAGGGGTGGGGGTAAGGAGTGGGGTGCGGGAGTGGAGTAGGGGAGTGGGGGAGGTGAGTTGTGGAGGGGAGTGGGGGACAGGGAATGGGGGACAGGGGGAGTGGGGTAGGGGAGTGATATAGGGGGGTGGGTTAGGGGAGTGGTCGAGGGGAGTGGGGTAGGGGAGTGGGGTAGGGGAGTGGGGGAGGGGAGTGGGGGACAGGGAGTGGGGGATAGGTAATGGGGTAGGGGAGTGATATAGGGGAGTGGGGGAGGGGAGTGGGGGACAGGAAGTGGTGTAGGGGAGTGCGGTAGGTGAGTTGGGGTGGGGGGAGGGTAGTGGGGGAGGGGAGTGTGGTAGGGGAGTGTAGTCGGGGAGTGTGGGAGGGGAGTTCGGTAGGGGGAGTGTGGGAAGGGAGTAGGGAAGGGGTGTGTTGTAAGGGAGTGGGGGATGGGAGTGGGGTAGGGGAGTGGGGTAGGGCAGTGATGTAGGGGTGTGTGGGAGTGGAGTGGAAAGGGGACTGGCGAGGGGAGTGGGGTAGGGGAGTGGGGCAGTGAGACGGGTGTGGAGTAGGGGAGGGGAGTGGGGGAGGGGAGTGGCGGCAGGAATGGGGTAGGGGAGTGCGGGAGGGAGTGAGCTGGGGAGTGAGGGAGGGTAGAGTGGGAGGGGAGCGGAGAGGGGAGTAGGGGCGCGGAGTTGGGGAGGGGAGTGGGGAGGGGTCTGGGGGAGGGGATTGGTGGAGGGGATTGGTGCAGGGGAGTTGGGGAAGGGAGTGGGGGAGAGGAGATGCTGGTGGAGTTGGGGAGTGGAGCGGTTGAGGGGAGTTGGGGAGGGGAGTGTGGCGGGGAGTGGGGGAGGAGTGTGGGGTAGGAGAGTGAGGAGGGGAGTGGGGGAGGGGAGTGGGGGACAGGGAGTGGGGGAACAGGGATTGGGGGACAGGGGGTCTGGTAGAGGAGTGATAAAGGGGAGTGGGGTAGGGGAGTGGGTTAGGGGAGTGGGGGAGGGGAGTGGGGGACAGGGAGTGGGAGAGGGGAGTGGGTATGGGAGTGGGGTAGGGGAGTGGGTGAAGGGAGTGGGAGTGGGGAGTGGGGGAAAGGAAGTGGGGTAGGGGAGTGCGGTAGGTGAGTCAGGGCTGGGAGAGGGGAGTGGGGGAGGGGAGCGTGGTAGGGGAGTGTGGTCGGGGAGTGTGGGAGGGGAGTTCGGTAGGGGGAGTGTGGGAGGGGAGTGGGGGATGGGAGTGGTGTAGGGGAGTGAGGTAGGGGAATGATGTAGGGGAGTGTGGGAGTGGAGTGGTAAGGGGACTGGGGAGGGGAGTGCGGTAGGGGAGTGGAGGCATTGAGAGGGGAGTGGAGTGGGGAAGGGGAGTAGGGTAGGGGAGTGGCAGCAGGAATGGGGTAGGGGAGTGGGGGAGGGAAGTGGGCTGGGGACTGTGGGAGGGTAGTGTGGGAGGGGAGGGGAGGGAAGAGGTGTGTAGGGGAGCGGAGTTGGGGAGGGGAGTGTGGAGGGGAGTGGGGGAGCGGATTGGCGGAGGGGATTGGCGGAGGGGAGTGGGGGAGGGGAGTGCGGGAGGGGCGATAGTGATGGAGTTGGGGAGTGGAGCGGTTGAGGGGAGTTGGGGAGGGGAGTGGGGGAGGGGAGTGGGGGAGGGGTGTGGGGTAGGAGAGTGAGGGAGGGCAGTGGGGGAAGCAGTGGGATAGGGGAGTGTGGTTGGGGGTGGGGTTGGGAAGTGGGGGAGGGGAATGAAGTAGGGAAGTTGGGAGGGGAGTGGGGAAGGGGAGTGGGCGAGGGGTGGCTGGGTGGGATGTGGGGTATGGGAGTGAGGGAGGGGTGTTAGGGGGTAGTGGTATCGGGGAATGGTGTATGGGAGTGGGGGATGGGATTTGGGGAACAAAGTGATGAGCTCAAAGGAGGAGAAGGTGCAAGAGGAGTTGCGGGGGGAGAGAGAGAGCAAAATGTGATAGGGGCGATTTGGCTAGGGGGGGATATTAACACACTGACAGAGAACACAGATTAATATTAACACACTCACTGACACACTGTGCATATCATGACCCACAGTCAGATACACCCTGTGAAGTGTAAAACACCCCCACTGTCGTCAGGAATATTAACACACTGACAGAGAACACAGATTAATATTAACACACTCACTGACACACTGTGTATATCATGACCCACAGTCAGATACACCCGGTGAAGTGTAAAACACGCCCACTGTCCTCAGTAATATTAACACACTGACAGAGAACACAGATTAATATTAACACACTCACTGACACACTGTGTATATCATGACCCACAGTCAGATAAACCCTGTGAAGTGTAAAACACCCCACTGTCCTCAGTAATATTAACACACTGACAGAGAACACAGATTAATATTAACACACTCACTGACACACTGTGTATATCATGACCCACAGTCAGATACACCCTGTGAAGTGTAAAACACCCCCACTGTCCTCAGTAATATTAACACACTGACAGAGAACACAGATTAATATTAACACACTCACTGACACACTGTGTATATCATGACCCACAGCCAGATACACCCTGTGAAGTGTAAAACACCCCCACTGTCCTCAGTAATATCAACACACTGACAGAGAACACAGATTAAAATTAACACACTCACTGACAAACTGTGTACATCATGACCCACAGTCAGATAAACCCTGTGAAGTGTAAAACACCCCCACTGTCCTCAGTAATATTAACACACTGACAGAGAACACAGATTAATATTGACACACTCACTGACACACTGTGTATGTCATGACCCACAGTCAGATACACCCTGTGAAGTGTAAAACACCCCCACTGTCCTCAGGAATATTAACACACTGACAGAGAACACAGATTAATATTAACACACTCACTGACACACTGTGTAAATCATGACCCACAGTCAGATACATCCTGTGAAGTGTAAAACACCCCCACTGTCCTCAGTAATATTAACACACTGACAGAGAACACAGATTAATATTAACACACTCACTGACACACTGTGTACATCATGACCCACAGCCAGATACACCCTGTGAAGTGTAAAATACCCCCACTGTCCTCAGTAATATTAACACACTGACAGAGAACACAGATTAAAATTAACACACTCACTGACAAACTGTGTACATCATGACCCACAGTCAGATCAACTCTGTGAAGTGTAAAACACCCCCACTGTCCTCAGTAATATTAACACACTGACAGAGAACACAGATTAATATTGACACACTCACTGACACACTGTGTATGTCATGACTCACAGCCAGATAAACCCTGTGAAGTGTAAAACACCACCACTGTCCTCAGGAATATTAACACACTGACAGAGAACACAGATTAATATTAACACATTCACTGACACACTGTGTATATCATGACCCACAGTCAGATACACCCTGTGAAGTGCAAAACACCCCCACTGTCTTCAGTAATATTAACACACTGACAGAGAACACAGATTAATATTAACACACTCACTGACACACTGTGTACATCATGACCCACAGTCAGATACACCCTGTGAAGTGTAAAACACCCCCACTGTCCTCAGTAATATTAACACACTGACAGAGAACACAGATTAATATTAACACACTCACTGACACACTGTGTATATCATGACCCACAGTCAGATACACCCTGTGAAGTGTAAAACACCCCCACTGTCCTCAGGAATATTAACACACTGACAGAGAACACAGATTAATATTAACACACTCACTGACACACTGTGTATATCATGACTCACAGTCAGATACACCCTGTGAAGTGCAAAACACCCCCACTGTCCTCAGTAATATTAACACACTGACAGAGAACACAGATTAATATTAACACACTCACTGACACACTGTGTATATCATGACCCACAGTCAGATACACCCTGTGAAGTGTAAAACATCCCCACTGTCCTCAGTAATATTAACACACTGACAGAGAACACAGATTAATATTAACACACTCACTGACACACTGTGTATATCATGACCCACAGTCAGATACACCCTGTGAAGTGTAAAACACCCCCACTGTCCTCAGTAATATTAACACACTGACAGAGAACACAGATTAATATTAACACACTCACTGACACACTGTGTATATCATGACCCACAGTCAGATACACCCTGTGAAGTGTAAAACACCCCCACTGTCCTCAGTAATATTAACACACTGACAGAGAACACAGATTAAAATTAAAACACTCACTGACACACTGTGTACATCATGACCCAGAGTCAGATACACCCTGTGAAGTGTAAAACACCCCCACTGTCCTCAGTAATATGAACACACTGACAGAGAACACAGATTAATATTAAAACACTCACTGACACACTGTGTACATCATGACCCAGAGTCAGATACACCCTGTGAAGTGTAAAACACCCCCACTGTCCTCAGGAATATTAACACACTGACAGAGAACACAGATTAATATTAACACACTCACTGACACACTGTGTACATCATGACCCACAGTCAGATACACCCTGTGAAGTGTAAAACACCCCCACTGTCCTCAGCAATATTAACACACTGACAAAGAACACAGATTAATATTAACACACTCACTGATACACTGTGTATATCCTGACCCACAGTCAGATAAACACTGTGAAGTGTAAAACACCCCCACTGTCCTCAGTAGTATTAACACACTGACAGAGTACACAGATTAATATTAACACACTCACTGACACACTGTGTATATCATGACCCACAGTCAGATACACCCTGTGAAGTGTAAAACACCCCCACTGTCCTCAGTAATATTAACACACTGACAGAGTACACAGATTAATATTAAAACACTCACTGACACACTGTGTACATCATGACCCAGAGTCAGATACACCCTGTGAAGTGTAAAACACCCCCACTGTCCTCAGGAATATTAACACACTGACAGAGAACACAGATTAATATTAACACACTCACTGACACACTGTGTATATCATGACCCACAGTCAGATACACCCTGTGAAGTGTAAAACACCCCCACTGTCCTCAGGAATATTAACACACTGACAGAGAACACAGATTAATATTAACACACTCACTGACACACTGTGTATATCATGACCCACAGTCAGATACACCCTGTGAAGTGTAAAACACCCCCACTGTCCTCAGTAATATTAACACACTGACAGAGAACACAGATTAATATTAACACACTCACTGACACACTGTGTACATCATGACCCAGAGTCAGATACACCCGGTGAAGTGTAAAACACCCCCACTGTCCTCAGTAATATTAACACACTGACAGAGAACACAGATTAATATTAAAACACTCACTGACACACTGTGTACATCATGACCCAGAGTCAGATACACCCTGTGAAGTGTAAAACACCCCCACTGTCCTCAGGAATATTAACACACTGACAGAGAACACAGATTAATATTAACACACTCACTGACACAAGGTGTACATCATGACCCACAGTCAGATACACCCTGTGAAGTGTAAAACACCCCCACTGTCCTCAGTAATATGAACACACTGACAGAGTACACAGATTAATATTAACACACTCACTGACACACTGTGTATATCATGACCCACAGTCAGATACACCCTGTGAAGTGTAAAACACCCCCACTGTCCTCAGTAATATTAACACACTGACAGAGTACACAGATTAATATTAACACACTCACTGACACACTGTGTATATCATGACCCACAGTCAGATACACCCTGTGAAGTGTAAAACACCCCCACTGTCCTCAGCAATATTAACACACTGACAGAGAACACAGATTAATATTAACACACTCACTGACACACTGTGTATATCATGACCCACAGTCAGATACACCCTGTGAAGTGTAAAACACCCCCACTGTCCTCAGTAATATTAACACACTGACAGAGAACACAGATTAAAATTAAAACACTCACTGACACACTGTGTACATCATGACCCAGAGTCAGATACACCCTGTGAAGTGTAAAACACCCCCACTGTCCTCAGTAATATTAACACACTGACAGAGAACACAGATTAATATTAAAACACTCACTGACACACTGTGTACATCATGACCCAGAGTCAGATACACCCTGTGAAGTGTAAAACACCCCCACTGTCCTCAGGAATATTAACACACTGACAGAGAACACAGATTAATATTAACACACTCACTGACACACTGTGTACATCATGACCCACAGTCAGATACACCCTGTGAAGTGTAAAACACCCCCACTGTCCTCAGCAATATTAACACACTGACAGAGAACACAGATTAATATTAACACACTCACTGATACACTGTGTATATCATGACCCACAGTCAGATAAACACTGTGAAGTGTAAAACACCCCCACTGTCCTCAGTAATATTAACACACTGACAGAGGACACAGATTAATACTAACACACTCACTGACACACTGTGTATATCATGACCCACAGTCAGATACACCCTGTGAAGTGTAAAACACCCTCACTGTCCTCAGTAATATTAACACACTGACAGAGTACACAGATTAATATTAACACACTCATTGACACACTGTGTATATCATGACCCACAGTCAGATACACCCTGTGAAGTGTAAAACACCCCCACTGTCCTCAGCAATATTAACACACTGACAGAGAACACAGATTAATATTAACACACTCACTGACACACTGTGTATATCATGACCCACAGTCAGATACACCCTGTGAAGTGTAAAACACCCCCACTGTCCTCAGTAATATTAACACACTGACAGAGAACACAGATTAATATTAACACACTCACTGACACACTGTGTACATCATGACCCAGAGTCAGATACACCCGGTGAAGTGTAAAACACCCCCACTGTCCTCAGTAATATTAACACATTGACAGAGAACACATATTAATATTAACACACTCACTGACACACTGTGTACATCATGACCCACAGTCAGATACACCCTGTGAAGTGTAAAACACCCCCACTGTCCTCAGAAATATTAACACACTGACAGAGTACACAGATTAATATTAACACACTCACTGACACACTGTGCACATCATGACCCACAGTCAGATACACCCTGTGAAGTGTAAAACACCCCCACTGTCCTCAGCAATAATAACATACTGACAGAGAACACAGATTAATATTAACACACTCACTGACACACTGTGTACATCATGACCCAGAGTCAGATACACCCTGTGAAGTGTAAAACACCCCCACTGTCCTCAGTAGTATTAACACACTGACAGAGAACACAGATTAATATTAACACACTCAATGACACACTGTGTATATCATGACCCACAGTCAGATACACCCTGTGAAGTGTAAAACACCACCACTGTCCTCAGTAATATTAGCACAATGACAGAGAACACAGATTAATATTAACACACTCACTGACACACTGTGTATATCATGACCCACAGTCAGATACACCCTGTGAAGTGTAAAACACCCCCACTGTCCTCAGTAATATTAACACACTGACAGAGTACACAGATTAATATTAACACACTCACTGACACACTGTGTACATCATGACCCACAGTCAGATACACCCTGTGAAGTGTAAAACACCCCCACTGTCCTCAGTAATATTAACACACTGACAGAGAACACAGATTAATATTAAGACACTCACTGACACACTGTGTATATCATGACCCACAGTCAGATACACACTGTGAAGTGTAAAACACCCCCACTGTCCTCAGTAATATTAACACACTGACAGAGAACACAGATTAATATTAACACACTCACGGACACACTGTGTATATCATGACCCACAGTCAGATACACACTGTGAAGTGTAAAACAACCCCACTGTCCTCAGTAATATTAACACACTGACAGAGAACACAGATTAATATTAACAGACTCACTGACACACTGTGTATATCATGACCCACTGTCAGATACACCCTGTGAAGTGTAAAACACCCCCACTGTCCACGGTAATATTAACACACTGACAGAGAACACAGATTAATATTAACACACTCACTGACACACTGTGTATATCATGACCCACAGTCAGATAAACACTGTGAAGTGTAAAACACCCCCACTGTCCTCAGGAATATTAACACAATGACAGAGAACACAGATTAATATTAACACACTCACTGACACACTGTGTACATCATGACCCACAGTCAGATACACCCTGTGAAGTGTAAAACACCCCCACTGCCCTCAGCAATATTAACACACTGACAGAGAACACAGATTAATATTAACACACTCACTGACACACTGTGTACATTATGACCCACAGTCAGATACACCCTGTGAAGTGTAAAACATCCCCACTGCCCTCAGGAATATTAACACACTGACAGAGAACACAGATTAATATTAACACACTCACTGACACACTGTGTACATCATGACCCAGAGTCAGATACACCCGGTGAAGTGTAAAACACCCCCACTGTCCTCAGTAATATTAACACACTGACAGAGAACACAGATTAATATTAAAACACTCACTGACACACTGTGTACATCATGACCCAGAGTCAGATACACCCTGTGTAGTGTAAAACACCCCCACTGTCCTCAGGAATATTAACACACTGACAGAGAACACAGATTAATATTAACACACTCACTGACACACTGTGTACATCATGACCCACAGTCAGATACACCCTGTGAAGTGTAAAACACCCCCACTGTCCTCAGCAATATTAACACACTGACAGAGAACACAGATTAATATTAACACACTCACTGATACACTGTGTATATCATGACCCACAGTCAGATAAACACTGTGAAGTGTAAAACACCCCCACTGTCCTCAGTAATATTAACACACTGACAGAGGACACAGATTAATATTAACACACTCACTGACACACTGTGTACATCATGACCCACAGTCAGATACACCCTGTGAAGTGTAAACACCCCCACTGTCCTCAGGAATATTAACACACTGACAGAGAACACAGATTAATATTAACACACTCACTGACACACTCTGTATATCATGACCCACAGTCAGATACACCCTGTGAAGTGTAAAACACCCCCACTGTCCTCAGGAATATTAACACACTGACAGAGAACACAGATTAATATTAACACACTCACTGACACACTCTGTATATCATGACCCACAGTCAGATACACCCTGTGAAGTGTAAAACACCCCCACTGTCCTCAGTAATATTAACACACTGACAGAGAACACAGATTAATATTAACACACTCACTGACACACTGTGTATATCATGACCCACAGTCAGATACACCCTGTGAAGTGTAAAACACCCCCACCGTCCTCAGTAATATTAACACACTGACAGAGTACACAGATTAATATTAACACACTCACTGACACACTGTGTATATCATGACCCACAGTCAGATACACCCTGTGAAGTGTAAAACACCCCCACTGTCCTCAGCAATATTAACACACTGACAGAGAACACAGATTAATATTAACACACTCACTGACACACTGTGTACATCATGACCCACAGTCAGATACACCCTGTGAAGTGTAAAACACCCCCACTGTCCTCAGTAATATTAACACACTGACAGAGAACACAGATTAATATTAACACACTCACTGACACACTGTGTACATCATGACCCAGAGTCAGATACACCCGGTGAAGTGTATAACACCCCCACTGTCCTCAGTAATATTAACACACTGACAGAGAACACAGATTAATATTAACACACTCACTGACACACTGTGTACATCATGACCCACAGTCAGATACACCCTGTGAAGTGTAAAACACCCCCAATGTCCTCAGGAATATTAACACACTGACAGAGAACACAGATTAATATTAACACACTCACTGACACACTGTGTACATCATGACCCACAGTCAGATACACCCTGTGAAGTGTAAAACACCCCCACTGTCCTCAGCAATATTAACACACTGACAGAGAACACAGATTAATATTAAGACACTCACTGACACACTGTGTATATCATGACCCACAGTCAGATACACACTGTGAAGTGTAAAACACCCCCACTGTCCTCAGTAATATTAACACACTGACAGAGAACACAGATTAATATTAACACACTCACGGACACACTGTGTATATCATGACCCACAGTCAGATACACACTGTGAAGTGTAAAACACCCCCACTGTCCTCAGTAATATTAACACACTGACAGAGAACACAGATTAATATTAACAGACTCACTGACACACTGTGTATATCATGACCCACTGTCAGATACACCCTGTGAAGTGTAAAACACCCCCACTGTCCACGGTAATATTAACACACTGACAGAGAACACAGATTAATATTAACACACTCACTGACACACTGTGTATATCATGACCCACAGTCAGATACACCCTGTGAAGTGTAAAACACCCCCACTGTCCTCAGTAATATTAACACACTGACAGAGTACACAGATTAATATTAACACACTCACTGACACACTGTGTACATCATGACCCACAGTCAGATACACCCTGTGAAGTGTAAAACACCCCCACTGTCCTCAGTAATATTAACACACTGACAGAGAACACAGATTAATATTAAGACACTCACTGACACACTGTGTATATCATGACCCACAGTCAGATACACACTGTGAAGTGTAAAACACCCCCACTGTCCTCAGTAATATTAACACACTGACAGAGAACACAGATTAATATTAACACACTCACGGACACACTGTGTATATCATGACCCACAGTCAGATACACACTGTGAAGTGTAAAACAACCCCACTGTCCTCAGTAATATTAACACACTGACAGAGAACACAGATTAATATTAACAGACTCACTGACACACTGTGTATATCATGACCCACTGTCAGATACACCCTGTGAAGTGTAAAACACCCCCACTGTCCACGGTAATATTAACACACTGACAGAGAACACAGATTAATATTAACACACTCACTGACACACTGTGTATATCATGACCCACAGTCAGATAAACCCTGTGAAGTGTAAAACACCCCCACTGTCCTCAGGAATATTAACACAATGACAGAGAACACAGATTAATATTAACACACTCACTGACACACTGTGTACATCATGACCCACAGTCAGATACACCCTGTGAAGTGTAAAACACCCCCACTGCCCTCAGCAATATTAACACACTGACAGAGTACACAGATTAATATTAACACACTCACTGACACACTGTGTACATCATGACCCACAGTCAGATACACCCTGTGAAGTGTAAAACACCCCCACTGTCCTCAGTAATATTAACACACTGACAGAGAACACAGATTAATATTAAGACACTCACTGACACACTGTGTATATCATGACCCACAGTCAGATACACACTGTGAAGTGTAAAACACCCCCACTGTCCTCAGTAATATTAACACACTGACAGAGAACACAGATTAATATTAACACACTCACGGACACACTGTGTATATCATGACCCACAGTCAGATACACACTGTGAAGTGTAAAACAACCCCACTGTCCTCAGTAATATTAACACACTGACAGAGAACACAGATTAATATTAACAGACTCACTGACACACTGTGTATATCATGACCCACTGTCAGATACACCCTGTGAAGTGTAAAACACCCCCACTGTCCACGGTAATATTAACACACTGACAGAGAACACAGATTAATATTAACACACTCACTGACACACTGTGTATATCATGACCCACAGTCAGATAAACCCTGTGAAGTGTAAAACACCCCCACTGTCCTCAGGAATATTAACACAATGACAGAGAACACAGATTAATATTAACACACTCACTGACACACTGTGTACATCATGACCCACAGTCAGATACACCCTGTGAAGTGTAAAACACCCCCACTGCCCTCAGCAATATTAACACACTGACAGAGAACACAGATTAATATTAACACACTCACTGACACACTGTGTACATTATGACCCACAGTCAGATACACCCTGTGAAGTGTAAAACATCCCCACTGCCCTCAGGAATATTAACACACTGACAGAGAACACAGATTAATATTAACACACTCACTGACACACTGTGTACATCATGACCCAGAGTCAGATACACCCGGTGAAGTGTAAAACACCCCCACTGTCCTCAGTAATATTAACACACTGACAGAGAACACAGATTAATATTAAAACACTCACTGACACACTGTGTACATCATGACCCAGAGTCAGATACACCCTGTGTAGTGTAAAACACCCCCACTGTCCTCAGGAATATTAACACACTGACAGAGAACACAGATTAATATTAACACACTCACTGACACACTGTGTACATCATGACCCACAGTCAGATACACCCTGTGAAGTGTAAAACACCCCCACTGTCCTCAGCAATATTAACACACTGACAGAGAACACAGATTAATATTAACACACTCACTGATACACTGTGTATATCATGACCCACAGTCAGATAAACACTGTGAAGTGTAAAACACCCCCACTGTCCTCAGTAATATTAACACACTGACAGAGGACACAGATTAATATTAACACACTCACTGACACACTGTGTACATCATGACCCACAGTCAGATACACCCTGTGAAGTGTAAACACCCCCACTGTCCTCAGGAATATTAACACACTGACAGAGAACACAGATTAATATTAACACACTCACTGACACACTCTGTATATCATGACCCACAGTCAGATACACCCTGTGAAGTGTAAAACACCCCCACTGTCCTCAGGAATATTAACACACTGACAGAGAACACAGATTAATATTAACACACTCACTGACACACTCTGTATATCATGACCCACAGTCAGATACACCCTGTGAAGTGTAAAACACCCCCACTGTCCTCAGTAATATTAACACACTGACAGAGAACACAGATTAATATTAACACACTCACTGACACACTGTGTATATCATGACCCACAGTCAGATACACCCTGTGAAGTGTAAAACACCCCCACCGTCCTCAGTAATATTAACACACTGACAGAGTACACAGATTAATATTAACACACTCACTGACACACTGTGTATATCATGACCCACAGTCAGATACACCCTGTGAAGTGTAAAACACCCCCACTGTCCTCAGCAATATTAACACACTGACAGAGAACACAGATTAATATTAACACACTCACTGACACACTGTGTACATCATGACCCACAGTCAGATACACCCTGTGAAGTGTAAAACACCCCCACTGTCCTCAGTAATATTAACACACTGACAGAGAACACAGATTAATATTAACACACTCACTGACACACTGTGTACATCATGACCCAGAGTCAGATACACCCGGTGAAGTGTATAACACCCCCACTGTCCTCAGTAATATTAACACACTGACAGAGAACACAGATTAATATTAACACACTCACTGACACACTGTGTACATCATGACCCACAGTCAGATACACCCTGTGAAGTGTAAAACACCCCCAATGTCCTCAGGAATATTAACACACTGACAGAGAACACAGATTAATATTAACACACTCACTGACACACTGTGTACATCATGACCCACAGTCAGATACACCCTGTGAAGTGTAAAACACCCCCACTGTCCTCAGCAATATTAACACACTGACAGAGAACACAGATTAATATTAAGACACTCACTGACACACTGTGTATATCATGACCCACAGTCAGATACACACTGTGAAGTGTAAAACACCCCCACTGTCCTCAGTAATATTAACACACTGACAGAGAACACAGATTAATATTAACACACTCACGGACACACTGTGTATATCATGACCCACAGTCAGATACACACTGTGAAGTGTAAAACACCCCCACTGTCCTCAGTAATATTAACACACTGACAGAGAACACAGATTAATATTAACAGACTCACTGACACACTGTGTATATCATGACCCACTGTCAGATACACCCTGTGAAGTGTAAAACACCCCCACTGTCCACGGTAATATTAACACACTGACAGAGAACACAGATTAATATTAACACACTCACTGACACACTGTGTATATCATGACCCACAGTCAGATAAACCCTGTGAAGTGTAAAACACCCCCACTGTCCTCAGGAATATTAACACCCTGACAGAGAACACAGATTAATATTAACACACTCACTGACACACTGTGTACATCATGACCCACAGTCAGATAAACCCTGTGAAGTGTAAAACACCCCCACTGTCCTCAGGAATATTAACACACTGACAGAGAACACAGATTAATATTAACACACTCACTGACACACTGTGTACATCATGACCCACAGTCAGATACACCCTGTGAAGTGTAAAACACCCCCACTGTCCTCAGCAATATTAACACACTGACAGAGAACACAGATTAATATTAACACACTCACTGACACACTGTGTACATTATGACCCACAGTCAGATACACCCTGTGAAGTGTAAAACATCCCCAATGCCCTCAGGAATATTAACACACTGACAGAGAACACAGATTAATATTAACACACTCACTGACACACTGTGTACATCATGACCCAGAGTCAGATACACCCGGTGAAGTGTAAAACACCCCCACTGTCCTCAGTAATATTAACACACTGACAGAGAACACAGATTAATATTAAAACACTCACTGACACACTGTGTACATCATGACCCAGAGTCAGATACACCCTGTGTAGTGTAAAACACCCCCACTGTCCTCAGGAATATTAACACACTGACAGAGAACACAGATTAATATTAACACACTCACTGACACACTGTGTACATCATGACCCACAGTCAGATACACCCTGTGAAGTGTAAAACACCCCCACTGTCCTCAGCAATATTAACACACTGACAGAGAACACAGATTAATATTAACACACTCACTGATACACTGTGTATATCATGACCCACAGTCAGATAAACACTGTGAAGTGTAAAACACCCCCACTGTCCTCAGTAATATTAACACACTGACAGAGGACACAGATTAATATTAACACACTCACTGACACACTGTGTACATCATGACCCACAGTCAGATACACCCTGTGAAGTGTAAACACCCCCACTGTCCTCAGGAATATTAACACACTGACAGAGAACACAGATTAATATTAACACACTCACTGACACACTCTGTATATCATGACTAACAGTCAGATACACCCTGTGAAGTGTAAAACACCCCCACTGTCCTCAGGAATATTAACACACTGACAGAGAACACAGATTAATATTAACACACTCACTGACACACTCTGTATATCATGACCCACAGTCAGATACACCCTGTGAAGTGTAAAACACCCCCACTGTCCTCAGTAATATTAACACACTGACAGAGAACACAGATTAATATTAACACACTCACTGACACACTGTGTATATCATGACCCACAGTCAGATACACCCTGTGAAGTGTAAAACACCCCCACCGTCCTCAGTAATATTAACACACTGACAGAGTACACAGATTAATATTAACACACTCACTGACACACTGTGTATATCATGACCCACAGTCAGATACACCCTGTGAAGTGTAAAACACCCCCACTGTCCTCAGCAATATTAACACACTGACAGAGAACACAGATTAATATTAACACACTCACTGACACACTGTGTACATCATGACCCACAGTCAGATACACCCTGTGAAGTGTAAAACACCCCCACTGTCCTCAGTAATATTAACACACTGACAGAGAACACAGATTAATATTAACACACTCACTGACACACTGTGTACATCATGACCCAGAGTCAGATACACCCGGTGAAGTGTATAACACCCCCACTGTCCTCAGTAATATTAACACACTGACAGAGAACACAGATTAATATTAACACACTCACTGACACACTGTGTACATCATGACCCACAGTCAGATACACCCTGTGAAGTGTAAAACACCCCCACTGTCCTCAGTAATATTAACACACTGACAGAGAACACAGATTAATATTAACACACTCAATGACACACTGTGTACATCATGACCCACAGTCAGATACACCCTGTGAAGTGTAAAACACCCCCACTGTCCTCAGTAATATTAGCACAATGACAGAGAACACAGATTAATATTAACACACTCACTGACACACTGTGTATATCATGACCCACAGTCAGATACACCCTGTGAAGTGTAAAACACCCCCACTGTCCTCAGTAATATTAACACACTGACAGAGAGCACAGATTAATATTAACAGACTCACTGACACACTGTGTATATCATGACCCACTGTCAGATACACCCTGTGAAGTGTAAAACACCCCCACTGTCCTCGGTAATATTAACACACTGACAGAGTACTCAGATTAATATTAACACACTCACTGACACACTGTGTACATCATGACCCACAGTCAGATAAACCCTGTGAAGTGTAAAACACCCCCACTGTCCTCAGGAATATTTACACACTGACAGAGAACACAGATTAATATTAACACACTCACTGACACACTGTGTACATCATGACCCACAGTCAGATACACCCTGTGAAGTGTAAAACACCCCCACTGTCCTCAGGAATATTAACACACTGACAGAGAACACAGATTAATATTAACACACTCACTGATACACTGTGTATATCATGACCCACAGTCAGATAAACACTGTGAAGTGTAAAACACCCCCACTGTCCTCAGTAATATTAACACACTGACAGAGGACACAGATTAATATTAACACACTCACTGACACACTGTGTACATCATGACCCAGAGTCAGATACACCCTGTGAAGTGTAAAACACCCCCACTGTCCTCAGGAATATTAACACACTGACAGAGAACACAGATTAATATTAACACACTCACTGACACACTCTGTATATCATGACCCACAGTCAGATACACCCTGTGAAGTGTAAAACACCCCCACTGTCCTCAGCAATATTAACACACTGACAGAGAACACAGATTAATATTAACACACTCACTGACACACTGTGCATATCATGACCCACAGTCAGATACACCCTGTGAAGTGTAAAACACCCCCACTGTCCTCAGTAATATTAACACACTGACAGAGAACACAGATTAATATTAACACACTCACTGACACACTGTGTATATCATGACCCAGAGTCAGATACACCCTGTGAAGTGTAAAACACCCCCACTGTCCTCAGTAATATTAACACACTGACAGAGTACACAGATTAATATTAACACACTCACTGACACACTGTGTATATCATGACCCACAGTCAGATACACCCTGTGAAGTGTAAAACACCCCCACTGTCCTCAGCAATATTAACACACTGACAGAGAACACAGATTAATATTAACACACTCACTGACACACTGTGTATATCATGACCCAGAGTCAGATACACCCTGTGAAGTGTAAAACACCCCCACTGTCCTCAGTAATATTAACACACTGACAGAGAACACAGATTAATATTAACACACTCACTGACACACTGTGTACATCATGACCCAGAGTCAGATACACCCGGTGAAGTGTAAAACACCCCCACTGTCCTCAGTAATATTAACACACTGACAGAGAACACAGATTAATATTAACACACTCACTGACACACTGTGTACATCATGACCCACAGTCAGATACACCCTGTGAAGTGTAAAACACCCCCACTGTCCTCAGTAATATTAACACACTGACAGAGAACACAGATTAATATTAACACACTCACTGACACACTGTGTACATCATGACCCACAGTCAGATACACCCTGTGAAGTGTAAAACACCCCCACTGTCCTCAGTAATATTAACACACTGACAGAGAACACAGATTAATATTAACAGACTCACTGACACACTGTGTATATCATGACCCACTGTCAGATACACCCTGTGAAGTGTAAAACACCCCCACTGTCCTCGGTAATATTAACACACTGACAGAGTACACAGATTAATATTAACACACTCACTGACACACTGTGTACATCATGACCCACAGTCAGATAAACCCTGTGAAGTGTAAAACACCCCCAATGTCCTCAGGAATATTAACACACTGACAGAGAACACAGATTAATATTAACACACTCACTGACACACTGTGTACATCATGACCCACAGTCAGATACACCCTGTGAAGTGTAAAACACCCCCACTGTCCTCAGTAATATTAACACACTGACAGAGAACACAGATTAATATTAACACACTCACTGACACACTGTGTATATCATGACCCACAGTCAGATACACCCTGTGAAGTGTAAAACACCCCCACTGTCCTCAGTAATATTAACACACTGACAGAGTACACAGATTAATATTAACACACTCACTGACACACTGTGTATATCATGACCCACAGTCAGATACACCCTGTGAAGTGTAAAACACCCCCACTGTCCTCAGGAATATTAACACACTGACAGAGAACACAGATTAATATTAACACACTCACTGACACACTGTGTATATCATGACCCAGAGTCAGATACACCCTGTGAAGTGTAAAACACCCCCACTGTCCTCAGTAATATTAACACACTGACAGAGAACACAGATTAATATTAACACACTCACTGACACACTGTGTACATCATGACCCAGAGTCAGATACACCCGGTGAAGTGTAAAACACCCCCACTTTCCTCAGTAATATTAACACACTGACAGAGACAACAGATTAATATTAACACACTCACTGACACACTGTGTACATCATGACCCACAGTCAGATACACCCTGTGAAGTGTAAAACACCCCCACTGTCCTCAGTAATATTAACACACTGACAGAGAACACAGATTAATATTAACACACTCACTGACACACTGTGTACATCATGACCCACAGTCAGATACACCCTGTGAAGTGTAAAACACCCCCACTGTCCTCAGTAATATTAGCACAATGACAGAGAACACAGATTAATATTAACACACTCACTGACACACTCTGTATATCATGACCCACAGTCAGATACACCCTGTGAAGTGTAAAACACCCCCACTGTCCTCAGTAATATTAACACACTGACAGAGAACACAGATTAATATTAACACACTCACTGACACACTGTGTACATCATGACCCACAGTCAGATAAACCCTGTGAAGTGTAAAACATTCCCACTGTCCTCAGTAATATTAACACACTGACAGAGAACACAGATTAATATTAACACACTCACTGACACACTGTGTATATCATGACCCACTGTCAGATACACCCTGTGAAGTGTAAAACACCCCCACTGTCCTCAGTAATATTAACACACTGACAGAGAACACAGATTAATATTAACACACTCACTGACACACTGTGTACATCATGACCCACAGTCAGATAAACCCTGTGAAGTGTAAAACATTCCCACTGTCCTCAGTAATATTAACACACTGACAGAGAACACAGATTAATATTAACACACTCACTGACACACTGTGTATATCATGACCCACAGTCAGATACACCCTGTGAAGTGTAAAACACCCCCACTGTCCTCAGTAATATTAACACACTGACAGAGAACACAGATTAATATTAACACACTCACTGACACATTGTGTACATCATGACCCACAGTCAGATAAACCCTGTGAAGTGTAAAACATTCCCACTGTCCTCAGTAATATTAACACACTGACAGAGAACACAGATTAATATTAACACACTCACTGACACACTGTGTATATCATGACCCACTGTCAGATACACCCTGTGAAGTGTAAAACACCCCCACTGTCCTCGGCAATATTAGCACAATGACAGAGAACACAGATTAATATTAACACACTCACTGACACACTGTGTACATCATGACCCACAGTCAGATACACCCTGTGAAGTGTAAAACACCCCCACTGTCCTCAGGAATATTAACACACTGACAGAGAACACAGATTAATATTAACACACTCACTGACACACTGTGTACATTATGACCCACAGTCAGATACACCCTGTGAAGTGTAAAACATCCACACTGCCCTCAGGAATATTAACACACTGACAGAGAACACAGATTAATATTAACACACTCACTGACACACTGTGTATATCATGACCCACAGTCAGATACACCCTGTGAAGTGTAAAACACCCCCACTGTCCTCAGTAATATTAACACACTGACAGAGGACACAGATTAATATTAACACACTCACTGACACACTGTGTACATCATGACCCACAGTCAGATACACCCTGTGAAGTGTAAAACACCCCCACTGTCCTCAGGAATATTAACACACTGACAGAGAACACAGATTAATATTAACACACTCACTGACACACTCTGTATATCATGACCCACAGTCAGATACACCCTGTGAAGTGTAAAACACCCCCACTGTCCTCAGCAATATTAACACACTGACAGAGAACACAGATTAATATTAACACACTCACTGACACACTGTGCATATCATGACCCACAGTCAGATACACCCTGTGAAGTGTAAAACACACCCACTGTCCTCAGTAATATTAACACACTGACAGAGAACACAGATTAATATTAACACACTCACTGACACACTGTGTATATCATGACCCACAGTCAGATACACCCTGTGAAGTGTAAAACACCCCCACTGTCCTCAGTAATATTAACACACTGACAGAGAACACAGATTAATATTAACACACTCACTGACACACTGTGTACATCATGACCCAGAGTCAGATACACCCGGTGAAGTGTAAAACACCCCCACTGTCCTCAGTAATATTAACACACTGACAGAGACAACAGATTAATATTAACACACTCACTGACACACTGTGTACATCATGACCCACAGTCAGATACACCCTGTGAAGTGTAAAACACCCCCACTGTCCTCAGTAATATTAACACACTGACAGAGAACACAGATTAATATTAACACACTCACTGACACACTGTGTACATCATGACCCACAGTCAGATACACCCTGTGAAGTGTAAAACACCCCCACTGTCCTCAGTAATATTAGCACAATGACAGAGAACACAGATTAATATTAACACACTCACTGACACACTGTGTATATCATGACCCACAGTCAGATACACCCTGTGAAGTGTAAAACACCCCCACTGTCCTCAGTAATATTAACACACTGACAGAGAACACAGATTAATATTAACACACTCACTGACACACTGTGTACATCATGACCCACAGTCAGATAAACCCTGTGAAGTGTAAAACATTCCCACTGTCCTCAGTAATATTAACACACTGACAGAGAACACAGATTAATATTAACACACTCACTGACACACTGTGTATATCATGACCCACTGTCAGATACACCCTGTGAAGTGTAAAACACCCCCACTGTCCTCAGTAATATTAACACACTGACAGAGAACACAGATTAATATTAACACACTCACTGACACACTGTGTACATCATGACCCACAGTCAGATAAACCCTGTGAAGTGTAAAACATTCCCACTGTCCTCAGTAATATTAACACACTGACAGAGAACACAGATTAATATTAACACACTCACTGACACACTGTGTATATCATGACCCACAGTCAGATACACCCTGTGAAGTGTAAAACACCCCCACTGTCCTCAGTAATATTAACACACTGACAGAGAACACAGATTAATATTAACACACTCACTGACACACTGTGTACATCATGACCCACAGTCAGATAAACCCTGTGAAGTGTAAAACATTCCCACTGTCCTCAGTAATATTAACACACTGACAGAGAACACAGATTAATATTAACACACTCACTGACACACTGTGTATATCATGACCCACTGTCAGATACACCCTGTGAAGTGTAAAACACCCCCACTGTCCTCGGTAATATTAGCACAATGACAGAGAACACAGATTAATATTAACACACTCACTGACACACTGTGTACATCATGACCCACAGTCAGATACACCCTGTGAAGTGTAAAACACCCCCACTGTCCTCAGGAATATTAACACACTGACAGAGAACACAGATTAATATTAACACACTCACTGACACACTGTGTACATTATGACCCACAGTCAGATACACCCTGTGAAGTGTAAAACATCCACACTGCCCTCAGGAATATTAACACACTGACAGAGAACACAGATTAATATTAACACACTCACTGACACACTGTGTATATCATGACCCACAGTCAGATACACCCTGTGAAGTGTAAAACACCCCCACTGTCCTCAGTAATATTAACACACTGACAGAGGACACAGATTAATATTAACACACTCACTGACACACTGTGTACATCATGACCCACAGTCAGATACACCCTGTGAAGTGTAAAACACCCCCACTGTCCTCAGGAATATTAACACACTGACAGAGAACACAGATTAATATTAACACACTCACTGACACACTCTGTATATCATGACCCACAGTCAGATACACCCTGTGAAGTGTAAAACACCCCCACTGTCCTCAGCAATATTAACACACTGACAGAGAACACAGATTAATATTAACACACTCACTGACACACTGTGCATATCATGACCCACAGTCAGATACACCCTGTGAAGTGTAAAACACACCCACTGTCCTCAGTAATATTAAAACACTGACAGAGAACACAGATTAATATTAACACACTCACTGACACACTGTGTATATCATGACCCACAGTCAGATACACCCTGTGAAGTGTAAAACACCCCCACTGTCCTCAGTAATATTAACACACTGACAGAGTACACAGATTAATATTAACACACTCACTGACACACTGTGTATATCATGACCCACAGTCAGATACACCCTGTGAAGTGTAAAACACCCCCACTGTCCTCAGCAATATTAACACACTGACAGAGAACACAGATTAATATTAACACACTCACTGACACACTGTGTATATCATGACCCAGAGTCAGATACACCCTGTGAAGTGTAAAACACCCCCACTGTCCTCAGTAATATTAACACACTGACAGAGAACACAGATTAATATTAACACACTCACTGACACACTGTGTACATCATGACCCAGAGTCAGATACACCCGGTGAAGTGTAAAACACCCCCACTGTCCTCAGTAATATTAACACACTGACAGAGAACACAGATTAATATTAACACACTCACTGACACACTGTGTACATCATGACCCACAGTCAGATACACCCTGTGAAGTGTAAAACACCCCCACTGTCCTCAGTAATATTAACACACTGACAGAGAACACAGATTAATATTAACACACTCACTGACACACTGTGTACATCATGACCCACAGTCAGATACACCCTGTGAAGTGTAAAACACCCCCACTGTCCTCAGTAATATTAGCACAATGACAGAGAACACAGATTAATATTAACACACTCACTGACACACTTTGTATATCATGACCCACATTCAGATACACCCTGTGAAGTGTAAAACACCCCCACTGTCCTCAGTAATATTAACACACTGACAGAGAACACAGATTAATATTAACAGACTCACTGACACACTGTGTATATCATGACCCACTGTCAGATACACCCTGTGAAGTGTAAAACACCCCCACTGTCCTCGGCAATATTAACACACTGACAGAGTACACAGATTAATATTAACACACTCACTGACACACTGTGTACATCATGACCCACAGTCAGATAAACCCTGTGAAGTGTAAAACACCCCCACTGTCCTCAGGAATATTAACACACTGACAGAGAACACAGATTAATATTAACACACTCACTGACACACTGTGTACATCATGACCCACAGTCAGATACACCCTGTGAAGTGTAAAACACCCCCACTGTCCTCAGTAATATTAACACACTGACAGAGAACACAGATTAATATTAACACACTCACTGACACACTGTGTATATCATGACCCACAGTCAGATACACCCTGTGAAGTGTAAAACACCCCCACTGTCCTCAGTAATATTAACACACTGACAGAGTACACAGATTAATATTAACACACTCACTGACACACTGTGTATATCATGACCCACAGTCAGATACACCCTGTGAAGTGTAAAACACCCCCACTGTCCTCAGCAATATTAACACACTGACAGAGAACACAGATTAATATTAACACACTCACTGACACACTGTGTATATCATGACCCAGAGTCAGATACACCCTGTGAAGTGTAAAACACCCCCACTGTCCTCAGTAATATTAACACACTGACAGAGAACACAGATTAATATTAACACACTCACTGACACACTGTGTACATCATGACCCACAGTCAGATACACCCTGTGAAGTGTAAAACACCCCCACTGTCCTCAGTAATATTAACACACTGACAGAGAACACAGATTAATATTAACACACTCACTGACACACTGTGTACATCATGACCCAGAGTCAGATACACCCGGTGAAGTGTAAAACACCCCCACTGTCCTCAGTAATATTAACACACTGACAGAGACAACAGATTAATATTAACACACTCACTGACACACTGTGTACATCATGACCCACAGTCAGATACACCCTGTGAAGTGTAAAACACCCCCACTGTCCTCAGTAATATTAACACACTGACAGAGAACACAGATTAATATTAACACACTCACTGACACACTGTGTACATCATGACCCACAGTCAGATACACCCTGTGAAGTGTAAAACACCCCCACTGTCCTCAGTAATATTAGCACAATGACAGAGAACACAGATTAATATTAACACACTCACTGACACACTGTGTATATCATGACCCACAGTCAGATACACCCTGTGAAGTGTAAAACACCCCCACTGTCCTCAGTAATATTAACACACTGACAGAGAACACAGATTAATATTAACACACTCACTGACACACTGTGTACATCATGACCCACAGTCAGATAAACCCTGTGAAGTGTAAAACATTCCCACTGTCCTCAGTAATATTAACACACTGACAGAGAACACAGATTAATATTAACACACTCACTGACACACTGTGTATATCATGACCCACTGTCAGATACACCCTGTGAAGTGTAAAACACCCCCACTGTCCTCAGTAATATTAACACACTGACAGAGAACACAGATTAATATTAACACACTCACTGACACACTGTGTACATCATGACCCACAGTCAGATAAACCCTGTGAAGTGTAAAACATTCCCACTGTCCTCAGTAATATTAACACACTGACAGAGAACACAGATTAATATTAACACACTCACTGACACACTGTGTATATCATGACCCACAGTCAGATACACCCTGTGAAGTGTAAAACACCCCCACTGTCCTCAGTAATATTAACACACTGACAGAGAACACAGATTAATATTAACACACTCACTGACACACTGTGTACATCATGACCCACAGTCAGATAAACCCTGTGAAGTGTAAAACATTCCCACTGTCCTCAGTAATATTAACACACTGACAGAGAACACAGATTAATATTAACACACTCACTGACACACTGTGTATATCATGACCCACTGTCAGATACACCCTGTGAAGTGTAAAACACCCCCACTGTCCTCGGTAATATTAGCACAATGACAGAGAACACAGATTAATATTAACACACTCACTGACACACTGTGTACATCATGACCCACAGTCAGATACACCCTGTGAAGTGTAAAACACCCCCACTGTCCTCAGGAATATTAACACACTGACAGAGAACACAGATTAATATTAACACACTCACTGACACACTGTGTACATTATGACCCACAGTCAGATACACCCTGTGAAGTGTAAAACATCCACACTGCCCTCAGGAATATTAACACACTGACAGAGAACACAGATTAATATTAACACACTCACTGACACACTGTGTATATCATGACCCACAGTCAGATAAACCCTGTGAAGTGTAAAACACCCCCACTGTCCTCAGCAATATTAACACACTGACAGAGAACACAGATTAATATTAACACACTCACTGACACACTGTGTATATCATGATCCACAGTCAGATACACCCTGTGAAGTGTAAAACACCCCCACTGTCCTCAGTAATATTAACACACTGACAGAGAACACAGATTAATATTAACACACTCACTGACACACTGTGTATATCATGACCCAGAGTCAGATACACCCTGTGAAGTGTAAAACACCCCCACTGTCCTCAGTAATATTAACACACTGACAGAGAACACAGATTAATATTAACACACTCACTGACACACTGTGTACATCATGACCCACAGTCAGATAAACCCTGTGAAGTGTAAAACACCCCCACTGTCCTCAGTAATATTAACACACTGACAGAGAACACAGATTAATATTAACACACTCACTGACACACTGTGTATATCATGACCCACAGTCAGATACACCCTGTGAAGTGTAAAACACCCCTACTGTCCTCAGGAATATTAACACACTGACAGAGAACACAGATTAATATTAACACACTCACTGATACAATGTGTATATCATGACCCACAGTCAGATAAACACTGTGAAGTGTAAAACACCCCCACTGTCCTCAGTAATATTAACACACTGACAGAGGACACAGATTAATATTAACACACTCACTGACACACTGTGTACATCATGACCCACAGTCAGATACACCCTGTGAAGTGTAAAACACCCCCACTGTCCACAGGAATATTAACACACTGACAGAGAACACAGATTAATATAAACACACTCACTGACACACTCTGTATATCATGACCCACAGTCAGATACACCCTGTGAAGTGTAAAACACCCCCACTGTCCTCAGCAATATTAACACACTGACAGAGAACACAGATTAATATTAACACACTCACTGACACACTGTGCATATCATGACCCACAGTCAGATACACCCTGTGAAGTGTAAAACACCCCCACTGTCCTCAGTAATATTAACACACTGACAGAGAACACAGATTAATATTAACACACTCACTGACACACTGTGTATATCATGACCCACAGTCAGATACACCCTGTGAAGTGTAAAACATCCCCACTGTCCTCAGTAATATTAACACACTGACAGAGAACACAGATTAATATTAACACACTCACTGACACACTGTGTATATCATGACCCACAGTCAGATACACCCTGTGAAGTGTAAAACACCCCCACTGTCCTCAGTAATATTAACACACTGACAGAGTACACAGATTAATATTAACACACTCACTGACACACTGTGTATATCATGACCCACAGTCAGATACACCCTGTGAAGTGTAAAACACCCCCACTGTCCTCAGCAATATTAACACACTGACAGAGAACACAGATTAATATTAACACACTCACTGACACACTGTGTATATCATGACCCACAGTCAGATACACCCTGTGAAGTGTAAAACACCCCCACTGTCCTCAGTAATATTAACACACTGACAGAGAACACAGATTAATATTAACACACTCACTGACACACTGTGTACATCATGACCCAGAGTCAGATACACCCGGTGAAGTGTAAAACACCCCAACTGTCCTCAGTAAAATTAACACACTGACAGAGAACACAGATTAATATTAACACACTCACTGACACACTGTGTACATCATGACCCACAGTCAGATACACCCTGTGAAGTGTTAAAGACCCCCACTGTCCTCAGTAATATTAACACACTGACAGAGAACACAGATTAATATTAACACACTCACTGACACACTGTGTACATCATGACCCACAGTCTGATACACCCTGTGAAGTGTAAAACACCCCCACTGTCCTCAGTAATATTAGCACAATGACAGAGAACACAGATTAATATTAACACACTCACTGACACACTGTGTATATCATGACCCACAGTCAGATACACCCTGTGAAGTGTAAAACACCCCCCACTGTCCTCAGTAATATTAACACACTGACAGAGAACACAGATTAATATTAACACACTCACTGACACAATGTGTACATCATGACCCACAGTCAGATAAACCCTGTGAAGTGTAAAACATTCCCACTGTCCTCAGTAATATTAACACACTGACAGAGAACACAGATTAATATTAACACACTCACTGACACACTGTGTATATCATGACCCACTGTCAGATACACCCTGTGAAGTGTAAAACACCCCCACTGTCCTCGGTAATATTAGCACAATGACAGAGAACACAGATTAATATTAACACACTCACTGACACACTGTGTATATCATGACCCACAGTCAGATACACCCTGTGAAGTGTAAAACACCCCCACTGTCCTCGGTAATATTAACACACTGACAGAGTACACAGATTAATATTAACACACTCACTGACACACTGTGTACATCATGACCCACAGTCAGATAAACCCTGTGAAGTGTAAAACACCCCCACTGTCCTCAGGAATATTAACACACTGACAGAGAACACAGATTAATATTAACACATTCACTGACACACTGTGTACATCATGACCCACAGTCAGATACACCCTGTGAAGTGTAAAACACCCCCACTGTCCTCAGTAATATTAACACACTGACAGAGAACACAGATTAATATTAACACACTCACTGACACACTGTGTACATCATGACCCAGAGTCAGATACACCCGGTGAAGTGTAAAACACCCCCACTGTCCTCAGGAATATTAACACACTGACAGAGAACACAGATTAATATTAACACACTCACTGACACACTGTGTACATTATGACCCACAGTCAGATACACCCTGTGAAGTGTAAAACATCCACACTGCCCTCAGGAATATTAACACACTGACAGAGAACACAGATTAATATTAACACACTCACTGACACACTGTGTATATCATGACCCACAGTCAGATAAACCCTGTGAAGTGTAAAACACCCCCACTGTCCTCAGCAATATTAACACACTGACAGAGAACACAGATTAATATTAACACACTCACTGACACACTGTGTATATCATGACCCAGAGTCAGATACACCCTGTGAAGTGTAAAACACCCCCACTGTCCTCAGGAATATTAACACACTGACAGAGAACACAGATTAATATTAACACACTCACTGACACACTGTGTACATTATGACCCACAGTCAGATACACCCTGTGAAGTGTAAAACATCCACACTGCCCTCAGGAATATTAACACACTGACAGAGAACACAGATTAATATTAACACACTCACTGACACACTGTGTATATCATGATCCACAGTCAGATACACCCTGTGAAGTGTAAAACACCCCCACTGTCCTCAGTAATATTAACACACTGACAGAGAACACAGATTAATATTAACACACTCACTGACACACTGTGTATATCATGACCCACAGTCAGATAAACCCTGTGAAGTGTAAAACACCCCCACTGTCCTCAGTAATCTTAACACACTGACAGAGAACACAGATTAATATTAACACACTCACTGACACACTGTGTACATCATGACCCACAGTCAGATAAACCCTGTGAAGTGTAAAACACCCCCACTGTCCTCAGTAATATTAACACACTGACAGAGAACACAGATTAATATTAACACACTCACTGACACACTGTGTATATCATGACTCACAGTCAGATAAACCCTGTGAAGTGTAAAACACCCCCACTGTCCTCAGTAATATTAACACAGTGACAGAGAACACAGATTAATATTAACACACTCACTGACACACTGTGTATATCATGACCCACAGTCAGATAAACCCTGTGAAGTGTAAAACACCCCCACTGTCCTCAGTAATATTAACACAGTGACAGAGAACACAGATTAATATTAACACACTCACTGACACACTGTGTATATCATGACTCACAGTCAGATACACCCGGTGAAGTGTAAAACATCCCCACTGTCCTCAGGAATATTAACACACTGACAGAGAACACAGATTAATATTAACACACTCACTGACACACTGTGTACATCATGACCCACAGTCAGATAAACCCTGTGAAGTGTAAAACACCCCCACTGTCCTCAGGAATATTAACACACTGACAGAGAACACAGATTAATATTAACACACTCACTGACACACTGTGTATATCATGACCCACAGTCAGATACACCCTGTGAAGTGTAAAACACCCCCACAGTCCTCAGGAATATTAACACACTGACAGAGAACACAGATTAATATTAACACACTCACTGACACACTGTGTACATCATGACCCACAGTCAGATAAACCCTGTGAAGTGTAAAACACCCCCACTGTCCTCAGGAATATTAACACACTGACAGAGAACACAGATTAATATTAACACACTCACTGACACACTGTGTATATCATGACCCACAGTCAGATAAACCCTGTGAAGTGTAAAATACCCCCCCTGTCCTCAATAATATTAACACACTGACAGAGAACACAGATTAATATTAACACACTCACTGACACACTGTGTATATCATGACCCACAGTCAGATACACCCTGTGAAGTGTAAAACACCCCCACTGTCCTCAGTAATATTAACACACTGACAGAGAACACAGATTAATATTAACACACTCACTGACACACTGTGTATATCATGACCCACAGTCAGATACACTCTGTGAAGTGTAAAACACCCCCACTGTCCTCAGTAATATTAACACCCTGACAGAGAACACAGATTAATATTAACACACTCACTGACACACTGTGTACATCATGACCCACAGTCAGATACACCCTGTGAAGTGTAAAACGCCCCCACTGTCCTCAGTAATATTAGCACACTGACAGAGAACACAGATTAATATTAACACACTCACTGACACACGGTGTATATCATGACCCACAGTCAGATACACCCTGTGAAGTGTAAAACACCCCCACTGTCCTCAGTAATATTAACACACTGACAGAGAACACAGATTAATATTAACACTCTCACTGACACACTGTGTATATCATGACCCACAGTCAGATACACCCTGTGAAGTGTAAAACATCCCCACTGTCCTCTGGAATATTAACACACTGACAGAGAACACAGATTAATATTAACACTCTCACTGACACACTGTGTATATCATGACCCACAGTCAGATACACCCGGTGAAGTGTAAAACACCCCCACTGTCCTCAGGAATATTAACACACTGACAGAGTACACAGATTAATATTAACACACTCACTGACACACTGTGTATATCATGAGCCACAGTCAGATACACCCTGTGAAGTGTAAAACACCCCCACTGTCCTCAGTAATATTAACACACTGACAGAGTACACAGATTAATATTAACACACTCACTGACACACTGTGTACATCATGACCCACAGTCAAATAAACCCTGTGAACTGTAGAACACCCCCACTGTCCTCAGGAATATTAACACACTGACAGAGAACACAGATTAATATTAACACACTCACTGACACACTGTGTATATCATGACCCACAGTCAGATAAACCCTGTGAAGTCTAAAACACCCCCACTGTCCTCAGCAATATTAACACACTGACAGAGAACACAGATTAATATTAACACACTCACTGACACACTGTGTATATCATGACCCACAGTCAGATACACGCTGTGAAGTGTAAAACACCCCCACTGTCCTGAGTAATATTAGCACACTGACAGAGAACACAGATTAATATTAACACACTCACTGACACACTGTGTCCATCATGACCCACAGTCAGATACACCCTGTGAAGTGTAAAACACACTCACTGTCCTCAGTAATATTAACACACTGACAGAGAACACAGATTAATATTAACACACTCACTGACACACTGTGTACATCATGACCCACAGTCAGATACACCCTGTGAAGTGTAAAGCACTCCCACTGTCCTCAGTAATATTAACACACTGACAGAGAACACAGATTAATATTAACACACTCACTGACACACTGTGTACATCATGACCCACAGTCAGATACACCCTGTGAAGTGTAAAACACACTCACTGTCCTCAGTAATATTAACACACTGACAGAGAACACAGATTAATATTAACACACTCACTGACACACTGTGTATATCATGACCCACAGTCAGATACACCCTGTGAAGTGTAAAACACCCCCACTGTCCTCAGTAATATTAACACACTGACAGAGATCACAGATTAATATTAACACACTCACTGACACACTGTGTATATCATGACTCACAGTCAGATAAACCCTGTGAAGTGTCAAACACCCCCACTGTCCTCAGTAATATTAACACACTGACAGAGAACACAGATTAATATTAACACACTCACTGACACACTGTGTATATCATGACTCACAGTTAGATAAACCCTGTGAAGTGTAAAACACCCCCACTGTCCTCAGTAATATTAACACACTGACAGAGAACACAGATTAATATTAACACACTCACTGACACACTGTGTACATCATGACCCACAGTCAGATAAACCCTGTGAAGTGTAAAACACCCCCACTGTCCTCAGTAATATTAACACACTGACAGAGAACACAGATTAATATTAACACACTCACTGACACACTGTGTACATCATGACCCACAGTCAGATAAACCCTGTGAAGTGTAAAACACCCCCACTGTCCTCAGGAATATTAACACACTGACAGAGAACACAGATTAATATTAACACACTCGCTGACACACTGTGTACATCATGACCCACATTCAGATACACCCAGTGAAGTGTAAAACACCCCCACTGTCCTCATTAATATTAACACATTGACAGAGAACACAGATTAATATTAACACGCTCACTGACACACTGTGTACATCATGACCCACAGTCAGATACACCCTGTGAAGTGTAAAACACCCCCACTGTCCTCAGTAATATTAACACACTGACAGAGTACACAGATTAATATTAACACACTCACTGACACACTGTGTACATCATGACCCACAGTCAGATACACCATGTTGAAGTGTAAAACACACCCACTGTCCTCAGTAATATTAACACCTGACAGAGAACACAGATTAATATTAACACACTCACTGACACACTGTGTACATCATGACCCACAGTCAGATAAACCCTGTGAAGTGTAAAACACCCCCACTGTCCTCAGTAATATTAACACACTGACAGAGAACACAGATTAATATTAACACACTCACTGACACACTGTGTATATCATGACTCACAGTCAGATAAACCCTGTGAAGTGTAAAACACCCCCACTGTCCTCAGTAATATTAACACACTGACAGAGAACACAGATTAATATTAACACACTCACTGACACACTGTGTACATCATGACCCACAGTCAGATAAACCCTGTGAAGTGTAAAACACCCACACTGTCCTCAGTAATATTAACACACTGACAGAGAACACAGATTAATATTAACACACTCACTGACACACTGTGTACATCATGACCCACAGTCAGATACACCCTGTGAAGTGTAAAACACCCCCACTGTCCTCAGGAATATTAACACACTGACAGAGAACACAGATTAATATTAACACACTCACTGACACACTGTGTATATCATGACCCACAGTCAGATACACCCTGTGAAGTGTAAAACACCCCCACTGTCCTCAGGAATATTAACACACTGACAGAGAACACAGATTAATATTAACACTCTCACTGACACATTGTGTATATCATGACCCACAGTCAGATACACCCTGTGAAGTGCAAAACACCCCCACTGTCCTCAGGAATATTAACACACTGACAGAGAACACAGATTAATATTAACACACTCACTGACACACTGTGTATATCATGACCCACAGTTAGATACACCCTGTGAAGTGTAAAACACCCCCACTGTCCTCAGGAATATTAACACACTGACAGAGAACACAGATTAATATTAACACACTCACTGACACACTGTGTATATCATGACCCACAGTCAGATACACCCGGTGAAGTGTAAAACACCCCCACTGTCCTCAGGAATATTAACACACTGACAGAGAACACAGATTAATATTAACACACTCACTGACACACTGTGTATATCATGACCCACAGTCAGATACACCCTGTGAAGTGTAAAACACCCCCACTGTCCTCAGGAATATTAACACACTGACAGAGAACACAGATTAATATTAACACACTCACTGACACACTGTGTACATCATGACCCACAGTCAGATACACCCTGTGAAGTGTAAAACACCCCCACTGTCCTCAGGAATATTAACACATTGACAGAGAACACAGATTAATATTAACACACTCACTGACACACTGTGTATATCATGACCCACAGTCAGATAAACCCTGTGAAGTGTAAAACACCCCCACTGTCCTCAGGAATATTAACACACTGACAGAGAACACAGATTAATATTAACACACTCACTGACACACTGTGTATATCATGACCCACAGTCAGATACACCCTGTGAACTGTAAAACACCCCCACTGCCCTCAGGAATATTAACACACTGACAGAGAACACAGATTAATATTAACACACTCACTGACACACTGTGTATATCATGACCCACAGTCAGATACACCCTGTGAAGTGTAAAACACCCCCACTGCCCTCAGGAATATTAACACACTGACAGAGAACACAGATTAATATTAACACACTCACTGACACACTGTGTACATCATGACCCACAGTCAGATACACCCTGTGAAGTGTAAAACACCCCCACTGTCCTCAGTAATATTAACACACTGACAGAGAACACAGATTAATATTAACACACTCACTGACACACTGTGTATATCATGACCCACAGTCAGATACACCCTGTGAAGTTTAAAACACCCCCGCTGTCCTCAGTAATATTAACACACTGACAGAGTACACAGATTAATATTAACACACTCACCGACACACTGTGTATATCATGACCCATAGTCAGATACACCCTGTGAAGTGTAAAACACCCCCACTGTCCTCAGGAATATTAACACACTGACAGAGAACACAGATTAATATTAACACACTCACTGATACACTGTGTATATCATGACCCACAGTCAGATACACCCTGTGAAGTGTAAAACACCCCCACTGTCCTCAGTAATATTAACACACTGACAGAGAACACAGATTAATATTAACACACTCACTGACACACTGTGTATATAATGACCCACAGTCAGATACATCCTGTGAAGTGTAAAACACCCCCACTGTCCTCTGTAATATTAACACACTGACAGAGAACACAGATTAATATTAACACACTCACTGACACACTGTGTATATCATGACTCACAGTCAGATAATCCCTGTGAAGTGTAAAACACCCCCACTGTCCTCAGTAATATTAACACACTGACAGAGAACACAGATTAATATTAACACACTCACTGACACACTGTGTATATCATGACCCACAGTCAGATACACCCTGTGAAGTGTAAAACACCCCCACTGTCCTCAGGAATATTAACACACTGACAGAGAACACAGATTAATATTAACACACTCACTGACACACTGTGTATATCATGACCCACAGTCAGATACACCCGGTGAAGTGTAAAACACCCCCACTGTCCTCAGGAATATTAACACACTGACAGAGAACACAGATTAATATTAACACACTCACTGACACACTGTGTACATCATGACCCACAGTCAGATAAACCCTGTGAAGTGTAAAACACCCCCACTGTCCTCAGTAATATTAACACACTGACAGAGAACACAGATTAATATTAACAGTCTCACTGACACATTGTGTATATCATGACCCACAGTCAGATACACCCTGTGAAGTGTAAAACACCCCCACTGTCCTCAGGAATATTAACACACTGACAGAGAACACAGATTAATATTAACACACTCACTGACACACTGTGTATATCATGACCCACAGTCAGATACACCCTGTGAAGTGTAAAACATCCTCACTGTCTTCAGGAATATTAACACACTGACAGAGAACACAGATTAATATTAACACACTCACTGACACACTGTGTATATCATGGCCCACATTCAGATACACCCTGTGAAGTGTAAAACACCCCCACTGTCCTCAGGAATATTAACACACTGACAGAGAACACAGATTAATATTAACACACTCACTGACACACTGTGTACATCATGACCCACAGTCAGATACACCCTGTGAAGTGTAAAACACCCCCACTGTCCTCAGCAATATTAACACACTGACAGAGAACACAGATTAATATTAACACACTCACTGACACACTGTGTATATCATGACCCACAGTCAGATACACCCTGTGAAGTGTAAAACACCCCCACTGTCCTCAGTTATATTAACACACTGACAGAGAACACAGATTAATATTAACACACTCACTGACACACTGTGTATATCATGACCCACAGTCAGATACACCCTGTGAAGTGTAAAACACCCCCACTGTCCTGAGGAATATTAACACACTGACAGTGAACACAGATTAATATTAACACACTCACTGACACACTGTGTACATCATGACCCACAGTCAGATACACCCTGTGAAGTGTAAAACACCCCCACTGTCCTCAGGAATATTAACACGCTGACAGAGAACACAGATTAATATTAACACACTCACTGACACACTGTGTATATCATGACCCACAGTCAGATAAACCCCATGAAGTGTAAAAGACCCCCACTGTCCTCAGCAATATTAACACACTGACAGAGAACACAGATTAATAGTAACACACTCACTGACACACTGTGTATATCATGACCCACAGTCAGATACACCCTGTGAAGTGTAAAACATCCCACTGTCCTCAGTAATATTAACACACTGACAGAGTACACAGATTAATATTAACAGACTCACTGACACACTGTGTATATCATGACCCACAGTCAGATACACCCTGTGAAGTGTAAAACACCCCCACTGTCCTCAGTAATATTAACACACTGACAGAGAACACAGATTAATATTAACATACTCACTGACACACTGTGTACATCATGACCCACAGTCAGATACACCCTGTGAAGTGTAAAACACCCCCACTGTCCTCAGTAATATTAACACACTGACAGAGAACACAGATTAATATTAACACACTCACTGACACACTGTGTACATCATGACCCACAGTCAGATACACCCTGTGAAGTGTAAAACACCCCCACTGTCCTCAGTAAGATTAACACACTGACAGAGAACACAGATTAATATTAACATACTCACTGACACACTGTGTACATCATGACCCACAGTCAGATACACCCTGTGAAGTGTAAAACACCCCCACTGTCCTCAGTAATATTAACACACTGACAGAGAACACAGATTAATATTAACACACTCACTGACACACTGTGTACATCATGACCCACAGTCAGATACACCCTGTGAAGTGTAAAACACCCCCACTGTCCTCAGTAATATTAACACACTGACAGAGAACACAGATTAATATTAACACACTCACTGACACACTGTGTATATCATGACCCACAGTCAGATACACCCTGTGAAGTGTAAAACACCCCCACTGTCCTCAGTAATATTAACACACTGACAGAGAACACAGATTAATATTAACATACTCACTGACACACTGTGTACATCATGACCCACAGTCAGATACACCCTGTGAAGTGTAAAACACCCCCACTGTCCTCAGGAATATTAACACACTGACAGAGAACACAGATTAATATTAACACACTCACTGACACACTGTGTACATCATGACCCACAGTCAGATACACCCTGTGAAGTGTAAAACACCCCCACTGTCCTCAGGAATATTAACACACTGACAGAGAACACAGATTAATATTAACACACTCACTGACACACTGTGTACATCATGACCCACAGTCAGATACACCCTGTGAAGTGTAAAACATCCCCACTGCCCTCAGGAATATTAACACACTGACAGAGAACACAGATTAATATTAACACACTCACTGACACACTGTGTATATCATGACCCACAGTCAGATACACCCTGTGAAGTTTAAAACACCCCCGCTGTCCTCAGTAATATTAACACACTGACAGAGTACACAGATTAATATTAACACACTCACCGACACACTGTGTAAATCATGACCCATAGTCAGATACACCCTGTGAAGTGTAAAACACCCCCACTGTCCTCAGGAATATTAACACACTGACAGAGAACACAGATTAATATTAACACACTCACTGACACACTGTGTATATCATGACCCACAGTCAGATACACCCTGTGAAGTGTAAAACACCCCCACTGTCCTCAGTAATATTAACACACTGACAGAGAACACAGATTAATATTAACACACTCACTGACACACTGTGTATATCATGACCCACAGTCAGATAATCCCTGTGAAGTGTAAAACACCCCCACTGTCCTCAGTAATATTAACACACTGACAGAGAACACAGATTAATATTAACATCCTCACTGACACACTGTGTATATCATGACCCACAGTCAGATACACCCTGTGAAGTGTAAAACACCCCCACTGTCCTGAGTAATATTAGCACACTGACAGAGAACACAGATTAATATTAACACACTCACTGACACACTGTGTACATCATGACCCACAGTCAGATAAACCCTGTGAAGTGTAAAACACCCCCACTGTCCTCAGTAATATTAACACACTGACAGAGAACACAGATTAATATTAACACACTCACTGACACACTGTGTATATCATGACCCACAGTCAGATACACCCGGTGAAGTGTAAAACACCCCCACTGTCCTCAGGAATATTAACACACTGACAGAGAACACAGATTAATATTAACACACTCACTGACACACTGTGTACATCATGACCCACAGTCAGATAAACCCTGTGAAGTGTAAAACACCCCCACTGTCCTCAGTAATATTAACACACTGACAGAGAACACAGATTAATATTAACAGTCTCACTGACACATTGTGTATATCATGACCCACAGTCAGATACACCCTGTGAAGTGTAAACACCCCCACTGTCCTCAGTAATATTAACACACTGACAGAGAACACAGATTAATATTAACACACTCACTGACACACTGTGTACATCATGACCCACAGTCAGATACACCCTGTGAAGTGTAAAACACCCCCACTGTCCTCAGCAATATTAACACACTGACAGAGAACACAGATTAATATTAACACACTCACTGACACACTGTGTATATCATGACCCACTGTCAGATAAACCCTGTGAAGTGTAAAACACCCCCACTGTCCTCAGTAATATTAACACACTGACAGAGAACACAGATTAATATTAACACACTCACTGACACACTGTGTATATCATGACCCACAGTCAGATACACCCTGTGAAGTGTAAAACACCCCCACTGTCCTGAGGAATATTAACACACTGACAGTGAACACAGATTAATATTAACACACTCACTGACACACTGTGTACATCATGACCCACAGTCAGATACACCCTGTGAAGTGTAAAACACCCCCACTGTCCTCAGCAATATTAACACACTGACAGAGAACACAGATTAATATTAACACACTCACTGACACACTGTGTATATCATGACCCACAGTCAGATACACCCTGTGAAGTGTAAAACACCCCCACTGTCCTCAGTAATATTAACACACTGACAGAGAACACAGATTAATATTAACACACTCACTGACACACTGTGTATATCATGACCCACAGTCAGATACACCCTGTGAAGTGTAAAACACCCCCACTGTCCTGAGGAATATTAACACACTGACAGTGAACACAGATTAATATTAACACACTCACTGACACACTGTGTACATCATGACCCACAGTCAGATACACCCTGTGAAGTGTAAAACACCCCCACTGTCCTCAGGAATATTAACACACTGACAGAGAACACAGATTAATATTAACACACTCACTGACACACTGTGTATATCATGACCCACAGTCAGATACACCCTGTGAAGTGTAAAACATCCCCACTGTCCTCAGTAATATTAACACACTGACAGAGAACACAGATTAATATTAACACACTCACTGACACACTGTGTATATCATGACCCACAGTCAGATAAACCCCGTGACGTGTAAAACACCCCCACTGTCCTCAGTAATATTAACACACTGACAGAGAACACAGATTAATATTAACACACTCACTGACACACTGTGTATATCATGACCCACAGTCAGATACACCCTGTGAAGTGTAAAACATCCCCACTGTCCTCAGTAATATTAACACACTGACAGAGAACACAGATTAATAGTAACACACTCACTGACACACTGTGTATATCATGACCCACAGTCAGATACACCCTGTGAAGTGTAAAACACCCCCACTGTCCTCAGCAATATTAACACACTGACAGAGAACACAGATTAATATTAACACACTCACTGACACACTGTGTATATCATGACCCAGAGTCAGATACACCCTGTGAAGTGTAAAACACCCCCACTGTCCTCAGTAATATTAACACACTGACAGAGAACACAGATTAATAGTAACACACTCACTGACACACTGTGTATATCATGACCCACAGTCAGATACACCCTGTGAAGTGTAAAACATCCCACTGTCCTCAGTAATATTAACACACTGACAGAGTACACAGATTAATATTAACAGACTCACTGACACACTGTGTATATCATGACCCACAGTCAGATACACCCTGTGAAGTGTAAAACACCCCCACTGTCCTCAGTAATATTAACACACTGACAGAGAATACAGATTAATATTAACATACTCACTGACACACTGTGTACATCATGACCCACAGTCAGATACACCCTGTGAAGTGTAAAACACCCCCACTGTCCTCAGTAATATTAACACACTGACAGAGAACACAGATTAATATTAACACACTCACTGACAAACTGTGTACATCATGACCCACAGTCAGATACACCCTGTGAAGTGTAAAACACCCCCACTGTCCTCAGTAATATTAACACACTGACAGAGAACACAGATTAATATTAACACACTCACTGACACACTGTGTATATCATGACCCACAGTCAGATAAACCCTGTGAAGTGTAAAACACCCCCACTGTCCTCAGTAATATTAACACACTGACAGAGAACACAGATTAATATTAACACACTCACTGACACACTGTGTACATCATGACCCACAGTCAGATACACCCTGTGAAGTGTAAAACACCCCCACTGTCCTCAGTAATATTAACACACTGACAGAGAACACAGATTAATATTAACATACTCACTGACACACTGTGTACATCATGACCCACAGTCAGATACACCCTGTGAAGTGTAAAACACCCCCACTGTCCTCAGTAATATTAACACACTGACAGAGAACACAGATTAATATTAACACACTCACTGACACACTGTGTACATCATGACCCACAGTCAGATACACCCTGTGAAGTGTAAAACACCCCCACTGTCCTCAGTAATATTAACACACTGACAGAGAACACAGATTAATATTAACACACTCACTGACACACTGTGTATATCATGACCCACAGTCAGATACACCCTGTGAATTGTAAAACACCCCCACTGTCCTCAGTAATATTAACACACTGACAGAGAACACAGATTAATATTAACACACTCACTGACACACTGTGTACATCATGACCCACAGTCAGATACACCCTGTGAAGTGTAAAACACCCCCACTGTCCTCAGGAATATTAACACACTGACAGAGAACACAGATTAATATTAACACACTCACTGACACACTGTGTACATCATGACCCACAGTCAGATACACCCTGTGAAGTGTAAAACACCCCCACTGTCCTCAGGAATATTAACACACTGACAGAGAACACAGATTAATATTAACACACTCACTGACACACTGTGTACATCATGACCCACAGTCAGATACACCCTGTGAAGTGTAAAACATCCCCACTGCCCTCAGGAATATTAACACACTGACAGAGAACACAGATTAATATTAACACACTCACTGACACACTGTGTATATCATGACCCACAGTCAGATAAACCCTGTGAAGTTTAAAACACCCCCACTGTCCTCAGGAATATTAACACACTGACAGAGAACACAGATTAATATTAACACACTCACTGACACACTGTGTATATCATGACCCACAGTCAGATAAACCCTGTGAAGTGTAAAACACCCCCACTGTCCTCAGCAATATTAACACACTGACAGAGAACACAGATTAATATTAACACACTCACTGACACACTGTGTATATCATGACCCACAGTCAGATACACCCTGTGAAGTGTAAAACACCCCCACTGTCCTCAGTAATATTAACACACTGACAGAGAACACAGATTAATATTAACACACTCACTGACACACTGTGTACATCATGACCCACAGTCAGATACACCCTGTGAAGTGTAAAACACCCCCACTGTCCTCAGCAATATTAACACACTGACAGAGAACACAGATTAATATTAACACACTCACTGACACACTGTGTATATCATGACCCACAGTCAGATACACCCTGTGAAGTGTAAAACACCCCCACTGTCCTCAGGAATATTAACACACTGACAGAGAACACAGATTAATATTAACACACTCACTGACACACTGTGTATATCATGACCCACAGTCAGATACACCCTGTGAAGTGTAAAACACCCCCACTGTCCTCAGGAATATTAACACACTGACAGAGAACACAGATTAATATTAACATACTCACTGACACACTGTGTATATCATGACCCACAGTAAGATACACCCTGTGAAGTGTAAAACACCCCCACTGTCCTCAGTAATATTAACACACTGACAGAGAACACAGATTCATATTAACACGCTCACTGACACACTGTGTATATCATGACCCATAGTCAGATACACCCTGTGAAGTGTAAAACACCCCCACTGTCCTCAGTAATATTAACACACTGACAGAGAACACAGATTAATATTAACACACTCACTGACACACTGTGTATATCATGACCCACAGTCAGATAAACCCTGTGAAGTGTAAAACACCCCCACTGTCCTCAGCAATATTAACACACTGACAGAGAACACAGATTAATATTAACACACTCACTGACACACTGTGTATATCATGACCCACAGTCAGATACACCCTGTGAAGTGTAAAACACACCCACTGTCCTCAGCAATATTAACACACTGACAGAGAACACAGATTAATATTAACACACTCACTGACACACTGTGTACATCATGACTCACAGTCAGATACACCCTGTGAAGTGTAAAACACCCCCACTGTCCTCAGTAATATTAACACACTGACAGAGAACACAGATTAATATTAACACACTCACTGACACACTGTGTATATCATGACCCACAGTCAGATACACCTTGTGAAGTGTAAAACACCCCCACTGTCCTCAGTAATATTAACACACTGACAGAGAACACAGATTAATATTAACACACTCACTGACACACTGTGTATATCATGACTCACAGTCAGATACACCCTGTGAAGTGTAAAACACCCCCACTGTCCTCAGTAATATTAACACACTGACAGAGAACACAGATTAATATTAACACGCTCACTGACACACTGTGTATATCATGACCCATAGTCAGATACACCCTGTGAAGTGTAAAACACCCCCACTGTCCTCAGGAATATTAACACACTGACAGAGAACAGAGATTAATATTAACACACTCACTGACACACTGTGTATATCATGACCCAGAGTCAGATACACCCTGTGAAGTGTAAAACACCCCCACTGTCCTCGGTAATATTAACACACTGACAGAGAACACAGATTAATATTAACACACTCACTGACACACTGTGTACATCATGACCCACAGTCAGATACACCCTGTGAAGTGTAAAACACCCCCACTGTCCTCAGGAATATTAACACACTGACAGAGAACACAGATTAATATTAACACACTCACTGACACACTGTGCATATCATGACCCACAGCCAGATAAACCCTGTGAAGTGTAAAACACCCCCACTGTCCTCAGTAATATTAACACACTGACAGAGAACACAGATTAATATTAACACACTCACTGACACACTGAGTATATCATGACCCACAGTCAGATACACCCTGTGAAGTGTAAAACACCCCACTGTCCTCAGGAATATTAACACACTGACAGAGAACACAGATTAATATTAACACTCTCACTGACACACTGTGTATATCATGACCCACAGTCAGATACACCCTGTGAAGTGTAAAACACCCCCACTGTCCTCAGGAATATTAACACACTGACAGAGAACACAGATTAATATTAACACACTCACTGACACACTGTGTACATCATGACCCACAGTCAGATACACCCTGTGAAGTGTAAAACACCCCCACTGTCCTCAGGAATATTAACACACTGACAGAGAACACAGATTAATATTGACACACTCACTGACACACTGTGTACATCATGACCCACAGTCAGATACACCCTGTGAAATGTAAAACACCCCCACTGTCCTCAGTAATATTAACACACTGACAGAGAACACAGATTAATATTAACACACTCACTGACACACTGTGTATATCATGACCCACAGTCAGATACACACTGTGAAGTGTAAAACACCCCCACTGTCCTCAGTAATATTAACACACGGACAGAGAACACAGATTAATATTAACACACTCACTGACACACTGTGTACATCATGACCCACAGTCAGATACACCCTGTGAAGTGTAAAACACCCCCACTGTCCTCAGGAATATTAACACACTGACAGAGAACACAGATTAATATTGACACACTCACTGACACACTGTGTACATCATGACCCACAGTCAGATACACCCTGTGAAGTGTAAAACACCCCCACTGTCCTCAGTAATATTAACACACTGACAGAGAACACAGATTAATATTAACACACTCACTGACACACTGTGTATATCATGACCCACAGTCAGATACACCCTGTGAAGTGTAAAACACCCCCACTGTCCTCAGTAATATTAACACACTGACAGAGAACACAGATTAATGTTAACACACTCACTGACACACTGTGTACATCATGACCCACAGTCAGATACACCCTGTGAAGTGTAAAACACCCCCACTGTCCTCAGTAATATTAACACACTGACAGAGAACACAGATTAATATTAACACACTCACTGACACACTGTGTATATCATGATCCACAGTCAGATACACCCTGTGAAGTGTAAAACACCCCCACTGTCCTCAGTAATATTAACACACTGACAGAGAACACAGATTAATATTAACACATTCACTGACACACTGTGTACATCATGACCCACAGTCAGATAAACCCTGTGAAGTGTAAAACACCCCCACTGTCCTCAATAATATTAACACACTGACAGAGAACACAGATTAATATTAACACACTCACTGACACACTGTGTACATCATGACCCACAGTCAGATACACCCTGTGAAGTGTAAAACACCCCCACTGTCCTCAGGAATATTAACACACTGACAGAGAACACAGATTAATATTAAAACACTCACTGACACACTGTGTATATCATGACCCACAGTCAGATACACCCTGTGAAGTGTAAAACACCCCCACTGTCCTCACGAATATTAACACACTGACAGAGAACACAGATTAATATTAACAGACTCAATGACACACTGTGTATATCATGACCCACAGTCAGATACACCCTGTGAAGTGTAAAACACCCCCACTGTCCTCAGTAATATTAACACACTGACAGAGAACACAGATTAATATTAACACACTCACTGACACACTGTGTATATCATGACCCACAGTCAGATAAACCCTGTGAAGTGTAAAACACCCCCACTGTCCTCAGTAATATTAACACACTGACAGAGAACACAGATTAATATTAACACACTCACTGACACACTGTGTATATCATGACCCAGAGTCAGATAAACCCTGTGAAGTGTAAAACACCCCCACTGTCCTCAGTAATATTAACACACTGACAGAGAACACAGATTAATATTAACACACTCACTGACACACTGTGTATATCATGACCCACTGTCAGATACACCCTGTGAAGTGTAAAACACCCCCACTGTCCTCAGTAATATTAACACACTGACAGAGAACACAGATTAATATTAACACACTCACTGACACACTGTGTACATCATGACCCACAGTCAGATACACCCTGTGAAGTGTAAAACATCCCCACTGTCCTCAGTAATATTAACACACTGACAGAGAACACAGATTAATATTAACACACTCACTGACACACTGTGTACATCATGACCCACAGTCAGATACACCCTGTGAAGTGTAAAACACCCCCACTGTCCTCAGTAATATTAACACACTGACAGAGAACACAGATTAATATTAACAAACTCACTGACACACTGTGTACATCATGACCCAGAGTCAGATACACCCTGTGAAGTGTAAAACACCCCCACTGTCCTCAGGAATATTAACACACTGACAGAGAACACAGATTAATATTAACACACTCACTGACACACTGTGTATATCATGACCCACAGTCAGATACACCCTGTGAAGTGTAAAACACCCCCACTGTCCTCAGGAATATTAACACACTGACAGAGAACACAGATTAATATTAACACACTCACTGACACACTGTGTATATCATGACCCACAGTCAGATACACCCTGTGAAGTGTAAAACACCCCCACTGTCCTCAGTAATATTAACACACTGACAGAGAACACAGATTAATATTAACACACTCACTGACACACTGTGTACATCATGACCCACAGTCAGATACACCCTGTGAAGTGTAAAACACCCCCACTGTCCTCAGTAATATTAACACACTGACAGAGAACACAGATTAATATTAACACACTCACTGACACACTGTGTATATCATGACCCACAGCCAGATAAACCCTGTGAAGTGTAAAACACCCCCACTGTCCTCAGTAATATTAACACACTGACAGAGAACACAGATTAATATTAACACACTCACTGACACACTGTGTACATCATGACCCAGAGTCAGATACACCCTATGAAGTGTAAAACACCCCCACTGTCCTCAGTAATATTAACACACTGACAGAGAACACAGATTAATATTAACACACTCACTGACACACTGTGTATATCATGACCCACAGTCAGATAAACCCTGTGAAGTGTAAAACATCCCCACTGTCCTCAGTAATATTAACACACTGACAGAGAACACAGATTAATATTAACACTCTCACTGACACACTGTGTATATCATGACCCACAGTCAGATAAACCCTGTGAAGTGTAAAACACCCCCACTGTCCTCAGGAATATTAACACACTGACAGAGAACACAGATTAATATTAACACACTCACTGACACACTGTGTACATCATGACCCACAGTCAGATAAACCCTGTGAAGTGTAAAACACCCCCACTGTCCTCAGGAATATTAACACACTGACAGAGAACACAGATTAATATTAACACACTCACTGACACACTGTGTACATCATGACCCACAGTCAGATACACCCTGTGAAGTGTAAAACATCCCCACTGTCCTCAGGAATATTAACACACTGACAGAGAACACAGATTAATATTAACACACTCACTGACACACTGTGTACATCATGACCCACAGTCAGATACACCCTGTGAAGTGTAAAACATCCCCACTGTCCTCAGGAATATTAACACACTGACAGAGAACACAGATTAATATTAACACACTCACTGACACACTGTGTACATCATGACCCACAGTCAGATAAACCCTGTGAAGTGTAAAACACCCCCACTGTCCTCAGGAATATTAACACACTGACAGAGAACACAGATTAATATTAACACACTCACTGACACACTGTGTATATCATGACCCACAGTCAGATACACCCTATGAAGTGTAAAACACCCCCACTGTCCTCAGGAATATTAACACACTGACAGAGAACACAGATTAATATTAACACACTCACTGACACACTGTGTATATCATGACCCACAGTCAGATACACCCTATGAAGTGTAAAACACCCCCACTGTCCTCAGTAATATTAACACACTGACAGAGAACACAGATTAATAGTAACACACTCACTGACACACTGTGTATATCATGACCCACAGTCAGATACACCCTGTGAAGTGTAAAACATCCCACTGTCCTCAGTAATATTAACACACTGACAGAGTACACAGATTAATATTAACAGACTCACTGACACACTGTGTATATCATGACCCACAGTCAGATACACCCTGTGAAGTGTAAAACACCCCCACTGTCCTCAGTAATATTAACACACTGACAGAGAATACAGATTAATATTAACATACTCACTGACACACTGTGTACATCATGACCCACAGTCAGATACACCCTGTGAAGTGTAAAACACCCCCACTGTCCTCAGTAATATTAACACACTGACAGAGAACACAGATTAATATTAACACACTCACTGACAAACTGTGTACATCATGACCCACAGTCAGATACACCCTGTGAAGTGTAAAACACCCCCACTGTCCTCAGTAATATTAACACACTGACAGAGAACACAGATTAATATTAACACACTCACTGACACACTGTGTATATCATGACCCACAGTCAGATAAACCCTGTGAAGTGTAAAACACCCCCACTGTCCTCAGTAATATTAACACACTGACAGAGAACACAGATTAATATTAACACACTCACTGACACACTGTGTACATCATGACCCACAGTCAGATACACCCTGTGAAGTGTAAAACACCCCCACTGTCCTCAGTAATATTAACACACTGACAGAGAACACAGATTAATATTAACATACTCACTGACACACTGTGTACATCATGACCCACAGTCAGATACACCCTGTGAAGTGTAAAACACCCCCACTGTCCTCAGTAATATTAACACACTGACAGAGAACACAGATTAATATTAACACACTCACTGACGCACTGTGTACATCATGACCCACAGTCAGATACACCCTGTGAAGTGTAAAACACCCCCACTGTCCTCAGTAATATTAACACACTGACAGAGAACACAGATTAATATTAACACACTCACTGACACACTGTGTATATCATGACCCACAGTCAGATACACCCTGTGAAATGTAAAACACCCCCACTGTCCTCAGTAATATTAACACACTGACAGAGAACACAGATTAATATTAACACACTCACTGACACACTGTGTACATCATGACCCACAGTCAGATACACCCTGTGAAGTGTAAAACACCCCCACTGTCCTCAGGAATATTAACACACTGACAGAGAACACAGATTAATATTAACATACTCACTGACACACTGTGTATATCATGACCCACAGTAAGATACACCCTGTGAAGTGTAAAACACCCCCACTGTCCTCAGTAATATTAACACACTGACAGAGAACACAGATTAATATTAACACACTCACTGACACACTGTGTATATCATGACTCACAGTCAGATACACCCTGTGAAGTGTAAAACACCCCCACTGTCCTCAGTAATATTAACACACTGACAGAGAACACAGATTAATATTAACACACTCACTGACACACTGTGTACATCATGACCCACAGTCAGATACACCCTGTGAAGTGTAAAACACCCCCACTGTCCTCAGTAATATTAACACACTGACAGAGAACACAGATTAATATTAACATACTCACTGACACACTGTGTACATCATGACCCACAGTCAGATACACCCTGTGAAGTGTAAAACACCCCCACTGTCCTCAGTAATATTAACACACTGACAGAGAACACAGATTAATATTAACACACTCACTGACACACTGTGTACATCATGACCCACAGTCAGATACACCCTGTGAAGTGCAAAACACCCCCACTGTCCTCAGTAATATTAACACACTGACAGAGAACACAGATTAATATTAACACACTCACTGACACACTGTGTATATCATGACCCACAGTCAGATACACCCTGTGAAATGTAAAACACCCCCACTGTCCTCAGTAATATTAACACACTGACAGAGAACACAGATTAATATTAACACACTCACTGACACACTGTGTACATCATGACCCACAGTCAGATACACCCTGTGAAGTGTAAAACACCCCCACTGTCCTCAGGAATATTAACACACTGACAGAGAACACAGATTAATATTAACATACTCACTGACACACTGTGTATATCATGACCCACAGTAAGATACACCCTGTGAAGTGTAAAACACCCCCACTGTCCTCAGGAATATTAACACACTGACAGAGAACACAGATTAATATTAACACACTCACTGACACACTGTGTATATAATGACCCACAGTCAGATACACCCTGTGAAGTGTAAAACACCCCCACTGTCCTCAGTAATATTAACACACTGACAGAGAACACAGATTAATATTAACACACTCACTGACACACTGTGTATATCATGACCCACAGTCAGATACACCCTGTGAAGTGTAAAACACCCCCACTGTCCTCAGTAATATTAACACACTGACAGAGAACACAGATTAATATTAACACACTCACTGACACACTGTGTATATCATGACCCACAGTCAGATACACCCTGTGAAGTGTAAAACATCCCCACTGTCCTCAGGAATATTAACACACTGACAGAGAACACAGATTAATATTAACACACTCACTGACACACTGTGTACATCATGACCCACAGTCAGATAAACCCTGTGCAGTGTAAAACACCCCCACTGTCCTCAGTAATATTAACACACTGACAGAGAACACAGATTAATATTAACACACTCACTGACACACTGTGTATATCATGACTCACAGTCAGATACACCCTGTGAAGTGTAAAACACCCCCACTGTCCTCAGTAATATTAACACACTGACAGAGAACACAGATTAATATTAACAGTCTCACTGACACATTGTGTATATCATGACCCATAGTCAGATACACCCTGTGAAGTGTAAAACACCCCCACTGTCCTCAGTAATATTAACACACTGACAGAGAACACAGATTAATATTAACACACTCACTGACACACTGTGTATATCATGACCCACAGTCAGATAAACCCTGTGAAGTGTAAAACACCCCCACTGTCCTCAGCAATATTAACACACTGACAGAGAACACAGATTAATATTAACACACTCACTGACACACTGTGTATATCATGACCCACAGTCAGATACACCCTGTGAAGTGTAAAACACACCCACTGTCCTCAGCAATATTAACACACTGACAGAGAACACAGATTAATATTAACACACTCACTGACATACTGTGTATATCATGACCCACAGTCAGATAAACCCGGTGAAGTGTAAAACACCCCCACTGTCCTCAGCAATATTAACACACTGACAGAGAACACAGATTAATATTAACACACTCACTGACACACTGTGTATATCATGACCCACAGTCAGATACACCCTGTGAAGTGTAAAACACCCCCACTGTCCTCAGTAATATTAACACACTGACAGAGAACACAGATTAATATTAACACACTCACTGACACACTGTGTATATCATGACTCACAGTCAGATACACCCTGTGAAGTGTAAAACACCCCCACTGTCCTCAGTAATATTAACACACTGACAGAGAACACAGATTAATATTAACACGCTCACTGACACACTGTGTATATCATGACCCATAGTCAGATACACCCTGTGAAGTGTAAAACACCCCCACTGTCCTCAGGAATATTAACACACTGACAGAGAACACAGATTAATATTAACACACTCACTGACACACTGTGTAAATCATGACCCAGAGTCAGATACACCCTGTGAAGTGTAAAACACCCCCACTGTCCTCGGTAATATTAACACACTGACAGAGAACACAGATTAATATTAACACACTCACTGACACACTGTGTACATCATGACCCACAGTCAGATACACCCTGTGAAGTGTAAAACACCCCCACTGTCCTCAGGAATATTAACACACTGACAGAGAACACAGATTAATATTAACACACTCACTGACACACTGTGCATATCATGACCCACAGCCAGATAAACCCTGTGAAGTGTAAAACACCCCCACTGTCCTCAGTAATATTAACACACTGACAGAGAACACAGATTAATATTAACACACTCACTGACACACTGTGTATATCATGACCCACAGTCAGATACACCCTGTGAAGTGTAAAACACCCCACTGTCCTCAGGAATATTAACACACTGACAGAGAACACAGATTAATATTAACACTCTCACTGACACACTGTGTATATCATGACCCACAGTCAGATACACCCTGTGAAGTGTAAAACACCCCCACTGTCCTCAGGAATATTAACACACTGACAGAGAACACAGATTAATATTAACACACTCACTGACACACTGTGTACATCATGACCCACATTCAGATACACCCTGTGAAATGTAAAACACCCCCACTGTCCTCAGGAATATTAACACACTGACAGAGAACTCAGATTAATATTGACACACTCACTGACACACTTTGTACATCATGACCCACAGTCAGATACACCCTGTGAAATGTAAAACACCCCCACTGTCCTCAGTAATATTAACACACTGACAGAGAACACAGATTAATATTAACACACTCACTGACACACTGTGTATATCATGACCCACAGTCAGATACACACTGTGAAGTGTAAAACACCCCCACTGTCCTCAGTAATATTAACACACGGACAGAGAACACAGATTAATATTAACACACTCACTGACACACTGTGTACATCATGACCCACAGTCAGATACACCCTGTGAAGTGTAAAACACCCCCACTGTCCTCAGGAATATTAACACACTGACAGAGAACACAGATTAATATTGACACACTCACTGACACACTGTGTACATCATGACCCTCAGTCAGATACACCCTGTGAAGTGTAAAACACCCCCACTGTCCTCAGTAATATTAACACACTGACAGAGAACACAGATTAATATTAACACACTCACTGACACACTGTGTATATCATGACCCACAGTCAGATACACCCTGTGAAGTGTAAAACACCCCCACTGTCCTCAGTAATATTAACACACTGACAGAGAACACAGATTAATGTTAACACACTCACTGACAAACTGTGTACATCATGACCCACAGTCAGATACACCCTGTGAAGTGTAAAACACCCCCACTGTCCTCAGTAATATTAACACACTGACAGAGAACACAGATTAATATTAACACACTCACTGACACACTGTGTATATCATGATCCACAGTCAGATACACCCTGTGAAGTGTAAAACACCCCCACTGTCCTCAGTAATATTAACACACTGACAGAGAACACAGATTAATATTAACACATTCACTGACACACTGTGTACATCATGACCCACAGTCAGATAAACCCTGTGAAGTGTAAAACACCCCCACTGTCCTCAGTAATATTAACACACTGACAGAGAACACAGATTAATATTAACACACTCACTGACACACTGTGTACATCATGACCCACAGTCAGATACACCCTGTGAAGTGTAAAACACCCCCACTGTCCTCAGGAATATTAACACACTGACAGAGAACACAGATTAATATTAAAACACTCACTGACACACTGTGTATATCATGACCCACAGTCAGATACACCCTGTGAAGTGTAAAACACCCCCACTGTCCTCACGAATATTAACACACTGACAGAGAACACAGATTAATATTAACAGACTCACTGACACACTGTGTATATCATGACCCACAGTCAGATACACCCTGTGAAGTGTAAAACACCCCCACTGTCCTCAGTAATATTAACACACTGACAGAGAACACAGATTAATATTAACACACTCAATGACACACTGTGTATATCATGACCCACAGTCAGATAAACCCTGTGAAGTGTAAAACACCCCCACTGTCCTCAGTAATATTAACACACTGACAGAGAACACAGATTAATATTAACACACTCACTGACACACTGTGTATATCATGACCCACAGGCAGATACACCCTGTGAAGTGTAAAACATCCCCACTGTCCTCAGTAATATTAACACACTGACAGAGAACACAGATTAATATTAACACACTCACTGACACACTGTGTATATCATGACCCACAGCCAGATAAACCCTGTGAAGTGTAAAACACCCCCACTGTCCTCAGTAATATTAACACACTGACAGAGAACACAGATTAATATTAACACACTCACTGACACACTGTGTACATCAAGACCCACAGTCAGATAAACCCTGTGAAGTGTAAAACACCCCCACTGTCCTCAGGAATATTAACACACTGACAGAGAACTCAGATTAATATTAACACACTCACTGACACACTGTGTATATCATGACCCACAGTCAGATACACCCTATGAAGTGTAAAACACCCCCACTGTCCTCAGGAATATTAACACACTGACAGAGAACACAGATTAATATTAACACACTCACTGACACACTGTGTATATCATGACCCACAGTCAGATACGCCCTATGAAGTGTAAAACACCCCCACTGTCCTCAGTAATATTAACACACTGACAGAGAACACAGATTAATATTAACACACTCACTGACACACTGTGTATATCATGACCCACAGTCAGATACACCCTGTGAAGTGTAAAACATCCCCACTGTCCTCAGTAATATTAACACACTGACAGAGAACACAGATTAATATTAACACACTCACTGACACACTGTGTATATCATGACACACAGCCAGATAAACCCTGTGAAGTGTAAAACACCCCCACTGTCCTCAGTAATATTAACACACTGACAGAGAACACAGATTAATATTAACACACTCACTGACACACTGTGTATATCATGACCCACAGCCAGATACACCCTGTGAAGTGTAAAACACCCCCACTGTCCTCAGGAATATTAACACACTGACAGAGAACACAGATTAATATTAACACACTCACTGACACACTGTGTACATCATGACCCACAGTCAGATACACCCTGTGAAGTGTAAAACATCCCCACTGCCCTCAGGAATATTAACACACTGACAGAGAACACAGATTAATATTAACACACTCACTGATACACTGTGTATATCATGACTCACAGTCAGATAAACCCTGTGAAGTGTAAAACACCCCCACTGTCCTCAGCAATATTAACACACTGACAGAGAACACAGATTAATATTAACACACTCACTGACACACTGTGTACATCATGACCCACAGTTAGATACACCCTGTGAAGTGTAAAACACCCCCACTGTCCTCAGTAATATTAACACACTGACAGAGAACACAGATTAATATTAACACACTCACTGACACACTGTGTATATCATGACCCACAGTCAGATAAACCCTGTGAAGTGTAAAACACCCCCACTGTCCTCAGTAATATTAACACACTGACAGAGAACACAGATTAATATTAACACACTCACTGACACACTGTGTACATCATGACCCACAGTCAGATAAACCCTGTGAAGTGTAAAACACCCCCACTGTCCTCAGGAATATTAACACACTGACAGAGAACACAGATTAATATTAACACACTCACTGACACACTGTGTATATCATGACCCACAGTCAGATACACCCTGTGAAGTGTAAAACACCCCCACTGTCCTCAGGAATATTAACACACTGACAGAGAACACAGATTAATATTAACACACTCACTGACACACTGTGTATATCATGACCCACAGTCAGATACACCCTGTGAAGTGTAAAACACCCCCACTGTCCTCAGTAATATTAACACACTGACAGAGAACACAGATTAATATTAACACACTCACTGACACACTGTGTATATCATGACCCACAGTCAGATACACCCTATGAAGTGTAAAACACCCCCACTGTCCTCAGGAATATTAACACACTGACAGAGAACACAGATTAATATTAACACACTCACTGACACACTGTGTATATCATGACCCACAGTCAGATACACCCTATGAAGTGTAAAACACCCCCACTGTCCTCAGTAATATTAACACACTGACAGAGAACACAGATTAATATTAACACACTCACTGACACACTGTGTATATCATGACCCACAGTCAGATACACCCTGTGAAGTGTAAAACATCCCCACTGTCCTCAGTAATATTAACACACTGACAGAGAACACAGATTAATATTAACACACTCACTGACACACTGTGTATATCATGACCCACAGTCAGATACACCCTGTGAAGTGTAAAACACCCCCACTGTCCTCAGTAATATTAACACACTGACAGAGTACACAGATTAATATTAACACGCTCACTGACACACTGTGTATATCATGACCCACAGTCAGATACACCCTGTGAAGTGTAAAACATCCCCACTGTCCTCAGTAATATTAACACACTGACAGAGAACACAGATTAATATTAACACACTCACTGACACACTGTGTATATCATGACCCACAGTCAGATACACCCTGTGAAGTGTAAAACATCCCCACTGTCCTCAGGAATATTAACACACTAACAGAGAACACAGATTAATATTAACACACTCACTGACACACTGTGTACATCATGACCCACAGTCAGATAAACCCTGTGAAGTGTAAAACACCCCCACTGTCCTCAGCAATATTAACACACTGACAGAGAACACAGATTAATATTAACACACTCACTGACACGCTGTGTATATCATGACCCACAGTCAGATACACCCTGAGAAGTGTAAAACACCCCCACTGTCCTCAGTAATATTAACACACTGACAGAGAACACAGATTAATATTAACACACTCACTGACACACTGTGTATATCATGACCCACAGTCAGATAAACCCTGTGAAGTGTAAAACACCCCCACTGTCCTCAGTAATATTAACACACTGACAGAGAACACAGATTAATATTAACACACTCACTGACACACTGTGTACATTATGACCCACAGTCAGATAAACCCTGTGAAGTGTAAAACACCCCCACTGTCCTCAGGAATATTAACATACTGACAGAGAACACAGATTAATATTAACACACTCACTGACACACTGTGTATATCATGACCCACAGTCAGATACACCCTATGAAGTGTAAAACAGCCCCACTGTCCTCAGGAATATTAACACACTGACAGAGAACACAGATTAATATTAACACACTCACTGACACACTGTGTATATCATGACCCACAGTCAGATACACCCTATGAAGTGTAAAACACCCCCACTGTCCTCAGTAATATTAACACACTGACAGAGAACACAGATTAATATTAACACACTCACTGACACACTGTGTATATCATGACCCACAGTCAGATACACCCTGTGAAGTGTAAAACATCCCCACTGTCCTCAGTAATATTAACACACTGACAGAGAACACAGATTAATATTAACACACTCACTGACACACTGTGTATATCATGACCCACAGCCAGATAAACCCTGTGAAGTGTAAAACACCCCCACTGTCCTCAGTAATATTAACACACTGACAGGGAACACAGATTAATATTAACACACTCACTGACACACTGTGTATATCATGACCCACAGCCAGATACACCCTGTGAAGTGTAAAACACCCCCACTGTCCTCAGGAATATTAACACACTGACAGAGAACTCAGATTAATATTAACACACTCACTGACACACTGTGTATATCATGACCCACAGCCAGATACACCCTGTGAAGTGTAAAACACCCCCACTGTCCTCAGGAATATTAACACACTGACAGAGAACTCAGATTAATATTAACACACTCACTGACACACTGTGTACATCATGACCCACAGTCAGATACACCCTGTGAAGTGTAAAACACCCCCACTGTCCTCAGGAATATTAACACACTGACAGAGAACTCAGATTAATATTAACACACTCACTGACACACTGTGTGTATCATGACCCACAGTCAGATACACCCTGTGAAGTGTAAAACACCCCCACTGTCCTCAGTAATATTAACACACTGAGAGAGAACACAGATTAATATTAACACTCTCACTGACACACTGTGTATATCATGACCCACAGTCAGATACACCCTGTGAAGTGTAAAACATCCCCACTGTCCTCAGGAATATTAACACACTGACAGAGAACACAGATTAATATTAACACACTCACTGACACACTGTGTATATCATGACCCACAGTCAGATACACCCTGTGAAGTGCAAAACACCCCCACTGTCCTCAGTAATATTAACACACTGATAGAGAACACAGATTAATATTAACACACTCACTGACACACTGTGTACATCATGACCCACAGTCAGATACACCCTGTGAAGTGTAAAACACCCCCACTGTCCTCAGGAATATTAACACACTGACAGAGAACACAGATTAATATTAACACACTCACTGACACACTGTGTACATCATGACCCACAGTCAGATACACCCTGTGAAGTGTAAAACATCCCCACTGCCCTCAGGAATATTAACACACTGACAGAGAACACAGATTAATATTAACACACTCACTGACACACTGTGTATATCATGACCCACAGTCAGATAAACCCTGTGAAGTGTAAAACACCCCCACTGTCCTCAGTAATATTAACACACTGACAGAGAACACAGATTAATATTAACACACTCACTGACACACTGTGTATATCATGACCCACAGTCAGATACACCCTGTGAAGTGTAAAACACCCCCACTGTCCTCAGGAATATTAACACACTGACAGAGTACACAGATTAATATTAACACACTCACTGACACACTGTGTATATCATGACCCACAGTCAGATACACCCTGTGAAGTGTAAAACACCCCCACTGTCCTCAGTAATATTAACACACTGACAGAGTACACAGATTAATATTAACACACTCACTGACACACTGTGTATATCATGAACAACAGTCAGATACACCCTGTGAAGTGTAAAACACCCCCACTGTCCTCAGTAATATTAACACACTGACAGAGTACACAGATTAATATTAACACACTCACTGACACACTGTGTACATCATGACCCACAGTCAGATACACCCTGTGAAGTGTAAAACATCCCCACTGTCCTCAGGAATATTAACACACTGACAGAGAACACAGATTAATATTAACACACTCACTGACACACTGTGTATATCATGACCCACAGCCAGATACAACCTGTGAAGTGTAAAACACCCCCACTGTCCTCAGGAATATTAACACACTGACAGAGAACACAGATTAATATTAACACACTCACTGACACACTGTGTACATCATGACCCACAGTCAGATACACCCTGTGAAGTGTAAAACATCCCCACTGCCCTCAGGAATATTAACACACTGACAGAGAACACAGATTAATATTAACACACTCACTGACACACTGTGTATATCATGACCCACAGTCAGATAAACCCTGTGAAGTGTAAAACACCCCCACTGTCCTCAGCAATATTAACACACTGACAGAGAACACAGATTAATATTAACACACTCACTGACACACTGTGTATATCATGACCCACAGTCAGATACACCCTGTGAAGTGTAAAACACCCCCACTGTCCTCAGTAATATTAACACACTGACAGAGAACACAGATTAATATTAACACACTCACTGACACACTGTGTATATCATGACCCACAGTCAGATACACCCTGTGAAGTGTAAAACACCCCCACTGTCCTCAGTAATATTAACACACTGACAGAGAACACAGATTAATATTAACACACTCACTGACACACTGTGTATATCATGACCCACAGTCAGATAAACCCTGTGAAGTGTAAAACACCCCCACTGTCCTCAGGAATATTAACACACTGACAGAGAACACAGATTAATATTAACACACTCACTGACACACTGTGTATATCATGACCCACAGTCAGATACACCCTATGAAGTGTAAAACACCCCCACTGTCCTCAGGAATATTAACACACTGACAGAGAACACAGATTAATATTAACACACTCACTGACACACTGTGTATATCATGACCCACAGTCAGATACACCCTATGAAGTGTAAAACACCCCCACTGTCCTCAGTAATATTAACACACTGACAGAGAACACAGATTAATATTAACACACTCACTGACACACTGTGTATATCATGACCCACAGTCAGATACACCCTGTGAAGTGTAAAACATCCCCACTGTCCTCAGTAATATTAACACACTGACAGAGAACACAGATTAATATTAACACACTCACTGACACACTGTGTATATCATGACCCACAGCCAGATAAACCCTGTGAAGTGTAAAACACCCCCACTGTCCTCAGCAATATTAACACACTGACAGAGAACACAGATTAATATTAACACACTCACTGACACGCTGTGTATATCATGACCCACAGTCAGATACACCCTGTGAAGTGTAAAACACCCCCACTGTCCTCAGTAATATTAACACACTGACAGAGAACACAGATTAATATTAACACACTCACTGACACACTGTGTATATCATGACCCACAGTCAGATAAACCCTGTGAAGTGTAAAACACCCCCACTGTCCTCAGGAATATTAACATACTGACAGAGAACACAGATTAATATTAACACACTCACTGACACACTGTGTATATCATGACCCACAGTCAGATACACCCTATGAAGTGTAAAACACCCCCACTGTCCTCAGGAATATTAACACACTGACAGAGAACACAGATTAATATTAACACACTCACTGACACACTGTGTATATCATGACCCACAGTCAGATACACCCTATGAAGTGTAAAACACCCCCACTGTCCTCAGTAATATTAACACACTGACAGAGAACACAGATTAATATTAACACACTCACTGACACACTGTGTATATCATGACCCACAGTCAGATACACCCTGTGAAGTGTAAAACATCCCCACTGTCCTCAGTAATATTAACACACTGACAGAGAACACAGATTAATAGTAACACACTCACTGACACACTGTGTATATCATGACCCACAGTCAGATACACCCTGTGAAGTGTAAAGCATCCCCACTGTCCTCAGGAATATTAACACACTGACAGAGAACACAGATTAATATTAACACACTCACTGACACACTGTGTATATCATGACCCACAGTCAGATACACCCTGTGAAGTGTAAAACACCCCCACCGTCCTCAGCAATATTAACACACTGACAGAGAACACAGATTAATATTAACACACTCACTGACACACTGTGTATATCATGACCCACAGCCAGATAAACCCTGTGAAGTGTAAAACACCCCCACTGTCCTCAGTAATATTAACACACTGACAGGGAACACAGATTAATATTAACACACTCACTGACACACTGTGTATATCATGACCCACAGCCAGATACACCCTGTGAAGTGTAAAACACCCCCACTGTCCTCAGGAATATTAACACACTGACAGAGAACTCAGATTAATATTAACACACTCACTGACACACTGTGTATATCATGACCCACAGCCAGATACACCCTGTGAAGTGTAAAACACCCCCACTGTCCTCAGGAATATTAACACACTGACAGAGAACTCAGATTAATATTAACACACTCACTGACACACTGTGTACATCATGACCCACAGTCAGATACACCCTGTGAAGTGTAAAACACCCCCACTGTCCTCAGGAATATTAACACACTGACAGAGAACTCAGATTAATATTAACACACTCACTGACACACTGTGTGTATCATGACCCACAGTCAGATACACCCTGTGAAGTGTAAAACACCCCCACTGTCCTCAGTAATATTAACACACTGACAGAGAACACAGATTAATATTACCACACTCACTGACACACTGTGTACATCATGACCCACAGTCAGATAAACCCTGTGAAGTGTAAAACACCCCACTGTCCTCAGTAATATTAACACACTGACAGGGAACACAGATTAATATTAACACACTCACTGACACACTGTGTATATCATGACCCACAGCCAGATACACCCTGTGAAGTGTAAAACACCCCCACTGTCCTCAGGAATATTAACACACTGACAGAGAACTCAGATTAATATTAACACACTCACTGACACACTGTGTACATCATGACCCACAGTCAGATACACCCTGTGAAGTGTAAAACATCCCCACTGCCCTCAGGAATATTAACACACTGACAGAGAACACAGATTAATATTAACACACTCACTGACACACTGTGTATATCATGACCCACAGTCAGATAAACCCTGTGAAGTGTAAAACACCCCCACTGTCCTCAGCAATATTAACACACTGACAGAGAACACAGATTAATATTAACACACTCACTGACACGCTGTGTATATCATGACCCACAGTCAGATACACCCTGTGAAGTGTAAAACACCCCCACTGTCCTCAGTAATATTAACAAACTGACAGAGAACACAGATTAATATTAACACACTCACTGACACACTGTGTATATCATGACCCACAGTCAGATAAACCCTGTGAAGTGTAAAACACCCCCACTGTCCTCAGGAATATTAACATACTGACAGAGAACACAGATTAATATTAACACACTCACTGACACACTGTGTATATCATGACCCACAGTCAGATACACCCTATGAAGTGTAAAACACCCCCACTGTCCTCAGGAATATTAACACACTGACAGAGAACACAGATTAATATTAACACACTCACTGACACACTGTGTATATCATGACCCACAGTCAGATACACCCTATGAAGTGTAAAACACCCCCACTGTCCTCAGTAATATTAACACACAGACAGAGAACACAGATTAATATTAACACACTCACTGACACACTGTGTATATCATGACCCACAGTCAGATACACCCTGTGAAGTGTAAAACATCCCCACTGTCCTCAGTAATATTAACACACTGACAGAGAACACAGATTAATATTACCACACTCACTGACACACTGTGTATATCATGACCCACAGCCAGATAAACCCTGTGAAGTGTAAAACACCCCCACTGTCCTCAGCAATATTAACACACTGACAGAGAACACAGATTAATATTAACACACTGACTGACACGCTGTGTATATCATGACCCACAGTCAGATACACCCTGTGAAGTGTAAAACACCCCCACTGTCCTCAGGAATATTAACACACTGACAGAGAACACAGATTAATATTAACACACTCACTGACACACTGTGTATATCATGACCCACAGTCAGATAAACCCTGTGAAGTGTAAAACACCCCCACTGTCCTCAGGAATATTAACATACTGACAGAGAACACAGATTAATATTAACACACTCACTGACACACTGTGTATATCATGACCCACAGTCAGATACACCCTATGAAGTGTAAAACACCCCCACTGTCCTCAGGAATATTAACACACTGACAGAGAACACAGATTAATATTAACACACTCACTGACACACTGTGTATATCATGACCCACAGTCAGATACACCCTATGAAGTGTAAAACACCCCCACTGTCCTCAGTAATATTAACACACTGACAGAGAACACAGATTAATATTAACACACTCACTGACACACTGTGTATATCATGACCCACAGTCAGATACACCCTGTGAAGTGTAAAACATCCCCACTGTCCTCAGTAATATTAACACACTGACAGAGAACACAGATTAATATTAACACACTCACTGACACACTGTGTATATCATGACCCACAGCCAGATAAACCCTGTGAAGTGTAAAACACCCCCACTGTCCTCAGTAATATTAACACACTGACAGGGAACACAGATTAATATTAACACACTCACTGACACACTGTGTATATCATGAACCACAGCCAGATACACCCTGTGAAGTGTAAAACACCCCCACTGTCCTCAGGAATATTAACACACTGACAGAGAACTCAGATTAATATTAACACACTCACTGACACACTGTGTATATCATGACCCACAGCCAGATACACCCTGTGAAGTGTAAAACACCCCCACTGTCCTCAGGAATATTAACACACTGACAGAGAACTCAGATTAATATTTACACACTCACTGACACACTGTGTACATCATGACCCACAGTCAGATACACCCTGTGAAGTGTAAAACACCCCCACTGTCCTCAGGAATATTAACACACTGACAGAGAACTCAGATTAATATTAACACACTCACTGACACACTGTGTGTATCATGACCCACAGTCAGATACACCCTGTGAAGTGTAAAACACCCCCACTGTCCTCAGTAATATTAACACACTGACAGAGAACACAGATTAATATTACCACACTCACTGACACACTGTGTACATCATGACCCACAGTCAGATAAACCCTGTGAAGTGTAAAACACCCCACTGTCCTCAATAATATTAACACACTGACAGGGAACACAGATTAATATTAACACACTCACTGGCACACTGTGTATATCATGACCCACAGCCAGATACACCCTGTGAAGTGTAAAACACCCCCACTGTCCTCAGGAATATTAACACACTGACAGAGAACTCAGATTAATATTAACACACTCACTGACACACTGTGTACATCATGACCCACAGTCAGATACACCCTATGAAGTGTAAAACACCCCCACTGTCCTCAGGAATATTAACACACTGACAGAGAACACAGATTAATATTAACACACTCACTGACACACTGTGTATATCATGACCCACAGTCAGATACACCCTATGAAGTGTAAAACACCCCCACTGTCCTCAGTAATATTAACACACTGACAGAGAACACAGATTAATATTAACACACTCACTGACACACTGTGTATATCATGACCCACAGTCAGATAAACCCTGTGAAGTGTAAAACACCCCCACTGTCCTCAGGAATATTAACACACTGACAGAGAACACAGATTAATATTAACACACTCACTGACACACTGTGTATATCATGACCCACAGTCAGATACACCCTATGAAGTGTAAAACACCCCCACTGTCCTCAGGAATATTAACACACTGACAGAGAACACAGATTAATATTAACACACTCACTGACACACTGTGTATATCATGACCCACAGTCAGATACACCCTATGAAGTGTAAAACACCCCCACTGTCCTCAGTAATATTAACACACTGACAGAGAACACAGATTAATATTAACACACTCACTGACACACTGTGTATATCATGACCCACAGTCAGATACACCCTGTGATGTGTAAAACATCCCCACTGTCCTCAGTAATATTAACACACTGACAGAGAACACAGATTAATATTAACACACTCACTGACACACTGTGTATATCATGACCCACAGCCAGATAAACCCTGTGAAGTGTAAAACACCCCCACTGTCCTCAGTAATATTAACACACTGACAGGGAACACAGATTAATATTGACACACTCACTGACACACTGTGTATATCATGACCCACAGCCAGATACACCCTGTGAAGTGTAAAACAGCCCCACTGTCCTCAGGAATATTAACACACTGACAGAGAACACAGATTAATATTAACACACTCACTGACACACTGTGTACATCATGACCCACAGTCAGGTACACCCTGTGAAGTGTAAAACATCCCCACTGCCCTCAGGAATATTAACACACTGACAGAGAACACAGATTAATATTAACACACTCACTGACACACTGTGTATATCATGACCCACAGTCAGATAAACCCTGTGAAGTGTAAAACACCCCCACTGTCCTCAGCAATATTAACACACTGACAGAGAACACAGATTAATATTAAAACACTCACTGACACGCTGTGTATATCATGACCCACAGTCAGATACACCCTGTGAAGTGTAAAACACCCCCACTGTCCTCAGTAATATTAACAGCCCGACAGAGAACACAGATTAATATTAACACACTCACTGACACACTGTGTATATCATGACTCACAGTCAGATACACCCTGTGAAGTGTAAAACACCCCCGCTGTCCTCAGTAATATTAACACACTGACAGAGAACACAGATTAATATTAACACACTCACTGACACACTGTGTATATCATGACCCACAGTCAGATACACCCTGTGAAGTGTAAAACACCCCCACTGTCCTGAGTAATATTAACACACTGACAGAGAACACAGATTAATATTAACACACTCACTGACACACTTTGTACATCATGACCCATAGTCAGATACACCCTGTGAAGTGTAAAACACCCCCACTGTCCTCAGGAATATTAACACACTGACAGAGAACACAGATTAATATTAACACACTCACTGACACACTGTGTATATCATGACCCAGAGTCAGATACACCCTGTGAAGTGTAAAACACCCCCACTGTCCTCGGTAATATTAACACACTGACAGAGAACACAGATTAATATTAACACACTCACTGACACACTGTGTACATCATGACCCACAGTCAGATACACCCTGTGAAGTGTAAAACACCCCCACTGTCCTCAGGAATATTAACACACTGACAGAGAACACAGATTAATATTAACACACTCACTGACACACTGTGCATATCATGACCCACAGCCAGATAAACCCTGTGAAGTGTAAAACACCCCCACTGTCCTCAGTAATATTAACACACTGACAGAGAACACAGATTAATATTAACACACTCACTGACACACTGTGTATATCATGACCCACAGTCAGAGACACCCTGTGAAGTGTAAAACACCCCACTGTCCTCAGGAATATTAACACACTGACAGAGAACACAGATTAATATTAACACTCTCACTGACACACTGTGTATATCATGACCCACAGTCAGATACACCCTGTGAAGTGTAAAACACCCCCACTGTCCTCAGGAATATTAACACACTGACAGAGAACACAGATTAATATTAACACACTCACTGACACACTGTGTACATCATGACCCACAGTCAGATACACCCTGTGAAGTGTAAAACACCCCCACTGTCCTCAGGAATATTAACACACTGACAGAGAACACAGATTAATATTGACACACTCACTGACACACTGTGTACATCATGACCCACAGTCAGATACACCCTGTGAAGTGTAAAACACCCCCACTGTCCTCAGTAATATTAACACACTGACAGAGAACACAGATTAATATTAACACACTCACTGACACACTGTGTACATCATGACCCACAGTCAGATACACCCTGTGAAGTGTAAAACATCCCCACTGCCCTCAGGAATATTAACACACTGACAGAGAACACAGATTAATATTAACACACTCACTGACACACTGTGTATATCATGACCCACAGTCAGATAAACCCTGTGAAGTGTAAAACACCCCCACTGTCCTCAGCAATATTAACACACTGACAGAGAACACAGATTAATATTAAAACACTCACTGACACGCTGTGTATATCATGACCCACAGTCAGATACACCCTGTGAAGTGTAAAACACCCCCACTGTCCTCAGTAATATTAACAGCCCGACAGAGAACACAGATTAATATTAACACACTCACTGACACACTGTGTATATCATGACTCACAGTCAGATACACCCTGTGAAGTGTAAAACACCCCCGCTGTCCTCAGTAATATTAACACACTGACAGAGAACACAGATTAATATTAACACACTCACTGACACACTGTGTATATCATGACCCACAGTCAGATACACCCTGTGAAGTGTAAAACACCCCCACTGTCCTGAGTAATATTAACACACTGACAGAGAACACAGATTAATATTAACACACTCACTGACACACTTTGTACATCATGACCCATAGTCAGATACACCCTGTGAAGTGTAAAACACCCCCACTGTCCTCAGGAATATTAACACACTGACAGAGAACACAGATTAATATTAACACACTCACTGACACACTGTGTATATCATGACCCAGAGTCAGATACACCCTGTGAAGTGTAAAACACCCCCACTGTCCTCGGTAATATTAACACACTGACAGAGAACACATATTAATATTAACACACTCACTGACACACTGTGTACATCATGACCCACAGTCAGATACACCCTGTGAAGTGTAAAACACCCCCACTGTCCTCAGGAATATTAACACACTGACAGAGAACACAGATTAATATTAACACACTCACTGACACACTGTGTATATCATGACTCACAGTCAGATGCACCCTGTGAAGTGTAAAACATCCCCACTGTCCTCAGTAATATTAACACACTGACAGAGAACACAGATTAATATTAACACACTCACTGACACACTGTGTATATCATGACCCACAGTCAGATACACCCTGTGAAGTGTAAAACACCCCCACTGTCCTCAGGAATATTAACACACTGACAGAGAACACAGATTAATATTAACACACTCACTGACACACTGTGCATATCATGACCCACAGCCAGATAAACCCTGTGAAGTGTAAAACACCCCCACTGTCCTCAGTAATATTAACACACTGACAGAGAACACAGATTAATATTAACACACTCACTGACACACTGTGTATATCATGACCCACAGTCAGATACACCCTGTGAAGTGTAAAACACCCCACTGTCCTCAGGAATATTAACACACTGACAGAGAACACAGATTAATATTAACACTCTCACTGTCACACTGTGTATATCATGACCCACAGTCAGATACACCCTGTGAAGTGTAAAACACCCCCACTGTCCTCAGGAATATTAACACACTGACAGAGAACACAGATTAATATTAACACACTCACTGACACACTGTGTACATCATGACCCACAGTCAGATACACCCTGTGAAGTGTAAAACACCCCCACTGTCCTCAGGAATATTAACACACTGACAGAGAACACAGATTAATATTGACACACTCACTGACACACTGTGTACATCATGACCCACAGTCAGATACACCCTGTGAAGTGTAAAACACCCCCACTGTCCTCAGTAATATTAACACACTGACAGAGAACACAGATTAATATTAACACACTCACTGACACACTGTGTATATCATGACCCACAGTCAGATGCACCCTGTGAAGTGTAAAACACCCCCACTGTCCTCAGTAATATTAACACACTGACAGAGAACACAGATTAATATTAACACACTCACTGACACACTGTGTACATCATGACCCACAGTCAGATACACCCTGTGAAGTGTAAAACACCCCCACTGTCCTCAGTAATATTAACACACTGACAGAGAACACAGATTAATATTAACACACTCACTGACACACTGTGTATATCATGATCCACAGTCAGATACACCCTGTGAAGTGTAAAACACCACCACTGTCCTCAGTAATATTAACACACTGACAGAGAACACAGATTAATATTAACACTTTCACTGACACACTGTGTACATCATGACCCACAGTCAGATACACCCTGTGAAGTGTAAAACACCCCCACTGTCATCAGGAATATTAACACACTGACAGAGAACACAGATTAATATTAAAACACTCACTGACACACTGTGTATATCATGACCCACAGTCAGATACACCCTGTGAAGTGTAAAACAGCCCCACTGTCCTCAGGAATATTAACACACTGACAGAGAACACAGATTAATATTAACACACTCACTGACACACAGTGTATATCATGACCCACAGTCAGATACACCCTGTGAAGTGTAAAACACCCCCACTGTCCTCAGTAATATTAACACACTGACAGAGAACACAGATTAATATTAACACACTCACTGACACACTGTGTATATCATGACCCACAGTCAGATACACCCTGTGAAGTGTAAAACACCCCCACTGTCCTCAGGAATATTAACACACTGACAGAGAACACAGATTAATATTAACACACTCACTGACACACTGTGCATATCATGACCCACAGCCAGATAAACCCTGTGAAGTGTAAAACACCCCCACTGTCCTCAGTAATATTAACACACTGACAGAGAACACAGATTAATATTAACACACTCACTGACACACTGTGTATATCATGACCCACAGTCAGATACACCCTGTGAAGTGTAAAACACCCCACTGTCCTCAGGAATATTAACACACTGACAGAGAACACAGATTAATATTAACACTCTCACTGACACACTGTGTATATCATGACCCACAGTCAGATACACCCTGTGAAGTGTAAAACACCCCCACTGTCCTCAGGAATATTAACACACTGACAGAGAACACAGATTAATATTAACACACTCACTGACACACTGTGTACATCATGACCCACAGTCAGATACACCCTGTGAAGTGTAAAACACCCCCACTGTCCTCAGGAATATTAACACACTGACAGAGAACACAGATTAATATTAAAACACTCACTGACACACTGTGTATATCATGACCCACAGTCAGATACACCCTGTGAAGTGTAAAACACCCCACTGTCCTCAGCAATATTAACACACTGACAGAGAACACAGATTAATATTAACACACTCACTGACACACTGTGTATATCATGACCCACAGTCAGATACACCCGGTGAACTGTAAAACACCCCACTGTCCTCAGCAATATTAACACACTGACAGAGAACACAGATTAATATTAACACACTCACTGACACACTGTGCATATCATGACCCACAGTCAGATACACCCTATGAAGTGTAAAACACCCCCACTGTCCTCAGTAATATTAACACACTGACAGAGAACACAGATTAATATTAACACACTCACTGACACACTGTGTATATCATGACCCACAGGCAGATACACCCTATGAAGTGTAAAACATCCCCACTGTCCTCAGTAATATTAACACACTGACAGAGAACACAGATTAATATTAACACACTCACTGACACACTGTGTATATCATGACCACAGCCAGATAAACCCTGTGAAGTGTAAAACACCCTCACTGTCCTCAGTAATATTAACACACTGACAGAGAACACAGATTAATATTAACACACTCACTGACACACTGTGTACATCATGACCCACAGTCAGATAAACCCTGTGAAGTGTAAAACACCCCCACTGTCCTCAGGAATATTAACACACTGACAGAGAACACAAATTAATATTAACACACTCACTGACACACTGTGTATATCATGAACCACAGTCAGATACACCCTGTGAAGTGTAAAACACCCCCACTGTCCTCAGTAATATTAACACACTGACAGAGAACACAGATTAATATTAACACACTCACTGACACACTGTGTATATCATGACCCACAGTCAGATAAACCCTGTGAAGTGTAAAACACCCCCACTGTCCTCAGTAATATTAACACACTGACAGAGAACACAGATTAATATTAACACACTCACTGACACACTGTGTATATCATGACCCACAGTCAGATACACCCTGTGAAGTGTAAAACACCCCCACTGTCCTCAGTAATATTAACACACTGACAGAGAACACAGATTAATATTAACACACTCACTGACACACTGTGTACATCATGACCCACAGTCAGATAAACCCTGTGAAGTGTAAAACACCCCCACTGTCCTCAGGAATATTAACACACTGACAGAGAACACAGATTAATATTAACACACTCACTGACACACTGTGTATATCATGACCCACAGTCAGATACACCCGGTGAAGTGTAAAACACCCCCACTGTCCTCAGTAATATTAACACACTGACAGAGAACACAGATTAATATTAACACACTCACTGACACACTATGTATATCATGACCCACAGTCAGATACACCCGGTGAAGTGTAAAACACCCCCACTGTCCTCAGTAATATTAACACACTGACAGAGAACACAGATTAATATTAACACACTCACTGACACACTGTGTATATCATGACCCACAGTCAGATACACCCGGTGAACTGTAAAACACCCCACTGTCCTCAGCAATATTAACACACTGACAGAGAACACAGATTAATATTAACACACTCACTGACACACTGTGTATATCATGACCCACAGTCAGATACACCCTATGAAGTGTAAAACACCCCCACTGTCCTCAGTAATATTAACACACTGACAGAGAACACAGATTAATATTAACACACTCACTGACACACTGTGTATATCATGACCCACAGGCAGATACACCCTGTGAAGTATAAAACATCCCCACTGTCCTCAGTAATATTAACACACTGACAGAGAACACAGATTAATATTAACACACTCACTGACACACTGTGTATATCATGACCACAGCCAGATAAACCCTGTGAAGTGTAAAACACCCTCACTGTCCTCAGTAATATTAACACACTGACAGAGAACACAGATTAATATTAACACACTCACTGACACACTGTGTACATCATGACCCACAGTCAGATAAACCCTGTGAAGTGTAAAACACCCCCACTGTCCTCAGGAATATTAACACACTGACAGAGAACACAAATTAATATTAACACACTCACTGACACACTGTGTATATCATGAACCACAGTCAGATACACCCTGTGAAGTGTAAAACACCCCCACTGTCCTCAGTAATATTAACACACTGACAGAGAACACAGATTAATATTAACACACTCACTGACACACTGTGTATATCATGACCCACAGTCAGATAAACCCTGTGAAGTGTAAAACACCCCCACTGTCCTCAGTAATATTAACACACTGACAGAGAACACAGATTAATATTAACACACTCACTGACACACTGTGTATATCATGACCCACAGTCAGATACACCCTGTGAAGTGTAAAACACCCCCACTGTCCTCAGTAATATTAACACACTGACAGAGAACACAGATTAATATTAACACACTCACTGACACACTGTGTACATCATGACCCACAGTCAGATAAACCCTGTGAAGTGTAAAACACCCCCACTGTCCTCAGGAATATTAACACACTGACAGAGAACACAGATTAATATTAACACACTCACTGACACACTGTGTATATCATGACCCACAGTCAGATACACCCGGTGAAGTGTAAAACACCCCCACTGTCCTCAGTAATATTAACACACTGACAGAGAACACAGATTAATATTAACACACTCACTGACACACTATGTATATCATGACCCACAGTCAGATACACCCGGTGAAGTGTAAAACACCCCCACTGTCCTCAGTAATATTAACACACTGACAGAGAACACAGATTAATATTAACACACTCACTGACACACTGTGTATATCATGACCCACAGTCAGATACACCCTGTGAAGTGTAAAACACCCCCACTGTCCTCAGTAATATTAACACACTGACAGAGAACACAGATTAATATTAACACACTCACTGACACACTGTGTATATCATGACCCACAGTCAGATACACCCTATGAAGTGTAAAACACCCCCACTGTCCTCAGGAATATTAACACACTGACAGAGAACACAGATTAATATTAACACACTCACTGACACACTGTGTATATCATGACCCACAGTCAGATTCACCCTTTGAAGTGTAAAACACCCCCACTGTCCTCAGTAATATTAACACACTGACAGAGAATACAGATTAATATTAACACACTCACTGACACACTGTGTATATCATGACCCACAGTCAGATACACCCTGTGAAGTGTAAAACATCCCCACTGTCCTCAGTAATATTAACACACTGACAGAGAACACAGATTAATATTAACACACTCACTGACACACTGTGTATATCATGACCCACAGCCAGATAAACCCTGTGAAGTGTAAAACACCCCCACTGTCCTCAGTGATATTAACACACTGACAGGGAACACAGATTAATATTAACACACTCACTGACACACTGTGTATATCATGACCCACAGCCAGATACACCCTGTGAAGTGTAAAACACCCCCACTGTCCTCAGGAATATTAACACACTGACAGAGAACACAGATTAATATTAACACACTCACTGACACACTGTGTACATCATGACCCACAGTCAGATACACCCTGTGAAGTGTAAAACACCCCCACTGTCCTCAGTAATATTAACACACTGACAGAGAACACAGATTAATATTTACACACTCACTGACACACTGTGTATATCATGACCCACATTCAGATACACCCGGTGAAGTGTAAAACACCCCCACTGTCCTCAGTAATATTAACACACTGACAGAGAACACAGATTAATATTAACACACTCACTGACACACTGTGTTTGTCATGACCCACAGTCAGATACACCCTGTGAAGTGTAAAACATCCCCACTGTCCTCAGGAATATTAACACACTGACAGAGAACACAGATTAATATTAACACACTCACTGACACACTGTGTATATCATGACCCACAGTCAGATAAACCCTGTGAAGTGTAAAACACCCCCACTGTCCTCAGTGATATTAACACACTGACAGAGAACACAGATTAATATTAACACTCTCACTGACACACTGTGTACATCATGACCCACAGTCAGATACACCCTGTGAAGTGTAAAACACCCCCACTGTCCTCAGCAATATTAACACACTGACAGAGAACACAGATTAATATTAACACACTCACTGACACACTGTGTATATCATGACCCACAGTCAGATACACCCTGTGAAGTGTAAAACACCCCCACTGTCCTCAGGAATATTAACACACTGACAGAGAACACAGATTAATATTAACACACTCACTGACACACTGTGTCTATCATGACCCAAAGTCAGATACAGCCTGTGAAGTGTAAAACACCCCCACTGTCCTCAGGAATATTAACACACTGACAGAGAACACAGATTAATATTAACACTCTCACTGACACACTGTGTATATCATGACCCACAGCCAGATACACCCTGTGAAGTGTAAAACACCCCCACTGTCCTCAGGAATATTAACACACTGACAGAGAACACAGATTAATATTAACACACTCACTGACACACTGTGTATATCATGACCCACAGTCAGATACACCCTGTGAAGTGTAAAACATCCCCACTGTCCTCAGGAATATTAACACACTGACAGAGAACACAGATTAATATTAACACACTCACTGACACACTATGTATATCATGACCCACAGTCAGATACACCCTGTGAAGTGTAAAACACCCCCACTGTCCTCAGTAATATTAACACACTGACAGAGAGCACAGATTAATATTAACACACTCACTGACACACTGTGTATATCATGACCCACAGTCAGATAAACCCTGTGAAGTGTAAAACATCCCACTGTCCTCAGTAATATTAACACACTGACAGAGAACACAGATTAATATTAACACACTCACTGACACACGGTGTACATCATGACCCACAGTCAGATACACCCTGTGAAGTGTAAAACACCCCCACTGTCCTCAGGAATATTAACACACTGACAGAGAACACAGAATAATATTAACACTCTCACTGACACACTGTGTATATCATGACCCACAGTCAGATACACCCTGTGAAGTGTAAAACACCCCCACTGTCCTCAGTAATATTAACACACTGACAGAGAACACAGATTAATATTAACACACTCACTGACACACTGTGTACATCATGACCCACAGTCAGATACACCCTGTGAAGTGTAAAACACCCCACTGTCCTCGGTAATATTAACACCTGACAGAGAACACAGATTAATATTAACACACACACTGACACACTGTGTATATCATGACCCACAGTCAGATACACTCTGTGAAGTGTAAAACACCCCCACTGTCCTCAGTAATATTAATACACTGACAGAGAACACAGATTAATATTAACACACTCACTGACACACTGTGTACATCATGACCCACAGTCAGATACACCCTGTGAAGTGTAAAACACCCCCACTGTCCTCAGTAATATTAACACACTGACAGAGAACACACATTAATATTAACACACTCACTGACACACTGTGTATATCATGACCCACAGTCAGATAAACCCTGTGAAGTGTAAAACACCCCCACTGTCCTCAGGAATATTAACACACTGACAGAGAACACAGATTAATATTAACACACTCACTGACACACTGTGTATATCATGACCCACAGTCAGATACACCCGGTGAAGTGTAAAACACACCCACTGTCCTCAGTAATATTAACACACTGACAGAGAACACAGATTAATATTAACACACACACTGACACACTGTGTATATCATGACCCACAGTCAGATACACCCTGTGAAGTGTAAAACACCCCCACTGTCCTCAGGAATATTAACACACTGACAGAGTACACAGATTAATATTAACACACTCACTGATACACTGTGTATATCAAGACCCACAGTCAGATGCACCCTGTGAAGTGTAAAACACCCCCACTGTCCTCAGCAATATTAGCACACTGACAGAGAACACAGATTAATATTAACACACTCACTGACACACTGTGTATATCTTGACTCACAGTCAGATACACCCTGTGAAGTGTAAAACACCCCCACTGTCCTGAGTAATATTAACACACTGACAGAGAACACAGATTAATATTAACACACTCACTGACACACTTTGTACATCATGACCCATAGTCAGATACACCCTGTGAAGTGTAAAACACCCCCACTGTCCTCAGGAATATTAACACACTGACAGAGAACACAGATTAATATTAACACACTCACTGACACACTGTGTATATCATGACCCACAGTCAGATACACCCTGTGAAGTGTAAAACACCCCCACTGTCCTCAGTAATATTAACACACTGACAGAGAACACAGATTAATATTAACACACTCACTGACACACTGTGTATATCATGACCCACAGTCAGATACACCCTGTGAAGTGTAAAACACCCCCACTGTCCTCAGGAATATTAACACACTGACAGAGAACACAGATTAATATTAACACACTCACTGACACACTGTGTACATCATGACTTAGAGTCAGATACACCCTGCGAAGTGTAAAACACCCCCACTGTCCTCAGGAATATTAACACACTGACAGAGAAAACAGATTAATATTAACACACTCACTGACACACTGTGTACATCATGACCCACAGTCAGATACACCCTGTGAAGTGTAAAACACCCCCACTGTGCTCAGTAATATTAACACACTGACAGAGAACACAGATTAATATTAACACACTCACTGACACACTGTGTACATCATGACCCACAGTCAGATACACCCTGTGAAGTGTAAAACACCCCCACTGTCCTCAGGAATATTAACACACTGACAGAGAACACAGATTAATATTAACACACTCACTGACACACTGTGTAAATCATGACCCACAGTCAGATACACCCTGTGAAGTGTAAAACATCCCCACTGTCCTCAGTAATATTAACACACTGACAGAGAACACAGATTAATATTAACACACTCACTGACACACTTTGTACATCATGACCCATAGTCAGATACACCCTGTGAAGTGTAAAACACCCCCACTGTCCTCAGGAATATTAACACACTGACAGAGAACACAGATTAATATTAACACACTCACTGACACACTGTGTATATCATGACCCACAGTCAGATAAACCCTGTGAAGTGTAAAACACCCCCACTGTCCTCAGTAATATTAACACACTGACAGAGAACACAGATTAATATTAACACACTCACTGACACACTGTGTACATCATGACCCACAGTCAGATACACCCTGTGAAGTGTAAAACACCCCACTGTCCTCAGGAATATTAACACACTGACAGAGAACACAGATTAATATTAACACACTCACTGACACACTGTGTATATCATGACCCAGAGTCAGATACACCCTGTGAAGTGTAAAACACCCCCACTGTCCTCAGTAATATTAACACACTGACAGAGAACACAGATTAATATTAACACTCTCACTGACACACTGTGTATATCATGACCCACAGTCAGATACACCCTGTGATGGGTAAAACACCCCCACTGTCCTCAGTAATATTAACACACTGACAGAGAACACAGATTAATATTAACACACTCACTGACACACTGTGTATATCATGACCCAGAGTCAGATACACCCTGTGAAGTGTAAAACATCCCCACTGTCCTCAGTAATATTAACACACTGACAGAGAACACAGATTAATATTAACACACTCACTGACACACTGTGTATATCATGACCCACAGTCAGATACACCCTGTGAAGTGTAAAACACCCCCACTGTCCTCAGTAATATTAACACACTGACAGAGAACACAGATTAATATTAACACACTCACTGACACACTGTGTACATCATGACCCACAGTCAGATAAACCCTGTGAAGTGTAAAACATCCCACTGTCCTCATTAATATTAACACATTGACAGAGAACACAGATTAATATTAACACACTCACTGACACACTGTGTACATCATGACCCACAGTCAGATACACCCTGTGAAGTGTAAAACACCCCCACTGTCCTCAGGAATATTAACACACTGACAGAGAACACAGATTAATATTAACACACTCACTGACACACTGTGTATATCATGACCCAGAGTCAGATACACCCTGTGAAGTGTAAAACACCCCCACTGTCCTCAGTAATATTAACACACTGACAGAGAACACAGATTAATATTAACACTCTCACTGACACACTGTGTACATCATGACCCACAGTCAGATACACCCTGTGAAGTGTAAAACATCCCCACTGTCCTCAGGAATATAAACACACTGACAGAGAACACAGATTAATATTAACACACTCACTGACACACTGTGTATATCATGACCCACAGTCAGATAAACCCTGTGAAGTGTAAAACACCCCCACTGTCCTCAGTAATATTAACACACTGACAGAGAACACAGATTAATATTAACACACTCACTGACACACTGTGTATATCATGACCCACAGTCAGATAAACCCTGTGAAGTGTAAAACACCCCCACTGTCCTCAGTAATATTAACACACTGACAGAGAACACAGATTAATATTAACACACTCACTGACACACTGTGTATATCATGACCCACAGTCAGATACACCCTGTGAAGTGTAAAACACCCCCACTGTCCTCAGTAACATTAACACACTGACAGAGAACACAGATTAATATTAACACACTCACTGACACACTGTGTACATCATGACCCACAGTCAGATAAACCCTGTGAAGTGTAAAACACCCCACTGTCCTCAGGAATATTAACACACCGACAGAGAACACAGATTAATATTAACACTCTCACTGACACACTGTGTATATCATGACCCACAGTCAGATAAACACTGTGAAGTGTAAAACACCCCCACTGTCCTCAGTAATATTAACACACTGACAGAGAACACAGATTAATATTAACACTCTCACTGACACACTGTGTATATCATGACCCACAGTCAGATACACCCTGTGAAGGGTAAAACACCCCCACTGTCCTCAGTAATATTAACACACTGACAGAGAACACAGATTAATATTAACACACTCACTGACACACTGTGTATATCATGACCCAGAGTCAGATACACCCTGTGAAGTGTAAAACATCCCCACTGTCCTCAGTAATATTAACACACTGACAGAGAACACAGATTAATATTAACACACTCACTGACACACTGTGTATATCATGACCCACAGTCAGATAAACCCTGTGAAGTGTAAAACATCCCACTGTCCTCAGTAATATTAACACATTGACAGAGAACACAGATTAATATTAACACACTCACTGACACACTGTGTACATCATGACCCACAGTTAGATACACCCTGTGAAGTGTAAAACACCCCCACTGTCCTCAGTAATATTAACACCTGACAGAGAACACAGATTAATATTAACACACTCACTGACACACTGTGTATATCATGACCCACAGTCAGATACACTCTGTGAAGTGTAAAACACCCCCACTGTCCTCAGTAATATTAACACACTGACAGAGAACACAGATTAATATTAACACACTCACTGACACACTGTGTATATCATGACCCACAGTCAGATACACCCTGTGAAGTGTAAAGCACTCCCACTGTCCTCAGTAATATTAACACACTGACAGAGAACACAGATTAATATTAACACACTCACTGACACACTGTGTACATCATGACCCACAGTCAGATACACCCTGTGAAGTGTAAAACACCCTCACTGTCCTCTGTAATATTAACACACTGACAGAGAACACAGATTAATATTAACACACTCACTGACACACTGTGTATATCATGACCCACAGTCAGATACACCCTGTGAAGTGTAAAACACCCCCACTGTCCTCAGTAATATTAACACACTGACAGAGATCACAGATTAATATTAACACACTCACTGACACACTGTGTATATCATGACTCACAGTCAGATAAACCCTGTGAAGTGTAAAACACCCCCACTGTCCTCAGTAATATTAACACCTGACAGAGAACACAGATTAATATTAACACACTCACTGACACACTGTGTATATCATGACCCACAGTCAGATACACCCTGTGAAGTGTAAAACAGCCCCACTGTCCTCAGGAATATTAACACACTGACAGAGAACACAGATTAATATTAACACACTCACTGACACACTGTGTACATCATGACCCACAGTCAGATACACCCTGTGAAGTGTAAAACACCCCCACTGTCCTCAGTAATATTAACACACTGACAGAGAACACAGATTAATATTAACACACTCACTGACACACTGTGTATATCATGAACCACAGTCAGATGCACCCTGTGAAGTGTAAAACACCCCCAATGTCCTCAGCAATATTAGCACACTGACAGAGAACACAGATTAATATTAACACACTCACTGACACACTGTGTATATCATGACCCACAGTCAGATAAACCCTGTGAAGTGTAAAACACCCCCACTGTCCTCAGGAATATTAACACACTGACAGAGAACACAGATTAATATTAACACAATCACTGACACACTGTGTATATCATGACCCACAGTCAGATACACCCTGTGAAGGGTAAAACACCCACACTGTCCTCAGGAATATTAACACACTGACAGAGAACACAGATTAATATTAACACACTCACTGACACACTGTGTAAATCATGACCCACAGTCAGATACACCCTGTGAAGTGTAAAACATCCCCACTGTCCTCAGTAATATTAACACACTGACAGAGAACACAGATTAATATTAACACACTCACTGACACACTTTGTACATAATGACCCATAGTCAGATACACCCTGTGAAGTGTAAAACACCCCCACTGTCCTCAGGAATATTAACACACTGACAGAGAACACAGATTAATATTAACACACTCACTGACACACTGTGTATATCATGACCCACAGTCAGATAAACCCTGTGAAGTGTAAAACACCCCCACTGTCCTCAGTAATATTAACACACTGACAGAGAACACAGATTAATATTAACACACTCACTGACACACTGTGTACATCATGACACACAGTCAGATACACCCTGTGAAGTGTAAAACACCCCACTGTCCTCGGGAATATTAACACACTGACAGAGAACACAGATTAATATTAACACTCTCACTGACACACTGTGTATATCATGACCCACAGTCAGATAAACCCTGTGAAGTGTAAAACACCCCCACTGTCCTCAGTAATATTAACACACTGACAGAGAACACAGATTAATATTAACACACTCACTGACACACTGTGTATATCATGAAACACAGCCAGATACACCCTGTGAAGTGTAAAACACCCCCACTGTCCTCAGTAATATTAACACACTGACAGAGAACACAGATTAATATTAACACTCTCACTGACACACTGTGTATATCATGACCCACAGTCAGATACACCCTGTGATGGGTAAAACACCCCCACTGTCCTCAGTAATATTAACACACTGACAGAGAACACAGATTAATATTAACACACTCACTGACACACTGTGTATATCATGACCCAGAGTCAGATACACCCTGTGAAGTGTAAAACATCCCCACTGTCCTCAGTAATATTAACACACTGACAGAGAACACAGATTAATATTAACACACTCACTGACACACTGTGTATATCATGACCCACAGTCAGATAAACCCTGTGAAGTGTAAAACATCCCACTGTCCTCAGTAATATTAACACATTGACAGAGAACACAGATTAATATTAACACACTCACTGACACACTGTGTACATCATGACCCACAGTCAGATACACCCTGTGAAGTGTAAAACATCCCCACTGTCCTCAGGAATATTAACACACTGACAGAGAACACAGATTAATATTAACACACTCACTGACACACTGTGTATATCATGACCCACAGTCAGATAAACCCTGTGAAGTGTAAAACACCCCCACTGTCCTCAGTAACATTAACACACTGACAGAGAACACAGATTAATATTAACACACTCACTGACACACTGTGTACATCATGACCCACAGTCAGATACACCCTGTGAAGTGTAAAACACCCCACTGTCCTCAGGAATATTAACACACTGACAGAGAACACAGATTAATATTAACACTCTCACTGACACACTGTGCATATCATGACCCACAGTCAGATAAACCCTGTGAAGTGTAAAACACCCCCACTGTCCTCAGTAATATTAACACACTGACAGAGAACACAGATTAATATTAACACTCTCACTGACACACTGTGTATATCATGACCCACAGTCAGATACACCCTGTGAAGGGTAAAACACCCCCACTGTCCTCAGTAATATTAACACACTGACAGAGAACACAGATTAATATTAACACACTCACTGACACACTGTGTATATCATGACCCAGAGTCAGATACACCCTGTGAAGTGTAAAACATCCCCACTGTCCTCAGTAATATTAACACACTGACAGAGAACACAGATTAATATTAACACACTCACTGACACACTGTGTATATCATGACCCACAGTCAGATAAACCCTGTGAAGTGTAAAACATCCCACTGTCCTCAGTAATATTAACACATTGACAGAGAACACAGATTAATATTAACACACTCACTGACACACTGTGTACATCATGACCCACAGTTAGATACACCCTGTGAAGTGTAAAACACCCCCACTGTCCTCAGTAATATTAACACCTGACAGAGAACACAGATTAATATTAACACACTCACTGACACACTGTGTATATCATGACCCACAGTCAGATACACTCTGTGAAGTGTAAAACACCCCCACTGTCCTCAGTAATATTAACACACTGACAGAGAACACAGATTAATATTAACACACTCACTGACACACTGTGTATATCATGACCCACAGTCAGATACACCCTGTGAAGTGTAAAACACCCCCACTGTCCTCAGTAATATTAACACACTGACAGAGAACACAGATTAATATTAACACACTCACTGACACACTGTGTATATCATGACCCACAGTCAGATACACGCTGTGAAGTGTAAAACACCCCCACTGTCCTGAGTAATATTAGCACACTGACAGAGAACACAGATTAATATTAACACACTCACTGACACACTTTGTATATCATGACCCACAGTCAGATACACCCTGTGAAGTGTAAAGCACTCCCACTGTCCTCAGTAATATTAACACACTGACAGAGAACACAGATTAATATTAACACACTCACTGACACACTGTGTACATCATGACCCACAGTCAGATACACCCTGTGAAGTGTAAAACACCCTCACTGTCCTCAGTAATATTAACACACTGACAGAGAACACAGATTAATATTAACACACTCACTGACACACTGTGTATATCATGACCCACAGTCAGATACACCCTGTGAAGTGTAAAACACCCCCACTGTCCTCAGTAATATTAACGCACTGACAGAGATCACAGATTAATATTAACACACTCACTGACACACTGTGTATATCATGACTCACAGTCAGATAAACCCTGTGAAGTGTAAAACACCCCCACTGTCCTCAGTAATATTAACACCTGACAGAGAACACAGATTAATATTAACACACTCACTGACACACTGTGTATATCATGACCCACAGTCAGATACACCCTGTGAAGTGTATAACAACCCCACTGTCCTCAGGAATATTAACACACTGACAGAGAACACAGATTAATATTAACACACTCACTGACACACTGTGTACATCATGACCCAGAGTCAGATACACCCTGTGAAGTGTAAAACACCCCCACTGTCCTCAGTAATATTAACACACTGACAGAGAACACAGATTAATATTAACACACTCACTGACACACTGTGTATATCATGACCCACAGTCAGATGCACCCTGTGAAGTGTAAAACACCCCCAATGTCCTCAGCAATATTAGCACACTGACAGAGAACACAGATTAATATTAACACACTCACTGACACACTGTGTATATCATGACCCACAGTCAGATAAACCCTGTGAAGTGTAAAACACCCCCACTGTCCTCAGGAATATTAACACACTGACAGAGAACACAGATTAATATTAACACACTCACTGACACACTGTGTACATCATGACCCAGAGTCAGATACACCCTGTGAAGTGTAAAAGACCCCCACTGTCCTCAGTAATATTAACACACTGACAGAGAACACAGATTAATATTAACACACTCACTGACACACTGTGTATATCATGACCCACAGTCAGATAAACCCTGTGAAGTGTAAAACACCCCCACTGTCCTCAGTAATATTAACACACTGACAGAGAACACAGATTAATATTAACACACTCACTGACACACTGTGTATATCATGACCCACAGTCAGATACACCCTGTGAAGTGTAAAACACCCCCACTGTCCTCAGGAATATTAACACACTGACAGAGAACACAGATTAATATTAACACACTCACTGACACACTGTGTGTATCATGACCCACAGTCAGATAAACCCTGTGAAGTGTAAAACACCCCCACTGTCCTCAGGAATATGAACACACTGACAGAGAACACAGATTAATATTAACACACTCACTGACACACTGTGTATATCATGACCCACAGTCAGATACACCCTGTGAAGTGTAAAACATCCCCACTGTCCTCAGTAATATTAACACACTGACAGAGAACACAGATTAATATTAACACACTCACTGACACACTGTGTACATCATGACCAACAGTCAGATACACCCTGTGAAGTGTAAAACACCCCCACTGTCCTCAGTAATATTAACACACTGACAGAGAACACAGATTAATATTAACACTCTCACTGACACACTGTGTATATCATGACCCACAGTCAGATACACCCTGTGATGGGTAAAACACCCCCACTGTCCTCAGTAATATTAACACACTGACAGAGAACACAGATTAATATTAACACACTCACTGACACACTGTGTATATCATGACCCAGAGTCAGATACACCCTGTGAAGTGTAAAACATCCCCACTGTCCTCAGTAATATTAACACACTGACAGAGAACACAGATTAATATTAACACACTCACTGACACACTGTGTATATCATGACCCACAGTCAGATAAACCCTGTGAAGTGTAAAACATCCCACTGTCCTCAGTAATATTAACACAATGACAGAGAACACAGATTAATATTAACACACTCACTGACACACTGTGTACATCATGACCCACAGTCAGATACACCCTGTGAAGTGTAAAACATCCCCACTGTCCTCAGGAATATTAACACACTGACAGAGAACACAGATTAATATTAACACACTCACTGACACACTGTGTATATCATGACCCACAGTCAGATAAACACTGTGAAGTGTAAAACACCCCCAATGTCCTCAGCAATATTAGCACACTGACAGAGAACACAGATTAATATTAACACACTCACTGACACACTGTGTATATCATGACCCACAGTCAGATAAACCCTGTGAAGTGTAAAACACCCCCACTGTCCTCAGGAATATTAACACACTGACAGAGAACACAGATTAATATTAACACACTCACTGACACACTGTGTACATCATGACCCAGAGTCAGATACACCCTGTGAAGTGTAAAACACCCCCACTGTCCTCAGTAATATTAACACACTGACAGAGAACACAGATTAATATTAACACACTCACTGACACACTGTGTATATCATGACCCACAGTCAGATAAACCCTGTGAAGTGTAAAACACCCCCACTGTCCTCAGTAATATTAACACACTGACAGAGAACACAGATTAATATTAACACACTCACTGACACACTGTGTATATCATGACCCACAGTCAGATACACCCTGTGAAGTGTAAAACACCCCCACTGTCCTCAGGAATATTAACACACTGACAGAGAACACAGATTAATATTAACACACTCACTGACACACTGTGTGTATCATGACCCACAGTCAGATAAACCCTGTGAAGTGTAAAACACCCCCACTGTCCTCAGGAATATGAACACACTGACAGAGAACACAGATTAATATTAACACACTCACTGACACACTGTGTATATCATGACCCACAGTCAGATACACCCTGTGAAGTGTAAAACATCCCCACTGTCCTCAGTAATATTAACACACTGACAGAGAACACAGATTAATATTAACACACTCACTGACACACTGTGTACATCATGACCAACAGTCAGATACACCCTGTGAAGTGTAAAACACCCCCACTGTCCTCAGTAATATTAACACACTGACAGAGAACACAGATTAATATTAACACTCTCACTGACACACTGTGTATATCATGACCCACAGTCAGATACACCCTGTGATGGGTAAAACACCCCCACTGTCCTCAGTAATATTAACACACTGACAGAGAACACAGATTAATATTAACACACTCACTGACACACTGTGTATATCATGACCCAGAGTCAGATACACCCTGTGAAGTGTAAAACATCCCCACTGTCCTCAGTAATATTAACACACTGACAGAGAACACAGATTAATATTAACACACTCACTGACACACTGTGTATATCATGACCCACAGTCAGATAAACCCTGTGAAGTGTAAAACATCCCACTGTCCTCAGTAATATTAACACAATGACAGAGAACACAGATTAATATTAACACACTCACTGACACACTGTGTACATCATGACCCACAGTCAGATACACCCTGTGAAGTGTAAAACATCCCCACTGTCCTCAGGAATATTAACACACTGACAGAGAACACAGATTAATATTAACACACTCACTGACACACTGTGTATATCATGACCCACAGTCAGATAAACACTGTGAAGTGTAAAACACCCCCACTGTCCTCAGTAACATTAACACACTGACAGAGAACACAGATTAATATTAACACACTCACTGACACACTGTGTACATCATGACCCACAGTCAGATACACCCTGTGAAGTGTAAAACACCCCACTGTCCTCAGGAATATTAACACACTGACAGAGAACACAGATTAATATTAACACTCTCACTGACACACTGTGCATATCATGACCCACAGTCAGATAAACCCTGTGAAGTGTAAAACACCCCCACTGTCCTCAGTAATATTAACACACTGACAGAGAACACAGATTAATATTAACACTCTCACTGACACACTGTGTATATCATGACCCACAGTCAGATACACCCTGTGAAGGGTAAAACACCCCCACTGTCCTCAGTAATATTAACACACTGACAGAGAACACAGATTAATATTAACACACTCACTGACACACTGTGTATATCATGACCCAGAGTCAGATACACCCTGTGAAGTGTAAAACATCCCCACTGTCCTCAGTAATATTAACACACTGACAGAGAACACAGATTAATATTAACACACTCACTGACACACTGTGTATATCATGACCCACAGTCAGATAAACCCTGTGAAGTGTAAAACATCCCACTGTCCTCAGTAATATTAACACATTGACAGAGAACACAGATTAATATTAACACACTCACTGACACACTGTGTACATCATGACCCACAGTTAGATACACCCTGTGAAGTGTAAAACACCCCCACTGTCCTCAGTAATATTAACACCTGACAGAGAACACAGATTAATATTAACACACTCACTGACACACTGTGTATATCATGACCCACAGTCAGATACACTCTGTGAAGTGTAAAACACCCCCACTGTCCTCAGTAATATTAACACACTGACAGAGAACACAGATTAATATTAACACACTCACTGACACACTGTGTATATCATGACCCACAGTCAGATACACCCTGTGAAGTGTAAAACACCCCCACTGTCCTCAGTAATATTAACACACTGACAGAGAACACAGATTAATATTAACACACTCACTGACACACTGTGTATATCATGACCCACAGTCAGATACACGCTGTGAAGTGTAAAACACCCCCACTGTCCTGAGTAATATTAGCACACTGACAGAGAACACAGATTAATATTAACACACTCACTGACACACTTTGTATATCATGACCCACAGTCAGATACACCCTGTGAAGTGTAAAGCACTCCCACTGTCCTCAGTAATATTAACACACTGACAGAGAACACAGATTAATATTAACACACTCACTGACACACTGTGTACATCATGACCCACAGTCAGATACACCCTGTGAAGTGTAAAACACCCTCACTGTCCTCAGTAATATTAACACACTGACAGAGAACACAGATTAATATTAACACACTCACTGACACACTGTGTATATCATGACCCACAGTCAGATACACCCTGTGAAGTGTAAAACACCCCCACTGTCCTCAGTAATATTAACGCACTGACAGAGATCACAGATTAATATTAACACACTCACTGACACACTGTGTATATCATGACTCACAGTCAGATAAACCCTGTGAAGTGTAAAACACCCCCACTGTCCTCAGTAATATTAACACCTGACAGAGAACACAGATTAATATTAACACACTCACTGACACACTGTGTATATCATGACCCACAGTCAGATACGCCCTGTGAAGTGTATAACAGCCCCACTGTCCTCAGGAATATTAACACACTGACAGAGAACACAGATTAATATTAACACACTCACTGACACACTGTGTACATCATGACCCACAGTCAGATACACCCTGTGAAGTGTAAAACACCCCCACTGTCCTCAGTAATATTAACACACTGACAGAGAACACAGATTAATATTAACACACTCACTGACACACTGTGTATATCATGACCGACAGTCAGATGCACCCTGTGAAGTGTAAAACACCCCCAATGTCCTCAGCAATATTAGCACACTGACAGAGAACACAGATTAATATTAACACACTCACTGACACACTGTGTATATCATGACCCACAGTCAGATAAACCCTGTGAAGTGTAAAACACCCCCACTGTCCTCAGGAATATTAACACACTGACAGAGAACACAGATTAATATTAACACACTCACTGACACACTGTGTACATCATGACCCAGAGTCAGATACACCCTGTGAAGTGTAAAACACCCCCACTGTCCTCAGTAATATTAACACACTGACAGAGAACACAGATTAATATTAACACACTCACTGACACACTGTGTATATCATGACCTACAGTCAGATAAACCCTGTGAAGTGTAAAACACCCCCACTGTCCTCAGTAATATTAACACACTGACAGAGAACACAGATTAATATTAACACACTCACTGACACACTGTGTATATCATGACCCACAGTCAGATACACCCTGTGAAGTGTAAAACACCCCCACTGTCCTCAGGAATATTAACACACTGACAGAGAACACAGATTAATATTAACACACTCACTGACACACTGTGTGTATCATGACCCACAGTCAGATAAACCCTGTGAAGTGTAAAACACCCCCACTGTCCTCAGGAATATGAACACACTGACAGAGAACACAGATTAATATTAACACACTCACTGACACACTGTGTATATCATGACCCACAGTCAGATACACCCTGTGAAGTGTAAAACATCCCCACTGTCCTCAGTAATATTAACACGCTGACAGAGAACACAGATAAATATTAACACACTCACTGACACACTGTGTACATCATGACCAACAGTCAGATACACCCTGTGAAGTGTAAAACACCCCCACTGTCCTCAGTAATATTAACACACTGACAGAGAACACAGATTAATATTAACACACTCACTGACACACTGTGTATATCATGACCCACAGTCAGATACACCCTGTGAAGTGTAAAACATCCCCACTGTCCTCAGGAATATTAACACACTGACAGAGAACACAGATTAATATTTACACACTCACTGACACACTATGTATATCATGACCCACAGTCAGATACACCCTGTGAAGTGTAAAACACCCCCACTGTCCTCAGTAATATTAACACACTGACAGAGAACACAGATTAATATTAACACACTCACTGACACACTGTGTATATCATGACCGACAGTCAGATGCACCCTGTGAAGTGTAAAACACCCCCAATGTCCTCAGCAATATTAGCACACTGACAGAGAACACAGATTAATATTAACACACTCACTGACACACTGTGTATATCATGACCCACAGTCAGATAAACCCTGTGAAGTGTAAAACACCCCCACTGTCCTCAGGAATATTAACACACTGACAGAGAACACAGATTAATATTAACACACTCACTGACACACTGTGTACATCATGACCCAGAGTCAGATACACCCTGTGAAGTGTAAAACACCCCCACTGTCCTCAGTAATATTAACACACTGACAGAGAACACAGATTAATATTAACACACTCACTGACACACTGTGTATATCATGACCTACAGTCAGATAAACCCTGTGAAGTGTAAAACACCCCCACTGTCCTCAGTAATATTAACACACTGACAGAGAACACAGATTAATATTAACACACTCACTGACACACTGTGTATATCATGACCCACAGTCAGATACACCCTGTGAAGTGTAAAACACCCCCACTGTCCTCAGGAATATTAACACACTGACAGAGAACACAGATTAATATTAACACACTCACTGACACACTGTGTGTATCATGACCCACAGTCAGATAAACCCTGTGAAGTGTAAAACACCCCCACTGTCCTCAGGAATATGAACACACTGACAGAGAACACAGATTAATATTAACACACTCACTGACACACTGTGTATATCATGACCCACAGTCAGATACACCCTGTGAAGTGTAAAACATCCCCACTGTCCTCAGTAATATTAACACGCTGACAGAGAACACAGATAAATATTAACACACTCACTGACACACTGTGTACATCATGACCAACAGTCAGATACACCCTGTGAAGTGTAAAACACCCCCACTGTCCTCAGTAATATTAACACACTGACAGAGAACACAGATTAATATTAACACACTCACTGACACACTGTGTATATCATGACCCACAGTCAGATACACCCTGTGAAGTGTAAAACATCCCCACTGTCCTCAGGAATATTAACACACTGACAGAGAACACAGATTAATATTTACACACTCACTGACACACTATGTATATCATGACCCACAGTCAGATACACCCTGTGAAGTGTAAAACACCCCCACTGTCCTCTGTAATATTATCACACTGACAGAGAACACAGATTAATATTAACACACTCACTGACACACTGTGTATATCATGACCCACAGTCAGATACACCCTGTGAAGTGTAAAACACCCCCACTGTCCTCAGCAATATTAACACACTGACAGAGAACACAGATTAATATTAACACACTCACTGACACACTGTGTATATCATGACCCACAGTCAGATACACCCTGTGAAGTGTAAAACACCCCCACTGTCCTCAGGAATATTAACACACTGACAGAGAACACAGATTAATATTAACACACTCACTGACACACTGTGTACATCATGACCCAGAGTCAGATACACCCTGTGAAGTGTAAAACACCCCCACTGTCCTCAGGAATATTAACACACTGACAGAGAACACAGATTAATATTAACACACTCACTGACACACTGTGTACATCATGACCCACAGTCAGATACACCCGGTGAAGTGTAAAACATCCCCACTGTCCTCAGGAATATTAACACACTGACAGAGAACACAGATTAATATTAACACACTCACTGACACACTGTGTATATCATGACCCACAGTCAGATAAACCCTGTGAAGTGTAAAACACCCCCACTGTCCTCAGGAATATTAACACACTGACAGAGTACACAGATTAATATTAACTTACTCACTGACACACTGTGTATATCATGACCCACAGTCAGATACACCCTGTGAAGTGTAAAACACCCCCACTGTCCTCAGTAATATTAACACACTGACAGAGAACACAGATTAATATTAACACACTCACTGACACACTGTGTATATCATGACCCACAGTCAGATACACCCTGTGAAGTGTAAAACACCCCCACTGTCCTCAGGAATATTAACACACTGACAGAGAACACAGATTAATATTAACACACTCACTGACACACTGTGTACATCATGACCCAGAGTCAGATACACCCTGTGAAGTGTAAAACACCCCCACTGTCCTCAGGAATATTAACACACTGACAGAGAACACAGATTAATATTAACACACTCACTGACACACTGTGTATATCATGACCCACAGTCAGATACACCCTGTGAAGTGTAAAACACCCCCACTGTCCTCAGGAATATTAACACACTGACAGAGAACACAGATTAATATTAACACACTCACTGACACACTGTGTATATCATGACCCACAGTCAGATACACCCTGTGAAGTGTAAAACACCCCCACTGTCCTCAGGAATATTAACACACTGACAGAGAACACAGATTAATATTAACACACTCACTGACACACTGCGTATATCATGACCCACAGTCAGATACACCCTGTGAAGTGTAAAACACCCCCACTGTCCTCAGTAATATTAACACCTGACAGAGAACACAGATTAATATTAACACACTCACTGACACACTGTGTATATCATGACCCACAGTCAGATACACCCTGTGAAGTGAAAAACACCCCCACTGTCCTCAGGAATATTAACACACTGACAGAGAACACAGATTAATATTAACACACTCACTGACACACTGTGTATATCATGACCCACAGTCAGATACACCCTGTGAAGTGTAAAACACCCCCACTGTCCTCAGTAATATTAACACACTGACAGAGAACACAGATTAATATTAACACACTCACTGACACACTGTGTATATCATGACCCACAGTCAGATAAACCCTGTGAAGTGTAAAACACCCCCACTGTCCTCAGTAATATTAACACCTGACAGAGAACACAGATTAATATTAACACACTCACTGACACACTGTGTACATCATGACCCACAGTCAGATAAACCCTGTGAAGTGTAAAACACCCCCACTGTCCTCAGCAATATTAACACACTGACAGAGAACACAGATTAATATTAACACACTCACTGACACACTGTGTATATCATGACCCACAGTCAGATACACCCTGTGAAGTGTAAAACACCCCCACTGTCCTCAGGAATATTAACACACTGACAGAGAACACAGATTAATATTAACACACTCACTGACACACTGTGTATATCATGACCCACAGTCAGATACACCCTGTGAAGTGTAAAACACCCCCACTGTCCTCAGGAATATTAACACACTGACAGAGAACACAGATTAATATTAACACACTCACTGACACACTGTGTATATCATGACCCACAGTCAGATACACCCTGTGAAGTGTAAAACCACCCCCACTGTCCTCAGTAATATTAACACCTGACAGAGAACACAGATTAATATTAACACACTCACTGACACACTGTGTATATCATGACCCACAGTCAGATACACCCTGTGAAGTGAAAAACACCCCCACTGTCCTCAGGAATATTAACACACTGACAGAGAACACAGATTAATATTAACACACTCACTGACACACTGTGTATATCATGACCCACAGTCAGATACACCCTGTGAAGTGTAAAACACCCCCACTGTCCTCAGGAATATTAACACCTGACAGAGAACACAGATTAATATTAACACACTCACTGACACACTGTGTACATCATGACCCACAGTCAGATACACCCTGTGAAGTGTAAAACACCCCCACTGTCCTCAGTAATATTAACACCTGACAGAGAACACAGATTAATATTAACACACTCACTGACACACTGTGTACATCATGACCCACAGTCAGATAAACCCTGTGAAGTGTAAAACACCCCCACTGTCCTCAGCAATATTAACACACTGACAGAGAACACAGATTAATATTAACACACTCACTGACACACTGTGTATATCATGACCCACAGTCAGATACACCCTGTGAAGTGTAAAACACCCCCACTGTCCTCAGGAATCTTAACACACTGACAGAGAACACAGATTAATATTAACACACTCACCGACACACTGTGTATATCATGACCCACAGTCAGATACACCCTGTGAAGTGTAAAACACCCCCACTGCCCTCAGGAATATTAACACACTGACAGAGAACACAGATTAATATTAACACACTCACTGACACACTGTGTACATCATGACCCAGAGTCAGATACACCCTGTGAAGTGTAAAACACCCCCACTGTCCTCAGGAATATTAACACACTGACAGAGAACACAGATTAATATTAACACACTCACTGACACACTGTGTATATCATGACCCAGAGTCAGATACACCCTGTGAAGTGTAAAACACCCCCACTGTCCTCAGGAATATTAACACACTGACAGAGAACACAGATTAATATTAACACACTCACTGACACACTGTGTACATCATGACCCACAGTCAGATACACCCTGTGAAGTGTAAAACACCCCCACTGTCCTCAGGACTATTAACACACTGACAGAGAACACAGATTAATATTAACACACTCACTGACACACTGTGTATATCATGACTCACAGTCAGATACACCCTGTGAAGTGTAAAACACCCCCACTGTCCTCAGGAATATTAACACACTGACAGAGAACACAGATTAATATTAACACACTCACTGACACACTGTGTATATCATGACCCACAGTCAGATACACCCTGTGAAGTGTAAAACATCCCACTGTCCTCAGTAATATTAACACACTGACAGAGAACACAGATTAATATTAACACACTCACTGACACACTGTGTATATCATGACCCACAGTCAGATACACCCTGTGAAATGTAAAACATCCCCACTGTCCTCAGGATTATTAACACACTGACAGAGAACACAGATTAATATTAACACACTCACTGACACACTGTGTATATCATGACCCACAGTCAGATACACCCTGTGAAGTGTAAAACACTCCCACTGTCCTCAGGAATATTAACACACTGACAGAGAACACAGATTAATATTAACACACTCACTGACACACTGTGTACATCATGACCCACTGTCAGATACACCCTGTGAAGTGTAAAACACCCCCACTGTCCTCAGGAATATTAACACACTGACAGAGAACACAGATTAATATTAACACACTCACTGACACACTGTGTATATCATGACCCACAGTCAGATACACCCGGTGAAGTGTAAAACACCCCCACTGTCCTCAGTAATATTAACACCTGACAGAGAACACAGATTAATATTAACACACTCACTGACACACTGTGTACATCATGAACCACAGTCAGATACACCCTGTGATGTGTAAAACACCCCCACTGTCCACGGTAATATTAACACACTGACAGAGAACACAGATTAATATTAACACACTCACTGACACACTGTGTATATCATGACCCACAGTCAGATACACCCTGTGAAGTGTAAAACGCCCCCACTGTCCTCAGTAATATTAACACACTGACAGAGAACACAGATTAATATTAACACACTCACTGACACACTGTGTATATCATGACCCACAGTCAGATACACCCTGTGAAGTGTAAAACATCCCCACTGTCCTCAGTAATATTAACACACAGACAGAGAACACAGATTAATATTAACACACTCACTGACACACTGTGTATATCATGACCCACAGTCAGATACACCCTGTGAAGTGTAAAACACCCCCACTGTCCTCAGGAATATTAACACACTGACAGAGAACACAGATTAATATTAACACACTCACTGACACACTGTGTATATCATGACCCACAGTCAGATACACCCTGTGAAGTGTAAAACACCCCCACTGTCCTCAGGAATATTAACACACTGACAGAGAACACAGATTAATATTAACACACTCACTGACACACTGTGTATATCATGACCCACAGTCAGATACACCCTGTGAAGTGTAAAACCACCCCCACTGTCCTCAGTAATATTAACACCTGACAGAGAACACAGATTAATATTAACACACTCACTGACACACTGTGTATATCATGACCCACAGTCAGATACACCCTGTGAAGTGAAAAACACCCCCACTGTCCTCAGGAATATTAACACACTGACAGAGAACACAGATTAATATTAACACACTCACTGACACACTGTGTATATCATGACCCACAGTCAGATACACCCTGTGAAGTGTAAAACACCCCCACTGTCCTCAGGAATATTAACACCTGACAGAGAACACAGATTAATATTAACACACTCACTGACACACTGTGTATATCATGACCCACAATCAGATACACCCTGTGAAGTGTAAAACACCCCCACTGTCCTCAGTAATATTAACACCTGACAGAGAACACAGATTAATATTAACACACTCACTGACACACTGTGTACATCATGACCCACAGTCAGATAAACCCTGTGAAGTGTAAAACACCCCCACTGTCCTCAGCAATATTAACACACTGACAGAGAACACAGATTAATATTAACACACTCACTGACACACTGTGTATATCATGACCCACAGTCAGATACACCCTGTGAAGTGTAAAACACCCCCACTGTCCTCAGGAATCTTAACACACTGACAGAGAACACAGATTAATATTAACACACTCACCGACACACTGTGTATATCATGACCCACAGTCAGATACACCCTGTGAAGTGTAAAACACCCCCACTGCCCTCAGGAATATTAACACACTGACAGAGAACACAGATTAATATTAACACACTCACTGACACACTGTGTACATCATGACCCAGAGTCAGATACACCCTGTGAAGTGTAAAACACCCCCACTGTCCTCAGGAATATTAACACACTGACAGAGAACACAGATTAATATTAACACACTCACTGACACACTGTGTATATCATGACCCAGAGTCAGATACACCCTGTGAAGTGTAAAACACCCCCACTGTCCTCAGGAATATTAACACACTGACAGAGAACACAGATTAATATTAACACACTCACTGACACACTGTGTACATCATGACCCACAGTCAGATACACCCTGTGAAGTGTAAAACACCCCCACTGTCCTCAGGACTATTAACACACTGACAGAGAACACAGATTAATATTAACACACTCAATGACACACTGTGTATATCATGACTCACAGTCAGATACACCCTGTGAAGTGTAAAACACCCCCACTGTCCTCAGGAATATTAACACACTGACAGAGAACACAGATTAATATTAACACACTCACTGACACACTGTGTATATCATGACCCACAGTCAGATACACCCTGTGAAGTGTAAAACATCCCACTGTCCTCAGTAATATTAACACACTGACAGAGAACACAGATTAATATTAACACACTCACTGACACACTGTGTATATCATGACCCACAGTCAGATACACCCTGTGAAATGTAAAACATCCCCACTGTCCTCAGGATTATTAACACACTGACAGAGAACACAGATTAATATTAACACACTCACTGACACACTGTGTACATCATGACCCACAGTCAGATACACCCTGTGAAGTGTAAAACACTCCCACTGTCCTCAGGAATATTAACACACTGACAGAGAACACAGATTAATATTAACACACTCACTGACACACTGTGTACATCATGACCCACTGTCAGATACACCCTGTGAAGTGTAAAACACCCCCACTGTCCTCAGGAATATTAACACACTGACAGAGAACACAGATTAATATTAACACACTCACTGACACACTGTGTATATCATGACCCACAGTCAGATACACCCGGTGAAGTGTAAAACACCCCCACTGTCCTCAGTAATATTAACACCTGACAGAGAACACAGATTAATATTAACACACTCACTGACACACTGTGTACATCATGACCCACAGTCAGATACACCCTGTGATGTGTAAAACACCCCCACTGTCCACGGTAATATTAACACACTGACAGAGAACACAGATTAATATTAACACACTCACTGACACACTGTGTATATCATGACCCACAGTCAGATACACCCTGTGAAGTGTAAAACGCCCCCACTGTCCTCAGTAATATTAACACACTGACAGAGAACACAGATTAATATTAACACACTCACTGACACACTGTGTATATCATGACCCACAGTCAGATACACCCTGTGAAGTGTAAAACATCCCCACTGTCCTCAGTAATATTAACACACAGACAGAGAACACAGATTAATATTAACACACTCACTGACACACTGTGTATATCATGACCCACAGTCAGATACACCCTGTGAAGTGTAAAACACCCCCACTGTCCTCAGTAATATTAACACACTGACAGAGAACACAGATTAATATTAACACACTCACTGACACACTGTGTATATCATGACCCACAGTCAGATACACCCTGTGAAGTGTAAAACACCCCCACTGTCCTCAGTAATATTAACACACTGACAGAGAACACAGATTAATATTAACACACTCACTGACACACTGTGTATATCATGACCCACAGTCAGATACACCCTGTGAAGTGTAAAACATTCCCACTGTCCTCATTAATATTAGCACACTGACAGAGAACACAGATTAATATTAACACACTCACTGACACACTGTGTATATCATGACCCACAGTCAGATACACCCTGTGAAGTGTAAAACACCCCCACTGTCCTCAGTAATATTAACACACTGATAGAGAACACAGATTAATATTAACACACTCACTGACACACTGTGTATATCATGACCCACAGTCAGATACACCCTGTGAAGTGTAAAACATTTCCACTGTCCTCAGTAATATTAGCACACTGACAGAGAACACAGATTAATATTAACACACTCACTGACACACTGTGTACATCATGACCCACAGTCAGATACACCCTGTGAAGTGTAGAACACCCCCACTGTCCTCAGTAATATTAACACACTGACAGAGAACACAGATTAATATTAACACACTCACTGACACACTGTGTATATCATGACCCACAGACAGATACACCCTGTGAAGTGTAAAACGCCCCCACTGTCCTCAGTAATATTAACACACTGACAGAGAACACAGATTAATATTAACACACTCACTGACACACTGTGTATATCATGACCCACAGTCAGATAAACCCTGTGAAGTGTAAAACACCCCCACTGTCCTCAGTAATATTAACACACTGACAGAGAACACAGATTAATATTAACACACTCACTGACACACTGTGTATATCATGACCCACAGTCAGATGCACCCTGTGAAGTGTAAAACACCCCCACTGTCCTCAGTAATATTAACACACTGACAGAGAACACAGATTAATATTAACACACTCACTGACACACTGTGTATATCATGACCCACAGTCAGATACACCCTGTGAAGTGTAAAACACCCCCACTGTCCTCAGTAATATTAACACACTGACAGAGAACACAGATTAATATTAACACACTCACTGACACACTGTGTATATCATGACCCACAGTCAGATACACCCTGTGAAGTGTAAAACATTCCCACTGTCCTCAGTAATATTAGCACACTGACAGAGAACACAGATTAATATTAACACACTCACTGACACACTGTGTATATCATGACCCACAGTCAGATACACCCTGTGAAGTGTAAAACACCCCCACTGTCCTCAGGAATATTAACACACTGATAGAGAACACAGATTAATATTAACACATTCACTGACACACTGTGTATATCATGACCCACAGTCAGATACACCCTGTGAAGTGTAAAACACCCCCACTGTCCTCAGTAATATTAACACACTGACAGAGAACACAGATTAATATTAACACACTCACTGACACACTGTGTATATCATGACCCACAGTCAGATACACCCTGTGAAGTGTAAAACATTCCCAATGTCCTCAGTAATATTAGCACACTGACAGAGAACACAGATTAATATTAACACACTCACTGACACACTGTGTATATCATGACCCACAGTCAGATACACCCTGTGAAGTGTAAAACACCCCCACTGTCCTCAGGAATATTAACACACTGATAGAGAACACAGATTAATATTAACACATTCACTGACACACTGTGTATATCATGACCCACAGTCAGATCCACCCTGTGAAGTGTAAAACACCCCCACTGTCCTACGTAATATTAACACACTGACAGAGAACACAGATTAATATTGACACACTCACTGACACACTGTGTATATCATGACTCACAGCCAGATACACCCTGTGAAGTGTAAAACATCCCCACTGTCCTCAGTAATATTAACACACTGACAGAGAACACAGATTAATATTAACACACTCACTGACACACTGTGTACATCATGACCCACAGTCAGATACACCCTGTGAAGTGTAAAACATCCCCACTGTCCTCAGGAATATTAACACACTGACAGAGAACACAGATTAATATTAACACACTCACTGACACACTGTGTATATCATGACCCACAGTCAGATACACCCTGTGAAGTGTAAAACACCCCCACTGTCCTCAGGAATATTAACACACTGACAGAGAACACAGATTAATATTAACACACTCACTGACACACTGTGTACATCATGACCCACAGTCAGATACACCCTGTGAAGTGTAAAACATCCCCACTGTCCTCAGTAATATTAACACACTGACAGAGAACACAGATTAATATTAACACACTCACTGACACACTGTGTATATCATGACCCACAGTCAGATACACCCTGTGAAGTGTAAAACACCCCCACTGTCCTCAGTAATATTAACACACTGACAGAGAACACAGATTAATATTAACACACTCACTGACACACTGTGTATATCATGACCCACAGTCAGATACACCCTGTGAAGTGTAAAACACCCCCACTGTCCTCAGGAATATTAACACACTGACAGAGAACACAGATTAATATTAACACACTCACTGACACACTGTGTATATCATGACTCACAGTCAGATACACCCGGTGAAGTGTAAAACACCCCCACTGTCCTCAGGAATATTAACACACTGACAGAGAACACAGATTAATATTAACACACTCACTGACACACTGTGTATATCATGACCCACAGTCAGATAAACCCTGTGAAGTGTAAAACATCCCACTGTCCTCAGTAATATTAACACATTGACAGAGAACACAGATTAATATTAACACACTCACTGACACACTGTGTACATCATGACCCACAGTCAGATACACCCTGTGAAGTGTAAAACACCCCACTGTCCTCGGTAATATTAACACCTGACAGAGAACACAGATTAATATTAACACACTCACTGACACACTGTGTATATCATGACCCACAGTCAGATACACCCTGTGAAGTGTAAAACACCCCCACTGTCCTCAGTAATATTAACACACTGACAGAGAACACAGATTAATATTAACACACTCACTGACACACTGTGTATATCATGACCCACAGTCAGATACACCCTGTGAAGTGTAAAACACCCCCACTGTCCTCAGAAATATTAACACACTGACAGAGAACACAGATTAATATTAACACACTCACTGACACACTGTGTATATCATGACCCACAGTCAGATAAACCCTGTGAAGTGTAAAACACCCCCACTGTCCTCAGGAATATTAGCACACTGACAGAGAACACAGATTAATATTAACACACTCACTGACACACTGTGTATATCATGACCCACAGTCAGATACACCCTGTGAAGTGTAAAACACCCCCACTGTCCTCAGGAATATTAACACACTGACAGAGAACACAGATTAATATTAACACACTCACTGACACACTGTGTATATCATGACCCACAGTCAGATACACCCTGTGAAGTGTAAAACACCCCCACTGTCCTCAGTAATATTAACACACTGACAGAGTACACAGATTAATATTAACACACTCACTGACACACTGTGACATCATGACCCACAGTCAGATACACCCTGTGAAGTGTAAAACACCCCCACTGTCCTCAGGAATATTAACACACTGACAGAGAACACAGAATAATATTAACACACTCACTGACACACTGTGTACATCATGACCCACAGTCAGATGCACCCTGTGAAGTGTAAAACACCCCCACTGTCCTCAGGAATATTAACACACTGACAGAGAACACAGATTAATATTAACACACTCACTGACACACTATGTATATCATGACCCACAGTCAGATACACCGTGTGAAGTGTAAAACACCCCCACTGTCCTCAGTAATATTAACACACTGACAGAGAACACAGATTAATATTAACACACTCACTGACACACTGTGTATATCATGACCCACAGTCAGATACACCCTGTGAAGTGTAAAACACCCCCACTGTCCTCAGGAATATTAACACACTGACAGAGAACACAGATTAATATTAACACACTCACTGACACACTGTGTACATCATGACTCACAGTCAGATGCACCCTGTGAAGTGTAAAACACCCCCACTGTCCTCAGTAATATTAACACACTGACAGAGAACACAGATTAATATTAACACACTCACTGACACACTGTGTATATCATGACCCACAGTCAGATACACCCTGTGAAGTGTAAAACACCCCCACTGTCCTCAGTAATATTAACACACTGACAGAGAACACAGATTAATATTAACACACTCACTGACACACTGTGTATATCATGACCCACAGTCAGATGCACCCTGTGAAGTGTAAAACACCCCCACTGTCCTCAGTAATATTAACACACTGACAGAGAACACAGATTAATATTAACACACTCACTGACACACTGTGTACATCATGACCCACAGTCAGATGCACCCTGTGAAGTGTAAAACACCCCCACTGTCCTCAGGAATATTAACACACTGACAGAGAACACAGATTAATATTAACACACTCACTGACACACTATGTATATCATGACCCACAGTCAGATAAACCCTGTGAAGTGTAAAACACGCCCACTGTCCTCAGTAATATTAACACACTGACAGAGAACACAGATTAATATTAACACACTCACTGACACACTGTGTATATCATGACCCACAGTCAGATACACCCTGTGAAGTGTAAAACACCCCCACTGTCCTCAGCAATATTAACACACTGACAGAGAACACAGATTAATATTAACACTCTCACTGACACACTGTGTATATCATGACCCACAGTCAGATACACCCTGTAAAGTGTAAAACACCCCCACTGTCCTCAGGAATATTAACACACTGACAGAGAACACAGATTAATATTAACACACTCACTGACACACTGTGTACATCATGACCCACAGTCAGATACACCGTGTGAAGTGTAAAACACCCCCACTGTCCTCAGTAATATTAACACACTGACAGAGAACACAGATTAATATTAACACACTCACTGACACACTGTGTACATCATGACCCACAGTCAGATACACCGTGTGAAGTGTAAAACACCCCCACTGTCCTCAGTAATATTAACACACTGACAGAGAACACAGATTAATATTAACACACTCACTGACACACTGTGTACATCATGACCCACAGTCAGATACACCCTGTGAAGTGTAAAACACCCCCACTGTCCTCAGGAATATTAACACACTGACAGAGAACACAGATTAATATTAACACACTCACTGACACACTGTGTATATCATGACCCACAGTCAGATACACCCTGTAAAGTGTAAAACACCCCCACTGTCCTCAGGAATATTAACACACTGACAGAGAACACAGATTAATATTAACACACTCACTGACACACTGTGTACATCATGACCCACAGTCAGATACACCGTGTGAAGTGTAAAACACCCCCACTGTCCTCAGTAATATTAACACACTGACAGAGAACACAGATTAATATTAACACACTCACTGACACACTGTGTACATCATGACCCACAGTCAGATACACCCTGTGAAGTGTAAAACACCCCCACTGTCCTCAGGAATATTAACACACTGACAGAGAACACAGATTAATATTAACACACTCACTGACACACTGTGTATATCATGACCCACAGTCAGATACACCCTGTGAAGTGTAAAACACCCCCACTGTCCTCAGTAATATTAACACACTGACAGAGAACACCGATTAATATTAACACACTCACTGACACACTGTGTATATCATGACCCACAGTCAGATACACCCTGTGAAGTTTAAAACATCCCCACTGTCCTCAGTAATATTAACACACTGACAGAGAACACAGATTAATATTAACACACTCACTGACACACTGTGTATATCATGACCCACAGTCAGATACACCCTGTGAAGTGTAAAACACCCCCACTGTCCTCAGTAACATTAACACACTGACAGAGAACACAGATTAATATTAAAACACTCACTGACACTGTGTATATCATGACCCACAGTCAGATAAACCCTGTGAAGTGTAAAACACCCCCACTGTCCTCAGTAATATTAACACACTGACAGAGAACACAGATTAATATTAACACACTCACTGACACACTGTGTATATCATGACCCACAGTCAGATAAACCCTGTGAAGTGTAAAACATCCCACTGTCCTCAGTAATATTAACACATTGACAGAGAACACAGATTAATATTAACACACTCACTGACACACTGTGTACATCATGACCCACAGTCAGATACACCCTGTGAAGTGTAAAACACCCCACTGTCCTCGGTAATATTAACACCTGACAGAGAACACAGATTAATATTAACACACTCACTGACACACTGTGTATATCATGACCCACAGTCAGATACACACTGTGAAGTGTAAAACACCCCCACTGTCCTCAGGAATATTAACACACTGACAGAGAACACAGATTAATATTAACACACTCACTGACACACTGTGTATATCATGACCCACAGTCAGATACACCCTGTGAAGTGTAAAACACCCCCACTGTCCTCAGTAATATTAACATACTGACAGAGTACACAGATTAATATTAACACACTCACTGACACACTGTGACATCATGACCCACCGTCAGATACACCCTGTGAAGTGTAAAACACCCCCACTGTCCTCAGTAATATTAACACACTGACAGAGAACACAGATTAATATTAACACACTCACTGACACACTGTGTATATCATGACTCACAGTCAGATAAACCCTGTGAAGTCTAAAACACGCCCACTGTCCTCAGTAATATTAACACACTGACAGAGAACACAGACTAATATTAACACACTCACTGACACACTGTGTACATCATGACCCACAGTCAGATACACCCTGTGAAGTGTAAAACACCCCCACTGTCCTCAGGAATATTAACACACTGACAGAGAACACAGATTAATATTAACACACTCACTGACACACTATGTATATCATGACCCACAGTCAGATAAACCCTGTGAAGTGTAAAACACGCCCACTGTCCTCAGTAATATTAACACACTGACAGAGAACACAGATTAATATTAACACACTCACTGAAACACTGTGTACATCATGACCCACAGTCAGATACACCCTGTGAAGTGTAAAACACCCCCACTGTCCTCAGTAATATTAACACACTGACAGAGAACACAGATTAATATTAACACACTCACTGACACACTGTGTACATCATGACCCACAGTCAGATACACCCTGTGAAGTGTAAAACACCCCCACTGTCCTCAGGAATATTAACACACTGACAGAGAACACAGATTAATATTAACACACTCACTGACACACTGTGTATATCATGACCCACAGTCAGATACACCCTGTGAAGTGTAAAACACCCCCACTGTCCTCAGGAATATTAACACACTGACAGAGAACACAGATTAATATTAACACACTCACTGACACACTGTGTATATCATGACCCACAGTCAGATACACCCTGTGAAGTGTAAAACACCCCCACTGTCCTCAGTAATATTAACACACTGACAGAGAACACAGATTAATATTAACACACTCACTGACACACTGTGTATATCATGACCCACAGTCAGATACACCCTGTGAAGTGTAAAACACCCCCACTGTCCTCAGTAATATTAACATACTGACAGAGAACACAGATTAATATTAACACACTCACTGACACACTGTGTATATCATGACCCACAGTCAGATACACCCTGTGAAGTGTAAAACACCCCCACTGTCCTCAGTAATATTAACACACTGACAGAGAACACAGATTAATATTAACACACTCACTGACACACTGTGTACATCATGACCCACAGTCAGATACACCCTGTGAAGTGTAAAACTCCCCCACTGTCCTCAGTAATATTAACACACTGACAGACAACACAGATTAATATTAACACACTCACTGACACACTGTGTACATCATGACCCACAGTCAGATACACCCTGTGAAGTGTAAAACACCCCCACTGTCCTCAGTAATATTAACACACTGACAGAGAACACAGATTAATATTAACACACTCACTGACACACTGTGTACATCATGACCCACAGTCAGATACACCCTGTGAAGTGTAAAACACCCCCACTGTCCTCAGTAATATTAACACACTGACAGAGAACACAGATTAATATTAACACACTCACTGACACACTGTGTACATCATGACCCACAGTCAGATACACCCTGTGAAGTGTAAAACACCCCCACTGTCCTCAGGAATATTAACACACTGACAGAGAACACAGATTAATATTAACACACTCACTGACACACTGTGTATATCATGACCCACAGTCAGATACACCCTGTGAAGTGTAAAACAACCCCACTGTCCTCAGTAATATTAACACACTGACAGAGAACACAGATTAATATTAACACACTCACTGACACACTGTGTATATCATGACTCACAGTCAGATACACCCTGTGAAGTGTAAAACACCCCCACTGTCCTCAGGAATATTAACACACTGACAGAGAACACAGATTAATATTAACACACTCACTGACACACTATGTATATCATGACCCACAGTCAGATAAACCCTGTGAAGTGTAAAACACGCCCACTGTCCTCAGTAATATTAACACACTGACAGAGAACACAGATTAATATTAACACACTCACTGACACACTGTGTATATCATGACCCACAGTCAGATACACCCTGTGAAGTGTAAAACACCCCCACTGTCCTCAGGAATATTAACACACTGACAGAGAACACAGATTAATATTAACACACTCACTGACACACTGTGTACATCATGACCCAGAGTCAGATACACCCTGTGAAGTGTAAAACACCCCCACTGTCCTCAGTAATATTAACACACTGACAGAGAACACAGATTAATATTAACACACTCACTGACACACTGTGTATATCATGACCCACAGTCAGATAAACCCTGTGAAGTGTAAAACACCCCCACTGTCCTCAGTAATATTAACACACTGACAGAGAACACAGATTAATATTAACACACTCACTGACACACTGTGTACATCATGACCCACAGTCAGATACACCCTGTGAAGTGTAAAACACCCCCACTGTCCTCAGTAATATTAACACACTGACAGAGAACACAGCTTAATATTAACACACTCACTGACACACTGTGTACATCATGACCCACAGTCAGATACACCCTGTGAAGTGTAAAACACCCCCACTGTCCTCAGTAATATTAACACACTGACAGAGAACACAGATTAATATTAACACACTCACTGACACACTGTGTATATCATGACCCACAGTCAGATACACCCTGTGAAGTGTAAAACACCCCCACTGTCCTCAGGAATATTAACACACTGACAGAGAACACAGATTAATATTAACACACTCACTGACACACTGTGTACATCATGACCCACAGTCAGATACACCCTGTGAAGTGTAAAACACCCCCACTGTCCTCAGGAATATTAACACACTGACAGAGAACACAGCTTAATATTAACACACTCACTGACACACTGTGTATATCATGACCCACAGTCAGATACACCCTGTGAAGTGTAAAACATCCCCACTGTCCTCAGTAATATTAACACACTGACAGAGAACACAGATTAATATTAACACACTCACTGACACACTGTGTATATCATGACCCACAGTCAGATACACCCTGTGAAGTGTAAAACACGCCCACTGTCCTCAGGAATATTAACACACTGACAGAGAACACAGATTAATATTAACACACTCACTGACACACTGTGTACATCATGACCCACAGTCAGATACACCCTGTGAAGTGTAAAACACCCCCACTGTCCTCAGTAATATTAACACACTGACAGAGAACACAGATTAATATTAACACACTCACTGACACACTGTGTATATCATGACCCACAGTCAGATACACCCTGTGAAGTGTAAAACACCCCCACTGTCCTCAGGAATATTAACACACTGACAGAGAACACAGATTAATATTAACACACTCACCGACACACTGTGTACATCATGACCCACAGTCAGATACACCCTGTGAAGTGTAAAACACCCCCACTGTCCTCAGTAATATTAACACACTGACAGAGAACACAGATTAATATTAACACACTCACTGACACACTGTGTATATCATGACCCACAGTCAGATACACCCTGTGAAGTGTAAAACACCCCCACTGTCCTCAGTAATATTAACACACTGACAGAGAACACAGATTAATATTAACACACTCACTGACACACTGTGTATATCATGACCCACAGTCAGATACACCCCGTGAAGTGTAAAACACCCCCACTGTCCTCAGTAATATTAACACACTGACAGAGAACACAGATTAATATTAACACACTCACTGACACACTGTGTATATCATGACCCACAGTCAGATACACCCCGTGAAGTGTAAAACATCCCCACTGTCCTCAGGAATATTAACTCACTGACAGAGAACACAGATTAATATTAACACGCTCACTGACACACTGTGTATATCATGACCCACAGTCAGATACACCCTGTGAAGTGTAAAACACCCCCACTGTCCTCAGTAATATTAACACACTGACAGAGAACACAGATTAATATTAACACACTCACTGACACACTGTGTATATCATGACCCACAGTCAGATACACCCTGTGAAGTGTAAAACACCCCCACTGTCCTCAGTAATATTAACACACTGACAGAGTACACAGATTAATATTAACACACTCACTGACACACTGTGTATATCATGACCCACAGTCAGATACACCCTGTGAAGTGTAAAACATCCTCACTGTCCTCAGTAATATTAACACACTGACAGAGAACACAGATTAGTATTAACACACTCACTGACACACTGTGTATATCATGACCCACAGTCAGATACACCCTGTGAAGTGTAAAACACCCCCACTGTCCTCAGTAATATTAACACACTGACAGAGTACACAGATTAATATTAACACACTCACTGACACACTGTGTATATCATGACCCACAGTCAGATACACCCTGTGAAGTGTAAAACATCCTCACTGTCCTCAGTAATATTAACACACTGACAGAGAACACAGATTAATATTAACACACTCACTGACACACTGTGTATATCATGACCCACAGTCAGATACACCCTGTGAAGTGTAAAACACCCCCACTGTCCTCAGTAATATTAACACACTGACAGAGAACACAGATTAATATTAACACACTCACTGACACACTGTGTACATCATGACCCACAGTCAGATACACCCTGTGAAGTGTAAAACACCCCCACTGTCCTCAGGAATATTAACACACTGACAGAGAACACAGATTAATATTAACACGCTCACTCTGGCAGTGCCATAGACATTTATAAGTGCAAAGTAATAGAAACGTTTAACACACCATTCACTTACAATGCCCTGGACCTTTTTAGCATGCTTGACTATTGGAATGCAAAGGCCTATTGCAGTGTAATTGTACGTCGCAGTACAGGAACCTCTGACAGGGTAATTGTACCTCGCAGTACAGGAACCTCTGACAGGGTAATTGTACCTCACAGTACAGGAACCTCTGACAGGGTAATTGTACCTCGCAGTACAGGAACCTCTGACAGGGTAATTGTACCTCGCAGTACAGGAACCTCTGACAGGGTAATTGTACCTCGCAGTACAGGAACCTCTGACAGTGTAATTGTACCTCGCAGTACAGGAACCTCTGACAGGGTAATTGTACCTCGCAGTACAGGAACCTCTGACAGGGTAATTGTACCTCGCAGTGCAGGAACCTCTGACAGGGTAATTGTCCCTCGCAGTACAGGAACCTCTGACAGGGTAATTGTACCTCGCAGTGCAGGAACCTCTGACAGGGTAATTGTACCTCGCAGTACAGGAACCTCTGACAGGGTAATTGTACCTCGCAGTACAGGAACCTCTGACAGGGTAATTGTACCTCGCAGTACAGGAACCTCTGACAGGGTAATTGTACCTCGCAGTACAGGAACCTCTGACAGTGTAATTGTACCTCGCAGTGCAGGAACCTCTGACAGGGTAATTGTACCTCGCAGTGCAGGAACCTCTGACAGGGTAATTGTACCTTGCAGTACAGGAACCTCTGACAGGGTAATTGTACCTCGCAGTGCAGGAACCTCTGACAGGGTAATTGTACCTCGCAGTACAGGAACCTCTGACAGGGTAATTGTACCTCGCAGTACAGGAACCTCTGACAGGGTAATTGCACCTCACAGTACAGGAACCTCTGACAGTGTAATTGTACCTCGCAGTACAGGAACCTCTGACAGGGTAATTGTACCTCACAGTGCAGGAACCTCTGACAGGGTAATTGTACCTCGCAGTACAGGAACCTCTGACAGGGTAATTGTACCTCGCAGTACAGGAACCTCTGACAGGGTAATTGTACCTCGCAGTACAGGAACCTCTGACAGGGTAATTGTACCTCGCAGTGCAGGAACCTCTGACAGTGTAATTGTACCTCGCAGTACAGGAACCTCTGACAGGGTAATTGTACCTCACAGTGCAGGAACCTCTGACAGGGTAATTGTACCTCGCAGTACAGGAACCTCTGACAGGATAATTGTACCTCGCAGTGCAGGAACCTCTGACAGGGTAATTGTACATCGCAGTACAGGAACCTCTGACAGGGTAATTGTACCTCGCAGTACAGGAACCTCTGACAGGGTAATTGTACCTCGCAGTGCAGGAACCTCTGACAGTGTAATTGTACCTCGCAGTACAGGAACCTCTGACAGGGTAATTGTACCTCGCAGTGCAGGAACCTCTGACAGGGTAATTGTACCTCGCAGTGCAGGAACCTCTGACAGGGTAATTGTACCTCGCAGTGCAGGAACCTCTGACAGGGTAATTGTACCTCGCAGTGCAGGAACCTCTGACAGGGTAATTGTACCTCACAGTGCAGGAACCTCTGACAGGGTAATTGTACCTCGCAGTACAGGAACCTCTGACAGGGTAATTGTACCTCGCAGTACAGGAACCTCTGACAGGGTAATTGTACCTCGCAGTACAGGAACCTCTGACAGGGTAATTGTACCTCGCAGTACAGGAACCTCTGACAGGGTAATTGTACCTCGCAGTACAGGAACCTCTGACAGGGTAATTGTACCTCGCAGTACAGGAACCTCTGACAGGGTAATTGTACCTCGCAGTGCAGGAACCTCTGACAGGGTAATTGTACCTCGCAGTACAGGAACCTCTGACAGTGTAATTGTACCTCGCAGTGCAGGAACCTCTGACAGGGTAATTGTACCTCACAGTGCAGGAACCTCTGACAGGGTAATTGTACCTCACAGTGCAGGAACCTCTGACAGGATAATTGTACCTCGCAGTGCAGGAACCTCTGACAGGGTAATTGTACCTCACAGTGAAGGAACCTCTGACAGGGTAATTGTACCTCGCAGTACAGGAACCTCTGACAGGGTAATTGTACCTCGCAGTACAGGAACCTCTGACAGGGTAATTGTACCTCGCAGTGCAGGAACCTCTGACAGGGTAATTGTCCCTCGCAGTACAGGAACCTCTGACAGGGTAATTGTACCTCGCAGTGCAGGAACCTCTGACAGGGTAATTGTACCTCGCAGTACAGGAACCTCTGACAGGGTAATTGTACCTCGCAGTACAGGAACCTCTGACAGGGTAATTGTACCTCGCAGTACAGGAACCTCTGACAGGGTAATTGTACCTCGCAGTACAGGAACCTCTGACAGTGTAATTGTACCTCGCAGTGCAGGAACCTCTGACAGGGTAATTGTACCTCGCAGTGCAGGAACCTCTGACAGGGTAATTGTACCTTGCAGTACAGGAACCTCTGACAGGGTAATTGTACCTCGCAGTGCAGGAACCTCTGACAGGGTAATTGTACCTCGCAGTACAGGAACCTCTGACAGGGTAATTGTACCTCGCAGTACAGGAACCTCTGACAGGGTAATTGCACCTCACAGTACAGGAACCTCTGACAGTGTAATTGTACCTCGCAGTACAGGAACCTCTGACAGGGTAATTGTACCTCACAGTGCAGGAACCTCTGACAGGGTAATTGTACCTCGCAGTACAGGAACCTCTGACAGGGTAATTGTACCTCGCAGTACAGGAACCTCTGACAGGGTAATTGTACCTCGCAGTACAGGAACCTCTGACAGGGTAATTGTACCTCGCAGTGCAGGAACCTCTGACAGTGTAATTGTACCTCGCAGTACAGGAACCTCTGACAGGGTAATTGTACCTCACAGTGCAGGAACCTCTGACAGGGTAATTGTACCTCGCAGTACAGGAACCTCTGACAGGAAAATTGTACCTCGCAGTGCAGGAACCTCTGACAGGGTAATTGTACATCGCAGTACAGGAACCTCTGACAGGGTAATTGTACCTCGCAGTACAGGAACCTCTGACAGGGTAATTGTACCTCGCAGTGCAGGAACCTCTGACAGTGTAATTGTACCTCGCAGTACAGGAACCTCTGACAGGGTAATTGTACCTCGCAGTGCAGGAACCTCTGACAGGGTAATTGTACCTCGCAGTGCAGGAACCTCTGACACGGTAATTGTACCTCGCAGTGCAGGAACCTCTGACAGGGTAATTGTACCTCGCAGTGCAGGAACCTCTGACAGGGTAATTGTACCTCACAGTGCAGGAACCTCTGACAGGGTAATTGTACCTCGCAGTACAGGAACCTCTGACAGGGTAATTGTACCTCGCAGTACAGGAACCTCTGACAGGGTAATTGTACCTCGCAGTACAGGAACCTCTGACAGGGTAATTGTACCTCGCAGTACAGGAACCTCTGACAGGGTAATTGTACCTCGCAGTACAGGAACCTCTGACAGGGTAATTGTACCTCGCAGTACAGGAACCTCTGACAGGGTAATTGTACCTCGCAGTGCAGGAACCTCTGACAGGGTAATTGTACCTCGCAGTACAGGAACCTCTGATAGTGTAATTGTACCTCGCAGTGCAGGAACCTCTGACAGGGTAATTGTACCTCACAGTGCAGGAACCTCTGACAGGGTAATTTTACCTCACAGTGCAGGAACCTCTGACAGGATAATTGTACCTCGCAGTGCAGGAACCTCTGACAGGGTAATTGTACCTCACAGTGAAGGAACCTCTGACAGGGTAATTGTACCTCGCAGTACAGGAACCTCTGACAGGGTAATTGTACCTCGCAGTACAGGAACCTCTGACAGGGTAATTGTACCTCGCAGTACAGGAACCTCTGACAGGGTAATAGTACCTCGCAGTACAGGAACCTCTGACAGGGTAATTGTACCTCGCAGTGCAGGAACCTCTGACAGGGTAATTGTACCTCGCAGTACAGGAACCTCTGACAGGGTAATTGTACCTCGCAGTGCAGGAACCTCTGACAGGGTAATTGTACCTCGCAGTGCAGGAACCTCTGACAGGGTAATTGTACCTCGCAGTACAGGAACCTCTGACAGGGTAATTGTACCTCGCAGTACAGGAACCTCTGACAGGGTAATTGTACCTCGCAGTACAGGAACCTCTGACAGGGTAATTGTACCTCGCAGTACAGGAACCTCTGACAGGGTAATTGTACCTCGCAGTGCAGGAACCTCTGACAGGGTAATTGTACCTCGCAGTACAGGAACCTCTGACAGGGTAATTGTACCTCGCAGTACAGGAACCTCTGACAGGGTAATTGTACCTCGCAGTGCAGGAACCTCTGACAGTGTAATTGTACCTCGCAGTACAGGATCCTCTGACAGGGTAATTGTACCTCGCAGTACAGGAACCTCTGACAGGGTAATTGTACCTCGCAGTACAGGAACCCCTGACAGGGTAATTGTACCTCGCAGTACAGGAACCTCTGACAGGGTAATTGTACCTCGCAGTACAGGAACCTCTGACAGGGTAATTGTACCTCGCAGTACAGGAACCTCTGACAGGGTAATTGTACCTCACAGTACAGGAACCTCTGACAGGGTAATTGTACCTCGCAGTACAGGAACCTCTGACAGGGTAATTTTACCTCGCAGTGCAGGAACCTCTGACAGGGTAATTGTACCTCGCAGTGCAGGAACCTCCGACAGGGTAATTGTACCTCGCAGTGCAGGAACCTCTGACAGGGTAATTGTACCTCGCAGTGCAGGAACCTCTGACAGGATAATTGTACCTTGCAGTACAGGAACCTCTGACAGGGTAATTGTACCTCGCAGTGCAGGAACCTCTGACAGGGTAATTGTACCTCGCAGTACAGGAACCTCTGACAGGGTAATTGTACCTCGCAGTGCAGGAACCTCTGACAGGGTAATTGTACCACGCAGTGCAGGAACCTCTGACAGGGTAATTGTTCCTCGCAGTACAGGAACCTCTGACAGGGTAATTGTACCTCGCAGTACAGGAACCTCTGACAGGGTAATTGTACCTCGCAGTACAGGAACCTCTGACAGGGTAATTGTACCTCGCAGTACAGGAACCTCTGACAGGGTAATTGTACCTCGCAGTGCAGGAACCTCTGACAGTGTAATAGTACCTCGCAGTGCAGGAACCTCTGACAGGGTAATTGTACCTCGCAGTACAGGAACCTCTGACAGGGTAATTGTACCTCGCAGTACAGGAACCTCTGACAGGGTAATTGTACCTCACAGTACAGGAACCTCTGACAGTGTAATTGTACCTCACAGTACAGGAACCTCTGACAGGGTAATTGTACCTCGCAGTACAGGAACCTCTGACAGGGTAATTGTACCTCGCAGTACAGGAACCTCTGACAGTGTAATTGTACCTCACAGTGCAGGAACCTCTGACAGGGTAATTGTACCTCGCAGTGCAGGAACCTCTGACAGGGTAATTGTACCTCGCAGTGCAGGAACCTCTGACAGGGTAATTGTACCTCGCAGTGCAGGAACCTCTGACAGGGTAATTGTACCTCGCAGTGCAGGAACCTCTGACAGGGTAATTGTACCTCGCAGTGCAGGAACCTCTGACAGGGTAATTGTACCTCACAGTACAGGAGCCTCTGACAGGGTAATTGTACCTCGCAGTGCAGGAACCTCTGACAGGGTAATTGTACCTCGCAGTACAGGAACCTCTGACAGGGTAATTGCACCTCGCAGTGCAGGAACCTCTGACAGGGTAATTGTACCTCGCAGTACAGGAACCTCTGACAGGGTAATTGTACCTCGCAGTACAGGAACCTCTGACAGGGTAATTGTACCTCGCAGTACAGGAACCTCTGACAGGGTAATTGTACCTCGCAGTACAGGAACCTCTGACAGGGTAATTGTACCTCGCAGTACAGGAACCTCTGACAGGGTAATTGTACCTCGCAGTACAGGAACCTCTGACAGGGTAATTGTACCTCGCAGTACAGGAACCTCTGACAGGGTAATTGTACCTCGCAGTACAGGAACCTCTGACAGGGTAATTGTACCTCGCAGTACAGGAACCTCTGACAGGGTAATTGTACCTCGCAGTACAGGAACCTCTGACAGGGTAATTGTACCTCGCAGTACAGGAACCTCTGACAGGGTAATTGTACCTCACAGTGCAGGAACCTCTGACAGGGTAATTGTACCTCGCAGTACAGGAACCTCTGACAGGGTAATTGTACCTCGCAGTACAGGAACCTCTGACAGGGTAATTGTACCTCACAGTGCAGGAACCTCTGACAGGGTAATTGTACCTCGCAGTACAGGAACCTCTGACAGGGTAATTGTACCTCGCAGTACAGGAACCTCTGACAGGGTAATTGTACCTCGCAGTACAGGAACCTCTGACAGGGTAATTGTACCTCGCAGTACAGGAACCTCTGACAGGGTAATTGTACCTCACAGTGCAGGAACCTCTGACAGGGTAATTGTACCTCGCAGTGCAGGAACCTCTGACAGGGTAATTGTCCCTCTCAGTACAGGAACCTCTGACAGTGTAATTGTACCTCGCAGTACAGGAACCTCTGACAGGGTAATTGTACCTCGCAGTACAGGAACCTCTGACAGGGTAATTGTACCTCGCAGTACAGGAACCTCTGACAGGGTAATTGTACCTCGCAGTACAGGAACCTCTGACAGGGTAATTGTACCTCGCAGTACAGGAACCTCTGACAGGGTAATTGTACCTCGCCTTACAGGAACCTCTGACAGGGTAATTGTACCTCGCAGTGCAGGAACCTCTGACAGGGTAATAGTACCTCGCAGTACAGGAACCTCTGACAGGGTAATTGTACCTCGCAGTACAGGAACCTCTGACAGGGTAATTGTACCTCGCAGTACAGGAACCTCTGACAGGGTAATTGTACCACGCAGTACAGGAACCTCTGACAGGGTAATTGTACCTCGCAGTACAGGAACCTCTGACAGGGTAATAGTACCTCGCAGTGCAGGAACCTCTGACAGGGTAATTGTACCTCGCAGTACAGGAACCTCTGACAGGGTAATTGTACCTCGCAGTACAGGAACCTCTGACAGGGTAATTGTACCTCGCAGTACAGGAACCTCTGACAGGGTAATTGTACCTCGCAGTACAGGAACCTCTGACAGGGTAATTGTACCTCGCAGTGCAGGAACCTCTGACAGGGTAATTGTACCTCGCAGTACAGGAATCTCTGACAGGGTAATTGTACCTCGCAGTGCAGGAACCTCTGACAGGGTAATTGTACCTCGCAGTGCAGGAACCTCTGACAGTGTAATTGTACCTCGCAGTGCAGGAACCTCTGACAGGTTAATTGTACCTCGCAGTACAGGAACCTCTGACAGGGTAATTGTACCTCGCAGTGCAGGAACCTTTGACAGGGTAATTGTACCTCGCAGTACAGGAACCTCTGACAGGGTAATTGTACCTCGCAGTACAGGAACCTCTGACAGGGTAATTGTACCTCGCAGTACAGGAACCTCTGACAGGGTAATTGTACCTCGCAGTGCAGGAACCTCTGACAGGGTAATTGTACCTCGCAGTACAGGAACCTCTGACATTCTAATTGTACCTCGCAGTACAGGAACCTCTGACAGTGTAATTGTACCTCGCAGTACAGGAACCTCTGACAGGGTAATTGTACCTCGCAGTACAGGAACCTCTGACAGGGTAATTGTACCTCGCAGTACAGGAACCTCTGACAGGGTAATTGTACCTCGCAGTGCAGGAACCTCTGACAGTGTAATTGTACCTCGCAGTACAGGAACCTCTGACAGGGTAATTGTACCTCGCAGTACAGGAACCTCTGACAGTGTAATTGTACCTCGCAGTACAGGAACCTCTGACAGGGTAATTGTACCTCGCAGTACAGGAACCTCTGACAGGGTAATTGTACCTCACAGTACAGGAACCTCTGACAGGGTAATTGTACCTCGCAGTACAGGAACCTCTGACAGGGTAATTGTACCTCGCAGTGCAGGAACCTCTGACAGGGTAATTGTACCTCGCAGTACAGGAACCTCTGACAGGGTAATTGTACCTCGCAGTACAGGAACCTCTGACAGGGTAATTGTACCTCGCAGTACAGGAACCTCTGACAGGGTAATTGTACCTCGCAGTACAGGAACCTCTGACAGGGTAATTGTACCTCGCAGTACAGGAACCTCTGACAGTGTAATTGTACCTCGCAGTACAGGAACCTCTGACAGGGTAATTGTACCTCGCAGTACAGGAACCTCTGACAGGGTAATTGTACCTCGCAGTGCAGGAACCTCTGACAGTGTAATTGTACCTCGCAGTACAGGCACCTCTGACAGGGTAATTGTACCTCGCAGTACAGGAACCTCTGACAGGGTAATTGTACCTCGCAGTACAGGAACCTCTGACAGGGTAATTGTACCTCGCAGTGCAGGAACCTCTGACAGTGTAATTGTACCTCGCAGTACAGGAACCTCTGACAGGGTAATTGTACCTCGCAGTACAGGAACCTCTGACAGTGTAATTGTACCTCGCAGTACAGGAACCTCTGACAGGGTAATTGTACCTCGCAGTACAGGAACCTCTGACAGGGTAATTGTACCTCACAGTACAGGAACCTCTGACAGGGTAATTGTACCTCGCAGTACAGGAACCTCTGACAGTGTAATTGTACCTCGCAGTGCAGGAAAATTTGACAGGGTAATTGTACCTCGCAGTACAGGAACCTCTGACAGGGTAATTGTACCTCGCAGTACAGGAACCTCTGACAGGGTAATTGTACCTCACAGTACAGGAACCTCTGACAGGGTAATTGTACCTCGCAGTACAGGAACCTCTGACAGTGTAATTGTACCTCGCAGTACAGGAACCTCTGACAGGGTAATTGTACCTCGCAGTGCAGGAACTTCTGACAGGGTAATTGTACCTCGCAGTACAGGAACCTCTGATAGGGTAATTGTACCTCGCAGTGCAGGAACCTCTGACAGGGTAATTGTACCTCGCAGTACAGGAACCTCTGACAGGGTAATTGTACCTCACAGTGCAGGAACCTCTGACAGGGTAATTGTACCTCGCAGTACAGGAACCTCTGACAGGGTAATTGTACCTCACAGTACAGGAACCTCTGACAGGGTAATTGTACCTCACAGTGCAGGAACCTCTGACAGGGTAATTGTACCTCGCAGTACAGGAACCTCTGACAGGGTAATTGTACCTCACAGTGCAGGAACCTCTGACAGGGTAATTGTACCTCGCAGTACAGGAACCTCTGACAGGGTAATTGTACCTCGCAGTACAGGAACCTCTGACAGGGTAATTGTACCTCACAGTGCAGGAACCTCTGACAGTGTAATTGTACCTCGCAGTACAGGAACCTCTGACAGGATAATTGTACCTCGCAGTACAGGAACCTCTGACAGTGTAATTGTACCTCGCAGTACAGGAACCTCTGACAGGGTAATTGTACCTCGCAGTACAGGAACCTCTGACAGGGTAATTGTACCTCGCAGTACAGGAACCTCTGACAGGGTAATTGTACCTCGCTGTACAGGAACCTCTGACAGTGTAATTGTACCTCGCAGTACAGGAACCTCTGACAGGGTAATTGTACCTCGCAGTACAGGAACCTCTGACAGGGTAATTGTACCTCGCAGTACAGGAACCTCTGACAGGGTAATTGTACCTCGCAGTGCAGGAACCTCTGACAGGGTAATTGTACCTCGCAGTGCAGGAACCTCTGACAGGGTAATTGTACCTCGCAGTACAGGAACCTCTGACAGGGTAATTGTACCTCGCAGTACAGGAACCTCTGACCGGGTAATTGTTCCTCGCAGTACAGGAACCTCTGACAGGGTAATTGTACCTCGCAGTACAGGAACCTCTGTCAGGGTAATTGTACCTCGCAGTACAGGAACCTCTGACAGGATAATTGTACCTCGCAGTACAGGAACCTCTGACAGTGTAATTGTACCTCGCAGTACAGGAACCTCTGACAGGGTAATTGTACCTCGCAGTACAGGAACCTCTGACAGGGTAATTGTACCTCACAGTGCAGGAAACTCTGACAGGGTAATTGTACCTCGCAGTACAGGAACCTCTGACAGGGTAATTGTACCTCGCAGTACAGGAACCTCTGACAGGGTAATTGTACCTCGCAGTGCAGGAACCTCTGACAGGGTAATTGTACCTCGCAGTACAGGAACCTCTGACCGGGTAATTGTACCTCGCAGTACAGGAACCTCTGACAGGGTAATTGTACCTCGCAGTACAGGAACCTCTGACAGGGTAATTGTACCTCGCAGTGCAGGAACCTCTGACAGGGTAATTGTACCTCGCAGTACAGGAACCTCTGACAGTGTAATTGTACCTCGCAGTACAGGAACCTCTGACAGGGTAATTGTACCTCGCAGTGCAGGAACCTCTGACAGGGTAATTGTACCTCACAGTACAGGAACCTCTGACAGGGTAATTGTACCTCGCAGTACAGGAACCTCTGACAGTGTAATTGTACCTCGCAGTACAGGAACCTCTGACAGGGTAATTGTACCTCGCAGTACAGGAACCTCTGACAGGGTAATTGTACCTCGCAGTACAGGAACCTCTGACAGGATAATTGTACCTCGCAGTACAGGAACCTCTGACAGGGTAATTGTACCTCGCAGTGCAGGAACCTCTGACAGTGTAATTGTACCTCGCAGTGCAGGAACCTCTGACAGTGTAATTGTACCTCGCAGTGCAGGAACCTCTGACAGGGTAATTGTACCTCACAGTACAGGAACCTCTGACAGGGTAATTGTACCTCGCAGTACAGGAACCTCTGACAGTGTAATTGTACCTCGCAGTACAGGAACCTCTGACAGGGTAATTGTACCTCGCAGTACAGGAACCTCTGACAGGGTAATTGTACCTCGCAGTACAGGAACCTCTGACAGGATAATTGTACCTCGCAGTACAGGAACCTCTGACAGGGTAATTGTACCTCGCAGTGCAGGAACCTCTGACAGTGTAATTGTACCTCGCAGTACAGGAACCTCTGACAGGGTAATTGTACCTCGCAGTACAGGAACCTCTGACAGGATAATTGTACCTCGCAGTGCAGGAACCTCTGACAGTGTAATTGTACCTCGCAGTACAGGAACCTCTGACAGGGTAATTGTACCTCGCAGTACAGGAACCTCTGACAGGGTAATTGTACCTCACAGTACAGGAACCTCTGACAGGGTAATTGTACCTCGCAGTACAGGAACCTCTGACAGGGTAATTGTACCTCGCAGTGCAGGAACCTCTGACAGGGTAATTGTACCTCGCAGTACAGGAACCTCTGACAGGGTAATTGTACCTCGCAGTACAGGAACCTCTGACAGGGTAATTGTACCTCGCAGTACAGGAACCTCTGACAGTGTAATTCTACCTCACAGTACAGGAACCTCTGACAGGGTAATTGTACCTCGCAGTACAGGAACCTCTGACAGGGTAATTGTACCTCGCAGTACAGGAACCTCTGACAGGGTAATTGTACCTCGCAGTACAGGAACCTCTGACAGTGTAATTGTACCTCGCAGTACAGGAACCTCTGACAGGGTAATTGTACCTCACAGTGCAGGAACCTCTGACAGGGTAATTGTACCTCGCAGTGCAGGAACCTCTGACAGGGTAATTGTACCTCGCAGTACAGGAACCTCTGACAGGGTAATTGTACCTCGCAGTACAGGAACCTCTGACAGGATAATTGTACCTCGCAGTGCAGGAACCTCTGACAGTGTAATTTACCTCGCAGTACAGGAACCTCTGACAGGGTAATTGTACCTCGCAGTACAGGAACCTCTGACAGGGTAATTGTACCTCACAGTACAGGAACCTCTGACAGGGTAATTGTACCTCGCAGTACAGGAACCTCTGACAGGGTAATTGTACCTCGCAGTACAGGAACCTCTGACAGTGTAATTCTACCTCACAGTACAGGAACCTCTGACAGGGTAATTGTACCTCGCAGTACTGGAACCTCTGACAGGGTAATTGTACCTCGCAGTACAGGAACCTCTGACAGGGTAATTGTACCTCGCAGTACAGGAACCTCTGACAGTGTAATTGTACCTCGCAGTACAGGAACCTCTGACAGGGTAATTGTACCTCGCAGTGCAGGAACCTCTGACAGGGTAATTGTACCTCGCAGTGCAGGAACCTCTGACAGTGTAATTCTACCTCACAGTACAGGAACCTCTGACAGGGTAATTGTACCTCGCAGTACAGGAACCTCTGACAGGGTAATTGTACCTCGCAGTACAGGAACCTCTGACAGTGTAATTGTACCTCGCAGTACAGGAACCTCTGACAGGGTAATTGTACCTCGCAGTACAGGAACCTCTGACAGGGTAATTGTACCTCGCAGTACAGGAACCTCTGACAGGGTAATTGTACCTCGCAGTACAGGAACCTCTGACAGGGTAATTGTACCTCGCAGTACAGGAACCTCTGACAGGGTAATTGTACCTCGCAGTACAGGAACCTCTGACAGGGTAATTGTACCACGCAGTACAGGAACCTCTGACAGGGTAATTGTACCTCACAGTGCAGGAACCTCTGACAGGGTAATTGTACCTCACAGTACAGGAACCTCTGACAGGGTAATTGTACCTCGCAGTGCAGGAACCTCTGACACGGTAATTGTACCTCACAGTGCAGGAACCTCTGACAGGGTAATTGTACCTCGCAGTACAGGAACCTCTGACAGGGTAATTGTACCTCGCAGTACAGGAACCTCTGACAGGGTAATTGTACCTCGCAGTGCAGGAACCTCTGACAGGGTAATTGTACCTCGCAGTACAGGAACCTCTGACAGGGTAATTGTACCTCACAGTGCAGGAACCTCTGACAGGGTAATTGTACCTCGCAGTACAGGAACCTCTGACAGGGTAATTGTACCTCACAGTACAGGAACCTCTGACAGTGTAATTGTACCTCGCAGTACAGGAACCTCTGACAGGGTAATTGTACCTCGCAGTACAGGAACCTCTGACAGGGTAATTGTACCTCACAGTGCAGGAACCTCTGACAGTGTAATTGTACCTCACAGTACAGGAACCTCTGACAGGGTAATTGTACCTCGCAGTACAGGAACCTCTGACAGGGTAATTGTACCTCGCAGTACAGGAACCTCTGACAGGGTAATTGTACCTCGCAGTGCAGGAACCTCTGACAGTGTAATTGTACCTCGCAGTACAGGAACCTCTGACAGGGTAATTGTACCTCGCAGTACAGGAACCTCTGACAGGGTAATTGTACCTCGCAGTACAGGAACCTCTGACAGTGTAATTGTACCTCGCAGTACAGGAACCTCTGACAGGGTAATTGTACCTCGCAGTACAGGAACCTCTGACAGGGTAATTGTACCTCGCAGTACAGGAACCTCTGACAGGGTAATTGTACCTCGCAGTACAGGAACCTCTGACAGGGTAATTGTACCTCGCAGTACAGGAACCTCTGACAGGGTAATTGTACCACGCAGTACAGGAACCTCTGACAGGGTAATTGTACCTCACAGTGCAGGAACCTCTGACAGGGTAATTGTACCTCACAGTACAGGAACCTCTGACAGGGTAATTGTACCTCGCAGTGCAGGAACCTCTGACACGGTAATTGTACCTCACAGTGCAGGAACCTCTGACAGGGTAATTGTACCTCGCAGTACAGGAACCTCTGACAGGGTAATTGTACCTCGCAGTACAGGAACCTCTGACAGGGTAATTGTACCTCGCAGTGCAGGAACCTCTGACAGGGTAATTGTACCTCGCAGTACAGGAACCTCTGACAGGGTAATTGTACCTCACAGTGCAGGAACCTCTGACAGGGTAATTGTACCTCGCAGTACAGGAACCTCTGACAGGGTAATTGTACCTCACAGTACAGGAACCTCTGACAGGGTAATTGTACCTCGCAGTACTGGAACCTCTGACAGGGTAATTGTACCTCGCAGTACAGGAACCTCTGACAGGGTAATTGTACCTCACAGTACAGGAACCTCTGACAGGGTAATTGTACCTCGCAGTACAGGAACCTCTGACAGGGTAATTGTACCTCGCAGTACAGGAACCTCTGACAGGGTAATTGTACCTCGCAGTGCAGGAACCTCTGACAGGGTAATTGTAACTCGCAGTACAGGAACCTCTGACAGGGTAATATTACCTCACAGTACAGGAACCTCTGACAGGGTAATTGTACCTCGCAGTACAGGAACCTCTGACAGGGTAATAGTACCTCGCAGTACAGGAACCTCTGACAGGGTAATTGTACCTCGCAGTGCAGGAACCTCTGACAGGGTAATTGTACCTCACAGTACAGCAACCTCTGACAGGGTAATTGTACCTCGCAGTACAGGAACCTCTGACAGTGTAATTGTACCTCGCAGTACAGGAACCTCTGACAGGGTAATTGTACCTCACAGTACAGGAACCTCTGACAGGGTAATTGTACCTCGCAGTGCAGGAACCTCTGACAGGGTAATTGTACCTCGCAGTACAGGAACCTCTGACAGGGTAATTGTACCTCGCAGTGCAGGAACCTCTAGCAGCACAATAGCATCTTGCAATGCAGAGGCCTTTCCTGTGCATTTGCCCATGTAATGCAATGGGACTTGCTATGTAAAATCCAATTGTAATGCAAATTTCCCATGCAGTGCTGCAGCCCCTTGTAGTGCAAAAAGCACCTTGAGATGTCATAGAATGTTGCAATGCAACAAGCATTTGAAATCCCATTTAAGTTATGGTGCACTAGACCCTTACAATGCAACACAAAAACTTGTAGTACAATAGCCTTTGCAGTACAACATCCACTAACAAAGCAATAGCCCCATGCAGTGCAATCTCCACTCACAGTGTAAAAACAACATGCAATGTAATAGTCTCTAAGAGTGACATAGCAATAACGTGAAGAAATGCTCTAGCCTTTTGAACACAACAGACCATGACAATTCAATAGCCTCTTGCAGTGCAAAAGCTCTTTGTTGTGCAATAGACCCTGACAATGTATTTTCCCCTTACAGTGCAACAGTTCTATGCTTTGCATAACATGCTTATGGTACAAAAGCCAGGTGCAGTCCAAGAGCAAATTGCCTTTTAATACCCTATTGAAATATAATATTATCTCACAATGGAAACCATCTCGCAATACAAAATTTCCCTGCAGTGCAATAGCTATTTGTTTTGCAATTGTGACTTTCAATACAATAGACACTTGCCATGTAACATCCAGTTGCAATGTAATGGAACCATTAGTGTGCATGATCCTTGTATTGCAATAGCCTCTTGCAGTGCAATAGCAGCTTGCAATGCAGGGACCTTTGGTAGTGCAATAACTCCTTCCAATGCAAAGGTCTTTGAGTTTGCAATGGAGCGTGGTGTGCAACATCCACTTGCAATGAAAATGCAAAGGCACCTTGCAATACAAGAACTATTTGCAGAGCAAAAACTCCAGCAATGCAACACGCATTTCATTGCAATAGCGCTTGCAGTCCAACAGTCCCTCCCTTGCAGACTATTATCCTTGCAATGTCAGAGCCCCTTTCAATGCAATGGCCCCTTTCAATACAACATCCACATGCAACGCAAGAAAACCAAGAATGTTTGGCAATGCACTGAAACAACTACTTGCAATGCAATAGGGCTAAGTCATGCAATAGCCCATTGATAACATTGCACACTGGCAAAGTAATGGACTTTTACAGAGCAATAGCTCATCGGAGTGCAATTGCCCTTTGCAATGCAATAACCTGAAGCAGTACATTGGGGGCTTACAATACAGTATCCATGATTAATACAATAACACTTTACATTACAATGGCCTCTTACACTGTAATATCTTCTTGTAGTGTGAACACTCTTGCAGTTCAATAGCTACGTGCTGGAAAGCAGAAGCCTCTTGCAAAGAAATACCCTTTGTAATTCAATCACCTCTTGCACGGTGACAGCACCTTGCAATGCAGGATACACTGACAGTTTAATAGTCCTTTGTAATTCAATCACCTCTTGCACGGTGACAGCACCTTGCAATGCAGGATACAATGACAGTTTAATAGTCCTTTGTAATTCAATCACCTCTTGCACGGTGACAGCACCTTGCAATGCAGGATACACTGACAGTTTAATAGTCCTTTGTAATTCAATCACCTCTTGCACGGTGACAGCACCTTGCAATGCAGGATACACTGACAGTTTAATAGTCCTTTGTAATTCAATCACCTCTTGCACGGTGACAGCACCTTGCAATGCAGGATACAATGACAGTTTAATAGTCCTTTGTAATTCAATCACCTCTTGCACGGTGACAGCACCTTGCAATGCAGGATACACTGACAGTTTAATAGTCCTTTGTAATTCAATCACCTCTTGCACGGTGACAGCACCTTGCAATGCAGGATACACTGACAGTTTAATAGTCCTTTGTAATTCAATCACCTCTTGCACGGTGACAGCACCTTGCAATGCAGGATACACTGACAGTTTAATAGTCCTTTGTAATTCAATCACCTCTTGCACGGTGACAGCACCTTGCAATGCAGGATACACTGACAGTTTAATAGTCCTTTGTAATTCAATCACCTCTTGCACGGTGACAGCACCTTGCAATGCAGGATACACTGACAGTTTAATAGTCCTTTGTAATTCAATCACCTCTTGCACGGTGACAGCACCTTGCAATGCAGGATACACTGACAGTTTAATAGTCCTTTGTAATTCAATCACCTCTTGCACGGTGACAGCACCTTGCAATGCAGGATACACTGACAGTTTAATAGTCCTTTGTAATTCAATCACCTCTTGCACGGTGACAGCACCTTGCAATGCAGGATACACTGACAGTTTAATAGTCCTTTGTAATTCAATCACCTCTTGCACGGTGACAGCACCTTGCAATGCAGGATACAATGACAGTTTAATAGTCCTTTGTAATTCAATCACCTCTTGCACGGTGACAGCACCTTGCAATGCAGGATACACTGACAGTTTAATAGTCCTTTGTAATTCAATCACCTCTTGCACGGTGACAGCACCTTGCAATGCAGGATACACTGACAGTTTAATAGTCCTTTGTAATTCAATCACCTCTTGCACGGTGACAGCACCTTGCAATGCAGGATACAATGACAGTTTAATAGTCCTTTGTAATTCAATCACCTCTTGCACGGTGACAGCACCTTGCACTGCAGGATACACTGACAGTTTAATAGTCCTTTGTAATTCAATCACCTCTTGCACGGTGACAGCACCTTGCAATGCAGGATACAATGACAGTTTAATAGTCCTTTGTAATTCAATCACCTCTTGCACGGTGACAGCACCTTGCAATGCAGGATACACTGACAGTTTAATAGTCCTTTGTAATTCAATCACCTCTTGCACGGTGACAGCACCTTGCAATGCAGGATACACTGACAGTTTAATAGTCCTTTGTAATTCAATCACCTCTTGCACGGTGACAGCACCTTGCAATGCAGGATACACTGACAGTTTAATAGTCCTTTGTAATTCAATCACCTCTTGCACGGTGACAGCACCTTGCAATGCAGGATACACTGACAGTTTAATAGTCCTTTGTAATTCAATCACCTCTTGCACGGTGACAGCACCTTGCAATGCAGGATACACTGACAGTTTAATAGTCCTTTGTAATTCAATCACCTCTTGCACGGTGACAGCACCTTGCAATGCAGGATACACTGACAGTTTAATAGTCCTTTGTAATTCAATCACCTCTTGCACGGTGACAGCACCTTGCAATGCAGGATACACTGACAGTTTAATAGTCCTTTGTAATTCAATCACCTCTTGCACGGTGACAGCACCTTGCAATGCAGGATACACTGACAGTTTAATAGTCCTTTGTAATTCAATCACCTCTTGCACGGTGACAGCACCTTGCAATGCAGGATACAATGACAGTTTAATAGTCCTTTGTAATTCAATCACCTCTTGCACGGTGACAGCACCTTGCAATGCAGGATACACTGACAGTTTAATAGTCCTTTGTAATTCAATCACCTCTTGCACGGTGACAGCACCTTGCAATGCAGGATACACTGACAGTTTAATAGTCCTTTGTAATTCAATCACCTCTTGCACGGTGACAGCACCTTGCAATGCAGGATACAATGACAGTTTAATAGTCCTTTGTAATTCAATCACCTCTTGCACGGTGACAGCACCTTGCACTGCAGGATACACTGACAGTTTAATAGTCCTTTGTAATTCAATCACCTCTTGCACGGTGACAGCACCTTGCAATGCAGGATACACTGACAGTTTAATAGTCCTTTGTAATTCAATCACCTCTTGCACGGTGACAGCACCTTGCAATGCAGGATACACTGACAGTTTAATAGTCCTTTGTAATTCAATCACCTCTTGCACGGTGACAGCACCTTGCAATGCAGGATACAATGACAGTTTAATAGTCCTTTGTAATTCAATCACCTCTTGCATGGTGACAGCACATTGCAATGCAGGATACACTGACAGTTTAATAGTCCTTTGTAATTCAATCACCTCTTGCACGGTGACAGCACCTTGCAATGCAGGATACACTGACAGTTTAATAGTCCTTTGTAATTCAATCACCTCTTGCACGGTGACAGCACCTTGCAATGCAGGATACACTGACAGTTTAATAGTCCTTTGTAATTCAATCACCTCTTGCACGGTGACAGCACCTTGCAATGCAGGATACACTGACAGTTTAATAGTCCTTTGTAATTCAATCACCTCTTGCACGGTGACAGCACCTTGCAATGCAGGATACACTGACAGTTTAATAGTCCTTTGTAATTCAATCACCTCTTGCACGGTGACAGCACCTTGCAATGCAGGATAAACTGACAGTTTAATAGTCCTTTGTAATTCAATCACCTCTTGCACGGTGACAGCACCTTGCAATGCAGGATACAATGACAGTTTAATAGTCCTTTGTAATTCAATCACCTCTTGCACGGTGACAGCACCTTGCAATGCAGGATGCACTGACAGTTTAATAGTCCTTTGTAATTCAATCACCTCTTGCACGGTGACAGCACCTTGCAATGCAGGATACACTGACAGTTTAATAGTCCTTTGTAATTCAATCACCTCTTGCACGGTGACAGCACCTTGCAATGCAGGATACACTGACAGTTTAATAGTCCTTTGTAATTCAATCACCTCTTGCACGGTGACAGCACCTTGCAATGCAGGATACAATGACAGTTTAATAGTCCTTTGTAATTCAATCACCTCTTGCACGGTGACAGCACCTTGCAATGCAGGATACACTGACAGTTTAATAGTCCTTTGTAATTCAATCACCTCTTGCACGGTGACAGCACCTTGCAATGCAGGATACACTGACAGTTTAATAGTCCTTTGTAATTCAATCACCTCTTGCACGGTGACAGCACCTTGCAATGCAGGATACACGGACAGTTTAATAGTCCTTTGTAATTCAATCACCTCTTGCACGGTGACAGCACCTTGCAATGCAGGATACACTGACAGTTTAATAGTCCTTTGTAATTCAATCACCTCTTGCACGGTGACAGCACCTTGCAATGCAGGATACAATGACAGTTTAATAGTCCTTTGTAATTCAATCACCTCTTGCACGGTGACAGCACCTTGCAATGCAGGATACACTGACAGTTTAATAGTCCTTTGTAATTCAATCACCTCTTGCACGGTGACAGCACCTTGCAATGCAGGATACACTGACAGTTTAATAGTCCTTTGTAATTCAATCACCTCTTGCACGGTGACAGCACCTTGCAATGCAGGATACAATGACAGTTTAATAGTCCTTTGTAATTCAATCACCTCTTGCACGGTGACAGCACCTTGCACTGCAGGATACACTGACAGTTTAATAGTCCTTTGTAATTCAATCACCTCTTGCACGGTGACAGCACCTTGCAATGCAGGATACACTGACAGTTTAATAGTCCTTTGTAATTCAATCACCTCTTCCACGGTGACAGCACCTTGCAATGCAGGATACACTGACAGTTTAATAGTCCTTTGTAATTCAATCACCTCTTGCACGGTGACAGCACCTTGCAATGCAGGATACAATGACAGTTTAATAGTCCTTTGTAATTCAATCACCTCTTGCACGGTGACAGCACCTTGCAATGCAGGATACACTGACAGTTTAATAGTCCTTTGTAATTCAATCACCTCTTGCACGGTGACAGCACCTTGCAATGCAGGATACACTGACAGTTTAATAGTCCTTTGTAATTCAATCACCTCTTGCACGGTGACAGCACCTTGCAATGCAGGATACACTGACAGTTTAATAGTCCTTTGGAATTCAATCACCTCTTGCACGGTGACAGCACCTTGCAATGCAGGATACACTGACAGTTTAATAGTCCTTTGGAATTCAATCACCTCTTGCACGGTGACAGCACCTTGCAATGCAGGATACACTGACAGTTTAATAGTCCTTTGTAATTCAATCACCTCTTGCACGGTGACAGCACCTTGCAATGCAGGATACACTGACAGTTTAATAGTCCTTTGTAATTCAATCACCTCTTGCACGGTGACAGCACCTTGCAATGCAGGATACACTGACAGTTTAATAGTCCTTTGTAATTCAATCACCTCTTGCACGGTGACAGCACCTTGCAATGCAGGAAACAATGACAGTTTAATAGTCCTTTGTAATTCAATCACCTCTTGCACGGTGACAGCACCTTGCAATGCAGGATACAATGACAGTTTAATAGTCCTTTGTAATTCAATCACCTCTTGCACGGTGACAGCACCTTGCAATGCAGGATACACTGACAGTTTAATAGTCCTTTGTAATTCAATCACCTCTTGCACGGTGACAGCACCTTGCAATGCAGGATACACTGACAGTTTAATAGTCCTTTGTAATTCAATCACCTCTTGCACGGTGACAGCACCTTGCAATGCAGGATACAATGACAGTTTAATAGTCCTTTGTAATTCAATCACCTCTTGCACGGTGACAGCACCTTGCACTGCAGGATACACTGACAGTTTAATAGTCCTTTGTAATTCAATCACCTCTTGCACGGTGACAGCACCTTGCAATGCAGGATACACTGACAGTTTAATAGTCCTTTGTAATTCAATCACCTCTTCCACGGTGACAGCACCTTGCAATGCAGGATACACTGACAGTTTAATAGTCCTTTGTAATTCAATCACCTCTTGCACGGTGACAGCACCTTGCAATGCAGGATACAATGACAGTTTAATAGTCCTTTGTAATTCAATCACCTCTTGCACGGTGACAGCACCTTGCAATGCAGGATACACTGACAGTTTAATAGTCCTTTGTAATTCAATCACCTCTTGCACGGTGACAGCACCTTGCAATGCAGGATACACTGACAGTTTAATAGTCCTTTGTAATTCAATCACCTCTTGCACGGTGACAGCACCTTGCAATGCAGGATACACTGACAGTTTAATAGTCCTTTGGAATTCAATCACCTCTTGCACGGTGACAGCACCTTGCAATGCAGGATACACTGACAGTTTAATAGTCCTTTGGAATTCAATCACCTCTTGCACGGTGACAGCACCTTGCAATGCAGGATACACTGACAGTTTAATAGTCCTTTGTAATTCAATCACCTCTTGCACGGTGACAGCACCTTGCAATGCAGGATACACTGACAGTTTAATAGTCCTTTGTAATTCAATCACCTCTTGCACGGTGACAGCACCTTGCAATGCAGGATACACTGACAGTTTAATAGTCCTTTGTAATTCAATCACCTCTTGCACGGTGACAGCACCTTGCAATGCAGGAAACAATGACAGTTTAATAGTCCTTTGTAATTCAATCACCTCTTGCACGGTGACAGCACCTTGCAATGCAGGATACACTGACAGTTTAATAGTCCTTTGTAATTCAATCACCTCTTGCACGGTGACAGCACCTTGCAATGCAGGATACAATGACAGTTTAAGGACTGGAGAGGCCTTTGACAGTGCAATCACCCTTGCAGTTTAACATCCACATGGAGTTGTCACACAAACCACAGCTGTGATATTACAACAATCTTGAAAATAACTCCAAAGAGCTCCAGAAACCATCTTTGTCTTTAAGGAAAAAAAATCAGCCTTTAATTTACAAAATGAACAATGTATCCAAAATGGCATTGAAAGAAAACAAATCTTGGTCTTTGTGTGTTGAAACTGTCTGACAAGAACAAAGGACAAATGGTCAAAGCTAACAGGTGTCAAATGAACACATCCTATACCATGCTAAAACATTCCTGAATTGAATATCTCCTACTGAAAGAAAGAAGATGTGAAGTCACCATATTCTGGGTCACAGTGCAGTCACCATGGGTCAGAGAGCAGAGTGTCTGCTTCCAGGAGATACAAGATAACAGAGCTTTACATTAAAGTGTCTTTCAGCAAAACATTAACATATTGTTTGTCTTTGCTCCATGACCTTCTGGTCTGTTAGTCTGTGACCTTGTCCTATCAACACCTTCTGTTTTGTTATCTCTTACCCCACCCCCGCTTTACTTGCTTAAAATCTTTTACATTTCTTATATCTGTTAGTTCTGATGAAGGGTCACAGACCTGAAACGTTAACTCCGTTTCTCTCTCCACAGATGTTGCCCGACCTGCTGAGTATTTCCAGCACTCTCTGTTTTTATTAACTCTGTTTCTCTCTCCACAGATGTTGCCCGACCTGCTGAATATTTCCAGCACTCTCTGTTTTTATTAACTCTGTTTCTCTCTCCACAGATGCTGCCCGACCTGCTGAGTATTTCCAGCACTCTCTGTTTTTATTAACTCTGTTTCTCTCTCCACAGATGTTGCCCGACCTGCTGAATATTTCCAGCACTCTCTGTTTTTATTAACTCTGTTTCTCTCTCCACAGATGTTGCCCGACCTGCTGAATATTTCCAGCACTCTCTGTTTTTATTAACTCCGTTTCTCTCTCCACAGATGTTGCCCGACCTGCTGAGTATTTCCAGCACTCGCTGTTTTTATTAACTCCGTTTCTCTCTCCACAGATGTTGCCCGACCTGCTGAATATTTCCAGCACTCTCTGTTTTTATTAACTCCGTTTCTCTCTGCACAGATGTTGCCCGACCTGCTGAGTATTTCCAGCACTCGCTGTTTTTATTAACTCCGTTTCTCTCTCCACAGATGTTGCCCGACCTGCTGAGTATTTCCAGCACTCGCTGTTTTTATTAACTCCGTTTCTCTCTCCACAGATGTTGCCCGACCTGCTGAATATTTCCAGCACTCTCTGTTTTTATTAACTCCGTTTCTCTCTCCACAGATGTTGCCCGACCTGCTGAGTATTTCCAGCACTCGCTGTTTTTATTAACTCCGTTTCTCTCTCCACAGATGTTGCCCGACCTGCTGAATATTTCCAGCACTCTCTGTTTTTATTAACTCCGTTTCTCTCTCCACAGATGTTGCCCGACCTGCTGAATATTTCCAGCACTCTCTGTTTTTATTAACTCTGTTTCTCTCTCCACAGATGTTGCCTGACCTGCTGAATATTTCCAGCACTCGCTGTTTTTATTAACTCCGTTTCTCTCTGCACAGATGTTGCCCGACCTGCTGAATATTTCCAGCACTCTCTGTTTTTATTAACTCTGTTTCTCTCTCCACAGATGTTGCCCGACCTGCTGAGTATTTCCAGCACACTCTGTTTTTATTAACTCCGTTTCTCTCTGCACAGATGTTGCCCGACCTGCTGAATATTTCCAGCACTCTCTGTTTTTATTAACTCTGTTTCTCTCTCCACAGATGTTGCCCGACCTGCTGAATATTTCCAGCACTCGCTGTTTTTATTAACTCTGTTTCTCTCTCCACAGATGTTGCCCGACCTGCTGAGTATTTCCAGCACTCTCTGTTTTTATTAACTCTGTTTCTCTCTCCACAGATGTTGCCCGACCTGCTGAGTATTTCCAGCACTCTCTGTTTTTATTAACTCTGTTTTTCTCTCCACAGATGTTGCCCGACCTGCTGAATATTTCCAGCACTCGCTGTTTTTATTAACTCTGTTTCTCTCTCCACAGATGTTGCCCGACCTGCTGAATATTTCCAGCACTCGCTGTTTTTATGAACTCTGTCTGGAGACGCTGTCAATCAGCCTCTCAATGTAACAGAGTATTGTTTTTGTAACAGGTATTAGTACCGCAACCTCACAGCTCCAGTGACCCGGGTTCAGTTCTGTTTACTGCCACAGTCTCACAGCTCCAGTGTCCCGGGTTCGGTTCTGTTTACTGCCACAGTCTCACAGCTCCAGTGACCTGGGTTCGGTTCTGTTTACTGCCACAGTCTCACAGCTCCAGTGTCCCGGGTTCGGTTCTGTTTACTGCCACAGTCTCACAGCTCCAGTGACCCGGGTTCGGTTCTGTTTACTGCCGCAACCTCACAGCTCCAGTGACCTGGGTTCGGTTCTGTTTACTGCCACAGCCTCACAGCTCCAGTGTCCCGGGTTCAGTTCTGTTTACTGCCACAGTCTCACAGCTCCAGTGTCCCGGGTTCAGTTCTGTTTACTGCCACAGTCTCACAGCTCCAGTGTCCCGGGTTCAGTTCTGTTTACTGCCACAGTCTCACAGCTCCAGTGTCCCGGGTTCAGTTCTGTTTACTGCCACAGTCTCACAGCTCCAGTGACCCGGGTTCAGTTCTGTTTACTGCCACAGTCTCACAGCTCCAGTGACCTGGGTTCGGTTCTGTTTACTGCCACAGTCTCACAGCTCCAGTGTCCCGGGTTCAGTTCTGTTTACTGCCACAGTCTCACAGCTCCAGTGTCCCGGGTTCAGTTCTGTTTACTGCCACAGTCTCACAGCTCCAGTGTCCCGGGTTCAGTTCTGTTTACTGCCACAGTCTCACAGCTCCAGTGACCCGGGTTCAGTTCTGTTTACTGCCACAGTCTCACAGCTCCAGTGACCTGGGTTCGGTTCTGTTTACTGCCACAGTCTCACAGCTCCAGTGACCTGGGTTCGGTTCTGTTTACTGCCACAGTCTCACAGCTTCAGTGTCCCGGGTTCGGTTCTGTTTACTGCCACAGTCTCACAGCTCCAGTGACCTGGGTTCGGTTCTGTTTACTGCCACAGTCTCACAGCTCCAGTGACCCGGGTTCGGTTCTGTTCACTGCCACAGTCTCACAGCTCCAGTGACCCGGGTTCGGTTCTGTTTACTGCCACAGTCTCACAGCTCCAGTGACCTGGGTTCGGTTCTGTTTACTGCCACAGTCTCACAGCTCCAGTGACCCGGGTTCGGTTCTGTTTACTGCCACAGTCTCACAGCTCCAGTGACCCGGGTTCGGTTCTGTTTACTGCCACAGTCTCACAGCTTCAGTGACCTGGGTTCGGTTCTGTTTACTGCCACAGTCTCACAGCTCCAGTGACCTGGGTTCGGTTCTGTTTACTGCCACAGTCTCACAGCTCCAGTGACCCGGGTTCGGTTCTGTTTACTGCCACAGTCTCACAGCTCCAGTGACCTGGGTTCAGTTCTGTTTACTGCCACAGTCTCACCGCTCCAGTGACCTGGGTTCGGTTCTGTTTACTGCCACAGTCTCACAGCTCCAGTGTCCCGGGTTTGGTTCTGTTTACTGCCACAGTCTCACAGCTCCAGTGACCCGGGTTCGGTTCTGTTTACTGCCACAGTCTCACAGCTCCAGTGACCTGGGTTCAGTTCTGTTTACTGCCACAGTCTCACCGCTCCAGTGACCTGGGTTCGGTTCTGTTTACTGCCACAGTCTCACAGCTCCAGTGTCCCGGGTTCGGTTCTGTTTACTGCCACAGCCTCACAGCTCCAGTGACCTGGGTTCGGTTCTGTTTACTGCCACAGTCTCACAGCTCCGGTGACCTGGGTTCAGTTCTGTTTACTGCCACAGTCTCACAGCTCCAGTGACCTGGGTTCGGTTCTGTTTACTGTCACAGTCTCACAGCTCCAGTGTCCCGGGTTAAGTTCTGTTTACTGCCACAGTCTCACAGCTCCAGTGACCCGGGTTCGGTTCTGTTTACTGCCACAGTCTCACAGCTCCAGTGACCCGGGTTCGGTTCTGTTTACTGCCACAGTCTCACAGCTTCAGTGACCTGGGTTCGGTTCTGTTTACTGCCACAGTCTCACAGCTCCAGTGACCTGGGTTCGGTTCTGTTTACTGCCACAGTCTCACAGCTCCAGTGACCCGGGTTCGGTTCTGTTTACTGCCACAGTCTCACAGCTCCAGTGACCTGGGTTCAGTTCTGTTTACTGCCACAGTCTCACCGCTCCAGTGACCTGGGTTCGGTTCTGTTTACTGCCACAGTCTCACAGCTCCAGTGTCCCGGGTTTGGTTCTGTTTACTGCCACAGTCTCACAGCTCCAGTGACCCGGGTTCGGTTCTGTTTACTGCCACAGTCTCACAGCTCCAGTGACCTGGGTTCAGTTCTGTTTACTGCCACAGTCTCACCGCTCCAGTGACCTGGGTTCGGTTCTGTTTACTGCCACAGTCTCACAGCTCCAGTGTCCCGGGTTCGGTTCTGTTTACTGCCACAGCCTCACAGCTCCAGTGACCTGGGTTCGGTTCTGTTTACTGCCACAGTCTCACAGCTCCGGTGACCTGGGTTCAGTTCTGTTTACTGCCACAGTCTCACAGCTCCAGTGACCTGGGTTCGGTTCTGTTTACTGTCACAGTCTCACAGCTCCAGTGTCCCGGGTTCAGTTCTGTTTACTGCCACAGTCTCACAGCTCCAGTGACCTGGGTTCGGTTCTGTTTACTGCCACAGTCTCACAGCTCCGGTGACCTGGGTTCAGTTCTGTTTACTGCCACAGTCTCACAGCTCCAGTGACCTGGGTTCGGTTCTGTTTACTGCCACAGTCTCACAGCTTCAGTGACCTGGGTTCGGTTCTGTTTACTGCCACAGTCTCACAGCTCCAGTGTCCCGGGTTCGGTTCTGTTTACTGCCACAGTCTCACAGCTCCAGTGTCCCGGGTTCGGTTCTGTTTACTGCCACAGTCTCACAGCTCCAGTGTCCCGGGTTCGGTTCTGTTTACTGCCACAGTCTCACAGCTCCAGTGACCCGGGTTCGGTTCTGCGTACTGCCACAGTCTCACAGCTCCAGTGACCCGGGTTCGGTTCTGTTTACTGCCACAGTCTCACAGCTCCAGTGACCCGGGTTCGGTTCTGCGTACTGCCACAGTCTCACAGCTCCAGTGACCCGGGTTCGGTTCTGCGTACTGCCACAGTCTCACAGCTCCAGTGACCTGGGTTCGGTTCTGTTTACTGCCACAGTCTCACAGCTCCAGTGACCTGGGTTCAGTTCTGTTTACTGCCACAGTCTCACCGCTCCAGTGACCTGGGTTCGGTTCTGTTTACTGCCACAGTCTCACAGCTCCAGTGTCCCGGGTTCGGTTCTGTTTACTGCCACAGTCTCACAGCTCCAGTGACCCGGGTTCAGTTCTGTTTACTGCCACAGCCTCACAGCTCCAGTGACCTGGGTTCAGTTCTGTTTACTGCCACAGTCTCACAGCTCCAGTGTCCTGGGTTCGGTTCTGTTTACTGCCACAGTCTCACAGCTCCAGTGTCCCGGGTTCAGTTCTGTTTACTGCCACAGTCTCACAGCTCCAGTGACCTGGGTTCGGTTCTGTTTACTGCCACAGTCTCACAGCTCCAGTGACCTGGGTTCGGTTCTGTTTACTGCCACAGTCTCACAGCTCCAGTGACCTGGGTTCGGTTCTGATTACTGCCACAGTCTCACAGCTCCAGTGACCCGGGTTCGGTTCTGTTTACTGCCACAGTCTCACAGCTCCAATGACCTGGGTTCGGTTCTGTTTACTGCCACAGTCTCACAGCTCCAGTGTCCCGGGTTCGGTTCTGTTTACTGCCACAGTCTCACAGCTCCAGTGTCCCGGGTTCGGTTCTGTTTACTGCCACAGTCTCACAGCTCCAGTGTCCCGGGGTCCGTTCTGTTTACTGCCACAGTCTCACAGCTCCAGTGACCTGGGTTCGGTTCTGTTTACTGCCACAGTCTCACAGCTCCAGTGTCCCGGGTTCAGTTCTGTTTACTGCCACAGCCTCACAGCTCCAGTGTCCCGGGTTCAGTTCTGTTTACTGCCACAGTCTCACAGCTCCAGTGACCTGGGTTCGGTTCTGTTTACTGCCACAGTCTCACAGCTCCAGTGTCCCGGGTTCGGTTCTGTTTACTGCCACAGTCTCACAGCTCCAGTGACCCGGGTTCAGTTCTGTTTACTGCCACAGTCTCACAGCTCCAGTGTCCCGGGTTCGGTTCTGTTTACTGCCACAGTCTCACAGCTCCAGTGACCTGGGTTCGGTTCTGTTTACTGCCACAGTCTCACAGCTCCAGTGACCTGGGTTCGGTTCTGTTTACTGTCACAGTCTCACAGCTCCAGTGTCCTGGGTTCGGTTCTGTTTACTGCCACAGTCTCACAGCTCCAGTGACCCGGGTTCGGTTCTGTTTACTGCCACAGTCTCACAGCTCCAGTGACCTGGGTTCGGTTCTGTTTACTGTCACAGTCTCACTGCTCCAGTGACCTGGGTTCGGTTCTGTTTACTGCCACAGTCTCACAGCTCCAGTGACCTGGGTTCGGTTCTGTTTACTGTCACAGTCTCACTGCTCCAGTGACCTGGGTTCGGTTCTGTTTACTGCCACAGTCTCACAGCTCCAGTGACCTGGGTTCGGTTCTGTTTACTGCCACAGTCTCACAGCTCCAGTGACATGGGTTCGGTTCTGTTTACTGCCACAGTCTCACAGCTCCAGTGACCTGGGTTCGGTTCTGTTTACTGCCACAGTCTCACAGCTCCAGTGACCTGGGTTCGGTTCTGTTTACTGCCACAGTCTCACAGCTCCAGTGTCCCGGGTTCGGTTCTGTTCACTGCCACAGTCTCACAGCTGCAGTGTCCTGGGTTCGGTTCTGTTCACTGCCACAGTCTCACAGCTCCAGTGACCTGGGTTCGGTTCTGTTTACTGCCACAGTCTCACAGCTCCAGTGACCTGGGTTCGGTTCTGTTTACTGTCACAGTCTCACAGCTCCAGTGACCCGGGTTCGGTTCTGTTTACTGCCACAGTCTCACAGCTCCAGTGACCCGGGTTCAGTTCTGTTTACTGCCACAGTCTCACAGCTCCAGTGTCCCGGGTTCGGTTCTGTTTACTGCAACAGTCTCACAGCTCCAGTGACCTGGGTTCGGTTCTGTTTACTGCCACAGCCTCACAGCTCCAGTGACCTGGGTTCGGTTCTGTTTACTGCCACAGTCTCACAGCTCCAATGTCCCGGGTTCAGTTCTGTTTACTGCCACAGTCTCACAGCTCCAGTGACCTGGGTTCGGTTCTGTTTACTGTCACAGTCTCACAGCTCCAGTGACCTGGGTTCGGTTCTGTTTACTGCCACAGCATCACCGCTCCAGTGTCCCGGGTTCGGTTCTGTTTACTGCCACAGTCTCACAGCTCCAGTGACCCGGGTTCAGTTCTGATACTGCCACAGTCTCACAGCTCCAGTGACCTGGGATCGGTTCTGTTTACTGCCACAGTCTCACAGCTCCAGTGACCTGGGTTCGGTTCTGTTTACTGCCACAGTCTCACAGCTCCAGTGTCCCGGGTTCGGTTCTGTTTACTGCCACAGTCTCACAGCTCCAGTGACCCGGGTTCGGTTCTGTTTACTGCCACAGTCTCACAGCTCCAGTGACCTGGGTTCAGTTCTGTTTACTGCCACAGTCTCACAGCTTCAGTGAGCCGGGTTCGGTTCTGTTTACTGCCACAGTCTCACAGCTCCAGTGACCTGGGTTCGGTTCTGTTTACTGCCACAGTCTCACAGCTCCAGTGACCCGGGTTCGGTTCTGTTTAGTGTCACAGTCTCACAGCTCCAGTGACCCGGGTTCGGTTCTGTTTACTGCCACAGTCTCACAGCTCCCGTGACCCGGGTTCGGTTCTGTTTTCTGCCACAGTCTCACAGCTCCAGTGACCTGGGTCCGGTTCTGTTTACTGCCACAGTCTCACAGCTCCAGTGTCCTGGGTTCGGTTCTGTTTACTGCCACAGTCTCACAGCTCCCGTGACCCGGGTTCGGTTCTGCTAACTGCCACAGTCTCACAGCTCCAGTGTCCCGGGTTCGGTTCTGTTTACTGCCACAGTCTCACCGCTCCAGTGACCTGGGTTCAGTTCTGTTTACTGCCACAGTCTCACAGCTCCAGTGACCCGGGTTCGGTTCTGTTTACTGCCACAGTCTCACAGCTCCAGTGACCCGGGTTCAGTTCTGTTTACTGCCACAGTCTCACAGCTCCCGTGACCCGGGTTCGGTTCTGTTTACTGCCACAGTCTCACAGCTCCAGTGACCTGGGTCCGGTTCTGTTTACTGCCACAGTCTCACAGCTCCAGTGTCCTGGGTTCGGTTCTGTTTACTGCCACAGTCTCACAGCTCCCGTGACCCGGGTTCGGTTCTGCTAACTGCCACAGTCTCACAGCTCCAGTGTCCCGGGTTCGGTTCTGTTTACTGCCACAGTCTCACCGCTCCAGTGACCTGGGTTCAGTTCTGTTTACTGCCACAGTCTCACCGCTCCAGTGACCCGGGTACAGTTCTGTTTACTGCAACAGTCTCACAGCTTCAGTGTCCCGGGTTCGGTTCTGTTTACTGCCATAGTCTCACAGCTCCAGTGACCTGGGTTCGGTTCTGTTTACTGCCACAGTCTCACAGCTCCAGTGTACCGGGTTCAGTTCTGTTTACTGCCACAGTCTCACAGCTCCAGTGTCCCGGGTTCAGTTCTGTTTACTGCCACAGTCTCACAGCTCCAGTGTCCTGGGTTCGGTTCTGTTTACTGCCACAGTCTCACAGCTCCAGTGACCTGGGTTCGGTTCTGTTTACTGCCACAGTCTCACAGCTCCAGTGACCCGGGTTCAGTTCTGTTTACTGCCACAGTCTCACAGCTCCAGTGACCCGTGTTCGGTTCTGTTTACTGCCACAGTCTCACAGCTCCAGTGTCCCGGGTTCGGTTCTGTTTACTGCCACAGTCTCACAGCTCCAGTGTCCCGGGTTCGGTTCTGTTTACTGCCACAGTCTCACAGCTCCAGTGACCCGGGTTCGGTTCTGTTTACTGCCACAGTCTCACAGCTCCAGTGTCCCGGGTTCGGTTCTGTTTACTGTCACAGTCTCACAGCTCCAGTGTCCCGGGTTCGGTTCTGTTTACTGTCACAGTCTCACAGCTCCAGTGTCCTGGGTTCGGTTCTGTTTACTGCCACAGTCTCACAGCTCCAGTGTCCCGGGTTCGGTTCTGTTTACTCCCACAGTCTCACAGCTCCAGTGTCCTGGGTTCGGTTCTGTTTACTGCCACAGTCTCACAGCTCCAGTGTCCCGGGTTCGGTTCTGTTTACTGCCACAGTCTCACAGCTCCAGTGTCCAGGGTTCGGTTCTGTTTACTGCCACAGTCTCACAGCTCCAGTGACCCGGGTTCGGTTCTGTTTACTGCCACAGTCTCACAGCTCCAGTGACCTGGGTTCGGTTCTGTTTACTGCCACAGTCTCACAGCTCCAGTGGCCCGGGTTCGGTTCTGTTTACTGCCACAGTCTCACAGCTCCAGTGTCCCGGGTTCGGTTCTGTTTACTGCCACAGTCTCACAGCTCCAGTGTCCCGGGTTCGGTTCTGTTTACTGCCACAGTCTCACAGCTCCAGTGACCTGGGTTCGGTTCTGTTTACTGCCACAGTCTCACAGCTCCAGTGACCTGGGTTCGGTTCTGTTTACTGCCACAGTCTCAGAGCTCCAGTGTCCCGGGTTCGGTTCTGTTTACTGCCACAGTCTCACAGCTCCAGTGACCTGGGTTCGGATCTGTTTACTGCCACAGCCTCACAGCTCCAGTGACCTGGGTTCGGTTCTGTTTACTGCCACAGTCTCACAGCTCCAGTGACCCGGGTTCGGTTCTGTTTACTGCCACAGTCTCACAGCTCCAGTGACCTGGGTTCGGTTCTGTTTACTGCCACAGTCTCACAGCTCCAGGTCCCGGGTTCGGTTCTGTTTACTGCCACAGTCTCACAGCTCCCGTGACCCGGGTTCGGTTCTGCTAACTGCCACAGTCTCACAGCTCCAGTGTCCCGGGTTCGGTTCTGTTTACTGCCACAGTCTCACCGCTCCAGTGACCTGGGTTCAGTTCTGTTTACTGCCACAGTCTCACAGCTTCAGTGACCCGGGTTCGGTTCTGTTTACTGCCACAGTCTCACAGCTCCAGTGACCTGGGTTCGGTTCTGTTTACTGCCACAGCCTCACAGCTCCAGTGACCCGGGTTCGGTTCTGTTTACTGCCACAGTCTCACAGCTCCAGTGACCTGGGTTCGGTTCTGTTTACTGCCACAGTCTCACAGCTCCAGTGTCCCGGGTTCAGTTCTGTTTACTGCCACAGTCTCACAGCTCCAGTGTCCCGGGTTCAGTTCTGTTTACTGCCACAGTCTCACAGCTCCAGTGTCCTGGGTTCGGTTCTGTTTACTGCCACAGTCTCACAGCTCCAGTGACCTGGGTTCGGTTCTGTTTACTGCCACAGTCTCACAGCTCCAGTGACCCGGGTTCAGTTCTGTTTACTGCCACAGTCTCACAGCTCCAGTGACCCGTGTTCGGTTCTGTTTACTGCCACAGTCTCACAGCTCCAGTGTCCCGGGTTCGGTTCTGTTTACTGCCACAGTCTCACAGCTCCAGTGTCCCGTGTTCGGTTCTGTTTACTGCCACAGTCTCACAGCTCCAGTGTCCCGGGTTCGGTTCTGTTTACTGCCACAGTCTCACAGCTCCCGTGACCCGGGTTCGGTTCTGCTAACTGCCACAGTCTCACAGCTCCAGTGTCCCGGGTTCGGTTCTGTTTACTGTCACAGTCTCACAGCTCCAGTGTCCCGGGTTCGGTTCTGTTTACTGTCACAGTCTCACAGCTCCAGTGTCCCGGGTTCGGTTCTGTTTACTGTCACAGTCTCACAGCTCCAGTGTCCTGGGTTCGGTTCTGTTTACTGCCACAGTCTCACAGCTCCAGTGTCCCGGGTTCGGTTCTGTTTACTGCCACAGTCTCACAGCTCCAGTGTCCCGGGTTCGGTTCTGTTTACTGCCACAGTCTCACAGCTCCAGTGTCCTGGGTTCGGTTCTGTTTACTGCCACAGTCTCACAGCTCCAGTGACCTGGGTTCGGTTCTGTTTACTGCCACAGTCTCACACCTCCAGTGTCCCGGGTTCGGTTCTGTTTACTGCCACAGTCTCACAGCTCCAGTGACCCGGGTTCAGTTCTGTTTACTGCCACAGTCTCACAGCTCCAGTGACCCGGGTTCGGTTCTGTTTACTGCCACCGTCTCACAGCTCCAGTGACCCGGGTTCAGTTCTGTTTACTGCCACAGTCTCACAGCTCCAGTGACCCGGGTTCGGTTCTGTTTACTGTCACAGTCTCACAGCTCCAGTGACCCGGGTTCAGTTCTGTTTACTGCCACAGTCTCACAGCTCCAGTGTCCCGGGTTCGGTTCTGTTTACTGCCACAGTCTCACAGCTCCAGTGACCTGGGTTCGGTTCTGTTTACTGCCACAGTCTCACAGCTCCAGTGACCTGGGTTCGGTTCTGTTTACTGCCACAGTCTCACAGCTCCAGTGACCTGGGTTCGGTTTTGTTTACTGTCACAGTCTCACAGCTCCATTGACCCGGGTTCAGTTCTGTTTACTGCCACAGTCTCACAGCTCCAGTGTCCCGGGTTCGGTTCTGCTTACTGCCACAGTCTCACAGCTCCAGTGACCTGGGTTCGGATCTGTTTACTGCCACAGCCTCACTGCTCCAGTGACCTGGGTTCGGTTCTGTTTACTGCCACAGTCTCACAGCTCCAGTGACCCGGGTTCGGTTCTGTTTACTGCCACAGTCTCACAGCTCCAGTGACCTGGGTTCGGTTCTGTTTACTGCCACAGTCTCACAGCTCCAGGTCCCGGGTTCGGTTCTGTTTACTGCCACAGTCTCACAGCTCCCGTGACCCGGGTTCGGTTCTGCTAACTGCCACAGTCTCACAGCTCCAGTGACCTGGGTTCGGTTCTGTTTACTGCCACAGTCTCACAGCTCCAGGTCCCGGGTTCGGTTCTGTTTACTGCCACAGTCTCACCGCTCCAGTGACCTGGGTTCAGTTCTGTTTACTGCCACAGTCTCACAGCTTCAGTGACCCGGGTTCGGTTCTGTTTACTGCCACAGTCTCACAGCTCCAGTGACCTGGGTTCGGTTCTGTTTACTGCCACAGCCTCACAGCTCCAGTGACCCGGGTTCGGTTCTGTTTACTGCCACAGTCTCACAGCTCCAGTGACCTGGGTTCGGTTCTGTTTACTGCCACAGTCTCACTGCTCCAGTGTCCCGGGTTCAGTTCTGTTTACTGCCACAGTCTCACAGCTCCAGTGTCCCGGGTTCGGTTCTGCTTACTGCCACAGTCTCACAGCTCCAGTGACCTGGGTTCGGATCTGTTTACTGCCACAGTCTCACAGCTCCAGTGACCTGGGTTCGGTTCTGTTTACTGCCACAGCCTCACAGCTCCAGTGACCCGGGTTCGGTTCTGTTTACTGCCACAGTCTCACAGCTCCAGTGACCTGGGTTCGGTTCTGTTTACTGCCACAGTCTCACAGCTCCAGTGTCCCGGGTTCAGTTCTGTTTACTGCCACAGTCTCACAGCTCCAGTGTCCCGGGTTCAGTTCTGTTTACTGCCACAGTCTCACAGCTCCAGTGTCCTGGGTTCGGTTCTGTTTACTGCCACAGTCTCACAGCTCCAGTGACCTGGGTTCGGTTCTGTTTACTGCCACAGTCTCACAGCTCCAGTGACCCGGGTTCAGTTCTGTTTACTGCCACAGTCTCACAGCTCCAGTGACCCGTGTTCGGTTCTGTTTACTGCCACAGTCTCACAGCTCCAGTGTCCCGGGTTCGGTTCTGTTTACTGCCACAGTCTCACAGCTCCAGTGTCCCGGGTTCGGTTCTGTTTACTGCCACAGTCTCACAGCTCCAGTGTCCCGGGTTCGGTTCTGTTTACTGCCACAGTCTCACAGCTCCCGTGACCCGGGTTCGGTTCTGCTAACTGCCACAGTCTCACAGCTCCAGTGTCCCGGTTTCGGTTCTGTTTACTGTCACAGTCTCACAGCTCCAGTGTCCCGGGTTCATGTTCTGTTTACTGCCACAGTCTCACAGCTCCAGTGACCCGGGTTCGGTTCTGTTTACTGCCACAGTCTCACAGCTCCAGTGTCCCGGGTTCGGTTCTGTTTACTGTCACAGTCTCACAGCTCCAGTGTCCCGGGTTCGGTTCTGTTTACTGTCACAGTCTCACAGCTCCAGTGTCCTGGGTTCGGTTCTGTTTACTGCCACAGTCTCACAGCTCCAGTGTCCCGGGTTCGGTTCTGTTTACTGCCACAGTCTCACAGCTCCAGTGTCCAGGGTTCGGTTCTGTTTACTGCCACAGTCTCACAGCTCCAGTGACCCGGGTTCGGTTCTGTTTACTGCCACAGTCTCACAGCTCCAGTGACCTGGGTTCGGTTCTGTTTACTGCCACAGTCTCACAGCTCCAGTGACCCGGGTTCGGTTCTGTTTACTGCCACAGTCTCACAGCTCCAGTGTCCCGGGTTCGGTTCAGTTTACTGCCACAGTCTCACAGCTCCAGTGTCCTGGGTTCGGTTCTGTTTACTGCCACAGTCTCACAGCTCCAGTGTCCCGGGTTCGGTTCTGTTTACTGCCACAGTCTCACAGCTCCAGTGACCTGGGTTCGGTTCTGTTTACTGCCACAGTCTCACAGCTCCAGTGACCTGGGTTCGGTTCTGTTTACTGCCACAGTCTCACAGCTCCAGTGTCCCGGGTTCGGGTCTGTTTACTGCCACAGTCTCACAGCTCCAGCGTCCCGGGTTCGGTTCTGTTTACTGCCACAGTCTCACAGCTCCAGTGACCCGGGTTCGGTTCTGTTTACTGCCACAGTCTCACAGCTCCAGTGTCCCGGGTTCGGTTCTGTTTACTGCCACAGTCTCACACCTCCAGTGTCCCGGGTTCGGTTCTGTTTACTGCCACAGTCTCACAGCTCCAGTGACCCGGGTTCAGTTCTGTTTACTGCCACAGTCTCACAGCTCCAGTGACCCGGGTTCGGTTCTGTTTACTGTCACAGTCTCACAGCTCCAGTGACCCGGGTTCAGTTCTGTTTACTGCCACAGTCTCACAGCTCCAGTGTCCTGGGTTCGGTTCTGTTTACTGCCACAGTCTCACAGCTCCAGTGTCCTGGGTTCAGTTCTGTTTACTGCCACAGTCTCACAGCTCCAGTGTCCTGGGTTCGGTTCTGTTTACTGCCACAGTCTCACAGCTCCAGTGACCTGGGTTCGGTTCTGTTTACTGCCACAGCCTCACAGCTCCAGTGACCTGGGTTCGGTTCTGTTTACTGCCACAGTCTCACAGCTCCAGTGACCTGGGTTCGGTTCTGTTTACTGCCACAGTCTCACAGCTCCAGTGACCTGGGTTCGGTTCTGTTTACTGTCACAGTCTCACAGCTCCATTGACCCGGGTTCAGTTCTGTTTACTGCCACAGTCTCACAGCTCCAGTGACCCGGGTTCGGTTCTGTTTACTGCCACAGTCTCACAGCTCCAGTGACCTGGGTTCGGTTCTGTTTACTGCCACAGTCTCACAGCTCCAGTGACCCGGGTTCGGTTCTGTTTACTGCCACAGTCTCACCGCTCCAGTGACCTGGGTTCGGTTCTGTTTACTGCCACAGTCTCACAGCTCCAGTGACCTGGGTTCGGTTCTGTTTACTGCCACAGCCTCACAGCTCCAGTGTCCCGGGTTCGGTTCTGGGGACTGCCACAGTCTCACAGCTCCAGTGACCTGGGTTCGGTTCTGTTTACTGCCACAGTCTCACAGCTCCAGTGACCCGGGTTCGGTTCTGTTTACTGTCACAGTCTCACAGCTCCAGTGACCTGGGTTCGGTTCTGTTTACTGCCACAGTCTCACAGCTCCAGTGACCTGGGTTCGGTTCTGTTTACTGCCACAGCCTCACAGCTCCAGTGACCTGGGTTCGGTTCTGTTTACTGTCACAGTCTCACAGCTCCAGTGACCTGGGTTCGGTTCTGTTTACTGCCACAGTCTCACAGCTCCAGTGACCTGGGTTCGGTTCTGTTTACTGCCACAGTCTCACAGCTCCAGTGACCTGGGTTCAGTTCTGTTTACTGCCACAGTCTCACAGCTCCAGTGACCTGGGTTCGGTTCTGTTTACTGCCACAGTCTCACAGCTCCAGTGACTTGGGTTCGGTTCTGTTTACTGCCACAGTCTCACAGCTCCAGTGACCTGGGTTCAGTTCTGTTTACTGCCACAGTCTCACAGCTCCAGTGACCTGGGTTCAGTTCTGTTTACTGCCACAGTCTCACAGCTCCAGTGTCCCGGGTTCGGTTCTGTTTACTGTCACAGTCTCACAGCTCCAGTGACCTGGGTTCAGTTCTGTTTACTGCCACAGTCTCACAGCTCCAGTGACCCGGGTTCGGTTCTGTTTACTGCCACAGTCTCACAGCTCCAGTGTCCCGGGTTCGGTTCTGTTTACTGTCACAGTCTCACAGCTCCAGTGACCAGGGTTCGGTTCTGTTTACTGCCACAGTCTCACAGCTCCAGTGACCTGGGTTCGGTTCTGTTTACTGCCACAGTCTCACAGCTCCAGTGACATGGGTTCGGTTCTGTTTACTGCCACAGCCTCACAGCTCCAGTGACCCGGGTTCGGTTCTGTTTACTGCCACAGCCTCACAGCTCCAGTGACCCGGGTTCGGTTCTGTTTACTGCCACAGCCTCACAGCTCCAGTGACCCGGGTTCGGTTCTGTTTACTGCCACAGTCTCACAGCTCCAGTGACCTGGGTTCGGTTCTGTTTACTGCCACAGTCTCACAGCTCCAGTGACCCGGGTTCGGTTCTGTTTACTGCCACAGTCTCACAGCTCCAGTGCCCCGGGTTCGGTTCTGTTTACTGCCACAGTCTCACAGCTCCAGTGACCTGGGTTCGGTTCTGTTTACTGCCACAGTCTCACAGCTCCAGTGACCTGGGTTCGGTTCTGTTTACTGCCACAGTCTCACAGCTCCAGTGACATGGGTTCGGTTCTGTTTACTGCCACAGGCTCACAGCTCCAGTGACCCGGGTTCGGTTCTGTTTACTGCCACAGCCTCACAGCTCCAGTGACCTGGGTTCGGTTCTGTTTACTGCCACAGTCTCACAGCTCCAGTGACCCGGGTTCGGTTCTGTTTACTGCCACAGTCTCACAGCTCCAGTGACCTGGGTTCGGTTCTGTTTACTGCCACAGTCTCACAGCTCCAGTGTCCCGGGTTCGGTTCTGTTTACTGCCACAGTCTCACAGCTCCCGTGACCCGGGTTCGGTTCTGTTTACTGCCACAGTCTCACAGCTCCAGTGACCCGGGTTCGGTTCTGTTTACTGCCACAGTCTCACAGCTCCAGTGACCCGTGTTCGGTTCTGCTAACTGCCACAGTCTCACAGCTCCAGTGTCCCGGGTTCGGTTCTGTTTACTGTCACAGTCTCACAGCTCCAGTGTCCTGGGTTCGGTTCTGTTTACTGCCACAGTCTCACAGCTCCAGTGTCCCGGGTTCGGTTCTGTTTACTGTCACAGTCTCACAGCTCCAGTGTCCCGGGTTCGGTTCTGCTACTGCCACAGTCACACAGCTCCAGTGACCCGGGTTCGGTTCTGTTTACTGCCACAGTCTCACAGCTCCAGTGACCTGGGTTCGGTTCTGTTTACTGCCACAGTCTCACAGCTCCAGTGACCCGGGTTCGGTTCTGTTTACTGCCACAGTCTCACAGCTCCAGTGTCCCGGGTTCGGTTCTGTTTACTGCCACAGTCTCACAGCTCCAGTGACCCGGGTTCGGTTCTGTTTACTGCCACAGTCTCACAGCTCCAGTGTCCCGGGTTCGGTTCTGTTTACTGCCACAGTCTCACAGCTCCAGTGACCTGGGTTCGGTTCTGTTTACTGCCACAGTCTCACAGTTCCAGAGTCCCGGGTTCAGTTCTGTTTACTGCCACAGTCTCACAGCTCCAGTGTCCCGGGTTCGGTTCTGTTTACTGCCACAGTCTCACAGCTCCAGTGTCCCGGGTTCGGTTCTGTTTACTGCCACAGTCTCACAGCTCCAGTGACCCGGGTTCGGTTCTGTTTACTGCCACAGTCTCACAGCTCCAGTGTCCAGGGTTCGGTTCTGTATATTGCCACAGTCTCACAGCTCCAGTGACCCGGGTTCGGTTCTGTTTACTGCCCCAGTCTCACAGCTCCAGTGTCCCGGGTTCGGTTCTGTTTACTGCCACAGTCTCACACCTCCAGTGTCCCGGGTTCGGTTCTGTTTACTGCCACAGTCTCACAGCTCCAGTGTCCCGGGTTCGGTTCTGTTTACTGCCACAGTCTCACAGCTCCAGTGTCCCGGGTTCGGTTCTGTTTACTGCCACAGTCTCACAGCTCCAGTGACCTGGGTTCGGTTCAGTTTACTGCCACAGTCTCACAGCTCCAGTGACCTGGGTTCGGTTCTGTTTACTGCCACAGTCTCACAGCTCCAGTGACCTGGGTTCGGTTCTGTTTACTGCCACAGTCTCACAGCTCCAGTGACCTGGGTTCGGTTCTGTTTACTGCCACAGTCTCACAGCTCCAGTGACCTGGGTTCGGTTCTGTTTACTGCCACAGTCTCACAGCTCCAGTGTCCCGGGTTCAGTTCTGTTTACTGCCACAGTCTCACAGCTCCAGTGTCCCGGGTTCGGTTCTGTTTACTGCCACAGTCTCACAGCTCCAGTGTCCCGGGTTCGGTTCTGTTTACTGCCACAGTCTCACAGCTCCAGTGACCTGGGTTCGGTTCTGTTTACTGCCACAGTCTCACAGCTCCAGTGTCCCGGGTTCGGTTCTGTTTACTGCCACAGTCTCACAGCTCCAGTGACCCGGGTTCGGTTCTGTTTACTGCCACAGTCTCACAGCTCCAGTGTCCCGGGTTCGGTTCTGTTTACTGCCACAGTCTCACAGCTCCAGTGACCCGGGTTCGGTTGTGTTTACTGCCACAGTCTCACAGCTCCAGTGACCCGGGTTCGGTTCTGTTTACTGCCACAGTCTCACAGCTCCAGTGACCCGGGTTCGGTTCTGTTTACTGCCACAGTCTCACAGCTCCAGTGACCCGGGTTCAGTTCTGTTTACTGCCACAGTCTCACAGCTCCAGTGTCCCGGGTTCGGTTCTGTTTACTGTCACAGTCTCACAGCTCCATTGACCCGGGTTCAGTTCTGTTTACTGCCACAGTCTCACCGCTCCAGTGACCTGGGTTCAGTTCTGTTTACTGCCACAGTCTCACAGCTCCAGTGTCCCGGGTTCTGTTCTGTTTACTGCCACAGTCTCACAGCTCCAGTGACCTGGGTTCGGTTCTGTTTACTGCCACAGTCTCACAGCTCCAGTGACCTGGGTTCGGTTCTGTTTACTGCCACAGTCTCACAGCTCCAGTGTCCTGGGTTCAGTTCTGTTTACTGCCACAGTCTCACAGCTCCAGTGACCCGGGTTCAGTTCTGTTTACTGCCACAGTCTCACAGCTCCAGTGACCTGGGTTCGGTTCTGTTTACTGCCACAGTCTCACAGCTCCAGTGACCTGGGTTCGGTTCTGTTTACTGCCACAGTCTCACAGCTCCAGTGACATGGGTTCGGTTCTGTTTACTGCCACAGTCTCACAGCTCCAGTGACCCGGGTTCAGTTCTGTTTACTGCCACAGTCTCACAGCTCCAGTGACATGGGTTCGGTTCTGTTTACTGCCACAGTCTCACAGCTCCAGTGACCCGGGTTCAGTTCTGTTTACTGCCACAGTCTCACAGCTCCAGTGTCCCGGGTTCGGTTCTGTTTACTGCCACAGTCTCACAGCTCCAGTGACCTGGGTTCGGTTCTGTTTACTGCCACAGCCTCACAGCTCCAGTGACCTGGGTTCGGTTCTGTTTACTGCCACAGTCTCACAGCTCCAGTGTCCCGGGTTCGGTTCTGTTTCCTGTCACAGTCTCACAGCTCCAGTGTCCCGGGTTCGGTTCTGTTTACTGCCACAGTCTCACAGCTCCAGTGACCCGGGTTCAGTTCTGTTTACTGCCACAGTCTCACAGCTCCAGTGACCCGGGTTCGGTTCTGTTTACTGCCACAGTCTCACCGCTCCAGTGACCTGGGTTCGGTTCTGTTTACTGCCACAGTCTCACAGCTCCAGTGTCCCGGGTTCGGTTCTGTTTACTGCCACAGTCTCACAGCTCCAGTGACCTGGGTTCGGTTCTGTTTACTGCCACAGCCTCACAGCTCCAGTGTCCCGGGTTCGGTTCTGGGGACTGCCACAGTCTCACAGCTCCAGTGACCTGGGTTCGGTTCTGTTTACTGCCACAGTCTCACAGCTCCAGTGACCCGGGTTCGGTTCTGTTTACTGCCACAGTCTCACAGCTCCGGTGACCTGGGTTCGGTTCTGTTTACTGCCACAGTCTCACAGCTCCAGTGACACGGGTTTGGTTCTGTTTACTGTCACAGTCTCACAGCTCCAGTGTCCTCGGTTCGGTTCTGTTTACTGTCACAGTCTCACAGCTCCAGTGACCTGGGTTCGGTTCTGTTTACTGCCACAGTCTCACAGCTCCAGTGACCTGGGTTCGGTTCTGTTTACTGCCACAGTCTCACAGCTCCAGTGACCTGGGTTCGGTTCTGTTTACTGCCACAGTCTCACAGCTCCAGTGACCCGGGTTCGGTTCTGTTTACTGCCCCAGCCTCACAGCTCCAGTGACCTGGGTTCGGTTCTGTTTACTGTCACAGTCTCACAGCTCCAGTGACCTGGGTTCAGTTCTGTTTACTGCCACAGTCTCACAGCTCCAGTGACCCGGGTTCGGTTCTGTTTACTGCCCCAGCCTCACAGCTCCAGTGACCTGGGTTCGGTTCTGTTTACTGTCACAGTCTCACAGCTCCAGTGACCTGGGTTCAGTTCTGTTTACTGCCACAGTCTCACAGCTCCAGTGACCCGGGTTCGGTTCTGTTTACTGCCACAGTCTCACAGCTCCGGTGACCCGGGTTCGGTTCTGTTTACTGCCACAGTCTCACAGCTCCAGTGACCCGGGTTCGGTTCTGTTTACTGCCACAGTCTCACAGCTCCAGTGACCTGGGTTCGGTTCTGTTTACTGCCACAGTCTCACAGCTCCAGTGACCCGGGTTCGGTTCTGTTTACTGCCACAGTCTCACAGCTCCCGTGATCCGGGTTCGGTTCTGTTTACTGCCACAGTCTCACAGCTCCCGTGATCCGGGTTCGGTTCTGTTTACTGCCACAGTCTCACAGCTCCCGTGATCTGGGTTCGGTTCTGTTTACTGCCACAGTCTCACAGCTCCAGTGACCTGGATTCGGTTCTGATTACTGCCACAGTCTCACACCTCCCGTGACCCGGGTTCGGTTCTGCTAACTGCCACAGTCTCACAGCTCCAGTGTCCCGGGTTCGGTTCTGTTTACTGTCACAGTCTCACAGCTCCAGTGTCCTGGGTTCGGTTCTGTTTACTGCCACAGTCTCACAGCTCCAGTGTCCCGGGTTCGGTTCTGTTTACTGCCACAGTCTCACAGCTCCAGTGACCCGGGTTCGGTTCTGTTTACTGTCACAGTCTCACAGCTCCAGTGTCCTGGGTTCGGTTCTGTTTACTGCCACAGTCTCACAGCTCCAGTGTCCCGGGTTCGGTTCTGTTTACTGCCACAGTCTCACAGCTCCAGTGTCCCGGGTTCGGTTCTGTTTACTGTCACAGTCTCACAGCTCCAGTGTCCTGGGTTCAGTTCTGTTCCCTGCCACAGTCTCACAGCTCCAGTGACCCGGGTTCAGTTCTGTTTACTGCCACAGTCTCACAGCTCCAGTGTCCTGGGTTCGGTTCTGGGGACTGCCACAGTCACACAGCTCCAGTGACCCGGGTTCGGTTCTGTTTACTGCCTCAGTCTCACAGCTCCAGTGACCTGGGTTCGGTTCTGTTTACTGCCACAGTCTCACAGCTCCAGTGACCCGGGTTCGGTTCTGTTTACTGCCACAGTCTCACAGCACCAGTGTCCCGGGTTCGGTTCTGTTTACTGCCACAGTCTCACAGCTCCAGTGTCCCGGGTTCGGTTCTGTTTACTGCCACAGTCTCACAGCTCCTGTGTCCTGGGTTCGGTTCTGTTTACTGCCACAGTCTCACAGCTCCAGTGTCCCGGGTTCGGTTCTGTTTACTGTCACAGTCTCACAGCTCCAGTGTCCTGGGTTCAGTTCTGTTTACTGCCACAGTCTCACAGCTCCAGTGTCCCGGGTTCGGTTCTGTTTACTGCCACAGTCTCACAGCTCCAGTGTCCCGGGTTCGGTTCTGTTTACTGTCACAGTCTCACAGCTCCAGTGTCCTGGGTTCAGTTCTGTTTACTGCCACAGTCTCACAGCTCCAGTGTCCGGGGTTCGGTTCTGGGGACTGCCACAGTCACACAGCTCCAGTGACCCGGGTTCGGTTCTGTTTACTGCCTCAGTCTCACAGCTCCAGTGACCTGGGTTCGGTTCTGTTTACTGCCACAGTCTCACAGCTCCAGTGACCCGGGTTCGGTTCTGTTTACTGCCACAGTCTCACAGCTCCAGTGTCCCGGGTTCGGTTCTGTTTACTGCCACAGTCTCACAGCTCCAGTGTCCCGGGTTCGGTTCTGTTTACTGCCACAGTCTCACAGCTCCAGTGTCCTGGGTTCGGTTCTGTTTACTGCCACAGTCTCACAGCTCCAGTGACCCGGGTTCGGTTCTGTTTACTGCCACAGTCTCACAGCTCCAGTGTCCTGGGTTCAGTTCAGTTTACTGCCACAGTCTCACAGCTCCAGTGTCCCGGGTTCGGTTCTGTTTACTGCCACAGTCTCACAGCTCCAGTGTCCCGGGTTCAGTTCTGTTTACTGCCACTGTCTCACAGCTCCAGTGTCCCGGGTTCGGTTCTGTTTACTGCCACAGTCTCACAGCTCCAGTGACCCGGGTTCAGTTCTGTTTACTGCCACAGTCTCACAGCTCCAGTGTCCCGGGTTCGGTTCTGTTTACTGCCACAGTCTCACAGCTCCAGTGACCCGGGTTCAGTTCTGTTTACTGACACAGTCTCACAGCTCCAGTGTCCCGGGTTCGGTTCTGTTTACTGCCACAGTCTCACAGCTCCAGTGACCTGGGTTCGGTTCTGTTTACTGCCACAGTCTCACAGCTCCAGTGACCTGGGTTCGGTTCTGTTTACTGCCACAGTCTCACAGCTCCAGTGACCCGGGTTCAGTTCTGTTTACTGCCACAGTCTCACAGCTCCAGTGTCCCGGGTTCGGTTCTGTTTACTGCCACAGTCTCACAGCTCCAGTGACCTGGGTTCGGTTCTGTTTACTGCCACAGTCTCACAGCTCCAGTGTCCCGGGTTCGGTTCTGTTTACTGCCACAGTCTCACAGCTCCAGTGTCCCGGGTTCGGTTCTGTTTACTGCCACAGTCTCACAGCTCCAGTGACCCGTGTTCGGTTCTGTTTACTGCCACAGTCTCACAGCTCCAGTGACCTGGGTTCGGTTCTGTTTACTGCCACAGTCTCACAGCTCCAGTGTCCCTGGTTCGGTTCTGGGGACTGCCACAGTCTCACAGCTCCAGTGACCTGGGTTCGGTTCTGTTTACTGCCACAGTCTCACAGCTCCAGTGACCCGGGTTCGGTTCTGTTTACTGCCACAGTCTCACAGCTCCAGTGACCTGGGTTCAGTTCTGTTTACTGCCACAGTCTCACAGCTCCAGTGTCCCGGGTTCGGTTCTGTTTACTGTCACAGTCTCACAGCTCCAGTGACCTGGGTTCGGTTCTGTTTACTGCCACAGTCTCACAGCTCCAGTGACCCGGGTTCAGTTCTGTTTACTGCCACAGTCTCACAGCTCCGGTGACCCGGGTTCGGTTCTGTTTACTGCCACAGTCTCACAGCTCCAGTGTCCCGGGTTCGGTTCTGTTTACTGCCACAGTCTCACAGCTCCGGTGACCCGGGTTCGGTTCTGTTTACTGCCACAGTCTCACAGCTCCGGTGACCCGGGTTCGGTTCTGTTTACTGCCACAGTCTCACAGCTCCAGTGACCCGGGTTCGGTTCTGTTTACTGCCACAGTCTCACAGCTCCGGTGACCCGGGTTCGGTTCTGTTTACTGCCACAGTCTCACAGCTCCAGTGACCCGGGTTCGGTTCTGTTTACTGCCACAGTCTCACAGCTCCAGTGACATGGGTTCGGTTCTGTTTACTGCCACAGCCTCACAGCTCCAGTGACCCGGGTTCGGTTCAGTTTACTGCCACAGTCTCACAGCTCCAGTGACCTGGGTTCGGTTCTGTTTACTGCCACAGTCTCACAGCTCCAGTGACCCGGGTTCGGTTCTGTTTACTGCCACAGTCTCACAGCTCCAGTGACCTGGGTTCGGTTCTGTTTACTGCCACAGTCTCACAGCTCCAGTGACCTGGGTTCGGTTCTGTTTACTGCCACAGTCTCACAGCTCCAGTGTCCCGGGTTCGGTTCTGTTTACTGCCACAGTCTCACAGCTCCAGTGACCTGGGTTCGGTTCTGCTAACTGCCACAGTCTCACAGCTCCAGTGTCCCGGGTTCGGTTCTGTTTACTGCCACAGTCTCACAGCTCCAGTGACCTGGGTTCTGTTCTGTTTACTGCCACAGTCTCACAGCTCCAGTGACATGGGTTCGGTTCTGTTTACTGCCACAGTCTCACAGCTCCAGTGACCCGGGTTCAGTTCTGCTAACTGTCACAGTCTCACAGCTCCAGTGTCCTGGGTTCGGTTCTGTTTACTGCCACAGTCTCACAGCTCCAGTGTCCCGGGTTCGGTTCTGTTTACTGCCACAGTCTCACAGCTCCAGTGTCCCGGGTTCAGTTCTGTTTACTGCCACTGTCTCACAGCTCCAGTGTCCCGGGTTCGGTTCTGTTTACTGCCACAGTCTCACAGCTCCAGTGACCCGGGTTCAGTTCTGTTTACTGCCACAGTCTCACAGCTCCAGTGTCCCGGGTTCGGTTCTGTTTACTGCCACAGTCTCACAGCTCCAGTGACCCGGGTTCAGTTCTGTTTACTGACACAGTCTCACAGCTCCAGTGTCCCGGGTTCGGTTCTGTTTACTGCCACAGTCTCACAGCTCCAGTGACCTGGGTTCGGTTCTGTTTACTGCCACAGTCTCACAGCTCCAGTGACCTGGGTTCGGTTCTGTTTACTGCCACAGTCTCACAGCTCCAGTGACCCGGGTTCAGTTCTGTTTACTGCCACAGTCTCACAGCTCCAGTGTCCCGGGTTCGGTTCTGTTTACTGCCACAGTCTCACAGCTCCAGTGACCTGGGTTCGGTTCTGTTTACTGCCACAGTCTCACAGCTCCAGTGTCCCGGGTTCGGTTCTGTTTACTGCCACAGTCTCACAGCTCCAGTGTCCCGGGTTCGGTTCTGTTTACTGCCACAGTCTCACAGCTCCAGTGACCCGTGTTCGGTTCTGTTTACTGCCACAGTCTCACAGCTCCAGTGACCTGGGTTCGGTTCTGTTTACTGCCACAGTCTCACAGCTCCAGTGTCCCTGGTTCGGTTCTGGGGACTGCCACAGTCTCACAGCTCCAGTGACCTGGGTTCGGTTCTGTTTACTGCCACAGTCTCACAGCTCCAGTGACCCGGGTTCGGTTCTGTTTACTGCCACAGTCTCACAGCTCCAGTGACCTGGGTTCAGTTCTGTTTACTGCCACAGTCTCACAGCTCCAGTGTCCCGGGTTCGGTTCTGTTTACTGTCACAGTCTCACAGCTCCAGTGACCTGGGTTCGGTTCTGTTTACTGCCACAGTCTCACAGCTCCAGTGACCCGGGTTCAGTTCTGTTTACTGCCACAGTCTCACAGCTCCGGTGACCCGGGTTCGGTTCTGTTTACTGCCACAGTCTCACAGCTCCAGTGTCCCGGGTTCGGTTCTGTTTACTGCCACAGTCTCACAGCTCCGGTGACCCGGGTTCGGTTCTGTTTACTGCCACAGTCTCACAGCTCCAGTGACCTGGGTTCGGTTCTGTTTACTGCCACAGTCTCACAGCTCCAGTGACCTGGGTTCGGTTCTGTTTACTGCCACAGTCTCACAGCTCCAGTGTCCCGGGTTCGGTTCTGTTTACTGCCACAGTCTCACAGCTCCAGTGACCTGGGTTCGGTTCTGCTAACTGCCACAGTCTCACAGCTCCAGTGTCCCGGGTTCGGTTCTGTTTACTGCCACAGTCTCACAGCTCCAGTGACCTGGGTTCTGTTCTGTTTACTGCCACAGTCTCACAGCTCCAGTGACATGGGTTCGGTTCTGTTTACTGCCACAGTCTCACAGCTCCAGTGACCCGGGTTCAGTTCTGCTAACTGTCACAGTCTCACAGCTCCAGTGTCCTGGGTTCGGTTCTGTTTACTGCCACAGTCTCACAGCTCCAGTGTCCCGGGTTCGGTTCTGTTTACTGCCACAGTCTCACAGTTCCAGTGACCTGGGTTCGGTTCTGTTTACTGCCACAGTCTCACAGCTCCAGTGTCCCGGGTTCGGTTCTGTTTACTGTCACAGTCTCACAGCTCCAGTGTCCTGGGTTCGGTTCTGTTTACTGCCACAGTCTCACAGCTACAGTGTCCCGGGTTCGGTTCTGTTTACTGCCACAGTCTCACAGCTCCAGTGACCCGGGTTCGGTTCTGTTTACTGTCACAGTCTCACAGCTCCAGTGTCCTGGGTTCGGTTCTGTTTACTGTCACAGTCTCACAGCTCCAGTGTCCTGGGTTCGGTTCTGTTTACTGCCACAGTCTCACAGCTCCAGTGTCCCGGGTTCGGTTCTGTTTACTGCCACAGTCTCACAGCTCCAGTGTCCCGGGTTCGGTTCTGTTTACTGCCACAGTCTCACAGCTCCAGTGACCTGGGTTCGGTTCTGTTTACTGCCACAGTCTCACAGCTCCAGTGTCCCGGGTTCGGTTCTGTTTACTGCCACAGTCTCACAGCTCCAGTGTCCCGGGTTCGGTTCTGTTTACTGCCACAGTCTCACAGCTCCAGTGACCTGGGTTCGGTTCTGTTTACTGCCACAGTCTCACAGCTCCAGTGTCCCGGGTTCAGTTCTGTTTACTGCCACAGTCTCACAGCTCCAGTGTCCCGGGTTCGGTTCTGTTTACTGCCACAGTCTCACAGCTCCAGTGTCCCGGGTTCGGTTCTGTTTACTGCCACAGTCTCACAGCTCCAGTGACCCGGGTTCGGTTCTGTTTACTGCCACAGTCTCACAGCTCCAGTGTCCCGGGTTCGGTTCTGTTTACTGCCACAGTCTCACAGCTCCAGTGTCCCGGGTTCGGTTCTGTTTACTGCCACAGTCTCACAGCTCCAGTGACCCGGTTTCGGTTCTGTTTACTGCCACAGTCTCACAGCTCCAGTGTCCCGGGTTCGGTTCTGTTTACTGCCACAGTCTCACACCTCCAGTGTCCCGGGTTCGGTTCTGTTTACTGCCACAGTCTCACAGCTCCAGTGACCCGGGTTCAGTTCTGTTTACTGCCACAGTCTCACAGCTCCAGTGACCTGGGTTCGGTTCTGTTTACTGCCACAGTCTCACAGCTCCAGTGTCCCGGGTTCGGTTCTGTTTACTGTCACAGTCTCACAGCTCCAGTGACCTGGGTTCGGTTCTGTTTACTGCCACAGTCTCACAGCTCCAGTGACCTGGGTTCGGTTCTGTTTACTGCCACAGTCTCACAGCTCCAGTGACCCGGGTTCAGTTCTGTTTACTGCCACAGTCTCACAGCTCCAGTGTCCCGGGTTCGGTTCTGTTTACTGCCACAGTCTCACAGCTCCAGTGACCTGGGTTCGGTTCTGTTTACTGCCACAGTCTCACAGCTCCAGTGACCTGGGTTCGGTTCTGTTTACTGTCACAGTCTCACAGCTCCAGTGACCCGGGTTCAGTTCTGTTTACTGCCACAGTCTCACAGCTCCAGTGTCCCGGGTTCGGTTCTGTTTAATGCCACAGTCTCACAGCTCCAGTGACACGGGTTCGGTTCTGTTTACTGCCACAGTCTCACAGCTCCAGTGACCCAGGTTCGGTTCTGTTTACTGCCGCAGTCTCACAGCTCCAGTGACCTGGGTTCGGTTCTGTTTACTGTCACAGTCTCACAGCTCCAGTGACCCGGGTTCAGTTCTGTTTACTGCCACAGTCTCACAGCCCCAGTGACCCGGGTTCAGTTCTGTTTACTGCCACAGTCTCACAGCTCCAGTGCCCCGGGTTCGGTTCTGTTTAATGCCACAGTCTCACAGCTCCAGTGACCTGGGTTCGGTTCTGTTTACTGCCACAGTCTCACAGCTCCAGAGACCCAGGTTCGGTTCTGTTTACTGCCACAGTCTCACCGCTCCAGTGACCTGGGTTCGGTTCTGTTTACTGCCACAGTCTCACAGCTCCAGTGACCTGGGTTCGGTTCTGTTTACTGCCACAGCCTCACAGCTCCAGTGTCCCGGGTTCGGTTCTGTTTACTGCCACAGTCTCACAGCTCCAGTGACCTGGGTTCGGTTCTGTTTACTGCCACAGTCTCACAGCTCCAGTGACCCGGGTTCGGTTCTGTTTACTGCCACAGTCTCACAGCACCGGTGACCTGGGTTCGGTTCTGTTTACTGCCACAGTCTCACAGCTCCAGTGACCCGGGTTTGGTTCTGTTTACTGTCACAGTCTCACAGCTCCAGTGACCTGGGTTCGGTTCTGTTTACTGCCACAGTCTCACAGCTCCAGTGACCTGGGTTCGGTTCTGTTTACTGCCACAGTCTCACAGCTCCAGTGTCCCGGGTTCGGTTCTGTTTACTGCCACAGTCTCACAGCTCCCGTGACCCGGGTTCGGTTCTGTTTACTGCCACAGTCTCACAGCTCCAGTGACCCGGGTTCGGTTCTGTTTACTGCCACAGTCTCACAGCTCCAGTGACCCGGGTTCGGTTCTGCTAACTGCCACAGTCTCACAGCTCCAGTGTCCCGGGTTCGGTTCTGTTTACTGTCACAGTCTCACAGCTCCAGTGTCCTGGGTTCGGTTCTGTTTACTGCCACAGTCTCACAGCTCCAGTGTCCCGGGTTCGGTTCTGTTTACTGCCACAGTCTCACAGCTCCAGTGTCCCGGGTTCGGTTCTGTTTACTGTCACAGTCTCACAGCTCCAGTGTCCTGGGTTCGGTTCTGTTTACTGCCACAGTCTCACAGCTCCAGTGTCCCGGGTTCAGTTCTGTTTACTGCCACAGTCTCACAGCTCCAGTGTCCCGGGTTCGGTTCTGTTTACTGCCACAGTCTCACAGCTCCAGTGACCTGGGTTCGGTTCTGTTTACTGCCACAGTCTCACAGCTCCAGTGTCCCGGGTTCGGTTCTGTTTACTGCCACAGTCTCACAGCTCCAGTGTCCCGGGTTCGGTTCTGTTTACTGCCACAGTCTCACAGCTCCAGTGACCCGGGTTCGGTTCTGTTTACTGCCACAGTCTCACAGCTCCAGTGTCCCGGGTTCGGTTCTGTTTACTGCCACAGTCTCACAATTCCAGTGTCCCGGGTTCGGTTCTGTTTACTGCCACAGTCTCACAGCTCCAGTGACCCGGTTTCGGTTCTGTTTACTGCCACAGTCTCACAGCTCCAGTGTCCCGGGTTCGGTTCTGTTTACTGCCACAGTCTCACACCTCCAGTGTCCCGGGTTCGGTTCTGTTTACTGCCACAGTCTCACAGCTCCAGTGACCCGGGTTCAGTTCTGTTTACTGCCACAGTCTCACAGCTCCAGTGACCTGGGTTCGGTTCTGTTTACTGCCACAGTCTCACAGCTCCAGTGTCCCGGGTTCGGTTCTGTTTACTGTCACAGTCTCACAGCTCCAGTGACCTGGGTTCGGTTCTGTTTACTGCCACAGTCTCACAGCTCCTTTGACCTGGGTTCGGTTCTGTTTACTGCCACAGTCTCACAGCTCCAGTGACCCGGGTTCAGTTCTGTTTACTGCCACAGTCTCACAGCTCCAGTGTCCCGGGTTCGGTTCTGTTTACTGCCACAGTCTCACAGCTCCAGTGACCTGGGTTCGGTTCTGTTTACTGCCACAGTCTCACAGCTCCAGTGACCTGGGTTCTGTTCTGTTTACTGTCACAGTCTCACAGCTCCAGTGACCCGGGTTCAGTTCTGTTTACTGCCACAGTCTCACAGCTCCAGTGTCCCGGGTTCGGTTCTGTTTAATGCCACAGTCTCACAGCTCCAGTGACCCGGGTTCGGTTCTGTTTACTGCCACAGTCTCACAGCTCCAGTGACCCAGGTTCGGTTCTGTTTACTGCCACAGTCTCACAGCTCCAGTGACCTGGGTTCGGTTCTGTTTACTGTCACAGTCTCACAGCTCCAGTGACCCGGGTTCAGTTCTGTTTACTGCCACAGTCTCACAGCTCCAGTGACCTGGGTTCGGTTCTGTTTACTGTCACAGTCTCACAGCTCCAGTGACCCGGGTTCAGTTCTGTTTACTGCCACAGTCTCACAGCTCCAGTGCCCCGGGTTCGGTTCTGTTTAATGCCACAGTCTCACAGCTCCAGTGACCTGGGTTCGGTTCTGTTTACTGCCACAGTCTCACAGCTCCAGTGACCTGGGTTCGGTTCTGTTTACTGCCACAGTCTCACAGCTCCAGTGACCTGGGTTCGGTTCTGTTTACTGCCACAGTCTCACAGCTCCAGTGACCCAGGTTCGGTTCTGTTTACTGCCACAGTCTCACCGCTCCAGTGACCTGGGTTCGGTTCTGTTTACTGCCACAGTCTCACAGCTCCAGTGACCTGGGTTCGGTTCTGTTTACTGCCACAGCCTCACAGCTCCAGTGTCCCGGGTTCGGTTCTGGGGACTGCCACAGTCTCACAGCTCCAGTGACCTGGGTTCGGTTCTGTTTACTGCCACAGTCTCACAGCTCCAGTGACCCGGGTTCGGTTCTGTTTACTGCCACAGTCTCACAGCACCGGTGACCTGGGTTCGGTTCTGTTTACTGCCACAGTCTCACAGCTCCAGTGACCCGGGTTTGGTTCTGTTTACTGTCACAGTCTCACAGCTCCAGTGACCTGGGTTCGGTTCTGTTTACTGCCACAGTCTCACAGCTCCAGTGACCTGGGTTCGGTTCTGTTTACTGCCACAGTCTCACAGCTCCAGTGTCCCGGGTTCGGTTCTGTTTACTGCCACAGTCTCACAGCTCCCGTGACCCGGGTTCGGTTCTGTTTACTGCCACAGTCTCACAGCTCCAGTGACCCGGGTTCGGTTCTGTTTACTGCCACAGTCTCACAGCTCCAGTGACCCGGGTTCGGTTCTGCTAACTGCCACAGTCTCACAGCTCCAGTGTCCCGGGTTCGGTTCTGTTTACTGTCACAGTCTCACAGCTCCAGTGTCCTGGGTTCGGTTCTGTTTACTGCCACAGTCTCACAGCTCCAGTGTCCCGGGTTCGGTTCTGTTTACTGCCACAGTCTCACAGCTCCAGTGTCCCGGGTTCGGTTCTGTTTACTGTCACAGTCTCACAGCTCCAGTGTCCTGGGTTCGGTTCTGTTTACTGCCACAGTCTCACAGCTCCAGTGTCCCGGGTTCAGTTCTGTTTACTGCCACAGTCTCACAGCTCCAGTGTCCCGGGTTCGGTTCTGTTTACTGTCACAGTCTCACAGCTCCAGTGACCTGGGTTCGGTTCTGTTTACTGCCACAGTCTCACAGCTCCAGTGTCCCGGGTTCAGTTCTGTTTACTGCCACATTCTCACAGCTCCAGTGTCCCGGGTTCGGTTCTGTTTACTGCCACAGTCTCACAGCTCCAGTGACCCGGGTTCGGTTCTGTTTACTGCCACAGTCTCACAGCTCCAGTGTCCCGGGTTCAGTTCTGTTTACTGCCACATTCTCACAGCTCCAGTGTCCCGGGTTCAGTTCTGTTTACTGCCACATTCTCACAGCTCCAGTGTCCCGGGTTCGGTTCTGTTTACTGCCACAGTCTCACAGCTCCAGTGTCCCGGGTTCAGTTCTGTTTACTGCCACAGTCTCACAGCTCCAGTGTCCCGGGTTCAGTTCTGTTTACTGCCACAGTCTCACAGCTCCAGTGTCCCGGGTTCGGTTCTGTTTACTGCCACAGTCTCACAGCTCCAGTGTCCCGGGTTCGGTTCTGTTTACTGCCACAGTCTCACAGCTCCAGTGACCCGGGTTCGGTTCTGTTTACTGCCACAGTCTCACAGCTCCAGTGTCCCGGGTTCGGTTCTGTTTACTGCCTCAGTCTCACAGCTCCAGTGACCTGGGTTCGGTTCTGTTTACTGCCACAGTCTCACAGCTCCAGTGACCCGGGTTCAGTTCTGTTTACTGCCACAGTCTCACAGCTCCAGTGTCCCGGGTTCGGTTCTGTTTACTGCCACAGTCTCACAGCTCCAGTGTCCCGGGTTCGGTTCTGTTTACTGTCACAGTCTCACAGCTCCAGTGTCCTGGGTTCGGTTCTGTTTACTGCCACAGTCTCACAGCTCCAGTGTCCCGGGTTCGGTTCTGTTTACTGCCACAGTCTCACAGCTCCAGTGTCCTGGGTTCGGTTCTGTTTACTGCCACAGTCTCACAGCTCCAGTGTCCTGGGTTCGGTTCTGTTTACTGCCACAGTCTCACAGCTCCAGTGTCCTGGGTTCGGTTCTGTTTACTGCCACAGTCTCACAGCTCCAGTGTCCCGGGTTCGGTTCTGTTTACTGCCACAGTCTCACAGCTCCAGTGTCCCGGGTTCGGTTCTGTTTACTGTCACAGTCTCACAGCTCCAGTGTCCTGGGTTCGGTTCTGTTTACTGCCACAGTCTCACAGCTCCAGTGTCCCGGGTTCGGTTCTGTTTACTGCCACAGTCTCACAGCTCCAGTGTCCCGGGTTCGGTTCTGTTTACTGCCACAGTCTCACAGCTCCAGTGACCTGGGTTCGGTTCTGTTTACTGCCACAGTCTCACAGCTCCGGTGTCCCGGGTTCAGTTCTGTTTACTGCCACAGTCTCACAGCTCCAGTGTCCCGGGTTCGGTTCTGTTTACTGCCACAGTTTCACAGCTCCAGTGTCCCGGGTTCGGTTCTGTTTACTGCCACAGTCTCACAGCTCCAGTGACCTGGGTTCGGTTCTGTTTACTGCCACAGTCTCACAGCTCCAGTGTCCCGGGTTCAGTTCTGTTTACTGCCACAGTCTCACAGCTCCAGTGTCCCGGGTTCGGTTCTGTTTACTGCCACAGTCTCACAGCTCCAGTGTCCCGGGTTCGGTTCTGTTTACTGCCACAGTCTCACAGCTCCAGTGACCCGGGTTCGGTTCTGTTTACTGCCACAGTCTCACAGCTCCAGTGACCCGGGTTCGGTTCTGTTTACTGCCACAGTCTCACAGCTCCAGTGACCTGGGTTCGGTTCTGTTTACTGCCACAGTCTCACAGCTCCAGTGACCCGGGTTCAGTTCTGTTTACTGCCACAGTCTCACAGCTCCAGTGTCCCGGGTTCGGTTCTGTTTACTGCCACAGTCTCACAGCTCCAGTGTCCCGGGTTCGGTTCTGTTCACTGCCACAGTCTCACAGCTCCAGTGTCCCGGGTTCGGTTCTGTTTACTGCCACAGTCTCACAGCTCCAGTGACCTGGGTTCGGTTCTGTTTACTGCCACAGTCTCACAGCTCCAGTGACCCGGGTTCGGTTCTGTTTACTGCCACAGTCTCACAGCTCCAGTGACCTGGATTCGGTTCTGTTTACTGCCACAGTCTCACAGCTCCAGTGTCCCGGGTTCGGTTCTGTTTACAGCCACAGTCTCACAGCTCCAGTGACCTGGGTTCGGTTCTGTTTACTGCCACAGTCTCACAGCTCCAGTGACCTGGGTTCGGTTCTGTTTACTGCCACAGCCTCACAGCTCCAGTGTCCTGGGTTCGGTTCTGTTTACTGCCACAGTCTCACAGCTCCAGTGTCCTGGGTTCGGTTCTGTTTACTGCCACAGCCTCACAGCTCCAGTGACCCGGGTTCGGTTCTGTTTACTGCCACAGTCTCACAGCTCCAGTGACCTGGGTTCGGTTCTGTTTACTGCCACAGTCTCACAGCTCCAGTGACCTGGGTTCGGTTCTGTTTACTGCCACAGTCTCACAGCTCCAGTGACCTGGGTTCGGTTCTGTTTCCTGCCTCAGTCTCACAGCTCCAGTGACCTGGGTTCGGTTCTGTTTACTGCCACAGCCTCACAGCTCCAGTGTCCTGGGTTCGGTTCTGTTTACTGCCACAGTCTCACAGCTCCAGTGACCCGGGTTCAGTTCTGTTTACTGCCACAGACTCACAGCTCCAGTGTCCCGGGTTCGGTTCTGTTTACTGCCACAGTCTCACAGCTCCAGTGACCTGGGTTCGGTTCTGTTTACTGCCACAGTCTCACAGCTCCAGTGACCCGGGTTCGGTTCTGTTTACTGCCACAGTCTCACAGCTCCAGTGACCTGGGTTCGGTTCTGTTTACTGTCACAGTCTCACAGCTCCAGTGACCCGGGTTCAGTTCTGTTTACTGCCACAGTCTCACAGCTCCAGTGTCCCGGGTTCGGTTCTGTTTACTGCCACAGTCTCACAGCTCCAGTGACCTGGGTTCGGTTCTATTTACTGCCACAGCCTCACAGCACCAGTGACCTGGGTTCGGTTCTGTTTACTGCCACAGTCTCACAGCTCCAGTGACCTGGGTTCAGTTCTGTTTACTGCCACAGTCTCACAGCTCCAGTGACCCGGGTTCAGTTCTGTTTACTGCCACAGTCTCACAGCTCCAGTGTCCCGGGTTCGGTTCTGTTTACTGCCACAGTCTCACAGCTCCAGTGACCTGGGTTCGGTTCTGTTTACTGCCACAGTCTCACAGCTCCAGTGTCCCGGGTTTGGTTCTGTTTACTGCCACAGTCTCACAGCTCCAGTGACCTGGGTTCGGTTCTATTTACTGCCACAGTCTCACAGCTCCAGTGTCCCGGGTTTGGTTCTGTTTACTGCCACAGTCTCACAGCTCCAGTGACCTGGGTTCGGTTCTATTTACTGCCACAGCCTCACAGCACCAGTGACCTGGGTTCGGTTCTGTTTACTGCCACAGTCTCACAGCTCCAGTGTCCCGCTTTCGGTTCTGCTTACTGCCACAGCCTCACAGCTCCTGTGTCCTGGGTTCGGTTCTCGGGACTGCCACAGTCTCACAGCTCCAGTGACCCGGGTTCGGTTCTGTTTACTGCCAGAGTCTCACAGCTCCAGTGACCTGGGTTCGGTTCTGTTTACTGCCACAGTCTCACAGCTCCAGTGACCCGGGTTCGGTTCTGTTTACTGCCAGAGTCTCACAGCTCCAGTGACCTGGGTTCGGTTCTGTTTACTGCCACAGTCTCACAGCTCCAGTGACCTGGGTTCGGTTCTGTTTACTGCCACAGTCTCACAGCTCCAGTGACCCGGGTTCAGTTCTGTTTACTGCCACAGCCTCACAGCTCCAGTGTCCCGGGTTCAGTTCTGTTTACTGCCACAGTCTCACAGCTCCAGTGACCCGGGTTCGGTTCTGTTTACTGCCACAGTCTCACAGCTCCAGTGTCCCGGGTTCGGTTCTGTTTACTGCCACAGTCTCACAGCTCCAGTGTCCCGGGTTCGGTTCTGTTTACTGCCACAGTCTCACAGCTCCAGTGACCCGGGTTCGGTTCTGTTTACTGCCACAGTCTCACAGCTCCAGTGTCCCGGGTTCAGTTATGTTTACTGCCACAGTCTCACAGCTCCAGTGTCCCGGGTTCGGTTCTGTTTACTGCCACAGTCTCACAGCTCCAGTGACCTGGGTTCGGTTCTGTTTACTGCCACAGTCTCACAGCTCCAGTGACATGGGTTCGGTTCTGTTTACTGCCACAGTCTCACAGCTCCAGTGACCCGGGTTCGGTTCTGTTTACTGCCACAGTCTCACAGCTCTGGTGACCCGGGTTCGGTTCTGTTTACTGCCGCAGTCTCACAGCTCCAGTGACCCGGGTTCGGTTCTGTTTACTGCCACAGTCTCACAGCTCCAGTGACATGGGTTCGGTTCTGTTTACTGCCACAGCCTCACAGCTCCAGTGACCCAGGTTCGGTTCTGTTTACTGCCACAGCCTCACAGCTCCAGTGACCTGGGTTAAGTTCTGTTTACTGCCACAGCCTCACAGCTCCAGTGACCCGGGTTCGGTTCTGTTTACTGCCACAGTCTCACAGCTCCAGTGACCTGGGTTCGGTTCTGTTTACTGCCACAGTCTCACAGCTCCAGTGACCCGGGTTCGGTTCTGTTTACTGCCACAGTCTCACAGCTCCAGTGACCTGGGTTCGGTTCTGTTTACTGCCACAGTCTCACAGCTCCAGTGACCTGGGTTCGGTTCTGTTTACTGCCACAGTCTCACAGCTCCAGTGACCCGGGTTCGGTTCTGTTTACTGCCACAGTCTCACAGCTCCAGTGTCCCGGGTTCGGTTCTGCGTACTGCCACAGTCTCACAGCTCCAGTGACCTGGGTTCGGTTCTGTTTACTGCCACAGCCTCACAGCTCCAGTGACCTGGGTTCGGTTCTGTTTACTGCCACAGTCTCACAGCTCCAGTGTCCCGGGTTCGGTTCTGTTTACTGCCACAGTCTCACTGCTCCAGTGTCCTGGGTTCGGTTCTGTTTACAGCCACAGTCTCACAGCTCCAGTGACCTGGGTTTGGTTCTGTTTACTGCCGCAACCTCACAGCTCCAGTGACCTGAGTTCGGTTCTGTTTACTGCCACAGCCTCACAGCTCCAGTGTCCCGGGTCCGGTTCTGTTTACTGCCACAGCCTCACAGCTCCAGTGACCCGGGTTCGGTTCTGTTTACTGCCACAGTCTCACAGCTCCAGTGACCTGGGTTCGGTTCTGTTTACTGCCACAGTCTCACAGCTCCAGTGTCCCGGTTCGGTTCTGTTTACTGCCACAGTCTCACAGCTCCAGCGTCCCGGGTTCAGTTCTGTTTACTGCCACAGTCTCACAGCTCCAGTGTCCCGGGTTCGGTTCTGTTTACTGCCACAGTCTCACAGCTCCAGTGTCCCGGGTTCGGTTCTGTTTACTGCCGCAAGCTCACAGCTCCAGTGACCTGGGTTCGGTTCTGTTTACTGCCACAGTCTCACAGCTCCAGTGTCCCGGGTTCAGTTCTGTTTACTGCCACAGTCTCACAGCTCCAGTGTCCCGGGTTCGGTTCTGTTTACTGCCACAGTCTCACAGCTCCAGTGTCCCGGGTTCGGTTCTGTTTACTGCCACAGTCTCACAGCTCCAGTGTCCCGGGTTCTGTTCTGTTTACTGCCACAGTCTCACAGCTCCAGTGTCCCGGGTTCGGTTCTGTTTACTGCCACAGTCTCACAGCTCCCGTGACCCGGGTTCGGTTCGGTTTACTGCCACAGTCTCACAGCTCCAGTGTCCTGGGTTCGGTTCTGTTTACTGCCACAGTCTCACAGCTCCAGTGTCCCGGGTTCAGTTCTGTTTACTGCCACAGTCTCACAGCTCCAGTGTCCTGGGTTCGGTTCTGGGGACTGCCACAGTCTCACAGCTCCAGTGACCTGGGTTCGGTTCTGTTTACTGCCACAGTCTCACAGCTCCAGTGACCCGGGTTCGGTTCTGTTTACTGCCACAGTCTCACAGCTCCAGTGTCCCGGGTTCAGTTCTGTTTACTGCCACATTCTCACAGCTCCAGTGACCCGGGTTCGGTTCTGTTTACTGCCACAGTCTCTCAGCTCCAGTGTCCCGTGTTCGGTTCTGTTTACTGCCACAGTCTCACAGCTCCAGTGTCCCGTGTTCGGTTCTGTTTACTGCCACAGTCTCACAGCTCCAGTGACCCGGGTTCGGTTCTGTTTACTGCCACAGTCTCACAGCTCCAGTGACCCGGGTTCGGTTCTGTTTACTGCCACAGTCTCACAGCTCCAGTGTCCCGGGTTCGGTTCTGTTTACTGCCACAGTCTCACAGCTCCATTGACCCGGGTTCGGTTCTGTTTACTGCCACAGTCTCACAGCTCCAGTGTCCTGGGTTCGGTTCTGTTTACTGCCACAGTCTCACAGCTCCAGTGTCCTGGGTTCGGTTCTGTTTACTGCCACAGTCTCACAGCTCCAGTGTCCCGGGTTCGGATCTGTTTACTGCCACAGTCTCACAGCTCCAGTGTCCCGGGTTCGGTTCTGTTTACTGCCACAGTCTCACAGCTCCAGTGACCCGGGTTCAGTTCTGTTTACTGCCACAGTCTCACAGCTCCAGTGTCCCGGGTTCGGTTCTGTTTACTGTCACAGTCTCACAGCTCCAGTGACCCGGGTTCAGTTCTGTTTACTGCCACAGTCTCACAGCTCCAGTGTCCCGGGTTCGGTTCTGTTTACTGCCACAGTCTCACAGCTCCAGTGACCTGGGTTCGGTTCTGTTTACTGCCACAGTCTCACAGCTCCAGTGACCTGGGTTCGGTTCTGTTTACTGCCACAGTCTCACAGCTCCAGTGACCCGGGTTCGGTTCTGTTTACTGCCACAGTCTCACACCTCCAGTGTCCCGGGTTCGGTTCTGTTTACTGCCACAGTCTCACAGCTCCAGTGACCCAGGTTCGGTTCTGTTTACTGCCACAGTCTCACAGCTCCAGTGACCTGGGTTCGGTTCTGTTTACTGTCACAGTCTCACAGCTCCAGTTACCCGGGTTCAGTTCTGTTTACTGCCACAGTCTCACAGCTCCAGTGACCCGGGTTCGGTTCTGTTTACTGCCACAGTCTCACAGCTCCAGTGACCCGGGTTCGGTTCTGTTTACTGCCACAGTCTCACAGCTCCAGTGTCCCGGGTTCGGTTCTGTTTACTGCCACAGTCTCACAGCTCCAGTGACCTGGGTTCGGTTCTGTTTACTGCCACAGTCTCACAGCTCCAGTGTCCCGGGTTCGGTTCTGTTTACTGCCACAGTCTCACAGCTCCAGTGACCCGGGTTCGGTTCTGTTTACTGCCACAGTCTCACAGCTCCAGTGTCCCGGGTTCGGTTCTGTTTACTGCCACAGTCTCACAGCTCCAGTGACCTGGGTTCGGTTCTGTTTACTGCCACAGTCTCACAGCTCCAGTGTCCCGGGTTCGGTTCTGTTTACTGCCACAGTCTCACAGCTCCAGTGACCCGGGTTCGGTTCTGTTTACTGCCACAGTCTCACAGCTCCAGTGACCCAGGTTCGGTTCTGTTTACTGCCACAGTCTCACAGCTCCAGTGACCTGGGTTCGGTTCGGTTTACTGCCACAGTCTCACAGCTCCAGTGTCCCGGGTTCGGTTCTGTTTACTGCCACAGTCTCAAAGCTCCAGTGTCCCGGGTTCGGTTCTGTTTACTGCCACAGTCTCACAGCTCCAGTGACCTGGGTTCGGTTCTGTTTCCTGCCACAGTCTCACAGCTCCAGGTCCCGGGTTCGGTTCTGTTTACTGCCACTGTCTCACAGCTCCAGTTTCCCGGGTTCAGTTCTGTTTACTGCCACAGTCTCACAGCTCCAGTGACCCGGGTTCAGTTCTGTTTACTGTCACAGTCTCACAGCTCCAGTGTCCCGGGTTCGGTTCTGTTTACTGCCACAGTCTCACAGCTCCAGTGTCCCGGGTTCGGTTCTGTTTACTGCCACAGTCTCACAGCTCCAGTGTCCTGGGTTCGGTTCTGTTTACTGCCGCAACCTCACAGCTCCAGTGACCTGAGTTCGGTTCTGTTTACTGCCGCAACCTCACAGCTCCAGTGACCCGGGTTCGGTTCTGTTTACTGCCACAGTCTCACAGCTCCAGTGACCTGGGTTCGGTTCTGTTTACTGCCGCAACCTCACAGCTCCAGTGACCTGGGTTCGGTTCTGTTTACTGCCACAGTCTCACAGCTCCAGTGTCCTGGGTTCGGTTCTGTTTACTGCCACAGTCTCACAGCTCCAGTGTCCCGGGTTCGGTTCTGTTTACTGCCACAGTCTCACAGCTCCAGTATCCCGGGTTCGGTTCTGTTTATTGCCGCAACCTCACAGCTCCAGTGACCTGGGTTCGGTTCTGTTTACTGCCACAGTCTCACAGCTCCAGAGTCCGGGGTTCAGTTCTGTTTACTGCCACAGTCTCACAGCTCCAGTGACCTGGGTTCGGTTCTGTTTACTGCCACAGTCTCACAGCTCCAGTGTCCCGGGTTATGTTCTGTTTACTGCCACAGTCTCACAGCTCCAGTGTCCCGGGTTCAGTTCTGTTTACTGCCACAGTCTCACAGCTCCAGTGTCCCGGGTTCGGTTCTGTTTACTGCCACAGTCTCACAGCTCCCGTGACCCGGGTTCGGTTCTGTTTACTGCCACAGTCTCACAGCTCCAGTGTCCTGGGTTCGGTTCTGTTTACTGCCACAGTCTCACAGCTCCAGTGTCCCGGGTTCAGTTCTGTTTACTGCCACAGTCTCACAGCTCCAGTGTCCCGGATTCGGTTCTGTTTACTGCCACAGTCTCACAGCTCCAGTGTCCCGGGTTCGGTTCTGGGGACTGCCACAGTCTCACAGCTCCAGTGACCCGGGTTCGGTTCTGTTTACTGCCACAGTCTCACAGCTCCAGTGACCCGGGTTCGGTTCTGTTTACTGCCACAGTCTCACAGCTCCAGTGACCCGGGTTCGGTTCTGTTTACTGCCACAGTCTCACAGCTCCAGTGACCCGGGTTCGGTTCTGTTTACTGCCACAGTCTCACAGCTCCAGTGTCCCGGGTTCGGTTCTGTTCACTGCCACAGTCTCACAGCTCCAGTGTCCCGGGTTCGGTTCTGTTTACTGCCACAGTCTCACAGCTCCAGTGACCCGGGTTCGGTTCTGTTCACTGCCACAGTCTCACAGCTCCAGTGACCTGGGTTCGGTTCTGTTTACTGCCACAGTCTCACAGCTCCAGTGTCCCGGGTTCGGTTCTGTTTTCTGCCACAGTCTCACAGCTCCAGTGTCCCGGGTTCGGTTCTGTTTACTGTCACAGTCTCACAGCTCCAGTGACCCGGTTTCGGTTCTGTTTACTGCCACAGTCTCACAGCTCCAGTGTCCTGGGTTCAGTTCTGTTTACTGCCACAGTCTCACAGCTCCAGTGTCCCGGGTTCGGTTCTGTTTACTGCCACAGTCTCACAGCTCCAGTGACCAGGTTTCGGTTCTGTTTATGCCACAGTCTCACAGCTCCAGTGTCCCGGGTTCGGTTCTGTTTACTGCCACAGTCTCACAGCTCCAGTGTCCCGGGTTCGGTTCTGTTTACTGCCACAGTCTCACAGCTCCAGTGACCCGGGTTCGGTTCTGTTTACTGCCACAGTCTCACAGCTCCAGTGACCCGGGTTCGGTTCTGTTTACTGCCACAGTCTCACAGCTCCAGTGTCCTGGGTTCGGTGCTGTTTACTGCCACAGTCTCACAGCTCCAGTGACCTGGGTTCGCTTCTGTTTACTGCCACAGTCTCACAGCTCCAGTGACCTGGGTTCGGTTCTGTTTACTGCCACAGCCTCACAGCTCCAGTGACCTGGGTTCGGTTCTGTTTACTGCCACAGTCTCACAGCTCCAGTGTCCTGGGTTCGGTTCTGTTTACTGCCACAGTCTCACAGCTCCAGTGTCCTGGGTTCGGTTCTGTTTACTGCCACAGTCTCACAGCTCCAGTGACCCGGGTTCAGTTCTGTTTACTGCCACAGTCTCACAGCTCCAGTGTCCCGGGTTCGGTTCTGTTTACTGTCACAGTCTCACAGCTCCAGTGACCCGGGTTCGGTTCTGTTTACTGCCGCAACCTCACAGCTCCAGTGACCCGGGTTCGGTTCTGTTTACTGCCGCAACCTCACAGCTCCAGTGACCCGGGTTCGGTTCTGTTTACTGCCACAGTCTCACAGCTCCAGTGACCCGGGTTCGGTTCTGTTTACTGCCACAGTCTCACAGCTCCAGTGACCTGGGTTCGGTTCTGTTTACTGCCACAGTCTCACAGCTCCAGTGTCCTGGGTTCGGTTCTGTTTACTGCCACAGTCTCACAGCTCCAGTGACCCGGGTTCGGTTCTGTTTACTGCCACAGTCTCACAGCTCCAGTGACCCAGGTTCGGTTCTGTTTACTGCCACAGTCTCACAGCTCCAGTGACCTGGGTTCGGTTCTGTTTACTGCCACAGTCACACAGCTCCAGTGTCCCGGGTTCGGTTCTGCTTACTGCCACAGTCTCACAGCTCCAGTGTCCCGGGTTCGGTTCTGTTTACTGCCACAGTCTCACAGCTCCAGTGACCTGGGTTCGGTTCTGTTTACTGCCACAGTCTCACAGCTCCAGTGTCCCGGGTTCGGTTCTGTTTACTGCCACAGTCTCACAGCTCCAGTGACCTGGGTTCGGTTCTGTTTACTGCCACAGTCTCACCGCTCCAGTGACCTGGGTTCAGTTCTGTTTACTGCCACAGTCTCACAGCTCCAGTGACCCGGGTTCGGTTCTGTTTACTGCCACAGTCTCACAGCTCCAGTGACCCGGGTTCAGTTCTGTTTACTGCCACAGTCTCACAGCTCCAGTGTCCCGGGTTCGGTTCTGTTTACTGCCACAGTCTCACAGCTCCAGTGACCCGGGTTCGGTTCTGTTTACTGCCACAGTCTCACAGCTCCAGTGTCCCGGGTTCGGTTCTGTTTACTGCCACAGTCTCACAGCTCCAGTGACCTGTGTTCGGTTCTGTTTACTGCCACAGTCTCACAGCTCCAGTGTCCCGGGTTCGGTTCTGTTTACTGCCACAGTCTCACAGCTCCAGTGACCCGGGTTCGGTTCTGTTTACTGCCACAGTCTCACAGCTCCAGTGTCCCGGGTTCGGTTCTGTTTACTGCCACAGTCTCACAGCTCCAGTGACCTGGGTTCGGTTCTGTTTACTGCCACAGTCTCACAGCTCCAGTGACCTGGGTTCGGTTCTGTTTACTGCCACAGTCTCACAGCTCCAGTGACCGGGGTTCGGTTCTGTTTACTGCCACAGTCTCACAGCTCCAATGTCCCGGGTTCGGTTCTGTTTACTGCCACAGTCTCACAGCTCCAGTGACCTGGGTTCGGTTCTGTTTACTGCCACAGTCTCACAGCTCCAGTGTCCCGGGTTCGGTTCTGTTTACTGCCACAGTCTCACAGCTCCAGTGACCGGGGTTCAGTTCTGTTTACTGCCACAGTCTCACAGCTCCAGTGTCCCGGGTTCGGTTCTGTTTACTGCCACAGTCTCACAGCTCCAGTGACCTGGGTTCGGTTCTGTTTACTGCCACAGTCTCACAGCTCCAGTGTCCTGGGTTCGGTTCTGTTTACTGCCACAGTCTCACAGCTCCAGTGTCCTGGGTTCGGTTCTGTTTACTGTCACAGTCTCACAGCTCCAGTGACCCGGGTTCGGTTCTGTTTACTGCCACAGTCTCACAGCTCCAGTGACCCGAGTTCAGTTCTGTTTACTGCCACAGTCTCACAGCTCCAGTGTCCCGGGTTCGGTTCTGTTTACTGCCACAGTCTCACAGCTCCAGTGACCCGGGTTCAGTTCTGTTTACTGCCACAGTCTCACAGCTCCAGTGTCCCGGGTTCGGTTCTGTTTACTGCCACAGTCTCACAGCTCCAGTGTCCTGGGTTCGGTTCTGTTTACTGCCACAGTCTCACAGCTCCAGTGACCCGGGTTCAGTTCTGTTTACTGCCACAGTCTCACAGCTCCAGTGTCCCGGGTTCGGTTCTGTTTACTGCCACAGTCTCACAGCTCCAGTGTCCTGGGTTCGGTTCTGTTTACTGTCACAGTCTCACAGCTCCAGTGACCTGGGTTCGGTTCTGTTTACTGTCACAGTCTCACAGCTCCAGTGACCCGAGTTCAGTTCTGTTTACTGCCACAGTCTCACAGCTCCAGTGTCCCGGGTTCGGTTCTGTTTACTGCCACAGTCTCACAGCTCCAGTGACCTGGGTTCGGTTCTGTTTACTGCCACAGTCTCACAGCTCCAGTGACCTGGGTTCGGTTCTGTTTACTGCCACAGTCTCACAGCTCCAGTGACCCGGGTTCAGTTCTGTTTACTGCCACAGTCTCACAGCTCCAGTGTCCCGGGTTCGGTTCTGTTTACTGCCACAGTCTCACAGCTCCAGTGACCTGGGTTCTGTTCTGTTTACTGCCACAGTCTCACAGCTCCAGTGTCCCGGGTTCGGTTCTGTTTACTGCCACAGTCTCACAGCTCCAGTGTCCCGGGTTCGGTTCTGTTTACTGCCACAGTCTCACAGCTCCAGTGACCTGGGTTCGGTTCTGTTTACTGCCACAGTCTCACAGCTCCAGTGTCCCGGGTTCGGTTCTGTTTACTGCCACAGTCTCACAGCTCCAGTGACCCGGGTTCAGTTCTGTTTACTGCCACAGTCTCACAGCTCCAGTGACCTGGGTTCGGTTCTGTTTACTGCCACAGTCTCACAGCTCCAGTGACCCGGGTTCGGTTCTGTTTACTGCCACAGTCTCACAGCTCCAGTGACCCGGGTTCGGTTCTGTTTACTGCCACAGTCTCACAGCTCCAGTGACCCGGGTTCGGTCCTGTTTACTGCCACAGTCTCACAGCTCCAGTGACCCGGGTTCGGTTCTGTTTACTGCCACAGTCTCACAGCTCCAGTGTCCCGGGTTCGGTTCTGTTTACTGCCACAGTCTCACAGCTCCAGTGACCCGGGTTCGGTTCTGTTTACTGCCACAGTCTCACAGCTCCAGTGTCCCGGGTTCGGTTCTGTTTACTGCCACAGTCTCACAGCTCCAGTGTCCCGGGTTCGGTTCTGTTTACTGCCACAGTCTCACAGCTCCAGTGACCCGGGTTCAGTTCTGTTTACTGCCACAGTCTCACAGCTCCAGTGTCCCGGGTTCGGTTCTGTTTACTGTCACAGTCTCACAGCTCCAGTGACCCGGGTTCGGTTCTGTTTACTGCCACAGTCTCACAGCTCCAGTGTCCCGGGTTCGGTTCTGTTTACTGCCACAGTCTCACAGCTCCAGTGTCCCGGGTTCGGTTCTGTTTACTGCCACAGTCTCACAGCTCCAGTGACCCGGGTTCAGTTCTGTTTACTGCCACAGTCTCACAGCTCCAGTGACCCGGGTTCAGTTCTGTTTACTGCCACAGTCTCACAGCTCCAGTGTCCCGGGTTCGGTTCTGTTTACTGCCACAGACTCACAGCTCCAGTGTCCCGGGTTCGGTTCTGTTTACTGCCACAGTCTCACAGCTCCAGTGTCCCGGGTTCGGTTCTGCTTACTGCCACAGTCTCACAGCTCCAGTGTCCCGGGTTCGGTTCTGTTTACTGCCACATTCTCACAGCTCCAGTGTCCCGGGTTCGGTTCTGTTTACTGCCACAGTCTCACAGCTCCCGTGACCCGGGTTCGGTTCTGTTTACTGCCACAGTCTCACAGCTCCAGTGTCCCGGGTTCGGTTCTGTTTACTGCCACAGTCTCACAGCTCCAGTGTCCTGGGTTCGGTTCTGTTTACTGCCACAGCCTCACAGCTCCAGTGACCCGGGTTCGGTTCTGTTTACTGCCACAGTCTCACAGCTCCAGTGTCCCGGGTTCAGTTCTGTTTACTGCCACAGTCGCACAGCTCCAGTGTCCCGGGTTCAGTTCTGTTTACTGCCACAGTCTCACAGCTCCAGTGACCCGGGTTCGGTTCTGTTTACTGCCACAGTCTCACAGCTCCAGTGTCCCGGGTTCGGTTCTGTTTACTGCCACAGTCTCACAGCTCCAGTGTCCCGGGTTCGGTTCTGTTTACTGGCACAGTCTCACAGCTCCAGTGACCCAGGTTCGGTTCTGTTTACTGCCACAGTCTCACAGCTCCAGTGTCCTGGGTTCGGTTCTGTTTACTGCCACAGCCTCACAGCTCCAGTGACCCGGGTTCGGTTCTGTTTACTGCCACAGTCTCACAGCTCCAGTGACCCGGGTTCGGTTCTGTTTACTGCCACAGTCTCACAGCTCCAGTGTCCCGGGTTCGGTTCTGTTTACTGCCACAGTCTCACAGCTCCAGTGACCCGGGTTCGGTTCTGTTTACTGCCACAGTCTCACAGCTCCAGTGTCCCGGGTTCGGTTCTGTTTACTGCCACAGTCTCACAGCTCCAGTGTCCCGGGTTCGGTTCTGTTTACTGCCACAGTCTCACAGCTCCAGTGACCCGGGTTCAGTTCTGTTTACTGCCACAGTCTCACAGCTCCAGTGTCCCGGGTTCGGTTCTGTTTACTGTCACAGTCTCACAGCTCCAGTGACCCGGGTTCAGTTCTGTTTACTGCCACAGTCTCACAGCTCCAGTGTCCCGGGTTCGGTTCTGTTTACTGCCACAGTCTCACAGCTCCAGTGACCTGGGTTCGGTTCTGTTTACTGCCACAGTCTCACAGCTCCAGTGACCCGGGTTCAGTTCTGTTTACTGCCACAGTCTCACAGCTCCAGTGTCCCGGGTTCGGTTCTGTTTACTGTCACAGTCTCACAGCTCCAGTGTCCCGGGTTCGGTTCTGTTTACTGCCACAGTCTCACAGCTCCAGTGACCCGGGTTTGGTTCTGTTTACTGCCACAGTCTCACAGCTCCAGTGTCCCGGGTTCAGTTCTGTTTACTGCCACAGTCTCACAGCTCCAGTGTCCCGGGTTCGGTTCTGTTTACTGCCACAGTCTCACAGCTCCAGTGACCCGGGTTCAGTTCTGTTTACTGCCACAGTCTCACAGCTCCAGTGTCCCGGGTTCGGTTCTGTTTACTGCCACAGTCTCACAGCTCCAGTGTCCTGGGTTCGGTTCTGTTTACTGCCGCAACCTCACAGCTCCAGTGACCCGGGTTCGGTTCTGTTTACTGCCACAGTCTCACAGCTCCAGTGACCTGGGTTCGGTTCTGTTTACTGTCACAGTCTCACAGCTCCAGTGACCCGGGTTCGGTTCTGTTTACTGCCACAGCCTCACAGCTCCAGTGACCTGGGTTCGGTTCTGTTTACTGTCACAGTCTCACAGCTCCAGTGACCCGGGTTCGGTTCTGTTGACTGCCACAGTCTCACAGCTCCAGTGTCCCGGGTTCGGTTCTGTTGACTGCCACAGTCTCACAGCTCCAGTGACCTGGGTTCGGTTCTGTTTACCTCCACAGTCTCACAGCTCCAGTGACCCGGGTTCGGTTCTGTTGACTGCCACAGTCTCACAGCTCCAGTGTCCCGGGTTCGGTTCTGTTTACTGCCACAGTCTCACAGCTCCAGTGTCCCGGATTCGGTTCTGTTTACTGCCACAGTCTCACAGCTCCAGTGTCCCGGGTTCAGTTCTGTTTACTGCCACAGTCTCACAGCTCCAGTGACCCGGGTTCGGTTCTGTTTACTGCCACAGTCTCACAGCTCCAGTGTCCCGGGTTCGGTTCTGTTTACTGCCACAGTCTCACAGCTCCAGTGTCCCGGGTTCAGTTCTGTTTACTGCCACAGTCTCACAGCTCCAGTGTCCCGGGTTCAGTTCTGTTTACTGCCACAGTCTCACAGCTCCAGTGACCTGGGTTCGGTTCTGTTTACTGCCACAGTCTCACAGCTCCAGTGTCCTGGGTTCGGTTCTGTTTACTGCCACAGTCTCACAGCTCCAGTGACCTGGGTTCAGTTCTGTTTACTGCCACAGTCTCACAGCTCCAGTGACCGGGGTTCAGTTCTGTTTACTGCCACAGTCTCACAGCTCCCGTGACCTGGGTTCGGTTCTGTTTACTGCCACAGTCTCACAGCTCCCGTGACCTGGGTTCGGTTCTGTTTACTGCCACAGCCTCACAGCTCCAGTGTCCCGGGTTCGGTTCTGTTTACTGCCACAGTCTCACAGCTCCAGTGACCCGGGTTCGGTTCTGTTTACTGCCACAGTCTCACAGCTCCAGTGACCTGGGTTCAGTTCTGTTTACTGCCACAGTCTCACAGCTCCCGTGACACGGGTTCGGTTCTGTTTACTGCCACAGTCTCACAGCTCCCGTGACCCGGGTTCGGTTCTGTTTACTGCCACAGTCTCACAGCTCCAGTGTCCCGGGTTCGGTTCTGTTTACTGCCACAGTCTCACAGCTCCAGTGACCCGGATTCGGTTCTGTTTACTGCCACAGTCTCACAGCTCCAGTGTCCCGGGTTCGGTTCTGTTTACTGCCACAGTCTCACAGCTCCCGTGACCCGGGTTCGGTTCTGCTAACTGCCACAGTCTCACAGCTCCAGTGTCCTGGGTTCGGTTCTGTTTACTGCCACAGTCTCACAGCTCCAGTGTCCCGGGTTCGGTTCTGTTTACTGCCACAGTCTCACAGCTCCAGTGTCCTGGGTTCGGTTCTGTTTACTGCCACAGTCTCACAGCTCCAGTGTCCCGGGTTCGGTTCTGTTTACTGCCACAGTCTCACAGCTCCAGTGTCCCGGGTTCGGTTCTGTTTACTGTCACAGTCTCACAGCTCCAGTGTCCTGGGTTCAGTTCTGTTTACTGCCACAGTCTCACAGCTCCAGTGTCCCGGGTTCAGTTCTGTTTACTGCCACAGTCACACAGCTCCAGTGACCCGGGTTCGGTTCTGTTTACTGCCACAGTCTCACAGCTCCAGTGACCTGGGTTCGGTTCTGTTTACTGCCACAGTCTCACAGCTCCAGTGACCTGGGTTCGGTTCTGTTTACTGCCACAGCCTCACAGCTCCAGTGACCCGGGTTCGGTTCTGTTTACTGCCACAGTCTCACAGCTCCAGTGACCTGGGTTCGGTTCTGTTTACTGCCACAGTCTCACAGCTCCAGTGACCCGGGTTCGGTTCTGTTTACTGCCACAGTCTCACAGCTCCAGTGACCCGGGTTCGGTTCTGTTTACTGCCACAGTCTCACAGCTCCAGTGTCCTGGGTTCAGTTCTGTTTACTGCCACAGTCTCACAGCTCCAGTGTCCCGGGTTCGGTTCTGTTTACTGCCACAGTCTCACAGCTCCAGTGACCTGGGTTCGGTTCTGTTTACTGCCACAGTCTCACAGCTCCAGTGACCTGGGTTCGGTTCTGTTTACTGCCACAGTCTCACAGCTCCAGTGTCCCGGGTTCGGTTCTGTTTACTGCCACAGTCTCACAGCTCCAGTGTCCCGGGTTCGGTTCTGTTTACTGCCACAGTCTCACAGCTCCAGTGACCCGGGTTCGGTTCTGTTTACTGCCACAGTCTCACAGCTCCAGTGTCCCGGGTTCGGTTCTGTTTACTGCCACAGTCTCACACCTCCAGTGTCCCGGGTTCGGTTCTGTTTACTGCCACAGTCTCACAGCTCCAGTGACCCGGGTTCAGTTCTGTTTCCTGCCACAGTCTCACAGCTCCAGTGACCCGTGTTCGGTTCTGTTTACTGCCACAGTCTCACAGCTCCAGTGACCTGTGTTCGGTTCTGTTTACTGCCACAGTCTCACAGCTCCAGTGTCCTGGGTTCAGTTCTGTTTACTGCCACAGTCTCACAGCTCCAGTGTCCCGGGTTCGGTTCTGTTTACTGCCACAGTCTCACAGCTCCAGTGACCTGGGTTCGGTTCTGTTTACTGCCACAGTCTCACAGCTCCAGTGACCTGGGTTCGGTTCTGTTTACTGCCACAGTCTCACAGCTCCAGTGTCCCGGGTTCGGTTCTGTTTACTGCCACAGTCTCACAGCTCCAGTGTCCCGGGTTCGGTTCTGTTTACTGCCACAGTCTCACAGCTCCAGTGACCCGGGTTCGGTTCTGTTTACTGCCACAGTCTCACAGCTCCAGTGTCCCGGGTTCGGTTCTGTTTACTGCCACAGTCTCACACCTCCAGTGTCCCGGGTTCGGTTCTGTTTACTGCCACAGTCTCACACCTCCAGTGTCCCGGGTTCGGTTCTGTTTACTGCCACAGTCTCACAGCTCCAGTGACCCGGGTTCAGTTCTGTTTCCTGCCACAGTCTCACAGCTCCAGTGACCTGTGTTCGGTTCTGTTTACTGCCACAGTCTCACAGCTCCAGTGTCCTGGGTTCAGTTCTGTTTACTGCCACAGTCTCACAGCTCCAGTGTCCCGGGTTCGGTTCTGTTTACTGCCACAGTCTCACAGCTCCAGTGTCCTGGGTTCGGTTCTGTTTACTGCCACAGTCTCACAGCTCCAGTGACCTGGGTTCAGTTCTGTTTCCTGCCACAGTCTCACAGCTCCAGTGACCCGTGTTCGGTTCTGTTTACTGCCACAGTCTCACAGCTCCAGTGACCTGTGTTCGGTTCTGTTTACTGCCACAGTCTCACAGCTCCAGTGTCCTGGGTTCAGTTCTGTTTACTGCCACAGTCTCACAGCTCCAGTGTCCCGGGTTCGGTTCTGTTTACTGCCACAGTCTCACAGCTCCAGTGACCTGGGTTCGGTTCTGTTTACTGCCACAGTCTCACAGCTCCAGTGACCTGGGTTCGGTTCTGTTTACTGCCACAGTCTCACAGCTCCAGTGTCCCGGGTTCGGTTCTGTTTACTGCCACAGTCTCACAGCTCCAGTGTCCCGGGTTCGGTTCTGTTTACTGCCACAGTCTCACAGCTCCAGTGACCCGGGTTCGGTTCTGTTTACTGCCACAGTCTCACAGCTCCAGTGTCCCGGGTTCGGTTCTGTTTACTGCCACAGTCTCACACCTCCAGTGTCCCGGGTTCGGTTCTGTTTACTGCCACAGTCTCACACCTCCAGTGTCCCGGGTTCGGTTCTGTTTACTGCCACAGTCTCACAGCTCCAGTGACCCGGGTTCAGTTCTGTTTCCTGCCACAGTCTCACAGCTCCAGTGACCTGTGTTCGGTTCTGTTTACTGCCACAGTCTCACAGCTCCAGTGTCCTGGGTTCAGTTCTGTTTACTGCCACAGTCTCACAGCTCCAGTGTCCCGGGTTCGGTTCTGTTTACTGCCACAGTCTCACAGCTCCAGTGTCCTGGGTTCGGTTCTGTTTACTGCCACAGTCTCACAGCTCCAGTGACCTGGGTTCGGTTCTGTTTACTGCCACAGTCTCACAGCTCCAGTGTCCTGGGTTCGGTTCTGTTTACTGCCACAGTCTCTCAGCTCCAGTGTCCTGGGTTCAGTTCTGTTTACTGCCACAGTCTCACAGCTCCAGTGTCCTGGGTTCGGTTCTGTTTACTGCCACAGTCTCACAGCTCCAGTGACCCGGGTTCAATTCCGTTTACTGCCACAGTCTCACAGCTCGAGTGTCCCGGGTTCGGTTCTGTTTACTGCCACAGTCTCACAGCTCCAGTGTCCTGGGTTCGGTTCTGTTTACTCCACAGTCTCACAGCTCCAGTGACCCGGGTTCAGTTCTGTTTACTGCCACAGTCTCACAGCTCCAGTGACCAGGGTTCGGTTCTGTTTACTGCCACAGTCTCACAGCTCCAGTGACCCGGGTTCAGTTCTGTTTACTGCCTCAGTCTCACAGCTCCAGTGACCCGGGTTCAGTTCTGTTTACTGCCACAGTCTCACAGCTCCAGTGTCCCGGGTTCGGTTCCGTTTACTGCCACAGTCTCACAGCTCCAGTGACCCGGGTTCGGTTCTGTTTACTGCCACAGTCTCACAGCTCCAGTGTCCCGGGTTCGGTTCTGTTTACTGCCACAGTCTCACAGCTCCAGTGACCTGTGTTCGGTTCTGTTTACTGCCACAGCCTCACAGCTCCAGTGTCCCGGGTTCGGTTCTGGGGACTGCCACAGTCTCACAGCTCCAGTGACCTGGGTTTGGTTCTGTTTACTGCCACAGTCTCACAGCTCCCGTGACCTGGGTTCGGCTCTGTTTACTGCCACAGTCTCACAGCTCCAGTGACCTGGGTTCGGTTCTGTTTACTGTCACAGTCTCACAGCTCCAGTGACCCGGGTTCGGTTCTGTTTACTGCCACAGTCTCACTGCTCCCGTGACCTGGGTTCGGTTCTGTTTACTGCCACAGTCTCACAGCTCCAGTGACCCGGGTTCGGTTCTGTTTACTGCCACAGTCTCACAGCTCCAGTGACCTGGGTTCGGTTCTGTTTACTGCCACAGCCTCACAGCTCCAGTGTCCCGGGTTCGGTTCTGTTCACTGCCACAGTCTCACAGCTCCAGTGACCTGGGTTCGGTTCTGTTTACTGCCACAGTCTCACAGCTCCAGTGACCCGGATTCGGTTCTGTTTACTGCCACAGTCTCACAGCTCCAGTGACCCGGGTTCGGTTCTGTTTACTGCCACAGTCTCACAGCTCCAGTGACCTGGGTTCGGTTCTGTTTACTGCCACAGTCTCACAGCTCCAGTGTCCCGGGTTCGGTTCTGTTTACTGCCACAGTCTCACAGCTCCAGTGACCCGGGTTCGGTTCTGTTTACTGCCACAGTCTCACAGCTCCAGTGACCTGGGTTCGGTTCTGTTTACTGCCACAGTCTCACAGCTTCAGTGACCTGGGTTCGGTTCTGTTTACTGCCACAGTCTCACAGCTCCAGTGTCCCGGGTTCGGTTCTGTTTACTGCCACAGTCTCACAGCTCCAGTGTCCCGGGTTCGGTTCTGTTTACTGCCACAGTCTCACAGCTCCAGTGACCTGGGTTCGGTTCTGTTTACTGCCACAGTCTCACAGCTCCAGTGTCCTGGGTTCGGTTCTGTTTACTGCCACAGTCTCACAGCTCCAGTGTCCTGGGTTCGGTTCTGTTTACTGCCACAGTCTCACAGCTCCAGTGACCCGGGTTCGGTTCTGTTTACTGCCACAGCCTCACAGCTCCAGTGACCTGGGTTCGGTTCTGTTTACTGCCACATCCTCACAGCTCCAGTGACCTGGGTTCGGTTCTGTTTACTGCCACAGTCTCACAGCTCCAGTGACCTGGGTTCGGTTCTGTTTACTGCCACAGTCTCACAGCTCCGGTGACCCGGGTTCGGTTCTGTTTACTGCCACAGTCTCACAGCTCCGGTGACCCGGGTTCGGTTCTGTTTACTGCCACAGTCTCACAGCTCCGGTGACCCGGGTTCGGTTCTGTTTACTGCCACAGTCTCACAGCTCCAGTGACATGGGTTCGGTTCTGTTTACTGCCACAGTCTCACAGCTCCGGTGACCCGGGTTCGGTTCTGTTTACTGCCACAGTCTCACAGCTCCAGTGACCCGGGTTCGGTTCTGTTTACTGCCACAGTCTCACAGCTCCAGTGACCCGGGTTCAGTTCTGTTTACTGCCACAGTCTCACAGCTCCGGTGACCCGGGTTCCGTTCTGTTTACTGCCACAGTCTCACAGCTCCAGTGACCCGGGTTCGGTTCTGTTTACTGCCACAGTCTCACAGCTCCAGTGACCCGGGTTCGGTTCTGTTTACTGCCACAGTCTCACAGCTCCAGTTTCCCGGGTTCGGTTCTGTTTACTGCCACAGTCTCACAGCTCCAGTGACCTGGGTTCGGTTCTGTTTACTGCCACAGTCTCACAGCTCCAGTGACCTGGGTTCGGTTCTGTTTACTGCCACAGTCTCACCGCTCCAGTGTCCCGGGTTCGGTTCTGTTTACTGCCACAGTCTCACAGCTCCAGTGACCTGGGTTCGGTTCTGTTTACTGCCACAGTCTCACAGCTCCAGTGACCTGGGTTCGGTTCTGTTTACTGCCACAGTCTCACAGCTCCAGTGTCCCGGGTTCGGTTCTGTTTACTGCCACAGTCTCACAGCTCCAGTGACCCGGGTTCGGTTCTGTTTACTGCCACAGTCTCACAGCTCCAGTGTCCCGGGTTCGGTTCTGTTACCTGCCACAGTCTCACAGCTCCAGTGTCCCGGGTTCGGTTCTGTTTACTGCCACAGTCTCACAGCTCCAGTTTCCCGGGTTCGGTTCTGTTTACTGCCACAGTCTCACAGCTCCAGTGACCTGGGTTCGGTTCTGTTTACTGCCACAGTCTCACAGCTCCAGTGTCCCGGGTTCGGTTCTGTTTACTGCCACAGTCTCACAGCTCCAGTAACCCGGGTTCGGTTCTGTTTACTGCCACAGTCTCACAGCTCCAGTGACCCGGGTTCGGTTCTGTTTACTGCCACAGTCTCACAGCTCCAGTGTCCTGGGTTCGGTTCTGTTTACTGCCACAGTCTCACAGCTCCAGTGACCTGGGTTCGGTTCTGTTTACTGCCACAGTCTCACAGCTCCAGTGTCCTGGGTTCGGTTCTGTTTACTGCCACAGTCTCACAGCTCCAGTGTCCTGGGTTCGGTTCTGTTTACTGCCACAGTCTCACAGCTCCAGTGACCCGGGTTCGGTTCTGCTAACTGCCACAGTCTCACAGCTCCAGTGTCCCGGGTTCGGTTCTGTTTACTGTCACAGTCTCACAGCTCCAGTGTCCCGGGTTCGGTTCTGTTTACTGCCACAGTCTCACAGCTCCAGTGACCTGGGTTCGGTTCTGTTTACTGCCACAGTCTCACAGCTCCAGTGTCCTGGGTTCGGTTCTGTTTACTGCCACAGTCTCACAGCTCCAGTGTCCCGGGTTCGGTTCTGTTTACTGCCACAGTCTCACAGCTCCAGTGACCTGGGTTCAGTTCTGTTTACTGCCACAGTCTCACAGCTCCAGTGTCCTGGGTTCAGTTCTGTTTACTGCCACAGTCTCACAGCTCCAGTGTCCCGGGTTCGGTTCTGTTTCCTGCCACAGTCTCACAGCTCCAGTGACCCGGGTTCGGTTCTGTTTACTGCCACAGTCTCACAGCTCCAGTGACCCGGGTTCGGTTCTGTTTCCTGCCACAGTCTCACAGCTCCAGTGACCCGGGTTCGGTTCTGTTTACTGCCACAGTCTCACAGCTCCAGTGTCCCGGGTTCGGTTCTGTTTACTGCCACAGTCTCACAGCTCCAGTGTCCCGGGTTCGGTTCTGTTTACTGCCACAGTCTCACAGCTCCCGTGACCCGGGTTCGGTTCTGTTTACTGCCGCAGTCTCACAGCTCCAGTGTCCCGGGTTCTGTTCTGTTTACTGCCACAGTCTCACAGCTCCAGTCTCCCGGGTTCGGTTCTGTTTACTGCCACAGTCTCACAGCTCCAGTCTCCCGGGTTCGGTTCTGTTTACTGCCACAGTCTCACAGCTCCAGTGTCCCGGGTTCGGTTCTGTTTACTGCCACAGTCTCACAGCTCCAGTGTCCCGGGTTCGGTTCTGTTTACTGCCACAGTCTCACAGCTCCAGTGTCCCGGGTTCGGTTCTGTTTACTGCCACAGTCTCACAGCTCCAGTGACCCGGGTTCGGTTCTGTTTACTGCCACAGTCTCACAGCTCCAGTGTCCCGGGTTCGGTTCTGTTTACTGCCACAGTCTCACAGCTCCCGTGACCCGGGTTCGGTTCTGTTTACTGCCACAGTCTGACAACTCCAGTGTCCCGGGTTCGGTTCTGTTTACTGCCACAGTCTCACAGCTCCAGTGTCCCGGGTTCGGTTCTGTTTACTGCCACAGTCTCACAGCTCCAGTGTCCCGGGTTCGGTTTTGTTTACTGCCACAGTCTCACAGCTCCAGTGACCTGGGTTCGGTTCTGTTTACTGCCACAGTCTCACAGCTCCAGTGTCCTGGGTTCGGTTCTGTTTACTGCCACAGTCTCACAGCTCCAGTCTCCCGGGTTCGGTTCTGTTTACTGCCACAGTCTCACAGCTCCCGTGACCCGGGTTCGGTTCTGTTTACTGCCACAGTCTCACAGCTCCCGTGACCCGGGTTCGGTTCTGCTAACTGCCACAGTCTCACAGCTCCAGTGTCCTGGGTTCTGTTCTGTTTACTGCCACAGTCTCACAGCTCCCGTGACCCGGGTTCGGTTCTGTTTACTGCCACAGTCTCACAGCTCCCGTGACCCGGGTTCGGTTCTGCTAACTGCCACAGTCTCACAGCTCCAGTGTCCTGGGTTCGGTTCTGTTTACTGCCACAGTCTCACAGCTCCAGTGACCCGGGTTCGGTTCTGTTTACTGCCACAGTCTCACAGCTCCAATGTCCCGGGTTCGGTTCTGTTTACTGTCACAGTCTTACAGCTCCAGTGACCTGGGTTCGGTTCTGTTTACTGTCACAGTCTCACAGCTCCAGTGTCCTGGGTTCGGTTCTGTTTACTGCCACAGTCTCACAGCTCCAGTGTCCTGGGTTCGGTTCTGTTTACTGCCACAGTCTCACAGCTCCAGTGTCCCGGGTTCGGTTCTGTTTACTGTCACAGTCTCACAGCTCCAGTGTCCTGGGTTCGGTTCTGTTTACTGCCACAGTCTCACAGCTCCAGTGTCCCGGGTTCGGTTCTGTTTACTGCCACAGTCTCACAGCTCCAGTGTCCCGGGTTCGGTTCTGTTTACTGCCACAGTCTCACAGCTCCAGTGTCCTGGGTTTGGTTCTGTTTACTGCCACAGTCTCACAGCTCCAGTGTCCCGGGTTCGGTTCTGTTTACTGCCACAGTCTCACAGCTCCAGTGTCCCGGGTTCGGGTCTGTTTACTGTCACAGTCTCACAGCTCCAGTGTCAACGGTTCAGTTCTGTTTACTGCCACAGTCTCACAGCTCCAGTGTCCTGGGTTCGGTTCTGGGGACTGCCACAGTCACACAGCTCCAGTGACCCGGGTTCGGTTCTGTTTACTGCCACAGTCTCACAGCTCCAGTGTCCTGGGTTCGGTTCTGTTTACTGCCACAGTCTCACAGCTCCAGTGTCCCGGGTTCGGTTCTGTTTACTGCCACAGTCTCACTGCTCCAGTGACCCGGGTTCGGTTCTGTTTACTGCCACAGTCTCACAGCTCCAGTGACCCGGGTTCGGTTCTGTTTACTGCCACAGTCTCACAGCTCCAGTGTCCCGGGTTCGGTTCTGTTTACTGCCACAGTCTCACAGCTCCAGTGTCCCGGGTTCGGTTCTGTTTACTGCCACAGTCTCACAGCTCCAGTGACCTGGGTTCGGTTCTGTTTACTGCCACAGTCTCACAGCTCCAGTGACCCGGGTTCGGTTCTGTTTACTGCCACAGTCTCACAGCTCCAGTGTCCCGGGTTCGGTTCTGTTTACTGCCACAGTCTCACAGCTCCAGTGTCCCGGGTTCGGTTCTGTTTACTGCCACAGTCTCACAGCTCCAGTGACCTGGGTTCGGTTCTGTTTACTGCCACAGTCTCACAGCTCCAGTGACCTGGGTTCGGTTCTGTTTACTGCCACAGTCTCACAGCTCCACTGTCCCGGGTTCGGTTCTGTTTACTGCCACAGTCTCACAGCTCCAGTGTCCCGGGTTCGGTTCTGTTCACTGCCACAGTCTCACAGCTCCTGTGTCCCGGGTTCGGTTCTGTTTACTGCCACAGTCTCACAGCTCCAGTGACCCGGGTTCGGTTCTGTTTACTGCCACAGTCTCACAGCTCCAGTGTCCCGGGTTCGGTTCTGTTTACTGCCACAGTCTCACACCTCCAGTGTCCCGGGTTCGGTTCTGTTTACTGCCACAGTCTCACAGCTCCAGTGACCCGGGTTCAGTTCTGTTTACTGCCACAGTCTCACAGCTCCAGTGTCCCGGGTTCGGTTCTGTTTACTGCCACAGTCTCACAGCTCCAGTGACCCGGGTTCAGTTCTGTTTACTGCCCACAGTCTCACAGCTCCAGTGTCGCGGGTTCGGTTCTGTTTACTGCCACAGTCTCACAGCTCCAGTGACCTGGGTTCGGTTCTGTTTACTGCCACAGTCTCACAGCTCCAGTGACCTGGGTTCGGTTCTGTTTACTGCCACAGTCTCACAGCTCCAGTGACCCGGGTTCAGTTCTGTTTACTGCCACAGTCTCACAGCTCCAGTGTCCCGTGTTCGGTTCTGTTTACTGCCACAGTCTCACAGCTCCAGTGACCCGGGTTCAGTTCTGTTTACTGCCACAGTCTCAAAGCTCCAGTGACCCGGGTTCAGTTCTGTTTACTGCCACAGTCTCACAGCTCCAGTGTCCCGGGTTCGGTTCTGTTTACTGCCACAGTCTCACAGCTCCAGTGACCTGGGTTCGGTTCTGTTTACTGCCACAGTCTCACAGCTCCAGTGACCCGGGTTCAGTTCTGTTTACTGCCACAGTCTCACCGCTCCAGTGACCTGGGTTCGGTTCTGTTTACTGCCACAGCCTCACAGCTCCAGTGTCCCGGGTTCGGTTCTGGGGACTGCCACAGTCTCACAGCTCCAGTGACCTGGGTTCGGTTCTGTTTACTGCCACAGTCTCACAGCTCCAGTGACCCGGGTTCGGTTCTGTTTACTGCCACAGTCTCACAGCTCCGGTGACCTGGGTTCGGTTCTGTTTACTGCCACAGTCTCACAGCTCCAGTGACCCGGGTTTGGTTCTGTTTACTGTCACAGTCTCACAGCTCCAGTGTCCTGGGTTCGGTTCTGTTTACTGCCACAGTCTCACACCTCCAGTGTCCCGGGTTCGGTTCTGTTTACTGCCACAGTCTCACAGCTCCAGTGTCCTGGGTTCGGTTCTGTTTACTGCCACAGTCTCACAGCTCCAGTGTCCTGGGTTCAGTTCTGTTTACTGCCACAGTCTCACAGCTCCAGTGACCCGGGTTCTGTTCTGTTTACTGCCACAGTCTCACAGCTCCAGTGTCCCGGGTTCGGTTCTGTTTACTGTCACAGTCTCACAGCTCCAGTGACCCGGGTTCAGTTCTGTTTACTGCCACAGTCTCACAGCTCCAGTGTCCCGGGTTCGGTTCTGTTTACTGCCACAGTCTCACAGCTCCAGTGACCTGGGTTCGGTTCTGTTTACTGCCACAGTCTCACAGCTCCAGTGACCTGGGTTCGGTTCTGTTTACTGCCACAGTCTCACAGCTCCAGTGACCTGGGTTCAGTTCTGTTTACTGCCACAGTCTCACAGCTCCAGTGACCCGGGTTCGGTTCTGTTTACTGCCACAGTCTCACAGCTCCAGTGACCCGGGTTCAGTTCTGTTTACTGCCACAGTCTCACAGCTCCAGTGTCCCGGGTTCGGTTCTGTTTACTGCCACAGTCTCACAGCTCCAGTGACCCGGGTTCAGTTCTGTTTACTGCCCACAGTCTCACAGCTCCAGTGTCCCGGGTTCGGTTCTGTTTACTGCCACAGTCTCACAGCTCCAGTGACCTGGGTTCGGTTCTGTTTACTGCCACAGTCTCACAGCTCCAGTGACCTGGGTTCGGTTCTGTTTACTGCCACAGTCTCACAGCTCCAGTGACCCGGGTTCAGTTCTGTTTACTGCCACAGTCTCACAGCTCCAGTGTCCCGTGTTCGGTTCTGTTTACTGCCACAGTCTCACAGCTCCAGTGACCCGGGTTCAGTTCTGTTTACTGCCACAGTCTCAAAGCTCCAGTGACCCGGGTTCAGTTCTGTTTACTGCCACAGTCTCACAGCTCCAGTGTCCCGGGTTCGGTTCTGTTTACTGCCACAGTCTCACAGCTCCAGTGACCTGGGTTCGGTTCTGTTTACTGCCACAGTCTCACAGCTCCAGTGACCCGGGTTCAGTTCTGTTTACTGCCACAGTCTCACCGCTCCAGTGACCTGGGTTCGGTTCTGTTTACTGCCACAGCCTCACAGCTCCAGTGTCCCGGGTTCGGTTCTGGGGACTGCCACAGTCTCACAGCTCCAGTGACCTGGGTTCGGTTCTGTTTACTGCCACAGTCTCACAGCTCCAGTGACCCGGGTTCGGTTCTGTTTACTGCCACAGTCTCACAGCTCCGGTGACCTGGGTTCGGTTCTGTTTACTGCCACAGTCTCACAGCTCCAGTGACCCGGGTTTGGTTCTGTTTACTGTCACAGTCTCACAGCTCCAGTGTCCTGGGTTCGGTTCTGTTTACTGCCACAGTCTCACACCTCCAGTGTCCCGGGTTCGGTTCTGTTTACTGCCACAGTCTCACAGCTCCAGTGTCCTGGGTTCGGTTCTGTTTACTGCCACAGTCTCACAGCTCCAGTGTCCTGGGTTCAGTTCTGTTTACTGCCACAGTCTCACAGCTCCAGTGACCCGGGTTCTGTTCTGTTTACTGCCACAGTCTCACAGCTCCAGTGTCCCGGGTTCGGTTCTGTTTACTGTCACAGTCTCACAGCTCCAGTGACCCGGGTTCAGTTCTGTTTACTGCCACAGTCTCACAGCTCCAGTGTCCCGGGTTCGGTTCTGTTTACTGCCACAGTCTCACAGCTCCAGTGACCTGGGTTCGGTTCTGTTTACTGCCACAGTCTCACAGCTCCAGTGACCTGGGTTCGGTTCTGTTTACTGCCACAGTCTCACAGCTCCAGTGACCCGGGTTCAGTTCTGTTTACTGCCACAGTCTCACAGCTCCAGTGTCCCGGGTTCGGTTCTGTTTACTGCCACAGTCTCACAGCTCCAGTGACCTGGGTTCGGTTCTGTTTACTGCCACAGTCTCACAGCTCCAGTGACCTGGGTTCGGTTCTGTTTACTGCCACAGTCTCACAGCTCCAGTGACCTGGGTTCGGTTCTGTTTACTGCCACAGTCTCACGGCTCCAGTGACCCGGGTTCAGTTCTGTTTACTGCCACAGTCTCACAGCTCCAGTGTCCCGGGTTCGGTTCCGTTTACTGCCACAGTCTCACAGCTCCAGTGACCCGGGTTCGGTTCTGTTTACTGCCACAGTCTCACAGCTCCAGTGTCCCGGGTTCGGTTCTGTTTACTGCCACAGTCTCACAGCTCCAGTGACCCGGGTTCGGTTCTGTTTACTGCCACAGTCTCACAGCTCCAGTGACCCGGGTTCGGTTCTGTTTACTGCCACAGTCTCACAGCTCCAGTGTCCCGGGTTCGGTTCTGTTTACTGCCACAGTCTCACAGCTCCAGTGACCTGGGTTCGGTTCTGGGGACTGCCACAGTCTCACAGCTCCAGTGACCTGGGTTCGGTTCTGTTTACTGCCACAGTCTCACAGCTCCCGTGACCTGGGTTCGGTTCTGTTTACTGCCACACTCTCACAGCTCCAGTGTCCCGGGTTCGGTTCTGGGGACTGCCACAGTCTCACAGCTCCAGTGACCTGGGTTCGGTTCTGTTTACTGCCACAGTCTCACAGCTCCCGTGACCTGGGTTCGGTTCTGTTTACTGCCACAGTCTCACGGCTCCAGTGACCCGGGTTCAGTTCTGTTTACTGCCACAGTCTCACAGCTCCAGTGTCCCGGGTTCGGTTCCGTTTACTGCCACAGTCTCACAGCTCCAGTGACCCGGGTTCGGTTCTGTTTACTGCCACAGTCTCACAGCTCCAGTGTCCCGGGTTCGGTTCTGTTTACTGCCACAGTCTCACAGCTCCAGTGACCCGGGTTCGGTTCTGTTTACTGCCACAGTCTCACAGCTCCAGTGACCCGGGTTCGGTTCTGTTTACTGCCACAGTCTCACAGCTCCAGTGTCCCGGGTTCGGTTCTGTTTACTGCCACAGTCTCACAGCTCCAGTGACCTGGGTTCGGTTCTGGGGACTGCCACAGTCTCACAGCTCCAGTGACCTGGGTTCGGTTCTGTTTACTGCCACAGTCTCACAGCTCCAGTGACCCGGGTTCGGTTCTGTTTACTGCCACAGTCTCACAGCTCCAGTGACCTGGGTTCGGTTCTGTTTACTGCCAAAGTCTCACAGCTCCAGTGTCCCGGGTTCGGTTCTGTTTCCTGCCACAGTCTCACAGCTCCAGTGACCCGGGTTCGGTTCTGTTTACTGCCACAGTCTCACAGCTCCAGTGACCCGGGTTCGGTTCTGTTTACTGCCACCGTCTCACAGCTCCGGTGACCTGGGTTCGGTTCTGTTTACTGCCACAGTCTCACAGCTCCAGTGACCCGGGTTTGGTTCTGTTTACTGTCACAGTCTCACAGCTCCAGTGTCCTGGGTTCGGTTCTGTTTACTGTCACAGTCTCACAGCTCCAGTGACCTGGGTTCGGTTCTGTTTACTGCCACAGTCTCACAGCTCCAGTGACCTGGGTTCAGTTCTGTTTACTGCCACAGTCTCACAGCTCCAGTGACCCGGGTTCGGTTCTGTTTACTGCCACAGTCTCACAGCTCCAGTGACCTGGGTTCAGTTCTGTTTACTGCCACAGTCTCACAGCTCCAGTGACCTGGGTTCGGTTCTGTTTACTGTCACAGTCTCACAGCTCCAGTGACCTGGGTTCGGTTCTGTTTACTGCCACAGTCTCACAGCTCCAGTGACCCGGGTTCTGTTCTGTTTACTGCCACAGTCTCACAGCTCCGGTGACCCGGGTTCGGTTCTGTTTACTGCCACAGTCTCACAGCTCCAGTGACCCGGGTTCGGTTCTGTTTACTGCCACAGTCTCACAGCTCCGGTGACCCGGGTTCGGTTCTGTTTACTGCCACAGTCTCACAGCTCCGGTGACCCGGGTTCGGTTCTGTTTACTGCCACAGTCTCACAGCTCCGGTGACCCGGGTTCGGTTCTGTTTACTGCCACAGTCTCACAGCTCCAGTGACATGGGTTCGGTTCTGTTTACTGCCACAGTCTCACAGCTCCAGTGACCTGGGTTCGGTTCTGTTTACTGCCACAGTCTCACAGCTCCAGTGACATGGGTTCGGTTCTGTTTACTGCCACAGTCTCACAGCTCCGGTGACCCGGGTTCGGTTCTGTTTACTGCCACAGTCTCACAGCTCCAGTGACCCGGGTTCGGTTCTGTTTACTGCCACAGTCTCACAGCTCCAGTGACCCGGGTTCAGTTCTGTTTACTGCCACAGTCTCACAGCTCCAGTGTCCCGGGTTCGGTTCTCTTTACTGCCACAGTCTCACAGCTCCAGTGTCCCGGGTTCGGTTCTGTTTACTGCCACAGTCTCACAGCTCCAGTGTCCCGGGTTCGCTTCTGTTTACTGCCACAGTCTCACAGCTCCCGTGACCTGGGTTCGGTTCTGTTTACTGCCACAGTCTCACTGCTCCAGTGACCTGGGTTCGGTTCTGTTTACTGCCACAGTCTCACAGCTCCAGTGACCCGGGTTCGGTTCTGTTTACTGCCACAGTCTCACAGCTCCAGTGACCTGGGTTCGGTTCTGTTTACTGCCACAGTCTCACAGCTCCAGTGTCCCGGGTTCGGTTCTGTTTCCTGCCACAGTCTCACAGCTCCGGTGACCTGGGTTCGGTTCTGTTTACTGCCACAGTCTCACAGCTCCAGTGACCCGGGTTTGGTTCTGTTTACTGTCACAGTCTCACAGCTCCAGTGTCCTGGGTTCGGTTCTGTTTACTGTCACAGTCTCACAGCTCCAGTGACCTGGGTTCAGTTCTGTTTACTGCCACAGTCTCACAGCTCCAGTGACCCGGGTTCGGTTCTGTTTACTGCCACAGTCTCAAAGCTCCAGTGACCCGGGTTCGGTTCTGTTTACTGCCACAGTCTCACAGCTCCGGTGACCTGGGTTCGGTTCTGTTTACTGCCACAGTCTCACAGCTCCAGTGACCCGGGTTTGGTTCTGTTTACTGTCACAGTCTCACAGCTCCAGTGTCCTGGGTTCGGTTCTGTTTACTGTCACAGTCTCACAGCTCCAGTGACCTGGGTTCGGTTCTGTTTACTGCCACAGTCTCACAGCTCCAGTGACCTGGGTTCAGTTCTGTTTACTGCCACAGTCTCACAGCTCCAGTGACCCGGGTTCGGTTCTGTTTACTGCCACAGTCTCACAGCTCCAGTGACCTGGGTTCAGTTCTGTTTACTGCCACAGTCTCACAGCTCCAGTGACCTGGGTTCGGTTCTGTTTACTGTCACAGTCTCACAGCTCCGGTGACCTGGGTTCAGTTCTGTTTACTGCCACAGTCTCACAGCTCCAGTGACCCGGGTTCTGTTCTGTTTACTGCCACAGTCTCACAGCTCCGGTGACCCGGGTTCGGTTCTGTTTACTGCCACAGTCTCACAGCTCCAGTGACCCGGGTTCGGTTCTGTTTACTGCCACAGTCTCACAGCTCCGGTGACCCGGGTTCGGTTCTGTTTACTGCCACAGTCTCACAGCTCCGGTGACCCGGGTTCGGTTCTGTTTACTGCCACAGTCTCACAGCTCCGGTGACCCGGGTTCGGTTCTGTTTACTGCCACAGTCTCACAGCTCCAGTGACATGGGTTCGGTTCTGTTTACTGCCACAGTCTCACAGCTCCAGTGACCTGGGTTCGGTTCTGTTTACTGCCACAGTCTCACAGCTCCAGTGACATGGGTTCGGTTCTGTTTACTGCCACAGTCTCACAGCTCCGGTGACCCGGGTTCGGTTCTGTTTACTGCCACAGTCTCACAGCTCCAGTGAACCGGGTTCGGTTCTGTTTACTGCCACAGTCTCACAGCTCCAGTGACCCGGGTTCAGTTCTGTTTACTGCCACAGTCTCACAGCTCCAGTGTCCCGGGTTCGGTTCTGTTTACTGCCACAGTCTCACAGCTCCAGTGTCCCGGGTTCGGTTCTGTTTACTGCCACAGTCTCACAGCTCCAGTGTCCCGGGTTCGCTTCTGTTTACTGCCACAGTCTCACAGCTCCAGTGTCCCGGGTTCTTTTCTGTTTACTGCCACAGTCTCACAGCTCCAGTGTCCCGGGTTCGGTTCTGTTTACTGCCACAGTCTCACAGCTCCCGTGATCCGGGTTCGGTTCTGTTTACTGCCACAGTCTCACAGCTCCCGTGACCCGGGTTCGGTTCTGCTAACTGCCATAGTCTCACAGCTCCAGTGTCCCGGGTTCGGTTCTGCTAACTGCCACAGTCTCACAGCTCCAGTGTCCCGGGTTCTGTTCTGTTTACTGCCACAGTCTCACAGCTCCAGTGTCCCGGGTTCGGTTCTGTTTACTGCCACAGTCTCACAGCTCCAGTGTCCTGGGTTCGGTTCTGTTTACTGCCACAGTCTCACAGCTCCAGTGTCCCGGGTTCGGTTCTGTTTACTGCCACAGTCTCACAGCTCCAGTGTCCTGGATTCGGTTCTGTTTACTGCCACAGTCTCACAGCTCCAGTGTCCCGGGTTCGGTTCTGTTTACTGCCACAGTCTCACAGCTCCAGTGACCTGGGTTCGGTTCTGTTTACTGCCACAGTCTCACAGCTCCAGTGTCCCGGGTTCGGTTCTGTTTCCTGCCACAGTCTCACAGCTCCAGTGACCCGGGTTCGGTTCTGTTTACTGCCACAGTCTCAAAGCTCCAGTGACCCGGGTTCGGTTCTGTTTACTGCCACAGTCTCACAGCTCCGGTGACCTGGGTTCGGTTCTGTTTACTGCCACAGTCTCACAGCTCCAGTGACCCGGGTTTGGTTCTGTTTACTGTCACAGTCTCACAGCTCCAGTGTCCTGGGTTCGGTTCTGTTTACTGTCACAGTCTCACAGCTCCAGTGACCTGGGTTCGGTTCTGTTTACTGCCACAGTCTCACAGCTCCAGTGACCTGGGTTCAGTTCTGTTTACTGCCACAGTCTCACAGCTCCAGTGACCCGGGTTCGGTTCTGTTTACTGCCACAGTCTCACAGCTCCAGTGACCTGGGTTCAGTTCTGTTTACTGCCACAGTCTCACAGCTCCAGTGACCTGGGTTCGGTTCTGTTTACTGTCACAGTCTCACAGCTCCGGTGACCTGGGTTCAGTTCTGTTTACTGCCACAGTCTCACAGCTCCAGTGACCCGGGTTCTGTTCTGTTTACTGCCACAGTCTCACAGCTCCGGTGACCCGGGTTCGGTTCTGTTTACTGCCACAGTCTCACAGCTCCAGTGACCCGGGTTCGGTTCTGTTTACTGCCACAGTCTCACAGCTCCGGTGACCCGGGTTCGGTTCTGTTTACTGCCACAGTCTCACAGCTCCGGTGACCCGGGTTCGGTTCTGTTTACTGCCACAGTCTCACAGCTCCGGTGACCCGGGTTCGGTTCTGTTTACTGCCACAGTCTCACAGCTCCAGTGACATGGGTTCGGTTCTGTTTACTGCCACAGTCTCACAGCTCCAGTGACCTGGGTTCGGTTCTGTTTACTGCCACAGTCTCACAGCTCCAGTGACATGGGTTCGGTTCTGTTTACTGCCACAGTCTCACAGCTCCGGTGACCCGGGTTCGGTTCTGTTTACTGCCACAGTCTCACAGCTCCAGTGACCCGGGTTCGGTTCTGTTTACTGCCACAGTCTCACAGCTCCAGTGACCCGGGTTCAGTTCTGTTTACTGCCACAGTCTCACAGCTCCAGTGTCCCGGGTTCGGTTCTGTTTACTGCCACAGTCTCACAGCTCCAGTGTCCCGGGTTCGGTTCTGTTTACTGCCACAGTCTCACAGCTCCAGTGTCCCGGGTTCGCTTCTGTTTACTGCCACAGTCTCACAGCTCCAGTGTCCCGGGTTCTTTTCTGTTTACTGCCACAGTCTCACAGCTCCAGTGTCCCGGGTTCGGTTCTGTTTACTGCCACAGTCTCACAGCTCCCGTGATCCGGGTTCGGTTCTGTTTACTGCCACAGTCTCACAGCTCCCGTGACCCGGGTTCGGTTCTGCTAACTGCCATAGTCTCACAGCTCCAGTGTCCCGGGTTCGGTTCTGCTAACTGCCACAGTCTCACAGCTCCAGTGTCCCGGGTTCTGTTCTGTTTACTGCCACAGTCTCACAGCTCCAGTGTCCCGGGTTCGGTTCTGTTTACTGCCACAGTCTCACAGCTCCAGTGTCCTGGGTTCGGTTCTGTTTACTGCCACAGTCTCACAGCTCCAGTGTCCCGGGTTCGGTTCTGTTTACTGCCACAGTCTCACAGCTCCAGTGTCCTGGATTCGGTTCTGTTTACTGCCACAGTCTCACAGCTCCAGTGTCCCGGGTTCGGTTCTGTTTACTGCCACAGTCTCACAGCTCCAGTGTCCCGGGTTCGGTTCTGTTTACTGTCACAGTCTCACAGCTCCAGTGTCCTGGGTTCGGTTCTGTTTACTGCCACAGTCTCACAGCTCCAGTGTCCCGGGTTCGGTTCTGTTTACTGCCACAGTCTCACAGCTCCAGTGTCCCGGGTTCGGTTCTGTTTACTGTCACAGTCTCACAGCTCCAGTGTCCTGGGTTCAGTTCTGTTTACTGCCACAGTCTCACAGCTCCAGTGTCCTGGGTTCGGTTCTGGGGACTGCCACAGTCACACAGCTCCAGTGACCCGGGTTCGGTTCTGTTTACTGCCACAGTCTCACAGCTCCAGTGACCTGGGTTCGGTTCTGTTTACTGCCACAGTCTCACAGCTCCAGTGACCCGGGTTCGGTTCTGTTTAATGCCACAGTCTCACAGCTCCAGTGTCCCGGGTTCGGTTCTGTTTACTGCCACAGTCTCACAGCTCCAGTGACCTGGGTTCGGTTCTGTTTACTGCCACAGTCTCACAGCTCCACTGTCCCGGGTTCAGTTCTGTTTACTGCCACAGTCTCACAGCTCCAGTGTCCCGGGTTCGGTTCTGTTTACTGCCACAGTCTCACAGCTCCAGTGTCCCGGGTTCGGTTCTGTTTACTGCCACAGTCTCACAGCTCCAGTGTCCCGGGTTCGGTTCTGTTTACCGCCACAGTCTCACAGCTCCAGTGACCCGGGTTCGGTTCTGTTTACTGCCACAGTCTCACAGCTCCAGTGTCCCGGGTTCGGTTCTGTTTACTGCCACAGTCTCACAGCTCCAGTGACCTGGGTTCGGTTCTGTTTACTGCCACAGTCTCACAGCTCCAGTGACCCGGGTTCGGTTCTGTTTACTGCCACAGTCTCACAGCTCCAGTGTCCCCGGTTCAGTTCTGTTTACTGCCACAGTCTCACAGCTCCAGTGACCCGGGTTCAGTTCTGTTTACTGCCACAGTCTCACAGCTCCAGTGTCCCGGGTTCGGTTCTGTTTACTGTCACAGTCTCACAGCTCCAGTGACCCGGGTTCAGTTCTGTTTACTGCCACAGTCTCACAGCTCCAGTGACCCGGGTTCGGTTCTGTTTACTGCCACAGTCTCACAGCTCCAGTGACCTGGGTTCGGTTCTGTTTACTGCCACAGTCTCACAGCTCCAGTGACCTGGGTTCGTTTCTGTTTACTGCCACAGTCTCACAGCTCCAGTGACCTGGGTTCGGTTCTGTTTACTGCCACAGTCTCACAGCTCCAGTGACCTGGGTTCGGTTCTGTTTACTGCCACAGTCTCACAGCTCCAGTGTCCCGGGTTCAGTTCTGTTTACTGCCACAGTCTCACAGCTCCAGTGACCTGGGTTCGGTTCTGTTTACTGCCACAGTCTCACAGCTCCAGTGACCTGGGTTCGGTTCTGTTTACTGCCACAGTCTCACAGCTCCCGTGACCTGGGTTCGGTTCTGTTTACTGCCACTGTCTCACAGCTCCCGTGACCTGGGTTCGGTTCTGATAACTGCCACAGTCTCACAGCTCCAGTGACCTGGGTTCGGTTCTGTTTACTGCCACAGTCTCACAGCTCCAGTGACCTGGGTTCGGTTCTGTTTACTGCCACAGTCTCACAGCTCCAGTGACCCGGGTTCAGTTCTGTTTACTGCCACAGTCTCACAGCTCCAGTGTCCCGGGTTCGGTTCTGTTTACTGCCACAGTCTCACAGCTCCCGTGACCTGGGTTCGGTTCTGTTTACTGCCACTGTCTCACAGCTCCCGTGACCTGGGTTCGGTTCTGATAACTGCCACAGTCTCACAGCTCCAGTGACCTGGGTTCGGTTCTGTTTACTGCCACAGTCTCACAGCTCCAGTGACCTGGGTTCGGTTCTGTTTACTGCCACAGTCTCACAGCTCCAGTGACCCGGGTTCAGTTCTGTTTACTGCCACAGTCTCACAGCTCCAGTGTCCCGGGTTCGGTTCTGTTTACTGCCACAGTCTCACAGCTCCAGTGACCTGGGTTCGGTTCTGTTTACTGCCACAGTCACACAGCTCCAGTGACCCGGGTTCGGTTCTGTTTACTGCCACAGTCTCACAGCTCCAGTGACCCGGGTTCAGTTCTGTTTACTGCCACAGTCTCACAGCTCCAGTGACCTGGGTTCGGTTCTGTTTACTGCCACAGTCTCACAGCTCCAGTGTCCCGGGTTCGGTTCTGTTTACTGCCACAGTCTCACAGCTCCAGTGTCCTGGGTTCGGTTCTGTTTACTGCCACAGTCTCACAGCTCCAGTGTCCCGGGTTCGGTTCTGTTTACTGCCACAGTCTCACAGCTCCAGTGACCCGGGTTCTGTTCTGTTTACTGCCACAGTCTCACAGCTCCGGTGACCCGGGTTCGGTTCTGTTTACTGCCACAGTCTCACAGCTCCAGTGACCCGGGTTCGGTTCTGTTTACTGCCACAGTCTCACAGCTCCGGTGACCCGGGTTCGGTTCTGTTTACTGCCACAGTCTCACAGCTCCGGTGACCCGGGTTCGGTTCTGTTTACTGCCACAGTCTCACAGCTCCGGTGACCCGGGTTCGGTTCTGTTTACTGCCACAGTCTCACAGCTCCAGTGACATGGGTTCGGTTCTGTTTACTGCCACAGTCTCACAGCTCCGGTGACCCGGGTTCGGTTCTGTTTACTGCCACAGTCTCACAGCTCCAGTGACCCGGGTTCGGTTCTGTTTACTGCCACAGTCTCACAGCTCCAGTGACCCGGGTTCAGTTCTGTTTACTGCCACAGTCTCACAGCTCCAGTGTCCCGGGTTCGGTTCTGTTTACTGCCACAGTCTCACAGCTCCAGTGTCCCGGGTTCGGTTCTGTTTACTGCCACAGTCTCACAGCTCCAGTGTCCCGGGTTCGCTTCTGTTTACTGCCACAGTCTCACAGCTCCCGTGACCTGGGTTCGGTTCTGTTTACTGCCACAGTCTCACTGCTCCAGTGACCTGGGTTCGGTTCTGTTTACTGCCACAGTCTCACAGCTCCAGTGACCCGGGTTCGGTTCTGTTTACTGCCACAGTCTCACAGCTCCAGTGACCTGGGTTCGGTTCTGTTTACTGCCACAGTCTCACAGCTCCAGTGTCCCGGGTTCGGTTCTGTTTCCTGCCACAGTCTCACAGCTCCAGTGACCCGGGTTCGGTTCTGTTTACTGCCACAGTCTCAAAGCTCCAGTGTCCCGGGTTCGGTTCTGTTTACTGCCACAGTCTCACAGCTCCGGTGACCTGGGTTCGGTTCTGTTTACTGCCACAGTCTCACAGCTCCAGTGACCCGGGTTTGGTTCTGTTTACTGTCACAGTCTCACAGCTCCAGTGTCCTGGGTTCGGTTCTGTTTACTGTCACAGTCTCACAGCTCCAGTGACCTGGGTTCGGTTCTGTTTACTGCCACAGTCTCACAGCTCCAGTGACCTGGGTTCAGTTCTGTTTACTGCCACAGTCTCACAGCTCCAGTGACCCGGGTTCGGTTCTGTTTACTGCCACAGTCTCACAGCTCCAGTGACCTGGGTTCAGTTCTGTTTTCTGCCACAGTCTCACAGCTCCAGTGACCTGGGTTCGGTTCTGTTTACTGTCACAGTCTCACAGCTCCGGTGACCTGGGTTCAGTTCTGTTTACTGCCACAGTCTCAAGGCTCCAGTGACCCGGGTTCTGTTCTGTTTACTGCCACAGTCTCACAGCTCCGGTGACCCGGGTTCGGTTCTGTTTACTGCCACAGTCTCACAGCTCCAGTGACCCGGGTTCGGTTCTGTTTACTGCCACAGTCTCACAGCTCCGGTGACCCGGGTTCGGTTCTGTTTACTGCCACAGTCTCACAGCTCCGGTGACCCGGGTTCGGTTCTGTTTACTGCCACAGTCTCACAGCTCCGGTGACCCGGGTTCGGTTCTGTTTACTGCCACAGTCTCACAGCTCCAGTGACATGGGTTCGGTTCTGTTTACTGCCACAGTCTCACAGCTCCAGTGACCTGGGTTCGGTTCTGTTTACTGCCACAGTCTCACAGCTCCAGTGACATGGGTTCGGTTCTGTTTACTGCCACAGTCTCACAGCTCCGGTGACCCGGGTTCGGTTCTCTTTACTGCCACAGTCTCACAGCTCCAGTGAACCGGGTTCGGTTCTGTTTACTGCCACAGTCTCACAGCTCCAGTGACCCGGGTTCAGTTCTGTTTACTGCCACAGTCTCACAGCTCCAGTGTCCCGGGTTCGGTTCTGTTTACTGCCACAGTCTCACAGCTCCAGTGTCCCGGGTTCGGTTCTGTTTACTGCCACAGTCTCACAGCTCCAGTGTCCCGGGTTCGCTTCTGTTTACTGCCACAGTCTCACAGCTCCAGTGTCCCGGGTTCTTTTCTGTTTACTGCCACAGTCTCACAGCTCCAGTGTCCCGGGTTCGGTTCTGTTTACTGCCACAGTCTCACAGCTCCCGTGATCCGGGTTCGGTTCTGTTTACTGCCACAGTCTCACAGCTCCCGTGACCCGGGTTCGGTTCTGCTAACTGCCATAGTCTCACAGCTCCAGTGTCCCGGGTTCGGTTCTGCTAACTGCCACAGTCTCACAGCTCCAGTGTCCCGGGTTCTGTTCTGTTTACTGCCACAGTCTCACAGCTCCAGTGTCCCGGGTTCGGTTCTGTTTACTGCCACAGTCTCACAGCTCCAGTGTCCTGGGTTCGGTTCTGTTTACTGCCACAGTCTCACAGCTCCAGTGTCCCGGGTTCGGTTCTGTTTACTGCCACAGTCTCACAGCTCCAGTGTCCTGGATTCGGTTCTGTTTACTGCCACAGTCTCACAGCTCCAGTGTCCCGGGTTCGGTTCTGTTTACTGCCACAGTCTCACAGCTCCAGTGACCTGGGTTCGGTTCTGTTTACTGCCACAGTCTCACAGCTCCAGTGTCCCGGGTTCGGTTCTGTTTCCTGCCACAGTCTCACAGCTCCAGTGACCCGGGTTCGGTTCTGTTTACTGCCACAGTCTCAAAGCTCCAGTGACCCGGGTTCGGTTCTGTTTACTGCCACAGTCTCACAGCTCCGGTGACCTGGGTTCGGTTCTGTTTACTGCCACAGTCTCACAGCTCCAGTGACCCGGGTTTGGTTCTGTTTACTGTCACAGTCTCACAGCTCCAGTGTCCTGGGTTCGGTTCTGTTTACTGTCACAGTCTCACAGCTCCAGTGACCTGGGTTCGGTTCTGTTTACTGCCACAGTCTCACAGCTCCAGTGACCTGGGTTCAGTTCTGTTTACTGCCACAGTCTCACAGCTCCAGTGATTCGGTTTCGGTTCTGTTTACTGCCACAGTCTCACAGCTCCAGTGACCTGGGTTCAGTTCTGTTTACTGCCACAGTCTCACAGCTCCAGTGACCTGGGTTCGGTTCTGTTTACTGTCACAGTCTCACAGCTCCGGTGACCTGGGTTCAGTTCTGTTTACTGCCACAGTCTCACAGCTCCAGTGACCCGGGTTCTGTTCTGTTTACTGCCACAGTCTCACAGCTCCGGTGACCCGGGTTCGGTTCTGTTTACTGCCACAGTCTCACAGCTCCAGTGACCCGGGTTCGGTTCTGTTTACTGCCACAGTCTCACAGCTCCGGTGACCCGGGTTCGGTTCTGTTTACTGCCACAGTCTCACAGCTCCGGTGACCCGGGTTCGGTTCTGTTTACTGCCACAGTCTCACAGCTCCGGTGACCCGGGTTCGGTTCTGTTTACTGCCACAGTCTCACAGCTCCAGTGACATGGGTTCGGTTCTGTTTACTGCCACAGTCTCACAGCTCCAGTGACCTGGGTTCGGTTCTGTTTACTGCCACAGTCTCACAGCTCCAGTGACATGGGTTCGGTTCTGTTTACTGCCACAGTCTCACAGCTCCGGTGACCCGGGTTCGGTTCTGTTTACTGCCACAGTCTCACAGCTCCAGTGACCCGGGTTCGGTTCTGTTTACTGCCACAGTCTCACAGCTCCAGTGACCCGGGTTCAGTTCTGTTTACTGCCACAGTCTCACAGCTCCAGTGTCCCGGGTTCGGTTCTGTTTACTGCCACAGTCTCACAGCTCCAGTGTCCCGGGTTCGGTTCTGTTTACTGCCACAGTCTCACAGCTCCAGTGTCCCGGGTTCGCTTCTGTTTACTGCCACAGTCTCACAGCTCCAGTGTCCCGGGTTCTTTTCTGTTTACTGCCACAGTCTCACAGCTCCAGTGTCCCGGGTTCGGTTCTGTTTACTGCCACAGTCTCACAGCTCCCGTGATCCGGGTTCGGTTCTGTTTACTGCCACAGTCTCACAGCTCCCGTGACCCGGGTTCGGTTCTGCTAACTGCCATAGTCTCACAGCTCCAGTGTCCCGGGTTCGGTTCTGCTAACTGCCACAGTCTCACAGCTCCAGTGTCCCGGGTTCTGTTCTGTTTACTGCCACAGTCTCACAGCTCCAGTGTCCCGGGTTCGGTTCTGTTTACTGCCACAGTCTCACAGCTCCAGTGTCCTGGGTTCGGTTCTGTTTACTGCCACAGTCTCACAGCTCCAGTGTCCCGGGTTCGGTTCTGTTTACTGCCACAGTCTCACAGCTCCAGTGTCCTGGATTCGGTTCTGTTTACTGCCACAGTCTCACAGCTCCAGTGTCCCGGGTTCGGTTCTGTTTACTGCCACAGTCTCACAGCTCCAGTGTCCCGGGTTCGGTTCTGTTTACTGTCACAGTCTCACAGCTCCAGTGTCCTGGGTTCGGTTCTGTTTACTGCCACAGTCTCACAGCTCCAGTGTCCCGGGTTCGGTTCTGTTTACTGCCACAGTCTCACAGCTCCAGTGTCCCGGGTTCGGTTCTGTTTACTGTCACAGTCTCACAGCTCCAGTGTCCTGGGTTCAGTTCTGTTTACTGCCACAGTCTCACAGCTCCAGTGTCCTGGGTTCGGTTCTGGGGACTGCCACAGTCACACAGCTCCAGTGACCCGGGTTCGGTTCTGTTTACTGCCACAGTCTCACAGCTCCAGTGACCTGGGTTCGGTTCTGTTTACTGCCACAGTCTCACAGCTCCAGTGACCCGGGTTCGGTTCTGTTTAATGCCACAGTCTCACAGCTCCAGTGTCCCGGGTTCGGTTCTGTTTACTGCCACAGTCTCACAGCTCCAGTGACCTGGGTTCGGTTCTGTTTACTGCCACAGTCTCACAGCTCCACTGTCCCGGGTTCAGTTCTGTTTACTGCCACAGTCTCACAGCTCCAGTGTCCCGGGTTCGGTTCTGTTTACTGCCACAGTCTCACAGCTCCAGTGTCCCGGGTTCGGTTCTGTTTACTGCCACAGTCTCACAGCTCCAGTGTCCCGGGTTCGGTTCTGTTTACCGCCACAGTCTCACAGCTCCAGTGACCCGGGTTCGGTTCTGTTTACTGCCACAGTCTCACAGCTCCAGTGTCCCGGGTTCGGTTCTGTTTACTGCCACAGTCTCACAGCTCCAGTGACCTGGGTTCGGTTCTGTTTACTGCCACAGTCTCACAGCTCCAGTGACCCGGGTTCGGTTCTGTTTACTGCCACAGTCTCACAGCTCCAGTGTCCCCGGTTCAGTTCTGTTTACTGCCACAGTCTCACAGCTCCAGTGACCCGGGTTCAGTTCTGTTTACTGCCACAGTCTCACAGCTCCAGTGTCCCGGGTTCGGTTCTGTTTACTGTCACAGTCTCACAGCTCCAGTGACCCGGGTTCAGTTCTGTTTACTGCCACAGTCTCACAGCTCCAGTGACCCGGGTTCGGTTCTGTTTACTGCCACAGTCTCACAGCTCCAGTGACCTGGGTTCGGTTCTGTTTACTGCCACAGTCTCACAGCTCCAGTGACCTGGGTTCGTTTCTGTTTACTGCCACAGTCTCACAGCTCCAGTGACCTGGGTTCGGTTCTGTTTACTGCCACAGTCTCACAGCTCCAGTGACCTGGGTTCGGTTCTGTTTACTGCCACAGTCTCACAGCTCCAGTGTCCCGGGTTCAGTTCTGTTTACTGCCACAGTCTCACAGCTCCAGTGACCTGGGTTCAGTTCTGTTTACTGCCACAGTCTCACAGCTCCAGTGACCTGGGTTCGGTTCTGTTTACTGCCACAGTCTCACAGCTCCCGTGACCTGGGTTCGGTTCTGTTTACTGCCACTGTCTCACAGCTCCCGTGACCTGGGTTCGGTTCTGATAACTGCCACAGTCTCACAGCTCCAGTGACCTGGGTTCGGTTCTGTTTACTGCCACAGTCTCACAGCTCCAGTGACCTGGGTTCGGTTCTGTTTACTGCCACAGTCTCACAGCTCCAGTGACCCGGGTTCAGTTCTGTTTACTGCCACAGTCTCACAGCTCCAGTGTCCCGGGTTCGGTTCTGTTTACTGCCACAGTCTCACAGCTCCCGTGACCTGGGTTCGGTTCTGTTTACTGCCACTGTCTCACAGCTCCCGTGACCTGGGTTCGGTTCTGATAACTGCCACAGTCTCACAGCTCCAGTGACCTGGGTTCGGTTCTGTTTACTGCCACAGTCTCACAGCTCCAGTGACCTGGGTTCGGTTCTGTTTACTGCCACAGTCTCACAGCTCCAGTGACCCGGGTTCAGTTCTGTTTACTGCCACAGTCTCACAGCTCCAGTGTCCCGGGTTCGGTTCTGTTTACTGCCACAGTCTCACAGCTCCAGTGACCTGGGTTCGGTTCTGTTTACTGCCACAGTCTCACAGCTCCAGTGTCCTGGTTTCGGTTCTGTTTACTGCCACAGTCACACAGCTCCAGTGACCCGGGTTCGGTTCTGTTTACTGCCACAGTCTCACAGCTCCAGTGACCCGGGTTCGGTTCTGTTTACTGCCACAGTCTCACAGCTCCAGTGTCCCGGGTTCGGTTCTGTTTACTGCCACAGTCTCACAGCTCCAGTGACCCGGGTTCGGTTCTGTTTACTGCCACAGTCTCACAGCTCCAGTGACCTGGGTTCGGTTCTGTTTACTGCCACAGTCTCACAGCTCCAGTGACCTGGGTTCGGTTCTGTTTACTGCCACAGTCTCACAGCTCCAGTGACCCGGGTTCGGTTCTGTTTACTGCCACAGCCTCACAGCTCCAGTGACCCGGGTTCGGTTCTGTTTACTGCCACAGTCTCACAGCTCCAGTGACCCGGGTTCGGTTCTGTTTACTGCCACAGCCTCACAGCTCCAGTGACCCGGGTTAAGTTCTGTTTACTGCCACAGCCTCACAGCTCCAGTGACCCGGGTTAAGTTCTGTTTACTGCCACAGTCTCACAGCTCCAGTGACCCGGGTTCAGTTCTGTTTACTGCCACAGTCTCACAGCTCCAGTGACCCGGGTTCGGTTCTGTTTACTGCCACAGTCTCACAGCTCCAGTGACCTGGGTTCGGTTCTGTTTACTGCCACAGTCTCACAGCTCCAGTGTCCCGGGTTCGGTTCTGTTTACTGCCACAGTCTCACAGCTCCAGTGACCCGGGTTCAGTTCTGTTTACTGCCACAGTCTCACAGCTCCAGTGACCTGGGTTCGGTTCTGTTTACTGCCACAGTCTCACAGCTCAAGTGACCTGGGTTCAGTTCTGTTTACTGCCTCAGTCTCACAGCTCCAGTGTCCCGGGTTCGGTTCTGTTTACTGCCACAGTCTCACAGCTCCACTGACCTGGGTTCAGTTCTGTTTACTGCCACAGCCTCACAGCTCCAGTGACCTGGGTTCAGTTCTGTTTACTGCCACAGTCTCACAGCTCCAGTGACCTGGGTTCAGTTCTGTTTACTGCCACAGTCTCACAGCTCCAGTGACCTGGGTTCGGTTCTGTTTACTGCCACAGTCTCACAGCTCCAGTGACCTGGGTTTGGTTCTGTTTACTGCCACAGTCTCACAGCTCCCGTGACCTGGGTTCGGTTCTGTTTACTGCCACAGTCTCACAGCTCCAGTGACCTGGGTTCGGTTCTGTTTACTGCCACAGTCTCACAGCTCCAGTGTCCCGGGTTCGGTTCTGTTTACTGCCACAGTCTCACAGCTCCAGTGTCCTGGGTTCGGTTCTGTTTACTGCCACAGTCTCACAGCTCCAGTGTCCCGGGTTCGGTTCTGTTTACTGCCACAGTCTCACAGCTCCAGTGTCCTGGATTCGGTTCTGTTTACTGCCACAGTCTCACAGCTCCAGTGTCCCGGGTTCGGTTCTGTTTACTGCCACAGTCTCACAGCTCCAGTGTCCCGGGTTCGGTTCTGTTTACTGTCACAGTCTCACAGCTCCAGTGTCCTGGGTTCGGTTCTGTTTACTGCCACAGTCTCACAGCTCCAGTGTCCCGGGTTCGGTTCTGTTTACTGCCACAGTCTCACAGCTCCAGTGTCCCGGGTTCGGTTCTGTTTACTGTCACAGTCTCACAGCTCCAGTGTCCTGGGTTCAGTTCTGTTTACTGCCACAGTCTCACAGCTCCAGTGTCCTGGGTTCGGTTCTGGGGACTGCCACAGTCACACAGCTCCAGTGACCCGGGTTCGGTTCTGTTTACTGCCACAGTCTCACAGCTCCAGTGACCTGGGTTCGGTTCTGTTTACTGCCACAGTCTCACAGCTCCAGTGTCCCGGGTTCGGTTCTGTTTACTGCCACAGTCTCACAGCTCCAGTGACCCGGGTTCAGTTCTGTTTACTGCCACAGTCTCACAGCTCCAGTGACCCGGGTTCGGTTCTGTTTAATGCCACAGTCTCACAGCTCCAGTGTCCCGGGTTCGGTTCTGTTTACTGCCACAGTCTCACAGCTCCAGTGACCTGGGTTCGGTTCTGTTTACTGCCACAGTCTCACAGCTCCACTGTCCCGGGTTCAGTTCTGTTTACTGCCACAGTCTCACAGCTCCAGTGTCCCGGGTTCGGTTCTGTTCACTGCCACAGTCTCACAGCTCCAGTGTCCCGGGTTCGGTTCTGTTTACTGCCACAGTCTCACAGCTCCAGTGTCCCGGGTTCGGTTCTGTTTACCGCCACAGTCTCACAGCTCCAGTGACCCGGGTTCGGTTCTGTTTACTGCCACAGTCTCACAGCTCCAGTGTCCCGGGTTCGGTTCTGTTTACTGCCACAGTCTCACAGCTCCAGTGACCTGGGTACGGTTCTGTTTACTGCCACAGTCTCACAGCTCCAGTGACCCGGGTTCGGTTCTGTTTACTGCCACAGTCTCACAGCTCCAGTGTCCCCGGTTCAGTTCTGTTTACTGCCACAGTCTCACAGCTCCAGTGACCCGGGTTCAGTTCTGTTTACTGCCACAGTCTCACAGCTCCAGTGTCCCGGGTTCGGTTCTGTTTACTGTCACAGTCTCACAGCTCCAGTGACCCGGGTTCAGTTCTGTTTACTGCCACAGTCTCACAGCTCCAGTGACCTGGGTTCTGTTCTGTTTACTGCCACAGTCTCACAGCTCCAGTGACCCGGGTTCGGTTCTGTTTACTGCCACAGTCTCACAGCTCCAGTGACCTGGGTTCGGTTCTGTTTACTGCCACAGTCTCACAGCTCCAGTGACCTGGGTTCGTTTCTGTTTACTGCCACAGTCTCACAGCTCCAGTGACCTGGGTTCGGTTCTGTTTACTGCCACAGTCTCACAGCTCCAGTGTCCCGGGTTCAGTTCTGTTTACTGCCACAGTCTCACAGCTCCAGTGACCTGGGTTCGGTTCTGTTTACTGCCACAGTCTCACAGCTCCAGTGACCTGGGTTCGGTTCTGTTTACTGCCACAGTCTCACAGCTCCCGTGACCTGGGTTCGGTTCTGTTTACTGCCACTGTCTCACAGCTCCCGTGACCTGGGTTCGGTTCTGATAACTGCCACAGTCTCACAGCTCCAGTGACCTGGGTTCGGTTCTGTTTACTGCCACAGTCTCACAGCTCCAGTGACCTGGGTTCGGTTCTGTTTACTGCCACAGTCTCACAGCTCTAGTGACCCGGGTTCAGTTCTGTTTACTGCCACAGTCTCACAGCTCCAGTGTCCCGGGTTCGGTTCTGTTTACTGCCACAGTCTCACAGCTCCCGTGACCTGGGTTCGGTTCTGTTTACTGCCACTGTCTCACAGCTCCCGTGACCTGGGTTCGGTTCTGATAACTGCCACAGTCTCACAGCTCCAGTGACCTGGGTTCGGTTCTGTTTACTGCCACAGTCTCACAGCTCCAGTGACCTGGGTTCGGTTCTGTTTACTGCCACAGTCTCACAGCTCCAGTGACCCGGGTTCAGTTCTGTTTACTGCCACAGTCTCACAGCTCCAGTGTCCCGGGTTCGGTTCTGTTTACTGCCACAGTCTCACAGCTCCAGTGACCTGGGTTCGGTTCTGTTTACTGCCACAGTCTCACAGCTCCAGTGTCCTGGTTTCGGTTCTGTTTACTGCCACAGTCACACAGCTCCAGTGACCCGGGTTCGGTTCTGTTTACTGCCACAGTCTCACAGCTCCAGTGACCCGGGTTCAGTTCTGTTTACTGCCACAGTCTCACAGCTCCAGTGACCTGGGTTCGGTTCTGTTTACTGCCACAGTCTCACAGCTCCAGTGACCTGGGTTCGGTTCTGTTTACTGCCACAGTCTCACAGCTCCAGTGACCCGGGTTCGGTTCTGTTTACTGCCACAGTCTCACAGCTCCAGTGACCTGGGTTCGGTTCTGTTTACTGCCACAGTCTCACAGCTCCAGTGACCTGGGTTCGGTTCTGTTTACTGCCACAGTCTCACAGCTCCAGTGACCCGGGTTCGGTTCTGTTTACTGCCACAGCCTCACAGCTCCAGTGACCCGGGTTCGGTTCTGTTTACTGCCACAGTCTCACAGCTCCAGTGACCCGGGTTCGGTTCTGTTTACTGCCACAGCCTCACAGCTCCAGTGACCCGGGTTAAGTTCTGTTTACTGCCACAGCCTCACAGCTCCAGTGACCCGGGTTAAGTTCTGTTTACTGCCACAGTCTCACAGCTCCAGTGACCCGGGTTCAGTTCTGTTTACTGCCACAGTCTCACAGCTCCACTGACCCGGGTTCGGTTCTGTTTACTGCCACAGTCTCACAGCTCCAGTGACCTGGGTTCGGTTCTGTTTACTGCCACAGTCTCACAGCTCCAGTGTCCCGGGTTCGGTTCTGTTTACTGCCACAGTCTCACAGCTCCAGTGACCCGGGTTCAGTTCTGTTTACTGCCACAGTCTCACAGCTCCAGTGACCTGGGTTCGGTTCTGTTTACTGCCACAGTCTCACAGCTCCAGTGACCTGGGTTCGGTTCTGTTTACTGCCACAGTCTCACAGCTCCAGTGACCTGGGTTCGGTTCTGTTTACTGCCACAGTCTCACAGCTCCAGTGTCCCGGGTTCGGTTCTGTTTACTGCCACAGTCTCACAGCTCCAGTGACCCGGGTTCAGTTCTGTTTACTGCCACAGTCTCACAGCTCCAGTGACCTGGGTTCGGTTCTGTTTACTGCCACAGTCTCACAGCTCCAGTGACCTGGGTTCGGTTCTGTTTACTGCCACAGTCTCACAGCTCCAGTGTCCCGGGTTCGGTTCTGTTTACTGCCACAGTCTCACAGCTCCAGTGACCTGGGTTCAGTTCTGTTTACTGCCACAGCCTCACAGCTCCAGTGACCTGGGTTCAGTTCTGTTTACTGCCACAGTCTCACAGCTCCAGTGACCTGGGTTCAGTTCTGTTTACTGCCACAGTCTCACAGCTCCAGTGACCTGGGTTCGGTTCTGTTTACTGCCACAGTCTCACAGCTCCAGTGACCTGGGTTTGGTTCTGTTTACTGCCACAGTCTCACAGCTCCCGTGACCTGGGTTCGGTTCTGTTTACTGCCACAGTCTCACAGCTCCAGTGACCTGGGTTCGGTTCTGTTTACTGCCACAGTCTCACAGCTCCAGTGTCCCGGGTTCGGTTCTGTTTACTGCCACAGTCTCACAGCTCCAGTGACCTGGGTTCGGTTCTGTTTACTGCCACAGTCTCACAGCTCCAGTGACCCGGGTTCAGTTCTGTTTACTGCCACAGTCTCACAGCTCCAGTGACCCGGGTTCGGTTCTGTTTACTGCCACAGTCTCACAGCTCCAGTGACCTGGGTTCGGTTCTGTTTACTGCCACTGTCTCACAGCTCCCGTGACCTGGGTTCGGTTCTGATAACTGCCACAGTCTCACAGCTCTAGTGACCTGGGTTCGGTTCTGTTTACTGCCACAGTCTCACAGCTCCAGTGACCTGGGTTCGGTTCTGTTTACTGCCACAGTCTCACAGCTCCAGTGACCTGGGTTCGGTTCTGTTTACTGCCACAGTCTCACAGCTCCAGTGACCCGGGTTCGGTTCTGTTTACTGCCACAGTCTCACAGCTCCAGTGACCTGGGTTCGGTTCTGTTTACTGCCACAGTCTCACAGCTCCAGTGTCCCGGGTTCAGTTCTGTTTACTGCCACAGTCTCACAGCTCCAGTGACCTGGGTTCGGTTCTGTTTACTGCCACAGTCTCACAGCTCCAGTGACCTGGGTTCGGTTCTGTTTACTGCCACAGTCTCACAGCTCCAGTGTCCCGGGTTCAGTTCTGTTTACTGCCACAGTCTCACAGCTCCAGTGACCTGGGTTCGGTTCTGTTTACTGCCACAGTCTCACAGCTCCAGTGACCTGGGTTCGGTTCTGTTTACTGCCACAGTCTCACAGCTCCCGTGACCTGGGTTCGGTTCTGTTTACTGCCACTGTCTCACAGCTCCCGTGACCTGGGTTCGGTTCTGATAACTGCCACAGTCTCACAGCTCCAGTGACCTGGGTTCGGTTCTGTTTACTGCCACAGTCTCACAGCTCCAGTGACCTGGGTTCGGTTCTGTTTACTGCCACAGTCTCACAGCTCCAGTGACCTGGGTTCGGTTCTGTTTACTGCCACAGTCTCACAGCTCCAGTGACCCGGGTTCGGTTCTGTTTACTGCCACAGTCTCACAGCTCCAGTGACCTGGGTTCGGTTCTGTTTACTGCCACAGTCTCACAGCTCCAGTGACCCGGGTTCGGTTCTGTTTACTGCCACAGCCTCACAGCTCCAGTGACCTGGGTTCGGTTCTGTTTACTGCCACAGTCTCACAGCTCCAGTGACCCGGGTTCGGTTCTGTTTACTGCCACAGTCTCACAGCTCCAGTGACCCGGGTTCGGTTCTGTTTACTGCCACAGCCTCACAGCTCCAGTGACCCGGGTTCGGTTCTGTTTACTGCCACAGTCTCACAGCTCCAGTGACCCGGGTTCGGTTCTGTTTACTGCCACAGCATCACAGCTCCAGTGACCCGGGTTAAGTTCTGTTTACTGCCACAGCCTCACAGCTCCAGTGACCCGGGTTAAGTTCTGTTTACTGCCACAGTCTCACAGCTCCAGTGACCCGGGTTCAGTTCTGTTTACTGCCACAGTCTCACAGCTCCAGTGACCCGGGTTCGGTTCTGTTTACTGCCACAGTCTCACAGCTCCAGTGACCTGGGTTCGGTTCTGTTTACTGCCACAGTCTCACAGCTCCAGTGTCCCGGGTTCGGTTCTGTTTACTGCCACAGTCTCACAGCTCCAGTGACCCGGGTTCAGTTCTGTTTACTGCCACAGTCTCACAGCTCCAGTGACCTGGGTTCGGTTCTGTTTACTGCCACAGTCTCACAGCTCCAGTGACCTGGGTTCAGTTCTGTTTACTGCCACAGTCTCACAGCTTCAGTGTCCCGGGTTCGGTTCTGTTTACTGCCACAGTCTCACAGCTCCAGTGACCTGGGTTCAGTTCTGTTTACTGCCACAGCCTCACAGCTCCAGTGACCTGGGTTCAGTTCTGTTTACTGCCACAGTCTCACAGCTCCAGTGACCTGGGTTCAGTTCTGTTTACTGCCACAGTCTCACAGCTCCAGTGACCTGGGTTCGGTTCTGTTTACTGCGACAGTCTCACAGCTCCAGTGACCTGGGTTTGGTTCTGTTTACTGCCACAGTCTCACAGCTCCCGTGACCTGGGTTCGGTTCTGTTTATTGCCACAGTCTCACAGCTCCAGTGACCTGGGTTCGGTTCTGTTTACTGCCACAGTCTCACAGCTCCAGTGTCCCGGGTTCGGTTCTGTTTACTGCCACAGTCTCACAGCTCCAGTGACCTGGGTTCGGTTCTGTTTACTGCCACAGTCTCACAGCTCCAGTGACCCGGGTTCAGTTCTGTTTACTGCCACAGTCTCACAGCTCCAGTGACCTGTGTTCGGTTCTGTTTACTGCCACAGTCTCACAGCTCCAGTGACCTGGGTTCAGTTCTGTTTACTGCCACAGTCTCACAGCTCCAGTGTCCCGGGTTCGGTTCTGTTTACTGCCACAGTCTCACAGCTCCAGTGACCTGGGTTCAGTTCTGTTTACTGCCACAGCCTCACAGCTCCAGTGACCTGGGTTCAGTTCTGTTTACTGCCACAGTCTCACAGCTCCAGTGACCTGGGTTCAGTTCTGTTTACTGCCACAGTCTCACAGCTCCAGTGACCTGGGTTCGGTTCTGTTTACTGCCACAGTCTCACAGCTCCAGTGACCTGGGTTTGGTTCTGTTTACTGCCACAGTCTCACAGCTCCCGTGACCTGGGTTCGGTTCTGTTTACTGCCACAGTCTCACAGCTCCAGTGACCTGGGTTCGGTTCTGTTTACTGCCACAGTCTCACAGCTCCAGTGTCCCGGGTTCGGTTCTGTTTACTGCCACAGTCTCACAGCTCCAGTGACCTGGGTTCGGTTCTGTTTACTGCCACAGTCTCACAGCTCCAGTGACCCGGGTTCGGTTCTGTTTACTGCCACAGTCTCACAGCTCCAGTGTCCCGGGTTCGGTTCTGTTTACTGCCACAGTCTCACAGCTCCAGTGTCCCGGGTTCGGTTCTGTTTTTTGCCACAGTCTCACAGCTTCAGTGACCCGGGTTCGGTTCTGTTTACTGCCACAGCCTCACAGCTCCAGTGTCCTGGGTTCGGTTCTGTTTACTGCCACAGTCTCACAGCTCCAGTGACCTGGGTTCGGTTCTGTTTACTGCCACAGTCTCACAGATCCAGTGACCGGGTTCGGTTCTGTTTACTGCCACAGCCTCACAGCTCCAGTGTCCTGGGTTCGATTCTGTTTACTGCCACAGTCTCACAGCTCCAGTGATCCGGGTTCGGTTCTGTTTACTGCCACAGTCTCACAGCTCCAGTGACCCGGGTTCGGTTCTGCGTACTGCCACAGTCTCACAGCTCCAGTGACCCGGGTTCGGTTCTGTTTACTGCCACAGTCTCACAGCTCCAGTGACCTGGGTTCGGTTCTGTTTACTGCCACAGTCTCACAGCTCCAGTGACCCGGGTTCAGTTCTGTTTACTGCCACAGTCTCACAGCTTCAGTGACCTGGGTTCAGTTCTGTTTACTGCCACAGCCTCACAGCTCCAGTGACCCGGGTTCGGTTCTGTTTAGTGCCACAGTTTCACAGCTTCAGTGACCCGGGTTCAGTTCTGTTTTTTGCCACAGTCTCACAGCTCCAGTGACCCGGGTTCAGTTCTGTTTACTGCCACAGTCTCACAGCTTCAGTGACCTGGGTTCAGTTCTGTTTACTGCCACAGCCTCACAGCTCCAGTGACATGGGTTCGGTTCTGTTTACTGCCACAGTCTCACAGCTCCAGTGACCCGGGTTCGGTTCTGTTTACTGCCACAGTCTCACAGCTCCAGTGTCCCGGGTTCGGTTCCGTTTACTGCCACAGTCTCACAGCTCCAGTGACCTGGGTTCAGTTCTGTTTACTGCCACAGCCTCACAGCTCCAGTGACCTGGGTTCGATTCTGTTTACTGCCACAGTCTCACAGCTCCAGTGACCGGGTTCGGTTCTGTTTACTGCCACAGCCTCACAGCTCCAGTGTCCTGGGTTCGGTTCTGTTTACTGCCACAGTCTCACAGCTCCAGTGATCCGGGTTCGGTTCTGTTTACTGCCACAGTCTCACAGCTCCAGTGACCCGGGTTCGGTTCTGCGTACTGCCACAGTCTCACAGCTCCAGTGACCCGGGTTCGGTTCTGTTTACTGCCACAGTCTCACAGCTCCAGTGACCTGGGTTCGGTTCTGTTTACTGCCACAGTCTCACAGCTCCAGTGACATGGGTTTGGTTCTGTTTACTGCCACAGTCTCACAGCTCCAGTGACCCGGGTTCGGTTCTGTTTACTGCCACAGTCTCACAGCTTCAGTGACCCGGGTTCGGTTCTGTTTACTGCCACAGTCTCACAGCTCCAGTGACCCGGGTTCAGTTCTGTTTACTGCCACAGTCTCACAGCTCCAGTGTCCCGGGTTCAGTTCTGTTTACTGCCACAGTCTCACAGCTCCAGTGACCTGGGTTCGGTTCTGTTTACTGCCACAGTCTCACAGCTCCAGTGACCCGGGTTCGGTTCTGTTTACTGCCACAGTCTCACAGCTCCAGTGACATGGGTTCGGTTCTGTTTACTGCCACAGTCTCACAGCTCCAGTGACCCGGGTTCGGTTCTGTTTACTGCCACAGTCTCACAGCTTCAGTGACCTGGGTTCAGTTCTGTTTACTGCCACAGTTTCACAGCTTCAGTGACCCGGGTTCAGTTCTGTTTTTTGCCACAGTCTCACAGCTCCAGTGACCCGGGTTCAGTTCTGTTTACTGCCACAGTCTCACAGCTTCAGTGACCTGGGTTCAGTTCTGTTTACTGCCACAGCCTCACAGCTCCAGTGACATGGGTTCGGTTCTGTTTACTGCCACAGTCTCACAGCTCCAGTGACCCGGGTTCGGTTCTGTTTACTGCCACAGTCTCACAGCTCCAGTGACCCGGGTTCAGTTCTGTTTACTGCCACAGTCTCACAGCTCCAGTGACCTGGGTTCGGTTCTGTTTACTGCCACAGTCTCACAGCTCCAGTGACCCGGGTTCGGTTCTGTTTACTGCCACAGTCTCACAGCTCCAGTGTCCCGGGTTCGGTTCTGTTTACTGCCACAGTCTCACAGCTCCAGTGACCTGGGTTCGGTTCTGTTTACTGCCAAAGTCTCACAGCTCCAGTGACCCGGGTTAAGTTCTGTTTACTGCCACAGTCTCACAGCTCCAGTGTCCCGGGTTCGGTTCTGTTTACTGCCACAGTCTCACAGCTCCAGTGACCTGGGTTCGGTTCTGTTTACTGCCACAGTCTCACAGCTCCAGTGACCCGGGTTCGGTTCTGTTTACTGCCACAGTCTCACAGCTCCAGTGTCCCGGGTTCGGTTCTGTTTACTGCCACAGTCTCACAGCTCCAGTGTCCCGGGTTCGGTTCTGTTTTTTGCCACAGTCTCACAGCTTCAGTGACCCGGGTTCGGTTCTGTTTACTGCCACAGCCTCACAGCTCCAGTGTCCTGGGTTCGGTTCTGTTTACTGCCACAGTCTCACAGCTCCAGTGACCTGGGTTCGGTTCTGTTTACTGCCACAGTCTCACAGCTCCAGTGACCGGGTTCGGTTCTGTTTAATGCCACAGCCTCACAGCTCCAGTGTCCTGGGTTCGATTCTGTTTACTGCCACAGTCTCACAGCTCCAGTGATCCGGGTTCGGTTCTGTTTACTGCCACAGTCTCACAGCTCCAGTGACCCGGGTTCGGTTCTGCGTACTGCCACAGTCTCACAGCTCCAGTGACCCGGGTTCGGTTCTGTTTACTGCCACAGTCTCACAGCTCCAGTGACCTGGGTTCGGTTCTGTTTACTGCCACAGTCTCACAGCTCCAGTGACCCGGGTTCAGTTCTGTTTACTGCCACAGTCTCACAGCTTCAGTGACCTGGGTTCAGTTCTGTTTACTGCCACAGCCTCACAGCTCCAGTGACCCGGGTTCGGTTCTGTTTAGTGCCACAGTTTCACAGCTTCAGTGACCCGGGTTCAGTTCTGTTTTTTGCCACAGTCTCACAGCTCCAGTGACCCGGGTTCAGTTCTGTTTACTGCCACAGTCTCACAGCTTCAGTGACCTGGGTTCAGTTCTGTTTACTGCCACAGCCTCACAGCTCCAGTGACATGGGTTCGGTTCTGTTTACTGCCACAGTCTCACAGCTCCAGTGACCCGGGTTCGGTTCTGTTTACTGCCACAGTCTCACAGCTCCAGTGACCTGGGTTCGGTTCTGTTTACTGCCACAGTCTCACAGCTCCAGTGACCTGGGTTTGGTTCTGTTTACTGCCACAGTCTCACAGCTCCAGTGACCTGGGTTCGGTTCTGTTTACTGCCACAGTCTCACAGCTCCAGTGACCCGGGTTCAGTTCTGTTTACTGCCACAGTCTCACAGCTCCAGTGTCCCGGGTTCGGTTCTGTTTACTGCCACAGTCTCACAGCTCCAGTGACCCGGGTTCAGTTCTGTTTACTGCCACAGTCTCACAGCTCCAGTGACCCGGGTTCGGTTCTGTTTACTGCCACAGTCTCACAGCTCCAGTGACCCGGGTTCAGTTCTGTTTACTGCCACAGTCTCACAGCTCCAGTGACCTGGGTTCGGTTCTGTTTACTGCCACAGTCTCACAGCTCCAGTGACCCGGGTTCGGTTCTGTTTACTGCCACAGTCTCACAGCTCCAGTGTCCCGGGTTCGGTTCTGTTTACTGCCACAGTCTCACAGCTCCAGTGACCTGGGTTCGGTTCTGTTTACTGCCAAAGTCTCACAGCTCCAGTGACCCGGGTTAAGTTCTGTTTACTGCCACAGTCTCACAGCTCCAGTGTCCCGGGTTCGGTTCTGTTTACTGCCACAGTCTCACAGCTCCAGTGACCTGGGTTCGGTTCTGTTTACTGCCACAGTCTCACAGCTCCAGTGACCCGGGTTCGGTTCTGTTTACTGCCACAGTCTCACAGCTCCAGTGTCCCGGGTTCGGTTCTGTTTACTGCCACAGTCTCACAGCTCCAGTGTCCCGGGTTCGGTTCTGTTTTTTGCCGCAGTCTCACAGCTTCAGTGACCCGGGTTCGGTTCTGTTTACTGCCACAGCCTCACAGCTCCAGTGTCCTGGGTTCGGTTCTGTTTACTGCCACAGTCTCACAGCTCCAGTGACCTGGGTTCGGTTCTGTTTACTGCCACAGTCTCACAGCTCCAGTGACCGGGTTCGGTTCTGTTTACTGCCACAGCCTCACAGCTCCAGTGTCCTGGGTTCGATTCTGTTTACTGCCACAGTCTCACAGCTCCAGTGATCCGGGTTCGGTTCTGTTTACTGCCACAGTCTCACAGCTCCAGTGACCCGGGTTCGGTTCTGCGTACTGCCACAGTCTCACAGCTCCAGTGACCCGGGTTCGGTTCTGTTTACTGCCACAGTCTCACAGCTCCAGTGACCTGGGTTCGGTTCTGTTTACTGCCACAGTCTCACAGCTCCAGTGACCCGGGTTCAGTTCTGTTTACTGCCACAGTCTCACAGCTTCAGTGACCTGGGTTCAGTTCTGTTTACTGCCACAGCCTCACAGCTCCAGTGACCCGGGTTCGGTTCTGTTTAGTGCCACAGTTTCACAGCTTCAGTGACCCGGGTTCAGTTCTGTTTTTTGCCACAGTCTCACAGCTCCAGTGACCCGGGTTCAGTTCTGTTTACTGCCACAGTCTCACAGCTTCAGTGACCTGGGTTCAGTTCTGTTTACTGCCACAGCCTCACAGCTCCAGTGACATGGGTTCGGTTCTGTTTACTGCCACAGTCTCAGAGCTCCAGTGACCCGGGTTCGGTTCTGTTTACTGCCACAGTCTCACAGCTCCAGTGTCCCGGGTTCGGTTCCGTTTACTGCCACAGTCTCACAGCTCCAGTGACCTGGGTTCAGTTCTGTTTACTGCCACAGCCTCACAGCTCCAGTGACCTGGGTTCGATTCTGTTTACTGCCACAGTCTCACAGCTCCAGTGACCGGGTTCGGTTCTGTTTACTGCCACAGCCTCACAGCTCCAGTGTCCTGGGTTCGGTTCTGTTTACTGCCACAGTCTCACAGCTCCAGTGATCCGGGTTCGGTTCTGTTTACTGCCACAGTCTCACAGCTCCAGTGACCCGGGTTCGGTTCTGCGTACTGCCACAGTCTCACAGCTCCAGTGACCCGGGTTCGGTTCTGTTTACTGCCACAGTCTCACAGCTCCAGTGACCTGGGTTCGGTTCTGTTTACTGCCACAGTCTCACAGCTCCAGTGACCTGGGTTCGGTTCTGTTTACTGCCACAGTCTCACAGCTCCAGTGACCCGGGTTCAGTTCTGTTTACTGCCACAGTCTCACAGCTTCAGTGACCTGGGTTCAGTTCTGTTTACTGCCACAGCCTCACAGCTCCAGTGACCCGGGTTCGGTTCTGTTTAGTGCCACAGTTTCACAGCTTCAGTGACCCGGGTTCAGTTCTGTTTTTTGCCACAGTCTCACAGCTCCAGTGACCCGGGTTCAGTTCTGTTTACTGCCACAGTCTCACAGCTTCAGTGACCTGGGTTCAGTTCTGTTTACTGCCACAGCCTCACAGCTCCAGTGACATGGGTTCGGTTCTGTTTACTGCCACAGTCTCAGAGCTCCAGTGACCCGGGTTCGGTTCTGTTTACTGCCACAGTCTCACAGCTCCAGTGTCCCGGGTTCGGTTCCGTTTACTGCCACAGTCTCACAGCTCCAGTGACCTGGGTTCAGTTCTGTTTACTGCCACAGCCTCACAGCTCCAGTGACCTGGGTTCGATTCTGTTTACTGCCACAGTCTCACAGCTCCAGTGACCGGGTTCGGTTCTGTTTACTGCCACAGCCTCACAGCTCCAGTGTCCTGGGTTCGGTTCTGTTTACTGCCACAGTCTCACAGCTCCAGTGATCCGGGTTCGGTTCTGTTTACTGCCACAGTCTCACAGCTCCAGTGACCCGGGTTCGGTTCTGCGTACTGCCACAGTCTCACAGCTCCAGTGACCCGGGTTCGGTTCTGTTTACTGCCACAGTCTCACAGCTCCAGTGACCTGGGTTCGGTTCTGTTTACTGCCACAGTCTCACAGCTCCAGTGACATGGGTTCGGTTCGGTTTACTGCCACAGTCTCACAGCTCCAGTGACCCGGGTTCAGTTCTGTTTACTGCCACAGTCTCACAGCTCCAGTGACCCGGGTTCAGTTCTGTTTACTGCCACAGTCTCACAGCTCCAGTGTCCCGGGTTCAGTTCTGTTTACTGCCACAGTCTCACAGCTCCAGTGACCTGGGTTCGGTTCTGTTTACTGCCACAGTCTCACAGCTCCAGTGACCCGGGTTCGGTTCTGTTTACTGCCACAGTCTCACAGCTCCAGTGACATGGGTTCGGTTCTGTTTACTGCCACAGTCTCACAGCTCCAGTGACCCGGGTTCGGTTCTGTTTACTGCCACAGTCTCACAGCTTCAGTGACCTGGGTTCAGTTCTGTTTACTGCCACAGTTTCACAGCTTCAGTGACCCGGGTTCAGTTCTGTTTTTTGCCACAGTCTCACAGCTCCAGTGACCCGGGTTCAGTTCTGTTTACTGCCACAGTCTCACAGCTTCAGTGACCTGGGTTCAGTTCTGTTTACTGCCACAGCCTCACAGCTCCAGTGACATGGGTTCGGTTCTGTTTACTGCCACAGTCTCACAGCTCCAGTGACCCGGGTTCGGTTCTGTTTACTGCCACAGTCTCACAGCTCCAGTGACCTGGGTTCGGTTCTGTTTACTGCCACAGTCTCACAGCTCCAGTGACCTGGGTTCGGTTCTGTTTACTGCCACAGTCTCACAGCTCCAGTGACCTGGGTTCGGTTCTGTTTACTGCCACAATCTCACAGCTCCAGTGACCCGGGTTCAGTTCTGTTTACTGCCACAGTCTCACAGCTCCAGTGTCCCGGGTTCGGTTCTGTTTACTGCCACAGTCTCACAGCTCCAGTGACCCGGGTTCAGTTCTGTTTACTGCCACAGTCTCACAGCTCCAGTGACCCGGGTTCGGTTCTGTTTACTGCCACAGTCTCACAGCTCCAGTGACCCGGGTTCAGTTCTGTTTACTGCCACAGTCTCACAGCTCCAGTGACCTGGGTTCGGTTCTGTTTACTGCCACAGTCTCACAGCTCCAGTGACCCGGGTTCGGTTCTGTTTACTGCCACAGTCTCACAGCTCCAGTGTCCCGGGTTCGGTTCTGTTTACTGCCACAGTCTCACAGCTCCAGTGACCTGGGTTCGGTTCTGTTTACTGCCAAAGTCTCACAGCTCCAGTGACCCGGGTTAAGTTCTGTTTACTGCCACAGTCTCACAGCTCCAGTGTCCCGGGTTCGGTTCTGTTTACTGCCACAGTCTCACAGCTCCAGTGACCTGGGTTCGGTTCTGTTTACTGCCACAGTCTCACAGCTCCAGTGACCTGGGTTCGGTTCTGTTTACTGCCACAGTCTCACAGCTCCAGTGACCCGGGTTCAGTTCTGTTTACTGCCACAGTCTCACAGCTCCAGTGACCTGGGTTCAGTTCTGTTTACTGCCACAGTCTCACAGCTCCAGTGACCTGGGTTCAGTTCTGTTTACTGCCACAGTCTCACAGCTCCAGTGACCTGGGTTCGGTTCTGTTTACTGCCACAGTCTCACAGCTCCAGTGACCTGGGTTCGGTTCTGTTTACTGCCACAGTCTCACAGCTCCCGTGACCTGGGTTCGGTTCTGTTTACTGCCACAGTCTCACAGCTCCAGTGACCTGGGTTCGGTTCTGTTTACTGCCACAGTCTCACAGCTCCAGTGTCCCGGGTTCGGTTCTGTTTACTGCCACAGTCTCACAGCTCCAGTGACCTGGGTTTGGTTCTGTTTACTGCCACAGTCTCACAGCTCCAGTGACCCGGGTTCAGTTCTGTTTACTGCCACAGTCTCACAGCTCCAGTGTCCCGGGTTCGGTTCTGTTCACTGCCACAGTCTCACAGCTTCAGTGACCTGGGTTCGGTTCTGTTTACTGCCACAGTCTCACAGCTCCAGTGTCCCGGGTTCGGTTCTGGGGACTGCCACAGCCTCACAGCTCCAGTGACCTGGGTTCGGTTCTGTTTACTGCCACAGTCTCACAGCTTCAGTGACCTGGGTTCAGTTCTGTTTACTGCCACAGTCTCACAGCTCCAGTGACCCGGGTTCGGTTCTGTTTACTGCCACAGCCTCACAGCTCCAGTGACATGGGTTCGGTTCTGTTTACTGCCACAGTCTCACAGCTCCAGTGACCCGGGTTCGGTTCTGTTTACTGCCACAGTCTCACAGCTCCAGTGTCCCGGGTTCGGTTCCGTTTACTGCCACAGTCTCACAGCTCCAGTGACCTGGGTTCGGTTCTGTTTACTGCCACAGTCTCACAGCTCCAGTGACCTGGGTTCGGTTCTGTTTACTGCCACAGTCTCACAGCTCCAGTGACCTGGGTTCGGTTCTGTTTACTGCCACAGCCTCACAGCTCCAGTGACCTGGGTTCGATTCTGTTTACTGCCACAGTCTCACAGCTCCAGTGACCGGGTTCGGTTCTGTTTACTGCCACAGCCTCACAGCTCCAGTGTCCTGGGTTCGGTTCTGTTTACTGCCACAGTCTCACAGCTCCAGTGATCCGGGTTCGGTTCTGTTTACTGCCACAGTCTCACAGCTCCAGTGACCCGGGTTCGGTTCTGCGTACTGCAACAGTCTCACAGCTCCAGTGACCCGGGTTCGGTTCTGTTTACTGCCACAGTCTCACAGCTCCAGTGACCTGGGTTCGGTTCTGTTTACTGCCACAGTCTCACAGCTCCAGTGTCCCGGGTTCGGTTCTGTTTACTGCCACAGTCTCACAGCTCCAGTGACCCGGGTTCGGTTCTGTTTACTGCCACAGTCTCACAGCTCCAGTGTCCCGGGTTCGGTTCTGTTTACTGCCACAGTCTCACAGCTCCAGTGACCCGGGTTCAGTTCTGTTTACTGCCACAGTCTCACAGCTCCAGTGTCCCGGGTTCGGTTCTGTTTACTGCCACAGCCTCACAGCTCCAGTGACATGGGTTCGGTTCTGTTTACTGCCACAGTCTCACAGCTCCAGTGACCCGGGTTCGGTTCTGTTTACTGCCACAGTCTCACAGCTTCATTGACCCGGGTACGGTTCTGTTTACTGCCACAGTCTCACAGCTCCAGTGACCTGGGTTCGGTTCTGTTTACTGCCACAGTCTCACAGCTCCAGTGACCTGGGTTCAGTTCTGTTTACTGCCACAGTCTCACAGCTCCCGTGACCTGGGTTCGGTTCTGTTTACTGCCACAGTCTCACAGCTCCAGTGACCCGGGTTCGGTTCTGTTTTCTGCCACAGTCTCACAGCTCCAGTGACCTGGGTTCGGTTCTGTTTACTGCCACAGTCTCACAGCTCCAGTGACCCGGGTTCAGTTCTGTTTACTGCCACAGTCTCACAGCTCCAGTGTCCCGGGTTCGGTTCTGTTTACTGCCACAGTCTCACAGCTCCAGTGAGCTGGGTTCGGTTCTGTTTACTGCCACAGTCTCACAGCTCCAGTGACCCGGGTTCGGTTCTGTTTACTGCCACAGTCTCACAGCTCCAGTGACCCGGGTTCAGTTCTGTTTACTGCCACAGTCTCACAGCTCCAGTGACCTGGGTTCGGTTCTGTTTACTGCCACAGTCTCACAGCTCCAGTGACCTGGGTTCGGTTCTGTTTACTGCCACAGTCTCACAGCTTCAGTGACCTGGGTTCGGTTCTGTTTACTGCCACAGTCTCACAGCTCCAGTGACCCGGGTTAAGTTCTGTTTACTGCCACAGTCTCACAGCTCCAGTGTCCCGGGTTCGGTTCTGTTTACTGCCACAGTCTCACAGCTCCAGTGACCTGGGTTCGGTTCTGTTTACTGCCACAGTCTCACAGCTCCAGTGACCTGGGTTCGGTTCTGTTTACTGCCACAGTCTCACAGCTCCAGTGACCCGGTTTCAGTTCTGTTTACTGCCACAGTCTCACAGCTCCAGTGTCCCGGGTTCGGTTCTGTTTACTGCCACAGTCTCACAGCTCCAGTGTCCCGGGTTCGGTTCTGTTTACTGCCACAGTCTCACAGCTCCAGTGTCCCGGGTTCGGTTCTGTTTACTGCCACAGTCTCACAGCTCCAGTGACCTGGGTTCGGTTCTGTTTACTGCCACAGTCTCACAGCTCCAGTGACCTGGGTTCAGTTCTGTTTACTGCCACAGCCTCACAGCTCCAGTGACCTGGGTTCGGTTCTGTTTACTGCCACAGTCTCACAGCTCCAGTGACCTGGGTTCAGTTCTGTTTACTGCCACAGCCTCACAGCTCCAGTGACCTGGGTTCAGTTCTGTTTACTGCCACAGTCTCACAGCTCCAGTGACCTGGGTTCGGTTCTGTTTACTGCCACAGTCTCACAGCTCCAGTGACCTGGGTTCGGTTCTGTTTACTGCCACAGTCTCACAGCTCCAGTGACCTGGGTTCAGTTCTGTTTACTGCCACAGCCTCACAGCTCCAGTGACCCGGGTTCGGTTCTGTTTACTGCCACAGTCTCACAGCTCCAGTGACCCGGGTTCGGTTCTGTTTACTGCCACAGTCTCACAGCTCCAGTGACCCGGGTTCGGTTCTGTTTACTGCCACAGTCTCACAGCTCCAGTGACCTGGGTTCGGTTCTGTTTACTGCCACAGTCTCACAGCTCCAGTGTCCCTGGTTCGGTTCTGTTTACTGCCACAGTCTCACAGCTCCAGTGACCCGGGTTCAGTTCTGTTTACTGCCACAGTCTCACAGCTCCAGTGACATGGGTTTGGTTCTGTTTACTGCCACAGTCTCACAGCTCCAGTGACCCGGGTTCGGTTCTGTTTACTGCCACAGTCTCACAGCTCCAGTGACCTGGGTTCGGTTCTGTTTACTGCCACAGTCTCACAGCTCCAGTGACCTGGGTTCGGTTCTGTTTACTGCCACAGTCTCACAGCTTCAGTGACCTGGGTTCAGTTCTGTTTACTGCCACAGTCTCACAGCTCCAGTGTCCCGGGTTCAGTTCTGTTTACTGCCACAGTTTCACAGCTTCAGTGACCCGGGTTCAGTTCTGTTTTTTGCCACAGTCTCACAGCTCCAGTGACCCGGGTTCAGTTCTGTTTACTGCCACAGTCTCACAGCTCCAGTGTCCTGGGTTCAGTTCTGTTTACTGCCACAGTCTCACAACTCCAGTGTCCCGGGTTCGGTTCTGTTTACTGCCACAGTCTCACAGCTCCAGTGACCTGGGTTCGGTTCTGTTTACTGCCACAGCCTCACAGCTCCAGTGACATGGGTTCGGTTCTGTTTACTGCCACAGTCTCACAGCTCCAGTGACCCGGGTTCGGTTCTGTTTACTGCCACAGTCTCACAGCTCCAGTGACCTGGGTTCGGTTCTGTTTACTGCCACAGTCTCACAGCTCCAGTGACCTGGGTTCGGTTCTGTTTACTGCCACAGTCTCACAGCTCCAGTGACCTGGGTTCGGTTCTGTTTACTGCCACAGTCTCACAGCTCCAGTGACCTGGGTTCGGTTCTGTTTACTGCCACAGTCTCACAGCTCCAGTGACCTGGGTTCGGTTCTGTTTACTGCCACAGTCTCACAGCTCCAGTGACCTGGGTTCGGTTCTGTTTACTGCCACAGTCTCACAGCTCCAGTGACCTGGGTTCGGTTCTGTTTACTGCCACAGTCTCACAGCTCCAGTGACCTGGGTTCGGTTCTGTTTACTGCCACAGTCTCACAGCTCCAGTGTCCCGGGTTCGGTTCTGTTTACTGCCACAGTCTCACAGCTCCAGTGACCTGGGTTCGGTTCTGTTTACTGTCACAGTCTCACAGCTCCGGTGACCCGGGTTCGGTTCCGTTTACTGCCACAGTCTCACAGCTCCAGTGACCCGGGTTCAGTTCTGTTTACTGCCACAGTCTCACAGCTCCAGTGACCTGGGTTCGGTTCTGTTTACTGCCACAGTCTCACAGCTCCAGTGACCTGGGTTCGGTTCTGTTTACTGCCACAGTCTCACAGCTCCAGTGACCTGGGTTCAGTTCTGTTTACTGCCACAGTCTCACAGCTCCAGTGACCCGGGATCAGTTCTGTTTACTGCCACAGTCTCACAGCTCCAGTGACCTGGGTTCGGTTCTGTTTACTGCCACAGTCTCACAGCTCCAGTGACCTGGGTTCAGTTCTGTTTACTGCCACAGTCTCACAGCTCCAGTGACCCGGGATCAGTTCTGTTTACTGCCACAGCCTCACAGCTGCAGTGACATGGGTTCGGTTCTGTTTACTGCCACAGTCTCACAGCTCCAGTGTCCCGGGTTCGGTTCTGTTTACTGCCACAGCCTCACAGCTGCAGTGACATGGGTTCGGTTCTGTTTACTGCCACAGTCTCACAGCTCCAGTGACCCGGGTTCGGTTCTGTTTACTGCCACAGTCTCACAGCTCCAGTGTCCCGGGTTCGGTTCTGTTTACTGCCACAGCCTCACAGCTCCAGTGACATGGGTTCGGTTCTGTTTACTGCCACAGTCTCACAGCTCCAGTGACCCGGGTTCGGTTCTGTTTACTGCCACAGTCTCACAGCTTCATTGACCCAGGTACGGTTCTGTTTACTGCCACAGTCTCACAGCTCCAGTGACCTGGGTTCGGTTCTGTTTACTGCCACAGTCTCACAGCTCCAGTGACCTGGGTTCAGTTCTGTTTACTGCCACAGTCTCACAGCTCCCGTGACCTGGGTTCGGTTCTGTTTACTGCCACAGTCTCACAGCTCCAGTGACCCGGGTTCGGTTCTGTTTTCTGCCACAGTCTCACAGCTCCAGTGACCTGGGTTCGGTTCTGTTTACTGCCACAGTCTCACAGCTCCAGTGACCCGGGTTCAGTTCTGTTTACTGCCACAGTCTCACAGCTCCAGTGTCCCGGGTTCGGTTCTGTTTACTGCCACAGTCTCACAGCTCCAGTGAGCTGGGTTCGGTTCTGTTTACTGCCACAGTCTCACAGCTCCAGTGACCCGGGTTCGGTTTTGTTTACTGCCACAGTCTCACAGCTCCAGTGACCCGGGTTCAGTTCTGTTTACTGCCACAGTCTCACAGCTCCAGTGACCTGGGTTCGGTTCTGTTTACGGCCACAGTCTCACAGCTCCAGTGACCTGGGTTCGGTTCTGTTTACTGCCACAGTCTCACAGCTCCAGTGACCTGGGTTCGGTTCTGTTTACTGCCACAGTCTCACAGCTCCAGTGACCCGGGTTAAGTTCTGTTTACTGCCACAGTCTCACAGCTCCAGTGTCCCGGGTTCGGTTCTGTTTACTGCCACAGTCTCACAGCTCCAGTGACCTGGGTTCGGTTCTGTTTACTGCCACAGTCTCACAGCTCCAGTGACCTGGGTTCGGTTCTGTTTACTGCCACAGTCTCACAGCTCCAGTGACCCGGTTTCAGTTCTGTTTACTGCCACAGTCTCACAGCTCCAGTGTCCCGGGTTCGGTTCTGTTTACTGCCACAGTCTCACAGCTCCAGTGTCCCGGGTTCGGTTCTGTTTACTGCGACAGTCTCACAGCTCCAGTGTCCCGGGTTCGGTTCTGTTTACTGCCACAGTCTCACAGCTCCAGTGACCTGGGTTCGGTTCTGTTTACTGCCACAGTCTCACAGCTCCAGTGACCTGGGTTCAGTTCTGTTTACTGCCACAGCCTCACAGCTCCAGTGACCTGGGTTCGGTTCTGTTTACTGCCACAGTCTCACAGCTCCAGTGACCTGGGTTCAGTTCTGTTTACTGCCACAGCCTCACAGCTCCAGTGACCTGGGTTCAGTTCTGTTTACTGCCACAGCCTCACAGCTCCAGTGACCTGGGTTCGGTTCTGTTTACTGCCACAGTCTCACAGCTCCAGTGACCTGGGTTCGGTTCTGTTTACTGCCACAGTCTCACAGCTCCAGTGACCTGGGTTCGGTTCTGTTTACTGCCACAGTCTCACAGCTCCAGTGACCTGGGTTCAGTTCTGTTTACTGCCACAGCCTCACAGCTCCAGTGACCCGGGTTCGGTTCTGTTTACTGCCACAGTCTCACAGCTCCAGTGACCCGGGTTCGGTTCTGTTTACTGCCACAGTCTCACAGCTCCAGTGACCCGGGTTCGGTTCTGTTTACTGCCACAGTCTCACAGCTCCAGTGACCTGGGTTCGGTTCTGTTTACTGCCACAGTCTCACAGCTCCAGTGTCCCTGGTTCGGTTCTGTTTACTGCCACAGTCTCACAGCTCCAGTGACCCGGGTTCAGTTCTGTTTACTGCCACAGTCTCACAGCTCCAGTGACATGGGTTTGGTTCTGTTTACTGCCACAGTCTCACAGCTCCAGTGACCCGGGTTCGGTTCTGTTTACTGCCACAGTCTCACAGCTCCAGTGACCTGGGTTCGGTTCTGTTTACTGCCACAGTCTCACAGCTCCAGTGACCTGGGTTCGGTTCTGTTTACTGCCACAGTCTCACAGCTTCAGTGACCTGGGTTCAGTTCTGTTTACTGCCACAGTCTCACAGCTCCAGTGTCCCGGGTTCAGTTCTGTTTACTGCCACAGTTTCACAGCTTCAGTGACCCGGGTTCAGTTCTGTTTTTTGCCACAGTCTCACAGCTCCAGTGACCCGGGTTCAGTTCTGTTTACTGCCACAGTCTCACAGCTCCAGTGTCCTGGGTTCAGTTCTGTTTACTGCCACAGTCTCACAACTCCAGTGTCCCGGGTTCGGTTCTGTTTACTGCCACAGTCTCACAGCTCCAGTGACCTGGGTTCGGTTCTGTTTACTGCCACAGCCTCACAGCTCCAGTGACATGGGTTCGGTTCTGTTTACTGCCACAGTCTCACAGCTCCAGTGACCCGGGTTCGGTTCTGTTTACTGCCACAGTCTCACAGCTCCAGTGACCTGGGTTCGGTTCTGTTTACTGCCACAGTCTCACAGCTCCAGTGACCTGGGTTCGGTTCTGTTTACTGCCACAGTCTCACAGCTCCAGTGACCTGGGTTCGGTTCTGTTTACTGCCACAGTCTCACAGCTCCAGTGACCTGGGTTCGGTTCTGTTTACTGCCACAGTCTCACAGCTCCAGTGACCTGGGTTCGGTTCTGTTTACTGCCACAGTCTCACAGCTCCAGTGACCTGGGTTCGGTTCTGTTTACTGCCACAGTCTCACAGCTCCAGTGACCTGGGTTCGGTTCTGTTTACTGCCACAGTCTCACAGCTCCAGTGACCTGGGTTCGGTTCTGTTTACTGCCACAGTCTCACAGCTCCAGTGTCCCGGGTTCGGTTCTGTTTACTGCCACAGTCTCACAGCTCCAGTGACCTGGGTTCGGTTCTGTTTACTGTCACAGTCTCACAGCTCCGGTGACCCGGGTTCGGTTCCGTTTACTGCCACAGTCTCACAGCTCCAGTGTCCCGGGTTCGGTTCTGTTTACTGCCACAGTCTCACAGCTCCAGTGACCTGGGTTCGTTTCTGTTTACTGCCACAGTCTCACAGCTCCAGTGACCCGGGTTCAGTTCTGTTTACTGCCACAGTCTCACAGCTCCAGTGACCTGGGTTCGGTTCTGTTTACTGCCACAGTCTCACAGCTCCAGTGACCTGGGTTCGGTTCTGTTTACTGCCACAGTCTCACAGCTCCAGTGACCTGGGTTCGGTTCTGTTTACTGCCACAGTCTCACAGCTCCAGTGACCTGGGTTCGGTTCTGTTTACTGCCACAGTCTCACAGCTCCAGTGACCTGGGTTCGGTTCTGTTTACTGCCACAGTCTCACAGCTCCAGTGACCTGGGTTCGGTTCTGTTTACTGCCACAGTCTCACAGCTCCAGTGACCTGGGTTCGGTTCTGTTTACTGCCACAGTCTCACAGCTCCAGTGACCTGGGTTCGGTTCTGTTTACTGCCACAGTCTCACAGCTCCAGTGTCCCGGGTTCGGTTCTGTTTACTGCCACAGTCTCACAGCTCCAGTGACCCGGGTTCAGTTCTGTTTACTGCCACAGTCTCACAGCTCCAGTGACCTGGGTTCGGTTCTGTTTACTGCCACAGTCTCACAGCTCCAGTGACCTGGGTTCAGTTCTGTTTACTGCCACAGTCTCACAGCTCCCGTGACCTGGGTTCGGTTCTGTTTACTGCCACAGTCTCACAGCTCCAGTGACCCGGGTTCGGTTCTGTTTTCTGCCACAGTCTCACAGCTCCAGTGACCTGGGTTCGGTTCTGTTTACTGCCACAGTCTCACAGCTCCAGTGACCCGGGTTCAGTTCTGTTTACTGCCACAGTCTCACAGCTCCAGTGTCCCGGGTTCGGTTCTGTTTACTGCCACAGTCTCACAGCTCCAGTGAGCTGGGTTCGGTTCTGTTTACTGCCACAGTCTCACAGCTCCAGTGACCCGGGTTCGGTTTTGTTTACTGCCACAGTCTCACAGCTCCAGTGACCCGGGTTCAGTTCTGTTTACTGCCACAGTCTCACAGCTCCAGTGACCTGGGTTCGGTTCTGTTTACGGCCACAGTCTCACAGCTCCAGTGACCTGGGTTCGGTTCTGTTTACTGCCACAGTCTCACAGCTCCAGTGACCTGGGTTCGGTTCTGTTTACTGCCACAGTCTCACAGCTCCAGTGACCCGGGTTAAGTTCTGTTTACTGCCACAGTCTCACAGCTCCAGTGTCCCGGGTTCGGTTCTGTTTACTGCCACAGTCTCACAGCTCCAGTGACCTGGGTTCGGTTCTGTTTACTGCCACAGTCTCACAGCTCCAGTGACCTGGGTTCGGTTCTGTTTACTGCCACAGTCTCACAGCTCCAGTGACCCGGTTTCAGTTCTGTTTACTGCCACAGTCTCACAGCTCCAGTGTCCCGGGTTCGGTTCTGTTTACTGCCACAGTCTCACAGCTCCAGTGTCCCGGGTTCGGTTCTGTTTACTGCGACAGTCTCACAGCTCCAGTGTCCCGGGTTCGGTTCTGTTTACTGCCACAGTCTCACAGCTCCAGTGACCTGGGTTCGGTTCTGTTTACTGCCACAGTCTCACAGCTCCAGTGACCTGGGTTCAGTTCTGTTTACTGCCACAGCCTCACAGCTCCAGTGACCTGGGTTCGGTTCTGTTTACTGCCACAGTCTCACAGCTCCAGTGACCTGGGTTCAGTTCTGTTTACTGCCACAGCCTCACAGCTCCAGTGACCTGGGTTCAGTTCTGTTTACTGCCACAGTCTCACAGCTCCAGTGACCTGGGTTCGGTTCTGTTTACTGCCACAGTCTCACAGCTCCAGTGACCTGGGTTCGGTTCTGTTTACTGCCACAGTCTCACAGCTCCAGTGACCTGGGTTCAGTTCTGTTTACTGCCACAGCCTCACAGCTCCAGTGACCCGGGTTCGGTTCTGTTTACTGCCACAGTCTCACAGCTCCAGTGACCCGGGTTCGGTTCTGTTTACTGCCACAGTCTCACAGCTCCAGTGACCCGGGTTCGGTTCTGTTTACTGCCACAGTCTCACAGCTCCAGTGACCTGGGTTCGGTTCTGTTTACTGCCACAGTCTCACAGCTCCAGTGTCCCTGGTTCGGTTCTGTTTACTGCCACAGTCTCACAGCTCCAGTGACCCGGGTTCAGTTCTGTTTACTGCCACAGTCTCACAGCTCCAGTGACCCGGGTTCGGTTCTGTTTACTGCCACAGTCTCACAGCTCCAGTGACCTGGGTTCGGTTCTGTTTACTGCCACAGTCTCACAGCTCCAGTGACCTGGGTTCGGTTCTGTTTACTGCCACAGTCTCACAGCTTCAGTGACCTGGGTTCAGTTCTGTTTACTGCCACAGTCTCACAGCTCCAGTGTCCCGGGTTCAGTTCTGTTTACTGCCACAGTTTCACAGCTTCAGTGACCCGGGTTCAGTTCTGTTTTTTGCCACAGTCTCACAGCTCCAGTGACCCGGGTTCAGTTCTGTTTACTGCCACAGTCTCACAGCTCCAGTGTCCTGGGTTCAGTTCTGTTTACTGCCACAGTCTCACAACTCCAGTGTCCCGGGTTCGGTTCTGTTTACTGCCACAGTCTCACAGCTCCAGTGACCTGGGTTCGGTTCTGTTTACTGCCACAGCCTCACAGCTCCAGTGACATGGGTTCGGTTCTGTTTACTGCCACAGTCTCACAGCTCCAGTGACCCGGGTTCGGTTCTGTTTACTGCCACAGTCTCACAGCTCCAGTGACCTGGGTTCGGTTCTGTTTACTGCCACAGTCTCACAGCTCCAGTGACCTGGGTTCGGTTCTGTTTACTGCCACAGTCTCACAGCTCCAGTGACCTGGGTTCGGTTCTGTTTACTGCCACAGTCTCACAGCTCCAGTGACCTGGGTTCGGTTCTGTTTACTGCCACAGTCTCACAGCTCCAGTGACCTGGGTTCGGTTCTGTTTACTGCCACAGTCTCACAGCTCCAGTGACCTGGGTTCGGTTCTGTTTACTGCCACAGTCTCACAGCTCCAGTGACCTGGGTTCGGTTCTGTTTACTGCCACAGTCTCACAGCTCCAGTGACCTGGGTTCGGTTCTGTTTACTGCCACAGTCTCACAGCTCCAGTGTCCCGGGTTCGGTTCTGTTTACTGCCACAGTCTCACAGCTCCAGTGACCTGGGTTCGGTTCTGTTTACTGTCACAGTCTCACAGCTCCGGTGACCCGGGTTCGGTTCCGTTTACTGCCACAGTCTCACAGCTCCAGTGTCCCGGGTTCGGTTCTGTTTACTGCCACAGTCTCACAGCTCCAGTGACCTGGGTTCGTTTCTGTTTACTGCCACAGTCTCACAGCTCCAGTGACCCGGGTTCAGTTCTGTTTACTGCCACAGTCTCACAGCTCCAGTGACCTGGGTTCGGTTCTGTTTACTGCCACAGTCTCACAGCTCCAGTGACCTGGGTTCGGTTCTGTTTACTGCCACAGTCTCACAGCTCCAGTGACCTGGGTTCGGTTCTGTTTACTGCCACAGTCTCACAGCTCCAGTGACCTGGGTTCGGTTCTGTTTACTGCCACAGTCTCACAGCTCCAGTGACCTGGGTTCGGTTCTGTTTACTGCCACAGTCTCACAGCTCCAGTGACCTGGGTTCGGTTCTGTTTACTGCCACAGTCTCACAGCTCCAGTGACCTGGGTTCGGTTCTGTTTACTGCCACAGTCTCACAGCTCCAGTGACCTGGGTTCGGTTCTGTTTACTGCCACAGTCTCACAGCTCCAGTGTCCCGGGTTCGGTTCTGTTTACTGCCACAGTCTCACAGCTCCAGTGACCCGGGTTCAGTTCTGTTTACTGCCACAGTCTCACAGCTCCAGTGACCTGGGTTCGGTTCTGTTTACTGCCACAGTCTCACAGCTCCAGTGACCTGGGTTCGGTTCTGTTTACTGCCACAGTCTCACAGCTCCAGTGACCTGGGTTCAGTTCTGTTTACTGCCACAGTCTCACAGCTCCAGTGACCTGGGTTCGGTTCTGTTTACTGCCACAGTCTCACAGCTCCAGTGACCTGGGTTCGGTTCTGTTTACTGCCACAGTCTCACAGCTCCAGTGACCTGGGTTCGGTTCTGTTTACTGCCACAGCCTCACAGCTCCAGTGACCTGGGTTCGGTTCTGTTTACTGCCACAGTCTCACAGCTCCAGTGTCCCGGGTTCGGTTCTGTTTACTGCCACAGTCTCACAGCTCCAGTGACCTGGGTTCGGTTCTGTTTACTGCCACAGTCTCACAGCTCCAGTGACCTGGGTTCGGTTCTGTTTACTGCCACAGCCTCACAGCTCCAGTGTCCCGGGTTATGTTCTGTTTACTGCCACAGTCTCACAGCTCCAGTGACCTGGGTTCGGGTCTGTTTACTGCCACAGTCTCACAGCTCCAGTGACCTGGGTTCGGTTCTGTTTACTGCCACAGTCTCACAGCTCCAGTGACCCGGGTTCGGTTCTGTTTACTGCCACAGTCTCACAGCTCCAGTGTCCCGGGTTCGGTTCTGTTTACTGCCACAGTCTCACAGCTCCAGTGACCCGGGTTCGGTTCTGTTCACTGCCACAGCCTCACAGCTCCAGTGACCCGGGTTCGGTTCTGTTTGCTGCCACAGTCTCACAGCTCCAGTGTCCCGGGTTCGGTTCTGTTTACTGCCACAGTCTCACAGCTCCAGTGACCTGGGTTCGGTTCTGTTTACTGCCACAGTCTCACAGCTCCAGTGACCTGGGTTCGGTTCTGTTTACTGCCACAGCCTCACAGCTCCAGTGTCCCGGGTTCGGTTCTGTTTACTGCCACAGTCTCACAGCTCCAGTGTCCCGGGTTCAGTTCCTTTTACTGCCACAGTCTCACAGCTCCAGTGACCTGGGTTCGGTTCTGTTTACTGCCACAGTCTCACAGCTCCAGTGACCTGGGTTCGGTTCTGTTTACTGCCACAGTCTCACAGCTCCAGTGACCCGGGTTCGGTTCTGTTTACTGCCACAGTCTCACAGCTCCAGTGACCCGGGTTCGGTTCTGTTTACTGCCACAGTCTCACAGCTCCAGTGACCTGGGTTCAGTTCTGTTTACTGCCACAGTCTCACAGCTCCAGTGACCTGGGTTCAGTTCTGTTTACTGCCACAGTCTCACAGCTCCAGTGACCTGGGTTCGGTTCTGTTTACTGCCACAGTCTCACAGCTCCCGTGACCTGGGTTCGGTTCTGTTTACTGCCACAGTCTCACAGCTCCAGTGACCTGGGTTCGGTTCTGTTTACTGCCACAGTCTCACAGCTCCAGTGACCCGGGTTCAGTTCTGTTTACTGCCACAGTCTCACAGCTCCAGTGACCCGGGTTCGGTTCTGTTTACTGCCACAGTCTCACAGCTCCAGTGTCCCGGGTTCGGTTCTGTTTACTGCCACAGTCTCACAGCTCCAGTGTCCCGGGTTCGGTTCTGTTCACTGCCACAGTCTCACAGCTTCAGTGACCTGGGTTCGGTTCTGTTTACTGCCACAGTCTCACAGCTCCAGTGTCCCGGGTTCGGTTCTGGGGACTGCCGCAGCCTCACAGCTCCAGTGACCTGGGTTCGGTTCTGTTTACTGCCACAGTCTCACAGCTTCAGTGACCTGGGTTCGGTTCTGGGGACAGCCACAGCCTCACAGCTCCAGTGTCCTGGGTTCGGTTCTGTTTTTTGCCACAGTCTCACAGCTTCAGTGACCCGGGTTCGGTTCTGTTTACTGCTACAGCCTCACAGCTCCAGTGACCCGGGTTCAGTTCTGTTTACTGCCACAGTCTCACAGCTCCAGTGACCTGGGTTCGGTTCTGTTTACTGCCACAGTCTCACAGCTCCAGTGACCTGGGTTCAGTTCTGTTTACTGCCACAGTCTCACAGCTCCAGTGATCCGGGTTCGGTTCGGTTTACTGCCACAGTCTCACAGCTCCAGTGACCCGGGTTCGGTTCTGTTTACTGCCACAGTCTCACAGCTCCAGTGACCCGGGTTCGGTTCTGTTCACTGCCACAGCCTCACAGCTCCAGTGACCCGGGTTCGGTTCTGTTTACTGCCACAGTCTCACAGCTCCAGTGTCCCGGTTTCGGTTCTGTTTACTGCCACAGTCTCACAGCTCCAGTGACCTGGGTTCGGTTCTGTTTACTGCCACAGTCTCACAGCTCCAGTGACCTGGGTTCGGTTCTGTTTACTGCCACAGCCTCACAGCTCCAGTGTCCCGGGTTCGGTTCTGTTTACTGCCACAGTCTCACAGCTCCAGTGTCCCGGGTTCAGTTCCTTTTACTGCCACAGTCTCACAGCTCCAGTGACCTGGGTTCGGTTCTGTTTACTGCCACAGTCTCACAGCTCCAGTGACCTGGGTTCGGTTCTGTTTACTGCCACAGTCTCACAGCTCCAGTGACCCGGGTTCGGTTCTGTTTACTGCCACAGTCTCACAGCTCCAGTGACCCGGGTTCGGTTCTGTTTACTGCCACAGTCTCACAGCTCCAGTGACCTGGGTTCAGTTCTGTTTACTGCCAGAGTCTCACAGCTCCAGTGACCTGGGTTCAGTTCTGTTTACTGCCACAGTCTCACAGCTCCAGTGACCTGGGTTCGGTTCTGTTTACTGCCACAGTCTCACAGCTCCCGTGACCTGGGTTCGGTTCTGTTTACTGCCACAGTCTCACAGCTCCAGTGACCTGGGTTCGGTTCTGTTTACTGCCACAGTCTCACAGCTCCAGTGACCCGGGTTCAGTTCTGTTTACTGCCACAGTCTCACAGCTCCAGTGACCCGGGTTCGGTTCTGTTTACTGCCACAGTCTCACAGCTCCAGTGTCCCGGGTTCGGTTCTGTTTACTGCCACAGTCTCACAGCTCCAGTGTCCCGGGTTCGGTTCTGTTCACTGCCACAGTCTCACAGCTTCAGTGACCTGGGTTCGGTTCTGTTTACTGCCACAGTCTCACAGCTCCAGTGTCCCGGGTTCGGTTCTGGGGACTGCCGCAGCCTCACAGCTCCAGTGACCTGGGTTCGGTTCTGTTTACTGCCACAGTCTCACAGCTTCAGTGACCTGGGTTCGGTTCTGGGGACAGCCACAGCCTCACAGCTCCAGTGTCCTGGGTTCGGTTCTGTTTTTTGCCACAGTCTCACAGCTTCAGTGACCCGGGTTCGGTTCTGTTTACTGCTACAGCCTCACAGCTCCAGTGACCCGGGTTCAGTTCTGTTTACTGCCACAGTCTCACAGCTCCAGTGACCTGGGTTCGGTTCTGTTTACTGCCACAGTCTCACAGCTCCAGTGACCTGGGTTCAGTTCTGTTTACTGCCACAGTCTCACAGCTCCAGTGATCCGGGTTCGGTTCGGTTTACTGCCACAGTCTCACAGCTCCAGTGACCCGGGTTCGGTTCTGTTTACTGCCACAGTCTCACAGCTCCAGTGTCCCGGGTTCGGTTCTGTTTACTGCCACAGTCTCACAGCTCCAGTGACCCGGGTTCGGTTCTGTTTACTGCCACAGTCTCACAGCTCCAGTGACATGGGTTCGGTTCTGTTTACTGCCACAGTCTCACAGCTCCAGTGACCCGGGTTCGGTTCTGTTTACTGCCACAGTCTCACAGCTTCAGTGACCTGGGTTCAGTTCTGTTTACTGCCACAGTTTCACAGCTTCAGTGACCCGGGTTCAGTTCTGTTTACTGCCACAGTCTCACAGCTCCAGTGACCCGGGTTCTGTTCTGTTTACTGCCACAGTCTCACAGCTTCAGTGACCTGGGTTCAGTTCTGTTTACTGCCACAGCCTCACAGCTCCAGTGACATGGGTTCGGTTCTGTTTACTGCCACAGTCTCACAGCTCCAGTGACCCGGGTTCGGTTCTGTTTACTGCCACAGTCTCACAGCTCCAGTGTCCCGGGTTCGGTTCTGTTTACTGCCACAGTCTCACAGCTCCAGTGACCCGGGTTCGGTTCTGTTTACTGCCACAGCCTCACAGCTCCAGTGACATGGGTTCGGTTCTGTTTACTGCCACAGTCTCACAGCTCCAGTGACCCGGGTTCGGTTCTGTTTACTGCCACAGTCTCACAGCTCCAGTGACCTGGGTTCGGTTCTGTTTACTGCCACAGTCTCACAGCTCCAGTGACCTGGGTTCGGTTCTGTTTACTGCCACAGTCTCACAGCTCCCGTGACCTGGGTTCGGTTCTGTTTACTGCCACAGTCTCACAGCTCCAGTGACCTGGGTTCGGTTCTGTTTACTGCCACAGTCTCACAGCTCCAGTGACCTGGGTTCGGTTCTGTTTACTGCCACAGTCTCACAGCTCCAGTGACCCGGGTTCAGTTCTGTTTACTGCCACAGTCTCACAGCTCCAGTGTCCCGGGTTCGGTTCTGTTTACTGCCACAGTCTCACAGCTCCAGTGACCTGGGTTCGGTTCTGTTTACTGCCACAGTCTCACAGCTCCAGTGACCTGGGTTCGGTTCTGTTTACTGCCACAGTCTCACAGCTCCAGTGACCCTGGTTCGGTTCTGTTTACTGCCACAGTCTCACAGCTCCAGTGTCCCGGGTTCGGTTCTGTTTACTGCCACAGTCTCACAGCTCCAGTGACCTGGGTTCGGTTCTGGGGACTGCCACAGTCTCACAGCTCCAGTGACCTGGGTTCGGTTCTGTTTACTGCCACAGTCTCACAGCTCCAGTGACCCGGGTTCGGTTCTGTTTACTGCCACAGTCTCACAGCTCCAGTGTCCCGGGTTCGGTTCTGGGGACTGCCACAGTCTCACAGCTCCAGTGACCCGGGTTCGGTTCTGTTTACTGCCACAGTCTCACAGCTCCAGTGTCCTGGGTTCAGTTCTGTTTACTGCCACAGTCTCACAGCTCCAGTGACCCGGGTTCGGTTCTGTTTACTGCCACAGTCTCACAGCTCCAGTGTCCCGGGTTCGGTTCTGTTTACTGCCACAGTCTCACAGCTCCAGTGTCCCGGGTTCGGTTCTGTTTACTGCCACAGCCTCACAGCTCCAGTGTCCTGGGTTCGGTTCTGGGGACTTCCACAGTCTCACAACTCCAGTGTCCCGGGTTCGGTTCTGTTTACTGCCACAGTCTTACAGCTCCAGTGACCTGGGTTCGGTTCTGTTTACTGCCACAGTCTCACAGCTCCAGTGACCTGGGTTCGGTTCTGTTTACTGCCACAGTCTCACAGCTCCAGTGTTCCGGGTTCGGTTCTGTTCACTGCCACAGTCTCACAGCTTCAGTGACCTGGGTTCGGTTCTGTTTACTGCCACAGTCTCACAGCTCCAGTGTCCCGGGTTCGGTTCTGGGGAGTGCCACAGCCTCACAGCTCCAGTGACCTGGGTTCGGTTCTGTTTACTGCCACAGTCTCACAGCTTCAGTGACCTGGGTTCGGTTCTGGGGACAGCCACAGCCTCACAGCTCCAGTGTCCTGGGTTCGGTTCCGTTTTTTGCCACAGTCTCACAGCTTCAGTGACCCGGGTTCGGTTCTGTTTACTGCCACAGCCTCACAGCTCCAGTGTCCTGGGTTCGGTTCTGTTTACTGCCACAGTCTCACAGCTCCAGTGTCCCGGGTTCGGTTCTGTTTACTGCCACAGTCTCACAGCTCCAGTGTCCCGGGTTCGGTTCTGTTTACTGCCACAGTCTCACAGCTCCAGTGACCTGGGTTCGGTTCTGTTTACTGCCACAGTCTCACAGCTCCAGTGACCTGGGTTCGGTTCTGTTTACTGCCACAGCCTCACAGCTCCAGTGACCCGGGTTCAGTTCTGTTTACTGCCACAGTCTCACAGCTCCAGTGTCCCGGGTTCAGTTCTGTTTACTGCCACAGTCTCACAGCTCCAGTGACCTGGGTTCGGTTCTGTTTACTGCCACAGTCTCACAGCTCCAGTGACCTGGGTTCGGTTCTGTTTACTGCCACAGTCTCACAGCTCCAGTGACCCGGGTTCGGTTCTGTTTACTGCCACAGTCTCACAGCTCCAGTGACCCGGGTTCGGTTCTGTTTACTGCCACAGTCTCACAGCTCCAGTGACCTGGGTTCAGTTCTGTTTACTGCCACAGTCTCACAGCTCCAGTGACCTGGGTTCAGTTCTGTTTACTGCCACAGTCTCACAGCTCCAGTGACCTGGGTTCGGTTCTGTTTACTGCCACAGTCTCACAGCTCCCGTGACCTGGGTTCGGTTCTGTTTACTGCCACAGTCTCACAGCTCCAGTGACCTGGGTTCGGTTCTGTTTACTGCCACAGTCTCACAGCTCCAGTGACCCGGGTTCAGTTCTGTTTACTGCCACAGTCTCACAGCTCCAGTGACCCGGGTTCGGTTCTGTTTACTGCCACAGTCTCACAGCTCCAGTGTCCCGGGTTCGGTTCTGTTTACTGCCACAGTCTCACAGCTCCAGTGTCCCGGGTTCGGTTCTGTTCACTGCCACAGTCTCACAGCTTCAGTGACCTGGGTTCGGTTCTGTTTACTGCCACAGTCTCACAGCTCCAGTGTCCCGGGTTCGGTTCTGGGGACTGCCGCAGCCTCACAGCTCCAGTGACCTGGGTTCGGTTCTGTTTACTGCCACAGTCTCACAGCTTCAGTGACCTGGGTTCGGTTCTGGGGACAGCCACAGCCTCACAGCTCCAGTGTCCTGGGTTCGGTTCTGTTTTTTGCCACAGTCTCACAGCTTCAGTGACCCGGGTTCGGTTCTGTTTACTGCCACAGCCTCACAGCTCCAGTGACCCGGGTTCAGTTCTGTTTACTGCCACAGTCTCACAGCTCCAGTGACCTGGGTTCGGTTCTGTTTACTGCCACAGTCTCACAGCTCCAGTGACCCGGGTTCGGTTCTGTTTACTGCCACAGTCTCACAGCTCCAGTGTCCCGGGTTCGGTTCTGTTTACTGCCACAGTCTCACAGCTCCAGTGACCCGGGTTCGGTTCTGTTTACTGCCACAGCCTCACAGCTCCAGTGACATGGGTTCGGTTCTGTTTACTGCCACAGTCTCACAGCTCCCGTGACCTGGGTTCGGTTCTGTTTACTGCCACAGTCTCACAGCTCCAGTGACCTGGGTTCGGTTCTGTTTACTGCCACAGTCTCACAGCTCCAGTGACCTGGGTTCGGTTCTGTTTACTGCCACCGTCTCACAGCTCCAGTGACCCGGGTTCAGTTCTGTTTACTGCCACAGTCTCACAGCTCCAGTGTCCCGGGTTCGGTTCTGTTTACTGCCACAGTCTCACAGCTCCAGTGACCTGGGTTCGGTTCTGTTTACTGCCACAGTCTCACAGCTCCAGTGACCTGGGTTCGGTTCTGTTTACTGCCACAGTCTCACAGCTCCAGTGACCCTGGTTCGGTTCTGTTTACTGCCACAGTCTCACAGCTCCAGTGTCCCGGGTTCGGTTCTGTTTACGGCCACAGTCTCACAGCTCCAGTGACCTGGGTTCGGTTCTGGGGACTGCCACAGTCTCACAGCTCCAGTGACCTGGGTTCGGTTCTGTTTACTGCCACAGTCTCACAGCTCCAGTGACCCGGGTTCGGTTCTGTTTACTGCCACAGTCTCACAGCTCCAGTGTCCCGGGTTCGGTTCTGGGGACTGCCACAGTCTCACAGCTCCAGTGTCCTGGGTTCAGTTCTGTTTACTGCCACAGTCTCACAGCTCCAGTGACCCGGGTTCGGTTCTGTTTACTGCCACAGTCTCACAGCTCCAGTGTCCCGGGTTCGGTTCTGTTTACTGCCACAGTCTCACAGCTCCAGTGTCCCGGGTTCGGTTCTGTTTACTGCCACAGCCTCACAGCTCCAGTTTCCTGGGTTCGGTTCTGGGGACTGCCACAGTCTCACAACTCCAGTGTCCCGGGTTCGGTTCTGTTTACTGCCACAGTCTTACAGCTCCAGTGACCTGGGTTCGGTTCTGTTTACTGCCACAGTCTCACAGCTCCAGTGACCTGGGTTCGGTTCTGTTTACTGCCACAGTCTCACAGCTCCAGTGTTCCGGGTTCGGTTCTGTTCACTGCCACAGTCTCACAGCTTCAGTGACCTGGGTTCGGTTCTGTTTACTGCCACCGTCTCACAGCTCCAGTGTCCCGGGTTCGGTTCTGGGGAGTGCCACAGCCTCACAGCTCCAGTGACCTGGGTTCGGTTCTGTTTACTGCCACAGTCTCACAGCTTCAGTGACCTGGGTTCGGTTCTGGGGACAGCCACAGCCTCACAGCTCCAGTGTCCTGGGTTCGGTTCCGTTTTTTGCCACAGTCTCACAGCTCCAGTGACCCGGGTTCGGTTCTGTTTACTGCCACAGCCTCACAGCTCCAGTGTCCTGGGTTCGGTTCTGTTTACTGCCACAGTCTCACAGCTCCAGTGTCCCGGGTTCGGTTCTGTTTACTGCCACAGTCTCACAGCTCCAGTGTCCCGGGTTCGGTTCTGTTTACTGCCACAGTCTCACAGCTCCAGTGACCTGGGTTCGGTTCTGTTTACTGCCACAGTCTCACAGCTCCAGTGACCTGGGTTCGGTTCTGTTTACTGCCACAGCCTCACAGCTCCAGTGACCCGGGTTCAGTTCTGTTTACTGCCACAGTCTCACAGCTCCAGTGTCCCGGGTTCAGTTCTGTTTACTGCCACAGTCTCACAGCTCCAGTGACCTGGGTTCGGTTCTGTTTACTGCCACAGTCTCACAGCTCCAGTGACCTGGGTTCGGTTCTGTTTACTGCCACAGTCTCACAGCTCCAGTGACCCGGGTTCGGTTCTGTTTACTGCCACAGTCTCACAGCTCCAGTGACCCGGGTTCGGTTCTGTTTACTGCCACAGTCTCACAGCTCCAGTGACCCGGGTTCAGTTCTGTTTACTGCCACAGTCTCACAGCTCCCGTGACCTGGGTTCGGTTCTGTTTACTGCCACAGTCTCACAGCTCCAGTGACCTGGGTTCGGTTCTGTTTACTGCCACAGTCTCACAGCTCCAGTGACCCGGGTTCAGTTCTGTTTACTGCCACAGTCTCACAGCTCCAGTGACCCGGGTTCGGTTCTGTTTACTGCCACAGTCTCACAGCTCCAGTGTCCCGGGTTCGGTTCTGTTTACTGCCACAGTCTCACAGCTCCAGTGTCCCGGGTTCGGTTCTGTTCACTGCCACAGTCTCACAGCTTCAGTGACCTGGGTTCGGTTCTGTTTACTGCCACAGTCTCACAGCTCCAGTGTCCCGGGTTCGGTTCTGGGGACTGCCGCAGCCTCACAGCTCCAGTGACCTGGGTTCGGTTCTGTTTACTGCCACAGTCTCACAGCTTCAGTGACCTGGGTTCGGTTCTGGGGACAGCCACAGCCTCACAGCTCCAGTGTCCTGGGTTCGGTTCTGTTTTTTGCCACAGTCTCACAGCTTCAGTGACCCGGGTTCGGTTCTGTTTACTGCCACAGCCTCACAGCTCCAGTGACCCGGGTTCAGTTCTGTTTACTGCCACAGTCTCACAGCTCCAGTGACCTGGGTTCGGTACTGTTTACTGCCACAGTCTCACAGCTCCAGTGACCTGGGTTCAGTTCTGTTTACTGCCACAGTCTCACAGCTCCAGTGATCCGGGTTCGGTTCGGTTTACTGCCACAGTCTCACAGTTCCAGTGACCCGGGTTCGGTTCTGTTTACTGCCACAGTCTCACAGCTCCAGTGTCCCGGGTTCGGTTCTGTTTACTGCCACAGTCTCACAGCTCCAGTGACCCGGGTTCGGTTCTGTTTACTGCCACAGTCTCACAGCTCCAGTGACATGGGTTCGGTTCTGTTTACTGCCACAGTCTCACAGCTCCAGTGACCCGGGTTCGGTTCTGTTTACTGCCACAGTCTCACAGCTTCAGTGACCTGGGTTCAGTTCTGTTTACTGCCACAGTTTCACAGCTTCAGTGACCCGGGTTCAGTTCTATTTACTGCCACAGTCTCACAGCTCCAGTGACCCGGGTTCTGTTCTGTTTACTGCCACAGTCTCACAGCTCCAGTGACCTGGGTTCAGTTCTGTTTACTGCCACAGCCTCACAGCTCCAGTGACCCGGGTTCTGTTCTGTTTACTGCCACAGTCTCACAGCTTCAGTGACCTGGGTTCAGTTCTGTTTACTGCCACAGCCTCACAGCTCCAGTGACATGGGTTCGGTTCTGTTTACTGCCACAGTCTCACAGCTCCAGTGACCCGGGTTCGGTTCTGTTTACTGCCACAGTCTCACAGCTCCAGTGTCCCGGGTTCGGTTCTGTTTACTGCCACAGTCTCACAGCTCCAGTGACCCGGGTTCGGTTCTGTTTACTGCCACAGCCTCACAGCTCCAGTGACATGGGTTCGGTTCTGTTTACTGCCACAGTCTCACAGCTCCAGTGACCCGGGTTCGGTTCTGTTTACTGCCACTGTCTCACAGCTCCAGTGACCTGGGTTCGGTTCTGTTTACTGCCACAGTCTCACAGCTCCAGTGACCTGGGTTCGGTTCTGTTTACTGCCACAGTCTCACAGCTCCCGTGACCTGGGTTGGGTTCTGTTTACTGCCACAGTCTCACAGCTCCAGTGACCTGGGTTCGGTTCTGTTTACTGCCACAGTCTCACAGCTCCAGTGACCTGGGTTCGGTTCTGTTTACTGCCACAGTCTCACAGCTCCAGTGACCCGGGTTCAGTTCTGTTTACTGCCACAGTCTCACAGCTCCAGTGTCCTGGGTTCGGTTCTGTTTACTGCCACAGTCTCACAGCTCCAGTGACCTGGGTTCGGTTCTGTTTACTGCCACAGTCTCACAGCTCTAGTGACCTGGGTTCGGTTCTGTTTACTGCCACAGTCTCAAGCTCCAGTGACCCTGGTTCGGTTCTGTTTACTGCCACAGTCTCACAGCTCCAGTGTCCCGGGTTCGGTTCTGTTTACTGCCACAGTCTCACAGCTCCAGTGACCTGGGTTCGGTTCTGGGGACTGCCACAGTCTCACAGCTCCAGTGACCTGGGTTCGGTTCTGTTTACTGCCACAGTCTCACAGCTCCAGTGACCCGGGTTCGGTTCTGTTTACTGCCACAGTCTCACAGCTCCAGTGACCCGGGTTCAGTTCTGTTTACTGCCACAGTCTCACAGCTCCCTTGACCTGGGTTCGGTTCTGTTTACTGCCACAGTCTCACAGCTCCAGTGACCTGGGTTCGGTTCTGTTTACTGCCACAGTCTCACAGCTCCAGTGACCCGGGTTCAGTTCTGTTTACTGCCACAGTCTCACAGCTCCAGTGACCCGGGTTCGGTTCTGTTTACTGCCACAGTCTCACAGCTCCAGTGTCCCGGGTTCGGTTCTGTTTACTGCCACAGTCTCACAGCTCCAGTGTCCCGGGTTCGGTTCTGTTCACTGCCACAGTCTCACAGCTTCAGTGACCTGGGTTCGGTTCTGTTTACTGCCACAGTCTCACAGCTCCAGTGTCCCGGGTTCGGTTCTGGGGACTGCCGCAGCCTCACAGCTCCAGTGACCTGGGTTCGGTTCTGTTTACTGCCACAGTCTCACAGCTTCAGTGACCTGGGTTCGGTTCTGGGGACAGCCACAGCCTCACAGCTCCAGTGTCCTGGGTTCGGTTCTGTTTTTTGCCACAGTCTCACAGCTTCAGTGACCCGGGTTCGGTTCTGTTTACTGCCACAGCCTCACAGCTCCAGTGACCCGGGTTCAGTTCTGTTTACTGCCACAGTCTCACAGCTCCAGTGACCTGGGTTCGGTTCTGTTTACTGCCACAGTCTCACAGCTCCAGTGACCTGGGTTCAGTTCTGTTTACTGCCACAGTCTCACAGCTCCAGTGATCCGGGTTCGGTTCGGTTTACTGCCACAGTCTCACAGCTCCAGTGACCCGGGTTCGGTTCTGTTTACTGCCACAGTCTCACAGCTCCAGTGTCCCGGGTTCGGTTCTGTTTACTGCCACAGTCTCACAGCTCCAGTGACCCGGGTTCGGTTCTGTTTACTGCCACAGTCTCACAGCTCCAGTGACATGGGTTCGGTTCTGTTTACTGCCACAGTCTCACAGCTCCAGTGACCCGGGTTCGGTTCTGTTTACTGCCACAGTCTCACAGCTTCAGTGACCTGGGTTCAGTTCTGTTTACTGCCACAGTTTCACAGCTTCAGTGACCCGGGTTCAGTTCTATTTACTGCCACAGTCTCACAGCTCCAGTGACCCGGGTTCTGTTCTGTTTACTGCCACAGTCTCACAGCTTCAGTGACCTGGGTTCAGTTCTGTTTACTGCCACAGCCTCACAGCTCCAGTGACATGGGTTCGGTTCTGTTTACTGCCACAGTCTCACAGCTCCAGTGACCCGGGTTCGGTTCTGTTTACTGCCACAGTCTCACAGCTCCAGTGTCCCGGGTTCGGTTCTGTTTACTGCCACAGTCTCACAGCTCCAGTGACCCGGGTTCGGTTCTGTTTACTGCCACAGCCTCACAGCTCCAGTGACATGGGTTCGGTTCTGTTTACTGCCACAGTCTCACAGCTCCAGTGACCCGGGTTCGGTTCTGTTTACTGCCACAGTCTCACAGCTCCAGTGACCTGGGTTCGGTTCTGTTTACTGCCACAGTCTCACAGCTCCAGTGACCTGGGTTCGGTTCTGTTTACTGCCACAGTCTCACAGCTCCCGTGACCTGGGTTGGGTTCTGTTTACTGCCACAGTCTCACAGCTCCAGTGACCTGGGTTCGGTTCTGTTTACTGCCACAGTCTCACAGCTCCAGTGACCTGGGTTCGGTTCTGTTTACTGCCACAGTCTCACAGCTCCAGTGACCCGGGTTCAGTTCTGTTTACTGCCACAGTCTCACAGCTCCAGTGTCCTGGGTTCGGTTCTGTTTACTGCCACAGTCTCACAGCTCCAGTGACCTGGGTTCGGTTCTGTTTACTGCCACAGTCTCACAGCTCTAGTGACCTGGGTTCGGTTCTGTTTACTGCCACAGTCTCAAGCTCCAGTGACCCTGGTTCGGTTCTGTTTACTGCCACAGTCTCACAGCTCCAGTGTCCCGGGTTCGGTTCTGTTTACTGCCACAGTCTCACAGCTCCAGTGACCTGGGTTCGGTTCTGGGGACTGCCACAGTCTCACAGCTCCAGTGACCTGGGTTCGGTTCTGTTTACTGCCACAGTCTCACAGCTCCAGTGACCCGGGTTCGGTTCTGTTTACTGCCACAGTCTCACAGCTCCAGTGTCCCGGGTTCGGTTCTGGGGACTGCCACAGTCTCACAGCTCCAGTGTCCTGGGTTCAGTTATGTTTACTGCCACAGTCTCACAGCTCCAGTGACCCGGGTTCGGTTCTGTTTACTGCCACAGTCTCACAGCTCCAGTGTCCCGGGTTCGGTTCTGTTTACTGCCACAGTCTCACAGCTCCAGTGTCCCGGGTTCGGTTCTGTTTACTGCCACAGCCTCACAGCTCCAGTGTCCTGGGTTCGGTTCTGGGGACTGCCACAGTCTCACAACTGCAGTGTCCCGGGTTCGGTTCTGTTTACTGCCACAGTCTTACAGCTCCAGTGACCTGGGTTCGGTTCTGTTTACTGCCACAGTCTCACAGCTTCAGTGACCCGGGTTCGGTTCTGTTTACTGCCACAGCCTCACAGCTCCAGTGTCCTGGGTTCGGTTCTGTTTACTGCCACAGTCTCACAGCTCCAGTGACCTGGGTTCGGTTCTGTTTACTGCCACAGTCTCACATCTCCAGTGACCGGGTTCGGTTCTGTTTACTGCCACAGCCTCACAGCTCCAGTGTCCTGGGTTCGGTTCTGTTTACTGCCAAAGTCTCACAGCTCCAGTGACCCGGGTTCGGTTCTGTTTACTGCCACAGTCTCACAGCTCCAGTGACCCGGGTTCGGTTCTGCGTACTGCCACAGTCTCACAGCTCCAGTGACCCGGGTTCGGTTCTGTTTACTGCCACAGTCTCACAGCTCCAGTGACCTGGGTTCGGTTCTGTTTACTGCCACAGTCTCACAACTCCAGTGACCCGGGTTCAGTTCTGTTTACTGCCACAGTCTCACAGCTCCAGTGACATGGGTTCGGTTCTGTTTACTGCCACAGTCTCACAGCTCCAGTGACCCGGTTTCGGTTCTGTTTACTGCCACAGTCTCAGAGCTTCAGTGACCTGGGTTCAGTTCTGTTTACTGCCACAGCCTCACAGCTCCAGTGACCTGGGTTCGGTTCTGTTTACTGCCACAGTCTCACAGCTCCAGTGACCCGGGTTCGGTTCTGTTTACTGCCACAGTCTCACAGCTCCAGTGTCCCGGGTTCGGTTCTGTTTACTGCCACAGTCTCACAGCTCCAGTGACCCGGGTTCGGTTCTGTTTACTGCCACAGTCTCACAGCTCCAGTGACCTGGGTTCGGTTCTGTTTACTGCCACAGTCTCACAGCTCCCGTGACCTGGGTTCGGTTCTGTTTACTGCCACAGTCTCACAGCTCCAGTGACCTGGGTTCGGTTCTGTTTACTGCCACAGTCTCACAGCTCCAGTGACCTGGGTTCGGTTCTGTTTACTGCCACAGTCTCACAGCTCCAGTGACCCGGGTTCAGTTCTGTTTACTGCCACAGTCTCACAGCTCCAGTGTCCCGGGTTCGGTTCTGTTTACTGCCACAGTCTCACAGCTCCAGTGACCTGGGTTCGGTTCTGTTTACTGCCACAGTCTCACAGCTCCAGTGATCCGGGTTAAGTTCTGTTTACTGCCACAGTCTCACAGCTCCAGTGTCCCGGGTTCGGTTCTGTTTACTGCCACAGTCTCACAGCTCCAGTGACCCGGGTTCAGTTCTGTTTACTGCCACAGTCTCACAGCTCCAGTGTCCCGGGTTCGGTTCTGTTTACTGCCACAGCCTCACAGCTCCAGTGACCTGGGTTCAGTTCTGTTTACTGCCACAGTCTCACAGCTCCAGTGACCTGGGTTCGGTTCTGTTTACTGCCACAGTCTCACAGCTCCAGTGACCCGGGTTCGGTTCTGTTTACTGCCACAGTCTCACAGCTCCAGTGACCTGGGTTCGGTTCTGTTTACTGCCACAGTCTCACAGCTCCAGTGTCCCGGGTTCGGTTCTGTTCACTGCCACAGTCTCACAGCTCCAGTGACCTGAGTTCGGTTCTGTTCACTGCCACAGTCTCACAACTCCAGTCACCCGGGTTCGGTTCTGTTTACTGCCACAGTCTCACAGCTCCAGTGACCTGAGTTCGGTTCTGTTTACTGCCACAGCCTCACAGCTCCAGTGTCCCGGGTTCGGTTCTGTTTACTGCCACAGTCTCACAGCTCCAGTGTCCTGGGTTCGGTTCTGGGGACTGCCACAGTCTCACAGCTCCAGTGTCCCGGGTTCGGTTCTGTTTACTGCCACAGTCTCACAGCTCCAGTGTCCCGGGTTCGGTTCTGTTTACTGCCACAGTCTCACAGCTCCAGTGACCCGGGTTCGGTTCTGTTTACTGCCACAGTCTTACAGCTCCAGTGTCCCGGGTTCGGTTCTGTTTACTGCCACAGTCTCACAGCTTCAGTGACCTGAGTTCGGTTCTGTTTTCTGCCACAGTCTCACAGCTCCAGTGTCCCGGGTTCGGTTCTGTTTACTGCCACAGTCTCACAGCTCCAGTGACCTGGGTTCGGTTCTGTTTACTGCCACAGTCTCACAGCTCCAGTGACCCGGGTTCAGTTCTGTTTACTGCCACAGTCTCACAGCTCCAGTGTCCCGGGTTCGGTTCTGTTTACTGCCACAGCCTCACAGCTCCAGTGACCCGGGTTCGGTTCTGTTTACTGCCACAGTCTCACAGCTCCAGTGACCTGGGTTCGGTTCTGTTTACTGCCACAGTCTCACAGCTCCAGTGACCTGGGTTCGGTTCTGTTTACTGCCACAGCCTCACAGCTCCAGTGACCCGGGTTCGGTTCTGTTTACTGCCACAGCCTCACAGCTCCAGTGACCCGGGTTCGGTTCTGTTTACTGCCACAGTCTCACAGCTCCAGTGTCCCGGGTTCGGTTCTGTTTACTGCCACAGTCTCACAGCTCCAGTGACCTGGGTTCGGTTCTGTTTACTGCCACAGTCTCACAGCTCCAGTGACCTGGGTTCGGTTCTGTTTACTGCCACAGTCTCACAGCTCCAGTGACCTGGGTTCAGTTCTGTTTACTGCCACAGCCTCACAGCTCCAGTGACCTGGGTTCAGTTCTGTTTACTGCCACAGCCTCACAGCTCCAGTGACCTGGGTTCAGTTCTGTTTACTGCCACAGTCTCACAGCTCCAGTGACCAGGGTTCGGTTCTGTTTACTGCCACAGTCTCACAGCTCCAGTGACCTGAGTTCGGTTCTGTTTACTGCCACTGTCTCAGAGCTCCAGTGACCCGGGTTCGGTTCTGTTTACTGCCACAGTCTCACAGCTCCAGTGACCTGAGTTCGGTTCTGTTTACTGCCACAGCCTCACAGCTCCAGTGTCCTGGGTTCGGTTCTGGGGACTGCCACAGTCTCACAGCTCAAGTGTCCCGGGTTCGGTTCTGTTTACTGCCACAGTCTCACAGCTCCAGTGTCCCGGGTTCGGTTCTGTTTACTGCCACAGCCTCACAGCTCCAGTGACCTGGGTTCGGTTCTGTTTACTGCCACAGTCTCACAGCTCCAGTGTCCCGGGTTCGGTTCTGTTTACTGCCACAGTCTCACAGCTCCAGTGTCCCGGGTTCGGTTCTGTTTACTGCCACAGTCTCACAGCTCAAGTGTCCCGGGTTCGGTTCTGTTTACTGCCACAGTCTCACAGCTCCAGTGACCCGGGTTCGGTTCTGTTTACTGCCACAGTCTCACAGCTCCAGTGTCCCGGGTTCGGTTCTGTTTACTGCCACAGTCTCACAGCTCCAGTGTCCCGGGTTCGGTTCTGTTTACTGCCACAGTCTCACAGCTTCAGTGACCTGGGTTCGGTTCTGTTTACTGCCACAGTCTCACAGCTCCAGTGACCTGGGTTCGGTTCTGTTTACTGCCACAGTCTCACAGCTCCAGTGACCTGGGTTCGGTTCTGTTTACTGCCACAGTCTCACAGCTCCAGTGACCTGGGTTCGGTTCTGTTTACTGCCACAGTCTCACAGCTCCAGTGACCTGGGTTCGGTTCTGTTTACTGCCACAGTCTCACAGCTCCCGTGACCTGGGTTCGGTTCTGTTTACTGCCACAGTCTCACAGCTCCAGTGACCTGGGTTCGGTTCTGTTAACTGCCACAGTCTCACAGCTCCAGTGACCTGGGTTCGGTTCTGTTTACTGCCACAGTCTCACAGCTCCAGTGTCCCGGGTTCGGTTCTGTTTACAGCCACAGTCTCACAGCTCCAGTGTCCCGGGTTCGGTTCTGTTTACTGCCACAGTCTCACAGCTCCAGTGACCTGGGTTCGGTTCTGTTTACTGCCACAGTCTCACAGCTCCAGTGTCCCGGGTTCGGTTCTGTTTACTGCCACAGTCTCACAGCTCCAGTGACCTGGGTTCGGTTCCGTTTACTGCCACAGTCTCACAGCTCCAGTGATCCGGGTTAAGTTCTGTTTACTGCCACAGTCTCACAGCTCCAGTGTCCCGGGTTCGGTTCTGTTTACTGCCACAGACTCACAGCTCCAGTGACCTGGGTTCGGTTCTGTTTACTGCCACAGTCTCACAGCTCCAGTGACCTGGGTTTCGGTTCTGTTTACTGCCACAGTCTCACAGCTCCAGTGACCCGGGTTCAGTTCTGTTTACTGCCACAGTCTCACAGCTCCAGTGTCCCGGGTTCGGTTCTGTTTACTGCCACAGCCTCACAGCTCCAGTGACCCGGGTTCGGTTCTGTTTACTGCCACAGTCTCACAGCTCCAGTGACCTGGGTTCGGTTCTGTTTACTGCCACAGTCTCACAGCTCCAGTGACCTGGGTTCGGTTCTGTTTACTGCCACAGCCTCACAGCTCCAGTGACCCGGGTTCGGTTCTGTTTACTGCCACAGCCTCACAGCTCCAGTGACCCGGGTTCGGTTCTGTTTACTGCCACAGTCTCACAGCTCCAGTGTCCTGGGTTCGGTTCTGTTTACTGCCACAGTCTCACAGCTCCAGTGACCTGGGTTCGGTTCTGTTTACTGCCACAGCCTCACAGCTCCAGTGACCTGGGTTCAGTTCTGTTTACTGCCACAGCCTCACAGCTCCAGTGACCTGGGTTCAGTTCTGTTTACTGCCACAGTCTCACAGCTCCAGTGACCTGGGTTCGGTTCTGTTTACTGCCACAGTCTCACAGCTCCAGTGTCCCGGGTTCGGTTCTGTTTACTGCCACAGTCTCACAGCTCCAGTGACCCGGGTTCGGTTCTGTTTACTGCCACAGTCTCACAGCTCCAGTGACCTGAGTTGGGTTCTGTTTACTGCCACAGTCTCAGAGCTCCAGTGACCCGGGTTCGGTTCTGTTTACTGCCACAGTCTCACAGCTCCAGTGACCTGGGTTCGGTTCTGTTTACTGCCACAGCCTCACAGCTCCAGTGTCCTGGGTTCGGTTCTGGGGACTGCCACAGTCTCACAGCTCAAGTGTCCCGGGTTCGGTTCTGTTTACTGCCACAGTCTCACAGCTCCAGTGTCCCGGGTTCGGTTCTGTTTACTGCCACAGTCTCACAGCTCCAGTGTCCCGGGTTCGGTTCTGTTTACTGCCACAGCCTCACAGCTCCAGTGACCTGGGTTCGGTTCTGTTTACTGCCACAGTCTCACAGCTCCAGTGTCCCGGGTTCGGTTCTGTTTACTGCCACAGCCTCACAGCTCCAGTGACCTGGGTTCGGTTCTGTTTACTGCCACAGTCTCACAGCTCCAGTGTCCCGGGTTCGGTTCTGTTTACTGCCACAGTCTCACAGCTCCAGTGTCCCGGGTTCGGTTCTGTTTACTGCCACAGTCTCACAGCTCAAGTGTCCCGGGTTCGGTTCTGTTTACTGCCACAGTCTCACAGCTCCAGTGACCCGGGTTCGGTTCTGTTTACTGCCACAGTCTCACAGCTCCAGTGTCCCGGGTTCGGTTCTGTTTACTGCCACAGTCTCACAGCTCCAGTGTCCCGGGTTCGGTTCTGTTTACTGCCACAGTCTCACAGCTTCAGTGACCTGGGTTCGGTTCTGTTTACTGCCACAGTCTCACAGCTCCAGTGACCTGGGTTCGGTTCTGTTTACTGCCACAGTCTCACAGCTCCAGTGACCTGGGTTCGGTTCTGTTTACTGCCACAGTCTCACAGCTCCAGTGACCTGGGTTCGGTTCTGTTTACTGCCACAGTCTCACAGCTCCAGTGACCTGGGTTCGGTTCTGTTTACTGCCACAGTCTCACAGCTCCCGTGACCTGGGTTCGGTTCTGTTTACTGCCACAGTCTCACAGCTCCAGTGACCTGGGTTCGGTTCTGTTAACTGCCACAGTCTCACAGCTCCAGTGACCTGGGTTCGGTTCTGTTTACTGCCACAGTCTCACAGCTCCAGTGTCCCGGGTTCGGTTCTGTTTACAGCCACAGTCTCACAGCTCCAGTGTCCCGGGTTCGGTTCTGTTTACTGCCACAGTCTCACAGCTCCAGTGACCTGGGTTCGGTTCTGTTTACTGCCACAGTCTCACAGCTCCAGTGTCCCGGGTTCGGTTCTGTTTACTGCCACAGTCTCACAGCTCCAGTGACCTGGGTTCGGTTCCGTTTACTGCCACAGTCTCACAGCTCCAGTGATCCGGGTTAAGTTCTGTTTACTGCCACAGTCTCACAGCTCCAGTGTCCCGGGTTCGGTTCTGTTTACTGCCACAGTCTCACAGCTCCAGTGACCTGGGTTCGGTTCTGTTTACTGCCACAGTCTCACAGCTCCAGTGACCTGGGTTTCGGTTCTGTTTACTGCCACAGTCTCACAGCTCCAGTGACCCGGGTTCAGTTCTGTTTACTGCCACAGTCTCACAGCTCCAGTGACCCGGGTTCGGTTCTGTTTACTGCCACAGTCTCACAGCTCCAGTGACCTGGGTTTCGGTTCTGTTTACTGCCACAGTCTCACAGCTCCAGTGACCCGGGTTCAGTTCTGTTTACTGCCACAGTCTCACAGCTCCAGTGACCCGGGTTAGGTTCTGTTTACTGCCACAGTCTCACAGCTCTAGTGTCCCGGGTTCGGTTCTGTTTACTGCCACAGCCTCACAGCTCCAGTGACCTGGGTTCAGTTCTGTTTACTGCCACAGTCTCACAGCTCCAGTGACCTGGGTTCGGTTCTGTTTACTGCCACAGTCTCACAGCTCCAGTGACCTGGGTTCGGTTCTGTTTACTGCCACAGTCTCACAGCTCCAGTCACCCGGGTTCGGTTCTGTTTACAGCCACAGTCTCACAGCTCCAGTGACCTGAGTTCGGCTCTGTTTACTGCCACAGCCTCACAGCTCCAGTGTCCTGGGTTCGGTTCTGGGGACTGCCACAGTCTCACAGCTCCAGTGTCCCGGGTTCGGTTCTGTTTACTGCCACAGTCTCACAGCTCCAGTGTCCCGGGTTCGGTTCTGTTTACTGCCACAGTCTCACAGCTCCAGTGACCCGGGTTCGCTTCTGTTTACTGCCACAGTCTCACAGCTTCAGTGACCTGGGTTCGGTTCTGTTTTCTGCCACAGTCTCACAGCTTCAGTGTCCTGGGTTCGGTTCTGTTTTCTGCCACAGTCTCACAGCTTCAGTGTCCCGGGTTCGGTTCTGTTTACTGCCACAGTCTCACAGCTTCAGTGACCTGGGTTCGGTTCTGTTTTCTGCCACAGTCTCACAGCTCCAGTGACCTGGGTTCGGTTCTGTTTACTGCCACAGTCTCACAGCTCCAGTGTTCCGGGTTCGGTTCTGTTTACTGCCACAGTCTCACAGCTCCAGTGTCCCGGGTTCGGTTCTGTTTACTGCCACAGTCTCACAGCTTCAGTGACCTGGGTTCGGTTCTGTTTACTGCCACAGTCTCACAGCTCCAGTGACCTGGGTTCGGTTCTGTTTACTGCCACAGTCTCACAGCTCCAGTGACCCGGGTTCAGTTCTGTTTACTGCCACAGTCTCACAGCTCCAGTGACCTGGGTTCGGTTCTGTTTACTGCCACAGCCTCACAGCTCCAGTGTCCTGGGTTCGGTTCTGTTTACTGCCACAGTCTCACAGCTCCAGTGACCTGGGTTCAGTTCTGTTTACTGCCACAGTCTCACAGCTCCAGTGTCCCGGGTTCGGTTCTGTTTACTGCCACAGTCTCACAGCTCCAGTGACTCGGGTTCGGTTCTGTTTACTGCCACAGTCTCACAGTTCCAGTGACCCGGGTTCAGTTCTGTTTACTGCCACAGTCTCACAGCTCCAGTGACCCGGGTTCGGTTCTGTTTACTGCCACAGTCTCACAGCTCCAGTGTCCCGGGTTCGGTTCTGTTTACTGCCACAGTCTCACACCTCCAGTGTCCCGGGTTCGGTTCTGTTTACTGCCACAGTCTCACAGCTCCAGTGACCCGGGTTCAGTTCTGTTTACTGCCACAGTCTCACAGCTCCAGTGACATGGGTTCGGTTCTGTTTACTGCCACAGTCTCACAGCTCCAGTGACCCGGGTTCGGTTCTGTTTACTGCCACAGTCTCACAGCTTCAGTGACCTGGGTTCAGTTCTGTTTACTGCCACAGTCTCACAGCTTCAGTGACCTGGGTTCAGTTCTGTTTACTGCCACAGCCTCACAGCTCCAGTGACATGGGTTCGGTTCTGTTTACTGCCACAGTCTCACAGCTCCAGTGACCCGGGTTCGGTTCTGTTTACTGCCACAGTCTCACAGCTCCAGTGACCCGGGTTCGGTTCTGTTTACTGCCACAGTCTCACAGCTCCAGTGACCTGGGTTCAGTTCTGTTTACTGCCACAGTCTCACAGCTCCAGTGACCCGGGTTCGGTTCTGTTTACTGCCACAGTCTCACAGCTCCAGTGTCCCGGGTTCAGTTCTGTTTACTGTCACAGTCTCACAGCTCCAGTGTCCCGGGTTCGGTTCTGTTTACTGCCACAGTCTCACAGCTCCAGTGACCTGGGTTCGGTTCTGTTTACTGCCACAGTCTCACAGCTCCAGTGACCTGGGTTCGGTTCTGTTTACTGCCACAGTCTCACAGCTCCAGTGACCTGGGTTCGGTTCTGTTTACTGCCACAGTCTCACAGCTCCCGTGACCTGGGTTCGGTTCTGTTTACTGCCACAGTCTCACAGCTCCAGTGACCTGGGTTCGGTTCTGTTTACTGCCACAGTCTCACAGCTCCACTGACATGGGTTCGGTTCTGTTTACTGCCACAGCCTCACAGCTCCAGTGACCCGGGTTCAGTTCTGTTTACTGCCACAGTCTCACAGCTCCAGTGTCCCGGGTTCGGTTCTGTTTACTGCCACAGTCTCACAGCTCCAGTGACCTGGGTTCGGTTCTGTTTACTGCCACAGTCTCACAGCTCCAGTGATCCGGGTTAAGTTCTGTTTACTGCCACAGTCTCACAGATCCAGTGTCCCGGGTTCGGTTCTCTTTACTGCCACAGTCTCACAGCTCCAGTGACCTGGGTTCGGTTCTGTTTACTGCCACAGTCTCACAGCTCCAGTGACCTGAGTTCGGCTCTGTTTACTGCCACAGCCTCACAGCTCCAGTGTCCTGGGTTCGGTTCTGGGGACTGCCACAGTCTCACAGCTCCAGTGTCCCGGGTTCGGTTCTGTTTACTGCCACAGTCTCACAGCTCCAGTGTCCCGGGTTCGGTTCTGTTTACTGCCACAGTCTCACAGCTCCAGTGACCCGGGTTCGGTTCTGTTTACTGCCACAGTCTCACAGCTCCAGTGTCCCGGGTTCGGTTCTGTTTACTGCCACAGTCTCACAGCTTCAGTGACCTGGGTTCGGTTCTGTTTTCTGCCACAGTCTCACAGCTCCAGTGTTCCGGGTTCGGTTCTGTTTACTGCCACAGTCTCACAGCTCCAGTGACCTGGGTTCGGTTCTGTTTACTGCCACCGTCTCACAGCTCCAGTGACCCGGGTTCAGTTCTGTTTACTGCCACAGTCTCACAGCTCCAGTGACCCGGGTTCGGTTCTGTTTACTGCCACAGTCTCACAGCTCCAGTGTCCCGGGTTCGGTTCTGTTTACTGCCACAGTCTCACAGCTCCAGTGACCTGGGTTCGGTTCTGTTTACTGCCACCGTCTCACAGCTCCAGTGACCCGGGTTCAGTTCTGTTTACTGCCACAGTCTCACAGCTCCAGTGACCCGGGTTCGGTTCTGTTTACTGCCACAGTCTCACAGCTCCAGTGTCCCGGGTTCGGTTCTGTTCACTGCCACAGTCTCACAGCTTCAGTGACCTGGGTTCGGTTCTGTTTACTGCCACAGTCTCACAGCTCCAGTGTCCCGGGTTCGGTTCTGTTCACTGCCACAGTCTCACAGCTTCAGTGACCTGGGTTCGGTTCTGTTCACTGCCACAGTCTCACAGCTTCAGTGACCTGGGTTCGGTTCTGTTTACTGCCACAGTCTCACAGCTCCAGTGTCCCGGGTTCGGTTCTGTTCACTGCCACAGTCTCACAGCTTCAGTGACCTGGGTTCGGTTCTGTTTACTGCCACAGTCTCACAGCTCCAGTGTCCCGGGTTCGGTTCTGTTTACTGCCACAGTCTCACAGCTCCAGTGTCCCGGGTTCGGTTCTGTTTACTGCCACAGCCTCACAGCTCCTGTGACCTGGGTTCGGTTCTGTTTACTGCCACAGTCTCACAGCTTCAGTGACCTGGGTTCGGTTCTGTTTACTGCCACAGTCTCACAGCTCCAGTGTCCCGGGTTCGGTTCTGTTTACTGCCACAGTCTCACAGCTCCAGTGTCCCAGGTTCGGTTCTGTTTACTGCCACAGTCTCACAGCTCCAGTGACCCGGGTTCGGTTCTGTTTACTGCCACAGTCTCACAGCTCCAGTGTCCCGGGTTCGGTTCTGTTTACTGCCACAGTCTCACAGCTCCAGTGTCCCGGGTTCGGTTCTGTTTACTGCCACAGTCTCACAGCTCCAGTGACCCGGGTTCGGTTCTGTTTACTGCCACAGTCTCACAGCTTCAGTGACCTGGGTTCGGTTCTGTTTACTGCCACAGTCTCACAGCTCCAGTGTCCCGGGTTCGGCTCTGTTTACTGCCACAGTCTCACAGCTCCAGTGACCTGGGTTCGGTTCTGTTTGCTGCCACAGTCTCACAGCTCCAGTGTCCCGGGTTCGGTTCTGTTCACTGCCACAGTCTCACAGCTTCAGTGACCTGGGTTCGGTTCTGTTTACTGCCACAGTCTCACAGCTCCAGTGTCCCGGGTTCGGTTCTGGGGACTGCCACAGCCTCACAGCTCCAGTGACCCGGGTTCGGTTCTGTTTACTGCCACAGTCTCACAGCTTCAGTGACCCAGGTTCGGTTCTGTTTACTGCCACAGTCTCACAGCTCCAGTGACCTGGGTTCAGTTCTGTTTACTGCCACAGCCTCACAGCTCCAGTGTCCTGGGTTCGGTTCTGTTTACTGCCACAGTCTCACAGCTCCAGTGACCGGGTTCGGTTCTGTTTACTGCCACAGCCTCACAGCTCCAGTGTCCCGGGTTCGGTTCTGTTTACTGCCACAGTCTCACAGCTCCAGTGTCCCGGGTTCGGTTCTGCGTACTGCCACAGTCTCACAGCTCCAGTGACCTGGGTTCGGTTCTGTTTACTGCCACAGTCTCACAGCTCCAGTGACCCGGGTTCGGTTCTGCGTACTGCCACAGTCTCACAGCTCCAGTGACCCGGGTTCGGTTCTGTTTACTGCCACAGTCTCACAGCTTCAGTGACCTGGGTTCAGTTCTGTTTACTGCCACAGTTTCACAGCTTCAGTGACCTGGGTTCAGTTCTGTTTTTTGCCACAGTCACACAGCTCCAGTGACCTGGGTTCAGTTCTGTTTACTGCCACAGTCTCACAGCTCCAGTGTCCCCGGTTCGGTTCTGTTTACTGCCACAGTCTCACAGCTCCAGTGACCCTGGTTCGGTTCTGTTTACTGCCACAGTCTCACAGCTCCAGTGACCTGGGTTCGGTTCTGTTTACTGCCACAGTCTCACAGCTCCAGTGACCTGGGTTCGGTTCTGTTTACTGCCACAGCCTCACAGCTCCAGTGACCTGGGTTCGGTTCTGTTTACTGCCACAGTCTCACAGCTCCAGTGTCCCGCGTTCGGTTCTGTTTACTGCCACAGTCTCACAGCTCCAGTGACCTGGGTTCGGTTCTGTTTACTGCCACAGTCTCACAGCTCCAGTGTCCCGGGTTCGGTTCTGTTCACTGCCACAGTCTCACAGCTTCAGTGACCTGGGTTCGGTTCTGTTTACTGCCACAGTCTCACAGCTCCAGTGTCCCGGGTTCGGTTCTGGGGACTGCCACAGCCTCACAGCTCCAGTGACCTGAGTTTGGTTCTGTTTACTGCCACAGTCTCACAGCTTCAGTGACCTGGGTTCGGTTCTGGGGACAGCCACAGCCTCACAGCTCCAGTGTCCTGGGTTCGGTTCTGTTTTTTGCCTCAGTCTCACAGCTTCAGTGACCCAGGTTCGGTTCTGTTTACTGCCACAGCCTCACAGCTCCAGTGTCCTGGGTTCGGTTCTGTTTACTGCCACAGTCTCGCAGCTCCAGTGACCCGGGTTCGGTTCTGTTTACTGCCACAGCCTCACAGCTCCAGTGTCCTGGGTTCAGTTCTGTTTACTGCCACAGTCTCACAGCTCCAGTGACCCGGGTTCGGTTCTGTTTACTGCCACTGTCTCACAGCTCCAGTGACCGGTTTCGGTTCTGTTTACTGCCACAGTCTCACAGCTCCAGTGACCCGGGTTCAGTTCTGTTTACTGCCACAGTCTCACAGCTCCAGTGACCCGGGTTCAGTTCTGTTTACTGCCACAGTCTCACAGCTCCAGTGACCTGGGTTCAGTTCTGTTTACTGCCACAGCCTCACAGCTCCAGTGTCCTGGGTTCGGTTCTGTTTACTGCCACAGTCTCACAGCTCCAGTGTCCTGGGTTCGGTTCTGTTTACTGCCACAGTCTCACAGCTCCAGTGACCCGGGTTCGGTTCTGTTTACTGCCACAGTCTCACAGCTCCAGTGACCCGGGTTCGGTTCTGCGTACTGCCAAAGTCTCACAGCTCCAGTGACCCGGGTTCGGTTCTGTTTACTGCCACAGTCTCACAGCTCCAGTGACCCGGGTTCGGTTCTGTTTACTGCCACAGTCTCACAGCTCCAGTGACATGGGTTTGGTTCTGTTTACTGCCACAGTCTCACAGCTCCAGTGACCCGGGTTCAGTTCTGCTTACTGCCACAGTCTCACAGCTTCAGTGACCTGGGTTCAGTTCTGTTTACTGCCACAGTCTCACAGCTCCAGTGACCCGGGTTCAGTTCTGCTTACTGCCACAGTCTCACAGCTCCAATGTCCCGGGTTCAGTTCTGTTTACTGCCACAGTCTCACAGCTCCAGTGACCCGGGTTCAGTTCTGTTTACTGCCACAGTCTCACAGCTTCAGTGACCTGGGTTCAGTTCTGTTTACTGCCACAGCCTCACAGCTCCAGTGACCCGGGTTCGGTTCTGTTTACTGCCACAGTCTCACAGCTTCAGTGACCCGGGTTCGGTTCTGTTTACTGCCACAGTCTCACAGCTCCAGTGACCTGGGTTCGGTTCTGTTTACTGCCACAGTCTCACAGCTCCAGTGACCTGGGTTCAGTTCTGTTTACTGCCACAGTCTCACAGCTCCAGTGACCTGGGTTCGGTTCTGTTCACTGCCACAGTCTCACAGCTCCAGTGTCCCGGGTTCGGTTCTGTTTACTGCCACAGTCTCACAGCTCCAGTGTCCTGGGTTCGGTTCTGTTTACTGCCACAGTCTCACAGCTACAGTGACCTGGGTTCGGTTCTGTTTACTGCCACAGTCTCACAGCTCCAGTGACCCGGGTTCGGTTCTGTTTACTGCCACAGTCTCACAGCTCCAGCGACCCGGGTTCGGTTCTGTTTACTGCCACAGCCTCACAGCTCCAGTGACCCGGGTTCGGTTCTGTTTACTGCCACAGTCTCACCGCTCCAGTGACCCGGGTTCGGTTCTGTTTACTGCCACAGTCTCACAGCTCCAGTGACCTGGGTTCGGTTCTGTTTACTGCCACACTCTCACATCACCAGTGACTTGGGTTCGGTTCTGGGGACTGCCACAGTCTCACAGCTCCAGTGACCCGGGTTCGATTCTGGGGACTGCCACAGTCTCACAGCTCCAGTGACCTGGGTTCGGTTCTGTTTACTGCCACAGTCTCACAGCTCCAGTGACCTGGGTTCGGTTCTGTTTACTGCCACAGTCTCACAGCTCCAGTGTCCCGGGTTCGGTTCTGTTTACTGCCACAGTCTCACAGCTCCAGTGACCCGGGTTCAGTTCTGCGTACTGCCACAGTCTCACAGCTCCAGTGTCCCGGGTTCGGTTCTGGGGACTGCCACAGCCTCACAGCTCCAGTGACCCGGGTTCGGTTCTGTTTTTTGCCACAGTCTCACAGCTCCAGTGACCTGGGTTCGGTTCTGGGGACTGCCACAGTCTCACAGCTCCAGTGTCCCGGGTCCGGTTCTGTTTACTGCCACAGCCTCACAGCTCCAGTGACCCGGGTTCGGTTCTGTTTACTGCCACAGTCTCACAGCTCCAGTGACCTGGGTTCGGTTCTGTTTCCTGCCACAGTCTCACAGCTCCAGTGACCAGGGTTCGGTTCTGTTTACTGCCACAGTCTCACAGCTCCAGTGACCCGGGTTCGGTTCCGTTTACTGCCACAGTCTCACAGCTCCAGTGACCTGGGTTCGGTTCTGTTTACTGCCACAGCCTCACAGCTCCAGTGACATGGGTTCGGTTCTGTTCACTGCCACAGCCTCACAGCTTCAGTGACCCGGGTTCGGTTCTGTTTACTGCCACAGCCTCACAGCTCCAGTGACCTGGGTTCGGTTCTGTTTACTGCCACAGTCTCACAGCTTCAGTGACCCGGGTTCGGTTCTGTTTACTGCCACAGTCTCACAGCTCCAGTGACCTGGGTTCGGTTCTGTTTACTGCCACAGTCTCACAGCTCCAGTGACCTGGGTTCAGTTCTGTTTACTGCCACAGTCTCACAGCTCCAGTGACCTGGGTTCGGTTCTGTTTACTGCCACAGCCTCACAGCTCCAGTGACCTGGGTTCGGTTCTGTTTACTGCAACAGTCTCACAGCTTCAGTGACCCGGGTTCGGTTCTGTTTACTGCCACAGTCTCACAGCTCCAGTGTCCCGGGTTCGGTTCTGTTTACTGCCACAGTCTCACAGCTCCAGTGACCTGGGTTCGGTTCTGTTTACTGCCACAGTCTCACAGCTCCAGTGACCTGGGTTCAGTTCTGTTTACTGCCACAGTCTCACAGCTCCAGTGACCCGGGTTCGGTTCTGTTTACTGCCACAGTCTCACAGCTCCAGTGACCTGGGTTCAGTTCTGTTTACTGCCACAGTCTCACAGCTCCAGTGACCCGGGTTCGGTTCTGTTTACTGCCACAGTCTCACAGCTCCAGTGACCCGGGTTCGGTTCTGTTTACTGCCACAGTCTCACAGCTTCAGTGACCCGGGTTCGGTTCTGTTTACTGCCACAGTCTCATAGCTCCAGTGACCTGGGTTCGGTTCTGTTTACTGCCACAGTCTCATAGCTCCAGTGACCTGGGTTCGGTTCTGTTTACTGCCACAGTCTCACAGCTCCAGTGACCCGGGTTCAGTTCTGTTTACTGCCACAGTCTCACAGCTTCAGTGACCCGGGTTCGGTTCTGTTTACTGCCACAGTCTCACAGCTCCAGTGACCTGGGTTCGGTTCTGTTTACTGCCACAGTCTCACAGCTCCAGTGTCCCGGGTTCGGTTCTGTTTACTGCCACAGTCTCACAGCTCCAGTGACCCGGGTTCGGTTCTGTTTACTGCCACAGTCTCACAGCTCCAGTGTCCCGGGTTCGGTTCTGTTTACTGCCACAGTCTCACAGCTCCAGTGTCCCGGGTTCGGTTCTGTTTACTGCCACAGTCTCACAGCTACAGTGACCTGGGTTCGGTTCTGTTTACTGCCACAGTCTCACAGCTCCAGTGACCCGGGTTCGGTTCTGTTTACTGCCACAGTCTCACAGCTCCAGCGACCCGGGTTCGGTTCTGTTTACTGCCACAGCCTCACAGCTCCAGTGACCCGGGTTCGGTTCTGTTTACTGCCACAGTCTCACCGCTCCAGTGACCCGGGTTCGGTTCTGTTTACTGCCACAGTCTCACAGCTCCAGTGACCTGGGTTCGGTTCTGTTTACTGCCACACTCTCACATCACCAGTGACTTGGGTTCGGTTCTGGGGACTGCCACAGTCTCACAGCTCCAGTGACCCGGGTTCGATTCTGGGGACTGCCACAGTCTCACAGCTCCAGTGACCTGGGTTCGGTTCTGTTTACTGCCACAGTCTCACAGCTCCAGTGACCTGGGTTCGGTTCTGTTTACTGCCACAGTCTCACAGCTCCAGTGTCCCGGGTTCGGTTCTGTTTACTGCCACAGTCTCACAGCTCCAGTGACCCGGGTTCAGTTCTGCGTACTGCCACAGTCTCACAGCTCCAGTGTCCCGGGTTCGGTTCTGGGGACTGCCACAGCCTCACAGCTCCAGTGACCCGGGTTCGGTTCTGTTTTTTGCCACAGTCTCACAGCTCCAGTGACCTGGGTTCGGTTCTGGGGACTGCCACAGTCTCACAGCTCCAGTGTCCCGGGTCCGGTTCTGTTTACTGCCACAGCCTCACAGCTCCAGTGACCTGGGTTCAGTTCTGTTTACTGCCACAGTCTCACAGCTCCAGTGACCAGGGTTCGGTTCTGTTTACTGCCACAGTCTCACAGCTCCAGTGACCCGGGTTCGGTTCTGTTTACTGCCACAGTCTCACAGCTCCAGTGTCCCGGGTTCGGTTCTGTTTACTGCCACAGTCTCACAGCTCCAGTGACCCGGGTTCGGTTCTGTTTACTGCCACAGTCTCACAGCTCCAGTGACCTGGGTTCGGTTCTGTTTACTGCCACAGTCTCACAGCTCCAGTGACCTGGGTTCGGTTCTGTTTACTGCCACAGTCTCACAGCTCCAGTGACCCGGGTTCAGTTCTGTTTACTGCCACAGTCTCACAGCTCCAGTGACATGGGTTCGGTTCTGTTTACTGCCACAGTCTCACAGCTCCAGTGACCCGGGTTCGGTTCTGCGTACTGCCACAGTCTCACAGATCCAGTGACCTGGGTTCAGTTCTGTTTACTGCCACAGCCTCACAGCTCCAGTGACATGGGTTCGGTTCTGTTCACTGCCACAGCCTCACAGCTTCAGTGACCCGGGTTCGGTTCTGTTTACTGCCACAGCCTCACAGCTCCAGTGACCTGGGTTCGGTTCTGTTTACTGCCACAGTCTCACAGCTTCAGTGACCCGGGTTCGGTTCTGTTTACTGCCACAGTCTCATAGCTCCAGTGACCTGGGTTCGGTTCTGTTTACTGCCACAGCCTCACAGCTCCAGTGACCTGGGTTCAGTTCTGTTTACTGCCACAGCCTCACAGCTCCAGTGTCCCGGGTTCGGTTCTGTTTACTGCCACAGTCTCATAGCTCCAGTGACCTGGGTTCGGTTCTGTTTACTGCCACAGTCTCACAGCTCCAGTGACCTGGGTTCGGTTCTGTTTACTGCTACAGTCTCACAGCTCCAGTGTCCCGGGTTCGGTTCTGTTTACTGCCACAGTCTCACAGCTCCAGTGACCTGGGTTCGGTTCTGTTTACTGCCACAGTCTCACAGCTTCAGTGACCCGGGTTCGGTTCTGTTTACTGCCACAGTCTCATAGCTCCAGTGTCCCGGGTTCGGTTCTGTTTACTGCCACAGTCTCACAGCTCCAGTGACCTGGGTTCGGTTCTGTTTACTGCCACAGTCTCACAGCTCCAGTGACCTGGGTTCGGTTCTGTTTACTGTCACAGTCTCACAGCTCCAGTGACCTGGGTTCTGTTCTGTTTACTGCCACAGTCTCACAGCTCCAGTGACCTGGGTTCGGTTCTGTTTACTGCCACAGTCTCACAGCTCCAGTGTCCTGGGTTCAGTTCTGTTTACTGCCACAGTCTCACAGCTCCAGTGACCCGGGTTCGGTTCTGTTTACTGCCACAGCCTCACAGCTCTAGTGTCCTGGGTTCGGTTCTGTTTACTGCCACAGTCTCACAGCTCCAGTGACCTGGGTTCGGTTCTGTTTACTGCCACAGTCTCACAGCTCCAGTGACCTGGGTTCGGTTCTGTTTACTGCCACAGTCTCACAGCTCCAGTGACCCGGGTTCGGTTCTGTTTACTGCCACAGCCTCACAGCTCCAGTAACCCGGGTTCGGTTCTGTTTACTGCCACAGTCTCACCGCTCCAGTGACCCGGGTTCGGTTCTGTTTACTGCCACAGTCTCACAGCTCCAGTGACCTGGGTTCGGTTCTGTTTACTGCCACAGTCTCACAGCTCCAGTGACCTGGGTTCGGTTCTGTTTACTGCCACAGTCTCACAGCTCCAGTGACCTGGGTTCGGTTCTGTTTACTGCCACACTCTCACAGCTCCAGTGACCTGGGTTCGGTTCTGGGGACTGCCACAGTCTCACAGCTCCAGTGACCCGGGTTCGGTTCTGGGGACTGCCACAGTCTCACAGCTCCAGTGACCTGGGTTCGGTTCTGTTTACTGCCACAGTCTCACTGCTCCAGTGACCCGGGTTCAGTTCTGTTTACTGCCACAGTCTCACAGCTCCAGTGACCTGGGTTCGGTTCTGTTTACTGCCACAGCCTCACAGCTCCAGTCTCCCGGGTTCGGTTCTGTTTACTGCCACACTCTCACAGCTCCAGTGACCCGGGTTCAGTTCTGCTTACTGCCACAGTCTCACAGCTCCAGTGTCCCGGGTTCGGTTCTGGGGACTGCCACAGCCTCACAGCTCCAGTGTCCCGGGTTCGGTTCTGTTTACTGCCACACTCTCACAGCTCCAGTGACCTGGGTTCGGTTCTGGGGACTGCCACAGGCTCACAGCTCCAGTGTCCCGGGTTCGGTTCTGTTTACTGCCACAGTCTCACAGCTCCATTGACCTGGGTTCGGTTCTGTTTACTGCCACAGTCTCACAGCTCCAGTGTCCCGGGTTCGGTTCTGTTTACTGCCACAGTCTCACAGCTCCAGTGTCCCGGGTTCGGTTCTGTTTACTGTCACAGTCTCACAGCTCCAGTGACCTGGGTTCGGTTCTGTTTACTGCCACAGTCTCACAGCTCCAGTGACCTGGGATCTGTTCTGTTTACTGCCACAGTCTCACAGCTCCAGTGACCTGGGTTCGGTTCTGTTTACTGCCACAGTCTCACAGCTCCAGTGTCCTGGGTTCAGTTCTGTTTACTGCCACAGTCTCACAGCTCCAGTGACCCGGGTTCGGTTCTGTTTACTGCCACAGCCTCACAGCTCCAGTGTCCTGGGTTCGGTTCTGTTTACTGCCACAGTCTCACAGCTCCAGTGACCTGGGTTCGGTTCTGTTTACTGCCACACTCTCACAGCTCCAGTGACCTGGGTTCGGTTCTGGGGACTGCCACAGTCTCACAGCTCCAGTGACCCGGGTTCGGTTCTGGGGACTGCCACAGTCTCACAGCTCCAGTGTCCCGGGTTCGGTTCTGTTTACTGCCACACTCTCACAGCTCCAGTGACCCGGGTTCAGTTCTGCTTACTGCCACAGTCTCACAGCTCCAGTGTCCCGGGTTCGGTTCTGGGGACTGCCACAGCCTCACAGCTCCAGTGTCCCGGGTTCGGTTCTGTTTACTGCCACACTCTCACAGCTCCAGTGACCTGGGTTCGGTTCTGGGGACTGCCACAGGCTCACAGCTCCAGTGTCCCGGGTTCGGTTCTGTTTACTGCCACAGTCTCACAGCTCCATTGACCTGGGTTCGGTTCTGTTTACTGCCACAGTCTCACAGCTCCAGTGTCCCGGGTTCGGTTCTGTTTACTGCCACAGTCTCACAGCTCCAGTGTCCCGGGTTCGGTTCTGTTTACTGTCACAGTCTCACAGCTCCAGTGACCTGGGTTCGGTTCTGTTTACTGCCACAGTCTCACAGCTCCAGTGTCCCGGGTTCGGATCTGTTTACTGTCACAGTCTCACAGCTCCAGTGACCTGGGTTCGGTTCTGTTTACTGCCACAGTCTCACAGCTCCAGTGTCCCGGGTTCGGTTCTGTTTACTGCCACAGTCTCACAGCTCCAGTGACCTGGGATCTGTTCTGTTTACTGCCACAGTCTCACAGCTCCAGTGACCTGGGTTCGGTTCTGTTTACTGCCACAGTCTCACAGCTCCAGTGTCCTGGGTTCAGTTCTGTTTACTGCCACAGTCTCACAGCTCCAGTGACCCGGGTTCGGTTCTGTTTACTGCCACAGCCTCACAGCTCCAGTGTCCTGGGTTCGGTTCTGTTTACTGCCACAGTCTCACAGCTCCAGTGACCTGGGTTCGGTTCTGTTTACTGCCACACTCTCACAGCTCCAGTGACCTGGGTTCGGTTCTGGGGACTGCCACAGTCTCACAGCTCCAGTGACCCGGGTTCGGTTCTGGGGACTGCCACAGTCTCACAGCTCCAGTGACCTGGGTTCGGTTCTGTTTACTGCCACACTCTCACAGCTCCAGTGACCTGGGTTCGGTTCTGTTTACTGCCACACTCTCACAGCTCCAGTGACCTGGGTTCGGTTCTGGGGACTGCCACAGTCTCACAGCTCCAGTGACCTGGGTTCGGTTCTGTTTACTGCCACAGTCTCACAGCTCCAGTGACCTGGGTTCGGTTCTGTTTACTGCCACAGTCTCACAGCTCCAGTGACCTGGGATCTGTTCTGTTTACTGCCACAGTCTCACAGCTCCAGTGACCTGGGTTCGGTTCTGTTTACTGCCACAGTCTCACAGCTCCAGTGTCCTGGGTTCAGTTCTGTTTACTGCCACAGTCTCACAGCTCCAGTGACCCGGGTTCGGTTCTGTTTACTGCCACAGACTCACAGCTCCAGTGTCCTGGGTTCGGTTCTGTTTACTGCCACAGTCTCACAGCTCCAGTGACCTGGGTTCGGTTCTGTTTACTGCCACACTCTCACAGCTCCAGTGACCTGGGTTCGGTTCTGGGGACTGCCACAGTCTCACAGCTCCAGTGACCCGGGTTCGGTTCTGGGGACTGCCACAGTCTCACAGCTCCAGTGACCTGGGTTCGGTTCTGTTTACTGCCACAGCCTCACAGCTCCAGTGTCCCGGGTTCGGTTCTGTTTACTGCCACACTCTCACAGCTCCAGTGACCTGGGTTCGGTTCTGGGGACTGCCACAGTCTCACAGCTCCAGTGACCCGGGTTCGGTTCTGGGGACTGCCACAGTCTCACAGCTCCAGTGACCTGGGTTCGGTTCTGTTTACTGCCACAGCCTCACAGCTCCAGTGTCCCGGGTTCGGTTCTGTTTACTGCCACACTCTCACAGCTCCAGTGACCTGGGTTCGGTTCTGTTTACTGCCACAGTCTCACAGCTCCAGTGACCTGGGTACAGTTCTGTTTACTGCCACAGTCTCACAGCTCCAGTGACCCGGGTTCAGTTCTGTTTACTGCCACAGTCTCACAGCTCCAGTGTCCTGGGTTCGGTTCTGTTTACTGCCACAGTCTCACAGCTCCAGTGTCCTGGGTTCAGTTCTGTTCACTGTCACAGTCTCACAGCTCCAGTGACCCGGGTTCAGTTCTGTTTACTGCCACAGTCTCACAGCTCCAGTGACCTGGGTTCGGTTCTGTTTACTGCCACAGTCTCACAGCTCCAGTGTCCTGGGTTCAGTTCTGTTTACTGCCACAGTCTCACAGCTCCAGTGTCCCGGGTTCGGTTCTGTTTACTGCCACAGTCTCACAGCTCCAGTGACCTGGGTTCGGTTCTGTTTACTGCCACAGTCTCACAGCTCCAGTGACCTGGGTTCGGTTCTGTTTACTGCCACAGTCTCACAGCTCCAGTGACCTGGGTTCGGTTCTGTTTACTGCCACAGTCTCACACCTCCAGTGTCCCGGGTTCGGTTCTGTTTACTGCCACAGTCTCACAGCTCCAGTGACCCGGGTTCAGTTCTGTTTACTGCCACAGTCTCACAGCTCCAGTGACCCGGGTTCGGTTCTGTTTACTGCCACAGTCTCACAGCTCCAGTGACCCGGGTTCAGTTCTGTTTACTGCCACAGTCTCACAGCTCCAGTGACCCGGGTTCAGTTCTGTTTACTGCCACAGTCTCACAGCTCCAGTGTCCTGGGTTCGGTTCTGTTTACTGCCACAGTCTCACAGCTCCAGTGTCCTGGGTTCGGTTCTGTTTACTGCCACAGTCTCACAGCTCCAGTGTCCTGGGTTCGGTTCTGTTTACTGCCACAGTCTCACAGCTCCAGTGACCCGGGTTCAGTTCTGTTTACTGCCACAGTCTCACAGCTCCAGTGACCCGGGTTCAGTTCTGTTTACTGCCACAGTCTCACAGCTCCAGTGTCCTGGGTTCGGTTCTGTTTACTGCCACAGTCTCACAGCTCCAGTGTCCTGGGTTCGGTTCTGTTTACTGCCACAGTCTCACAGCTCCAGTGTCCTGGGTTCGGTTCTGTTGACTGCCACAGCCTCACAGCTCCAGTGACCCGGGTTCTGTTCTGTTTACTGCCACAGTCTCACAGCTCCAGTGACCCGGGTTCAGTTCTGTTTACTGCCACAGTCTCACAGCTCCAGTGTCCCGGGTTCGGTTCTGTTTACTGCCACAGTCTCACAGCTCCAGTGACCTGGGTTCGGTTCTGTTTACTGCCACAGTCTCACAGCTCCAGTGACCTGGGTTCGGTTCTGTTTACTGCCACAGCCTCACAGCTCCAGTGTCCCGGGTTCGGTTCTGTTTACTGCCACACTCTCACAGCTCCAGTGACCCGGGTTCAGTTCTGCTTACTGCCACAGTCTCACAGCTCCAATGACCTGGGTTCGGTTCTGTTTACTGCCAGAGCCTCACAGCTCCAGTGACCCGGGTTCGGTTCTGTTTTTTGCCACAGTCTCACAGCTCCAGTGACCTGGGTTCGGTTCTGGGGACTGCCACAGTCTCACAGCTCCAGTGTCCCGGGTCCGGTTCTGTTTACTGCCACAGCCTCACAGCTCCAGTGACCCGGGTTCGGTTCTGTTTACTGCCACAGTCTCACAGCTCCAGTGTCCCGGGTCCGGTTCTGTTTACTGCCACAGTCTCACAGCTCCATTGACCTGGGTTCGGTTCTGTTTACTGCCACAGTCTCACAGCTCCAGTGTCCCGGGTTCGGTTCTGTTTACTGCCACAGTCTCACAGCTCCAGTGTCCCGGGTTCGGTTCTGTTTACTGTCACAGTCTCACAGCTCCAGTGACCTGGGTTCGGTTCTGTTTACTGTCACAGTCTCACAGCTCCGGTGACCCGGGTTCGGTTCTGTTTACTGCCACAGTCTCACAGCTCCAGTGACCTGGGTTCGGTTCTGTTTACTGCCACAGTCTCACAGCTCCAGTGACCTGGGTTCGGTTCTGTTTACTGCCACAGTCTCACAGCTCCAGTGTCCCGGGTTCGGTTCTGTTTACTGCCACAGTCTCACAGCTCCAGTGTCCCGGGTTCGGTTCTGTTTTTGCCACAGTCTCACAGCTCCAGTGACCTGGGTTCGGTTCTGTTTACTGCCACAGTCTCACAGCTCCAGTGTCCCGGGTTCGGTTCTGTTTACTGCCACAGTCTCACAGCTCCAGTGTCCCGGGTTCGGTTCTGTTTACTGCCACAGTCTCACAGCTCCATTGACCTGGGTTCGGTTCTGTTTAATGCCACAGTCTCACAGCTCCAGTGTCCCGGGTTCGGTTCTGTTTACTGCCACAGTCTCACAGCTCCAGTGTCCCGGGTTCGGTTCTGTTTACTGTCACAGTCTCACAGCTCCAGTGACCTGGGTTCGGTTCTGTTTACTGCCACAGTCTCACAGCTCCAGTGACCTGGGATCTGTTCTGTTTACTGCCACAGTCTCACAGCTCCAGTGACCTGGGTTCGGTTCTGTTTACTGCCACAGTCTCACAGCTCCAGTGTCCTCGGTTCAGTATTGTTTACTGCCACAGTCTCACAGCTCCAGTGACCCGGGTTCGGTTCTGTTTACTGCCACAGCCTCACAGCTCCAGTGTCCTGGGTTCGGTTCTGTTTACTGCCACAGTCTCACAGCTCCAGTGAACTGGGTTCGGTTCTGTTTACTGCCACACTCTCACAGCTCCAGTGACCTGGGTTCGGTTCTGGGGACTGCCACAGTCTCACAGCTCCAGTGACCCGGGTTCGGTTCTGGGGACTGCCACAGTCTCACAGCTCCAGTGACCTGGGTTCGGTTCTGTTTACTGCCACAGCCTCACAGCTCCAGTGTCCCGGGTTCGGTTCTGTTTACTGCCACAGTCTCACAGCTCCAGTGACCCGGGTTCGGTTCTGGGGACTGCCACAGTCTCACAGCTCCAGTGTCCCGGGTTCGGTTCTGTTTACTGCCACAGTCTCACAGCTCCAGTGACCTGGGTTCGGTTCTGTTTACTGCCACAGCCTCACAGCTCCAGTGACCTGGGTTCGGTTCTGTTTACTGCCACAGCCTCACAGCTCCAGTGTCCCGGGTTCAGTTCTGTTTTTTGCCACAGCCTCACAGCTCCAGTGTCCCGGGTTCAGTTCTGTTTTTTGCCACAGTCTCACAGCTCCAGTGACCTGGGTTCGGTTCTGTTTACTGCCACAGTCTCACAGCTCCAGTGTCCCGGGTCCGGTTCTGTTTACTGCCACAGCCTCACAGCTCCAGTGACCGTGGTTCGGTTCTGTTTACTGCCACAGTCTCACAGCTCCAGTGACCTGGGTTCGGTTCTGTTTCCTGCCACAGTCTCACAGCTCCAGTGACCTGGGTTCGGTTCTGTTTACTGCCACAGTCTCACAGCTCCAGTGACCTGGGTTCGGTTCTGTTTACTGCCACAGTCTCACAGCTCCAGTGACCCGGGTTCGGTTCTGTTTACTGCCACAGTCTCAGAGCTCCAGTGACCCGGGTTCGGTTCTGCGTACTGCCACAGTCTCACATCTCCAGTGACCCGGGTTCGGTTTAGTTTACTGCCACAGTCTCACAGCTCCAGTGACCTGGGTTCGGTTCTGTTTACTGCCACAGTCTCACAGCTCCAGTGACCCGGGTTCAGTTCTGTTTACTGCCACAGTCTCACAGCTCCAGTGACCCGGGTTCAGTTCTGTTTACTGCCACAGTCTCACAGCTCCAGTGACCTGGGTTCGGTTCTGTTTACTGCCACAGTCTCACAGCTCCAGTGACATGGGTTCGGTTCTGTTTACTGCCACAGTCTCACAGCTCCAGTGACATGGGTTCGGTTCTGTTTACTGCCACAGTCTCACAGCTTCAGTGACCTGGGTTCGGTTCTGTTTACTGCCACAGTCTCACAGCTTCAGTGACCTGGGTTCAGTTCTGTTTACTGCCACAGCCTCACAGCTCCAGTGACATGGGTTCGGTTCTGTTTACTGCCACAGTCTCACAGCTCCAGTGACCTGGGTTCGGTTCTGTTCACTGCCACAGCCTCACAGCTTCAGTGACATGGGTTCGGTTCTGTTTACTGCCACAGTCTCACAGCTCCAGTGTCCCGGGTTCGGTTCTGTTTACTGCCACAGTCTCACAGCTCCAGTGACCCGGGTTCAGTTCTGTTTACTGCCACAGTCTCACAGCTCCAGTGACCCGGGTTCAGTTCTGTTTACTGCCACAGTCTCACAGCTCCAGTGACCTGGGTTCGGTTCTGTTTAGTGCCACAGTCTCACAGCTCCAGTGTCCCGGGTTCGGTTCTGTTTACTGCCACAGTCTCACAGCTCCAGTGTCCCGGGTTCGGTTCTGTTTACTGCCACAGTCTCACAGCTCCAGTGTCCCGGGTTCGGTTCTGTTTACTGTCACAGTCTCACAGCTCCAGTGACCTGGGTTCGGTTCTGTTTACTGCCACAGTCTCACAGCTCCAGTGACCTGGGTTCGGTTCTGTTTACTGCCACAGTCTCACAGCTCCAGTGACCTGGGTTCGGTTCTGTTTACTGCCACAGTCTCACAGCTCCAGTGACCTGGGTTCGGTTCTGTTTACTGCCACAGTCTCACAGCTCCAGTGACCTGGGTTCGGTTCTGTTTACTGCCACAGTCTCACAGCTCCATTGTCCCGGGTTCGGTTCTGTTTACTGCCACAGTCTCACAGCTCCAGTGACCTGGGTTCGGTTCTGTTTACTGCCACAGTCTCACAGCTCCAGTGACCTGGGTTCGGTTCTGTTTACTGCCACAGTCTCACAGCTCCAGTGTCCCGGGTTCGTTTCTGTTTACTGCCACAGTCTCACAGCTCCAGTGACCTGGGTTCGGTTCTGTTTACTGCCACAGTCTCACAGCTCCAGTGTCCTGGGTTCGGTTCTGTTTACTGCCACAGTCTCACAGCTCCAGTGACCCGGGTTCGGTTCTGTTTACTGCCACAGCCTCACAGCTCTAGTGTCCTGGGTTCGGTTCTGTATACTGCCACAGTCTCACAGCTCCAGTGACCCGGGTTCGGTTCTGTTTACTGCCACAGTCTCACAGCTCCAGTGACCCGGGTTCGGTTCTGTTTACTGCCACAGTCTCACCGCTCCAGTGACCCGGGTTCGGTTCTGTTTACTGCCACAGTCTCACAGCTCCAGTGACCTGGGTTCGGTTCTGTTTACTGCCACACTCTCACAGCTCCAGTGACCTGGGTTCGGTTCTGGGGACTGCCACAGTCTCACAGCTCCAGTGACCCGGGTTCGGTTCTGGGGACTGCCACAGTCTCACAGCTCCAGTGACCTGGGTTCGGTTCTGTTTACTGCCACATCTCACAGCTCCAGTGACCTGGGTTCGGTTCTGTTTACTGCCACAGCCTCACAGCTCCAGTGACCCGGGTTCGGTTCTGTTTACTGCCACAGTCTCACAGCTCCAGTGACCCGGGTTCGGTTCTGTTTACTGCCACACTCTCACAGCTCCAGTGACCCGGGTTCAGTTCTGCTTACTGCCACAGCCTCACAGCTCCAGTGTCCCGGGTTCGGTTCTGTTTACTGCCACAGTCTCACAGCTCCAGTGACCTGGGTTCGGTTCTGGGGACTGCCACAGCCTCACAGCTCCAATGACCTGGGTTCGGTTCTGTTTACTGCCACAGTCTCACAGCTCCAGTGACCCGGGTTCGGTTCTGTTTTTTGCCACAGTCTCACAGCTCCAGTGACCTGGGTTCGGTTCTGGGGACTGCCGCAGTCTCACAGCTCCAGTGTCCCGGGTCCGGTTCTGTTTACTGCCACAGCCTCACAGCTCCAGTGACCTGGGTTCGGTTCTGTTTACTGCCACAGTCTCACAGCTCCAGTGTCCCGGGTTCGGTTCTGTTTACTGCCACAGCCTCACAGCTCCAGTGTCCCGGGTTCGGTTCTGTTTACTGCCACAGTCTCACAGCTCCAGTGTCCCGGGTTCGGTTCTGTTTACTGTCACAGTCTCACAGCTCCAGTGTCCCGGGTTCGGTTCTGTTTACTGTCACAGTCTCACAGCTCCAGTGACCTGGGTTCGGTTCTGTTTACTGCCACACTCTCACAGCTCCAGTGACCTGGGTTCGGTTCTGGGGACTGCCACAGTCTCACAGCTCCAGTGACCCGGGTTCGGTTCTGGGGACTGCCACAGTCTCACAGCTCCAGTGACCTGGGTTCGGTTCTGTTTACTGCCACAGTCTCACAGCTCCAGTGACCTGGGTTCGGTTCTGTTTACTGCCACAGCCTCACAGCTCCAGTGTCCCGGGTTCGGTTCTGTTTACTGCCACACTCTCACAGCTCCAGTGTCCCGGGTTCGGTTCTGTTTACTGCCACACTCTCACAGCTCCAGTGACCTGGGTTCGGTTCTGGGGACTGCCACAGCCTCACAGCTCCAGTGACCTGGGTTCGGTTCTGTCTACTGCCACAGTCTCACAGCTCCAGTGACCTGGGTTCGGTTCTGTTTACTGCCACAGTCTCACAGCTCCAGTGACCCGGGTTCAGTTCTGTTTACTGCCACAGTCTCACAGCTCCAGTGACCCGGGTTCAGTTCTGCTTACTGCCACAGTCTCACAGCTCCAGTGTCCCGGGTTCGGTTCTGGGGACTGCCACAGCCTCACAGCTCCAGTGTCCCGGGTTCGGTTCTGTTTACTGCCACAGTCTCACAGCTCCAGTGACCTGGGTTCGGTTCTGGGGACTGCCACAGTCTCACAGCTCCAGTGTCCCGGGTCCGGTTCTGTTTACTGCCACAGCCTCACAGCTCCAGTGACCCGGGTTCGGTTCTGTTTACTGCCACAGTCTCACAGCTCCAGTGTCCCGGGTTCGGTTCTGTTTACTGCCACAGTCTCACAGCTCCAGTGACCTGGGTTCGGTTCTGTTTACTGCCACAGTCGCACAGCTCCAGTGTCCCGGGTTCGGTTCTGTTTACTGCCACAGTCTCACAGCTCCAGTCTCCCGGGTTCGGTTCTGTTTACTGTCACAGTCTCACAGCTCCAGTGACCTGGGTTCGGTTCTGTTTACTGCCACAGTCTCACAGCTCCAGTGACCTGGGTTCTGTTCTGTTTACTGCCACAGTCTCACAGCTCCAGTGACCTGGGTTCGGTTCTGTTTACTGCCACAGTCGCACAGCTCTAGTGTCCCGGGTTCGGTTCTGTTTACTGCCACAGTCTCACAGCTCCAGTGTCCCGGGTTCGGTTCTGTTTACTGTCACAGTCTCACAGCTCCAGTGACCCGGGTTCGGTTCTGTTTACTGCCACAGTCTCACAGCTCTAGTGACCTGGGTTCGGTTCTGTTTACTGCCACACTCTCACAGCTCCAGTGACCTGGGTTCGGTTCTGGGGACTGCCACAGTCTCACAGCTCCAGTGACCTGGGTTCGGTTCTGTTTACTGCCACACTCTCACAGCTCCAGTGACCTGGGTTCGGTTCTGGGGACTGCCACAGTCTCACAGCTCCAGTGACCCGGGTTCGGTTCTGGGGACTGCCACAGTCTCACAGCTCCAGTGACCTGGGTTCGGTTCTGTTTACTGCCACAGTCTCACAGCTCCAGTGACCTGGGTTCGGTTCTGTTTACTGCCACAGTCTCACAGCTCCAGTGTCCTGGGTTCGGTTCTGTTGACTGCCACAGCCTCACAGCTCCAGTGACCCGGGTTCTGTTCTGTTTACTGCCACAGTCTCACAGCTCCAGTGACCCGGGTTCAGTTCTGTTTACTGCCACAGTCTCACAGCTCCAGTGTCCCGGGTTCGGTTCTGTTTACTGCCACAGTCTCACAGCTCCAGTGACCTGGGTTCGGTTCTGTTTACTGCCACAGTCTCACAGCTCCAGTGACCTGGGTTCGGTTCTGTTTACTGCCACAGCCTCACAGCTCCAGTGTCCCGGGTTCGGTTCTGTTTACTGCCACACTCTCACAGCTCCAGTGACCCGGGTTCAGTTCTGTTTACTGCCAGAGCCTCACAGCTCCAGTGACCCGGGTTCGGTTCTGTTTTTTGCCACAGTCTCACAGCTCCAGTGACCTGGGTTCGGTTCTGGGGACTGCCACAGTCTCACAGCTCCAGTGTCCCGGGTCCGGTTCTGTTTACTGCCACAGCCTCACAGCTCCAGTGACCCGGGTTCGGTTCTGTTTACTGCCACAGTCTCACAGCTCCAGTGTCCCGGGTCCGGTTCTGTTTACTGCCACAGTCTCACAGCTCCATTGACCTGGGTTCGGTTCTGTTTACTGCCACAGTCTCACAGCTCCAGTGTCCCGGGTTCGGTTCTGTTTACTGCCACAGTCTCACAGCTCCAGTGTCCCGGGTTCGGTTCTGTTTACTGTCACAGTCTCACAGCTCCAGTGACCTGGGTTCGGTTCTGTTTACTGTCACAGTCTCACAGCTCCGGTGACCCGGGTTCGGTTCTGTTTACTGCCACAGTCTCACAGCTCCAGTGACCCGGGTTCGGTTTTGTTTACTGCCACAGTCTCACAGCTCCAGTGACCTGGGTTCGGTTCTGTTTACTGCCACAGTCTCACAGCTCCAGTGTCCCGGGTTCGGTTCTGTTTACTGCCACAGTCTCACAGCTCCAGTGTCCCGGGTTCGGTTCTGTTTACTGCCACAGTCTCACAGCTCCAGTGACCTGGGTTCGGTTCTGTTTACTGCCACAGTCTCACAGCTCCAGTGTCCCGGGTTCGGTTCTGTTTACTGCCACAGTCTCACAGCTCCAGTGTCCCGGGTTCGGTTCTGTTTACTGCCACAGTCTCACAGCTCCATTGACCTGGGTTCGGTTCTGTTTAATGCCACAGTCTCACAGCTCCAGTGTCCCGGGTTCGGTTCTGTTTACTGCCACAGTCTCACAGCTCCAGTGTCCCGGGTTCGGTTCTGTTTACTGTCACAGTCTCACAGCTCCAGTGACCTGGGTTCGGTTCTGTTTACTGCCACAGTCTCACAGCTCCAGTGACCTGGGATCTGTTCTGTTTACTGCCACAGTCTCACAGCTCCAGTGACCTGGGTTCGGTTCTGTTTACTGCCACAGTCTCACAGCTCCAGTGTCCTCGGTTCAGTTCTGTTTACTGCCACAGTCTCACAGCTCCAGTGACCCGGGTTCGGTTCTGTTTACTGCCACAGCCTCACAGCTCCAGTGTCCTGGGTTCGGTTCTGTTTACTGCCACAGTCTCACAGCTCCAGTGACCTGGGTTCGGTTCTGTTTACTGCCACACTCTCACAGCTCCAGTGACCTGGGTTCGGTTCTGGGGACTGCCACAGTCTCACAGCTCCAGTGACCCGGGTTCGGTTCTGGGGACTGCCACAGTCTCACAGCTCCAGTGACCTGGGTTCGGTTCTGTTTACTGCCACAGCCTCACAGCTCCAGTGTCCCGGGTTCGGTTCTGTTTACTGCCACAGTCTCACAGCTCCAGTGACCCGGGTTCGGTTCTGGGGACTGCCACAGTCTCACAGCTCCAGTGACCCGGGTTCGGTTCTGTTTACTGCCACAGTCTCACAGCTCCAGTGACCTGGGTTCGGTTCTGTTTACTGCCATAGCCTCACAGCTCCAGTGACCTGGGTTCGGTTCTGTTTACTGCCACAGCCTCACAGCTCCAGTGTGCCGGGTTCAGTTCTGTTTTTTGCCACAGCCTCACAGCTCCAGTGTCCCGGGTTCAGTTCTGTTTTTTGCCACAGTCTCACAGCTCCAGTGACCTGGGTTCGGTTCTGTTTACTGCCACAGTCTCACAGCTCCAGTGTCCCGGGTCCGGTTCTGTTTACTGCCACAGCCTCACAGCTCCAGTGACCGTGGTTCGGTTCTGTTTACTGCCACAGTCTCACAGCTCCAGTGACCTGGGTTCGGTTCTGTTTCCTGCCACAGTCTCACAGCTCCAGTGACCTGGGTTCGGTTCTGTTTACTGCCACAGTCTCACAGCTCCAGTGACCTGGGTTCGGTTCTGTTTACTGCCACAGTCTCACAGCTCCAGTGACCCGGGTTCGGTTCTGTTTACTGCCACAGTCTCAGAGCTCCAGTGACCCGGGTTCGGTTCTGCGTACTGCCACAGTCTCACATCTCCAGTGACCCGGGTTCGGTTTAGTTTACTGCCACAGTCTCACAGCTCCAGTGACCTGGGTTCAGTTCTGTTTACTGCCACAGTCTCACAGCTCCAGTGACCTGGGTTCGGTTCTGTTTACTGCCACAGTCTCACAGCTCCAGTGACATGGGTTCGGTTCTGTTTACTGCCACAGTCTCACAGCTCCAGTGACCCGGGTTCAGTTCTGTTTACTGCCACAGTCTCACAGCTCCAGTGACCTGGGTTCGGTTCTGTTTACTGCCACAGTCTCACAGCTCCAGTGACATGGGTTCGGTTCTGTTTACTGCCACAGTCTCACAGCTCCAGTGACATGGGTTCGGTTCTGTTTACTGCCACAGTCTCACAGCTTCAGTGACCTGGGTTCGGTTCTGTTTACTGCCACAGTCTCACAGCTTCAGTGACCTGGGTTCAGTTCTGTTTACTGCCACAGCCTCACAGCTCCAGTGACATGGGTTCGGTTCTGTTTACTGCCACAGTCTCACAGCTCCAGTGACCTGGGTTCGGTTCTGTTCACTGCCACAGCCTCACAGCTTCAGTGACATGGGTTCGGTTCTGTTTACTGCCACAGTCTCACAGCTCCAGTGTCCCGGGTTCGGTTCTGTTTACTGCCACAGTCTCACAGCTCCAGTGACCCGGGTTCAGTTCTGTTTACTGCCACAGTCTCACAGCTCCAGTGACCCGGGTTCAGTTCTGTTTACTGCCACAGTCTCACAGCTCCAGTGACCCGGGTTCAGTTCTGTTTACTGCCACAGTCTCACAGCTCCAGTGACCTGGGTTCGGTTCTGTTTAGTGCCACAGTCTCACAGCTCCAGTGTCCCGGGTTCGGTTCTGTTTACTGCCACAGTCTCACAGCTCCAGTGTCCCGGGTTCGGTTCTGTTTACTGCCACAGTCTCACAGCTCCAGTGTCCCGGGTTCGGTTCTGTTTACTGTCACAGTCTCACAGCTCCAGTGACCTGGGTTCGGTTCTGTTTACTGCCACAGTCTCACAGCTCCAGTGACCTGGGTTCGGTTCTGTTTACTGCCACAGTCTCACAGCTCCAGTGTCCCGGGTTCGGTTCTGTTTACTGCCACAGTCTCACAGCTCCAGTGACCTGGGTTCGGTTCTGTTTACTGCCACAGTCTCACAGCTCCAGTGTCCTGGGTTCGGTTCTGTTTACTGCCACAGTCTCACAGCTCCAGTGACCCGGGTTCGGTTCTGTTTACTGCCACAGCCTCACAGCTCTAGTGTCCTGGGTTCGGTTCTGTATACTGCCACAGTCTCACAGCTCCAGTGACCTGGGTTCGGTTCTGTTTACTGCCACAGTCTCACAGCTCCAGTGACCCGGGTTCGGTTCTGTTTACTGCCACAGTCTCACCGCTCCAGTGACCCGGGTTCGGTTCTGTTTACTGCCACAGTCTCACAGCTCCAGTGACCTGGGTTCGGTTCTGTTTACTGCCACACTCTCACAGCTCCAGTGACCTGGGTTCGGTTCTGGGGACTGCCACAGTCTCACAGCTCCAGTGACCCGGGTTCGGTTCTGGGGACTGCCACAGTCTCACAGCTCCAGTGACCTGGGTTCGGTTCTGTTTACTGCCACATCTCACAGCTCCAGTGACCTGGGTTCGGTTCTGTTTACTGCCACAGCCTCACAGCTCCAGTGACCCGGGTTCGGTTCTGTTTACTGCCACAGTCTCACAGCTCCAGTGACCCGGGTTCGGTTCTGTTTACTGCCACACTCTCACAGCTCCAGTGACCCGGGTTCAGTTCTGCTTACTGCCACAGCCTCACAGCTCCAGTGTCCCGGGTTCGGTTCTGTTTACTGCCACAGTCTCACAGCTCCAGTGACCTGGGTTCGGTTCTGGGGACTGCCACAGCCTCACAGCTCCAATGACCTGGGTTCGGTTCTGTTTACTGCCACAGTCTCACAACTCCAGTGACCCGGGTTCGGTTCTGTTTTTTGCCACAGTCTCACAGCTCCAGTGACCTGGGTTCGGTTCTGGGGACTGCCGCAGTCTCACAGCTCCAGTGTCCCGGGTCCGGTTCTGTTTACTGCCACAGCCTCACAGCTCCAGTGACCCGGGTTCGGTTCTGTTTACTGCCACAGTCTCACAGCTCCAGTGTCCCGGGTCCGGTTCTGTTTACTGCCACAGTCTCACAGCTCCAGTGACCTGGGTTCGGTTCTGTGAACTGCCACAGTCGCACAGCTCCAGTGACCTGGGTTCGGTTCTGTTTACTGCCACAGCCTCACAGCTCCAGTGTCCCGGGTTCGGTTCTGTTTACTGCCACAGCCTCACAGCTCCAGTGTCCCGGGTTCGGTTCTGTTTACTGCCACAGTCTCACAGCTCCAGTGTCCCGGGTTCGGTTCTGTTTACTGTCACAGTCTCACAGCTCCAGTGTCCCGGGTTCGGTTCTGTTTACTGTCACAGTCTCACAGCTCCAGTGACCTGGGTTCGGTTCTGTTTACTGCCACACTCTCACAGCTCCAGTGACCTGGGTTCGGTTCTGGGGACTGCCACAGTCTCACAGCTCCAGTGACCTGGGTTCGGTTCTGTTTACTGCCACACTCTCACAGCTCCAGTGACCTGGGTTCGGTTCTGGGGACTGCCACAGTCTCACAGCTCCAGTGACCCGGGTTCGGTTCTGGGGACTGCCACAGTCTCACAGCTCCAGTGACCTGGGTTCGGTTCTGTTTACTGCCACAGTCTCACAGCTCCAGTGACCTGGGTTCGGTTCTGTTTACTGCCACAGCCTCACAGCTCCAGTGTCCCGGGTTCGGTTCTGTTTACTGCCACAGTCTCACAGCTCCAGTGTCCCGGGTTCGGTTCTGTTTACTGCCACACTCTCACAGCTCCAGTGACCTGGGTTCGGTTCTGGGGACTGCCACAGCCTCACAGCTCCAGTGACCTGGGTTCGGTTCTGTTTACTGCCACAGTCTCACAGCTCCAGTGACCTGGGTTCGGTTCTGTTTACTGCCACAGTCTCACAGCTCCAGTGACCCGGGTTCAGTTCTGTTTACTGCCACAGTCTCACAGCTCCAGTGACCCGGGTTCAGTTCTGCTTACTGCCACAGTCTCACAGCTCCAGTGTCCCGGGTTCGGTTCTGGGGACTGCCACAGCCTCACAGCTCCAGTGTCCCGGGTTCGGTTCTGTTTACTGCCACACTCTCACAGCTCCAGTGACCTGGGTTCGGTTCTGGGGACTGCCACAGTCTCACAGCTCCAGTGTCCCGGGTTCGGTTCTGTTTACTGCCACAGTCTCACAGCTCCAGTGTCCCGGGTTCGGTTCTGTTTACTGCCACAGTCTCACAGCTCCAGTGTCCCGGGTTCGGTTCTGTTTACTGCCACAGTCTCACAGCTCCAGTGTCCCGGGTTCGGTTCTGTTTACTGCCACAGCCTCACAGCTCCAATGACCTGGGTTCGGTTCTGTTTACTGCCACAGTCTCACAGCTCCAGTGACCCGGGTTCGGTTCTGTTTACTGCCACAGTCTCACAGCTCCAGTGACCCGGGTTCGGTTCTGTTTACTGCCACAGTCTCACAGCTCCAGTGACCTGGGTTCGGTTCTGTTTACTGCCACAGTCTCACAGCTCCAGTGTCCCGGGTTCGGTTCTGTTTACTGCCACAGCCTCACAGCTCCAATGACCTGGGTTCGGTTCTGTTTACTGCCACAGTCTCACAGCTCCAATGACCTGGGTTCGGTTCTGTTTACTGCCACAGTCTCACAACTCCAGTGACCTGGGTTCAGTTCTGTTTACTGCCACAGCCTCACAGCTCCAGTGTCCCGGGTTCGGTTCTGTTTACTGCCACAGTCTCACAGCTCCAGTGTCCCGGGTTCGGTTCTGTTTACTGCCACAGCCTCACAGCTCCAATGACCTGGGTTCGGTTCTGTTTACTGCCACAGTCTCACAGCTCCAGTGACCCGGGTTCGGTTCTGTTTTTTGCCACAGTCTCACAGCTCCAGTGACCTGGGTTCGGTTCTGGGGACTGCCACAGTCTCACAGCTCCAGTGTCCCGGGTCCGGTTCTGTTTACTGCCACAGCCTCACAGCTCCAGTGACCCGGGTTCGGTTCTGTTTACTGCCACAGTCTCACAGCTCCAGTGTCCCGGGTTCGGTTCTGTTTACTGCCACAGTCTCACAGCTCCAGTGACCTGGGTTCGGTTCTGTTTACTGCCACAGTCGCACAGCTCCAGTGTCCCGGGTTCGGTTCTGTTTACTGCCACAGTCTCACAGCTCCAGTCTCCCGGGTTCGGTTCTGTTTACTGTCACAGTCTCACAGCTCCAGTGTCCCGGGTCCGGTTCTGTTTACTGCCACAGCCTCACAGCTCCAGTGACCCGGGTTCGGTTCTGTTTACTGCCACAGTCTCACAGCTCCAGTGTCCCGGGTTCGGTTCTGTTTACTGCCACAGTCTCACAGCTCCAGTGACCTGGGTTCGGTTCTGTTTACTGCCACAGTCGCACAGCTCCAGTGTCCCGGGTTCGGTTCTGTTTACTGCCAAAGTCTCACAGCTCCAGTCTCCCGGGTTCGGTTCTGTTTACTGCCACAGTCTCACAGCTCCAGTGACCTGGGTTCTGTTCTGTTTACTGCCACAGTCTCACAGCTCCAGTGACCTGGGTTCGGTTCTGTTTACTGCCACAGTCGCACAGCTCCAGTGTCCCGGGTTCGGTTCTGTTTACTGCCACAGTCTCACAGCTCCAGTGTCCCGGGTTCGGTTCTGTTTACTGTCACAGTCTCACAGCTCCAGTGACCCGGGTTCGGTTCTGTTTACTGCCACAGTCTCACAGCTCTAGTGACCTGGGTTCGGTTCTGTTTACTGCCACACTCTCACAGCTCCAGTGACCTGGGTTCGGTTCTGGGGACTGCCACAGTCTCACAGCTCCAGTGACCTGGGTTCGGTTCTGTTTACTGCCACACTCTCACAGCTCCAGTGACCTGGGTTCGGTTCTGGGGACTGCCACAGTCTCACAGCTCCAGTGACCTGGGTTCGGTTCTGTTTACTGCCACACTCTCACAGCTCCAGTGACCTGGGTTCGGTTCTGGGGACTGCCACAGTCTCACAGCTCCAGTGACCTGGGTTCGGTTCTGTTTACTGCCACAGTCTCACAGCTCCAGTGACCTGGGTTCGGTTCTGTTTACTGCCACAGCCTCACAGCTCCAGTGTCCCGGGTTCGGTTCTGTTTACTGCCACACTCTCACAGCTCCAGTGACCCGGGTTCAGTTCTGCGTACTGCCACAGTCTCACAGCTCCAGTGTCCCGGGTTCGGTTCTGTTTACTGCCACAGCCTCACAGCTCCAGTGACCCGGGTTCGGTTCTGTTTACTGCCACAGTCTCACAGCTCCAGTGTCCCGGGTTCGGTTCTGTTTACTGCCACAGTCTCACAGCTCCAGTGACCTGGGTTCGGTTCTGTTTACTGCCACAGTCGCACAGCTCCAGTGTCCCGGGTTCGGTTCTGTTTACTGCCACAGTCTCACAGCTCCAGTCTCCCGGGTTCGGTTCTGTTTACTGTCACAGTCTCACAGCTCCAGTGACCTGGGTTCGGTTCTGTTTACTGCCACAGTCTCACAGCTCCAGTGACCTGGGTTCTGTTCTGTTTACTGCCACAGTCTCACAGCTCCAGTGACCTGGGTTCGGTTCTGTTTACTGCCACAGTCGCACAGCTCCAGTGTCCCGGGTTCGGTTCTGTTTGCTGCCACAGTCTCACAGCTCCAGTGTCCCGGGTTCGGTTCTGTTTACTGTCACAGTCTCACAGCTCCAGTGACCCGGGTTCGGTTCTGTTTACTGCCACAGTCTCACAGCTCTAGTGACCTGGGTTCGGTTCTGTTTACTGCCACACTCTCACAGCTCCAGTGACCTGGGTTCGGTTCTGGGGACTGCCACAGTCTCACAGCTCCAGTGACCTGGGTTCGGTTCTGTTTACTGCCACACTCTCACAGCTCCAGTGACCTGGGTTCGGTTCTGGGGACTGCCACAGTCTCACAGCTCCAGTGACCTGGGTTCGGTTCTGGGGACTGCCACAGTCTCACAGCTCCAGTGACCTGGGTTCGGTTCTGTTTACTGCCACAGTCTCACAGCTCCAGTGACCTGGGTTCGGTTCTGTTTACTGCCACAGCCTCACAGCTCCAGTGTCCCGGGTTCGGTTCTGTTTACTGCCACACTCTCACAGCTCCAGTGACCCGGGTTCAGTTCTGCGTACTGCCACAGTCTCACAGCTCCAGTGTCCCGGGTTCGGTTCTGGGGACTGCCACAGCCTCACAGCTCCAGTGTCCCGGGTTCGGTTCTGTTTACTGCCACACTCTCACAGCTCCAGTGACCTGGGTTCGGTTCTGGGGACTGCCACAGCCTCACAGCTCCAGTGACCTGGGTTCGGTTCTGTTTACTGCCACAGCCTCACAGCTCCAGTGACCCGGATTCGGTTCCGTTTTTTGCCACAGTCTCACAGCTCCAGTGACATGGGTTCGGTTCTGGGGACTGCCACAGTCTCACAGCTCCAGTGTCCCGGGTTCGGTTCTGTTTACTGCCACAGTCTCACAGCTCCAGTGACCCGGGTTCGGTTCTGTTTACTGCCACAGTCTCACAGCTCCAGTGACCTGGGTTCGGTTCTGTTTACTGCCACAGTCTCACAGCTCCAGTGTCCCGGGTTCAGTTCTGTTTACTGCCACAGTCTCACAGCTCCAGTGACCCGGGTTCGGTTCTGTTTACTGCCACAGTCTCACAGCTCCAGTGACCCGGGTTCAGTTCTGTTTACTGCCACAGTCTCACAGCTCCAGTGACCTGGGTTCGGTTCTGTTTACTGCCACAGTCTCACAGCTCCAGTGACCCGGGTTCGGTTCTGTTCACTGCCACAGTCTCACAGCTCCAGTGACCCGGGTTCAGTTCTGTTTACTGCCACAGTCTCACAGCTCCAGTGACCTGGGTTCGGTTCTGTTTACTGCCACAGTCTCACAGCTCCAGTGACCCGGGTTCGGTTCTGTTTACAGCCACAGTCTCACAGCTCCAGTGTCCCGGGTCCGGTTCTGTTTACTGCCACAGTCTCACAGCTCCAGTGTCCCGGGTCCGGTTCTGTTTACTGCCACAGTCTCACAGCTCCAGTGTCCCGGGTCCGGTTCTGTTTACTGCCACAGTCTCACAGCTCCAGTGACCTGGGTTCAGTTCTGTTTACTGCCACAGTCTCACAGCTCCAGTGACCTGGGTTCGGTTCTGTTTACTGCCACAGTCTCACAGCTCCAGAGACCTGGGTTCGGTTCTGTTTACTGCCACAGTCTCACAGCTCCAGTGACCCGGGTTCGGTTCTGTTTACTGCCACAGTCTCACAGCTCCAGTGACCCGGGTTCGGTTCTGTTTACTGCCACAGTCTCACAGCTCCAGTGACCTGGGTTCGGTTCTGTTTACTGCCACAGTCTCACAGCTCCAGTGACCCGGGTTCGGTTCTGTTTACTTCCACAGTCTCACAGCTCCAGTGTCCCGGGTTCGGCTCTGTTTACTGCCACAGTCTCACAGCTCCAGTGACCCGGGTTCAGTTCTGTTTACTGCCACAGTCTCACAGCTCCACTGACCCGGGTTCGGTTCTGTTTACTGCCACAGTCTCACAGCTCCAGTGACCTGGGTTCAGTTCTGTTTACTGCCACAGTCTCACAGCTCCAGTGTCCCGGGTTCGGTTCTGTTTACTGCCACAGTCTCACAGCTCCAGTGACCCGGGTTCGGTTCTGTTTACTGCCACAGTCTCACAGCTCCAGTGTCCTGGGTTCGGTTCTGTTTACTGCCACAGTCTCACAGCTCCAGTGACCTGGGTTCAGTTCTGTTTACTGCCACAGTCTCACAGCTCCAGTGACCTGGGTTCAGTTCTGTTTACTGCCACAGTCTCACAGCTCCAGTGACCTGAGTTCGGTTCTGTTTACTGCCACAGCCTCACAGCTCCAGTGTCCTGGGTTCGGTTCTGGGGACTGCCACAGTCTCACAGCTCCAGTGACCCGGGTTCAGTTCTTCGTACTGCCGCAGTCTCACAGCTCCAGTGTCCCGCGTTCGGTTCTGGGGACTGCCACAGTCTCACAGCTCCAGTGACCTGGGTTCGGTTCTGTTTACTGCCACAGTCTCACAGCTCCAGTGACCCGGGTTCAGTTCTGTTTACTGCCACAGTCTCACAGCTCCAGTGACCCGGGTTCAGTTCTGCGTACTGCCACAGTCTCACAGCTCCAGTGTCCCGGGTTCGGTTCTGTTTACTGCCACAGTCTCACAGCTCCAGTGACCTGGGTTCGGTTCTGTTTACTGCCACAGTCTCACAGCTCCAGTGACCCGGGTTCAGTTCTGTTTACTGCCACAGTCTCACAGCTCCAGTGACCCGGGTTCAGTTCTGTTTACTGCCACAGTCTCACAGCTCCAGTGACCCGGGTTCAGTTCTGTTTACTGCCACAGTCTCACAGCTCCAGTGACCCGGGTTCGGTTCTGTTTACTGCCACAGTCTCACAGCTCCAGTGACCTGGGTTCGGTTCTGTTTACTGCCACAGTCTCACAGCTCCAGTGACCTGGGTTCGGTTCTGCGTACTGCCACAGTCTCACAGCTCCAGTGTCCCGGGTTCGGTTCTGGGGACTGCCACAGCCTCACAGCTCCAGTGTCCCGGGTTCGGTTCTGTTTACTGCCACAGTCTCACAGCTCCACTGACCCGAGTTCGGTTCTGTTTACTGCCACAGTCTCACAGCTCCAGTGTCCCGGGTTCGGTTCTGTTTTCTGCCACAGTCTCACAGCTCCAGTGACCTGGGTTCGGTTCTGTTTACCTCCACAGTCTCACAGCTCCAGTGACCCGGGTTCGGTTCTGTTTACTGCCACAGTCTCACAGCTCCAGTGACCTGGGTTCGGTTCTGTTTACTGCCACAGTCTCACAGCTTCAGTGACCCGGGTTCGGTTCTGTTTACTGCCACAGTCTCACAGCTCCAGTGACCCGGGTTCAGTTCTGTTTACTGCCACAGTCTCACAGCTCCAGTGACCTGGGTTCGGTTCTGTTTACTGCCACAGTCTCACCGCTCCAGTGTCCCGGGTTCAGTTCTGTTTACTGCCACAGTCTCACAGCTCCAGTGACCTGGGTTCGGTTCTGTTTACTGCCACAGTCTCACAGCTCCAGTGACCCGGGTTCGGTTCTGTTTACTGCCACAGTCTCACAGCTCCAGTGTCCTGGGTTCGGTTCTGTTTAATGCCACAGTCTCACAGCTCCAGTGACCCGGGTTCGGTTCTGTTTACTGCCACAGTCTCACAGCTCCAGTGACCTGGGTTCGGTTCTGTTTACTGCCACAGTCTCACAGCTCCAGTGACCTGGGTTCGGTTCTGCGTCCTGCCACAGTCTGACAGCTCCAGTGTCCCGGGTTCGGTTCTGTTTACTGCCACAGCCTCACAGCTCCAGTGTCCCGGGTTCGGTTCTGGGGACTGCCACAGCCTCACAGCTCCAGTGACCTGGGTTCGGTTCTGCGTCCTGCCACAGTCTGACAGCTCCAGTGTCCCGGGTTCGGTTCTGTTTACTGCCACAGTCTCACAGCTCCAGTGTCCCGGGTTCAGTTCTGTTTACTGCCACAGTCTCACAGCTCCAGTGACCCGGGTTCAGTTCTGTTTACTGCCACAGTCTCACCGCTCCCGTGTCCCGGGTTCAGTTCTGTTTACTGCCACAGTCTCACAGCTCCAGTGACCCGGGTTCAGTTCTGTTTACTGCCACAGTCTCACAGCTCCAGTGACCTGGGTTCAGTTCTGTTTACTGCCACAGTCTCACAGCTCCAGTGACCTGGGTTCGGTTCTGTTTACTGCCACAGTCTCACAGCTCCAGTGACCTGGGTTCAGTTCTGTTTACTGCCACAGTCTCACAGCTCCAGTGTCCTAGGTTCGGTTCTGTTTACTGCCACAGTCTCACAGCTCCAGTGACCTGGGTTCAGTTCTGTTTACTGCCACAGTCTCACAGCTCCAGTGACCTGGGTTCAGTTCTGTTTACTGCCACAGTCTCACAGCTCCAGTGACCTGGGTTCGGTTCTGTTTACTGCCACAGTCTCACAGCTCCAGTGACCTGGGTTCAGTTCTGTTTACTGCCACAGTCTCACAGCTCCAGTGTCCTAGGTTCGGTTCTGTTTACTGCCACAGTCTCACAGCTCCAGTGACCTGGGTTCAGTTCTGTTTACTGCCACAGTCTCACAGCTCCAGTGACCTGGGTTCGGTTCTGTTTACTGCCACAGTCTCACAGCTCCAGTGACCTGGGTTCGGTTCTGTTTACTGCCACAGCCTCACAGCTCCAGTGTCCTGGGTTCGGTTCTGGGGACTGCCACAGTCTCACAGCTCCAGTGTACCGGGTTCGGTTCTGTTTACTGCCACACTCTCACAGCTCCAGTGACCCGGGTTCAGTTCTGCGTACTGCCGCAGTCTCACAGCTCCAGTGTCCCGCGTTCGGTTCTGGGGACTGCCACAGCCTCACAGCTCCAGTGTCCCGGGTTCGGTTCTGTTTACTGCCACAGTCTCACAGCTCCAGTGACCTGGGTTCGGTTCTGTTTACTGCCACAGTCTCACAGCTCCAGTGACCTGGGTTCGGTTCTGTTTACTGCCACAGTCTCACAGCTCCAGTGACCTGGGTTCGGTTCTGTTTACTGCCACAGCCTCACAGCTCCAGTGTCCCGGGTTCGGTTCTGTTTACTGCCACAGTCTCACAGCTCCACTGACCCGGGTTAGGTTCTGTTTACTGCCACAGTCTCACAGCTCCAGTGACCCGGGTTCAGTTCTGTTTACTGCCACACTCTCACAGCTCCAGTGACCCGGGTTCAGTTCTGCGTACTGCCGCAGTCTCACAGCTCCAGTGTCCCGCGTTCGGTTCTGGGGACTGCCACAGCCTCACAGCTCCAGTGTCCCGGGTTCGGTTCTGTTTACTGCCACAGTCTCACAGCTCCAGTGACCTGGGTTCGGTTCTGTTTACTGCCACAGTCTCACAGCTCCAGTGACCTGGGTTCGGTTCTGTTTACTGCCACAGTCTCACAGCTCCAGTGACCTGGGTTCGGTTCTGTTTACTGCCACAGTCTCACAGCTCCAGTGTCCCGGGTTCGGTTCTGGGGACTGCCACAGCCTCACAGCTCCAGTGTCCCGGGTTCGGTTCTGTTTACTGCCACAGTCTCACAGCTCCACTGACCCGGGTTCGGTTCTGTTTACTGCCACAGTCTCACAGCTCCATTGACCCGGGTTCGGTTCTGTTTACTGCCACAGTCTCACAGCTCCAGTGACCCGGGTTCAGTTCTGTTTACTGCCACAGTCTCACAGCTCCAGTGACCCGGGTTCGGTTCTGTGTACTGCCACAGTCTCACAGCTCCAGTGACCTGGGTTCGGTTCTGTTTACTGCCACAGTCTCACAGCTCCAGTGACCTGGGTTCGGTTCTGCGTACTGCCACAGTCTCACAGCTCCAGTGTCCCGGGTTCGTTCTGGGGACTGCCACAGCCTCACAGCTCCAGTGTCCCGGGTTCGGTTCTGTTTACTGCCACAGTCTCACAGCTCCACTGACCCGGGTTCGGTTCTGTTTACTGCCACAGTCTCACAGCTCCAGTGACCTGGGTTCGGTTCTGTTTACCTCCACAGTCTCACAGCTCCAGTGACCCGGGTTCGGTTCTGTTTACTGCCACAGTCTCACAGCTCCAGTGACCTGGGTTCGGTTCTGTTTACTGCCACAGTCTCACAGCTCCAGTGACCCGGGTTCGGTTCTGTTTACTGCCAAAGTCTCACAGCTCCAGTGTCCTGGGTTCGGTTCTGTTTACTGCCACAGTCTCACAGCTCCAGTGTCCCGGGTTCGGTTCTGCGTACTGCCACAGTCTCACAGCTCCAGTGACCTGGGTTCGGTTCTGTTTACTGCCACAGTCTCACAGCTCCAGTGACCTGGGTTCGGTTCTGCGTACTGCCACATTCTCACAGCTCCAGTGTCCCGGGTTCGGTTCTGTTTACTGCCACAGTCTCACAGCTCCAGTGACCTGGGTTCGGTTCTGTTTACTGCCACAGTCTCACAACTCCAGTGTCCCGGGTTCGGTTCTGTTTACTGCCACAGTCTCACAGCTCCAGTGTCCTGGGTTCGGTTCTGTTTACTGTCACAGTCTCACAGCTCCAGTGACCTGGGTTCGGTTCTGTTTACTGCCACAGTCTCACAGCTCCAGTGACCTGGGTTCGGTTCTGTTTACTGCCACAGCCTCACAGCTCCAGTGACCCGGGTTCGGTTCTGTTTACTGCCACAGTCTCACAGCTCCAGTGACCTGGGTTCGGTTCTGTTTACTGCCACAGTCTCACAGCTCCAGTGTCCCGGGTTCGGTTCTGTTTACTGCCACAGCCTCACAGCTCCAGTGACCTGGGTTCGGTTCTGTTTACTGCCACAGTCTCACAGCTCCAGTGTCCCGGGTTCAGTTCTGTTTACTGCCACAGTCTACAGCTCCAGTGACGTGGGTTCAGTTCTGTTTACTGCCACAGTCTCACCGCTCCAGTGTCCCGGGTTCAGTTCTGTTTACTGCCACAGTCTCACAGCTCCAGTGACCCGGGTTCGGTTCTGTTTACTGCCACAGTCTCACAGCTCCAGTGACCCGGGTTCGGTTCTGTTTACTGCCACAGTCTCACAGCTCCAGTGTCCCGGGTTCGGTTCTGTTTTTTGCCACAGTCTCACAGCTCCAGTGACCTGGGTTCGGTTCTGTTTACTGCCACAGTCTCACAGCTCCAGTGTCCCGGGTTCAGTTCTGTTTACTGCCACAGTCTCACAGCTCCAGTGACCCGGGTTCGGTTCTGTTTACTGCCACAGTCTCACCGCTCCAGTGTCCCGGGTTCAGTTCTGTTTACTGCCACAGTCTACAGCTCCAGTGACCCGGGTTCAGTTCTGTTTACTGCCACAGTCTACAGCTCCAGTGACGTGGGTTCAGTTCTGTTTACTGCCACAGTCTCACCGCTCCAGTGTCCCGGGTTCAGTTCTGTTTACTGCCACAGTCTCACAGCTCCAGTGACCCGGGTTCGGTTCTGTTTACTGCCACAGTCTCACAGCTCCAGTGACCCGGGTTCGGTTCTGTTTACTGCCACAGTCTCACAGCTCCAGTGTCCCGGGTTCGGTTCTGTTTTTTGCCACAGTCTCACAGCTCCAGTGACCTGGGTTCGGTTCTGTTTACTGCCACAGTCTCACAGCTCCAGTGTCCCGGGTTCGGTTCTGTTTACTGCCACAGTCTCACAGCTCCAGAGTCCCGGGTTCGGTTCTGGGGACTGCCACAGCCTCACAGCTCCAGTGTCCCGGGTTCGGTTCTGTTTACTGCCACAGTCTCACAGCTCCAGTGACCCGGGTTCAGTTCTGTTTACTGCCACAGTCTCACAGCTCCAGTGACCCGGGTTCGGTTCTGTTTACTGCCACAGTCTCACCGCTCCAGTGTCCCGGGTTCAGTTCTGTTTACTGCCACAGTCTCACAGCTCCAGTGACCCGGGTTCGGTTCTGTTTACTGCCACAGTCTCACAGCTCCAGTGACCCGGGTTCGGTTCTGTTTACTGCCACAGTCTCACAGCTCCAGTGTCCCGGGTTCGGTTCTGTTTTTTGCCACAGTCTCACAGCTCCAGTGACCTGGGTTCGGTTCTGTTTACTGCCACAGTCTACAGCTCCAGTGTCCCGGGTTCAGTTCTGTTTACTGCCACAGTCTCACAGCTCCAGTGACCCGGGTTCGGTTCTGTTTACTGCCACAGTCTCACCGCTCCAGTGTCCCGGGTTCAGTTCTGTTTACTGCCACAGTCTACAGCTCCAGTGACCCGGGTTCAGTTCTGTTTACTGCCACAGTCTCACCGCTCCAGTGTCCCGGGTTCAGTTCTGTTTACTGCCACAGTCTCACAGCTCCAGTGACCCGGGTTCGGTTCTGTTTACTGCCACAGTCTCACAGCTCCAGTGTCCCGGGTTCGGTTCTGTTTACTGCCACAGTCTCACAGCTTCAGTGACCCGGGTTCGGTTCTGTTTACTGCCACAGTCTCACAGCTCCAGTGACCGGGTTCGGTTCTGTTTACTGCCACAGTCTCACAGCTCCAGTGACCCGGGTTCGGTTCTGTTTACTGCCACAGTCTCACAGCTCCAGTGTCCCGGGTTCGGTTCTGTTTACTGCCACAGTCTCACAGCTCCAGTGACCGGGTTCGGTTCTGTTTACTGCCACAGTCTCACAGCTCCAGTGACCCGGGTTCGGTTCTGTTTACTGCCACAGTCTCACAGCTCCAGTGTCCCGGGTTCGGTTCTGTTTTTTGCCACAGTCTCACAGCTCCAGTGACCTGGGTTCGGTTCTGTTCACTGCCACAGTCTCACAGCTCCAGTGACCGGGTTCGGTTCTGTTTACTGCCACAGTCTCACAGCTCCAGTGTCCCGGGTTCGGTTCTGTTTCCTGCCACAGTCTCACAGCTCCAGTGACCCGGGTTCGGTTCTGTTCACTGCCACAGTCTCACAGCTCCAGTGTCCCGGGTTCAGTTCTGTTTACTGCCACAGTCTCACAGCTCCGGTGACCCGGGTTCGGTTCTGTTTACTGCCACAGTCTCACAGCTCCAGTGACCCGGGTTCGGTTCTGTTTACTGCCACAGTCTCACAGCTCCAGTGTCCCGGGTTCAGTTCTGTTTACTGCCACAGCCTCACAGCTCCAGTGACCTGGGTTCGGTTCTGTTTACTGCCACAGTCTCACAGCTCCAGTGACCTGGGTTCGGTTCTGTTTACTGCCACAGTCTCACAGCTCCAGTGACCTGGGTTCGGTTCTGTTTACTGCCACAGTCTCACAGCTCCAGTGACCCGGGTTCAGTTCTGTTTACTGCCACAGCCTCACAGCTCCAGTGACCTGGGTTCGGTTCTGTTTACTGCCACAGCCTCACAGCTCCAGTGACCCGGGTTCGGTTCTGTTTACTGCCACAGTCTCACAGCTCCAGTGTCCCGGGTTCGGTTCTGTTTACTGCCACAGTCTCACAGCTCCAGTGACCTGGGTTCGGTTCTGTTTACTGCCACAGCCTCACAGCTCCAGTGACCCGGGTTCGGTTCTGTTGACTGCCACAGCCTCACAGCTCCAGTGACCCGGGTTCGGTTCTGTTTACTGCCACAGTCTCACAGCTCCAGTGTCCCGGGTTCGGTTCTGTTTACTGCCACAGTCTCACAGCTCCAGTGACCTGGGTTCGGTTCTGTTTACTGCCACAGTCTCACAGCTTCAGTGTCCTGGGTTCGGTTCTGGGGACTGCCACAGTCTCACAGCTCCAGTGTACCGGGTTCGGTTCTGTTTACTGCCACACTCTCACAGCTCCAGTGACCCGGGTTCAGTTCTGCGTACTGCCGCAGTCTCACAGCTCCAGTGTCCCGCGTTCGGTTCTGGGGACAGCCACAGCCTCACAGCTCCAGTGTCCCGGGTTCGGTTCTGTTTACTGCCACAGTCTCACAGCTCCAGTGACCTGGGTTCGGTTCTGTTTACTGCCACAGTCTCACAGCTCCAGTGACCTGGGTTTGGTTCTGTTTACTGCCACAGCCTCACAGCTCCAGTGTCCCGGGTTCGGTTCTGTTTACTGCCACAGTCTCACAGCTCCAGTGACCTGGGTTCGGTTCTGTTCACTGCCACAGTCTCACAGCTCCAGTGACCTGGGTTCGGTTCTGTTTACTGCCACAGTCTCACAGCTCCAGTGACCTGGGTTCGGTTCTGTTCACTGCCACAGTCTCACAGCTCCAGTGACCTGGGTTCGGTTCTGTTTACTGCCACAGTCTCACAGCTCCAGTGTCCCGGGTTCGGTTCTGTTTACTGCCACAGTCTCACAGCTCCAGTGACCTGGGTTCGGTTCTGTTTACTGCCACAGTCTCACAGCTCCAGTGACCTGGGTTTGGTTCTGTTTACTGCCACAGCCTCACAGCTCCAGTGTCCCGGGTTCGGTTCTGTTTACTGCCACAGTCTCACAGCTCCAGTGACCTGGGTTCGGTTCTGTTCACTGCCACAGTCTCACAGCTCCAGTGACCTGGGTTCGGTTCTGTTTACTGCCACAGCCTCACAGCTCCAGGGTCCCGGGTTCGGTTCTGTTTACTGCCACAGTCTCACAGCTCCAGTGACCCGGGTTCAGTTCTGTTTACTGCCACAGTCTCACAGCTCCAGTGACCCGGGTTCGGTTCTGTTTACTGCCACAGTCTCACAGCTCCAGTGACCTGGGTTCGGTTCTGTTTACTGCCACAGTCTCACAGCTCCAGTGACCTGGGTTCGGTTCTGTTTACTGCCACAGTCTCACAGCTCCAGTGACCTGGGTTCGGTTCTGTTTACTGCCACAGTCTCACAGCTCCAGTGTCCCGGGTTCGGTTCTGTTTACTGCCACAGTCTCACAGCTCCAGTGTCCCGGGTTCGGTTATGGGGACTGCCACAGCCTCACAGCTCCAGTGTCCCGGGTTCGGTTCTGTTTACTGCCACAGTCTCACAGCTCCACTGACCCGGGTTCGGTTCTGTTTACTGCCACAGTCTCACAGCTCCAGTGACCTGGGTTCGGTTCTGTTTACCTCCACAGTCTCACAGCTCCAGTGACCTGGGTTCGGTTCTGTTTACTGCCACAGTCTCACAGCTCCAGTGACCCGGGTTCGGTTCTGTTTACTGCCAAAGTCTCACAGCTCCAGTGTCCTGGGTTCGGTTCTGTTTACTTCCACAGTCTCACAGCTCCAGTGTCCCGGGTTCGGTTCTGCGTACTGCCACAGTCTCACAGCTCCAGTGACCTGGGTTCGGTTCTGTTTACTGCCACAGTCTCACAGCTCCAGTGACCTGGGTTCGGTTCTGCGTACTGCCACAGTCTCACAGCTCCAGTGTCCCGGGTTCGGTTCTGTTGACTGCCACAGCCTCACAGCTCCAGTGACCTGGGTTCGGTTCTGTTTACTGCCACAGTCTCACAGCTCCAGTGTCCCGGGTTCAGTTCTGTTTACTGCCACAGTCTACAGCTCCAGTGACCCGGGTTCAGTTCTGTTTACTGCCACAGTCTCACCGCTCCAGTGTCCCGGGTTCGGTTCTGTTTACTGCCACAGTCTCACAGCTCCAGTGACCCGGGTTCGGTTCTGTTTACTGCCACAGTCACACAGCTCCAGTGACCCGGGTTCGGTTCTGTTTACTGCCACAGTCTCACCGCTCCAGTGTCCCGGGTTCGGTTCTGTTTACTGCCACAGTCTCACAGCTCCAGTGACCCGGGTTCGGTTCTGTTTACTGCCACAGTCACACAGCTCCAGTGACCCGGGTTCAGTTCTGTTTACTGCCACAGTCTCACAGCTCCAGTGACCCGGGTTCGGTTCTGTTTTTTGCCACAGTCTCACAGCTCCAGTGTCCCGGGTTCGGTTCTGTTTTTTGCCACAGTCTCACAGCTCCAGTGACCTGGGTTCGGTTCTGTTTACTGCCACAGTCTCACAGCTCCAGTGTCCCGGGTTCAGTTCTGTTTACTGCCACAGTCTCACAGCTCCAGTGACCCGGGTTCGGTTCTGTTTACTGCCACAGTCTCACAGCTCCAGTGACCCGGGTTCGGTTCTGTTTACTGCCACAGTCTCACCGCTCCAGTGTCCCGGGTTCAGTTCTGTTTACTGCCACAGTCTACAGCTCCAGTGACCCGGGTTCAGTTCTGTTTACTGCCACAGTCTCACCGCTCCAGTGTCCCGGGTTCAGTTCTGTTTACTGCCACAGTCTCACAGCTCCAGTGACCCGGGTTCGGTTCTGTTTTCTGCCACAGTCTCACAGCTCCAGTGACCCGGGTTCGGTTCTGTTTACTGCCACAGTCTCACAGCTCCAGTGTCCCGGGTTCGGTTCTGTTTTTTGCCACAGTCTCACAGCTCCAGTGACCTGGGTTCGGTTCCGTTCACTGACACAGTCTCACAGCTCCAGTGACCGGGTTCGGTTCTGTTTACTGCCACAGTCTCACAGCTCCAGTGACCCAGGTTCGGTTCTGTTTACTGCCACAGTCTCACAGCTCCAGTGTCCCGGGTTCGGTTCTGTTTCCTGCCACAGTCTCACAGCTCCAGTGACCCGGGTTCGGTTCTGTTCACTGCCACAGTCTCACAGCTCCAGTGTCCCGGGTTCAGTTCTGTTTACTGCCACAGTCTCACAGCTCCGGTGACCCGGGTTCGGTTCTGTTTACTGCCACAGTCTCACAGCTCCAGTGACCCGGGTTCAGTTCTGTTTACTGCCGCAGTCTCACAGCTCCAGTGACCCGGGTTCAGTTCTGTTTCCTGCCACAGTCTCACAGCTCCAGTGACCCGGGTTCGGTTCTGTTCACTGCCACAGCCTCACAGCTCCAGTGTCCTGGGTTCAGTTCTGTTTACTGCCACAGTCTCACAGCTCCAGTGTCCCGGGTTCGGTTCTGTTTACTGCCACAGTCTCACAGCTCCAGTGACCTGGGTTCGGTTCTGTTTACTGCCACAGTCTCACAGCTCCAGTGACCTGGGTTCGGTTCTGTTTACTGCCACAGTCACACAGCTCCAGTGACCCGGGTTCGGTTCTGTTTACTGCCACAGTCACACAGCTCCAGTGACCCGGGTTCAGTTCTGTTTACTGCCACAGTCTCACAGCTCCAGTGACCCGGGTTCGGTTCTGTTTTTTGCCACAGTCTCACAGCTCCAGTGTCCCGGGTTCGGTTCTGTTTTTTGCCACAGTCTCACAGCTCCAGTGACCTGGGTTCGGTTCTGTTTACTGCCACAGTCTCACAGCTCCAGTGTCCCGGGTTCAGTTCTGTTTACTGCCACAGTCTCACAGCTCCAGTGACCCGGGTTCGGTTCTGTTTACTGCCACAGTCTCACAGCTCCAGTGACCCGGGTTCGGTTCTGTTTACTGCCACAGTCTCACCGCTCCAGTGTCCCGGGTTCAGTTCTGTTTACTGCCACAGTCTACAGCTCCAGTGACCCGGGTTCAGTTCTGTTTACTGCCACAGTCTCACCGCTCCAGTGTCCCGGGTTCAGTTCTGTTTACTGCCACAGTCTCACAGCTCCAGTGACCCGGGTTCGGTTCTGTTTACTGCCACAGTCTCACAGCTCCAGTGACCCGGGTTCGGTTCTGTTTACTGCCACAGTCTCACAGCTCCAGTGTCCCGGGTTCGGTTCTGTTTTTTGCCACAGTCTCACAGCTCCAGTGACCTGGGTTCGGTTCCGTTCACTGACACAGTCTCACAGCTCCAGTGACCGGGTTCGGTTCTGTTTACTGCCACAGTCTCACAGCTCCAGTGACCCAGGTTCGGTTCTGTTTACTGCCACAGTCTCACAGCTCCAGTGTCCCGGGTTCGGTTCTGTTTCCTGCCACAGTCTCACAGCTCCAGTGACCCGGGTTCGGTTCTGTTCACTGCCACAGTCTCACAGCTCCAGTGTCCCGGGTTCAGTTCTGTTTACTGCCACAGTCTCACAGCTCCGGTGACCCGGGTTCGGTTCTGTTTACTGCCACAGCCTCACAGCTCCAGTGACCTGGGTTCGGTTCTGTTTACTGCCACAGTCTCACAGCTCCAGTGACCTGGGTTCGGTTCTGTTTACTGCCACAGTCTCACAGCTCCAGTGACCTGGGTTCGGTTCTGTTTACTGCCACAGTCTCACAGCTCCAGTGACCCGGGTTCAGTTCTGTTTACTGCCACAGTCTCACAGCTCCAGTGACCTGGGTTCGGTTCTGTTTCCTGCCACAGTCTCACAGCTCCAGTGACCCGGGTTCGGTTCTGTTCACTGCCACAGCCTCACAGCTCCAGTGTCCTGGGTTCAGTTCTGTTTACTGCCACAGTCTCACAGCTCCAGTGTCCCGGGTTCGGTTCTGTTTACTGCCACAGTCTCACAGCTCCAGTGACCTGGGTTCGGTTCTGTTTACTGCCACAGTCTCACAGCTCCAGTGACCTGGGTTCGGTTCTGTTTACTGCCACAGTCTCACAGCTCCAGTGACCTGGGTTCGGTTCTGTTTACTGCCACAGCCTCACAGCTCCAGTGACCCGGATTCGGTTCTGTTGACTGCCACAGCCTCACAGCTCCAGTGACCCGGGGTCGGTTCTGTTTACTGCCACAGTCTCACAGCTCCAGTGTCCCGGGTTCGGTTCTGTTTACTGCCACAGTCTCACAGCTCCAGTGACCTGGGTTCGGTTCTGTTTACTGCCACAGTCTCACAGCTTCAGTGACCCGGGTTCGGTTCTGTTTACTGCCACAGTCTCACAGCTCCGGTGACCCGTGTTCGGTTCTGTTTACTGCCACAGTCTCACAGCTCCAGTGTCCCGGGTTCGGTTCTGTTTACTGCCACAGTCTCACAGCTTCAGTGACCTGGGTTCGGTTCTGTTTACTGCCAGAGTCTCACAGCTCCAGTGACCTGGGTTCGGTTCTGTTTACTGCCACAGTCTCACAGCTCCAGTGACATGGGTTCGGTTCTGTTTACTTCCACAGTCTCACAGCTCCAGTGACCTGGGTTCAGTTCTGTTTACTGCCACAGTCTCACAGCTCCAGTGACCTGGGTTCGGTTCTGTTTACTGCCACAGTCTCACAGCTCCAGTGTCCCGGGTTCGGTTCTGTTTACTGCCACAGTCTCACAGCTCCAGTGACCTGGGTTCAGTTCTGTTTACTGCCACAGTCTCACAGCTTCAGTGACCCGGGTTCTGTTCTGTTTACTGCCACAGTCTCACAGCTCCAGTGACCTGGGTTCGGTTCTGTTTACTGCCACAGTCTCACAGCTCCTGTGACATGGGTTCAGTTCTGTTTACTGCCGCAGTCTCACAGCTCCAGTGTCCCGGGTTCGGTTCTGTTTACTGCCACAGTCTCACAGCTCCAGTGACCTGGGTTCGGTTCTGTTTACTGCCACAGTCTCACAGCTTCAGTGACCCGGGTTCGGTTCTGTTTACTGCCACAGTCTCACAGCTCCAGTGACCCGGGTTCGGTTCTGTTTACTGCCACAGTCTCACAGCTCCAGTGTCCCGGGTTCGGTTCTGTTTACTGCCACAGTCTCACAGCTCCAGTGTCCAGGGTTCGGTTCAGTTTACTGCCACAGCCTCACAGCTCCAGTGACCTGGGTTCGGTTCTGTTTACTGCCACAGTCTCACAGCTTCAGTGACCCGGGTTCGGTTCTGTTTACTGCCACAGTCTCACAGCTCCAGTGACCTGGGTTCGGTTCTGTTTACTGCCACAGTCCCACAGCTTCAGTGACCTGGGTTCGGTTCTGTTTACTGCCACAGTCTCACAGCTCCAGTGACCTGGGTTCGGTTCTGTTTACTGCCACAGTCTCACAGCTCCAGTGACCTGGGTTCGGTTCTGTTTACTGCCACAGCCTCACAGCTCCAGTGACCTGGGTTCGGTTCTGTTTACTGCCACAGTCTCACAGCTCCAGTGTCCCGGGTTCGGTTCTGTTTACTGCCACAGTCTCACAGCTCCAGTGACCCGGGTTCGGTTCTGTTTACTGCCACAGTCTCACTGCTCCAGTGACCTGGGTTCGGTTCTGTTTACTGCCACAGTCTCACAGCTCCAGTGACCTGGGTTCAGTTCTGTTTACTGCCACAGTCTCACAGCTCCAGTGTCCCGGGTTCGGTTCTGTTTACTGCCACAGTCTCACATCTCTGGTGACCCGGGTTCGGTTCTGTTTACTGCCACAGTCTCACAGCTCCAGTGACCTGGGTTCAGTTCTGTTTACTGCCACAGTCTCACAGCTCCAGTGACCCAGGTTCGGTTCTGTTTACTGCCACAGTCTCACTGCTCCAGTGACCTGGGTTCGGTTCTGTTTACTGCCACAGTCTCACAGCTCCTGTGACATGGGTTCAGTTCTGTTTACTGCCACAGTCTCACTGCTCCAGTGTCCCGGGTTCGGTTCTGTTTACTGCCACAGTCTCACAGCTCCAGTGACCTGGGTTCGGTTCTGTTTACCTCCACAGTCTCACAGCTCCAGTGACCCGGGTTCGGTTCTGTTTACTGCCACAGTCTCACAGCTCCAGTGACCTGGGTTCGGTTCTGTTTACTGCCACAGTCTCACAGCTCCAGTGACCCGGGTTCGGTTCTGTTTACTGCCAAAGTCTCACAGCTCCAGTGACCTGGGTTCGGTTCTGTTTACTGCCAGAGTCTCACAGCTCCAGTGACCTGAGTTCGGTTCTGTTTACTGCCACAGTCTCACAGCTCCAGTGACCCGGGTTCGGTTCTGTTTACTGCCACAGTCTCACAGCTCCAGTGACCTGGGTTCGGTTCTGTTTACTGCCACAGTCTCACAGCTCCAGTGACCTGGGTTCGGTTCTGTTTACTGCCACAGTCTCACAGCTCCAGTGTCCCGGGTTCGGTTCTGTTTACTGCCACAGCCTCACAGCTCCAGTGTCCCGGGATCGGTTCTGGGGACTGCCACAGCCTCACAGCTCCAGTGACCTGGGTTCGGTTCTGTTTACTGCCACAGTCTCACAGCTCCAGTGTCCCGGGTTCAGTTCTGTTTACAGCCACAGTCTCACAGCTCCAGTGACCCGGGTTCAGTTCTGTTTACTGCCACAGTCTCACCGCTCCAGTGTCCCGGGTTCAGTTCTGTTTACTGCCACAGTCTCACAGCTCCAGTGACCCGGGTTCGGTTCTGTTTACTGCAACAGTCTCACAGCTCCAGTGACCCGGGTTCGGTTCTGTTTACTGCCACAGTCTCACAGCTCCAGTGTCCCGGGTTCGGTTCTGTTTTTTGCCACAGTCTCACAGCTCCAGTGACCTGGGTTCGGTTCTGTTTACTGCCACAGTCTCACAGCTCCAGTGACCCGGGATCGGTTCTGTTCACTGCCACAGTCTCACAGCTCCAGTGACCGGGTTCGGTTCTGTTTACTGCCACAGTCTCACAGCTCCAGTGACCTGGGTTCGGTTCTGTTTACTGCCACAGTCTCACAGCTCCAGTGACCCGGGTTCGGTTCTGTTCACTGCCACAGTCTCACAGCTCCAGTGACCCGGGTTCAGTTCTGTTTACTGCCACAGTCTCACAGCTCCGGTGACCCGGGTTCGGTTCTGTTTACTGCCACAGTCTCACAGCTCCAGTGACCTGGGTTCGGTTCTGTTTCCTGCCACAGTCTCACAGCTCCAGTGACCCGGGTTCGGTTCTGTTGACTGCCACAGCCTCACAGCTCCAGTGACCCGGGTTCGGTTCTGTTTACTGCCACAGTCTCACAGCTCCAGTGTCCCGGGTTCGGTTCTGTTTACTGCCACAGTCTCACAGCTCCAGTGACCTGGGTTCGGTTCTGTTTACTGCCACAGTCTCACAGCTTCAGTGACCCGGGTTCGGTTCTGTTTACTGCCACAGTCTCACAGCTCCAGTGACCTGGGTTCGGTTCTGTTTACTGCCACAGTCTCACAGCTCCAGTGACCCGGGTTCGGTTCTGTTTACTGCCACAGTCTCACAGCTCCAGTGACCTGGGTTCGGTTCTGTTTACTGCCACAGTCTCACAGCTCCAGTGACCCGGGTTCGGTTCTGTTTACTGCCACAGCCTCACAGCTCCATTGACCCGGGTTCGGTTCTGTTTACTGCCACAGTCTCACAGCTCCGGTGACCCGGGTTCGGTTCTGTTTACTGCCACAGTCTCACAGCTCCAGTGTCCCGGGTTCGGTTGTGTTTACTGCCACAGTCTCACAGCTCCAGTGTCCCGGGTTCGGTTCTGTTTACTGCCACAGTCTCACAGCTTCAGTGACCTGGGTTCGGTTCTGTTTACTGCCACAGTCTCACAGCTCCAGTGACCTGGGTTCGGTTCTGTTTACTGCCACAGTCTCACAGCTCCAGTGACATGGGTTCGGTTCTGTTTACTGCCACAGTCTCGCAGCTTCAGTGACGTGGGTTCTGTTCTGTTTACTGCCACAGTCTCACAGCTCCAGTGACCCGGGTTCGGTTCTGTTTACTGCCACAGTCTCACAGCTTCAGTGACCTGGGTTCGGTTCTGTTTACTGCCACAGTCTCACAGCTCCAGTGACCTGGGTTCGGTTCTGTTTACTGCCACAGCCTCACAGCTCCAGTGACCTGGGTTCGGTTCTGTTTACTGCCACAGTCTCACAGCTCCAGTGTCCCGGGTTCGGTTCTGTTTACTGCCACAGTCTCACAGCTCCAGTGACCTGGGTTCAGTTCTGTTTACTGCCACAGTCTCACAGCTCCAGTGTCCCGGGTTCGGTTCTGTTTACTGCCACAGTTTCACATCTCCGGTGACCCGGGTTCGGTTCTGTTTACTGCCACAGTCTCACAGCTCCAGTGACCTGGGTTCAGTTCTGTTTACTGCCACAGTCTCACAGCTCCAGTGACCCGGGTTCGGTTCTGTTTACTGCCACAGTCTCACTGCTCCAGTGACCTGGGTTCGGTTCTGTTTACTGCCACAGTCTCACAGCTCCAGTGACATGGGTTCAGTTCTGTTTACTGCCACAGTCTCACAGCTTCAGTGACCCGGGTTCAGTTCTGTTTACTGCCACAGCCTCACAGCTCCAGTGACCTGGGTTCAGTTCGGTTTACTGCCACAGTCTCACTGCTCCAGTGTCCTGGGTTCAGTTCTGTTTACTGCCACAGACTCACAGCTCCAGTGACATGGGTTCGGTTCTGTTTACTGCCACAGTCTCGCAGCTCCAGTGACCCGGGTTCGGTTCTGTTTACTGCCACAGTCTCACAGCTTCAGTGACACGGGTTCGGTTCTGGGGACTGCCACAGTCTCACAGCTCCAGTGACCTGGGTTCAGTTCTGTTTACTGCCACAGTCTCACTGCTCCAGTGACCTGGGTTCAGTTCTGTTTACTGCCACAGCCTCACAGCTCCAGTGACCTGGGTTCGGTTCTGTTTACTGCCACAGCCTCACAGCTCCAGTGTCCCGGGTTCGGTTCTGTTTACTGCCACAGTCTCACAGCTCCAGTGACCTGGGTTCGGTTCTGTTTACTGCCACAGTCTCACAGCTCCAGTGACCCGGGTTCAGTTCTGTTTACTGCCACAGTCTCACAGCTCCAGTGACCTGGGTTCGGTTCTGTTTCCTGCCACAGTCTCACAGCTCCAGTGTCCCGGGTTCGGTTCTGTTCACTGCCACAGCCTCACAGCTCCAGTGACCTGGGTTCGGTTCTGTTTACTGCCACAGTCTCACAGCTCCAGTGACCCGGGTTCAGTTCTGTTTACTGCCACAGTCTCACAGCTCCAGTGACCTGGGTTCGGTTCTGTTTCCTGCCACAGTCTCACAGCTCCAGTGTCCCGGGTTCGGTTCTGTTCACTGCCACAGCCTCACAGCTCCAGTGACCCGGGTTCGGTTCTGTTGACTGCCACAGCCTCACAGTTCCAGTGACCCGGGTTCGGTTCTGTTTAATGCCACAGTCACAACTCCAGTGTCCCGGGCTCGGTTCTGTTTACTGCCACAGTCTCACAGCTCCAGTGACCTGGGTTCAGTTCTGTTTACTGCCACAGTCTCACAGCTCCACTGACCCGGGTTCGGTTCTGTTTACTGCCACAGTCTCACAGCTCCACTGACCCGGGTTCGGTTCTGTTTACTGCCACAGTCTCACAGCTCCAGTGACCCGGGTTCGGTTCTGTTTACTGCCACAGTCTCACAGCTCCAGTGTCCCGGGTTCGGTTCTGTTTACTGCCACAGTCTCACAGCTCCAGTGACCTGGGTTCGGTTCTGTTTACCTCCACAGTCTCACAGCTCCAGTGACCCGGGTTCGGTTCTGTTTACTGCCACAGTCTCACAGCTCCAGTGACCTGGGTTCGGTTCTGTTTACTGCCACAGTCTCACAGCTTCAGTGACCCGGGTTCGGTTCTGTTTACTGCCACAGTCTCACAGCTCCAGTGACCTGGGTTCGGTTCTGTTTACTGCCACAGTCTCACCGCTCCAGTGTCCCGGGTTCAGTTCTGTTTACTGCCACAGTCTCACAGCTCCAGTGACCTGGGTTCGGTTCTGTTTACTGCCACAGTCTCGCAGCTCCAGTGACCCGGGTTCGGTTCTGTTTACTGCCACAGTCTCACAGCTCCAGTGACCTGGGTTCGGTTCTGTTTACTGCCACAGTCTCACAGCTCCAGTGACCTGGGTTCGGTTCTGTTTACTGCCACAGTCTCTCAGCTCCAGTGACCTGGGTTCGGTTCTGTTTACTGCCACAGTCTCACAGCTCCAGTGACCTGGGTTCGGTTCTGCGTACTGCCACAGTCTCACAGCTCCAGTGTCCCGGGTTCGGTTCTGTTTACTGCCACAGCCTCACAGCTCCAGTGTCCCGGGTTCGGTTCTGTTAACTGCCACAGCCTCACAGCTCCAGTGACCCGGGTTCGGTTCTGTTTACTGCCACAGTCTCACAGCTCCAGTGACCCGGGTTCGGTTCTGTTTACTGCCACAGTCTCACAGCTCCAGTGACCTGGGTTCGGTTCTGTTTACTGCCACAGTCTCACAGCTCCAGTGACCTGGGTTCGGTTCTGTTTACTGCCACAGTCTCACAGCTCCAATGTCCCGGGTTCAGTTCTGTTTACTGCCACAGTCTCACAGCTCCAGTGACCCGGGTTCAGTTCTGTTTACTGCCACAGTCTCACCGCTCCAGTGTCCCGGTTTCAGTTCTGTTTACTGCCACAGTCTCACAGCTCCAGTGACCCGGGTTCGGTTCTGTTTACTGCCACAGTCTCACAGCTCCAGTGTCCCGGGTTCGGTTCTGTTTTTTGCCACAGTCTCACAGGTCCAGTGACCTGGGTTCGGTTCTGTTTACTGCCACAGTCTCACAGCTCCAGTGACCCGGGATCGGTTCTGTTCACTGCCACAGTCTCACAGCTCCAGTGACCGGGTTCGGTTCTGTTTACTGCCACAGTCTCACAGCTCCAGTGACCTGGGTTCGGTTCTGTTTACTGCCACAGTCTCACAGCTCCAGTGACCCGGGTTCGGTTCTGTTTACTGCCACAGTCTCACAGCTTCAGTGACCTGGGTTCAGTTCTGTTTACTGCCACAGTTTCACAGCTTCAGTGACCCGGGTTCAGTTCAGTTTTTTGCCACAGTCTCACAGCTCCAGTGACCCGGGTTCAGTTCTGTTTACTGCCACAGTCTCACAGCTTCAGTGACCTGGGTTCAGTTCTGTTTACTGCCACAGTCTCACAGCTCCAGTGACCTGGGTTCGGTTCTGTTTACTGCCACAGTCTCACAGCTCCAGTGTCCCGGGTTCGGTTCTGTTTCCTGCCACAGTCTCACAGCTCCAGTGACCCGGGTTCGGTTCTGTTCACTGCCACAGTCTCACAGCTCCGGTGACCCGGGTTCGGTTCTGTTTCCTGCCACAGTCTCACAGCTCCAGTGACCTGGGTTCGGTTCTGTTTCCTGCCACAGTCTCACAGCTCCAGTGACCCGGGTTCAGTTCTGTTTACTGCCACAGTCTCACAGCTCCAGTGACCTGGGTTCGGTTCTGTTTCCTGCCACAGTCTCACAGCTCCAGTGACCCGGGTTCAGTTCTGTTTACTGCCACAGTCTCACAGCTCCAGTGACCTGGGTTCGGTTGTGTTTACTGCCACAGTCTCACAGCTCCAGTGTCCCGGGTTCGGTTCTGTTTACTGCCACAGTCTCACAGCTCCAGTGACCTGGGTTCGGTTCTGTTTACTGCCACAGTCTCACAGCTTCAGTGACCCGGGTTCGGTTCTGTTTACTGCCACAGTCTCACAGCTCCAGTGACCCGGGTTCGGTTCTGTTTACTGCCACAGTCTCACAGCTCCAGTGACCTGGGTTCGGTTCTGTTTACTGCCACAGTCTCACTGCTCCAGTGACCCGGGTTCGGTTCTGTTTACTGCCACAGTCTCACAGCTCCAGTGACCCGGGTTCGGTTCTGTTTACTGCCACAGCCTCACAGCTCCAGTGACCCGGGTTCGGTTCTGTTTACTGCCACAGTCTCACAGCTCCGGTGACCCGGGTTCGGTTGTGTTTACTGCCACAGTCTCACAGCTCCAGTGTCCCGGGTTCAGTTCTGTTTACTGCCACAGTCTCACAGCTCCAGTGTCCCGGGTTCGGTTGTGTTTACTGCCACAGTCTCACAGCTCCAGTGTCCCGGGTTCGGTTCTGTTTACTGCCACAGTCTCACAGCTTCAGTGACCTGGGTTCGGTTCTGTTTACTGCCACAGTCTCACAGCTCCAGTGACCTGGGTTCGGTTCTGTTTACTGCCACAGTCTCACAGCTCCAGTGACATGGGTTCGGTTCTGTTTACTGCCACAGTCTCGCAGCTTCAGTGACGTGGGATCTGTTCTGTTTACTGCCACAGTCTCACAGCTCCAGTGACCCAGGTTCGGTTCTGTTTACTGCCACAGTCTCACAGCTCCAGTGACCCGGGTTCGGTTCTGTTGACTGCCACAGTCTCACAGCTCCAGTGACCCGGGTTCGGTTCTGTTTACTGCCACAGTCTCACAGCTTCAGTGACCTGGGTTCGGTTCTGTTTACTGCCACAGTCTCACAGCTCCAGTGACCTGGGTTCGGTTCTGTTTACTGCCACAGCCTCACAGCTCCAGTGACCTGGGTTCGGTTCTGTTTACTGCCACAGTCTCACAGCTCCAGTGTCCCGGGTTCGGTTCTGTTTACTGCCACAGTCTCACAGCTTCAGTGACCTGGGTTCAGTTCTGTTTACTGCCACAGTCTCACAGCTCCAGTGTCCCGTGTTCGGTTCTGTTTACTGCCACAGTTTCACATCTCCGGTGACCCGGGTTCGGTTCTGTTTACTGCCACAGTCTCACAGCTCCAGTGACCTGGGTTCAGTTCTGTTTACTGCCACAGTCTCACAGCTCCAGTGACCCGGGTTCGGTTCTGTTTACTGCCACAGTCTCACTGCTCCAGTGACCTGGGTTCGGTTCTGTTTACTGCCACAGTCTCACAGCTCCAGTGACATGGGTTCAGTTCTGTTTACTGCCACAGTCTCACAGCTTCAGTGACCCGGGTTCAGTTCTGTTTACTGCCACAGCCTCACAGCTCCAGTGACCTGGGTTCAGTTCTGTTTACTGCCACAGTCTCACTGCTCCAGTGTCCTGGGTTCAGTTCTGTTTACTGCCACAGACTCACAGCTCCAGTGACCCGGGTTCGGTTCTGTTTACTGCCACAGTCTCGCAGCTCCAGTGACCCGGGTTCGGTTCTGTTTACTGCCACAGTCTCACAGCTTCAGTGACACGGGTTCGGTTCTGGGGACTGCCACAGTCTCACAGCTCCAGTGACCTGGGTTCAGTTCTGTTTACTGCCACAGCCTCACAGCTCCAGTGACCTGGGTTCGGTTCTGTTTACTGCCACAGCCTCACAGCTCCAGTGACCTGGGTTCGGTTCTGTTTACTGCAACAGCCTCACAGCTCCAGTGTCCCGGGTTCGGTTCTGTTTACTGCCACAGTCTCACTGCTCCAGTGACCTGGGTTCAGTTCTGTTTACTGCCACAGCCTCACAGCTCCAGTGACCTGGGTTCGGTTCTGTTTACTGCCACAGCCTCACAGCTCCAGTGTCCCGGGTTCGGTTCTGTTTACTGCCACAGCCTCACAGCTCCAGTGACCTGGGTTCGGTTCTGTTTACTGCCACAGTCTCACAGCTCCAGTGACCCGGGTTCAGTTCTGTTTACTGCCACAGTCTCACAGCTCCAGTGACCTGGGTTCGGTTCTGTTTCCTGCCACAGTCTCACAGCTCCAGTGTCCCGGGTTCGGTTCTGTTCACTGCCACAGCCTCACAGCTCCAGTGACCTGGGTTCGGTTCTGTTTACTGCCACAGCCTCACAGCTCCAGTGACCCGGGTTCGGTTCTGTTTACTGCCACAGTCTCACAACTCCAGTGTCCCGGGCTCGGTTCTGTTTACTGCCACAGTCTCACAGCTCCAGTGACCTGGGTTCAGTTCTGTTTACTGCCACAGTCTCACAGCTCCACTGACCCGGGTTCGGTTCTGTTTACTGCCACAGTCTCACAGCTCCACTGACCCGGGTTCGGTTCTGTTTACTGCCACAGTCTCACAGCTCCAGTGACCTGGGTTCGGTTCTGTTTACCTCCACAGTCTCACAGCTCCAGTGACCCGGGTTCGGTTCTGTTTACTGCCACAGTCTCACAGCTCCAGTGACCTGGGTTCGGTTCTGTTTACTGCCACAGTCTCACAGCTTCAGTGACCCGGGTTCGGTTCTGTTTACTGCCACAGTCTCACAGCTCCAGTGACCTGGGTTCGGTTCTGTTTACTGCCACAGTCTCACCGCTCCAGTGTCCCGGGTTCAGTTCTGTTTACTGCCACAGTCTCACAGCTCCAGTGACCCGGGTTCAGTTCTGTTTACTGCCACAGTCTCACCGCTCCAGTGTCCCGGTTTCAGTTCTGTTTACTGCCACAGTCTCACAGCTCCAGTGACCCGGGTTCGGTTCTGTTTACTGCCACAGTCTCACAGCTCCAGTGGCCCGGGTTCGGTTCTGTTTACTGCCACAGTCTCACAGCTCCAGTGTCCCGGGTTCGGTTCTGTTTTTTGCCACAGTCTCACAGGTCCAGTGACCTGGGTTCGGTTCTGTTTACTGCCACAGTCTCACAGCTCCAGTGACCCGGGATCGGTTCTGTTCACTGCCACAGTCTCACAGCTCCAGTGACCGGGTTCGGTTCTGTTTACTGCCACAGTCTCACAGCTCCAGTGACCTGGGTTCGGTTCTGTTTACTGCCACAGTCTCACAGCTCCAGTGACCCGGGTTCGGTTCTGTTTACTGCCACAGTCTCACAGCTTCAGTGACCTGGGTTCAGTTCTGTTTACTGCCACAGTTTCACAGCTTCAGTGACCCGGGTTCAGTTCAGTTTTTTGCCACAGTCTCACAGCTCCAGTGACCCGGGTTCAGTTCTGTTTACTGCCACAGTCTCACAGCTCCAGTGACCTGGGTTCGGTTCTGTTTCCTGCCACAGTCTCACAGCTCCAGTGTCCCGGGTTCGGTTCTGTTCACTGCCACAGCCTCACAGCTCCAGTGACCTGGGTTCGGTTCTGTTTACTGCCACAGCCTCACAGCTCCAGTGACCCGGGTTCGGTTCTGTTTACTGCCACAGTCTCACAACTCCAGTGTCCCGGGCTCGGTTCTGTTTACTGCCACAGTCTCACAGCTCCAGTGACCTGGGTTCAGTTCTGTTTACTGCCACAGTCTCACAGCTCCACTGACCCGGGTTCGGTTCTGTTTACTGCCACAGTCTCACAGCTCCACTGACCCGGGTTCGGTTCTGTTTACTGCCACAGTCTCACAGCTCCAGTGACCTGGGTTCGGTTCTGTTTACCTCCACAGTCTCACAGCTCCAGTGACCCGGGTTCGGTTCTGTTTACTGCCACAGTCTCACAGCTCCAGTGACCTGGGTTCGGTTCTGTTTACTGCCACAGTCTCACAGCTTCAGTGACCCGGGTTCGGTTCTGTTTACTGCCACAGTCTCACAGCTCCAGTGACCTGGGTTCGGTTCTGTTTACTGCCACAGTCTCACCGCTCCAGTGTCCCGGGTTCAGTTCTGTTTACTGCCACAGTCTCACAGCTCCAGTGACCCGGGTTCAGTTCTGTTTACTGCCACAGTCTCACCGCTCCAGTGTCCCGGTTTCAGTTCTGTTTACTGCCACAGTCTCACAGCTCCAGTGACCCGGGTTCGGTTCTGTTTACTGCCACAGTCTCACAGCTCCAGTGGCCCGGGTTCGGTTCTGTTTACTGCCACAGTCTCACAGCTCCAGTGTCCCGGGTTCGGTTCTGTTTTTTGCCACAGTCTCACAGGTCCAGTGACCTGGGTTCGGTTCTGTTTACTGCCACAGTCTCACAGCTCCAGTGACCCGGGATCGGTTCTGTTCACTGCCACAGTCTCACAGCTCCAGTGACCGGGTTCGGTTCTGTTTACTGCCACAGTCTCACAGCTCCAGTGACCTGGGTTCGGTTCTGTTTACTGCCACAGTCTCACAGCTCCAGTGACCCGGGTTCGGTTCTGTTTACTGCCACAGTCTCACAGCTTCAGTGACCTGGGTTCAGTTCTGTTTACTGCCACAGTTTCACAGCTTCAGTGACCCGGGTTCAGTTCAGTTTTTTGCCACAGTCTCACAGCTCCAGTGACCCGGGTTCAGTTCTGTTTACTGCCACAGTCTCACAGCTTCAGTGACCTGGGTTCAGTTCTGTTTACTGCCACAGTCTCACAGCTCCAGTGACCTGGGTTCGGTTCTGTTTACTGCCACAGTCTCACAGCTCCAGTGTCCCGGGTTCGGTTCTGTTTCCTGCCACAGTCTCACAGCTCCAGTGACCCGGGTTCGGTTCTGTTCACTGCCACAGTCTCACAGCTCCAGTGTCCCGGGTTCAGTTCTGTTTACTGCCACAGTCTCACAGCTCCGGTGACCCGGGTTCGGTTCTGTTTACTGCCACAGTCTCACAGCTCCAGTGACCTGGGTTCGGTTCTGTTTCCTGCCACAGTCTCACAGCTCCAGTGACCCGGGTTCAGTTCTGTTTACTGCCACAGTCTCACAGCTCCAGTGACCTGGGTTCGGTTCTGTTTCCTGCCACAGTCTCACAGCTCCAGTGACCCGGGTTCAGTTCTGTTTACTGCCACAGTCTCACAGCTCCAGTGACCTGGGTTCGGTTGTGTTTACTGCCACAGTCTCACAGCTCCAGTGTCCCGGGTTCGGTTCTGTTTACTGCCACAGTCTCACAGCTCCAGTGACCTGGGTTCGGTTCTGTTTACTGCCACAGTCTCACAGCTTCAGTGACCCGGGTTCGGTTCTGTTTACTGCCACAGTCTCACAGCTCCAGTGACCCGGGTTCGGTTCTGTTTACTGCCACAGTCTCACAGCTCCAGTGACCTGGGTTCGGTTCTGTTTACTGCCACAGTCTCACTGCTCCAGTGACCTGGGTTCGGTTCTGTTTACTGCCACAGTCTCACAGCTCCAGTGACCCGGGTTCGGTTCTGTTTACTGCCACAGCCTCACAGCTCCAGTGACCCGGGTTCGGTTCTGTTTACTGCCACAGTCTCACAGCTCCGGTGACCCGGGTTCGGTTCTGTTTACTGCCACAGTCTCACAGCTCCAGTGTCCCGGGTTCGGTTGTGTTTACTGCCACAGTCTCACAGCTCCAGTGTCCCGGGTTCGGTTCTGTTTACTGCCACAGTCTCACAGCTTCAGTGACCTGGGTTCGGTTCTGTTTACTGCCACAGTCTCACAGCTCCAGTGACCTGGGTTCGGTTCTGTTTACTGCCACAGTCTCACAGCTCCAGTGACATGGGTTCGGTTCTGTTTACTGCCACAGTCTCGCAGCTTCAGTGACGTGGGTTCTGTTCTGTTTACTGCCACAGTCTCACAGCTCCAGTGACCCAGGTTCGGTTCTGTTTACTGCCACAGTCTCACAGCTCCAGTGACCCGGGTTCGGTTCTGTTGACTGCCACAGTCTCACAGCTCCAGTGACCCGGGTTCGGTTCTGTTTACTGCCACAGTCTCACAGCTTCAGTGACCTGGGTTCGGTTCTGTTTACTGCCACAGTCTCACAGCTCCAGTGACCTGGGTTCGGTTCTGTTTACTGCCACAGCCTCACAGCTCCAGTGACCTGGGTTCGGTTCTGTTTACTGCCACAGTCTCACAGCTCCAGTGTCCCGGGTTCGGTTCTGTTTACTGCCACAGTCTCACAGCTCCAGTGACCTGGGTTCAGTTCTGTTTACTGCCACAGTCTCACAGCTCCAGTGTCCCGGGTTCGGTTCTGTTTACTGCCACAGTTTCACATCTCCGGTGACCCGGGTTCGGTTCTGTTTACTGCCACAGTCTCACAGCTCCAGTGACCTGGGTTCAGTTCTGTTTACTGCCACAGTCTCACAGCTCCAGTGACCCGGGTTCGGTTCTGTTTACTGCCACAGTCTCACTGCTCCAGTGACCTGGGTTCGGTTCTGTTTACTGCCACAGTCTCACAGCTCCAGTGACATGGGTTCAGTTCTGTTTACTGCCACAGTCTCACAGCTTCAGTGACCCGGGTTCAGTTCTGTTTACTGCCACAGCCTCACAGCTCCAGTGACCTGGGTTCAGTTCTGTTTACTGCCACAGTCTCACTGCTCCAGTGTCCTGGGTTCAGTTCTGTTTACTGCCACAGACTCACAGCTCCAGTGACATGGGTTCGGTTCTGTTTACTGCCACAGTCTCGCAGCTCCAGTGACCCGGGTTCGGTTCTGTTTACTGCCACAGTCTCACAGCTTCAGTGACACGGGTTCGGTTCTGGGGACTGCCACAGTCTCACAGCTCCAGTGACCTGGGTTCAGTTCTGTTTACTGCCACAGTCTCACTGCTCCAGTGACCTGGGTTCAGTTCTGTTTACTGCCACAGCCTCACAGCTCCAGTGACCTGGGTTCGGTTCTGTTTACTGCCACAGCCTCACAGCTCCAGTGTCCCGGGTTCGGTTCTGTTTACTGCCACAGTCTCACAGCTCCAGTGACCTGGGTTCGGTTCTGTTTACTGCCACAGTCTCACAGCTCCAGTGACCCGGGTTCAGTTCTGTTTACTGCCACAGTCTCACAGCTCCAGTGACCTGGGTTCGGTTCTGTTTCCTGCCACAGTCTCACAGCTCCAGTGTCCCGGGTTCGGTTCTGTTCACTGCCACAGCCTCACAGCTCCAGTGACCTGGGTTCGGTTCTGTTTACTGCCACAGCCTCACAGCTCCAGTGACCCGGGTTCGGTTCTGTTTACTGCCACAGTCTCACAACTCCAGTGTCCCGGGCTCGGTTCTGTTTACTGCCACAGTCTCACAGCTCCAGTGACCTGGGTTCAGTTCTGTTTACTGCCACAGTCTCACAGCTCCACTGACCCGGGTTCGGTTCTGTTTACTGCCACAGTCTCACAGCTCCACTGACCCGGGTTCGGTTCTGTTTACTGCCACAGTCTCACAGCTCCAGTGACCTGGGTTCGGTTCTGTTTACCTCCACAGTCTCACAGCTCCAGTGACCCGGGTTCGGTTCTGTTTACTGCCACAGTCTCACAGCTCCAGTGACCTGGGTTCGGTTCTGTTTACTGCCACAGTCTCACAGCTTCAGTGACCCGGGTTCGGTTCTGTTTACTGCCACAGTCTCACAGCTCCAGTGACCTGGGTTCGGTTCTGTTTACTGCCACAGTCTCACCGCTCCAGTGTCCCGGGTTCAGTTCTGTTTACTGCCACAGTCTCACAGCTCCAGTGACCTGGGTTCGGTTCTGTTTACTGCCACAGTCTCGCAGCTCCAGTGACCCGGGTTCGGTTCTGTTTACTGCCACAGTCTCACAGCTCCAGTGACCTGGGTTCGGTTCTGTTTACTGCCACAGTCTCACAGCTCCAGTGACCTGGGTTCGGTTCTGTTTACTGCCACAGTCTCTCAGCTCCAGTGACCTGGGTTCGGTTCTGTTTACTGCCACAGTCTCACAGCTCCAGTGACCTGGGTTCGGTTCTGCTTACTGCCACAGTCTCACAGCTCCAGTGTCCCGGGTTCGGTTCTGTTTACTGCCACAGCCTCACAGCTCCAGTGTCCCGGGTTCGGTTCTGTTAACTGCCACAGCCTCACAGCTCCAGTGACCCGGGTTCGGTTCTGTTTACTGCCACAGTCTCACAGCTCCAGTGACCCGGGTTCGGTTCTGTTTACTGCCACAGTCTCACAGCTCCAGTGACCTGGGTTCGGTTCTGTTTACTGCCACAGTCTCACAGCTCCAGTGACCTGGGTTCGGTTCTGTTTACTGCCACAGTCTCACAGCTCCAATGTCCCGGGTTCAGTTCTGTTTACTGCCACAGTCTCACAGCTCCAGTGACCCGGGTTCAGTTCTGTTTACTGCCACAGTCTCACCGCTCCAGTGTCCCGGTTTCAGTTCTGTTTACTGCCACAGTCTCACAGCTCCAGTGACCCGGGTTCGGTTCTGTTTACTGCCACAGTCTCACAGCTCCAGTGGCCCGGGTTCGGTTCTGTTTACTGCCACAGTCTCACAGCTCCAGTGTCCCGGGTTCGGTTCTGTTTTTTGCCACAGTCTCACAGCTCCAGTGACCTGGGTTCGGTTCTGTTTACTGCCACAGTCTCACAGCTCCAGTGACCCGGGATCGGTTCTGTTCACTGCCACAGTCTCACAGCTCCAGTGACCGGGTTCGGTTCTGTTTACTGCCACAGTCTCACAGCTCCAGTGACCTGGGTTCGGTTCTGTTTACTGCCACAGTCTCACAGCTCCAGTGACCCGGGTTCGGTTCTGTTTACTGCCACAGTCTCACAGCTTCAGTGACCTGGGTTCAGTTCTGTTTACTGCCACAGTTTCACAGCTTCAGTGACCCGGGTTCAGTTCAGTTTTTTGCCACAGTCTCACAGCTCCAGTGACCCGGGTTCAGTTCTGTTTACTGCCACAGTCTCACAGCTTCAGTGACCTGGGTTCAGTTCTGTTTACTGCCACAGTCTCACAGCTCCAGTGACCTGGGTTCGGTTCTGTTTACTGCCACAGTCTCACAGCTCCAGTGTCCCGGGTTCGGTTCTGTTTCCTGCCACAGTCTCACAGCTCCAGTGACCCGGGTTCGGTTCTGTTCACTGCCACAGTCTCACAGCTCCAGTGTCCCGGGTTCAGTTCTGTTTACTGCCACAGTCTCACAGCTCCGGTGACCCGGGTTCGGTTCTGTTTACTGCCACAGTCTCACAGCTCCAGTGACCTGGGTTCGGTTCTGTTTCCTGCCACAGTCTCACAGCTCCAGTGACCCGGGTTCAGTTCTGTTTACTGCCACAGTCTCACAGCTCCAGTGACCTGGGTTCGGTTCTGTTTACTGCCACAGTCTCACAGCTCCAGTGACCCGGGTTCAGTTCTGTTTACTGCCACAGTCTCACAGCTCCAGTGACCTGGGTTCGGTTCTGTTTACTGCCACAGTCTCACAGCTCCAGTGACCTGGGTTCGGTTCTGTTTACTGCCACAGTCTCACAGCTCCAGTGACCTGGGTTCGGTTCTGTTTACTGCCACAGTCTCACAGCTCCAGTGACCTGGGTTCGGTTCTGTTTACTGCCACAGTCTCACAGCTCCAGTGACCTGGGTTCGGTTCTGTTTACTGCCACAGTCTCACAGCTCCAGTGACCCGGGTTCAGTTCTGTTTACTGCCACAGTCTCACAGCTCCAGTGACCTGTGTTCGGTTCTGTTTGCTGCCACAGTCTCACTGCTCCAGTTTCCTGGGTTCTGTTCTGGGTGCTGCCTGTGTGGAGTTTGCAAGTTTTCCCTGTGACCATGTGGGTTTCTGCCGGGTGCTCTGGTTTCCTCCCACAGACAAAGACTTGCGGTTTGATTGATAAATTGGCCATTGTAAATGTCCCTAGTCTCGTTAGGTGGTTGGACGATGGTGGGGATGTGGTAGGGAATATGGGATTAATGTCGGATATATAAATGGGTGGCTGTTGGTCAGCACAGACTCGATGGGCCAAAGGGTCTGTTTCAGTGCAGTATCTCTCTATGATTCTCTTTGTGTAAAGACTTTTCATCCATTTTACACAGACAGATATTTGTCTTCATTGTTAGGATGTGTCTGTCACTAGACCAGCAGATATTGTCCATCCCCAGTTGTCCATTGAGAAGGTGATGCTGGTCCATTACCTTGAACCTCTGCAGTCTGTGTGGTGAAGGTCATCTCACAATGGTGTTGGAGAAGGAGTTACAGCATTTTCACCCAGTCATGATGAAGGAAAGGTGATATATGTCCAACACAACAACAACTTGTATTTATATAGCACCATTAATGTCAGCACATGTCCCAAGGCCCACCTCTCCACCACTCCTCTGCACCACTCCCCTCCCCAACACCCCTACCCCACTCCCCTCCCCCACTCCCCTCCCCCACTCCCCTCCCCAACACCCCTACCCCACTCCACTCCCCCACTCCCCTCCCCCACTCCCCTACCCCACTCCCCTCCCCCACTCCTCTCCCCCACTCCTCTCCCCCACTCCCCTCCCCCACTCCCCTCCCCCACTCCACTCCCCCACTCCCCTCCCCAACACCCCTACCCCACTCCCCTCCCCCACTCCTCTCCCCCACTCCTCTCCCCCACTCCCCTCCCCCACTCCCCTCCCCCACTCCACTCCCCCACTCCCCTCCCCAACACCCCTACCCCACTCCCCTCCCCCACTCCTCTCCCCCACTCTCCTCCCCCACTCCCCTCCCCAACACCCCTACCCCACTCCCCTCCCCCACTCCACTCCCCCACTCCCCTCCCCAACACCCCTACCCCACTCCCCTCCCCCACTCCCCTCCCCCACTCCCCTCCCCAAACTCCCTCCCCCACTCCCCTCCCCAACACCCCTACCCCACTCCCCTCCCCCACTCCCCTCCACCACTCCCCTCCCCCACTCCCCTCCCCAACACCCCTACCCCACTCCCCTCCCCCACTCTCCTCCCCCACTCCCCTCCCCAACACCCCTACCCCACTCCCCTCCCCCACTCCTCTCCACCACTCCCCTCCCCCATTCCCCTCCCCAACACCCCTACCCCACTCCCATCCCCAACACCCCTACCCCACTCCCCCACTCTACTCCTCCCACTCCACTTCCCCACTGCGCAATATCACTCCCCTCCCCCACTCCCATCCCCAACACCCCTACCCCACTCCCCTCCCCCACTCCAATCCCCCATTCCCCTCCACCACTCCCCTACCCCACAGCCCTCCCCCGCTCCCCTCCCCCACACCCCTCCCCAAACTCCCTCCCTCACACCCCTCCCCCACTCCCCATCTCCACTCCCCTCCCCCATTCCCCTCCCCAACACCCCTCCCCCACTCCCCTATGTCAATCCCCTCCCCAGCTCCCCTTACTCACTCCCCTCCCCCACTCCCCTGCACCACTCACTTCCCTAACTCCCCTCCCCCACTCCCCTGGCCCTCACCTCCCCAACTCCCCACACTAAGTCCTCCCTCTCACCTCCCCCACTCCCCTCCCTAAATCCCCTCCCTGACTCCCCTACCCCACTCACGTCACCAACTTCCCTCCCCCACTCCCCTCCCCCACTCATCTCCCCAACTCCCCCCAACAACTCCCTCCCACTCACCTCCCCCACTCCCCTCCCCAACACCCCTACCCCACTCACCTCCCCCACTCCCCTCCCCCACTCCACTTCCCCACATCACTATATCACTCCCCTCCCCCACTCCCATCCCCAACACCCCTACCCCACTCCCCTCCCCCACTCACCTCCCCCACTCCAATCCCTCATTCCCCTCCCCCACTCCCTTCCCCAACACCCCTCCCGCACTCCCCACCCCCACTCCCCTGCACCATTCCCCTCCCCCACTCCCCTACCCCACTCCCCTCTCCAGCTCCCCTCCCCCACTCCCCTATGTCAATCCCCTCCCCCACTCCCCTACACCACTCCCTTCCCCCACTCGCCTCCCAAACTTCCCTACTCCACTCCGCTCCCCAAACCCCCTCCCCTATTCCCCTACCCATATACCCTCCCCAGCTCCCCTTACCCACTCCCCTCCCCCACTCCCCTGCCCCACTCACATCCCTAACTCCCCTCCCCCACACCCCTCCCCCTCACCTCCCCAACTCCCCTCACTAAGTCCTCCCACTCACCTCCCCCACTCCCCTCCCTCACTCCCCTACCCCACTCACATCACCAACTTCCCTCCCCCACTCCCCTCCCCCACTCATCTCCCCAACTCCCCCCAACAACTCCCTCCCACTCACCTCCCCCACTCCCCTCCCTAACTCCCCTCCCCAACTCCCCGACGCAACTCACCTCCCTAACTCCGCACGCCAACTCCCCTCCCCAACTCACCTTCCCAACTCCCTCCCACTCACCTGCATAACTCCCCTCCCCCACTCCCCACCCCCTCACCTCCACAACTCCACTCACTAACTCCCTCCCACTCACCTCCCCCACTCCCCTCCCTAACTCCCATCCCTCACTCCCCTCCCCCACATCTCCCCAACTCCCCCCAACAACTCCCTCCTACTCACCTCCCCTACTCCCCTCCCTAACTCCCCTCCCCAACTCCCCTTACCCACTCACCTGCCCAACTCCCTCCCACTCACCTCCCCCACTCCCCTATCCCACTCCAATCCACCGCTCACCCCCACTCTCCACCCCCACTCCCCTACCCCACTGCACTCCCCAGCTCCCATTTCCCACTCCCCGCCCCAACTCCCCTACCCCACTCCCCTCCCGCACTCCCCTATATCACACCCCTCCCCCACTCCACTACCCCACTCCCCTCACCAGATCCCTTCCCCCACTCCCCTCTGTCATTCTCCTCCCCCCTCCCCTACACCACTCCCATTCCCCACTCGCCTCCCAAACTTCAATACTCCACTCCGCTCCCCAAACCCACGCCCCCATTCCCCTACCCAAATCCCCTCCCCAGCACCCCTTACCCACTCCCCTCCCCCACTCCCCTACCCCAACTCCCCTCCCCCATTCACCTTCCCAACTGCCTCCCACTCACCTCCACAACTCCACTCACTAACTCCCTCCCACTCACCTCCCCCACTCCCCTCCCTATCTCCCCTCCCTCACTCCCCTACCCCTCTCAGATCACCAACTTCCCTCCCCCATTCCCCTCCCCCACTCATCTCCCCAACTCTCCCCACCATCTCCCTCCCACTCACCTCCCCCACTCCCCTACCCCAACTCCCCTCCCCCATTCACCTTCCCAACTCCCTCCCACTCACCTCCATAACTCCACTCACTAACTCCCTCCCACTCACCTCCCCCACTCCCCTACCCCAACTCCCCTCCCCCATTCACCTTCCCAACTCCCTCCCACTCACCTCCACAACTCCACTCACTAACTCCCTCCCACTCACCTCCCCCACTCCCCTACCCCAACTCCCCTCCCCCATTCACCTTCCCAACTCCCTCCCACTCACCTCCCCCACTCCCCTACCCCAACTCCCCTCCCCCATTCACCTTCCCAACTCCCTCCCACTCACCTCCATAACTCCACTCACTAACTCCCTCCCACTCACCTCCCCCACTCCCCTCCCTATCTCCCCTCCCTCACTCCCCTACCCCTCTCAGATCACCAACTTCCCTCCCCCATTCCCCTCCCCCACTCATCTCCCCAACTCTCCCCACCAACTCCCTCCCACTCACCTCCCCCACTCCTCTCCCTAACTCCCCTCCCTCACACCCCTCCCCAACTCCCCTCACTCACTCCCCTGCCCAACTCCCTCCCACTCATGGTACCCACTCCCCTATCCCACTCCCCTCCCCCGCTCACCCCCATTCTCCACCCCCACTCCCCACCCCACTGCGCTCCCCAGCTCCCCTTGCCCACTCCCCGCCCCAACTCCCCTACCCCACTCCCCTCCCCCACTCGCATATATCACACCCCTCCCCCACTCCCCGACACCACTCCCATCCCCCACTCGCCTCCCAAACTTCCCTACTCCACTCCGCTCCCCAAACACCCTCCCCCATTCCCCTACCCAAATCCCATCCCCAGCTCCCCTTACCCACTCCACTCCCCCACACCCCAACCCCACTCACATCCCTAACTCCGCAAGCCCACACCCCTCCACTACTCACCTCCCCAACTCCCCTCACCAACTCCCTCCCACTCACCTCCTTAACTCCCCTCCCTAACCCGCCTCCCCCACTCCCCTCCCCCTCACCTCCCCAACTCCCCTCACTAACTCCCTCCCACTCACCTCCCCCACTCCCCTCCCTAACTCCCCTCCCTCACCCCACTCCCCTCCCTAACTCCCCTCCCTCACTCCCCCACCCCATTACCTCCCCAATCCCCCTCACCAACTCCCTCCCCCTCACCTCACCAACTCCCCTCACTAACTCCCTCTCACTCACCTCCCCCACTCCCCTCCTCTCCACTCCTCTCCACTCCCCTCCCACACTCGCCTCCCAAACTGCCCTCCTCCATTCCGCTCCCCAACCCCACGCCCCTACCCCACCCACCTCCCTAACTCCGCACCCCCACTCCCCTCCCCCACTCAACTCCCCAACTCCCCTCACTAACTCCCTCCCACTCACCTCCCTAACTCCCCTCCCTAACTCCCCTCCCCCACTCCCCTCCCCCCTCACCTCCCCAACTCCCCTCACTAACTCCCTCCCACTCAACTCCCCACTCCCCTCCCTAACTCCCCTCCCTCACACCCCAACCCCACTCACTTCCCCAACTTCCCTCCCCCACTCATCTCCCCAAATCCCCCCACCAACTTCCTCCCACTCACCTCCCCCACTCCCCAATACCACTCCCCTCCCCCGCTCACTCCCACTCTCCACCCCCACTCCTCTACCCCACTGCGCTCCCCAGCTCCCCTTGCCCACTCCCCGCCCCAACTCCCCGACCCCACTCCCCTCCCCCACCCCCCTATATCACTCCCCTCCCCCACTCAGCTCCCCCACTCGCCTCCCAAACTTCCCTACTCCACTCCGCTCCCCCACCCCGTTCTCCAATACCCCTCCCCTTCCCCTATCCCACTCCTCTCCCCCAAACCCCTACTCCACACTCCTCCCCCATTCCCCTCCCCCAATCTCCTCCCCCACTCCCCTCCCCCAATCTCCTCCCCCACTCCACTCCCCTCCCCCACTCCCCTCCCCTACTCCGCTCCCCAACACCCTCCCCCATTCTCCTACCCAAATCCCCTCCCCAAACTCTCCCCTCCACTCCACTCCCCCATGCCCCTCCCCCACTCCCCAACCCCACTCACCTCCCCATCTGCCCTCCACACACCCACTCCCTTCCTCCACACTCCACTCCCACTCCCCTACCCCACTCCCCTCCACACACCCAATCCCCTGCACCACTCCCCACACCCACTCCCCTACCCCAGTCCTCTCTCCTTCTCTCCTCCCACAATCTCCTCCCCCACTTCCATCCACCACTCCCACTCTCTACCCCTCTCCTCTCCCCCTCATCTCTCCTCCCCACTCCCCTTCCCAATCCCCTCCCCCACTCCCCTCCTCTCCACTCCTCTCCACTCCCCTCCCCCACTTGACTCCCAAACTTCCCTCCTCCATTCCGCTCCCCAACCCCCCTCCCCATTCCCCTACCCCACTCCCCTCCCCAACTCCCCTCCCCAACCCCCCTCCACCACTACCCGACATCACACCCCTCCCCCACTCCCCTCCTCTCCACTCCTCTCCACTCCCCTCCCCCACTCGCCTCATAAACTTCCCTCCTCCATTCCGCTCCCCAACCCCCCTCCCCATTCCCCTACCCCACTCCCCTCCCCAACTCCCCTCCCCAACCCCCTCCACCACTACTCTACATCACACCCCTCCCCCACTCCCCAACCCCACTCCCGTCCCCAAATCTCCTCCTCCACTCCCCTCCCTTACTCCCCATACCCACCCCCCTCCCCCACCCCCTACCCCACTCCATTTCCACTCCCCTTCCCACTCCCCTTCCAACTCCCCTCCCCCACTCTCCTTCCCACTCCCCTCCCCCACTCCCCTTCCACTCCCCACCCGCACTCCCCTCCCCCACTCCCCTCCCCACATCCCCTCCCCCACTCCCCTCCTCCACACCATTTCCACTCCCCTCCCCCACATTCCTTCTACGCCCCTACCCCACACCCCACCCACTCCCCTTCCAACTCCCCCCACCAACTCCCTCCCACTCACCTCCCCCACTCCCCTCCCTAACTCCCATCCCCCACTCCCCTCCCCAACTTCCCACACCCATTCCCCTGCCCAACTCCCTCCCACACACATTCCCCACTCCCCTATCCCTCTCCTCTCCCCCGCTCACCCCCACTCTCCACCCCCACATCCCTACCGCACTCCCCTCCCCAAACTCACTCCCCGACTCCCCTACACCACTGCGCTCCCCAGCTCCCCTTGCCCACTCCCCGCCCCAATTCCCCTACCCCACACCCCTCCACCACTCCCCTATAACACTCCCCTCCCCCACTCCCCTCCCAAACGTCCTTACTCCACTCCGCTCCCCAACCCCCCTCCCCCATTCCCCTACCCCACTCCCCTCCACCACTCCCCTACTCCACGCTCCTCCCCCACTCCCCTCCCCCACTCCCCTCCCCAATCTCCTCCCCCACTCCCCTCCTCCACACCCCACACCCACTCCCTGACCCCACTCCCCTACACACACCCACTCCCTTCCTCCACACCCCTCACCAACTCTCCTACCCCACTCCCCCCACACACCCACGCCCCTGCACCACACCCCACCCCCACTCCACTTCTCCACACCCCACTCCCACTCCCCTACCCCAGTACCCTTCCCTTCTCTCCTCCCACACTCTCCTCCCCCACTTCCCTCCACCACTCCCACTCTCTACCCCTCTCCTCTCCCCCTCCTCTCTCCTCCCCACTCCCCTTCCCAATCCCCTCCCCAACTCCACGACCCCACTCTCCTCCTCTGCACTCCTCTCCTCTCCACTACTCCACTCCCCGCCCCCACTGCCCTTCCACTCCCCTCCCCCACTCCCATTCCCACTCCCCTCCCTCACTCCCCTTCCCACACCCCTACGCACTCCCCTCCCCCACTCTCCTTCGCATTCCCCTCCCCCACTCTCCTTCGCACTCCCCTCCCCCACTCTCCTTCCCACTTCGCTCCCCCACTTCCCCACTCCCCTCCCCCACTCCCCTTCCAACTCCCCTCCCCCACTCCCCTTCCAACTCCCCTCCCCCACTCCCCTTCCCACACCCCTCCCCCACTCTCCTTCCCACTTCGCTCACCCACTCCCCTTCCACTCCCCTCCCCACTCGCCTCCCAAACTTCGCTCCTCCATTCCGCTCCCCAAACCCCCTCCCCATTCCCCTAACACACGACCCTCCCCAACTCCCCTGCCCCAACCACCCTCCACCACTACCCATCATCACTCCCCTCCCACACTCCTCAACCCCACTCCAGTCCCCAAAATCCCACCTCCACTCCCCTCCCCCACTCTCCTTCCCACTTTGCTCGCCCACTCCCCTTCCACTCCCCTCCCCCCCCAATCCCCTTCCACTCCCCTCCCCAAATCCCCTTCCACTCCCCTCCCCACTCCGCTTCCACTCCCCTCCCCCACTACCCTTTCCCACTCCTCTTCCACTCTGCTGTCCCACTCCCCTCACCCACTCTCCTTTCCACTTCGCTCCCCCAGTCCCCTCCCCACGCCCCTCCCACACTCCCCTCCCCCACTCCCCCACTCCCCCACTCCCCTCCACCACCCCACTCCCCCACACCCCCTCCCCCACTCCCCCTCCTCCACTCCCATTCCCCCCTTCCACTCCCTCCCCACTCTGCTTCCACTCCCCTCCCCCACTACCCTTTCCCACTCCCTTTCCACTCCCCTGTCCCACTCCCCTCACCCACCCACCGTCCCCCACATCCCTCCTCCACTCCGCTCCCCTTCAACCCTCCCACACTCCCATCAAACACTTCCCTCCGCCACTCCCACTCGCTACCCCTCTCCTCCTTCCGCTCACCTCCACCTTCCCCTCCCTTCCCCCACTCCCCTTCCACTCCCCTCTCCCACTCCCCTCCCCTTCCAACTCCCCTCAAACTCCCCTCCCACAGTCCTTCCAACTTTGCTCGCCCACTCCACTTCCACTCCCCTCCCCCACTCCACTCCCCCCCACTCCCCTTCCACTCCCCTCCCCACTCCCCTCCCCCACTCCCCTTCCACTCCACTCCCCCCCACTCCCCTTCCACTCACCTCCCCCACTCCCCTTCCACTCCCCTCCCCACTCCGCTTCCACTCCCCTCCCCCACTCCCCTGTCCCACTCCCCTCCCCCACTCCACTCCCCCCCACTCCCCTTCCACTCCCCTCCCCACTCCCCTCCCCCACTCCCCTTCCACTCCACTCCCCCCCACTCCCCTTCCACTCACCTCCCCCACTCCCCTTCCACTCCCCTCCCCACTCCGCTTCCACTCCCCTCCCCCACTCCCCTGTCCCACTCCCCTCACCCACTCACCGTCCCCCACATCCCTCCTCCACTCCGCTCCCCTTCAACCCTCCCACACTCCCATCAAACACTTCCCTCCGCCACTCCCACTCGCTACCCCTCTCCTCCTTCCGCTCCCCTCCACCTTCCACTCCCCTCCCCCACTACCCTTTCCCACTCCCTTTCCACTCCCCTGTCCCACTCCCCTCCCCCACTCCCCTTCCACTCCACTCCCCCCCACTCCCCTTCCACTCACCTCCCCCACTCCCCTTCCACTCCCCTCCCCACTCCGCTTCCACTCCCCTCCCCCACTACCCTATCCCACTCCCTTTCCACTCCCCTGTCCCACTCCCCTCAGCCACTCACCCTCAGCCACTCACCGTCCCCCACATCCCTCCTCCACTCCGCTCCCCTTCAACCCTCCCACACTCCCTTCACTCACTTCCCTCTGCCGCTCCCACTCGCTACCCCTCTCCTCCCTCCGCTCCCCTCCACCTTCCGCTTACCACGCCCCTCTCCCACAGCCTCCCCATTCCCATCCTCTCCCCTCAACACTCCCCTTGCCATTCCCCTCTCTCACAGCCTCCTCTTCCCACCTCTTCCCTCCCCCACTATCCTTCCCACTCCAATCTCCCACAGCCTACCCGACTCCCCTCCTCTCCCCTCCACCACTCCTCTTCCCACTCTCCTCTCCCATCCCCTCCGCCCTACTCCCCTCCTCTCCCCTCCTCCCCTACTCTACCCTCCTCCCCTCCTCCACTCCCATTCCCACTCCCCTCTCCCACAGCCTCCCCTCCCCCATTCCCCTCTCCCACAGCCTACCCGACTCCCCTCCTCTCCCCTCCACCACTCCTCTTCCACTCTCCTCTCCCATCCCCTCCGCCCTACTCCCCTCCTCTCCCCTCCTCCCCTACTCTACCCTCCTCCCTCTCCCCTCCTCCACTCCCATTCCCACTCCCCTCTCCCACAGCCACCCCTACTCCCCTCCTCTACCCTCCTCCCCCCTCCTCCCCTACTCTACCCTCCTACCCTCCTCTCCCCTACTCCACTCCCCTTCCCACTCCCCTCTCCCACTGCCACCCCTACTCCCGTCCTCTCCCCTCCCCCACTCCCCTTCCCAATCAATTCCCCCCCTCCCCACCCGCACACCCCTCCCCCAGACCCCTCCCCCAATCACCTTCCCAACCCCTCCCCCACCCCTTCCCACTCCGATCCCCCACTTCCCTCCCCCTCTCCCCTCTCCCAATCCCCTCCTGCATACCCCTCCACCACTCCCCTCCCGAACAACCCGCCCCCACACCCCTCCCCCAATCACCTTCCCAGCCCCTCCCCCACCCCTTCCCCACTCCCCTCCCCCACCCCCTTCCCCACTCCCCTCCCCCACAAACCTTCCCAACCTCTCCAACACCCCCTTCCCACTCCCCTCCCCCACTCCCCTCCCCCACTCACCTTCCCAACCCCGCCTCCACCCACTTCCCACACCCGTCCGCCACCCATCTCCCACTCCCACTCCCCTACCACTGCCACTTCCCCACTCCCCTCCCTCACTCCCTCACTCCCCTCTCCCACTCTCCTTAACGCTCACCTACCCCCTCCCATGGCAATCCCCTCACCCTCACCCTTCCCCTTCCCCCCTCCCCTCCTCCTCTCCCGACCTCCTCCCCTCCCACTACCCCTCCCACTCCCCCTCCCACTCGCCTCCCACTCCCCCTCCCAGCCGCCTCCCACTGGACTCCCCCACTCCCCTCCCACTCCATTCCCCCACTCCACTCCCACTCCACTCCCCCACTGCCCTCCCCACTCCCATCCCGTCAGTATTAAACCATCAGGGGAACACACTCTCCTCACTTATACTCTTCACCTGGTAACATGTCCTTTGTGTATTAAACAATCAGGGGAACACACTCTCCTCACTTATACTGTTCACCTGGTAACATGTCCCGTGTATATTAAACCATCAGGGGAACACACTCTCCTCACTTATACTGTTCACCAGGTAACATGTCCCGTCAGTATTAAACAATCAGGGGAACAAACTCTCCTCACTTATACTGTTCACCTGGTAACATGTCCCGTGTATATTAAACCATCAGTGGAACACACTCTCCTCACTTATACTGTTCACCTGGTAAAATGTCCCGTGTATATTAAACCATCAGGGGAACACACTCTCGGCACACATACTGTCCACCTAGTGAAATGTCCCGCGTGCATTAAAAAATCAGGGGAACACAGTCTCCTCACTTAAACTGTTTGCCTGGTAACATGTCCCGTGTGTATTAAACAATCAGGGGAACACACTCTCCTCACTTATACTGTTAACCTGGTAATATGTCCAGTGTCTATTAAAACATTAGGGGAACACACTCTCCTCACTTATACTGTTCATCTGGTCACATGTCCCGTGTGTATTAAATCATCAGGGGAACACCCTCTCCTCACTTATACTGTTCACATGGTAACATGTCCCGTGTGTATTAAAACATCAGGGAAACACACTCTCCTCACTTATACTGTTCACCTGGTAACATGTCCCGTGTGTATTAAAACATGAGGGGAGCACCCTCTCCTCACTTATACTGTTCACCTGGTAACATGTCCCGTGTGTATTAAAACATCAGGGAAACACACTCTCCTCACTTATACTGTTCATCTGGTAACATGTCCCGTGTGTATTAAAACATGAGGGGAGCACCCTCTCCTGACTTATACTGTTCACCTGGTAACATGTCCCGTGTGTATTAAACAATCTGGGGAACACACTCTCCTCACTTATACTGTTCACCTGGGAACATGTCTCGTGTATATTAAACCATCAGGGGAACACACTCTGCTCACTTATACTGTTCACCTGGTAACATGTCCCGTGTGTATTAAACAATCTGGGGAACACACTCTCCTCACTTACACTGTTCACCTGGTAACATGCCCCGTGTGTATGAAACCATCAGGGGAACACACTCTCCTCACTTATACTGTTCACCTGGTAACATGTCCCGTGTATATTAAACCATCAGGGGAACACACTCTCCTCACTTATACTGTTCACCAGGTAACATGTCCCGTCAGTATTAAACAATCAGGGGAACAAACTCTCCACACTTCTACTGTTCACCTGGTAACATGTCCCGTGTATATTAAACCATCAGGGGAACACACTCTCCTCACATATACTGTTCACCTAGTGAAATGTCCCGCGTGCATTAAAAAATCAGGGGAACACAGACTCCTCACTTAAACTGTTTGCCAGGTAACATGTCCCGTGTGTATTAAACAATCAGGGGAACACACTCTCCTCACTTATACTGTTAACCTGGTAATATGTCCCGTGTCTATTAAAACATTAGGGGAACACAATCTCCTCACTTATACTGTTCATCTGGTCACATGTCCCGTGTGTATGAAATCATCAGGGGAACACAATCTCCTCACTTATACTGTTCATCTGGTAACATGTCCCGTGTGTATGAAAACATGAGGGGAGCACCCTCTCCTGACTTATACTGTTCACCTGGTAACATGTCCCGTGTGTATTAAAACATCAGGGGAACACACTCTCCTGACTTATACTGTTCACCTGGTAACATGTCCCGTGTGTATTAAACAATCTGGGGAACACACTCTCCTCACTTATACTGTTCACCTGGTAACATGTCCCGTGTATATTAAACCATCAGGGGAACACACTCTGCTCACTTATACTGTTCAACTGGTAACATGTCCCGTGTGTATTAAACAAACAGGGGAACACACTCTCCTCACTTATACTGTTCACCTGGTAACATGTCTCGTGTATATTAAACCATCAGGGGAACACACTCTGCTCACTTATACTGTTCAACTGGTAACATGTCCCGTGTGTATTAAACAAACAGGGGAACACACTCTCCTCACTTATACGGTTCACCTGGTAACATGTCCCGTGTATATTAAACAATCTGGGGAACACGCTCGCCTCACTTATACTGTTCACCTGGTAACATGTCCCGTGTGTATTAAAACATCAGCGAAACACACTCTCCTCACTTATACTGTTCACCTGGTAACATGTCCCGTGTATATTAAACAATCAGAGGAACACACTCTCCTCACTTATACTGCTCACCAGGGAACATGTCCTGTGTATATTAAACAATCTGGGGAACACACTCGCCTCACTTATACTGTTCACCTGGTAACATGTCCCGTGTGTATTAAAACATCAGCGAAACATACTCTCCTCACTTAAAATGTTCACCTGGTAACATGTCCCGTGTATATTAAACCCTCAGGGGAACACACTCTCCTCACTTATACTGTTCACATGGTAACATGTCCCGTGTGTATTAAAACATCAGCGAAACACACTCTCCTCACTTAAACTGTTCACCTGGTAACATGTCCCGTGTATATTAAACAATCAGAGGAACACACTCTCCTCACTTAAACTGTTCACCTGGTAACATGTCCCGTGTATATTAAACAATCAGGGGAACACACTCTCCTCGCTTATACTGTTCACCTGGTAACATGTCCCGTGTGTATTAAAACATCAGCGAAACACACTCTCCTCACTTAAACTGTTCACCTGGTAACATGTCCCGTGTATATTAAACAATCAGAGGAACACACTCTCCTCACTTATACTGTTCACCTGGTAACATGTCCCGTGTGTATTAAAACATCAGCGAAACACACTCTCCTCACTTAAACTGTTCACCTGGTAACATGTCCCGTGTATATTAAACAATCAGAGGAACACACTCTCCTCACTTAAACTGTTCACCTGGTAACATGTCCCGTGTATATTAAACAATCAGAGGAACACACTCTCCTCACTTATACTGTTCACCTGGTAACATGTCCCGTGTGTATTAAAACATCAGCGAAACACACTCTCCTCACTTAAACTGTTCACCTGGTAACATGTCCCGTGTATATTAAACAATCAGAGGAACACACTCTCCTCACTTAAACTGTTCACCTGGTAACATGTCTCGTGTATATTAAACCATCAGGGGAACACACTCTCCCCACTTACACTGTTCACCAGGTAACATGTCCCGTGTGTATTAAAACATCAGCGAAACACACTCTCCTCACTTAAACTGTTCACCTGGTAACATGTCCCGTGTATATTAAACAATCAGAGGAACACACTCTCTTCACTTTTCCTGCTCACCTGGGAACATGTCCTGTGTATATTAAACCATCAGGGGAACACACTCTCCTCACTTATACTGTTCACCTGGTAACATGTCCCGTGTATATTAAACCATCAGGGGAACACACTCTCCCCACTTACACTGTTCACCAGGTAACATGTCCCGTGTATATTAAACAATCAGGGGAACACACTCTCCTCACTTATACTGTTCACCTGTTAACTTGTCCCGTGTCTATTAAAACATTAGGGGAACACACTCTCCTCACTTATACTGTTCATCTGGTAACATGTCCCGTGTGTATTAAAACATGAGGGGAACACCCTCTCCTCACTTATACTGTTCACCTGGTAACATGTCCCGTGTGTATTAAACAATCTGGGGAACACACTCTCCTCACTTATACTGTTCACCTGGTAAAATGTCTCGTGTATATTAAACCATCAGGGGAACACACTCAGCTCACTTACACTGTTCACCTGGTAACATGTCCCGTGTGTATTAAACAAACAGGGGAACACACTCTCCTCACTTATACGGTTCACCTGGTAACATGTCCCGTGTATATTAAACAATCTGGGGAACACACTCGGCTCACTTATACTGTTCACCTGGTAACATGTCCCGTGTGTATTAAAACATCAGCGAAACACACTCTCCTCACTTAAACTGTTCACCTGGTAACATGTCCCGTGTGTATTAAAACATCAGCGAAACACACTCTCCTCACTTATACTGTTCACCTGGTAACATGTCCTGAGTATATTAAACCATCAGGGGAACACACTCTCCTCACTTACACTGTTCACCTGGTAACATGTCCCGTGTGTATTGAACAATCAGGGGAACACCCTCTCCTCACTTATACTGTTCACCTGGTAACATGTCCCGTGTGTATTAAACAATCTGGGGAACACACTCTCCTCACTTAAACTGTTCACCTGGTAACATGTCCCGTGTATATTAAACAATCTGGGGAACACACTCGCCTCACTTATACTGTTCATTTGGCAACATGTCCCGTGTGTATTAAACAATCAGGGGAACACACTCGCCTCACTTATACTGTTCACCTGGTAACATGTCCCGTGTGTATTAAAACATCAGCGAAACACACTCTCCTCAATTATACTGTTCACCTGGCAACATGTCCCTTGTGTATTAAACAATCAGGGGAACACACTCTCCTCACTTATACTGTTCACCTGGGAAGATGTCCCGTGTATGTTAAACCATCAGTGGAACACAGTCTCCTCACTTATACTGTTCACCTGATAACATGTCCTGTGTATATTAAACAATCAGGGGAACACACTCTCCTCACTTATACTCTTCACCTGGTAACATGTCCCGTGTGTATTAAACCATCAGGGGAACACAATCTCCTCACTTATACTGTTCACCTGGTAACATGTCCTGTGTATATTAAACAATCAGGGGAACACACTCTCCTCACTTATACTCTTCACCTGGTAACATGTCCCGTGTGTATTAAACCATCAGGGGAACACAATCTCCTCACTTATACTGTTCACCTGGTAACATGTCCCGTGTGTATTAAACCATCAGGGGAACACACTCTCCTCACTTATACTGTTCACCTGGTAACATGTCCAGTGTGTATTAAGCAATCAGGGGAACACACTCTCCTCACTTATACTGTTCACCTGGTAACATGTCCCGTGTATATTAAAACATCAGGGGAACACACTCTCCTCACTTATACTTTTCACCTGGTAACATGTCCAGTGTGTATTAAACAATCAGGGGAACACACTCTGCTCACTTATACTTTTCACCTTGTAACATGTCCAGTGTGTATTAAACAATCAGGGGAACACACTCTCCTCACTTATACTGTTCACCTGGTAACATGTCCCGCGTATATTAAACAATCAGGGGAACACACTCTCCTCGCCTTCCTGTTAACCTGGTAACATGTCCCGTGTATATTAAACCATCAGGGGAACACAGTCTCCTCACTAAAACTGTTCTCCTGGAAGCATGTCCTGAGTATATTAAACCATCAGGGGAACACACTCTCCTCACTCATCCTGTTCACCTGGTAACATGTCCTGTGTGTATTAAACAATCAGGGGAACACACTCTCCTCACTTATACTCTTCACCTGGTGACATGTCCTGTGTGTATTAAACAATCAGGGGAACACACTCTCCTCACTTATACTGTTCACCTGGTAACATGTCCCGTGAATATTAAACCATCAGGGGAAAGCACTCTCCTCACTTATATTCTTCACCTGGTAACATGTCCCGTGTGCATTAAACCATCAGAGGAACACTCTCTCCTCACTTATACTGTTCACCTGGTAACATGTCCCGTCAGTATTAAACCATCAGGAGAACACAGTCTCCTCACTTATACTGTTCACCTGGTAACATGTCCTTTGCATATTTAACCATCAGGGGAAAACATTCTGCTCACTTATACTGTTCACCTGGTGACATGTCCCGTGTGTATTAAACAATCAGGGGAACACACTCTCCTCACTTCTCCTCTTCACCTGGTGACATGTCCCGTGCGTGTTAAACCATCAGGGGAACACACTCTCCTCAATTCTCCTCTTCACCTGGTGACATGTCCCGTGCGTGTTAAACCATCAGGGGAACAGACTCTCCTCACTTATACTGTTCACCTGGTAACATGTCCCGTGTATATTAAACCATCAGGGGAACACACTCTCCTCACTTATACTGTTCACCTGTTAACATTTCCCTCGTATATTAAACCATCAGGGGAACACACTCTCCTCACTTATACTGTTCACCTGGTAACATGTCCCGTGCGTGTTAAACCATCAGGGGAACACAGTCTCCTCACTTATACTGTTCACCTGGTAACATGTCATTTGCATATTTAACCATCAGGGGAAAACATTCTGCTCACTTATACTGTTCACCTGGTGACATGTCCCGTGCGTGTTAAACCATCAGGGGAACACACTCTCCTCACTTATACAGTTCACCTGGTAACATGTCCCGTGTGTATTAAACCATCAGGGAAACACACTCTCCTCACTGATACTGTTCACCTGGTAACATGTCCCGTGTATATTAAACCATCAGGGGAACACACTCTCCTCACTTATACTGTTCACCTGGTAACATGTCCCGTGTATATTAAACCATCAGGGGAACACACTCTCCTCACTTATACTGTTCACCTGGTAACATGTCCCGTGAATATTAAACCATCAGGGGAACACACTCTCCTCACTTATACTGTTCACCTGTTAACATTTCCCTCGTATATTAAACCATCAGGGGAACACACTCTCCTCACTTATACTGTTCACCTGCTAACATGTCCCGTGTATATTATACCATCAGGGGAACACACTCTCCTCACTTATACTATTCACCTGGTAACATGTCACGTGCGTGTTAAACCATCAGGGGAACACACTCTCCTCACTTATACTATTCACCTGGTAACATGTCCCGTGAGTAATAAACAATCAGGGGAACACACTCTCCTCACTTATATTGTTCACCTGGTAACATGTCCAGTGCATATTAAACCATCAGGGGAAAACATTCTCCTCACTTATACTGTTCACCTGGTAACATGTTCCGTGAGTATTAAACAATCAGGGGAACACACTCTCCTCACTTATACTGTTCACCTGTTAACATCTCCCTCGTATATTAAACCATCAGGGGAACACACTCTCCTCACTTAGACTGTTCACCTGGTAACATTTCCCTCGTATATTAAACCATCAGGGGAACACACTCTCCTCACTTATACTGTTCACCTGGTAACATGTCCCGTGCGTGTTAAACCATCAGGGGAACACTCTCTCCTCACTTATACTGTTCACCTGGCAACATGCCCCGTGAGTATAAAACAATCAGGGGAACATACTCTCCTCACTTATACTGTTCATCTGGTAACATGTCCCGTGTATATTAAACCATCAGGGGAACACACTCTCCTCGCTTATACTGTTCACCTGGTAACATGTCCCGTGTATATTAAACCATCAGGGGAACACATTCTTCTCACCTATACTGTTCACCTGGTAACATGTCCAGTGTATATTAAACAATCAGGGGAACACACTCTCCTCACTTATACTGTTCACCTGGTAACATGTCCCGTGAGTATTAAACCATCAGGGGAACACACTCTCCTCACTTATACTGTTCACCTGGTAACATGTCCCGTGAGTATTAAACAATCAGGGGAACACACTCTCCTCACTTATACTATTCACCTGGTAACATGTCCCGTGCGTGTTAAACCATCAGGGGAACACAATCTCCTCACTTATTCTGTTCACCTGGTAACATGTCCCGTGTGTATTAAACCATCAGGGGAACACAATCTCCTCACTTATACTGTTCACCTGGTAACATGTCCCGTGTATATTAAACCATCAGGTGAACACACTCTCCTCATTTATACTGTTCACCTGGTAATATGTCCAGTGCATATTAAACCCTCAGGGGAACACATTCTCCTCACTTATACTGTTCACCTGGTAACATGTCCCGTGCGTGTTAAACCATCAGGGGAACACACTCTTCTCACTTATCCTGTTCACCTGGTAACATGTTCCGTGAGTATTAAACAATCAGGGGAACACACTCTCCTCACTTATACTGTTCACCTGGTAACATTTCCCTCGTATATTAAACCATCAGGGGAACACACTCTCCTCACTTATACTGTTCACCTGGTAACATGTCCTGTATGTATTAAACAATCAGGGGAACACACTCTCCTCATTTATACTGTTCACCTGGTAACATGTCCTGTATGTATTAAACAATCAGGGGAACACACTCTCCTCATTTATACTGTTCATCTGGTAACATGTCCCGTGCATATTAAACCATCAGGGGAATACACTCTCCTCACTTATCCTGTTCACCTGGTGACATGTCCTGTATGTATTAAACAATCAGGGGAACACACTCGCCTCACTTATACTGTTCACCTGGTAACATGTCCCCTGTGTATTAAACAATCAGGGGAACACACTCTCCTCACTTATACTATTCACCTGGTAACATGTCCCGTGCGTGTTAAACCATCAGGGGAACACAATCTCCTCACTTATTCTGTTCACCTGGTAACATGTCCCGTGTATATTAACCCATCAGGTGAACACACTCTCCTCATTTATACTGTTCACCTGGTAATATGTCCAGTGCATATTAAACCCTCAGGGGAACACATTCTCCTCACTTATACTGTTCACCTGGTAACATGTCCCGTGCTTGTTAAACCATCAGGGGAACACACTCTTCTCACTTATCCTGTTCACCTGGTAACATGTTCCGTGAGTATTAAACAATCAGGGGAACACACTCTCCTCACTTATACAGTTCACCTGGTAACATTTCCCTCGTATATTAAACCATCAGGGGAACACACTCTCCTCACTTATACTGTTCACCTGGTAACATTTCCCTCGCATTTTAAACCATCAGGGGAACACACTCTCCTCACTTATACTGTTCACCTGGTAACATGTCCCGTGCGTGTTAAACCATCAGGGGAACACTCTCTCCTCACTTATACTGTTCACCTGATAACATGTCCCGTGAGTATAAAACAATCAGGGGAACATACTCTCCTCACTTATACTGTTCACCTGGTGACATGTCCCGTCTGTATTAACCCATCAGGTGAACACAGTCTCCTCATTTATACTGTTCACCTGGTAATATGTCCAGTGTATATTAAACAATCAGGGGAACACACTCTCCTCACTTATCCTGTTCACCTGGTAACATGTTCCGTGAGTATTAAACAATCAGGGGAACATACTCTCCTCACTTATACTGTTCACCTGGTAACATGTCCTGTGTGCATGAAACCATCAGAGGAACACACTCTCCTCACTTATACTGTTCATCTGGTAACATGTCCCGTCAGTATTAAACCATCAGGGGAACACACTCTCCTCACTTATACTGTTCACCTGGTAACATGTCCAGTGTATATTAAACCATCAGGGGAACACACTCTCCTCACTTATACTGTTCACCTGGTAACATTTCCCTCGTATATTAAACCATCAGGGGAACACACTCTCCTCACTTATACTGCTCACCTGGTAACATTTCCCTCGTATATTAAACCATCAGGGGAACACACTCTCCTCACTTATACTGTTCACCTGGTAACATGTCCCGTGTGTATTAAACAATCAGGGGAACACACTCTCCTCACTTATACTGTTCACCTGGTAACATTTCCCTCGTATATTAAACCATCAGGGGAAGACACTCTCCTCACTTATACTGTTCACCTGGTAACATGTCCCGTGAGCATAAAACAATCAGGGCAACACACTCTCCTCACTTATCCTGTTCACCTGGTGACATGTCCCGTGCATATTAAACCATCAGGGGAACACACTCTCCTCGCTTATACTGTTCACCTGGTAACATGTCCCGTGTATATTAAACCATCAGGGGAACACACTCTCCTCACTTATACTGTTCACCTGGTAACATGTCCTGTGTGCATGAAACCATCAGAGGAACACACTCTCCTCACTTATACTGTTCATCTGGTAACATGTCCCGTCAGTATTAAACCATCAGGGGAACACACTCTCCTCACTTATACTGTTCACCTGGTAACATGTCCTGTGTGCATGAAACCATCAGAGGAACACACTCTCCTCACTTATACTGTTCATCTGGTAACATGTCCCGTCAGTATTAAACCATCAGGGGAACACACTCTCCTCACTTATACTGTTCACCTGGTAACATGTCCAGTGTATATTAAACCATCAGGGGAACACACTCTCCTCACTTATACTGTTCACCTGGTAACATGTCCCGTCAGTATTTAACAATCAGGGGAACACACTCTCGTCAATTATACTGTTCACCAGGTAACATGTCCCGTGCGTGTTAAACCATCAGGGGAACACACTCTCCTCACTTATACTGTTCACCTGGTATCATGTCCCGTGAGTATTAAACAATCAGGGGAACACACGCTCCTCACTCATACTGTTCACCAGATAATATGTCCAGTGCATATTAAACCATCAGGGGAACACATTCTCCTCACTTATACTGTTCACCTGGTAACATGTCCTGTGTATATTAAACCATCAGAGGAACACACTCCCCTTACTTATACTGTTCACCTGGTAACATGTCCCGTGAATATTAAACCATCAGGGGAAAGCAATCCCCTCACTTATACTGTTCTGCTGGTAACATGTCCCGTGTATATGAAACCATCAGGGGAACACACTCTCCTCACTTATACTGTTCACCTGGTAACATGTCCCGTGTGCATTAAACCATCAGGGAAACACACTCTCCTCACTTATACTGTTCACCTGGTAACATGTCCTGTGTGCATGAAACCATCAGAGGAACACACTCTCCTCACTGAAACTGTTCATCTGGTAACATGTCCCGTCAGTATTAAACCATCAGGAGAACACACTCTCCTCACTTATACTGTTCACCTGGTGACATGTCCCGTGTGTATTAAACAATCAGGGGAAATCACTCTCCTCACTTATACTGTTCACCTGGTAACATGTCCTGTGTGCATTAAACCATCAGGGGAACACACTCTCCTCACTTATACTGTTCACCTGGTGACATGTCCCGTCAGTATTAAACCATCAGGGGAACACATTCTCCTCACTTATACTGTTCACCTGGTGACATGTCCCGTCAGTATTTAACAATCAGGGGAACACACTCTCGTCAATTATACTGTTCACCTGGTAACATGTCCCGTGCGTGTTAAACCATCAGGGGAACACACTCTCCTCACTTATACTGTTCACCAGATAATATGTCCAGTGTATATTAAACCATCAGGGGAACACATTCTCCTCACTTATACTGTTCACCTGGTAACATGTCCTGTTTGTATTAAACAATCAGGGGAATACACTCTCCTCACTTATACTGTTCACCTGGTAACATGTCCTGTGTATATTAAACCATCAGGGGAACACACTCTCCTTACTTATACTGTTCTCCTGGTAACATGTCCCGTGTATATGAAACCATCAGGGGAACACACTCTCCTCACTTATACTGTTCACCTGGTAACATGTCCCGTGTGCATTAAACCATCAGGGGAACACACTCTCCTCACTTATACTGTTCACCTGGTAACATGTCCCGTGTATATTAAACAATCAGGGGATCACACTCTTCTCAATTATGCTGTTCACCTGGTGACATGTCCCGTGTGTATTATACAATCAGGGGAACACACTCTCCTCACTTATACTGTTCACCTGGTGACATGTCCTGTGTATATTAAACCATCAGGGGAACACACTCTCCTTACTTATACTGTTCACCTGGTAACATGTCCCGTGAATATTAAACCATCAGGGGAAAGCAATCCCCTCACTAATACTGTTCTCCTGGTAACATGTCCCGTGTATATGAAACCATCAGGGGAACACACTCTCCTCACTTACACTGTTCACCTGGTAACATGTCACGTGTGCATTAAACCATCAGGGGAACAGACTCTCCTCACTTATACTGTTCACCTGGTGACATGTCCCGTCAGTATTAAACAATCAGGGGAACAGACTCTCCTCACTTATACTGTTCACCTGGTGACATGTCCCGTGCGTATTAAACAATCAGGGGATCACACTCTCCTCACTTATACTGTTCACCTGGTGACATGTCCCGTGTGTATTAAACAATCAGGGGAACACACTCTCCTCACTTATACTGTTCACCTGGTGACATGTCCCGTGCGTATTAAACAATCAGGGGATCACACTCTCCTCACTTAGACTGTTCACCTGGTAACATGTCCTGTGTATATTAAACCATCAGGGGAATTCACTCTCCTCACTTATACTGTTCACCTGGTAACATGTCCCGTGTATAATAAACCATCAGGGGAACTCACTCTCCTCACTTATACTGTTCATCTGGTAACATGTCCAGTGAATATTAAACCATCAGGGGAACACACTCTCCTCACTTATACTGTTCACCTGGTAACATTTCCAGTGAATATTAAACCATCAGGGGAACACATTCTCCTCACTTATACTGTCCATCTGGTAACATGTCCAGTGAATATTAAACCATCAGGGGAACACACTCTCATCACTTATACTGTTCGTCTGGTAACATGTCCCGTGCATATTAAACCATCAGGGGAACACACTCTCCTCACTTATACTGTTCACCTGGTAACATGTCCAGTGAATATTAAACCATCAGTGGAACACATTCTCCTCACTTATACTGTTCATCTGGCAACATGTCCAATGAATATTAAACCATCAGGGGAACACACTCTCATCACTTATACTGTTCATCTGGTAACATGTCCCGTGCATATTAAACCATCAGGGGAACACACTCTCCTCACTTATACTGTTCACCTGGTAACATGTCCCGTGTGTATTAAACAATCAGGGGAACACACTCTCCTCACTTATACTGTTCACCTGGTAACATTTCCCTCGTATATTAAACCATCAGGGGAAGACACTCTCCTCACTTATACTGTTCACCTGGTGACATGTCCGGTGAGCATAAAACAATCAGGGAAACACACTCTCCTCACTTATCCTGTTCACCTGGTGACATGTCCCGTGTATATTAAACCATCAGGGGAACACACTCTCCTCGCTTATACTGTTCACCTGGTAACATGTCCCGTGTATATTAAACCATCAGGGGAACACAGTCTCCACACTTATACTGTTCACCTGGTAACATGTCCTGTGTGCATGAAACCATCAGAGGAACACACTCTCCTCACTTATACTATTCACCTGGTAACATGTCCCGTCAGTATTAAACCATCAGGGGAACACACTCTCCTCACTTATACTGTTCACCTGGTAACATGTCCAGTGTATATTAAACCATCAGGGGAACACACTCTCCTCACTTATACTGTTCACCTGGTAACATGTCCCGTCAGTATTTAACAATCAGGGGAACACACTCTCGTCAATTATACTGTTCACCTGGTAACATGTCCCGTGCGTGTTAAACCATCAGGGGAACACACTCTCCTCACTTATACTGTTCACCTGTTATCATGTCCCGTGAGTATTAAACAATCAGGGGAACACACGCTCCTCACTTATACTGTTCACCAGATAATATGTCCAGTGCATATTAAACCATCAGGGGAACACATTCTCCTCACTTATACTGTTCACCTGGTAACATGTCCTGTGTATATTAAACCATCAGGGGAACACACTCTCCTTACTTATACTGTTCACCTGGTAACATGTCCCGTGAATATTAAACCATCAGGGGAAAGCACTCCCCTCACTTATACTGTTCTGCTGGTAACATGTCCCGTGTATATGAAACCATCAGGGGAACACACTCTCCTCACTTATACTGTTCACCTGGTAACATGTCCCGTGTGCATTAAACCATCAGGGGAACACACTCTCCTCACTTATACTGTTCACCTGGTAACATGTCCTGTGTGCATGAAACCATCAGAGGAACACACTCTCCTCACTGAAACTGTTCATCTGGTAACATGTCCCGTCAGTATTAAACCATCAGGAGAACACACTCTCCTCACTTATACTGTTCACCTGGTGACATGTCCCGTGTGTATTAAACAATCAGGGGAACTCACTCTCCTCACTTATACTGTTCACCTGGTAACATGTCCAGTGTATATTAAACCATCAGGGGAACACACTCTCCTCACTTATACTGTTCACCTGGTGACATGTCCCGTCAGTATTTAACAATCAGGGGAACACACTCTCGTCAATTATACTGTTCACCTGGTAACATGTCCCGTGCGTGTTAAACCATCAGGGGAACACACTCTCCTCACTTATACTGTTCACCTGGTAACATGTCCAGTGAGTATGAAACAATCAGGGGAACACACTCTCCTCACTTATACTGTTCACCAGATAATATGTCCAGTGTATATTAAACCATCAGGGGAACACATTCTCCTCACTTATACTGTTCACCTGGTAACATGTCCTGTTTGTATTAAACAATCAGGGGAATACACTCTCCTCACTTATACTTTTCACCTGGTAACATGTCCTGTGTATATTAAACCGTCAGGGGAACACACTCTCCTTACTTATACTGTTCACCTGGTAACATGTCCCGTGAATATTAAACCAACAGGGGAAAGCACTCCCCTCACTTATACTGTTCTCCTGGTAACATGTCCCGTGTATATGAAACCATCAGGGGAACACACTCTCCTCACTTATACTGTTCACCTGGTAACATGTCCCGTGTGCATTAAACCATCAGGGGAACACACTCTCCTCACTTATACTGTTCACCTGGTAACATGTCCCGTGTGTATTGAACAATCAGGGGAACACACTCTCCTCACTTACACTGTTCACCTGGTGAAATGTCCCGTGTGTATTAAAGAATCAGGGGAACAGACTCTCCTCACTTATACTGTTCACCTGGTAACATGTCCCGTGTATATTAAACCATCAGGGGAACACACTCTCCTTACTTATACTGTTCACCTGGTGACATGTCCTGTGGATATTAAACCATCAGGGGAACACACTCTCCTTACATATACTGTTCACCTGGTAACATGTCCCGTGAATATTAAACCATCAGGGGAAAGCAATCCCCTCACTAATACTGTTCTCCTGGTAACATGTCCCGTGTATATGAAACCATCAGGGGAACACACTCTCCTCACTTACACTGTTCACCTGGTAACATGTCACGTGTGCATTAAACCATCAGGGGAACAGACTCTCCTCACTTATACTGTTCACCTCGTGACATGTCCCGTCAGTATTAAACAATCAGGGGAACAGACTCTCCTCACTTATACTGTTCACCTGGTGACATGTCCCGTGTGTATTAAACAATCAGGGGAACACACTCTCCTCACTTATACTGTTCACCTGGTGACATGTCCCGTGCGTATTAAACAATCAGGGGATCACACTCTCCTCACTTATACTGTTCACCTGGTAACATGTCCTGTGTATATTAAACCATCAGGGGAACTCACTCTCCTCACTTATACTGTTCACCTGGTAACATGTCCCGTGTATATTAAACCATCAGGGGAACTCACTCTCCTCACTTATACTGTTCATCTGGTAACATGTCCAGTGAATATTAAACCATCAGGGGAACACACTCTCCTCACTTATACTGTTCACCTGGTAACATGTCCAGTGAATATTAAACCATCAGGGGAACACATTCTCCTCACTTATACTGTCCATCTGGTAACATGTCCAGTGAATATTAAACCATCAGGGGAACACACTCTCATCACTTATACTGTTCGTCTGGTAACATGTCCTGTGCATATTAAACCATCAGGGGAACACACTCTCCTAACTTATACTGTTCACCTGGTAACATGTCCAGTGAATATTAAACCATCAGTGGAACACATTCTCCTCACTTATACTGTTCATCTGGTAACATGTCCAGTGAATATTAAACCATCAGGGGAACACACTCTCATCACTTATACTGTTCATCTGGTAACATGTCCCGTGCATATTAAACCATCAGGGGAACACACTCTCCTCACTTATACTGTTCACCTGGTAACATGTCCCGTGAATATTAAACCATCAGGGGAAAGCACTCCCCTCACTTATACTGTTCTCCTGGTAACATGTCCCGTGTATATGAAACCATCAGGGGAACACACTCTCCTCACTTATACTGTTCACCTGGTAACATGTCCCGTGTGCATTAAACCATCAGGGGAACACACTCTCCTCACTTATACTGTTCACCTGGTAACATTTCCCGTGTGTATTGAACAATCAGGGGAACACACTCTCCTCACTTACACTGTTCACCTGGTGAAATGTCCCGTGTGTATTAAAGAATCAGGGGAACAGACTCTCCTCACTTATACTGTTCACCTGGTGACATGTCCCGTCAGTATTAAACAATCAGGGGAACAGACTCTCCTCACTTATACTGTTCACCTGGTGACATGTCCCGTCAGTATTAAACAATCAGGGGAACAGACTCTCCTCACTTATACTGTTCACCTGGTAACATGTCCCGTGTGTATTAAACAATCAGGGGATCACACTCTTCTCAATTATACTGTACGCCTGGTGACATGTCCCGTGTGTATTATACAATCAGGGGAACACACTCTCCTCACTTATACTGTTCACCTGGTAACATGTCCCGTGTGCATTAAACCATCAGGGGAACAGACTCTCCTCACTTATACTGTTCACCTGGTAACATGTCCCGTGTATATTAAACCATCAGGGGAACACACTCTCCTCACTTATACTGTTCACCTGGTGACATGTCCCGTCAGTATTAAACAATCAGGGGAACAGACTCTCCTCACTTATACTGTTCACCTGGTAACATGTCCTGTGTGCATTAAACCATCAGGGGAACAGACTCTCCTCACTTATACTGTTCACCTGGTGACATGTCCCGTGTGTATTAAACCATCAGGGGAACTCACTCTCCTCACTTATACTGTTCATCTGGTAACATGTCCAGTGTGTATTAAACAATCAGGGGATCACACTCTCCTCACTTATACTGTTCACCTGGTAACATGTCCTGTGTATATTAAACCATCAGGGGAACTCACTCTCCTCACTTATACTGTTCACCTGGTAACATGTCCCGTGTATATTAAACCATCAGGGGAACTCACTCTCCTCACTTATACTGTTCATCTGGTAACATGTCCAGTGAATATTAAACCATCAGGGGAACACACTCTCCTCACTTATACTGTTCACCTGGTAACATGTCCAGTGAATATTAAAACATCAGGGGAACACATTCTCCTCACTTATACTGTTCATCTGGTAACATGTCCAGTGAATATTAAACCATCAGGGGAACACACTCTCATCACTTATACTGTTCGTCTGGTAACATGTCCCGTGCATATTAAACCATCAGGGGAACACACTCTCCTCACTTATACTGTTCACCTGGTAACATGTCCAGTGAATATTAAACCATCAGTGGAACACATTCTCCTCACTTATACTGTTCATCTGGTAACATGTCCAGTGAATATTAAACCATCAGGGGAACACACTCTCATCACATATACTGTTCATCTGGTAACATGTCCCGTGCATATTAAACCATCAGGGGAACACACTCTCCTCACTTATACTGTTCACCTGGTAACATGTCCCGTGTATATTAAACCATCAGGGGAACACACTCTCCTCACTTATACTGTTCACCTGGTAACATGTCCAGTGAATATTAAACCAACAGGGGAACACATTCTCCTCACTTATACTGTTCACCTGGTAACATGTCCAGTGAATATTAAACCATCAGGGGAACACATTCTCCTCACTTATACTGTTCACCTGGTAACATGTCCTGTATGTATTAAACAATCAGGGGAACACACTCTCCTCATTTATACTGTTCATCTGGTAACATGTCCAGTGAATATTAAACCATCAGGGGAACACATTCTCCTCACTTATACTGTTCACCTGGTAACATGTCCTGTATGTATTAAACCATCAGGGGAACACACTCTCCTCACTTACACTGTTCACCTGGTAACATGTCCAGTGAATATTAAACCATCAGGGGAACACATTCTCCTCACTTATACTGTTCACCTGGTAACATGTCCAGTGAATATTAAACCAACAAGGGAACACACTCTCCTCACTTATACTGTTCACCTGGTAACATGTCCAGTGAATATTAAACCATCAGGGGAACACATTCTACTCACTTATCCTGTTCACCTGGTAACATGTCCTGTATGTATTAAACAATCAGGGGAACACACTCTCCTCATTTATACTGTTCATCTGGTAACATGTCCCGTGCATATTAAACCAACAAGGGAACACACTCTCCTCACTTATACTGTTCACCTGGTAACATGTCCAGTGAATATTAAACCATCAGGGGAACACATTCTACTCACTTATCCTGTTCACCTGGTAACATGTCCCGTGTGTATCAAACCATCAGGGGAACACACTCTCCTCACTTATACTGTTCACCTGGTAACATGTCCCGTGTATATTAAACCATCAGGGGAACACACACTCCTCATTTATACTGTTCATCTGGTAACATGTCCCGTGCATATTAAACCTTCAGGGGAACACTCTCTCCTCACTTATACTGTTCAGCTGGTAACATGTCCCGTGTATATTAAACCATCAGGGGAACACATTCTCCTCACTTATACTGTTCACCTGGTAACATATCCTGTGTGTATTAAACCATCAGGGGAACACACTCTCCTCACTTATACTGTTCACCTGGTAACATATCCTGTGTGTATTAAACCATCAGGGGAACACACTCTCCTCACTTACACTGTTCATCTGGTAACATGTCCCGTCAGTATTAAACCATCAGGGGAACACACTCTCCTCACTTATACAGTTCACCTGGTAACATGTCCCGTGAATATTAAACCATCAGGGGAACACACTCTCCTCACTTAGACTTTTCTCTTGGTAACATATCCCGTGTATATTAAACCATCAGGAGAACACACTCTCCTCACTTACACTGTTCACTTGGAAACATGTCCAGTGAATATTAAACCATCAGGGGAACACATTCTCCTCACTTATACTGTTCACCTGGTAACATGTCCAGTGAATATTAAACCAACAAGGGAACACACTCTCCTCACTTATACTGTTCACCTGGTAACATGTCCCGTGTGCATTAAACCATCAGGGGAACACACTCTCCTCACTTATACTGTTCACCTGGTAACATGTCCAGTGAATATTAAACCATCAGGGGAACACATTCTCCTCACTTATACTGTTCACCTGGTAACATGTCCTGTATGTATTAAACAATCAGGGGAACACACTCTCCTCATTTATACTGTTCATCTGGTAACATGTCCAGTGAATATTAAACCATCAGGGGAACACAGTCTCCTCACTTATACTGTTCACCTGGTAACATGCCCTGTGTGTAATAAACCATCAGGGGAACACATTCTACTCACTTATCCTGTTCACCTGGTAACATGTCCGGTGAATATTAAACCATCAGGGGAACACACTCTCCTCACTTATACTGTTCACCTGGTAACATGTCCTGTATGTATTAAGCAATCAGGGAACTCACTCTCCTCACTTATACTGTTCACCTGGTAACATGTCCAGTGAATATTAAACCATCAGGGGAACACATTCTCCTTACTTATACTGTTCACCTGGTAACATGTCCTGTATGTATTAAACCATCAGGGGAACACATTCTCCTCACTTATACTTTTCACCTGGTAACATGTCCTGTATGTATTAAGCAATCAGGGAACTCACTCTCCTCACTTATACTGTTCACCTGGTAACATGTCCAGTGAATATTAAACCATCAGGGGAACACATTCTCCTTACTTATACTGTTCACCTGGTAACATGTCCTGTATGTATTAAACAATCAGGGGAACACACTCTCCTCATTTATACTGTTCATCTGGTAACATGTCCAGTGAATATTAAACCATCAGGGGAACACATTCTACTCACTTATCCTGTTCACCTGGTGACATGTCCCGTGCATATTAAAGCATCAGGGGAACACACTCTCCTCACTTATACAGTTCACCTGGTAACATGTCCTGTATGTATTAAACAATCAGGGGAACACACTCTCCTTACTTATACTGTTCACCTGGTAACATGTCCTGTATGTATTAAACAATCAGGGGAACACACTCTCCTCATTTATACTGTTCACCTGGTAACATGTCCAGTGAATATTAAACCATCAGGGGAACACATTCTCCTCACTTATACTGTTCACCTGGTAACATGTCCAGTGAATATTAAACCATCAGGGGAACACATTCTCCTCACTTATACTGTTCATCTGGTAACATGTCCAGTGAATATTAAACCATCAGGGGAACACATTCTACTCACTTATCCTGTTCACCTGGTGACATGTCCCGTGTGTATTAAACCATCAGGGGAACACACTCTCCTCACTTATACTGTTCACCTGGTAACATGTCCCGTGTATATTAAACCATCAGGGGAACACACTCTCCTCACTTATACTGTTCACCTGGTAACATGTCCCGTGCATATTAAACCATCAGGGGAACACTCTCTCCTCACTTATACTGTTCAGCTGGTAACATATCCTGTGTGTATTAAACCATCAGGGGAACACACTCTCCTCACTTACACTGTTCATCTGGTAACATGTCCCGTCAGTATTAAACCATCAGGGGAACACACTCTCCTCACTTATACAGTTCACCTGGTAACATGTCCCGTGAATATTAAACCATCAGGGGAACACACTCTCCTCACTTAGACTTTTCTCTTGGTAACATATCCCGTGTATATTAAACCATCAGGAGAACACACTCTCCTCACTTACACTGTTCACTTGGAAACATGTCCCGTGAATATTAAACCATCAGGGGAAAGCACTCTCCTCACTTAGACTTTTCTCCTGGTAACATGTCCCGTGCGTATTAAACCATCAGGGGAACACACTCTCCTCACTTATACTGTTCATCTGGTAACATGTCCCGTCAGTATTAAACCATCAGTGGAACACTCTCTCCTCACTTATACTGTTCACTTGATGAAATGTCCCGTGTATATTAAACCATCAGGGGAACACACTCTCCTCACTTATACTGTTCACCGAGTCACCTGTCCCGTGTATATTAAACCATCAGGGGAACACATTCTCCTCACTTATACTGTTCACCTGGTAACATGTCCCGTGTATATTAAACCATCAGGGGAACACAATCTCCTCACTTATACTGTTCACCTGGTAAAATGTCCTGTGTACATTAAACCATCAGGGGAACACACTCTCCTGACTTATACAGTTCACCTGGTAACATGTCCCGTGCGTATTAAACCATCAGGTGAACACACTCGACTCATTTATACTGTTCATCTGGTAACATGTCCCGTGTATATTAAACCATCAGGGGAACACACTCTCCTCACTTATACTGTTCACCTGGTGACATGTCCCGTGGATATTAAACAATCATGGGAACAGACTCTCCTCACTTATACTGTTCACCTGGTAACATGTCCCGTGTATATTAAACCATCAGGGGAACACATTCTCCTCACTGATACTGTTCACCTGGTAACATGTCCTGTGTGCATTAAACCATCAGGGGAACACACTCTCCTCACTTATACTGTTCACCTGCTAACATGTCCTTTGCATATTTAACCATCAGGGTAAAACATTCTGCTCACTTATACTGTTCACCTGGTGACAAGTCCCCTGTGTATTAAACAATCAGGGGAACACACACTCCTCACTTATACTGTTCACCTGGTGACATGTCCTTTGCATATTTAACCATCAGGGGATAACATTCTGCTCACTTATACTGTTCACCTGGTAACATGTCCCGTGTGTATTAAACCATCAGGGGAACACACTCTCCTCACTTATACTGTTCACCTGGTAACATGTCCAGTGTATATTAAACCATCAGGGGAACACACTCTCCTCACTTATACTGTTCACCTGGTGCCATGTCCCGGGTATATTAATCAATCAGGGGAAAACACTCTCCTCACTTATACTGTTCACCTGGTAACATGTCCCGTGCGTGTTAAACCATCAGGGGAACACACTCTCCTCACTTATACTGTTCAGCTGGTAACATGTCCCATGTGCATTAAACAATCAGGGAAACACACTCTCCTCACTTATACTGTTCACCTGATAACATGTCCTGTGTGTATTAAACCATAAGGGGAACACACTCTCCTCACTTATACTGTTCACCTGGTAATATGCCCAGTGTATATTAAACCATCAGGGGAACACACTCTCCTCACTTATACTGTTCACCTGGGAACATGTCCCGTGTATATTAAACCATCAGGGGAACACATTCTCCTCACTTATACTGTTCACCTGGTAACATTTTCCGTGTGTATTAAATGATCAGGGGAATACAATCTCCTCACTTATACTGTTCACCTGGTAACATGTCCTGTGTATATTAAAACATCAGGGGAACACACTCTCCTCACTTATGCTGTTCACCTGGTAACATGTCCCGTGTATATTAAAACATCAGGGGAACACAATCTCCTCACTTATACTGTTCACCTGGTAACATGCCCTGTGTATATTAAACCATCAGGGGAACACACTCTCCTCACTTATACTGCTAACCTGGTAACATGTCCGGTGTATATTAAACCATCAGGGGAACACATTCTCCTCACTTATACTGTTCACCTGGTAACATGTCCCGTGTAAATTAAACCATCAGGGGAACACACTCTCCTCACTTATACTGTTCACCTGGTAACATGTCCTGTGTGCATTAAACCATCAGGGGAACACACTCTCCTGACTTATACAGTTCACTTGGTGACATGTCCCGTGCGTATTAAACCATCAGGTGAACACACTCGCCTCACTTATACTGTTCACCTGGTAACATGTCCCGTGCGTGTTAAACCATCAGGGGAACACACTCTCCTCACTTATACTGTTCACCTGGTAATATGTTCCGTGTATATTAAACCATCAGGGGAAAACACTCTTCTCACTTATACTGTTCACCTGGTAACATGTCCCGTGCGTGTTAAACCATCAGGGGAACACATTCTCCTCACTTATACTGTTCAGCTGGTAACATGTCCCGTGAGTATTAAACAATCAGGGGAACACACTCTCCTCACTTATACTGTTCACCTGGTAACATGTCCCGTGTATATTAAACCATCAGGGGAACACACTCTCCTCAATTATACTGTTCAACTGGTAACATGTCCCGTGAATATTAAACCATCAGGGGAAAGCACTCCCTTCACTTACTCTGTTCTCCTGGTTACATGTCCCGTGTATATGAAACCATCAGGGGAACACACTCTCCTCACTTATACTGTTCACCTGATAACATGTCCCGTGTGTATTAAACCATCTGGGGAACACACTCTCCTCACTTATACTATTCATCTGGTAACATGTTCCGTGTATATTAAACCATCAGGGGAACACACTCTCCTCACTTATACTGTTCACCTGGTAACATGTACCGTGTATATTAAACCATCAGGGGAACACACTCTCCTCAATTATACATTTCACTTGGTGACATGTCCCGTGTGTATTGAACAATCAGGGGAACACACTCTTCTCACTTATACTGTTCACCTGGTAACATGTCCCGTGTGTATTGAACAATCAGGGGAACACACTGTCCTCACCTATACTGTTCACCTGGTAAAATGTCCCGTGCGTGTTAAACCATCAGGGGAACACACTCTCCTCACTTATACTGTTCACCTGGTAACATGTCCCATGTGCATTTAGCAATCAGGGAAACACACTCTCCTCACTTATACTGTTCACCTGATAACATGTCCCGTGTGTATTAAACCATAAGGGGAACACACTCTCCTCACTTATACTGTTCACCTGATAACATGTCCCGTGTGTATTAAACCATAAGGGAAACACACTCTCCTCACTTATACTGTTCACCTGATAACATGTCCCGTGTATATTAAACAATCAGGGAAACACACTCTCCTCACTTATACTGTTCACCTGATAACATGTCCCGTGTGTATTAAACCATAAGGGGAACACACTCTCCTCACTTATACTGTCCACCTGGTAATATGCCCAGTGTATATTAAACCATCAGGGGAACACACTCTCCTCACTTATACTGTTCACCTGGAAACATGTCCCGTGTATATTAAACCATCAGGGGAACACATTCTCCTCACTTATACTGTTCACCTGGTAACATTTTCCGTGTGTATTAAACCATAAGGGGAACAAACTCTCCTCACTTATACTGTTCACCTGGTAATATGCCCAGTGTATATTAAACCATCAGGGGAACACACTCTCCTCACTTATACTGTTCACCTGGTAATATGCCCAGTGTATATTAAACCATCAGGGGAACACACTCTCCTCACTTATACTGTTCACCTGGTAACATGTCCCGTGTGTATTAAACAATCAGGGAAACACACTCTCCTCACTTATACTGTTCACCTGATAACATGTCCCGTGTGTATTAAACCATAAGGGGAACACACTCTCCTCACTTATACTGTTCACCTGATAACATGTCCCGTGTGTATTAAACCATAAGGGGAACACACTCTCCTCACTTATACTGTTCACCTGGTAATATGCCCAGTGTATATTAAACCATCAGGGGAACACACTCTCCTCACTTATACTGTTCACCTGGGAACATGTCCCGTGTATATTAAACCATCAGGGGAACACACTCTCCTCACTTATACTGTTCACCTGGTAACATGTCCCGTGTATATTAAACCATCAGGGGAACACACTCTCCTCACATATACTGTCCACCTGGTAACATGTCCCGTGTATATTAAACCATCAGGGGAACACACTCTCCTCACTTATACTGTTCACCTGGTAACATGTCCCGTGTATATTAAACCATCAGGGGAACACACTCTCCTCACTTATACTGTTTACCTGGAAACATGTCCCGTGTATATTAAACCATCAGGGGAACACATTCTCCACACTTATACTGTTCACCTGGTAACATGCCCTGTGTATATTAAACCATCAGGGGAACACACTCTCCTCACTTATACTGTTTACCTGGAAACATGTCCCGTGTATATTAAACCATCAGGGGAACACACTCTCCTCACATATACTGTCCACCTGGTAACATGTCCGGTGTATATTAAACCATCAGGGGAACACACTCTCCTCACTTATACTGTTCACCTGGTAACATGTCCCGTGTATATTAAACCATCAGGGGAACACACTCTCCTCACTTATACTGTTTACCTGGAAACATGTCCCGTGTATATTAAACAATCAGGGAAACACACTCTCCTCACTTGTACTGTTCACCTGATAACATGTCCTGTGTGTATTAAACCATAAGGGGAACACACTCTCCTCACTTATACTGTTCACCTGGTAATATGCCCAGTGCATATTAAACCATCAGGGGAACACACTCTCCTCACTTATACTGTTCACCTGGGAACATGTCCCGTGTATATTAAACCATCAGGGGAACACACTCTCCTCACTTATACTGTTCACCTGGTATCATGTTCTGTGTATATTAAACCATTAGGGGAACACAATCTCCACACTTATACTGTTCACCTGGTAACATGCCCTGTGTATATTAAACCATCAGGGGAACTCACTCTCCTCACTTATACTGTTTACCTGGAAACATGTCCCGTGTATATTAAACCATCAGGGGAACACATTCTCCTCACTTATACTGTTCACCTGGTAACATTTTCCGTGTGTATTAAATGATCAGGGGAATACAATCTCCTCACTTATACTGTTCACCTGGTAACATGTCCTGTGTATATTAAAACATCAGGGGAACACACTCTCCTCACTTATGCTGTTCACCTGGTAACATGTCCCGTGTATATTAAAACATCAGGGGAACACAATCTCCTCACTTATACTGTTCACCTGGTAACATGCCCTGTGTATATTAAACCATCAGGGGAACACACTCTCCTCACTTATACTGCTAACCTGGTAACATGTCCGGTGTATATTAAACCATCAGGGGAACACATTCTCCTCACTTATACTGTTCACCTGGTAACATGTCCCGTGTAAATTAAACCATCAGGGGAACACACTCTCCTCACTTATACTGTTCACCTGGTAACATGTCCTGTGTGCATTAAACCATCAGGGGAACACACTCTCCTGACTTATACAGTTCACTTGGTGACATGTCCCGTGCGTATTAAACCATCAGGTGAACACACTCGCCTCACTTATACTGTTCACCTGGTAACATGTCCCGTGCGTGTTAAACCATCAGGGGAACACACTCTCCTCACTTATACTGTTCACCTGGTAACATGTTCCGTGTATATTAAACCATCAGGGGAAAACACTCTTCTCACTTATACTGTTCACCTGGTAACATGTCCCGTGCGTGTTAAACCATCAGGGGAACACATTCTCCTCACTTATACTGTTCAGCTGGTAACATGTCCCGTGAGTATTAAACAATCAGGGGAACACACTCTCCTCACTTATACTGTTCACCTGGTAACATGTCCCGTGTATATTAAACCATCAGGGGAACACACTCTCCTCAATTATACTGTTCAACTGGTAACATGTCCCGTGAATATTAAACCATCAGGGGAAAGCACTCCCTTCACTTACTCTGTTCTCCTGGTTACATGTCCCGTGTATATGAAACCATCAGGGGAACACACTCTCCTCACTTATACTGTTCACCTGATAACATGTCCCGTGTATATTAAACCATCAGGGGAACACACTCTCCTCACTTATACTGTTTACCTGGTAACATGTCCCGTGTATATTAAACCATCAGGGGAACACACTCTCCTCACATATACTGTCCACCTGGTAACATGTCCCGTGTATATTAAACCATCAGGGGAACACACTCTCCTCACTTATACTGTTCACCTGGTAACATGTCCCGTGTATATTAAACCATCAGGGGAACACACTCTCCTCACTTATACTGTTTACCTGGAAACATGTCCCGTGTATATTAAACCATCAGGGGAACACATTCTCCACACTTATACTGTTCACCTGGTAACATGCCCTGTGTATATTAAACCATCAGGGGAACACACTCTCCTCACTTATACTGTTTACCTGGAAACATGTCCCGTGTATATTAAACCATCAGGGGAACACACTCTCCTCACATATACTGTCCACCTGGTAACATGTCCCGTGTATATTAAACCATCAGGGGAACACACTCTCCTCACTTATACTGTTCACCTGGTAACATGTCCCGTGTATATTAAACCATCAGGGGAACACACTCTCCTCACTTATACTGTTTACCTGGAAACATGTCCCGTGTATATTAAACAATCAGGGAAACACACTCTCCTCACTTATACTGTTCACCTGATAACATGTCCTGTGTGTATTAAACCATAAGGGGAACACACTCTCCTCACTTATACTGTTCACCTGGTAATATGCCCAGTGTATATTAAACCATCAGGGGAACACACTCTCCTCACTTATACTGTTCACCTGGGAACATGTCCCGTGTATATTAAACCATCAGGGGAACACACTCTCCTCACTTATACTGTTCACCTGGTATCATGTTCTGTGTATATTAAACCATCAGGGGAACACAATCTCCACACTTATACTGTTCACCTGGTAACATGCCCTGTGTATATTAAACCATCAGGGGAACTCACTCTCCTCACTTATACTGTTTACCTGGAAACATGTCCCGTGTATATTAAACCATCAGGGGAACACATTCTCCTCACTTATACTGTTCACCTGGTAACATTTTCCGTGTGTATTAAATGATCAGGGGAATACAATCTCCTCACTTATACTGTTCACCTGGTAACATGTCCTGTGTATATTAAAACATCAGGGGAACACACTCTCCTCACTTATGCTGTTCACCTGGTAACATGTCCCGTGTATATTAAAACATCAGGGGAACACAATCTCCTCACTTATACTGTTCACCTGGTAACATGCCCTGTGTATATTAAACCATCAGGGGAACACACTCTCCTCACTTATACTGCTAACCTGGTAACATGTCCGGTGTATATTAAACCATCAGGGGAACACATTCTCCTCACTTATACTGTTCACCTGGTAACATGTCCCGTGTAAATTAAACCATCAGGGGAACACACTCTCCTCACTTATACTGTTCACCTGGTAACATGTCCTGTGTGCATTAAACCATCAGGGGAACACACTCTCCTGACTTATACAGTTCACTTGGTGACATGTCCCGTGCGTATTAAACCATCAGGTGAACACACTCGCCTCACTTATACTGTTCACCTGGTAACATGTCCCGTGCGTGTTAAACCATCAGGGGAACACACTCTCCTCACTTATACTGTTCACCTGGTAACATGTTCCGTGTATATTAAACCATCAGGGGAAAACACTCTTCTCACTTATACTGTTCACCTGGTAACATGTCCCGTGCGTGTTAAACCATCAGGGGAACACATTCTCCTCACTTATACTGTTCAGCTGGTAACATGTCCCGTGAGTATTAAACAATCAGGGGAACACACTCTCCTCACTTATACTGTTCACCTGGTAACATGTCCCGTGTATATTAAACCATCAGGGGAACACACTCTCCTCAATTATACTGTTCAACTGGTAACATGTCCCGTGAATATTAAACCATCAGGGGAAAGCACTCCCTTCACTTACTCTGTTCTCCTGGTTACATGTCCCGTGTATATGAAACCATCAGGGGAACACACTCTCCTCACTTATACTGTTCACCTGATAACATGTCCCGTGTGTATTAAACCATCTGGGGAACACACTCTCCTCACTTATACTATTCATCTGGTAACATGTTCCGTGTATATTAAACCATCAGGGGAACACACTCTCCTCACTTATACTGTTCACCTGGTAACATGTACCGTGTATATTAAACCATCAGGGGAACACACTCTCCTCAATTATACATTTCACTTGGTGACATGTCCCGTGTGTATTGAACAATCAGGGGAACACACTCTTCTCACTTATACTGTTCACCTGGTAACATGTCCCGTGTGTATTGAACAATCAGGGGAACACACTGTCCTCACCTATACTGTTCACCTGGTAAAATGTCCCGTGCGTGTTAAACCATCAGGGGAACACACTCTCCTCACTTATACTGTTCACCTGGTAACATGTCCCATGTGCATTTAGCAATCAGGGAAACACACTCTCCTCACTTATACTGTTCACCTGATAACATGTCCCGTGTGTATTAAACCATAAGGGGAACACACTCTCCTCACTTATACTGTTCACCTGATAACATGTCCCGTGTGTATTAAACCATAAGGGGAACACACTCTCCTCACTTATACTGTTCACCTGATAACATGTCCCGTGTGTATTAAACCATAAGGGAAACACACTCTCCTCACTTATACTGTTCACCTGATAACATGTCCCGTGTATATTAAACAATCAGGGAAACACACTCTCCTCACTTATACTGTTCACCTGATAACATGTCCCGTGTGTATTAAACCATAAGGGGAACACACTCTCCTCACTTATACTGTCCACCTGGTAATATGCCCAGTGTATATTAAACCATCAGGGGAACACACTCTCCTCACTTATACTGTTCACCTGGAAACATGTCCCGTGTATATTAAACCATCAGGGGAACACATTCTCCTCACTTATACTGTTCACCTGGTAACATTTTCCGTGTGTATTAAACCATAAGGGGAACACACTCTCCTCACTTATACTGTTCACCTGGTAATATGCCCAGTGTATATTAAACCATCAGGGGAATACAATCTCCTCACTTATACTGTTCACCTGGTAACATGTCTTGTGTTTATTAAAACATCAGGGGAACACACTCTCCTCACTTATGCTGTTCACCTGGTAACATGTCCCGTGTGCATTAAACAATCAGGGGAACACACTCTCCTCACTTGGTCTGTTCACCTGGTGACATGTCCCGTGTATAATAAACAATCAGGGGAACACACTCTCCTCACTTATACTGTTCACCTGGTAACATGTCCCAAGTATATTAAACCATCAGGGGAACACACTCTCCTCACTTAAACCGCTCACCTGGTAACATGTCCCGTGTATATTAAACCATCAGGGGAAAACACTCTCCTCACTTACACTGTTCACCTGGTAACATGCCCTGTGTGTATTAAACCATCAGGGGAACACACTCTCCTCACATATACTGTCCACCTGGTAACATGTCCCGTGTATATTAAACCATCAGGGGAACACACTCTCCTCACTTATACTGTTCACCTGGTAACATGTCCCGTGTATATTAAACCATCAGGGGAACACACTCTCCTCACATATACTGTCCACCTGGTAACATGTCCCGTGTATATTAAACCATCAGGGGAACACACTCTCCTCACTTATACTGTTCACCTGGTAACATGTCCCGTGTATATTAAACCATCAGGGGAACACACTCTCCTCACTTATACTGTTTACCTGGAAACATGTCCCGTGTATATTAAACCATCAGGGGAACACATTCTCCACACTTATACTGTTCACCTGGTAACATGCCCTGTGTATATTAAACCATCAGGGGAACACACTCTCCTCACTTATACTGTTTACCTGGAAACATGTCCCGTGTATATTAAACCATCAGGGGAACACATTCTCCTCACTTATACTGTTCACCTGGTAACATTTTCCGTGTGTATTAAACCATAAGGGGAACACATTCTCCTCACTTATGCTGTTCACCTGGTAACATGTCCCGTGTGTATTAAAACATCAGGGGAACACAATCTCCTCACTTATACTGTTCACCTGGTAACATGCCCTGTGTATATTAAAACATCAGGGGAACACACTCTCCTCACTTATACTGTTCACCTAGTCACCTGTCCCGTGTATGTTAAACCATCAGGGGAACACATTCTCCTCACTTATACTGTTCACCTGGTAACATGTCCCGTGTAAATTAAACCATCAGGGGAACACACTCTCCTCACTTATACTGTTCACCTGGTAACATATCCTGTGCATATTAAACCATCAGGGGAACACACTCTCATCACTTACACTGTTCACCTGGTAAAATGTCCTGTGTGCATTAAACCATCAGGGGAACACACTCTCCTGACTTATACAGTACACTTGGTCACATGTCCCGTGCGTATTAAACCATCAGGTGAACACACTCGCCTCACTTATACTGTTCACCTGGTAACATGTCCCGTGCGTGTTAAACCATCAGGGGAACACACTCTCCTCACTTATACTGTTCACCTGGTAACTTGTTCCGTGTATATTAAACCATCAGGGGAAAACACTCTCCTCACTTATACTGTTCACCTGGTAACATGTCCCGTGTATATTAAACCTTCAGGGGAACACACTCTCCTCACTTATACTGTTCAGCTGGTAACATGTCCCGTGAGTATTAAACAATCAGGGGAACACACTCTCCTCACTTATACTGTTCACCTGGTAACATGTCCCGTGCGTGTTAAACCATCAGGGGAACACACTCTCCTCACTTATACTGTTCACCTGGTAACATGTCCCGTGTATATTAAACAATGAGGGGAACACATTCTCCTCACTTATACTGTTCACCTGGTAACATGTCCCGTGCGTGTTAAACCATCAGGGGAACACACTCTCCTCACTTATACTGTTCACCTGGTAACATGTCCCGTGTATATTAAACCATCAGGGGAACACACTCTCCTCACTTATACTGTTCACCTGGTAACTTGTCCCGTGTGCATTAAACAATCAGGGGAACACACTCTCCTCACTTATACTGTTCACCTGGTAACATGTCCCGTGTATATTAAACCATCAGGGGAACACACTCTCCTCACTTATACTATTCATCTGGTAACATGTTCCGTGTATATTAAACCATCAGGGGAACACACTCTCCTCACTTATACTGTTCACCTGGTAACATGTACCGTGTATATTAAACCATCAGGGGAACACACTCTCCTCAATTATACATTTCACTTGGTGAAATGTCCCGTGTGTATTGAACAATCAGGGGAAAACACTCTTCTCACTTATACTGTTCACCTGGCAACATGTCCCGTGCGTATTAAACAATCAGGGGAACACATTCTCCTCACTTATACTGTTCACTTGGTAAAATGTCCCGTCCGTATTAAACCAACAGGGGAACACACTCTCCTCACTTATACTGTTCACCTGGTAACATGTCCCGTGTGTATTAAACAATCAGGGGAACTCACTCTCCTCACTTATACTGTTCACTTGGTAACATGTCCCGTGTGTATTAAACAAACAGGGGAACACATTCTCCTCACTTATACTGTTCACCTGGTAACATGTCCCGTGTGTATTAAACAATCAGGGGAACACATTCTCCTCACTTATACTGTTCACTTGGTAACATGTCCCGTGCGTATTAAACAAACAGGGGAACACATTCTCCTCACTTATACTGTTCACCTGGAAACATGTCCCGTGTGTATTAAACAAACAGGGGAACACATTCTCCTCACTTATACTGTTCACCTGGTAACATGTCCCGTGTGCATTAAACAATCAGGGGAACACATTCTCCTCACTTATGCTGTTCACCTGGTAACATGTCCCGTGTGCATTAAACAATCAGGGGAACACATTCTCCTCACCTATACTGTTCACCTGGTAACATGTCCCGTGTGCATTAAACAATCAGGGGAACACATTCTCCTCACTTATGCTGTTCACCTGGTAACATGTCCCGTGTGCATTAAACAAACAGGGGAACACATTCTCCTCACTTATACTGTTCACCTGGTAACATGTCCCGTGTGCATTAAACAATCAGGGGAACACATTCTCCTCACTTATACTGTTCACTTGGTAACATGTCCCGTGCGTATTAAACAATCAGGGGAACACATTCTCCTCACTTATACTGTTCACCTGATAACATGTCCCGTGCGTATTAAACAATCAGGGGAACACACTCTCCTCACTTATACTGTTCACTTGGTAACATGTCCCGTGTGTATTAAACAAACAGGGGAACACATTCTCCTCACTTATACTGTTCACCTGGGAACATGTCCCGTGTATATTAAACCATCAGGGGAACACACTCTCCTCACTTATACTGTTCACCTGGTAACATGTTCCGTGTATATTAAACCATCAGGGGAACACACTCTCCTCACTTATACTGTTCACCTGGTAACATGTACCGTGTATATTAAACCATCAGGGGAACACATTCTCCTCACTTATACTGTTCACCTGGTAACATGTCCTGTGTATATTAAAACATCAGGGGAACACACTCTCCTCACTTATGCTGTTCACCTGGTAACATGTCCCGTGTGCATTAAACAATCAGGGGAACACACTCTCCTCACTTATACCATTCACCTGATAACTTGTCCCGTGTGTATTAAAACATCAGGGGAACACAATCTCCTCACTTATACTGTTCACCTGGTAACATGCCCTGTGTATATTAAACCATCAGGGGAACACACTCTCCTCACTTATACTGCTAACCTGGTAACATGTCCCGTGTATATTAAACCATCAGGGGAACACACTCTCCTCACTTATACTGTTCACCTAGTCACCTGTCCCGTGTATATTAAACCATCAGGGGAACACATTCTCCTCACTTATACTGTTCACCTGGTAACATGTCCCGTGTAAATTAAACCATCAGGGGAACACACTCTCCTCACTTATACTGTTCACCTGGTAACATGTCCCGTGTAAATTAAACCATCAGGGGAACACACTCTCATCACTTACACTGTTCACCTGGTAAAATGTCCTGTGTGCATTAAACCATCAGGGGAACACACTCGCCTCACTTATACTGTTCACCTGGTAACATGTCCCGTGCGTGTTAAACCATCAGGGGAACACACTCTCCTCACTTATACTGTTCACCTGGTAACATGTTCCGTGTATATTGAACCATCAGGGGAAAACACTCTCCTCACTTATACTGTTCACCTGCTAACATGTCCCGTGCGTGTTAAACCATCAGGGGAACACACTCTACTCACTTATACTGTTCAGCTGGTAACATGTCCCGTGAGTATTAAACAATCAGGGGAACACACTCTCCTCACTTATACTGTTCACCTGGTAACATGTCCCGTGTATATTAAACCATCAGGGGAACACACTCTCCTCAATTATACTGTTCAACTGGTAACATGTCCCGTGAATATTAAACCATCAGGGGAAAGCACTCCCCTCACTTATACTGTTCTCCTGGTTACATGTCCCGTGTATATGAAACCATCAGGGGAACACACTCTCCTCACTTATACTGTTCACCTGATAACATGTCCCGTGTGTATTAAACCATAAGGGAAACACACTCTCCTCACTTATACTGTTCACCTGATAACATGTCCCGTGTATATTAAACAATCAGGGAAACACACTCTCCTCACTTATACTGTTCACCTGATAACATGTCCCGTGTGTATTAAACCATAAGGGGAACACACTCTCCTCACTTATACTGTCCACCTGGTAATATGCCCAGTGTATATTAAACCATCAGGGGAACACACTCTCCTCACTTATACTGTTCACCTGGAAACATGTCCCGTGTATATTAAACCATCAGGGGAACACATTCTCCTCACTTATACTGTTCACCTGGTAACATTTTCCGTGTGTATTAAACCATAAGGGGAACACACTCTCCTCACTTATACTGTTCACCTGGTAATATGCCCAGTGTATATTAAACCATCAGGGGAATACAATCTCCTCACTTATACTGTTCACCTGGTAACATGTCTTGTGTTTATTAAAACATCAGGGGAACACACTCTCCTCACTTATGCTGTTCACCTGGTAACATGTCCCGTGTGCATTAAACAATCAGGGGAACACACTCTCCTCACTTGGTCTGTTCACCTGGTGACATGTCCCGTGTATAATAAACAATCAGGGGAACACACTCTCCTCACTTATACTGTTCACCTGGTAACATGTCCCAAGTATATTAAACCATCAGGGGAACACACTCTCCTCACTTAAACCGCTCACCTGGTAACATGTCCCGTGTATATTAAACCATCAGGGGAAAACACTCTCCTCACTTACACTGTTCACCTGGTAACATGCCCTGTGTGTATTAAACCATCAGGGGAACACACTCTCCTCACATATACTGTCCACCTGGTAACATGTCCCGTGTATATTAAACCATCAGGGGAACACACTCTCCTCACTTATACTGTTCACCTGGTAACATGTCCCGTGTATATTAAACCATCAGGGGAACACACTCTCCTCACATATACTGTCCACCTGGTAACATGTCCCGTGTATATTAAACCATCAGGGGAACACACTCTCCTCACTTATACTGTTCACCTGGTAACATGTCCCGTGTATATTAAACCATCAGGGGAACACACTCTCCTCACTTATACTGTTTACCTGGAAACATGTCCCGTGTATATTAAACCATCAGGGGAACACATTCTCCACACTTATACTGTTCACCTGGTAACATGCCCTGTGTATATTAAACCATCAGGGGAACACACTCTCCTCACTTATACTGTTTACCTGGAAACATGTCCCGTGTATATTAAACCATCAGGGGAACACATTCTCCTCACTTATACTGTTCACCTGGTAACATTTTCCGTGTGTATTAAACCATAAGGGGAACACATTCTCCTCACTTATGCTGTTCACCTGGTAACATGTCCCGTGTGTATTAAAACATCAGGGGAACACAATCTCCTCACTTATACTGTTCACCTGGTAACATGCCCTGTGTATATTAAAACATCAGGGGAACACACTCTCCTCACTTATACTGTTCACCTAGTCACCTGTCCCGTGTATGTTAAACCATCAGGGGAACACATTCTCCTCACTTATACTGTTCACCTGGTAACATGTCCCGTGTAAATTAAACCATCAGGGGAACACACTCTCCTCACTTATACTGTTCACCTGGTAACATATCCTGTGCATATTAAACCATCAGGGGAACACACTCTCATCACTTACACTGTTCACCTGGTAAAATGTCCTGTGTGCATTAAACCATCAGGGGAACACACTCTCCTGACTTATACAGTACACTTGGTCACATGTCCCGTGCGTATTAAACCATCAGGTGAACACACTCGCCTCACTTATACTGTTCACCTGGTAACATGTCCCGTGCGTGTTAAACCATCAGGGGAACACACTCTCCTCACTTATACTGTTCACCTGGTAACTTGTTCCGTGTATATTAAACCATCAGGGGAAAACACTCTCCTCACTTATACTGTTCACCTGGTAACATGTCCCGTGTATATTAAACCTTCAGGGGAACACACTCTCCTCACTTATACTGTTCAGCTGGTAACATGTCCCGTGAGTATTAAACAATCAGGGGAACACACTCTCCTCACTTATACTGTTCACCTGGTAACATGTCCCGTGCGTGTTAAACCATCAGGGGAACACACTCTCCTCACTTATACTGTTCACCTGGTAACATGTCCCGTGTATATTAAACAATGAGGGGAACACATTCTCCTCACTTATACTGTTCACCTGGTAACATGTCCCGTGCGTGTTAAACCATCAGGGGAACACACTCTCCTCACTTATACTGTTCACCTGGTAACATGTCCCGTGTATATTAAACCATCAGGGGAACATACTCTCCTCACTTATACTGTTCACCTGGTAACTTGTCCCGTGTGCATTAAACAATCAGGGGAACACACTCTCCTCACTTATACTGTTCACCTGGTAACATGTCCCGTGTATATTAAACCATCAGGGGAACACACTCTCCTCACTTATACTATTCATCTGGTAACATGTTCCGTGTATATTAAACCATCAGGGGAACACACTCTCCTCACTTATACTGTTCACCTGGTAACATGTACCGTGTATATTAAACCATCAGGGGAACACACTCTCCTCAATTATACATTTCACTTGGTGAAATGTCCCGTGTGTATTGAACAATCAGGGGAAAACACTCTTCTCACTTATACTGTTCACCTGGCAACATGTCCCGTGCGTATTAAACAATCAGGGGAACACATTCTCCTCACTTATACTGTTCACTTGGTAAAATGTCCCGTCCGTATTAAACCAACAGGGGAACACACTCTCCTCACTTATACTGTTCACCTGGTAACATGTCCCGTGTGTATTAAACAATCAGGGGAACTCACTCTCCTCACTTATACTGTTCACTTGGTAACATGTCCCGTGTGTATTAAACAAACAGGGGAACACATTCTCCTCACTTATACTGTTCACCTGGTAACATGTCCCGTGTGTATTAAACAATCAGGGGAACACATTCTCCTCACTTATACTGTTCACTTGGTAACATGTCCCGTGCGTATTAAACAAACAGGGGAACACATTCTCCTCACTTATACTGTTCACCTGGAAACATGTCCCGTGTGTATTAAACAAACAGGGGAACACATTCTCCTCACTTATACTGTTCACCTGGTAACATGTCCCGTGTGCATTAAACAATCAGGGGAACACATTCTCCTCACTTATGCTGTTCACCTGGTAACATGTCCCGTGTGCATTAAACAATCAGGGGAACACATTCTCCTCACCTATACTGTTCACTTGGTAACATGTCCCTTGCGTATTAAACAATCAGGGGAACACATTCTCCTCACTTATACTGTTCACCTGGTAACATGTCCCGTGTGCATTAAACAATCAGGGGAACACATTCTCCTCACTTATACTGTTCACTTGGTAACATGTCCCGTGCGTATTAAACAATCAGGGGAACACATTCTCCTCACTTATACTGTTCACCTGATAACATGTCCCGTGCGTATTAAACAATCAGGGGAACACACTCTCCTCACTTATACTGTTCACTTGGTAACATGTCCCGTGTGTATTAAACAAACAGGGGAACACATTCTCCTCACTTATACTGTTCACCTGGGAACATGTCCCGTGTATATTAAACCATCAGGGGAACACACTCTCCTCACTTATACTGTTCACCTGGTAACATGTTCCGTGTATATTAAACCATCAGGGGAACACACTCTCCTCACTTATACTGTTCACCTGGTAACATGTACCGTGTATATTAAACCATCAGGGGAACACATTCTCCTCACTTATACTGTTCACCTGGTAACATGTCCTGTGTATATTAAAACATCAGGGGAACACACTCTCCTCACTTATGCTGTTCACCTGGTAACATGTCCCGTGTGCATTAAACAATCAGGGGAACACACTCTCCTCACTTATACCATTCACCTGATAACTTGTCCCGTGTGTATTAAAACATCAGGGGAACACAATCTCCTCACTTATACTGTTCACCTGGTAACATGCCCTGTGTATATTAAACCATCAGGGGAACACACTCTCCTCACTTATACTGCTAACCTGGTAACATGTCCCGTGTATATTAAACCATCAGGGGAACACACTCTCCTCACTTATACTGTTCACCTAGTCACCTGTCCCGTGTATATTAAACCATCAGGGGAACACATTCTCCTCACTTATACTGTTCACCTGGTAACATGTCCCGTGTAAATTAAACCATCAGGGGAACACACTCTCCTCACTTATACTGTTCACCTGGTAACATGTCCCGTGTAAATTAAACCATCAGGGGAACACACTCTCATCACATACACTGTTCACCTGGTAAAATGTCCTGTGTGCATTAAACCATCAGGGGAACACACTCGCCTCACTTATACTGTTCACCTGGTAACATGTCCCGTGCGTGTTAAACCATCAGGGGAACACACTCTCCTCACTTATACTGTTCACCTGGTAACATGTTCCGTGTATATTGAACCATCAGGGGAAAACACTCTCCTCACTTATACTGTTCACCTGCTAACATGTCCCGTGCGTGTTAAACCATCAGGGGAACACACTCTACTCACTTATACTGTTTAGCTGGTAACATGTCCCGTGAGTATTAAACAATCAGGGGAACACACTCTCCTCACTTATACTGTTCACCTGGTAACATGTCCCGTGTATATTAAACCATCAGGGGAACACACTCTCCTCAATTATACTGTTCAACTGGTAACATGTCCCGTGAATATTAAACCATCAGGGGAAAGCACTCCCCTCACTTATACTGTTCTCCTGGTTACATGTCCCGTGTATATGAAACCATCAGGGGAACACACTCTCCTCACTTATACTGTTCACCTGGTAACATGTCCCGTGTGCATTAAACAATCAGGGGAACACACTCTCCTCACTTATACTGTTCACCTGGTAACATGTCCTGTGTGTATTAAACAATCAGGGGAACACACTCTCCTCACTTATACTGTTCACCTGGGAACATGTCCCGTGTATATTAAACCATCAGGGGAACAGACTCTCCTCACTTATACTGTTCACCTGATAACATGTCCCGTGTGTATTAAACCACAAGGGGAACACACTCTCCTCACTTATACTGTTCACCTGGTAACATGTCCTGTGTGTATTAAACAATCAGGGGAACACACTCTCCTCACTTATACTGTTCACCTGGGAACATGTCCCGTGTATATTAAATCATCAGGGGAACACACTCTCCTCACTTATACTATTCATCTGGTAACATGTTCCGTGTATATTAAACCATCAGGGGAACACACTCTCCTCACTTATACTGTTCACCTGGTAACATGTACCGTGTATATTAAACCATCAGGGGAACACACTCTCCTCAATTATACATTTCACTTGGTGACATGTCCCGTGTGTATTGAACAATCAGGGGAACACACTCTTCTCACTTATACTGTTCACCTGGTAACATGTCCCGTGCGTATTAAACAATCAGGGGAACACATTCTCCTCACTTATACTGTTCACTTGGTAAAATGTCCCGTCCGTATTAAACCAACAGGGGAACACATTCTCCTCACTTATGCTGTTCACCTGGTAACATGTCCCGTGTGTATTAAACAATCAGGGGAACTCACTCTCCTCACTTATACTGTTCACTTGGTAACATGTCCCGTGTGTATTAAACAAACAGGGGAACACATTCTCCTCACTTATACTGTTCACCTGGTAACATGTCCCGTGTGTATTAAACAATCAGGGGAACACATTCTCCTCACTTATACTGTTCACTTGGTAACATGTCCCGTGCGTATTAAACAAACAGGGGAACACATTCTCCTCACTTATACTGTTCACCTGGTAACATGTCCCGTGTGTATTAAACAATCAGGGGAACACATTCTCCTCACTTATACTGTTCACTTGGTAACATGTCCCGTGCGTATTAAACAAACAGGGGAACACATTCCCCTCACTTATACTGTTCACCTGGAAACATGTCCCGTGTGTATTAAACAAACAGGGGAACACATTCTCCTCACTTATACTGTTCACCTGGTAACATGTCCCGTGTGCATTAAACAATCAGGGGAACACATTCTCCTCACTTATGCTGTTCACCTGGTAACATGTCCCGTGTGCATTAAACAATCAGGGGAACACATTCTCCTCACTTATACTGTTCACTTGGTAACATGTCCCGTGCGTATTAAACAATCAGGGATACACACTCTCCTCACTTATACTATTCACCTGGTAACATGTCCTGTGTATATTAAACAATCAGGGGAACACACTCTCCTCCCTTATACTGTTCACCTGATAACATGTCCCGTGTGTATTAAACCATCAGGGGAACACACTCTCCTCACTTATACTGTTCACCTGGGAACATGTCCCGTGTATATTAAACCATCAGGGGAACACACTCTCCTCACTTATACTGTTCACCTGGTAACATGTTCCGTGTATATTAAACCATCAGGGGAACACACTCTCCTCACTTATACTGTTCACCTGGGAACATGTCCCGTGTATATTAAACCATCAGGGGAACACACTCTCCTCACTTATACTGTTCACCTGGAAACATGTCCCGTGTATATTAAACCATCAGGGGAACACACTCTCCTCACTTATACTGTTCACCTGGTAACATGTCCCGTGTATATTAAACCATCAGGTGAACACACTCTCCTCACTTATACTGTTTACCTGGAAACATGTCCCGTGTATATTAAACCATCAGGGGAACACATTCTCCTCACTTATACTGTTCACCTGGTAACATGTCCTGTGTATATTAAAACATCAGGGGAACACACTCTCCTCACTTATGCTGTTCACCTGGTAACATGTCCCGTGTGCATTAAACAATCAGGGGAACACACTCTCCTCACTTATACCATTCACCTGATAACATGTCCCGTGTGTATTAAAACATCAGGGGAACACAATCTCCTCACTTATACTGTTCACCTGGTAACATGCCCTGTGTATATTAAACCATCAGGGGAACACACTCTCCTCACTTATACTGCTAACCTGGTAACATGTCCCGTGTATATTAAACCATCAGGGGAACACACTCTCCTCACTTATACTGTTCACCTAGTCACCTGTCCCGTGTATATTAAACCATCAGGGGAACACATTCTCCTCACTTATACTGTTCACCTGGTAACATGTCCCGTGTGTATTGAACAATCAGGGGAACACATTCTCCTCACTTATACTGTTCACTTGGTAAAATGTCCCGTGTGCATTGAACAATCAGGGGAACACATTCTCCTCACTTATACTGTTCACTTGGTAAAATGTCCCGTCCGTATTAAACCAACAGGGGAACACATTTTCCTCACTTATACTGTTCACCTGGAAACATGTCCCGTGTGTATTAAACAATCAGGGGAACGCACTCTCCTCACTTATACTGTTCACTTGGTAACATGTCCCGTGCGTATTAAACAAACAGGGGAACACATTCTCCTCACTTATACTGTTCACCTGGTAACATGTCCCGTGTGTATTAAACAATCAGGGGAACACATTCTCCTCACTTATACTGTTCACTTGGTAACATGTCCCGTGCGTATTAAACAAACAGGGGAACACATTTTCCTCACTTATACTGTTCACCTGGAAACATGTCCCGTGTGTATTAAACAAACAGGGGAACACACTCCTCTCACTTATACTGTTCACCTGGTAACATGTCCCGTGTGTATTGAACAATCAGGGGAACACACTGTCCTCACCTATACTGTTCACCTGGTAACATGTCCCGTGCGTATTAAACAATCAGGGGAACACATTCTCCTCACTTATACTGTTCACTTGGTAAAATGTCCCGTCCGTATTAAACCAACAGGGGAACACATTTTCCTCACTTATACTGTTCACCTGGAAACATGTCCCGTGTGTATTAAAAAATCAGGGGAACGCACTCTCCTCACTTATACTGTTCACTTGGTAACATGTCCCGTGCGTATTAAACAAACAGGGGAACACATTTTCCTCACTTATACTGTTCACCTGGAAACATGTCCCGTGTGTATTAAACAAACAGGGGAACACATTCTCCTCACTTATACTGTTCACCTGGTAACATGTCCCGTGTGTATTAAACAATCAGGGGAACACACTCTCCTCCCTTATACTGTTCACCTGATAACATGTCCCGTGTGTATTAAACCATCAGGGGAACACACTCTCCTCACTTATACTGTTCACCTGGGAACATGTCCCGTGTATATTAAACCATCAGGGGAACACACTCTCCTCACTTATACTGTTCACCTGGTAACATGTTCCGTGTATATTAAACCATCAGGGGAACACACTCTCCTCACTTATACTGTTCACCTGGGAACATGTCCCGTGTATATTAAACCATCAGGGGAACACACTCTCCTCACTTATACTGTCCACCTGGTAACATGTCCCGTGTATATTAAACCATCAGGGGAACACATTCTCCTCACTTATACTGTTCACCTGGTAACATGTCCTGTGTATATTAAAACATCAGGGGAACACACTCTCCTCACTTATGCTGTTCACCTGGTAACATGTCCCGTGTGCATTAAACAATCAGGGGAACACACTCTCCTCACTTATACCATTCACCTGATAACATGTCCCGTGTGTATTAAAACATCAGGGGAACACAATCTCCTCACTTATACTGTTCACCTGGTAACATGCCCTGTGTATATTAAACCATCAGGGGAACACACTCTCCTCACTTATACTGCTAACCTGGTAACATGTCCCGTGTATATTAAACCATCAGGGGAACACACTCTCCTCACTTATACTGTTCACCTAGTCACCTGTCCCGTGTATATTAAACCATCAGGGGAACACATTCTCCTCACTTATACTGTTCACCTGGTAACATGTCCCGTGTGTATTGAACAATCAGGGGAACACACTGTCCTAACCTATACTGTTCACCTGGTAACATGTCCCGTGCGTATTAAACAATCAGGGGAACACATTCTCCTCACTTATACTGTTCACCTGGAAACATGTCCCGTGTGTATTAAACAATCAGGGGAACGCACTCTCCTCACTTATACTGTTCACTTGGTAAAATGTCCCGTCCGTATTAAACCAACAGGGGAACACATTTTCCTCACTTATACTGTTCACCTGGAAACATGTCCCGTGTGTATTAAACAATCAGGGGAACGCACTCTCCTCACTTATACTGTTCACTTGGTAACATGTCCCGTGCGTATTAAACAAACAGGGGAACACATTCTCCTCACTTATACTGTTCACCTGGTAACATGTCCCGTGTGTATTAAACAATCAGGGGAACACATTCTCCTCACTTATACTGTTCACTTGGTAACATGTCCCGTGCGTATTAAACAAACAGGGGAACACATTTTCCTCACTTATACTGTTCACCTGGAAACATGTCCCGTGTGTATTAAACAAACAGGGGAACACATTCTCCTCACTTATACTGTTCACCTGGTAACATGTCCCGTGTGTAGTAAACAATAAGGGAACACATTCTCCTCACTTATACTGTTCACTTGGTAACATGTCCCGTGCGTATTAAACAATCAGGGGAACACATTCTCCTCACTTATACTGTTCACCTGGTAACATGTCCCGTGCGTATTAAACAATCAGGGGAACACACTCTCCTCACTTATACTGTTCACCTGGTAACATGTCCCGTGTATATTAAACCATCAGGGGAACACACTCTCCTCACTTATAATGTTCACCTGGTAACATGTCCCGTGCGTATTAAACAATCAGGGGAACACACTCTCCTCACTTATACTGTTCACCTGGTAACATGTCCCGTGTATATTAAACCATCAGGGGAACACACTCTCCTCAATTATACTGTTCAACTGGTAACATGTCCCGTGAATATTAAACCATCAGGGGAAAGCACTCCCTTCACTTATTCTGTTCTCCTGGTTACATGTCCCGTGTGTATGAAACCATCAGGGGAACACACTCTCCTCACTTATACTGTTCACCTGGTAACATGTCCCGTCAGTATTAAACAAACAGGGGAACTCATTCTTCTCACTTATACTGTTCACCTGGTAACATGTCCCGTGTGTATTAAACAATCAGGGGAACACAATCTCCTCACTTATACTGTTCACCTGGTAACATGTCCTGTGTATATTAAACCATCAGGGGAACTCACTCTCCTCACTTATACTGTTCACCTGGTAACATGTCCCGTGTATATTAAACCATCAGCGGAACTCACTCTCCTCACTTATACTGTTCATCTGGTAACATGTCCAGTGAATATTAAACCATCAGGGGAACACACTCTCCTCACTTATACTGTTCACCTGGTAACATGTCCAGTGAATATTAAACCATCAGGGGAACACATTCTCCTCACTTATACTGTTCATCTGGTAACATGTCCAGTGAATATTAACCATCAGGGGAACACACTCTCCTCACTTATACTGTTCACCTGGTAACATGTCCCGTGTATATTAAACCATCAGGGGAACACACTCTCCTCACTTATACTGTTCACTTGGTAACATGTCCCGTGCGTATTAAACAATCAGGGGAACACATTCTCCTGACTTATACTGTTCACCTGGTAACATGTCCCGTGCGTATTAAACAATCAGGGGAACACACTCTCCTCACTTATACTGTTCACCTGGTAACATGTCCCGTGTATATTAAACCATCAGGGGAAAGCACTCGCTTCACTTATTCTGTTCTCCTGGTTACATGTCCCGTGTATATGAAACCATCAGGGGAACACACTCTCCTCACTTATACTGTTCAGCTGGTAACATGTCCCGTGTATATTAAACCATCAGGGGAACACACTCTCCTCACTTATACTGTTCACCTGGTAACATGTACCGTGTATATTAAACCATCAGGGGAACACACTCTCCTCAATTATACATTTCACCTGGTAACATGTCCCGTGCGTATTAAACAATCAGGGGAACACATTCTCCTCACTTATACTGTTCACTTGGTAAAATGTCCCGTCCGTATTAAACCAACAGGGGAACACATTCTCCTCACTTATACTGTTCACCTGGTAACATGTCCCGTGTGTATTAAACAATCAGGGGAACACATTCTCCTCACTTATACTGTTCACTTGGTAACATGTCCCGTGCGTATTAAACAATCAGGGGAACACATTCTCCTCACTTCTACTGTTCACCTGGTAACATGTCCCGTGCGTATTAAACAATCAGGGGAACACACTCTCCTCACTTATACTGTTCACCTGGTAACATGTCCCGTGTGCATTAAACCATCAGGGGAACACACTCTCCTCACTTATACCGTTCACCTGATAACATGTCCCGTGTGTATTAAACCATCAGGGGAACACACTCTCCTCACTTATACTGTTTACCTGGTAACATGTCCCGTGTATATTAAATCATCAGGGGAACACACTCTCCTCACTTATACTATTCACCTAGTCACATGTCCCGTGTATATTAAACAATCTGGGGAACACACTCTCCTGACTTATACTGTTCACCTGGTAACATGTCCCGTGTATATTAAACCATAAGGGGAACACACTCTCCTCACTTATACTGTTCATCTGGTAACATATCCCGTGTATATTAAACCATCAGGGGAACACACTCTCCTCACTAACACTGTTCACCTGGTAAAATGTCTTGTGTGCATTAAACCATCAGGGGAACACACTCTCCTCACTTATACTGTTCACCTGGTAACATGTCCTGTGAGCATTAAACCATCAGGGAAACACACTCTCCTCACTTACACTGTTCACCTGGTAAAATGTCTTGTGTGCATTAAACCATCAGGGGAACACACTCTCCTCACTTATACTGTTCACCTGGTAACATGTCCCGTGCGTATTAAACCATCAGGTGAAAACACTCGCCTCACTTCTACTGTTCATCTGGTAACATGTCCCGTGTGTATTGAACAATCAGGGGAACACATTCTCCTCACTTATACTGTTCACCTGGTAACATGTCCCGTCAGTATTAAACAAACAGGGGAACTCATTCTTCTCACTTATACTGTTCACCTGGTAACATGTCCCGTGTGTATTAAACAATCAGGGGAACACATTCTCCTCACTTATACTGTTCCCCTGGTGACATGTCCTGTCAGTATTAAACAATCAGGGGAACACACTCTCCTCACTTATACTGTTCACCTGGTAACATGTCCTGTGTGTATTAAACCATCAGGGGAACACAATCTCCTCACTTATACTGTTCACCTGGTAACATGTCCTGTGTATATTAAACCATCAGGGGAACTCACTCTCCTCACTTATACTGTTCACCTGGTAACATGTCCCGTGTGTATTAAACAATCAGGGGAACACATTCTCCTCACTTATACTGTTCCCCTGGTGACATGTCCTGTCAGTATTAAACAATCAGGGGAACACACTCTCCTCACTTATACTGTTCATCTGGTAACATGTCCAGTGAATATTAAACCATCAGGGGAACACACTCTCCTCACTTATACTGTTCACCTGGTAACATGTCCAGTGAATATTAAACCATCAGGGGATCACACTCTCCTCACTTATACAGTTCACTTGGTGAAATGTCCCGTGCATATTAAACCATCAGGGGAACACATTCTCCTCACTTATACTGTTCACCTGGAAACATGTCCCGTGCATATTAAACCATCAGGGGAACACATTCTCCTCACTTATACTGTTCACCTGGAAACATGTCCCGTGAATATTAAACCATCAGGGAACACACTCTCCTCACTTATACTGTTCACCTGGTAACATGTCCAGTGAATATTAAACCATCAGGGGATCACACTCTCCTCACTTATACAGTTCACTTGGTGAAATGTCCCGTGTATATTAAACCATCAGGGGAACACACTCTCCTCACTTATACTGTTCACCTGGTAACATGTCCAGTGAATATTAAACCATCAGGGGATCACACTCTCCTCACTTATACAGTTCACTTGGTGAAATGTCCCGTGCATATTAAACCATCAGGGGAACACATTCTCCTCACTTATACTGTTCACCTGGAAACATGTCCCGTGAATATTAAACCATCAGGGGAACACACTCTCCTCACTTATACTGTTTACCTGGGAACATGTCCCGTGTATATTAAACCATCAGGGGAACACACTCTCCTCACTTATACTATTCATCTGGTAACATGTTCCATGTATATTAAACCATCAGGGGAACACACTCTCCTCACTTATACTGTTCACCTGGTAACATGTTCCATGTATATTAAACCATCAGGGGAACACACTGTCCTCACCTATACTGTTCACCTGGTAACATGTCCCGTGCGTATTAAACAATCAGGGGAACACATTCTCCTCACTTATACTGTTCACCTGGAAACATGTCCCGTGTGTATTAAACAATCAGGGGAACGCACTCTCCTCACTTATACTGTTCACCTGGTAACATGTACCGTGTATATTAAACCATCAGGGGAACACACTCTCCTCACTTATACTGTTCACCTGGTAACATGTCCCGTGTATATGAAACCATCAGGGGAACACACTCTCCTCACTTATACTGTTCAGCTGGTAACATGTCCCGTGTGCATTAAACAATCAGGGGAACACACTATCCTCACTTATACTGTTCACCTGATAACATGTACCGTGTATATTAAACCATCAGGGGAACACACTCTCCTCACTTATACTGTTCACCTGGTAACATGTACCGTGTATATTAAACCATCAGGGGAACACACTCTCCTCACTTATACTGTTCACCTGGTAACATGTCCCGTGTATATTAAACCATCAGGGGAACACACTCTCCTCACTTATACTGTTCACCTGGTAACATGTCCTGTGTGCATTAAACCATCAGGGGAACACACTCTCCTCACTTATACTGTTCATCTGGTAACATGTCCCGTCAGTATTAAACCATCAGTGGAACACACTCTCCTCACTTATACTGTTCACCTGGTAACATGTCCTTTGCATATTTAACCATCAGGGGAAAACATTCTGCTCACTTCTACTGTTCACCTGGTGACATGTCCCGTGTATATTAAACCATCAGGGGAACACACTCTCCTCACTTATACTGTTCACCTGGTAACATGTACCGTGTATATTAAACCATCAGGGGAACACACTCTCCTCACTTATACTGTTCACCTGGTAACATGTCCCGTGTATATGAAACCATCAGGGGAACACACTCTCCTCACTTATACTGTTCAGCTGGTAACATGTCCCGTGTGCATTAAACAATCAGGGGAACACACTATCCTCACTTATACTGTTCACCTGATAACATGTCCCGTGTGTATTAAACCATAAGGGGAACACACTCTCCTCACTTATACTGTTCACCTGGGAACATGTCCCGTGTATATTAAACCATCGGGGGAACACACTCTCCTCACTTATACTGTTCACCTGGTAACATGTTTCGTGTATATTAAACCATCAGGGGAACACACTCTCCTCACTTATACTGTTCACCTGGTAACATGTAACGTGTATATTAAACCATCAGGGGAACACACTCTCCTCAATTATACATTTCACTTGATGACATGTCCCGTGTGTATTGAACAATCAGGGGAACACATTCTCCTCACTTATACTGTTCACCTGGTAACATGTCCCGTGTGTATTAAACAATCAGGGGAACACATTCTCCTCACTTATACTGTTCCCCTGGTGACATGCCCTGTCAGTATTAAACAATCAGGGGAACACACTCTCCTCACTTATACTGTTCACCTGGTAACATGTCCTGTGTGTATTAAACCATCAGGGGAACACAATCTCCTCACTTATACTGTTCACCTGGTAACATGTCCTGTGTATATTAAACCATCAGGGGAACTCACTCTCCTCACTTATACTGTTCACCTGGTAACATGTCCCGTGTATATTAAACCATCAGCGGAACTCACTCTCCTCACTTATACTGTTCATCTGGTAACATGTCCAGTGAATATTAAATCATCAGGGGAACACATTCTCCTCACTTATACTGTTCACCTGGTAACATGTCCAGTGAATATTAAACCATCAGGGGAACACATTCTCCTCACTTATACTGTTCATCTGGTAACATGTCCAGTGAACATTAAACCATCAGGGGAACACTCTCTCCTCACTTATACAGTTCACTTGGTGAAATGTCCCGTGCATATTAAACCATCAGGGGAACACATTCTCCTCACATATACTGTTCACCTGGAAACATGTCCCGTGAATATTAAACCATCAGGGGAACACACTCTCCTCACTTATACTGTTCACCTGGGATCATGTCCCGTGTATATTAAACCATCAGGGGAACACACTCTCCTCACTTATACTATTCATCTGGTAACATGTTCCGTGTATATTAAACCATCAGGGGAACACACTCTCCTCACTTATACTGTTCACCTGGTAACATGTACCGTGTATATTAAACCATCAGGGGAACACACTCTCCTCAATTATACATTTCACTTGGTGACATGTCCCGTGTGTATTGAACAATCAGGGGAACACACTCTTCTCACTTATACTGTTCACCTGGTAACATGTCCCGTGCGTATTAAACAATCAGGGGAACACATTCTCCTCACTTATACTGTTCACTTGGTAAAATGTCCCGTCCGTATTAAACCAACAGGGGAACACATTTTCCTCACTTATACTGTTCACCTGGAAACATGTCCCGTGTGTATTAAACAATCAGGGGAACGCACTCTCCTCACTTATACTGTTCACCTGGTAACATGTACCGTGTATATTAAACCATCAGGGGAACACACTCTCCTCACTTATACTGTTCACCTGGTAACATGTCCCGTGTATATGAAACCATCAGGGGAACACACTCTCCTCACTTATACTGTTCAGCTGGTAACATGTCCCGTGTGCATTAAACAATCAGGGGAACACACTATCCTCACTTATACTGTTCACCTGATAACATGTCCTTTGCATATTTAAACATCAGGGGAAAACATTCTGCTCACTTATACTGTTCACCTGGTAACATGTCCCGTGTATATTAAACCATCAGGGGAACACACTCTCCTCACTTATACTGTTCACCTGGTAACATGTCCCGTGTATATTAAACCATCAGGGGAACACACTCTCCTCACTTATACTGTTCACCTGGTAACATGTCCTGTGTGCATTAAACCATCAGGGGAACACACTGTCCTCACTTATACTGTTCACCTGGAAACATGTCCCGTGTATATTAAACCATCAGGGGAACACATTCTCCTCACTTATACTGTTCACCTGGTAACATGTCCCGTGTATATTAAACCATCAGGGGAACACACTCTCCTCACTTATACTGTTCACCTGGTAACATGTCCTGTGTGCATTAAACCATCAGGGGAACACACTCTCCTCACATATACTGTTCACCTGGTAACATGTCCTTTGCATATTTAACCATCAGGGGAAAACATTCTGCTCACTTCTACTGTTCACCTGGTGACATGTCCCGTGTATATTAAACCATCAGGGGAACACACTCTCCTCACTTATACTGTTCACCTGGTAACATGTACCGTGTATATTAAACCATCAGGGGAACACACTCTCCTCACTTATACTGTTCACCTGGTAACATGTCCCGTGTATATGAAACCATCAGGGGAACACACTCTCCTCACTTATACTGTTCAGCTGGTAACATGTCCCGTGTGCATTAAACAATCAGGGGAACACACTATCCTCACTTATACTGTTCACCTGATAACATGTCCCGTGTGTATTAAACCATAAGGGGAACACACTCTCCTCACTTATACTGTTCACCTGGGAACATGTCCCGTGTATATTAAACCATCGGGGGAACACACTCTCCTCACTTATACTGTTCACCTGGTAACATGTTTCGTGTATATTAAACCATCAGGGGAACACACTCTCCTCACTTATACTGTTCACCTGGTAACATGTAACGTGTATATTAAACCATCAGGGGAACACACTCTCCTCAATTATACATTTCACTTGATGACATGTCCCGTGTGTATTGAACAATCAGGGGAACACATTCTCCTCACTTATACTGTTCACCTGGTAACATGTCCCGTCAGTATTAAACAAACAGGGGAACTCATTCTTCTCACTTATACTGTTCACCTGGTAACATGTCCCGTGTGTATTAAACAATCAGGGGAACACATTCTCCTCACTTATACTGTTCCCCTGGTGACATGTCCTGTCAGTATTAAACAATCAGGGGAACACACTCTCCTCACTTATACTGTTCACCTGGTAACATGTCCTGTGTGTATTAAACCATCAGGGGAACACAATCTCCTCACTTATACTGTTCACCTGGTAACATGTCCTGTGTATATTAAACCATCAGGGGAACTCACTCTCCTCACTTATACTGTTCACCTGGTAACATGTCCCGTGTATATTAAACCATCAGCGGAACTCACTCTCCTCACTTATACTGTTCATCTGGTAACATGTCCAGTGAATATTAAACCATCAGGGGAACACACTCTCCTCACTTATCCTGTTCACCTGGTAACATGTCCAGTGAATATTAAACCATCAGGGGAACACATTCTCCTCACTTATACTGTTCATCTGGTAACATGTCCAGTGAATATTAAACCATCAGGGGAACACACTCTCCTCACTTATACAGTTCACTTGGTGAAATGTCCCGTGCATATTAAACCATCAGGGGAACACATTCTCCTCACTTATACTGTTCACCTGGAAACATGTCCCGTGAATATTAAACCATCAGGGGAACACACTCTCCTCACTTATACTGTTCACCTGGTAACATGTACCGTGTATATTAAACCATCAGGGGAACACACTCTCCTCAATTATACATATCACTTGGTGACATGTCCCGTGTGTATTGAACAATCAGGTGAACACACTCTTCTCACTTATACTGTTCACCTGGTAACATGTCCCGTGTGTATTGAACAATCAGGGGAACACACTGTCCTCACCTATACTGTTCACCTGGTAACATGTCCCGTCCGTATTAAACCAACAGGGGAACACATTTTCCTCACTTATACTGTTCACCTGGAAACATGTCCCGTGTGTATTAAACAATCAGGGGAACGCACTCTCCTCACTTATACTGTTCACTTGGTAACATGTCCCGTGCGTATTAAACAATCAGGGGAACACATTCTCCTCACTTATACTGTTCACTTGGTAAAATGTCCCGTCCGTATTAAACCAACAGGGGAACACATTTTCCTCACTTATACTGTTCACCTGGAAACATGTCCCGTGTGTATTAAACAATCAGGGGAACGCACTCTCCTCACTTATACTGTTCACTTGGTAACATGTCCCGTGCGTATTAAACAATCAGGGGAACACATTCTCCTCACTTCTACTGTTCACCTGGTAACATGTCCCGTGCGTATTAAACAATCAGGGGAACACACTCTCCTCACTTATACTGTTCACCTGGTAACATGTCCCGTGTATATTAAACCATCAGGGGAACACACTCTCCTCAATTATACTGTTCAACTGGTAACATGTCCCGTGAATATTAAACCATCAGGGGAAAGCCCTCCCTTCACTTATTCTGTTCTCCTGGTTACATGTCCCGTGTATATGAAACCATCAGGGGAACACACTCTCCTCACTTATACTGTTCAGCTGGTAACATGTCCCGTGTATATTAAACCATCAGGGGAACACACTCTCCTCACTTATACTGTTCACCTGGTAACATGTACCGTGTATATTAAACCATCAGGGGAACACACTCTCCTCAATTATACATTTCACTTGGTGACATGTCCCGTGTGTATTGAACAATCAGGGGAACACACTCTTCTCACTTATACTGTTCACCTGGTAACATGTCCCGTGTGTATTGAACAATCAGAAGAACACACTGTCCTCACCTATACTGTTCACCTGGTAAAATGTCCCGTCCGTATTAAACCAACAGGGGAACACATTCTCCTCACTTATACTGTTCACCTGGTAACATGTCCCGTGTGTATTAAACAATCAGGGGAACTCACTCTCCTCACTTATACTGTTCACTTGGTAACATGTCCCGTGCGTATTAAACAAACAGGGGACCACATTCTCCTCACTTATACTGTTCACCTGGTAACATGTCCCGTGTGTATTAAACAATCAGGGGAACACATTCTCCTCACTTATACTGTTCACTTGGTAACATGTCCCGTGCGTATTAAACAATCAGGGGAACACATTCTCCTCACTTCTACTGTTCACCTGGTAACATGTCCCGTGCGTATTAAACAATCAGGGGAACACACTCTCCTCACTTATACTGTTCACCTGGTAACATATCCTGTGTATATTAAAACATCAGGGGAATACACTATCCTCACTTATACTGTTCACCTGGTAACATGTCCCGTGTGTATTAAACCATCAGGGGAACACACTCTCCTCACTTATACTGTTTACCTGGTAACATGTCCCGTGTATATTAAATCATCAGGGGAACACACTCTCCTCACTTATACTGTTCACCTAGTCACATGTCCCGTGTATATTAAACAATCTGGGGAACACACTCTCCTGACTTATACTGTTCACCTGGTAACATGTCCCGTGTATATTAAACCATAAGGGGAACACACTCTCCTCACTTATACTGTTCACCTGGTAACATATCCCGTGTATAATAAACCATCAGGGGAACAAACTCTCCTCACTAACACGGTTCACCTGGTAAAATGTCTTGTGTGCATTAAACCATCAGGGGAACACACTCTCCTCACTTATACTGTTCACCTGGTAACATGTCCTGTGTGCATTAAACCATCAGGGAAACACACTCTCCTCACTTACACTGTTCACCTGGTAAAATGTCTTGTGTGCATTAAACCATCAGGGGAACACACTCTCCTCACTTATACTGTTCACCTGGTAACATGTCCCGTGCGTATTAAACCATCAGGTGAACACACTCGCCTCACTTATACTGTTCATCTGGTAACATGTCCCGTGTATATTAAACCATCAGGGGAACACACTCTCCTCACTTATACTGTTCACCTGGTAACATGTCCTGTGTGCATTAAACCATCAGGGGAACACACTCTCCTCACTTATACTGTTCACCTGGTAACATGTCCCGTGCGTATTAAACCATCAGGTGAACACACTCGCCTCACTTATACTGTTCATCTGGTAACATGTCCCGTGTATATTAAACCATCAGGGGAACACACTCTCCTCACTTATACTGTTCACCTGGGAACATGTCCCGTGTATATTAAACCATCAGGGGAACACACTGTCCTCACTTATACTGTTCCCCTGGAAACATGTCCCGTGTATATTAAACCATCAGGGGAACACATTCTCCTCACTTATACTGTTCACCTGGTAACATATCCCGTGTATATTAAACCATCAGGGGAACACACTCTCCTCACTTATACTGTTCACCTGGTAACATGTCCTGTGTGCATTAAACCATCAGGGGAACACACTCTCCTCACTTATACTGTTCATCTGGTAACATGTCCCGTCAGTATTAAACCATCAGGGGAACACACTCTCCTCACTTATACTGTTCACCTGGTGACATGTCCCGTATATATTAAACCATCAGGGGAACACACTCTCCTCACTTATACTGTTCACCTGGTAACATGTACCGTGTATATTAAACCATCAGGGGAACACACTCTCCTCACTTATACTGTTCACCTGGTAACATGTCCCGTGTATATGAAACCATCAGGGGAACACACTCTCCTCACTTATACTGTTCAGCTGGTAACATGTCCCGTGTGTATTAAACCATAAGGGGAACACACTCTCCTCACTTATACTGTTCACCTGGTAACATGTCCTTTGCATATTTAACCATCAGGGGAAAACATTCTGCTCACTTCTACTGTTCACCTGGTGACATGTCCCGTGTATATTAAACCATCAGGGGAACACACTCTCCTCACTTATACGATTCATCTGGTAACATGTTCCGTGTATATTAAACCATCAGGGGAACACACTCTCCTCACCTATACTGTTCACCTGGTAACATGTCCCGTGCGTATTAAACAATCAGGGGAACACATTCTCCTCACTTATACTGTTCACTTGGTAAAATGTCCCGTCCGTATTAAACCAACAGGGGAACACATTTTCCTCACTTATACAGTTCACCTGGAAACATGTCCCGTGTGTATTAAACAATCAGGGGAACGCACTCTCCTCACTTATACTGTTCACCTGGTAACATGTACCGTGTATATTAAACCATCAGGGGAACACACTCTCCTCACTTATACTGTTCACCTGGTAACATGTCCCGTGTATATGAAACCATCAGGGGAACACACTCTCCTCACTTATACTGTTCACCTGATAACATGTCCCGTGTGTATTAAACCATAAGGGGAACACACTCTCTTCACTTATACTGTTCACCTGGGAACATGTCCCGTGTATATTAAACCATCGGGGGAACACACTCTCCTCACTTATACTGTTCACCTGGTAACATGTTTCGTGTATATTAAACCATCAGGGGAACACACTCTCCTCACTTATACTGTTCACCTGGTAACATGTAACGTGTATATTAAACCATCAGGGGAACACACACTCCTCAATTATACATTTCACTTGATGACATGTCCCGTGTGTATTGAACAATCAGGGGAACACATTCTCCTCACTTATACTGTTCCCCTGGTAACATGTCCCGTGTGTATTAAACAATCAGGGGAACACACTCTCCTCACTTATACTGTTCACCTGGTAACATGTCCTGTGTGTATTAAACCATCAGGGGAACACAATCTCCTCACTTATACTGTTCACCTGGTAACATGTCCTGTGTATATTAAACCATCAGGGGAACTCACTCTCCTCACTTATACTGTTCACCTGGTAACATGTCCCGTGTATATTAAACCATCAGCGGAACTCACTCTCCTCACTTATACTGTTCATCTGGTAACATGTCCAGTGAATATTAAACCATCAGGGGAACACACTCTCCTCACTTATACTGTTCACCTGGTAACATGTCCAGTGAATATTAAACCATCAGGGGAACACATTCTCCTCACTTATACTGTTCATCTGGTAACATGTCCAGTTAATATTAAACCATCAGGGGAACACACTCTCCTCACTTATACAGTTCACTTGGTGAAATGTCCCGTGCATATTAAACCATCAGGGGAACACATTCTCCTCACTTATACTGTTCACCTGGAAACATGTCCCGTGAATATTAAACCATCAGGGGAACACACTCTCCTCACTTATACTGTTCACCTGGGAACATGTCCCGTGTATATTAAACCATCAGGGGAACACACTCTCCTCACTTATACTATTCATCTGGTAACATGTCCCGTGTATATTAAACCATCAGGGGAACACACTCTCCTCACTTATACTGTTCACCTGGTAACATGTACCGTGTATATTAAACCATCAGGGGAACACACTCTCCTCAATTATACATTTCACTTGGTGACATGTCCCGTGTGTATTGAACAATCAGGGGAACACACTCTTCTCACTTATACTGTTCACCTGGTAACATGTCCCGTGCGTATTAAACAAACAGGGGAACACATTCTCCTCACTTATACTGTTCACCTGGTAACATGTCCCGTGTGTATTAAACAATCAGGGGAACTCACTCTCCTCACTTATACTGTTCACTTGGTAACATGTCCCGAGCGTATTAAACAAACAGGGGAACACATTCTCCTCACTTATACTGTTCACTTGGTAAAATGTCCCGTCCGTATTAAACCAACAGGGGAACACATTCTCCTCACTTATACTGTTCACCTGGTAACATGTCCCGTGTGTATTAAACAATCAGGGGAACTCACTCTCCTCACTTATACTGTTCACTTGGTAACATGTCCCGTGCGTATTAAACAAACAGGGGAACACATTCTCCTCACTTATACTGTTCACCTGGTAACATGTCCCGTGCGTATTAAACAATCAGGGGAACACATTCTCCTCACTTATACTGTTCACTTGGTAAAATGTCCCGTCCGTATTAAACCAACAGGGGAACACATTCTCCTCACTTATACTGTTCACCTGGTAACATGTCCCGTGTGTATTAAACAATCAGGGGAACTCACTCTCCTCACTTATACTGTTCACTTGGTAACATGTCCCGTGCGTATTAAACAAACAGGGGAACACATTCTCCTCACTTATACTGTTCACCTGGTAACATGTCCCGTGTGTATTAAACAATCAGGGGAACACATTCTCCTCACTTATACTGTTCACTTGGTAACATGACCCGTGTGTATTAAACAAACAGGGGAACACATTCTCCTCACTTATACTGTTCACCTGGTAACATGTCCCGTGTGCATTAAACAATCAGGGGAACACATTCTCCTCACTTATACTGTTCACCTGGTAAGATGTCCCGTGCGTATTAAACAATCAGGGGAACACACTCTCCTCACTTATACTGTTCACCTGGTGACATGTCCCGTGTGCATTAAACAATCAGGGGAACACATTCTCCTCACTTATACTGTTCACCTGGTAACATGTCCCGTGTGCATTAAACAATCAGGGGAACACATTCTCCTCACTTATACTGTTCACCTGGTAACATGTCCCGTGTGCATTAAACAATCAGGGGAACACATTCTCCTCACTTATACTGTTCACTTGGTAACATGTCCCGTGCGTATTAAACAATCAGGGAAACACACTCTCCTCACTTATACTATTCACCTGGTAACATGTCCTGTGTATATTAAACAATCAGGGGAACACACTCTCCTCCCTTATACTGTTCACCTGATAACATGTCCCGTGGATATTAAACCATCAGGGGAACACACTCTCCTCAATTATACTGTTCAACTGGTAACATGTCCCGTGAATATTAAACCATCAGGGGAACACACTCTCCTCACTTATACTGTTCAGCTGGTGACATGTCCCGTGTATATTAAACAATCATGGGAACAGACTCTCCTCACTTATACTGTTCACCTGGTAACATGTCCCGTGTATATTAAACCATCAGGGGAACACACTCTCCTCACTTATACTGTTCAGCTGGTAACATGTCCCGTGTATATTAAACCATCAGGGGAACACACTCTCCTCACTTATACTGTTCAGCTGGTAACATATCCTGTGTGTATTAAACCATCAGGGGAACACACTCTCCTCACTTACACTGTTCAGCTGGTAACATGTCCCGTCAGTATTAAACCATCAGGGGAACACACTCTCCTCACTTATACAGTTCACCTGGTAACATGTCCCGTGAATATTAAACCATCAGGGGAACACACTCTCCTCACTTAGACTTTTCTCTTGGTAACATATCCCGCGTATATTAAACCATCAGGAGAACACACTCTCCTCACTTACACTGTTCACTTGGAAACATGTCCCGTGAATATTAAACCATCAGGGGAAAGCACTCTCCTCACTTAGACTTTTCTCCTGGTAACATGTCCCGTGCGTATTAAACCATCAGGGGAACACACTCTCCTCACTTATACTGTTCACCGAGTCACCTGTCCCGTGTATATTAAACCATCAGGGGAACACATTCTCCGCACTTATACTGTTCACCTGGTAACATGTCCCGTGTATATTAAACCATCAGGGGAACACAATCTCCTCACTTACACTGTTCACCTGGTAAAATGTCCTGTGTGCATTAAACCATCAGGGGAACACACTCTCCTGACTTATACAGTTCACCTGGTAACATGTCCCGTGTATATTAAACCATCAGGGGAACACACTCTCCTCACTTATACTGTTCACCTGGTGACATGTCCCGTGTATATTAAACAATCATGGGAACAGACTCTCCTCACTTATACTGTTCACCTGGTAACATGTCCCGTGTATATTAAACCATCAGGGGAACACATTCTCCTCACTGATACTGTTCACCTGGTAACATGTCCTGTGTGCATTAAACCATCAGCGGAACACACTCTCCTCACTTATACTGTTCACCTGCTAACATGTCCTTTGCATATTTAACCATCAGGGTAAAACATTCTGCTCACTTATACTGTTCACCTGGTGACAAGTCCCCTGTGTATTAAACAATCAGGGGAACACACTCTCCTCACTTATACTGTACATCTGGTAACATGTCCCGTCAGTATTAAACCATCAGGGGAACACACTCTCCTCACTTATACTGTTCACCTGGTGACATGTCCTTTGCATATTTAACCATCAGGGGATAACATTCTGCTCACTTATACTGTTCACCTGGTGACATGTCCCGTGTGTATTAAACAATCAGGGGAACACACTCTCCTCACTTATACTGTTCACCTGGTAACATGTCCCGTGTGTATTAAACAATCAGGGGAACACACTCTCCTCACTTATACTGTTCACCTGGTAACATGTCCTGTGTATATTAAACCATCAGGGGAACACACTCTCCTCACTTATACTGTTCACCTGGTGCCATGTCCCGGGTATATTAATCAATCAGGGGAAAACACTCTCCTCACTTATACTGTTCACCTGGTAACATGTCCCGTGCGTGTTAAACCATCTGGGGAACACACTCTCCTCACTTATACTGTTCAGCTGATAACATGTTCCGTGTGTATTGAACAATCAGGGGAACACACTGTCCTCACTTATACTGTTCACCTGGTAACATGTTCCGTGTGTATTGAACAATCAGGGGAACACACTGTCCTCACTTATACTGTGCACCTGGTAACATGTCCCGTGCGTATTAAACAATCAGGGGAACACATTCTCCTCACTTATACTGTTCACTTGGTAAAATGTCCCGTCCGTATTAAACCAACAGGGGAACACATTCTCCTCACTTATTCTGTTCACCTGGTAACATGTCCAGTGTGTATTAAACAATCAGGGGAACTCACTCTCCTCACTTATACTGTTCACTTGGTAACATGTCCCGTGCGTATTAAACAAACAGGGGAACACATTCTCCTCACTTATACTGTTCACCTGGAAACATGTCCCGTGTGTATTAAACAAACAGGGGAACACATTCTCCTCACTTATACTGTTCGCCTGGTAACATGTCCCGTGTGCATTAAACAATCAGGGGAACACATTCTCCTCACTTATACTGTTCACCTGGTAACATGTCCCGTGTGCATTAAACCATCAGGGGAACACATTCTCCTCACTTATACTGTTCACCTGGTAACATGTCCCGTGGATATTAAACCATCAGGGGAACACACTCTCCTCAATTATACTGTTCAACTGGTAACATGTCCCGTGAATATTAAACCATCAGGGGAAAGCACTCCCTTCACTTATTCTGTTCTCCTGGTTACATGTCCCGTGTATATGAAACCATCAGGGGAACACACTCTCCTCACTTATACTGTTCAGCTGGTAACATGTCCCGTGTATATTAAACCATCAGGGGAACACACTCTCCTCACTTATACTGTTCAGCTGGTAACATATCCTGTGTGTATTAAACCATCAGGGGAACACACTCTCCTCACTTACACTGTTCAGCTGGTAACATGTCCCGTCAGTATTAAACCATCAGGGGAACACACTCTCCTCACTTATACAGTTCACCTGGTAACATGTCCCGTGAATATTAAACCATCAGGGGAACACACTCTCCTCACTTAGACTTTTCTCTTGGTAACATATCCCGCGTATATTAAACCATCAGGAGAACACACTCTCCTCACTTACACTGTTCACTTGGAAACATGTCCCGTGAATATTAAACCATCAGGGGAAAGCACTCTCCTCACTTAGACTTTTCTCCTGGTAACATGTCCCGTGCGTATTAAACCATCAGGGGAACACACTCTCCTCACTTATACTGTTCACCGAGTCACCTGTCCCGTGTATATTAAACCATCAGGGGAACACATTCTCCTCACTTATACTGTTCACCTGGTAACATGTCCCGTGTATATTAAACCATCAGGGGAACACAATCTCCTCACTTACACTGTTCACCTGGTAAAATGTCCTGTGTGCATTAAACCATCAGGGGAACACACTCTCCTGACTTATACAGTTCACCTGGTAACATGTCCCGTGTATATTAAACCATCAGGGGAACACACTCTCCTCACTTATACTGTTCACCTGGTGACATGTCCCGTGTATATTAAACAATCATGGGAACAGACTCTCCTCACTTATACTGTTCACCTGGTAACATGTCCCGTGTATATTAAACCATCAGGGGAACACATTCTCCTCACTGATACTGTTCACCTGGTAACATGTCCTGTGTGCATTAAACCATCAGCGGAACACACTCTCCTCACTTATACTGTTCACCTGCTAACATGTCCTTTGCATATTTAACCATCAGGGTAAAACATTCTGCTCACTTATACTGTTCACCTGGTGACAAGTCCCCTGTGTATTAAACAATCAGGGGAACACACTCTCCTCACTTATACTGTACATCTGGTAACATGTCCCGTCAGTATTAAACCATCAGGGGAACACACTCTCCTCACTTATACTGTTCACCTGGTGACATGTCCTTTGCATATTTAACCATCAGGGGATAACATTCTGCTCACTTATACTGTTCACCTGGTGACATGTCCCGTGTGTATTAAACAATCAGGGGAACACACTCTCCTCACTTATACTGTTCACCTGGTAACATGTCCTGTGTATATTAAACCATCAGGGGAACACACTCTCCTCACTTATACTGTTCACCTGGTGCCATGTCCCGGGTATATTAATCAATCAGGGGAAAACACTCTCCTCACTTATACTGTTCACCTGGTAACATGTCCCGTGCGTGTTAAACCATCTGGGGAACACACTCTCCTCACTTATACTGTTCAGCTGATAACATGTTCCGTGTGTATTGAACAATCAGGGGAACACACTGTCCTCACTTATACTGTTCACCTGGTAACATGTTCCGTGTGTATTGAACAATCAGGGGAACACACTGTCCTCACTTATACTGTGCACCTGGTAACATGTCCCGTGCGTATTAAACAATCAGGGGAACACATTCTCCTCACTTATACTGTTCACTTGGTAAAATGTCCCGTCCGTATTAAACCAACAGGGGAACACATTCTCCTCACTTATTCTGTTCACCTGGTAACATGTCCAGTGTGTATTAAACAATCAGGGGAACTCACTCTCCTCACTTATACTGTTCACTTGGTAACATGTCCCGTGCGTATTAAACAAACAGGGGAACACATTCTCCTCACTTATACTGTTCACCTGGAAACATGTCCCGTGTGTATTAAACAAACAGGGGAACACATTCTCCTCACTTATACTGTTCGCCTGGTAACATGTCCCGTGTGCATTAAACAATCAGGGGAACACATTCTCCTCACTTATACTGTTCACCTGGTAACATGTCCCGTGTGCATTAAACCATCAGGGGAACACATTCTCCTCACTTATACTGTTCACCTGGTAACATGTCCCGTGTATATTAAACCATCAGGGGAACACAATCTCCTCACTTATACAGTTCACCTGGTAACATATCCCGTGTATATTAAACCATCTGGGGAACACACTCTCCTCACTTACACTGTTCACCTGGTAAAATGTCCTGTGTGCATTAAACCATCAGGGGAACACACTCTCCTGACTTATACAGTTCACCTGGTAACATGTCCCGTGCGTATTAAACCATCAGGTGAACACACTTGACTCATTTATACTGTTCATCTGGTAACATGTCCCGTGTATATTAAACCATCAGGGGAACACACTCTCCTCACTTATACTGTTCACCTGGTGACATGTCCCGTGTATATTAAACAATCATGGGAACAGACTCTCCTCACTTATACTGTTCACCTGGTAACATGTCCCGTGTATATTAAAACATCAGGGGAACACATTCTCCTCACTGATACTGTTCACCTGGTAACATGTCCTGTGTGCATTAAACCATCAGGGGAACACACTCTCCTCACTTATACTGTTCACCTGCTAACATGTCGTTTGCATATTTAACCATCAGGGTAAAACATTCTGCTCACTTATACTGTTCACCTGGTAACATGTCCCGTGTATATTAAACCATCAGGGGAACACACTCTCCTCACTTATACTGTTCACCTGGTGACATGTCCTTTGCATATTTAACCATCAGGGGATAACATTCTGCTCACTTATACTGTTCACCTGGTGACATGTCCCGTGTGTATTAAACAATCAGGGGAACACACTCTCCTCACTTATACTGTTCACCTGGTAACATGTCCCGTGTGTATTAAACAATCAGGGGAACACACTCTCCTCACTTATACTGTTCACCTGGTGCCATGTCCCGGGTATATTAATCAATCAGGGGAAAACACTCTCCTCACTTATACTGTTCACCTGGTAACATGTCCCGTGCGTGTTAAACCATCTGGGGAACACACTCTCCTCACTTATACTGTTCAGCTGATAACATGTTCCGTGTGTATTGAACAATCAGGGGAACACACTGTCCTCACTTATACTGTGCACCTGGTAACATGTCCCCTGCGTATTAAACAATCAGGGGAACACATTCTCCTCACTTATACTGTTCACTTGGTAAAATGTCCCGTCCGTATTAAACCAACAGGGGAACACATTCTCCTCACTTATTCTGTTCACCTGGTAACATGTCCAGTGTGTATTAAACAATCAGGGGAACACACTCTCCTCACTTATACTGTTCACTTGGTAACATGTCCCGTGCGTATTAAACAAACAGGGGAACACATTCTCCTCACTTATACTGTTCACCTGGAAACATGTCCCGTGTGTATTAAACAAACAGGGGAACACATTCTCCTCACTTATACTGTTCGCCTGGTAACATGTCCCGTGTGCATTAAACAATCAGGGGAACACATTCTCCTCACTTATACTGTTCACTTGGTAACATGTCCCGTGCGTATTAAACAATCAGGGAAACACACTCTCCTCACTTATACTATTCACCTGGTAACATGTCCTGTGTATATTAAACAATCAGGGGAACACACTCTCCTCACTTATACTGTTCACCTGGTAACATGTCCCGTGTATATTAAACAATCAGGGGAACACACTCTCCTCACTTATACTGTTCACCTGGTAACATGTCCCGTGTGTATTAAACAATCAGGGGAACACACTCTCCTCACTTATACTGTTCACCTGGGAACATGTCCCGTGTATATTAAACCATCAGGGGAACACACTCTCCTCACTTATACTGTTCACCTGGTAACATGTTCCGTGTATATTAAACTATCAGGGGAACACACTCTCCTCACTTATACTGTTCACCTGGTAACATGTACCGTGTATATTAAACCATCAGGGCAACACATTCTCCTCAATTATACATTTCACTTGGTGACATGTCCCGTGTGTATTGAACAATCAGGGGAACACAATCTCCTCACTTATACTGTTCACCTGGTAACATGTCCCGTGCGTATTAAACAATCAGGGGAACACACTCTCCTCACTTATACTGTTCACCTGGTAACATGTCCCGTGTGTATTAAACAAACAGGGGAACTCATTCTTCTCACTTATACTGTTCACCTGGTAACATGTCCCGTGCGTATTAAACAATCAGGGGAACACATTCTCCTCACTTATACTGTTCACTTGGTAAAATGTCCGATCCGTATTAAACCAACAGGGGAACACATTCTCCTCACTTATACTGTTCACCTGGTAACATGTCCCGTGTGTATTAAACAATCAGGGGAACGCACTCTCCTCACTTATACTGTTCACTTGGTAACATGTCCCGTGCGTATTAAACAAACAGCGGAACACATTCTCCTCACTTATACTGTTCACCTGGTAACATGTCCCGTGTGTATTAAACAATCAGGGGAACACATTCTCCTCACTTATACTGTTCACTTGGTAACATGTCCTGTGCGTATTAAACAAACAGGGGAACACATTTTCCTCACTTATACTGTTCACCTGGAAACATGTCCCGTGTGTATTAAACAAACAGGGGAACACATTCTCCTCACTTGTACTGTTCACCTGGTAACATGTCCCGTGTGTATTAAACAATCAAGGGAACACATTCTCCTCACTTATACTGTTCACTTGGTAACATGTCCCGTGCGTATTAAACAATCAGGGGAACACATTCTCCTCACTTCTACTGTTCACCTGGTAACATGTCCCGTGCGTATTAAACAATCAGGGGAACACACTCTCCTCACTTATACTGTTCACCTGGTAACATGTCCTGTGTATATTAAAACATCAGGGGAATACACTCTCCTCACTTATACTGTTCACCTGGTAACATGTCCCGTGTGCATTAAACAATCAGGGGAACACACTCTCCTCACTTATACCGTTCACCTGATAACATGTCCCGTGTGTATTAAACCATCAGGGGAACACACTCTCCTCACTTATACTGTTTACCTGGTAACATGTCCCGTGTATATTAAATCATCAGGGGAACACACTCTCCTCACTTATACTGTTCACCTGGTAACATGTCTTGTGTGCATTAAACCATCAGGGGAACACACTCTCCTCACTTATACTGTTCACCTGGTAACATGTCCTGTGTGCATTAAACCATCAGGGGAACACACTCTCCTCACTTACACTGTTCACCTGGTAAAATGTCTTGTGTGCATTAAACCATAAGGGGAACACACTCTCCTCACTTATACTGTCCACCTGGTAACATGTCCCGTGCGTATTAAACCATCAGGTGAACACACTCGCCTCACTTATACTGTTCATCTGGTAACATGTCCCATGTATATTAAACCATCAGGGGAACACACTGTCCTCACTTATACTGTTCCCCTGGTAACATGTCCCGTGTATATTAAACCATCAGGGGAACACATTCTCCTCACTTATACTGTTCACCTGGTAACATGTCCCGTGTATATTAAACCATCAGGGGAACACACTCTCCTCACTTATACTGTTCACCTGGTAACATGTCCTGTGTGCATTAAACCATCAGGGGAACACACTCTCCTCACTTAAACTGTTCATCTGGTAACATGTCCCGTCAGTATTAAACCATCAGGGGAACACACTCTCCTCACTTATACTGTTCACCTGGTAACATGTCCTTTGCATATTTAACCATCAGGGGAAAACATTCTGCTCACGTCTACTGTTCACCTGGTGACATGTCCGGTGTATATTAAACCATCAGGGGAACACACTCTCCTCACTTATACTGTTCACCTGGTAACATGTCCCGTGTATATGAAACCATCAGGGGAACACACTCTCCTCACTTATACTGTTCAGCTGGTAACATGTCCCGTGTGCATTAAACAATCAGGGGAACACACTATCCTCACTTATACTGTTCACCTGATAACATGTCCCGTGTGTATTAAACCATAAGGGGAACACACTCTCCTCAATTATACTGTTCACCTGGTAACATGTCCCGTGTGTATTAAACAAACAGGGGAACTCATTCTTCTCACTTATACTGTTCACCTGGTAACATGTCCCGTGTGTATTAAACAAACAGGGGAACTCATTCTTCTCACTTATACTGTTCACCTGGTAACATGTCCCGTGTGTATTAAACAATCAGGGGAACACATTCTCCTCACTTATACTGTTCCCCTGGTGACATGTCCTGTCAGTATTAAACAATCAGGGGAACACACTCTCCTCACTTATACTGTTCACCTGGTAACATGTCCTGTGTGTATTAAACCATCAGGGGAACACACTCTCCTCACATATACTGTTTACCTGGTAACATGTCCCGTGTATATTAAACCATCAAGGGAACACACTCTCCTCACTTATACTGTTCACCTAGTCACATGTCACGTGTATATTAAACCATCAGGGGAACACACTCGCCTCACTTATACTGTTCACCTGGTAACATGTCCCATGACTATTGAACAATCAGGGGAACACACTCTCCTCACTTATACTGTTCACCTGGTAACATGTCCCGTGCGTATTAAACAATCAGGGGAACACATTCTCCTCACTTATACTGTTCACTTGGTAAAATGTCCCGTGCGTATTAAACCAACAGGGGAACACATTCTCCTCACTTATACTGTTCACCTGGTAACATGTCCCGTGTGTATTAAACAATCAGGGGAACGCACTCTCCTCACTTATACTGTTCACCTGGTAACATGTCCTGTGCGTATTAAACAAACAGGGGAACACATTCTCCTCACTTATACTGTTCACCTGGAAACATGTCCCGTGTGTATTAAACAAACAGGGGAACACATTCTCCTCACTTATACTGTTCACCTGGTAACATGTCCCGTGTGTATTAAACAAACAGGGGAACACATTCTCCTCACTTATACTGTTCACTTGGCAACATGTCCAGTGCGTATTAAACAAACAGGGGAACACATTCTCCTCACTTATACTGTTCACTTGGCAACATGTCCAGTGCGTATTAAACAAACAGGGGAACACATTCTCCTCACTTATACTGTTCACCTGGAAACATGTCCCGTGTGTATTAAACAAACAGGGGAACACATTCTCCTCACTTATACTGTTCACCTGGTAACATGTCCCGTGTGTATTAAACAAACAGGGGAACACATTCTCCTCACTTATACTGTTCACTTGGTAACATGTCCTGTGCGTATTAAACAAACAGGGGAACACACTCTCCTCACTTATACCGTTCACCTGAATACATGTCCCGTGTGTATTAAACCATCAGGGGAACACACTCTCCTCACTTATACTGTTTACCTGGTAACATGTCCCTTGTATATTAAACCATCAGGGGATCACACTCTCCTCACTTATACTGTTCACCTAGTCACATGTCCCGTGCATATTAAACAATCTGGGGAACACACTCTCCTCACTTATACTGTTCACCTGGTAACATGTCCCGTGTATATTAAACCATCAGGGGAACACACTCTCCTCACTTATACTGTTCACCTGGTAACATGTCCCGTGCGTATTAAACCATCAGGTGAACACACTCGCCTCACTTATACTGTTCATCTGGTAACATGTCCCGTGTATATTAAACCATCAGGGGAACACACTGTCCTCACATATACTGTTCCCCTGGTAACATGTCCCGTGTATATTAAACCATCAGGGGAACACATTCTCCTCACTTATACTGTTCACCTGGTAACATGTCCCGTGTATATTAAACCATCAGGGGAACACACTCTCCTCACTTATACTGTTCACCTGGTAACATGTCCTGTGTGCATTAAACCATCAGGGGAACACACTCTCCTCACTTATACTGTTCATCTGGTAACATGTCCCGTCAGTATTAAACCATCAGGGGAACACACTCTCCTCACTTATACTGTTCACCTGGTAACATGTCCTTTGCATATTTAACCATCAGGGGAAAACATTCTGCTCACTTCTACTGTTCACCTGGTGACATGTCCCGTGTATATTAAACCATCAGGGGAACACACTCTCCTCACTTATACTGTTCACCTGGTAACATGTCCCGTGTATATGAAACCATCAGGGGAACACACTCTCCTCACTTATACTGTTCAGCTGGTAACATGTCCCGTGTGCATTAAACAATCAGGGGAACACACTATCCTCACTTATACTGTTCACCTGGTAACATGTCCCGTGTGTATTAAACCATAAGGGGAACACACTCTCCTCACTTATAATGTTCACCTGGGAACATGTCCCGTGTATATTAAACCATCAGGGGAACACACTCTCCTCACTTATACTGTTCACCTGGTAACATGTTTCGTGTATATTAAACCATCAGGGGAACAAACTCTCCTCACTTATACTGTTCACCTGGTAACATGTAACGTGTATATTAAACCATCAGGGGAACACACTCTCCTCAATTATACATTTCACTTGATCACATTTCCCGTGTGTATTAAACAAACAGGGGAACTCATTCTTCTCACTTATACTGTTCACCTGGTAACATGTCCCGTGTGTATTAAACAATCAGGGGAACACATTCTCCTCACTTATACTGTTCCCCTGGTGACATGTCCTGTCAGTATTAAACAATCAGGGGAACACATTCTCCTCACTTATACTGTTCACTTGGCAACATGTCCAGTGCGTATTAAACAAACAGGGGAACACATTCTCCTCACTTATACTGTTCACCTGGAAACATGTCCCGTGTGTATTAAACAAACAGGGGAACACATTCTCCTCACTTATACTGTTCACCTGGTAACATGTCCCGTGTGTATTAAACAAACAGGGGAACACATTCTCCTCACTTATACTGTTCACTTGGTAACATGTCCTGTGCGTATTAAACAAACAGGGGAACACACTCTCCTCACTTATACCGTTCACCTGAATACATGTCCCGTGTGTATTAAACCATCAGGGGAACACACTCTCCTCACTTATACTGTTTACCTGGTAACATGTCCCTTGTATATTAAACCATCAGGGGATCACACTCTCCTCACTTATACTGTTCACCTAGTCACATGTCCCGTGCATATTAAACAATCTGGGGAACACACTCTCCTCACTTATACTGTTCACCTGGTAACATGTCCCGTGTATATTAAACCATCAGGGGAACACACTCTCCTCACTTATACTGTTCACCTGGTAACATGTCCCGTGCGTATTAAACCATCAGGTGAACACACTCGCCTCACTTATACTGTTCATCTGGTAACATGTCCCGTGTATATTAAACCATCAGGGGAACACACTGTCCTCACTTATACTGTTCCCCTGGTAACATGTCCCGTGTATATTAAACCATCAGGGGAACACATTCTCCTCACTTATACTGTTCACCTGGTAACATGTCCCGTGTATATTAAACCATCAGGGGAACACACTCTCCTCACTTATACTGTTCACCTGGTAACATGTCCTGTGTGCATTAAACCATCAGGGGAACACACTCTCCTCACTTATACTGCTCATCTGGTAACATGTCCCGTCAGTATTAAACCATCAGGGGAACACACTCTCCTCACTTATACTGTTCACCTGGTAACATGTCCTTTGCATATTTAACCATCAGGGGAAAACATTCTGCTCACTTCTACTGTTCACCTGGTGACATGTCCCGTGTATATTAAACCATCAGGGGAACACACTCTCCTCACTTATACTGTTCACCTGGTAACATGTCCCGTGTATATGAAACCATCAGGGGAACACACTCTCCTCACTTATACTGTTCAGCTGGTAACATGTCCCGTGTGCATTAAACAATCAGGGGAACACACTATCCTCACTTATACTGTTCACCTGGTAACATGTCCCGTGTGTATTAAACCATAAGGGGAACACACTCTCCTCACTTATAATGTTCACCTGGGAACATGTCCCGTGTATATTAAACCATCAGGGGAACACACTCTCCTCACTTATACTGTTCACCTGGTAACATGTTTCGTGTATATTAAACCATCAGGGGAACAAACTCTCCTCACTTATACTGTTCACCTGGTAACATGTAACGTGTATATTAAACCATCAGGGGAACACACTCTCCTCAATTATACATTTCACTTGATCACATTTCCCGTGTGTATTAAACAAACAGGGGAACTCATTCTTCTCACTTATACTGTTCACCTGGTAACATGTCCCGTGTGTATTAAACAATCAGGGGAACACATTCTCCTCACTTATACTGTTCCCCTGGTGACATGTCCTGTCAGTATTAAACAATCAGGGGAACACACTCTCCTCACTTATACTGTTCACCTGGTAACATGTCCTGTGTGTATTAAACCATCAGGGGAACACAATCTCCTCACTTATACTGTTCACCTGGTAACATGCCCTCTGTATATTAAACCATCAGGGGAACACACTCTGCTCACATATACTGTTTACCTGGTAACATGTCCCGTGTATATTAAACCATCAGGGGAACACACTCTCCTCACTTATACTGTTCACCTAGTCACATGTCACGTGTATATTAAACCATCAGGGGAACACACTCGCCTCACTTATACTGTTCACCTGGTAACATGTCCCGTGTATATTAAACCATCAGGGGAACACACTCTCCTCACTTATACTGTTCACCTGGTAACATGTCCTGTCAGTATTAAACAATCAGGGGAACACAATCTCCTCACTTATACTGTTAACTGGGTAACATGTCCTGTGTGTATTAAACAATCAGGGGAACACATTCTCCTCACTTATACTGTTCCCCTGGTGACATGTCCTGTCAGTATTAAACAATCAGGGGAACACAATCTCCTCACTTATACTGTTAACTGGGTAACATGTCCTGTGTGTATTAAAACATCAGGGGAACACACTCTCCTCATTTATACTGTTCACCTGGTAACATGTCCTGTGTGTATTAAACCATCAGGGGAACACAATCTCCTCACTTATACTGTTCACCTGGTAACATGCCCTCTGTATATTAAACCATCAGGGGAACACACTCTCCTCACATATACTGTTTACCTGGTAACATGTCCCGTGTATATTAAACCATCAGCGGAACACACTCGCCTCACTGAGACTGTTCACCTGGTAACATGTCCCATGACTATTGAACAATCAGGGGAACACACTCTCCTCACTTATACTGTTCACCTGGTAACATGTCCCGTGTATATTAAACCATCAGGGGAACACATTCTCCTCACTTATACTGTTCACCTGGTAACATGTCCCGTGTGTATTAAACAATCAGGGGAACGCACTCTCCTCACTTACACTGTTCACTTGGTAACATGTCCCGTGTGTATTAAACAATCAGGGGAACACATTCTCCTCACTTATACTGTTCCCCTGGTGACATGTCCTGTCAGTATTAAACAATCAGGGGAACACAATCTCCTCACTTATACTGTTAACTGGGTAACATGTCCTGTGTGTATTAAAACATCAGGGGAACACACTCTCCTCATTTATACTGTTCACCTGGTAACATGTCCTGTGTGTATTAAACCATCAGGGGAACACAATCTCCTCACTTATACTGTTCACCTGGTAACATGCCCTCTGTATATTAAACCATCAGGGGAACACACTCTCCTCACATATACTGTTTACCTGGTAACATGTCCCGTGTATATTAAACCATCAGCGGAACACACTCGCCTCACTGAGACTGTTCACCTGGTAACATGTCCCATGACTATTGAACAATCAGGGGAACACACTCTCCTCACTTATACTGTTCACCTGGTAACATGTCCCGTGTATATTAAACCATCAGGGGAACACATTCTCCTCACTTATACTGTTCACCTGGTAACATGTCCCGTGTGTATTAAACAATCAGGGGAACGCACTCTCCTCACTTACACTGTTCACTTGGTAACATGTCCCGTGTGTATTAAACAATCAGGGGAACACATTCTCCTCACTTATACTGTTCACTTGGCAACATGTCCAGTGCGTATTAAACAAACAGGGGAACACATTCTCCTCACTTATACTGTTCACCTGGAAACATGTCCCGTGTGTATTAAACAAACAGGGGAACACATTCTCCTCACTTCTACTGTTCACCTGGTAACATGTCCCGTGCGTATTAAACAATCAGGGGAACACACTCTCCTCACTTATACCGTTCACCTGATAACATGTCCCGTGTGTATTACACCATCAGGGGAATATAATCTCCTCACTTATACCGTTCACCTGATAACATGTCCCGTGTGTATTACACCATCAGGGGAACACAATCTCCTCACTTATACTGTTCACCTGGTAACATGCCCTGTGTATATTAAACCATCAGGGGAACACACTCTCCTCACTTATACTGTTTACCTGGTAACATGTCCCTTGTATATTAAACCATCAGGGGAACACACTCTCCTCACTTATACTGTTCACCTAGTCACATGTCCCGTGCATATTAAACAATCTGGGGAACACACTCTCCTCACTTATACTGTTCACCTGGTAACATGTCCCGTGTATATTAAACCATCAGGGGAACACACTCTCCTCACTTATACTGTTCACCTGGTAACATATCCCGTGTATATTAAACCATCAGGGGAACACACTCTCCTCACTTACACTGTTCACCTGGTAAAATGTCTTGTGTGCATTAAACCATCAGGGGAACACACTCTCCTCACTTACACTGTTCACCTGGTAAAATGTCTTGTGTGCATTAAACCAACAGGGGAACACATTCTCCTCACTTATACAGTTCACTTGGTGACATGTCCCGTGCGTATTAAACCATCAGGTGAACACACTCGCCTCACTTATACTGTTCATCTGGTAACATGTCCCGTGTATATTAAACCATCAGGGGAACACAATCTCCACACTTATACTGTTCACCTGGTAACATGCCCTGTGTATATTAAACCATCAGGGGAACACACTCTCCTCACTTATACTGTTTACCTGGAAACATGGCCCGTGTATATTAAACCATCAGGGGAACACATTCTCCTCACTTATACTGTTCACCTGGTAACATTTTCCGTGTGTATTAAATCATCAGGGGAATACAATCTCCTCACTTATACTGTTCACCTGGTAACATGTCCTGTGTATATTAAACCATCAGGGGAACACACTCTCCTCACTTATACTGTTTACCTGGAAACATGGCCCGTGTATATTAAACCATCAGGGGAACACATTCTCCTCACTTATACTGTTCACCTGGTAACATTTTCCGTGTGTATTAAATCATCAGGGGAATACAATCTCCTCACTTATACTGTTCACCTGGTAACATGTCCTGTGTATATTAAAACATCAGGGGAACACAATCTCCTCACTTATACTGTTCACCTGGTAACATGCCCTGTCTATATTAAACCATCAAGGGAACACACTCTCCTCACTTATACTGCTAACCTGGTAACATGTCCCGTGTATATTAAACCATCAGGGGAACACACTCTCCTCACTTATACTGTTCACCAGGTAACATGTCCCGTGAGTATTAAACAATCAGGGGAACACACTCTCCTCACTTATACTGTTCACCTGGTAACATGTCCCGTGTAAATTAAACCATCAGGGGAACACACTCTCCTCACATATACTGTTCACCTGGTAACATATCCTGTGCATATTAAACCATCAGGGGAACACACTCTCATCACTTACACTGTTCACCTTGTAAAATGTCCTGTGTGCATTAAACCATCAGGGGAACACACTCTCCTCACTTACACTGTTCACCTGGTAAAATGTCTTGTGTGCATTAAACCATCAGGGGAACACACTCTCCTCACTTATACTGTTCACCTGGTAACATGTCCCGTGCGTATTAAACCATCAGGTGAACACACTCGCCTCACTTATACTGTTCATCTGGTAACATGTCCCGTGTATATTAAACCATCAGGGGAACACACTGTCCTCACTTATACTGTTCACTTGGTAACATGTCCCGTGTGTATTAAACAATCAGGGGAACGCACTCTCCTCACTTACACTGTTCACTTGGTAACATGTCCCGTGTGTATTAAACAATCAGGGGAACACATTCTCCTCACTTATACTGTTCACTTGGTAACATGTCCCGTGTGTATTAAACAATCAGGGGAACGCACTCTCCTCACTTACACTGTTCACTTGGTAACATGTCCCGTGTGTATTAAACAATCAGGGGAACACATTCTCCTCACTTATACTGTTCACTTGGCAACATGTCCCGTGTATATGAAACCATCAGGGGAACACACTCTCCTCACTTATACTGTTCAGCTGGTAACATGTCCCGTGTATATTAAACCATCAGGGGAACACACTCTCCTCACTTATACTGTTCACCTGGTAACATGTCCCGTGTATATGAAACCATCAGGGGAACACACTGTCCTCACTTATACTGTTCCCCTGGTAACATGTCCTTTGCATATTTAACCATCAGGGGAAAACATCCTGCTCACTTCTACTGTTCACCTGGTAACATGTCCCGTGTGCATTAAACAATCAGGGGAACACACTGTCCTCACTTTTACTGTTCACCTGGTAACATGTCCCGTGTATATGAAACCATCAGGAAAACACACTCTCCTCACTTATACTGTTCAGCTGGTAACATGTCCCGTGTATATTAAACCATCAGGGGAACACACTCTCCTCACTTATACTGTTCACCTGGTAACATGTCCCGTGTATATGAAACCATCAGGGGAACACACTCTCCTCACTTATACTGTTCAGCTGGTAACATGTCCCGTGTGCATTAAACAATCAGGGGAACACACTATCCTCACTTATACTGTTCACCTGGTAACATGTCCCGTGTGTATTAAACCATAAGGGGAACACACTCTCCTCACATATACTGTTCACCTGGGAACATGTCCCGTGTATATTAAACCATCAGGGGAACACACTCTCCTCACTTATACTGTTCACCTGGTAACATGTCCCGTGTATATGAAACCATCAGGGGAACACACTGTCCTCACTTATACTGTTCCCCTGGTAACATGTCCTTTGCATATTTAACCATCAGGGGAAAACATCCTGCTCACTTCTACTGTTCACCTGGTAACATGTCCCGTGTGCATTAAACAATCAGGGGAACACACTGTCCTCACTTTTACTGTTCACCTGGTAACATGTCCCGTGTATATGAAACCATCAGGGGAACACACTCTCCTCACTTATACTGTTCAGCTGGTAACATGTCCCGTGTATATTAAACCATCAGGGGAACACACTCTCCTCACTTATACTGTTCACCTGGTAACATGTCCCGTGTATATGAAACCATCAGGGGAACACACTCTCCTCACTTACACTGTTCACTTGGTAACATGTCCCGTGTGTATTAAACAATCAGGGGAACACATTCTCCTCACTTATACTGTTCACTTGGCAACATGTCCCGTGTATATGAAACCATCAGGGGAACACACTCTCCTCACTTATACTGTTCAGCTGGTAACATGTCCCGTGTATATTAAACCATCAGGGGAACGCACTCTCCTCACTTACACTGTTCACTTGGTAACATGTCCCGTGTGTATTAAACAATCAGGGGAACACATTCTCCTCACTTATACTGTTCACTTGGCAACATGTCCCGTGTATATGAAACCATCAGGGGAACACACTCTCCTCACTTATACTGTTCAGCTGGTAACATGTCCCGTGTATATTAAACCATCAGGGGAACACACTCTCCTCACTTATACTGTTCACCTGGTAACATGTCCCGTGTATATGAAACCATCAGGGGAACACACTGTCCTCACTTATACTGTTCCCCTGGTAACATGTCCTTTGCATATTTAACCATCAGGGGAAAACATCCTGCTCACTTCTACTGTTCACCTGGTAACATGTCCCGTGTGCATTAAACAATCAGGGGAACACACTGTCCTCACTTTTACTGTTCACCTGGTAACATGTCCCGTGTATATGAAACCATCAGGGGAACACACTCTCCTCACTTATACTGTTCAGCTGGTAACATGTCCCGTGTATATTAAACCATCAGGGGAACACACTCTCCTCACTTATACTGTTCACCTGGTAACATGTCCCGTGTATATGAAACCATCAGGGGAACACACTCTCCTCACTTATACTGTTCAGCTGGTAACATGTCCCGTGTGCATTAAACAATCAGGGGAACACACTATCCTCACTTATACTGTTCACCTGGTAACATGTCCCGTGTGTATTAAACCATAAGGGGAACACACTCTCCTCACATATACTGTTCACCTGGGAACATGTCCCGTGTATATTAAACCATCAGGGGAACACACTCTCCTCACTTATACTGTTCACCTGGTAACATGTTTCGTGTATATTAAACCATCAGGGGAACACACTCTCCTCACTTATACTGTTCACCTGGTAACATGTACCGTGTATATTAAACCATCAGGGGAACACACTCTCCTCAATTATACATTTCACTTGATGACATGTCTCGTGTGTATTGAACAATCAGGGGAACACACTCTACTCACTTATACTGTTCACCTGGTAACATGTCCCGTGTGTATTAAACAATCAGGGGAACACATTCTCCTCACTTATACTGTTCCCCTGGTGACATGTCCTGTCAGTATTAAACAATCAGGGAAACACAATCTCCTCACTTATACTGTTAACTGGGTAACATGTCCTGTGTGTATTAAAACATCAGGGGAACACACTCTCCTCATTTATACTGTTCACCTGGTAACATGTCCTGTGTGTATTAAACCATCAGGGGAACACAATTTCCTCACTTATACTGTTCACCTGGTAACATGCCCTCTGTATATTAAACCATCAGGGGAACACACTCTCCTCACATATACTGTTTACCTGGTAACATGTCCCGTGTATATTAAACCATCAGGGGAACACACTCGCCTCACTGAGACTGTTCACCTGGTAACATGTCCCATGACTATTGAACAATCAGGGGAACACACTCTCCTCACTTATACTGTTCACCTGGTAACATGTCCCGTGTATATTAAACCATCAGGGGAACACATTCTCCTCACTTATACTGTTCACCTGGTAACATGTCCCGTGTGTATTAAACAATCAGGGGAACGCACTCTCCTCACTTACACTGTTCACTTGGTAACATGTCCCGTGTGTATTAAACAATCAGGGGAACACATTCTCCTCACTTATACTGTTCACTTGGCAACATGTCCAGTGCGTATTAAACAAACAGGGGAACACATTCTCCTCACTTATACTGTTCACCTGGAAACATGTCCCGTGTGTATTAAACAAACAGGGGAACACATTCTCCTCACTTATACTGTTCACTTGGTAACATGTCCTGTGCGTATTAAACAAACAGGGGAACACATTCTCCTCACTTATACTGTTCACCTGGTAACATGTCCCGTGCGTATTAAAACATCAGGGGAACACACTCTCCTCACTTATACTGTTCACTTGGTAACATGTTCCATGTGTATTACTCCTTCAGGGGAACACAATCTCCTCACTTATACTGTTCACCTGGTAACATGCCCTGTGCATATTAAACCATCAGGGGAACACACTCTCCTCACTTACACTGTTTACCAGGTAACATGTCCCTTGTATATTAAACCATCAGGGGAACACACTCTCCTCACTTATACTGTTCACCTAGTCACATGTCCCGTTCATATTAAACAATCTGGGGAACACACTCTCCTCACTTATACTGTTCACCTGGTAACATGTCCCGTGTATATTAAACCATCAGGGGAACACACTCTCCTCACTTATACTGTTCACCTGGTAACATATCCCGTGTATATTAAACCATCAGGGGAACACACTCTCCTCACTTACACTGTTCACCTGGTAAAATGTCTGGTGTGCATTAAACCATCAGGGGAACACACTCTCCTCACTTATACAGTTCACTTGGTGACATGTCCCGTGCGTATTAAACCATCAGGTGAACACACTCGCCTCACTTATACTGTTCATCTGGTAACATGTCCCGTGTACATTAAACCATCAGGGGAACACACTCTCCTCACTTATACTGTTCACCTGGTAACATGTCCCGTGTATATTAAACCATCAGGGGAACACATTCTCCTCACTTATACTGTTCACCTGGTAACATGTCCCGTGTTTATTAAACCATCAGGGGAACACATTCTCCTCACTTATACTGTTCACCTGGTAACATGTCCCGTGTTTATTAAACCATCAGGGGAACATATTCTCCTCACTTATACTGTTCACCTGGTAACATGTCCCTGTATATTAAACCATCAGGGGAACACATTCTCCTCACTTATACTGTTCACCTGGTAACATGTCCTGTGTATATTAAACCATCAGGGGAACACACTCGCCTCACTTATACTGTTCACCTGGTAACATGTCCTGTGTGTATTAAAACATCAGGGGAACACACTCTCCTCACTTATACTGTTCACCTGGTAACATGTCCCGTGAATATTAAACCATCAGGGGAACACACTCGCCTCACTTATACTGTTCACCTGGTAACATGTCCCGTGTATATTAAACCATCAGGGGAACACAATCTCCTCACTTATACTGTTCACCTGGTAACATGTCCTGTGTGTATTAAACCATCAGGGGAACACAATCTCCTCTCTTATACTGTTCACCTGGAAACATGCCCTGTGTATATTAAACCATCAGGGGAACACACTCGCCTCACTTATACTGTTCACCTGGTAACATGTACCGTGTATATTAAACCATCAGGGCAACACACTCTCCTCAATTATACATTTCACTTGGTGACATCTCCCGTGTGTATTGAACAATCAGGGGAACACACTCTCCTCACTTATACTGTTCACCGGGTAACATGTCCTGTGTGTATTAAAACATCAGGGGAACACACTCTCCTCACTTATACTGTTCACCTGGTAACATGTCCTGTGTGTATTAAACCATCAGGGGAACACAATCTCCTCACTTATACTGTTCACCTGGTAACATGCCCTGTGTATATTAAACCATCAGGGGAACACACTCGCCTCACTTATACTGTTCACCTGGTAACATGTCCCGTGAATATTAAACCATCAGGGGAAAGCAATCTCCTCACTTATGCTGTTCACCTGGTAACATGCCCTGTGTATATTAAACCATCAGGGGAACACACTCTCCTCACATATACTGTTTACCTGGTAACATGTCCAGTGTATATTAAACCATCAGGGGAACACACTCGCCTCACTTATACTGTTCACCTGGTAACATGTCCCGTGAATATTAAACCATCAGGGGAACACACTTTCCTCACTTATACTGTTCACCTGGTAACATGTCCCGTGTATATTAAACCATCAGGGGAACACACTCTCCTCACTTATACTGTTCACCTGGTAACATGTCCCGTGTATATTAAACCATCAGGGGAACACACTCTCCTCACTTATACTGTTCACCTGGTAACATGTCCCGTGTATATTAAACAATCAGGGGAACACACTCTTCTCACTTATACTGTTCACCTGGTAACATGTCCCGTGTATATTAAACCATCAGGGGAACACACTCTCCTCACTTATACTGTTCACCTGGTAACATGTCCCGTGCGTATTAAACAATCAGGGGAACACATTCTCCTCACTTATACTGTTCACCTGGTAACATGTCCCGTGCGTATTAAACAATCAGGGGAACACATTCTCCTCACTTATACTGTTCACTTGGTAAAATGTCCCGTGCGTATTAAACCAACAGGGGAACACATTCTCCTCACTTATACTGTTCACCTGGTAACATGTCCCGTGTATATTAAACAATCAGGGGAACGCACTCTCCTCACTTATACTGTTCACTTGGTAACATGTCCCGTGTGTATTAAACAATCAGGGGAACACATTCTCCTCACTTATACTGTTCACTTGGCAACATGTCCATTGCGTATTAAACAAACAGGGGAACACATTCTCCTCACTTATACTGTTCACCTGGAAACATGTACCGTGTGTATTAAACAAACAGGGGAACACATTCTCCTCACATATACTGTTCACATGGTAACATGTCCCGTGTGTATTAAACAATCAGGGGAACACATTCACCTCACTTATACTGTTCACTTGGTAACATGTCCCGTGCGTATTAAACAATCAGGGGAACACACTCTCCTCACTTATACCGTTCACCTGATAACATGTCCCGTGTGTATTACACCATCAGGGGAACACAATCTCCTCACTTATACTGTTCACCTGGTAACATCCCCTGTGTATATTAAACAATCAGGGGAACACACTCTCCTCACTTTTACTGTTTACCTGGTAACATGTCCCTTGTATATTAAACCATCAGGGGAACACACTCTCCTCACTTATACTGTTCACCTAGTCACATGTCCCGTGCATATTAAACAATCTGGGGAACACACTCTCCTCACTTATACTGTTCACCTGGTAACATGTCCCGTGTATATTAAACCATCAGGGGAACACACTCTCCTCACTTATACTGTTCACCTAGTCACATGTCCCGTGCATATTAAACAATCTGGGGAACACACTCTCCTCACTTATACTGTTCACCTGGTAACATATCCCGTGTATATTAAACCATCAGGGGAACACACTCTCCTCACTTACACTGTTCACCTGGTAAAATGTCTTGTGTGCATTAAACCATCAAGGGAACACACTCTCCTCACTTATACAGTTCACTTGGTGACATGTCCCGTGCGTATTAAACCATCAGGGGAACACACTCTCCTCACTTATACTGTTCACCTGGTAACATGTCCCGTGTATATTAAACCATCAGGGGAACACATTCTCCTCACTTATACTGTTCACCTGGTAACATGTCCAGTGTATATTAAACCATCAGGGGAACACATTCTCCTCACTTATACTGTTCACCTGGTAACATGTCCCGTGTATATTAAACCATCAGGGGAACACATTCTCCTCACTTATACTGTTCACCTGGTAACATGTCCCGTGAGTATTAAACAATCAGGGGAACACACTCTCCTCACTTACACTGTTCACCTGGTAACATGTCCCGTGAATATTAAACCATCAGGGGAAAGCAATCTCCTCACTTATACTGTTCACCTGGTAACATGTCCTGTGTGTATTAAACCATCAGGGGAACACACTCTCCTCACTTATACTGTTCACCTGGTAACATGTCCCGTGAATATTAAACCTTCAGGGGAACACTCTCTGCTCACTTATACTGTTCACCTGCTAACATGTCCTGTGTGCATTAAATCATCAGGGGAACACACTCTCCTCACTTAGACTTTTCATCTGGTAACATGTCCAGTGAATATTAAACCATCAGGGGAACACATTCTCCTCACTTATACTGTTCACCTGGTGACATGTCCTGTGTGTATTAAACAATCAGGGGAATTCACTCTCCTCACTTATACTGTTCACCTGGTATCATGTCCTGTGTATATTAAACCATCAAGGGAACACACTCTCCTCACTTATACTGTTCACCTGGTAACATGTCCCGTGCGTGTTAAACCATCAGGGGAGCACAATCTCCTCACTTATACTGTTCTCCTGGCAACATGTCCCGTGAGTATTAAACAATCAGGGGAACACACTCTCCTCACTTATTCTGTTCACTTGGTAACATGTCCCGTGTATATTAAACACACTCTCCTCACTTATACTGTTCAGCTGGTAACATGTCCCGTGTGCATTAAACAATCAGGGGAACACACTCTCCTCACTTATACTGTTCACCTGATAACATGTCCCGTGTGTATTAAACCATAAGGGGAACACACTCTCCTCACTTATACTGTTCACCTGGTAATATGCCCTGTGTATATTAAACCATCAGGGGAACACACTCTCCTCACTTATACTGTTCACCTGGGAACATGTCCCGTGTATATTAAACCATCAGGGGAACACACTCTCCTCACTTATACTGTTCACCTGGTAACATGTTCCGTGTATATTAAACCATCAGGGGAACACACACTCCTCACTTATACTGTTCACCTGGTAACATGTACCGTGTATATTAAACAATCAGGGGAACACACTCTCCTCACTGATACTGTTCACCTGGTAACATGTCCCGTGCGTATTAAACAATCAGGGGAACAGATTCTCCTCACTTATACTGTTCACTTGGTAACATGTCCCGTGCGTATTAAACCAACAGGGGAACACATTCTCCTCACTTATACTGTTCACATGGTAACATGTCCCGTGTGTATTAAACAAACAGGGGAACAGACTCTCCTCACTTATACTGTTCAACTGGTAACATGCCCTGTGTATATTAAACCATCAGGGGAACACACTCTCCTCACATATACTGTTTACCTGGTAACATGTCCCGTGTATATTAAACCATCAGGGGAACACACTCTCCTCACTTATACAGTTCACCTAGTCACATGTCACGTGTATATTAAACCATCAGGGGAACACACTCGCCTCACTTATACTGTTCATCAGGTAATATGTCCCGTGTATATTAAACCATCAGGGGAACACACTCTGCTCACTTATACTGTTCACCTGGTAACATGTCCTGTGTGCATTAAACCATCAGGGGAACACACTCTCCTCACTTATACTGTTCATCTGGTAACATGTCCCGTCAGTATTAAACCATCAGGGGAACACACTCTCCTCACTTATACTGTTCACCTGGTAACATGTCCTTTGCATATTTAACCATCAGGGGAAAACAATCTGCTCACTTCCACTGTTCACCTGGTGACATGTCCCGTGTGTATTAAACCATCAGGGGAACACACTCTCCTCACTTATACTGTTCACCTGGTAACATGTCCCTTGTATATTAAACCATCAGGGGAACACACTCTCCTCACTTATACTATTCATCTGGTAACATGTTCCGTGTATATTAAACCATCAGGGAAACACACTCTCCTCACTTATACTGTTCACCTGGTAACATGTACCGTGTATATTAAGCCATCAGGGCAACACACTCTCCTCAATTATACATTTCACTTGGTGACATCTCCCGTGTGTATTGAACAATCAGGGGAACACACTCTCCTCACTTATACTGTTCAACTGGTAACATGTCCCGTGTGTATTAAACCATCAGGGGAACACACTCTCCTCACTTATACTGTTCACCTGGTAACATGTCCCGTGGATATTAAACCATCAGGGGAACACACTCTCCTCACTTATACTGTTCACCTGGTAACATGTCCCGTGTATATTAAACAATCAGGGGAACACACTCTCCTCACTTATACTGTTCACCTGGTAACATGTCCCGTGCGTATTAAACAATCAGGGGAACACATTCTCCTCACTTCTACTGTTCACCTGGTAACATGTCCCGTGTGTATTAAACAAACAGGGGAACTCATTCTCCTCACTTATACTGTTCACCTGGTAACATGTCCCGTGTGTATTAAACAATCAGGGGAACACATTCTCCTCACTTATACAGTTCACCTGGTAACATGTCCCGTCCGTATTAAACAATCAGGGGAACACACTCTGCTCACTAATACTGTTCACCTGGTAACATGTCCTGTGTATATTAAACCTTCAATGGAACACACTCTCCTCACTTATACTGTTCACCGGGTAACATGTCCTGTGTATATTAAAACATCAGGGGAACACACTCTCCTCACTTATACTGTTCACCTGGTAACATGTCCCGTGTATATTAAACAATCAGGGGAACACATTCTCCTCACTTATACAGTTCACCTGGTAACATGTCCCGTCCGTATTAAACAATCAGGGGAACACACTCTGCTCACTAATACTGTTCACCTGGTAACATGTCCTGTGTATATTAAACCTTCAATGGAACACACTCTCCTCACTTATACTGTTCACCGGGTAACATGTCCTGTGTATATTAAAACATCAGGGGAACACACTCTCCTCACTTATACTGTTCACCTGGTAACATGTCCCGTGTGTATTAAACCATCAGGGGAACACAATCTCCTCACTTATACTGTTTACCTGGTAACATGTCCCGTGTATATTGAACCATCAGGGGAACACACTCTCCTCACTTACACTGTTCACCTAGTCACATGTCCCGTGTATATTAAACCATCAGGGGAACACACTCTCCTCACTTATACTGTTCACCTAGTCACATGTCCCGTGCATATTAAACAATCTGGGGAACACACTCTCCTCACTTATACTGTTCACCTGGTAACATATCCCGTGTATATTAAACCATCAGGGGAACACACTCTCCTCACTTACACTGTTCACCTGGTGAAATGTCTTGTGTGCATTAAACCATCAAGGGAACACACTCTCCTCACTTATACAGTTCACTTGGTGACATGTCCCGTGCGTATTAAACCATCAGGTGAACACACTCGCCTCACTTATACTGTTCATCTGGTAACATGTCCCGTGTATATTAAACCATCAGGGGAACACACTCTCCTCACTTATACTGTTCACCTGGTAACATGTCCCGTGTATATTAAACCATCAGGGGAACACATTCTCCTCACTTATACTGTTCACCTGGTAACATGTCCAGTGTATATTAAACCATCAGGGGAACACATTCTCCTCACTTATACTGTTCACCTGGTAACATGTCCCGTGTATATTAAACCATCAGGGGAACACATTCTCCTCACTTATACTGTTCACCTGGTAACATGTCCCGTGAGTATTAAACAATCAGGGGAACACACTCTCCTCACTTACACTGTTCACCTGGTAACATGTCCCGTGAATATTAAACCATCAGGGGAAAGCAATCTCCTCACTTATACTGTTCACCTGGTAACATGTCCTGTGTGTATTAAACCATCAGGGGAACACACTCTCCTCACTTATACTGTTCACCTGGTAACATGTCCCGTGAATATTAAACCTTCAGGGGAACACTCTCTGCTCACTTATACTGTTCACCTGCTAACATGTCCTGTGTGCATTAAATCATCAGGGGAACACACTCTCCTCACTTAGACTTTTCATCTGGTAACATGTCCAGTGAATATTAAACCATCAGGGGAACACATTCTCCTCACTTATACTGTTCACCTGGTGACATGTCCTGTGTGTATTAAACAATCAGGGGAATTCACTCTCCTCACTTATACTGTTCACCTGGTATCATGTCCTGTGTATATTAAACCATCAAGGGAACACACTCTCCTCACTTATACTGTTCACCTGGTAACATGTCCCGTGCGTGTTAAACCATCAGGGGAGCACAATCTCCTCACTTATACTGTTCTCCTGGCAACATGTCCCGTGAGTATTAAACAATCAGGGGAACACACTCTCCTCACTTATTCTGTTCACTTGGTAACATGTCCCGTGTATATTAAACACACTCTCCTCACTTATACTGTTCAGCTGGTAACATGTCCCGTGTGCATTAAACAATCAGGGGAACACACTCTCCTCACTTATACTGTTCACCTGATAACATGTCCCGTGTGTATTAAACCATAAGGGGAACACACTCTCCTCACTTATACTGTTCACCTGGTAATATGCCCTGTGTATATTAAACCATCAGGGGAACACACTCTCCTCACTTATACTGTTCACCTGGGAACATGTCCCGTGTATATTAAACCATCAGGGGAACACACTCTCCTCACTTATACTGTTCACCTGGTAACATGTTCCGTGTATATTAAACCATCAGGGGAACACACTCTCCTCACTTATACTGTTCACCTGGTAACATGTACCGTGTATATTAAACAATCAGGGGAACACACTCTCCTCACTGATACTGTTCACCTGGTAACATGTCCCGTGCGTATTAAACAATCAGGGGAACAGATTCTCCTCACTTATACTGTTCACTTGGTAACATGTCCCGTGCGTATTAAACCAACAGGGGAACACATTCTCCTCACTTATACTGTTCACATGGTAACATGTCCCGTGTGTATTAAACAAACAGGGGAACAGACTCTCCTCACTTATACTGTTCAACTGGTAACATGCCCTGTGTATATTAAACCATCAGGGGAACACACTCTCCTCACATATACTGTTTACCTGGTAACATGTCCCGTGTATATTAAACCATCAGGGGAACACACTCTCCTCACTTATACTGTTCACCTAGTCACATGTCACGTGTATATTAAACCATCAGGGGAACACACTCGCCTCACTTATACTGTTCATCAGGTAATATGTCCCGTGTATATTAAACCATCAGGGGAACACACTCTGCTCACTTATACTGTTCACCTGGTAACATGTCCTGTGTGCATTAAACCATCAGGGGAACACACTCTCCTCACTTATACTGTTCATCTGGTAACATGTCCCGTCAGTATTAAACCATCAGGGGAACACACTCTCCTCACTTATACTGTTCACCTGGTAACATGTCCTTTGCATATTTAACCATCAGGGGAAAACAATCTGCTCACTTCCACTGTTCACCTGGTGACATGTCCCGTGTGTATTAAACCATCAGGGGAACACACTCTCCTCACTTATACTGTTCACCTGGTAACATGTCCCTTGTATATTAAACCATCAGGGGAACACACTCTCCTCACTTATACTATTCATCTGGTAACATGTTCCGTGTATATTAAACCATCAGGGGAACACACTCTCCTCACTTATACTGTTCACCTGGTAACATGTACCGTGTATATTAAACCATCAGGGCAACACACTCTCCTCAATTATACATTTCACTTGGTGACATCTCCCGTGTGTATTGAACAATCAGGGGAACACACTCTCCTCACTTATACTGTTCAACTGGTAACATGTCCCGTGTGTATTAAACCATCAGGGGAACACACTCTCCTCACTTATACTGTTCACCTGGTAACATGTCCCGTGGATATTAAACCATCAGGGGAACACACTCTCCTCACTTATACTGTTCACCTGGTAACATGTCCCGTGTATATTAAACAATCAGGGGAACACACTCTCCTCACTTATACTGTTCACCTGGTAACATGTCCCGTGCGTATTAAACAATCAGGGGAACACATTCTCCTCACTTCTACTGTTCACCTGGTAACATGTCCCGTGTGTATTAAACAAACAGGGGAACTCATTCTCCTCACTTATACTGTTCACCTGGTAACATGTCCCGTGTGTATTAAACAATCAGGGGAACACATTCTCCTCACTTATACAGTTCACCTGGTAACAAGTCCCGTCCGTATTAAACAATCAGGGGAACACACTCTGCTCACTAATACTGTTCACCTGGTAACATGTCCTGTGTATATTAAACCTTCAATGGAACACACTCTCCTCACTTATACTGTTCACCGGGTAACATGTCCTGTGTATATTAAAACATCAGGGGAACACACTCTCCTCACTTATACTGTTCACCTGGTAACATGTCCCGTGTGTATTAAACCATCAGGGGAACACAATCTCCTCACTTATACTGTTTACCTGGTAACATGTCCCGTGTATATTGAACCATCAGGGGAACACACTCTCCTCACTTACACTGTTCACCTAGTCACATGTCCCGTGTATATTAAACCATCAGTGGAACACACTCTCCTCACTTATACTGTTCATCTGGTAACATGCCCTGTTTATATTAAACCATCAGGGGAACACACTCTCCTCACATATACTGTTTACCTGGTAACATGTCCCGTGTATATTAAACCATCAGGGGAACACACTCTCCTCACTTACACTGTTCACCTAGTCACATGTCCCGTGTATATTAAACCATCAGTGGAACACACTCTCCTCACTTATACTGTTCATCTGGTAACATGTCCCGTGTGCATTAAACCATCAGGGGAACACACTCTCCTCACTTATACTGTTCATCTGGTAACATGTCCCGTCAGTATTAAACCATCAGGGGAACACACTCTCCTCACTTATACTGTTCACCTGGTAACATGTCCTGTGTGTATTAAACCATCAGGGGAACAAACTCTCCTCACTTATACTGTTCATCTGGTAACATGTCCCGTCAGTATTAAACCATCAGGGGAACAGACTCTCCTCACATATACTGTTCACCTGGTGACATGTCCCGTGCGTATTAAACCATCAGGGGAACACAATCTCCTCACTTATACTGTTCACCTGGTAACATGCCCTGTGTATATTAAACCATCAGGGGAACACACTCTCCTCACATATACTGTTTACCTGGTAACATGTCCCGTGTATATTAAACCATCAGGGGAACACACTCTCCTCACTTACACTGTTCACCTGGTAAAATGTCCTGTGTGCATTAAACCATCAGGGGAACACACTCTCCTCACTTATACAGTTCACTTGGTAACATGTCCCGTGTATATTAAACCATCAGGGGAACACACTCTCCTCACTTATACTGTTCACCTGGTAACATTTCCTGTGTATATTAAACCATCAGGGGAACACACTCGCCTCACTTATACTGTTCATCTGGTAACATGTCCCGTGTATATTAAACCATCAGGGGAACACACTCTCCTCACTTATACTGTTCACCTGGTAACATGTCCCGTGTATATTAAACCATCAGGGGAACACACTCTCCTCACTTATACTGTTCATCTGGAAACACGTCCAGTCAGTATAAAACCATCAGGGGAACACACTCTCCTCACTTATACTGTTCACCTGGTAACATGTCCTTTGCATATTTAACCATCAGGGGAAAACAATCTGCTCACTTCTACTGTTCACCTGGTGACATGTCCCGTGTGTATTAAACCATCAGGGGAACACACTCTCCTCACTTATACTGCTCACCCGGTGACATGTCCCGTGTGTATTAAACAATCAGGGGAACACACTCTCCTCACTTATACTGCTCACCCGGTGACATGTCCCGTGTGTATTAAACCATCAGGGGAACACACTCTCCTCACTTATACTGCTCACCTGGTGACATGTCCCGTGTGTATTAAACAATCAGGGGAACACACTCTCCTCACTTATACTGCTCACCCGGTGACATGTCCCGTGTGTATTAAACAATCAGGGGAAAAGACTCGCCTCACTTATACTGTTCACCTGGTAACATGTCCCGTGCTTGTTAAACCATCAGGGGAACACACTCTCCTAACTTAAACTGTTCAGCTGGTAACATGTCCCGTGAGTATTAAACCATCAGGGGAACACACTCTCCTCACTTATGCTGTTCACCTGGTAACATGTCCCGTGAGTATTAAACCATGAGGGGAAAGCACTCCCCTCACTTATACTGTTCTCCTGGTAACATGTCCCGTGTATATGAAACCATCAGGGGAACACACTCATCTCAATTATACTGTTCACCTGGTAACATGTCCCGTGAATATTAAACCATCAGGGGAACACACTCATCTCAATTATACTGTTCACCTGGTAACATGTCCCGTGAATATTAAACCATGAGGGGAAAGCACTCCCCTCACTTATACTGTTCTCCTGGTAACATGTCCCGTGTATATTAAACCATCAGGGGAACACACTCATCTCAATTATACTGTTCACCTGGTAACATGTCCCGTGAATATTAAACCATGAGGGGAAAGCACTCCCCTCACTGATACTGTTCTCCTGGTAACATGTCCCGTGTATATGAAACCATCAGGGGAACACACTCTCCTCACTTATACTGTTCACCTGGTAACATTTCCCGAGTACATTAAACAATCAGGGGAACACACTCTCCTCACTTATACTGTTCACCTGATAACATGTCCCGTGTGTATTAAACCATCAGGGGAACACACTCTCCTCACTTATACTGTTCACCTGGTAATATGCCCTGTGTATATTAAACCATCAGGGGAACACACTCTACTCACTTATACAGTTCACCTGGGAACATGTCCCGTGTATATTAAACCATCAGGGGAAAACACTCTCCTCACTTACACTGTTCACCTGGTAAAATGTCCTGTGTGCATTAAACCATCAGGGGAACACACTCTCCTCACTTATACAGTTCACTTGGTAACATGTCCCGTGTATATTAAACCATCAGTGGAACACACTCTCCTCACTTTCACTGTTCACCTGGAAACATTTCCTGTGTATATTAAACCATCAGGGGAACACACTCGCCTCACTTATACTGTTCATCTGGTAACATGTCCCGTGTATATTAAACCATCAGGGGAACACACTCTCCTCACTTATACTGTTCACCGGGTAACATGTCCTGTGTATATTAAAACATCAGGGGAACACACTCTCCTCACTTACACTGTTCACCTGGTAACATGTCCCGTGTGTATTAAACCATCAGGGGAACACAATCTCCTCACTTATACTGTACACCTGGTAACATGCCCTGTTTATATTAAACCATCAGGGGAACACACTCTCCTCACATATACTGTTTACCTGGTAACATGTCCCGTGTATATTAAACCATCAGGGGAACACACTCTCCTCACTTACACTGTTCACCTAGTCACATGTCCCGTGTATATTAAACCATCAGTGGAACACACTCTCCTCACTTATACTGTTCATCTGGTAACATGTCCCGTGTATATTAAACCAAAAGGGGAACACACTCTCCTCACTTATACTGTTCATCTGGTAACATGTCCCGTCAGTATTAAACCATCAGGGGAACACACTCTCCTCACTTATACTGTTCACCTGGTAACATGTCCTGTGTGTATTAAACCATCAGGGGAACACACTCTCCTCACTTATACTGTTCATCTGGTATCATGTCCCGTCAGTATTAAACCATCAGGGGAACACACTCTCCTCACATATACTGTTCACCTGGTGACATGTCCCGTGCGTATTAAACCATCAGGGGAACACAATCTCCTCAGTTATACTGTTCACCTTGTAACATGCCCTGTGTATATTAAACCATCAGGGGAACACACTCTCCTCACATATACTGTTTACCTGGTAACATGTCCCGTGTATATTAAACCATCAGGGGAACACACTCTCCTCACTTACACTGTTCACCTGGTAAAATGTCCTGTGTGCATTAAACCAACAGGGGAACACACTCTCCTCACTTATACAGTTCACTTGGTAACATGTCCCGTGTATATTAAACCATCAGGGGAACACACTCTCCTCACTTATACTGTTCACCTGGTAACATTTCCTGTGTATATTAAACCATCAGGGGAACACACTCGCCTCACTTATACTGTTCATCTGGTAACATGTCCCGTGTATATTAAACCATCAGGGGAACACACTCTCCTCACTTATACTGTTCACCTGGTAACATGTCCCGTGTATATTAAACCATCAGGGGAACACACTCTCCTCACTTATACTGTTCACCTGGTAACATTTCCTGTGTACATTAAACCATCAGGGGAACACACTCTCCTCACTTATACTGTTCATCTGGAAACATGTCCAGTCAGTATTAAACCATCAGGAGAACACACTCTCCTCACTTATACTGTTCACCTGGTAACATTTCCTGTGTATATTAAACCATCAGGGGAACACACTCGCCTCACTTATACTGTTCATCTGGTAACATGTCCCGTGTATATTAAACCATCAGGGGAACACACTCTCCTCACTTCTACTGTTCACCTGGTAACATGTCCCGTGTGTATTAAACCATCAGGGGAACACACTCTCCTCACTTATACTGTTCACCTGGTAACATGTCCCGTGTGTATTAAACCATCAGGGGAACACACTCTCCTCACTTATACTGTTCACCTGGTAACATGTCCCGTGTGTATTAAACCATCAGGGGAACACACTCTCCTCACTTATACTGTTCACCTGCTATCATGTCCCGTGTGTATTAAACAATCAGGGGAACACACTCTCCTCACTTATACTGTTCACCTGGTAACATGTCCCGTCAGTATTAAACAAGCAGGGGAACACACTATCCTCACTTATCCTGTTCACCTGGTAACATTTCCCGTCAGTATTAAACAAGCAGGGGACCACACTCTCCTCACTTATACTGTTCACCTGGTTACATGTCCCGTCAGTATTATACAATCAGGGGAACACACTCTCCTCACTTACACTGTTCACCTGGTAACAAGTCCCGTGCTTATTAAACCTTCAGGGGAACACATTCTCCTCATTTACACTGTTCGCCTGGTGACATGTCCTGTGTGCATTAAACAATCAGGGGAACACCCTTTCCTCACTTGTACTGTTCGCCTGGTAACATGTCCTGTGTATATTAAAGCATCTGGGGCACACACTCTCCTCACTTATACTGTTCACCAGGTAACATGTCCCATGTGTATTAAACAATCAGGGGAACACACTCTCCTCACTTATACTGTTCACCTGATAACATGTCCCGTCAGTATTAAACAATCCGGGGAACACTCTCTCCTCACTAATACTGTTCACATGGTGACATGTCCCGTCAGTATTAAACAATCAGGGGAACACACTCTCCTCACTTATACTGTTTACCTGGCAACATGTCCCGTCAGTATTAAACCATCAGGGGAACAAACTCTCCTCACTTATACTGTTCACCTGGTGACATGTCCCGTGTATATTAAACAATCAGGGGAACACAGTCTCCTCACTTATACTGTTCACCTGGTAACATGTCCCGTGTATATTAAACAATCAGGGGAACACACTCTCCTCACTTATACTGTTCACCTGGTAACATGTCCCATGAAAATTAAACCATCAGGGGAACACACTCTCATCACTTATACTGTTCACATGGTAACATGTCCCGTGTATAATAAACAATCAGGGGAACACACTCTCCTCACTTATACTGATCACCTGGTAACATTTTCCGTGTATAATAAACAATCAGGGGAACACACTCTCCTCACTTATTCTGTTCACCTGGGAACATGTCCCGTGAGCGTTAAACAATCAGGGGAACAGACTCTCCTCACTTATACTCTTCACCTGGTAACATGTCCCGTGTATATTAAACAATCAGGCAAACACACTCTCCTCACTTATACTCTTCACCTGGTAACATGTCCCGTGTATATTAAACAATCAGGCAAACACACTCTCCTCACTTATTCTGTTCACCTGGTAACATGTCCCGTGAGCATTAAACAATCAGGGGAACACACTCTCCTCACTTAAACTGTTCACCTGGTGACATGTCCTGTGTATATTAAACAATCAGGGGAACACACTCTCCTCACTTATACTGTTCACCTGGTAACATGTCCCGTGTATATTCAATCATCAGGGGAACACACTCTCCTCACTTATACTGTTCACCTGGTAACATGTCCCGTGTATATTCAATCATCAGGGGAACACACTCTCCTCACTTATACTGTTCACCTGGTAACATGTCCCGTGTGTATTAAACCATCAGGGGAACACACTCTCCTCACTTATACTGTTCACCTGGTAACATGTCCCGTGTATATTCAATCATCAGGGGAACACACTCTCCTCACTTATACTGTTCGCCTGGTAACATGTCCCGTGTGTATTAAACAATCAGGGGAACACACTCTCCTCACTTATACTGTTCACCTGGTAACATGGCCCGTGTATATTCAATCATCAGGGGAACACACTCTCCTCACTGGTACTGTTAACCTGGTAACATGTCCCGTGTGTATTAAACAATCAGGGGAACACACTCTCCTCACTTATCCTGTTCACCTGGTAACATGTCCTGTGTATATTTAACAATCAGGGGAACACACTCTCCTCACTTATACTGTTCACCTGGTAACATGTCCTGTGTATATTTAACAATCAGGGGAACACACTCTCCTCACTTATACTGTTCACCTGGTAACATGTCCTGTGTATATTTAACAATCAGGGGAACACACTCTCCTCACTTATACTGTTCACCTGGTAACATGTCCTGTGTATATTAAACCATCAGGGGAACACACTCTCCTCACTTTTACTGTTCAAATGGTGATATGCCCTGTGTGTATTTAACCATCAGGGGATCATACTCTTCTCACTTATAATGTTTACCTGGTAACATGTCCCGTGTGTATTAAACAATCAGGGGAACACACTCTCCTCACTTATACTGTTCATCTGGTAACATGTCCCGTGTATATTAAACCATCAGGGGAAAACACTCTCCTCACTTTTCCAGTTCACCTGGTAACATGTCCTGTGTATATTAAACCATCAGGGGAACACACTCTCCTCACTTAAACTGTTCATCTGGTAACATGTCCCGTGTGTATTAAACAATCAGGGGAACACACTCTCCTCACTTATACTGTTCATCTGGTAACATGTCCTGTGTATATTAAACCATCAGGGGAACACACTCTCCTCAAATATTCTGTTCACCTGGTAACATGTCCCGTGAGCATTAAACAATCAGGGGAACACACTCTCCTCACTTATACTGTTCACCTGGTGTCATGTCCCATGTATATTAAACCATCAGGGGAACACACTCTCCTCACTTATACTGTTCACCTGGTAACATGTCCTGTGTGTATTAAACCATCAGGGGAACACACTCTCCTCACTTATACTGTTCATCTGGTAACATATCACGTCAGTATTAAACCATCAGGGGAACACACTCTCCTCACTTATACTGTTCACCTGGTGACATGTCCCGTGTGTATTAAACAATCAGGGGAACACACTCTCCTCACTTACACTGTTCACCTGGTGACATGTCCCATGTATATTAAACAATCAGGGGAACACACTCTCCTCACTTATCCTGTTCACCTTGTAACATGTCCTGTGTATATTAAACAATCAGGGGAACACACTCTCCTCACTTATACTGTTCACCTGGTAACATGTCCCGTGTGTATTAAACCATCAGGGGAACACAATCTCCTCACTTATACTGTTCACCTGGAAACATGTCCCGTGTATATTAAACCATCAGGGGAACACAATCTCCTCACTTATACTGTTCACCTGGTAACATGTCCCGTGCGTATTAAACCATCAGGGGAACACATTTTCCTCACTTATACTATTCAGCTGTTGACATGTCCCATGTATATTAAACCATCAGGGGAACACACTCTGCTCTCTTTAACTGTTCACCTGGTAACATGTCCCATGTATATTAAACCATCAGGGGAACACACTCTACTCACTTATACTGTTCACTTGTTAACATGTCCCGTGTATATTAAACAATCAGGGGAACACACTCTCCTCACTTATACTGTTCACCTGTTAACAAGTCCTGTTTATATTAAACCATCAGGGGAACACACTCTCCTCACTTATACTGTTCGCCTGGTAACATGTCCTGTGTATATTAAAGCATCTGGGGCACAAACTCTCCTCACTTATACTGTTCACCAGGCAACATGTCCCGTGTATATTAAACCATCAGTGGAACACACTCTCCTCACTTATACTGTTCACCTGGTTACATGTCCCGTCAGTATTATACAATCAGGGGAACACACTCTCCTCACTTACACTGTTCACCTGGTAACATGTCCCGTGCTTATTAAACCTTCAGGGGAACACATTCTCCTCATTTACACTGTTCGCCTGGTGACATGTCCTGTGTGCATTAAACAATCAGGGGAACACACTTTCCTCACTTATACTGTTCGCCTGGTAACATGTCCTGTGTATATTAAAGCATCTGGGGCACACACTCTCCTCACTTATACTGTTCACCAGGTAACATGTCCCATGTGTATTAAACAATCAGGGGAACACACTCTCCTCACTTATACTGTTCACCTGGTAACATGTACCGTCAGTACTAAACCATCAGGGGAACAAACTCTCCTCACTTATACTGTTCACCTGGTGACATGTCCCGTGTATATTAAACAATCAGGGGAACACACTCTCCTCACTTATACTGTTCACCTGGAAACATGTCCCGTGTATATTAAACAATCAGGGGAACACAGTCTCCTCACTTATACTGTTCACCCGGTAACATGTCCCGTGTATATTACACCATCAGGGGAACACACTCTCCTCACTTATACTGTTCACCTGGTAACATGTCCCGTATATATTAAATAATATGGGAACACACTCTCCTCACTTATACTGTTCACCTGGTGACATGTCCCGTATATATTAAACAATCAGGGGAACACACTCTCCTCACTTGGTCTGTTCACCTGGTGACATGTCCCATGTATATTAAACCATCAGGGGAACACACTCTCATCACTTATACTGTTCACCTGGTAACATGTCCCGTGTATATTAAACAATCAGGGGAACACAATCTCCTCACTTATACTGTTCACCTGGTAACATTTTCCGTATATATTAAACAATCAGGGGAACACACTCTCCTCACTTGGTCTGTTCACCTGGTGACATGTCCCATGTATATTACACCATCAGGGGAACACACTCTCATCACTTATACTGTTCACATGGTGACATGTCCCGTGTATATTAAACAATCAGGGGAACACAGTCTCCTCACTTATACTGTTCACCCGGTAACATGTCCCGTGCATATTACACCATCAGGGGAACACACTCTCCTCACTTATACTGTTCACCTGGTAACATGTCCCGTATATATTAAATAATATGGGGAACACACTCTCCTCACTTATACTGTTCACCTGGTGACATGTCCCGTATATATTAAACAATCAGGGGAACACAGTCTCCTCACTTGGTCTGTTCACCTGGTGACATGTCCCATGTATAATAAACAATCAGGGGAACACACTCTCCTCACTTATTCTGTTCACCTGGTAACATGTCCCGTGAGCGTTAAACAATCAGGGGAACAGACTCTCCTCACTTATACTCTTCACCTGGTAACATGTCCCGTGTATATTAAACAATCAGGGGAACACACTCTCCTCACTTATACTGTTCACCTGGTAACATTTTCCGTGTATATTCAACCATCAGGGGAACACACTCTCCTCACTTATTCTGTTCACCTGGTAACATGTCCCGTGAGCATTAAACAATCAGGGTAATGCACTCTCCTCACTTATACTGTTCACCTGGTAACATGTCCCGTGTGTATTAAACAATCAGGGGAACACACTCTCCTCACTTAAACTGTTCACCTGGTGACATGTCCTGTGTATATTAAACAATCAGGGGAACACACTCTCCTCACTTATACTGTTCACCTGGTGACATGTCCCGTATATATTAAACAATCAGGGGAACACACTCTCCTCACTTATGCTGTTCACCTGATAACATGTCCCGTGTATAATAAACAATCAGGGGAACACACTCTCCTCACTTATGCTGTTCACCTGATAACATGTCCCGTGTATAATAAACAATCAGGGGAACACACTCTCCTCAATTATACTGTTCACCTGGTGACATGTCCCGTATATATTAAACAATCAGGGGAACACACTCTCCTCACTTATACTGTTCACCTGGTAACATGTCCCGTGTATAATAAACAATCAGGGGAACACACTCTCCTCACTTATTCTGTTCACCTGGGAACATGTCCCGTGAGCGTTAAACAATCAGGGGAAAGCACTCTCCTCACTTATACTGTTCATCTGATAAAATGTCCCGTCAGTATTAAACAATCCGGGGAACACTCTCTCCTCACTAATACTGTTCACATGGTGACATGTCCCGTCAGTATTAAACAGTCAGGGGAACACACTCTCCTCACTTCTACTGTTTACCTGGCAACATGTCCCGTCAGTATTAAACCATCAGGGGAACAAACTCCCCTCACTTATACTGTTCACCTGGTGACATGTCCCGTGTATATTAAACAATCAGGGGAACACACTCTCCTCACTTATACTGTTCACCCGGTAACATGTCCCGTGTATATTACACCATCAGGGGAACACACTCTCCTCACTTATACTGTTCACCTGGTAACATGTCCCGTATATATTAAATAATATGGGGAACACACTCTCCTCACTTATACTGTTCACCTGGTGACATGTCCCGTATATATTAAACAATCAGGGGAACACACTCTCCTCACTTCGTCTGTTCACCTGGTGACATGTCCCGTGTATATTAAACAATCAGGGGAACACAGTCTCCTCACTTATTCTGTTCACCTGGTAACATTTTCTGTGTATATTCAACCATCAGGGGAACACACTCTCCTCACTTACACTGTTCACCTGGTAACATGTCCCGTGCTTATTAAACCTTCAGGGGAACACATTCTCCTCATTTACACTGTTCGCCTGGTGACATGTCCTGTGTGCATTAAACAATCAGGGGAACACACTTTCCTCACTTATACTGTTCGCCTGGTAACATGTCCTGTGTATATTAAAGCATCTGGGGCACACACTCTCCTCACTTATACAGTTCACCAGGTAACATGTCCCATGTGTATTAAACAATCAGGGGAACACACTCTCCTCACTTATACTCTTCGCCTGGTAACATGTCCCATGTGTATTAATCAATCAGGGGAACACACTCTCCTCACTTATACTGTTCACCTGGTAACATGTCCCGTGTATATTAAACAATCAGGGGAACACACTCTCCTCACTTATACTCTTCGCCTGGTAACATGTCCCGTGTATATTAAACAATCAGGGGAACACACTCTCCTCACTTAAACTGTTCACCTGGTGACATGTCCTGTGTATATTAAACAATCAGGGGATCACACTCTCCTCAATTATACTGTTCACCTGGTGACATGTCCCGTGTATAATAAACAATCAGGGGAACACACTCTCCTCACTTATACTGTTCACCTGGTAACATGTCCCGTGTATAATAAACAATCAGGGGAACACACTCTCCTCACTTATTCTGTTCACCTGGGAACATGTCCCGTGAGCGTTAAACAATCAGGGGAACACACTCTCCTCACTTAAACTGTTCACCTGGTAACATGTCCTGTGTATATTAAACAATCAGGGGAACACACTCTCCTCACTTATACTGTTCACCTGGTAACATGTCCCGTGTATATTCAATCATCAGGGGAACACACTCTCCTCACTTATACTGTTAACCTGGTAACATGTCCCGTGTGTATTAAACAATCAGGGGAACACACTCTCCTCACTTATACTGTTCACCTGGTAACATGTCCCATGTATATTAAACCATCAGGGGAAAACACTCTCCTCACTTATACTGTTCACCTGGTAACATGTCCTGTGTATATTTAACAATCAGGGGAACACACTCTCCTCACTTATACTGCTCTCCTGGTAACATGTCCTGTGTATATTTAACAATCAGGGGAACACACTCTCCTCACTTATACTGTTCACCTGGTAACATGTCCTGTGTATATTAAACCATCAGGGGAACACACTCTCCTCACTTATACTGTTCACCTGGTGATATGTCCCGTGTATATTAAACAATCAGGAGAACACAATCTCCTCACTTATACTGTTCATCTGGTAACATGTCCCGTGTGTACTAAACCATCAGGGGAACACACTCTCCTCACTTATACTGTTCATGTGGTAACATGTCCCATGTGTATTAAACCATCAGGGGAACACACTCTCCTCACTTATAGTGTTCACCTGGTGACATGTCCCGTGTATATTAAACCATCAGGGGAACACACTCTCCTCACTTATACTGTTCACCTGGTAACATGTCCCATGTGTATTAAACCATCAGGGGAACACACTCTCCTCACTTATATTGTTCACCTGGTAACATGTCCCGTGAGTATTAAACAATCAGGGGAACACACTCTCCTCACTTATACAGATCACCTGGTAACATGTCCTGTGTATATTAAACCATCAGGGGAACACACTCTCCTCACTTATACTGTTCATCTGGTAACATGTCCTGTGTATATTAAACCATCAGGGGAACACACTCTCCTCACTTATACTGTTCACCTGGTGACATGTCCCGTGTATATTAAACCATCAGGGGAACACACTCTCCTCACTAATGCTGTTCAACTGGTAACATGTCTCGTGTGTATTAAACCATCAGGGGAACACACTCTCCTCACTTATACTTTTCATGTGGTAACATGTCCCGTGTGTATTAAACCATCAGGGGAACACACTCTCCTCACTTATACTGTTCACCTGGAAACCTGCCCCGTGTATATTAAACCATCAGGGGAACACAATCTCCTCACTTATACTGTTCATCTGGTACAATGTCCCGTATGTATTAAACCATCAGGGGAACACACTCTCCTCACTTATCCTGTTCATCTGGTAACATGTCCCGTGTGTATTAAACCATCAGGGGAACACTTCTCCTCACTTATACTATTCACCTGTTGACATGTCCCATGTACATTAAACCATCAGGGGAACACACTCTGCTCTCTTAAACTGTTCACCTGGTAACATGTCCCATGTATATTAAACCATCAGGGGAACACAATCTCCTCACTTATACTGTTCATCTGGTACAATGTCCCGTGTGTATTAAACCATCAGGGGAACACACTCTCCTCACTTATACTGTTCACTTGTTAACATGTCCCGTGTATATTAAACAATCAGGGGAACACACTCTCCTCACTTATACTGTTCACCTGTTAACAAGTCCTGTGTATATTAAACCAACAATGGAACACACTCTCCTCACTTCTACTGTTCACCTGGTAACATGTCCCGTGTGCATTAAACAATCAGGGGAACACACTCTCCTCACATATACTGTTCACCTGGTGACATGTCCCGTCAGTATTAAACAATCAGGGGAACAAACTCTCCTCACTTATACTGTTCACCTGGAAACATGTCCCGTGTATATTAAACCATCAGGGGAACACACTCTCCTCACTTGTACTGTTCACCTGGTAACATGTCCCATGTGTATTAAACCATCAGGGGAACACACTCTCCTCACTTATACTTTTCACCTGGTAACATGCCCTGTGTGTATTAAACAATCAAGGGAACACACTCTCCTCACTTATACTGTTCACCTGCAAACATGTCCCGTGTGCATTGAACAATCAGGGGAACACACTCTCCTCACTTATACTGTTCACCTGGTAACATATCCCGTGTATATTAAACCATCAGGGGAACACAGTCTGCTCACTTATACTGTTCACCTGGTAACATGTCCCTTGCATATTAAACCATCCGGGGAACACACTCTCATCACTTATACTGTTCACCTGGTAACATGACCCGTGTATATTAAGCCATCAGGGGAACACACTCTCCTCACTTATACTGTTCACCTGCAAACATGTCCCGTGTGCATTGAACAATCAGGGGAACACACTCTCCTCACTTATACTGTTCACCTGGTAACATGTCCCGTGTATATTAAACCATCAGGGGAACACAGTCTGCTCACTTATACTGTTCACCTGGTAACATGTCCCTTGCATATTAAACCATCAGGGGAACACACTCTCATCACTTATACTGTTCACCTGGTAACATGTCCCGTGTATATTAAACCATCAGGGGAACACAGTCTCCTCACTTATACTGTTCTCCTGGTAACATGTCCCGTGTATATTAAACAATCAGGGGAAAACATTCCCCTCACTTATACTGTTCATCTGGTAACATGTCCCGTGTGTACTAAACCATCAGGGGAACACACTCTCATCACTTATACTGTTCATGTGGTGACATGTCCCGTGTATATTAAACAATCAGGGGAAAACATTCCCCTCACTTATACTGTTCATCTGGTAACATGTCCCGTGCGTATTAAACCATCAGGGGAACACACTCTCCTCACTTATACTGTTCACCTGTTGACATGTCCGTGAATATAAAACAATCAGGGGAACACACTCTCCTCACTTATACTGTTCACCTGGTAACATGTCCCATGTGTATTAAACCATCAGGGGAACACACTCTCCTCACTTATACTGTTCACCTGGTGACATGTCCCGTGTATATTAAACAATCAGGAGAACACAATCTCCTCACTTATACTGTTCATCTGGTAACATGTCCCGTGTGTACTAAACCATCAGGGGAACACACTCTCCTCACTTATACTGTTCATGTGGTAACATGTCCCATGTGTATTAAACCATCAGGGGAACACACTCTCCTCACTTATACTGTTCACCTAGTGATATGTCCCGTGTATATTAAACCATCAGGGCAACACACTCTCCTCACTTATACTGTTCACCTGGTAACATGTCCCATGTGTATTAAACCATCAGGGGAACACACTCTCCTCACTTATACTGTTCACCTGGTGACATGTCCCGTCAGTATTAAACAATCAGGGGAACACACTCTCCTCACTTATAGTGTTCACCTGGTAACATGTCCTGTGTATATTAAACCATCAGCAGAACACAATCTCCTCAATTATACTGTTCACCTGGTAACATGTCCCGTCAGTATTAAACAATCAGGGGAACACACTCTCCTCACTTATAGTGTTCACCTGGTAACATGTCCTGTGTATATTAAACAATCAGGGGAACACACTCTCCTCACTTATACTGTTCATCTGGTAACATTTCCCATATGTATTAAACCATCAGGGGAACACACTCTCCTCACTTATACTGTTCACCTGGTGACATGTCCCGTGTGTATTAAACAATCAGGGGAACACACTCTCCTCACTTATACTGTTCATCTGGTAACATGTCCCGTGTATATTCAACCATCAGGGGAACACACTCTCCTCACTTATACTGTTCATCTGGTAACATGTCTCGTGTTTATTAAACAATCAGGGAAACACACTCTCCTCACTTATACTGTTCACCTGGTGACATGTCCCGTGTATATTAAACAATCAGGGGAACACAATCTCCTCACTTATACTGATCACCTGGAAACCTGTCCCGTGTATATTAAACCATCAGGGGAACACAATCTCCTCACTTATACTGTTCATCTGATACAATGTCCTGTGTGTATTAAACCATCAGGGGAACACACTCTCCTCACTTATACTGTTCACCTGGAAACCTGTCCCGTGTATATTAAACCATCAGGGGAACACAATCTCCTCACTTATACTGTTCATCTGATACAATGTCCTGTGTGTATTAAACCATCAGGGGAACACACTCTCCTCACTTATACTGTTCATCTGGTAACATGTCCCGTGTGTATTAAACCATCAGGGGAACACACTCTCCTCACTTATACTGTTCACCTGGTGACATGTCCCGTGTGTATTAAACAATCAGGGGAACACACTCTCCTCACTTATACTTTTCATCTGGTAACATGTCCCATATGTATTAAACCATCAGGGGAACACACTCTCCTCACTTATACTGTTCACCTGGTGACATGTCCCGTGTATATTAAACAATCAGGAGAACACAATCTCCTCACTTATACTGTTCACCTGGTAACATGTCCCGTGCGTACTAAACCATCAGGGGAACACACTCTCCTCACTTATACTGTTCATGTGGTAACATGTCCCGTTTGTATTAAACCATCAGGGGAACACACTCTCCTCACTTATACTGTTCACCTGGAAACCTGTCCCGTGTATATTAAACCATCAGGGGAACACAATCTCCTCACTTATACTGTTCATCTGGTACAATGTCCTGTGTGTATTAAACCATCAGGGGAACACATTCTCCTCACTTATACTATTCACCTGTTGACATGTCCCATGTACATTAAACCATCAGGGGAACACACTCTGCTCTCTTAAACTGTTCACCTGGTAACATGTCCCATGTATATTAAACCATCAGGGGAACACACTGTCCTCACTTAAACTTTTCACCTGCTGACATGTCCCGTGTATAATAATCTATCTGGGGAACAGACTCTCCTCACTTATACTGTTCACCTGTTAACAAGTCCTGTGTATATTAAACCATCAGGGGAACACACTCTCCTCACTTATACTGTTCACCTGGTAACATGTCCCATGTATATTAAACCATCAGGGGAACACACTCTCCTCACTTATACCGTTCACCTGGTAACATGTCCCGTGTATATTAAACCATCAGGGGAACACACTCTCCTCACTTATATCGTTCACCTGGTAACATGTCCCGTGTATATTAAACCATCAGGGGAACACACTCTCCTCACTTATACCGTTCACCTGGTAACATGTCCTGTGTATATTAAACCATCAGGGGAACACACTCTCCTCACTTATACTGTTCACCTGGTAACATGTCCCGTGTGTATTAAACCATCAGGGGAACACACTCTCCTCACTTATACTGTTCACCTGGAAACCTGTCCCGTGTATATTAAACCATCAGAGGAACACACTCTCCTCACTTATACTTTTCATCTGGTAACATGTCCCGTGTATATTAAACAATCAGGAGAACACAATCTCCTCACTTATACTGTTCATCTGGTAACATGTCTCGTGTGTACTAAACCATCAGGGGAACACACTCTCCTCACTTACACTGTTCATGTGGTAACATGTCCCATGTGTATTAAACCATCAGGGGAACACACTCTCCTCACTTATACTGTTCACCTGGTGACATGTCCCGTGTATATTAAACCATCAGGGGAACACAATCTGCTCACTTATACTGTTCATGTGGTAACATGTCCCGTGTGTATTAAACAATCAGGGGAACACACTCTCCTCACTTATACTGTTCACCTGGTAACATTTTCCGTGTATATTCAACCATCAGGGGAACACACTCTCCTCACTTATTCTGTTCACCTGGTAACATGTCCCGTGTATATTAAACAATCAGGGGAACACACTCTCCTCAATTATACTGTTCACCTGGTAACATGTCCCGTGTGTATTAAACAATCAGGGGAACACACTCTCCTCACTTAAACTGTTCACCTGGTGACATGTCCCGTGTGTATTAAACAATCAGGGGAACACACTCTCCTCACTTATACTATTCACCTGGTAACATGTCCCGTATATATTAAATAATATGGGGAACACACTCTCGTCACTTGGTCTGTTCACCTGGTGACATGTCCCGTGTATAATAAACAATCAGGGGAACACACTCTCCTCACTTATACTGTTCACCTGGTAACATGTCCCGTGTATAATAAACAATCAGGGGAACACACTCTCCTCACTTATACTGTTCACCTGGTAACATGTCCCAAGTATATTAAACCATCAGGGGAACACACTCTCCTCACTTAAACCGTTCACCTGGTAACATGTCTCGTGTATATTAAACCATCAGGGGAAAACACTCTCCTCACTTATACTGTTCACCTGGTAACATGTCCTGTGTCTCTTAAACCATCAGGGGAAAACACTCTCCTCACAAATATTGTTCACCTGGTAACATGCCCTGTGTGTATTAAACAATCAGGGGAACACACTCTCCTCACTTATACTGTTCACCTGGTAACATGTCCCGTGTGTATTAAACAATCAGGGGAATACACTCTCCTCACTTATACTGTTCACCTGGTAACATGTCCCGTGTGCATTGAACAATCAGGGGAACACACTCTCCTCACTTATACTGTTCACCTGGTGACATGACCCGTGTGTATTAAACAATCAGGGGAACACACTCTCCTCACTTATACTGTTCACCTGGTAACATGCCCTGTGTGTATTAAACAATCAGGGGAACACACTCTCCTCACTTATACTGTTCACCTGGTAACATGTCCCGTGTGTATTAAACAATCAGGGGAACACACTCTCCTCACTTATACTGTTCACCTGGTAACATGTCCCGTGTGCATTGAACAATCAGGGGAACACACTCTCCTCACTTATACTGTTCACCTGGTGACATGACCCGTGTGTATTAAACAATCAGGGGAACACACTCTCCTCACTTATACTGTTCACCTGGTAACATGTCCCGTGTGTATTAAACAATCAGGGGAACACACTCTCCTCACTTATACTGTTCACCTGGTAACATGTCCCGTGTGCATTGAACAATCAGGGGAACACACTCTCCTCACTTATACTGTTCACCTGGTAACATGTCCCGTGTGTATTAAACAATCAGGGGAACACACTCTCCTCACTTATACTGTTCACCTGGTAACATGTCCTGTGTGTATTAAACAATCAGGGGAACACTCTCTCCTCACTTATACTGTTCACCTGGTGACATGACCCGTGTGTATTAAACAATCAGGGGAACACACTCTCCTCACTTATACTGTTCACCTGGTAACATGTCCCGTGTATATTAAACAATCAGGGGAACACACTCTCCTCACTTATACTGTTCACCTGGTGACATGTCCCGTGTGTATTAAACAATCAGGGGAACACACTCTCCTCACTTATACTGTTCACCTGGTGACATGTCCCGTGTGCATTAAACCATCAGGGGAACACACTCTCCTCACTTGTACTGTTCACCAGGTAACATGTCCCGTGTGCATTAAACCATCAGGGGAACACACTCTCCTCACTTATACTGTTCACCAGGTAACATGTCCCGTGTGCATTGAACAATCAGGGGAACACACTCTCCTCACTTATACTGTTCACCTGGTGACATGCCCTGTGTGTATTAAACAATCAGGGGAACACACTCTCCTCACAAATACTGTTCACCTGGTAACATGCCCTGTGTGTATTAAACAATCAGGGGAACACACTCTCCTCACTTATACTGTTCACCTGGTAACATGTCCCGTGTGTATTAAACAATCAGGGGAACACACTCTCCTCACTTATACTGTTCACCTGGTAACATGTCCCATGTGTATTAAACAATCAGGGGAAATCACTCTCCTCACTTATACTGTTCACCTGGTAACATGTCCCGTGTGCATTGAACAATCAGGGGAACACACTCTCCTCACTTATACTGTTCACCTGGTGACATGTCCCGTGTGTATTAAACAATCAGGGGAACACACTCTCCTCACTTATACTGTTCACCTGGTAACATGTCCCGTGTATATTAAACCATCAGGGGAACACACTCTCCTCACTTATACTGTTCACCCGGTAACATGTCCCGTGTGCATTGAACAATCAGGGGAACACACTCTCCTCACTTATACTGTTCACCTGGTGACATGTCCCGTGTGTATTAAACAATCATGGGAACACACTCTCCTCAATTATGCTGTTCACCTGGTAACATGTCCCGTGTATATTAAACAATCAGGGGAACACACTCTCCTCACTTATACTGTTCACCTGGTAACATGTCCCGTGTGTATTAAACAATCAGGGGAACACACTCTCCTCACTTATACTGTTCACCTGGTAACATGTCCCGTGTGCATTGAACAATCAGGGGAACACACTCTCCTCACTTATACTGTTCACCTGGTGACATGTCCCGTGTGTATTAAACAATCAGGGGAACACACTCTCCTCACTTATACTGTTCACCTGGTAACATGTCCCGTGTGTATTAAACAGTCAGGGGCACACACTCTCCTCACTTATACTGTTCACCTGGTAACATGTCCCGTGTGTACTAAACAATCAGGGGAACACACTCTCCTCACAAATACTGTTCACCTGGTAACATGTCCCGTGTGTATTAAACAATCAGGGGAACACACTCTCCTCACTTATACTGTTCACCTGGTAACATGTCCCGTGTGTATTAAACAATCAGGGGAACACACTCTCCTCACAAATACTGTTCACCTGGTAACATGTCCCGTGTGTATTAAACAATCAGGGGAACACACTCTCCTCACTTATACTGTTCACCTGGTAACATGTCCCGTGTGTATTAAACAATCAGGGGAACACACTCTCCTCACTTATACTGTTCACCTGGTAACATGTCCCGTGTGCATTGAACAATCAGGGGAACACACTCTCCTCACTTATACTGTTCAACTGGTGACATGTCCCGTGTGTATTAAACAATCAGGGGAACACACTCTCCTCACTTATACTGTTCACCTGGTAACATGTCCCGTGTGTATTAAACCATCAGGGGAACACACTCTCCTCACTTATACTGTTCATCTGGTAACATGTCCCGTGGTGTATTAAACAATCAGGGGAACACACTCTCCTCACTTATACTGTTCATCTGGTAACATGTCCCGTGGTGTATTAAACAATCAGGGGAACACACTCTCCTCACTTATACTGTTCATCTGGTAACATGTCCCGTGGTGTATTAAACAATCAGGGGAACACACTCTCCTCACTTATGCTGTTCACCTGGTAACATGTCCCGTGTGTATTAAACAATCAGGGGAACACAATCTCCTCACTTATACTGTTCTTCTGGTAACATGTCCCGTGTGTATTAAACAATCAGGGGAACACACTCTCCTCACTTATACTGTTCATCTGGTAACATGTCCCGTGGTGTATTAAACAATCAGGGGAACACACTCTCCTCACTTATACTGTTCATCTGGTAACATGTCCCGTGGTGTATTAAACAATCAGGGGAACACACTCTCCTCACTTATACTGTTCATCTGGTAACATGTCCCGTGGTGTATTAAACAATCAGGGGAACACACTCTCCTCACAAATACTGTTCACCTGGTAACATGCCCTGTGTGTATTAAACAATCAGGGGAACACACTCTCCTCACTTATACTGTTCACCTGGTAACATGTCCCGTGTGTATTAAACAATCAGGGGAACACACTCTCCTCACTTATACTGTTCACCTGGTGACATGTCCCGTGTGTATTAAACAATCAGGGGAACACACTATCCTCACTTATACTGTTCACCTGGTAACATGTCCCGTGCATATTAAACCATCAGGGGAACACACTCTCCTCACTTATACTGTTCACCCGGTAACATGTCCCGTGTGCATTGAACAATCAGGGGAACACACTCTCCTCACTTATACTGTTCACCTGGTGACATGTCCCGTGTGTATTAAACAATCAGGGGAACACACTCTCCTCACTTATACTGTTCACCTGGTGACATGTCCCGTGTGTATTAAACAATCAGGGGAACACACTCTCCTCACTTATACTGTTCACCTGGTAACATGTCCCGTGTGTATTAAACAATCAGGGGAACACACTCTCCTCACTTATACTGTTCACCTGGTAACATGTCCCGTGTGTATTAAACAATCAGGGGAACACACTCTCCTCACAAATACTGTTCACCTGGTAACATGTCCCGTGTGTATTAAACAATCAGGGGAACACACTCTCCTCACAAATACTGTTCACCTGGTAACATGTCCCGTGTGTATTAAACAATCAGGGGAACACACTCTCCTCACTTATACTGTTCAACTGGTAACATGTCCCGTGTGCATTGAACAATCAGGGGAACACACTCTCCTCACTTATACTGTTCACCTGGTGACATGTCCCGTGTGTATTAAACAATCAGGGGAACACACTCTCCTCACTTATACTGTTCACCTGGTAACATGTCCCGTGTGTATTAAACAATCAGGGGAACACACTCTCCTCACTTATACTGTTCACCTGGTAATATGTCCCGTGTGTATTAAACAATCAGGGGAACACACTCTCCTCACAAATACTGTTCACCTGGTAACATGCCCTGTGTGTATTAAACAATCAGGGGAACACACTCTCCTCACTTATACTGTTCACCTGGTAACATGTCCCGTGTGTATTAAACAATCAGGGGAACACACTCTCCTCACAAATACTGTTCACCTGGTAACATGCCCTGTGTGTATTACACAATCAGGGGAACACACTCTCCTCACTTATACTGTTCACCTGGTAACATGTCCCGTGTGTATTAAACAATCAGGGGAACACACTCTCCTCACTTATACTGTTCACCTGGTAACATGTCCCTTGTGTATTAAACAATCAGGGGAACACACTCTCCTCACAAATACTGTTCACCTGGTAACATGCCCTGTGTGTATTAAACAATCAGGGGAACACACTCTCCTCACTTATACTGTTCACCTGGTAACATGTCCCGTGTGTATTAAACAATCAGGGGAACACACTCTCCTCACTTATACTGTTCACCTGGTAACATGTCCCGTGTGTATTAAACAATCAGTGGAACACACTCTCCTCACTTATACTGTTCACCTGGTAACATGTCCCGTGTGTATTAAACAATCAGGGGAACACACTCTCCTCACTTATACTGTTCATCTGGTAACATGTCCCGTGTGTATTAAACAATCAGGGGAACACACTCTCCTCACTTATACTGTTCATCTGGTAACATGTCCCGTGGTGTATTAAACAATCAGGGGAACACACTCTCCTCACTTATACTGTTCATCTGGTAACATGTCCCGTGTGTATTAAACAATCAGGGGAACACACTCTCCTCACTTATACTGTTCACCTGGTAACATGTCCCGTGTGTATTAAACAATCAGGGGAACACACTCTCCTCACTTATACTGTTCACCTGGTAACATGTCCCGTGTGTATTAAACAATCAGTGGAACACACTCTCCTCACTTATACTGTTCACCTGGTAACATGTCCCGTGTGTATTAAACAATCAGGGGAACACACTCTCCTCACTTATACTGTTCATCTGGTAACATGTCCCGTGTGTATTAAACAATCAGGGGAACACACTCTCCTCACTTATACTGTTCACCTGGTAACATGTCCCGTGTGTATTAAACAATCAGGGGAACACAATCTCCTCACTTATACTGTTCTTCTGGTAACATGTCCCGTGTGTATTAAACAATCAGGGGAACACACTCTCCTCACTTATACTGTTCATCTGGTAACATGTCCCGTGGTGTATTAAACAATCAGGGGAACACACTCTCCTCACTTATACTGTTCATCTGGTAACATGTCCCGTGTGTATTAAACAATCAGGGGAACACACTCTCCTCACTTATACTGTTCATCTGGTAACATGTCCCGTGTGTATTAAACCATCAGGGGAACACACTCTCCTCACTTATACTGTTCACCTGGTAACATGTCCTGTGTGTATTAAACCATCAGGGGAACACACTCTCCTCACTTATACTGTTCATCTGGTAACATATCACGTCAGTATTAAACCATCAGGGGAACACACTCTCCTCACTTATACTGTTCACCTGGTGACATGTCCTGTGTGTATTAAACCATCAGGGGAAAACATTCTCCTCACTTATACTGTTCACCTGGTAACATGTCCCGTGTATATTAAACAATCAGGGGAAAACACTATCCTCACTTATACTGTTCACCTGGTAACATGTCCCATGTATATTAAACCATCAGATGAACACACTCTCCTCACTATACTGTTCATCTGGTAACATGTCCCGTGAATATTAAACCATCAGGGGAACACACTCTCCTCACTTATACTGTTCACCTGGTAACATGTCCCGTGTGCATTAAACCATCAGGGGAACACACTCTCCTCACTTATACTGTTCACCTGGTAACATGTCCCGTGAGTATTGAACAATCAGGGGAACACACTCTACTCACTTACACTGTTCACCTGGTGAAATGTCCCGTGTGTATTAAAGAATCAGGGGAACACACTCTCCTCACTTATACTGTTCACCTGGTGACATGTCCCGTGTGCATTAAACCATCAGGGGAACACACTCTCCTCACTTATACTGTTCACCTGGTAACATGTCCCTTGTGCATTAAACCATCAGGGGAACACACTCTCCTCACTTATACTGTTCACCTGGTAACATGTCCCGTGTGCATTAAACCATCAGGGGAACACACTCTCCTCACTTATACTGTTCACCTGGTAACATGTCCCGTGTGTATTAAACAATCAGGGGATCACACTCTCCTCAATTATACTGTTCACCTGGTGACATGTCCCGTGTGTATTAAACCATCAGGGGAACACACTCTCCTCCCTGATACTGTTCACCTGGTAACATGTCCAGTCAGTATTAAACAATCAGGGGAACAGACTCTCCTCACTTATACTGTTCACCTGGTAACATGTCCCGTGCGTATTAAACCATCAGGGGAACACACTCTCCTCACTTATACTGCACACCTGGTAACATGTCCCGTGTGTATTAAACCATCAGGGGAACAAGGTCTCCTCACTTAAACTGTTCATCTGGTAACATGTCCCGTGTGTATTAAACCATCAGGGGAACAAAGTCTCCTCACTTATACTGTTCACCTGGTAACATGTCCCGTGTGTATTAAACCATCAGGGGAACACACTCTCCTCACTTATACTGTTCATCTGGTAACATGTCCCGTCAGTATTAAACCATCAGGGGAACACACTCTCCTCACTTATACTGTTCAACTGGTAACATGTCCCGTGTATATTAAACCATCAGGGGAACACACTCGCCTCACTTATACTGTTCACCTGGTAACATGTCCCGTGTTTATTAAACCATCAGGGGAACACACTCTCCTCACTTATACTGTTCAACTGGTAACATGTCCCGTGTGTATTAAACCATCAGGGGAACACACTCTCCTCACTTATACTGTTCACCTGGTAACACGTCCCGTGTATATTAAACTATCAAGGGAACACACTCTCCTCACTTATACTGTTCACCTGGTAACATGTCCCGTGTTTATTAAACAATCAGGGGAACACCCTCTCCTCACTTATACTGTTCATCTGGTAACATGTCCCGTGTTTATTAAACAATCAGGGGAACACCCTCTCGTCACTTATACTGTTCATCTGGTAACATGTCCCGTGTATATTAAACTATCAAGGGAACACACTCTCCTCACTTATACTGTTCACCTGGTAACATGTCCCGTGTTTATTAAACAATCAGGGGAACACCCTCTCCTCACTTATACTGTTCATCTGGTAACATGTCCCGTGTGTATTAAACAATCAGGGGAACACACTCTCCTCACTTATACAGTTCACTTGGTGACATGTCCCGTGCGTATTAAACCATCAGGGGAACACACTCTCCTCACTTATACTGTTCATCTTTTAACATATCCCGTCAGTATTAAACCATCAGGGGAACACACTCTCCTTACTTATACTGTTCATCTGGTAACATGTCCCGTGTATATTAAACAATCAGGGGAACACACTCTCCTCACTTATACTGTTCACCTGGTAACATGTCCCGTGTGTATTAAACAATCAGTGGAACACACTCTCCTCACTTATACTGTTCACCTGGTAACATGTCCCGTGTGTATTAAACCATCAGGGGAACACTCTCTCCTCACTTATACTGTTCATCTGGTAACATGTCCCGTGTGTATTAAACAATCAGGGGAACACAATCTCCTCACTTATACTGTTCTTCTGGTAACATGTCCCGTGTGTATTAAACAATCAGGGGAACACACTCTCCTCACTTATACTGTTCATCTGGTAACATGTCCCGTGGTGTATTAAACAATCAGGGGAACACACTCTCCTCACTTATACTGTTCATCTGGTAACATGTCCCGTGTGTATTAAACAATCAGGGGAACACACTCTCCTCACTTATACTGTTCATCTGGTAACATGTCCCGTGTGTATTAAACCATCAGGGGAACACACTCTCCTCACTTATACTGTTCACCTGGTAACATGTCCTGTGTGTATTAAACGATCAGGGGAACACACTCTCCTCACTTATACTGTTCATCTGGTAACATATCACGTCAGTATTAAACCATCAGGGGAACACACTCTCCTCACTTATACTGTTCACCTGGTGACATGTCCTGTGTGTATTAAACCATCAGGGGAAAACATTCTCCTCACTTATACTGTTCACCTGGTAACATGTCCCGTGTATATTAAACAATCAGGGGAAAACACTCTCCTCACTTATACTGTTCACCTGGTGACATGTCCCATGTATATTAAACCATCAGGGGAAAACCATCTCCTCACTTACACTTTTCACCTGGTAACATGTCCCATGTATATTAAACCATCAGATGAACACACTCTCCTCACTATACTGTTCATCTGGTAACATGTCCCGTGAATATTAAACCATCAGGGGAACACACTCTCCTCACTTATACTGTTCACCTGGTAACATGTCCCGTGTGCATTAAACCATCAGGTGAACACACTCTCCTCACTTATACTGTTCACCTGGTAACATGTCCCGTGAGTATTGAACAATCAGGGGAACACACTCTCCTCACTTACACTGTTCACCTGGTGAAATGTCCCGTGTGTATTAAAGAATCAGGGGAACACACTCTCCTCACTTATACTGTTCACCTGGTGACATGTCCCGTGTGCATTAAACCATCAGGGGAACACACTCTCCTCACTTATACTGTTCACCTGGTAACATGTCCCTTGTGCATTAAACCATCAGGGGAACACACTCTCCTCACTTATACTGTTCACCTGGTAACATGTCCCGTGTGCATTAAACCATCAGGGGAACACACTCTCCTCACTTATACTGTTCACCTGGTAACATGTCCCGTGTGTATTAAACAATCAGGGGATCACACTCTCCTCAATTATACTGTTCACCTGGTGACATGTCCCGTGTGTATTAAACCATCAGGGGAACACACTCTCCTCACTTATACTGTTCACCTGGTAACATGTCCCGTGTATATTAAACAATCAGGGGAACACATTCTCCTCACTTATACTCTTCACCTGGTAACATGCCCCGTGCGTATTAAACAATCAGGGGAACATACTCTCCTCACTATTACAGTTCACCTGGTGACATGTCCTGTGTATATTAAACCATCAGGGGAACACACTCTCCTCACTTATACTGTTCACCTGGTAACATGTCCCGTGCGTATTAAACCATCAGGGGAACACACTCTCCTCACTTATACTGCACACCTGGTAACATGTCCCGTGTGTATTAAACCATCAGGGGAACAAGGTCTCCTCACTTAAACTGTTCATCTGGTAACATGTCCCGTGTGTATTAAACCATCAGGGGAACAAAGTCTCCTCACTTATACTGTTCACCTGGTAACATGTCCCGTGTGTATTAAACCATCAGGGGAACACACTCTCCTCACTTATACTGTTCATCTGGTAACATGTCCCGTCAGTATTAAACCATCAGGGGAACACACTCTCCTCACTTATACTGTTCAACTGGTAACATGTCCCGTGTATATTAAACCATCAGGGGAACACACTCGCCTCACTTATACTGTTCACCTGGTAACATGTCCCGTGTTTATTAAACCATCAGGGGAACACACTCTCCTCACTTATACTGTTCAACTGGTAACATGTCCCGTGTGTATTAAACCATCAGGGGAACACACTCTCCTCACTTATACTGTTCACCTGGTAACACGTCCCGTGTATATTAAACTATCAAGGGAACACACTCTCCTCACTTATACTGTTCACCTGGTAACATGTCCCGTGTTTATTAAACAATCAGGGGAACACCCTCTCCTCACTTATACTGTTCATCTGGTAACATGTCCCGTGTTTATTAAACAATCAGGGGAACACCCTCTCGTCACTTATACTGTTCATCTGGTAACATGTCCCGTGTATATTAAACTATCAAGGGAACACACTCTCCTCACTTATACTGTTCACCTGGTAACATGTCCCGTGTTTATTAAACAATCAGGGGAACACCCTCTCCTCACTTATACTGTTCATCTGGTAACATGTCCCGTGTGTATTAAACAATCAGGGGAACACACTCTCCTCACTTATACAGTTCACTTGGTGACATGTCCCGTGCGTATTAAACCATCAGGGGAACACACTCTCCTCACTTATACTGTTCATCTTTTAACATATCCCGTCAGTATTAAACCATCAGGGGAACACACTCTCCTTACTTATACTGTTCATCTGGTAACATGTCCCGTGTATATTAAACCATCAGGGGAACACACTCTCCTCACTTATACTGTTCACCTGGTAACATGTCCCGTGTGTATTAAACAATCAGGGGAACACACTCTCCTCACTTTTACTGTTCACCTGGTAACATGTCCCGTGTGTATTAAACCATCAGGGGAACACACTCTCCTCACTTATACTGTTCATCTGGTAACATGTCCCGTGTATATTAAACCATCAGGGGAACACACTCTCCTCACTTATACTGTTCACCTGGTAACATGTCCCGTGAATATTAAACCATCAGGGGAACACACTCTCCTCACTTATACTGTTCATCTGGTAACATGTCCCGTGTATATTAAACCATCAGGGGAACACACTTCCCTCACTTATACTGTTCACCTGGTTACATATCCCATGTATATTAAACAATCAGGGGAACACACTCTCCTCATTTATACTGTTCATCTGGTAACATTTCCCGTGTGTATTAAACAATCAGGGGAACACACTCTCCTCACTTATACTGTGCACCTGGTAACATGTCCCGTGTGTATTAAACAATCAGGGGAACACACTCTCCTCACTTTTACTGTTCACCTGGTAACATGTCCCGTGTGTATTAAACAATCAGGGGAACACACTCTCCTCACTTTTACTGTTCACCTGGTAACATGTCCCATGTGTATTAAACCATCAGGGGAAAACACTCTCCTCACTTATACTGTTCATCTGGTAACATGTCCCGTCAGTATTAAACCATCAGGGGAACACACTCTCCTCACTTATACTGTTCACCTGGTAACATGTCCCGTGTGTATTAAACAATCAGGGGAACACGCTCTCCTCACTTATACTGATCATCTGGTAACATGTCCCGTGTGTATTAAACAATCAGGGGAACACACTCTCCTCACTTATACAGTTCACTTGGTGACATGTCCCGTGCGTATTAAACCATCAGGGGAACACACTCTCCTCACTTATACTGTTCATCTGGTAACATATCACGTCAGAATTAAACCATCAGGGGAACACGCTCTCCTCACTTATACTGTTCACCTGGTGACATGTCCCGTGTGTATTAAACAATCAGGGGAACACATTCTCCTCAATTATACTCTTCACCTGGTAACATGCCCCGTGCGTATCAAACAATCAGGGGAACATACTCTCCTCACTATTACAGTTCACCTGGTGACATGTCCTGTGTATATTAAACCATCAGGGGAACACACTCTCCTCCATTATACTGTTCACCTGGCAACATGACCCGTGAGTATTAAACAATCAGGGGAACACACTCTCCTCACTTATACTGTTCACCTGGTAACATGTCACGTGTGCATGAAACTAACAGGGGAAAACATTGTCCTCACTTATACTGTTCACCTGGTGACATGTCCCGTGTATATTCAACCATCAGGGGAACACACTCTCCTCACTTATACTGATCATCTGGTAACATGTCCTGTGTATATGAAACCATCAGGGGAACAAACTCTCCTCACTAAAACTGTTCATCTGGTAACATGTCCCGTGTGTATTAAACCATCAGGGGAACACACTCTCCTCACTTATACTGTTCATCAGGTAACATGTCCCGTTTATATTCAACCATCAGGGGAACACACTCTCCTGACTTATATTGTTCACCTGGTGACATGTCCCGTTTATATTCAACCATCAGGGGAACAAACTCTCCTCACTTATACTGTTCAACTGGTAACACGTCCCTTGCGTAAAAAACCATCAGGGGAGCACACTCTCCTCACTTATACTGTTCATCAGGTAACATGTCCCGTTTATATTCAACCATCAGAGGAACACACTCTCCTCACTTATAGTGTTCATCTCGTAACATTTCCCGTGTGTATTAAACCATCAGGGGAACACACTCTCCTCACTTATACTGTTCACCTGGTAACATGTCCCGTCAGTATTAAACCATCAGGGGAACACACTCTCCTCACTTATACTGTTCACCTGGTAACATGTCCCGTGTTTATTAAACAATCAGGGGAACACACTCTCCTCACTTATAATGTTCACCTGGTAACATGTCCCGTGTTTATTAAACAATCAGGGGAACACACTCTCCTCACTTATACTGTTCATCTGGTAACATGTCCCGTGTGTATTAAACAATCAGGGGAACACACTCTCCTCACTTATACTGTTCACCTGGTAACATGTCCCGTGTATATTAAACCATCAGGGGAACACACTCTCCTCACTTATACTGTTCATCTGGTAACATGTCCCGTGTGTCTTAAACAATCAGGGGAACACACTCTCCTCACTTATACTGTTCACCTGGTAACATGTCCCGTGTATATTAAACCATCAGGGGAACACACTCTCCTCACTTATACTGTTCATCTGGTAACATGTCCCGTGTGTCTTAAACAATCAGGGGAACACACTCTCCTCACTTATACAGTTCACTTGGTGACATGTCCCGTGCGTATTAAACCATCAGGGGAACACACTCTCCTCACTTATACTGTTCACCTGGTAACATGTCCCGTGTATATTAAACCATCAGGGGAACACACTCTCCTCACTTATACTGTTCATCTGGTAACATGTCCCGTCAGTATTAAACCATGAGGGGAACACACTCTCCTCACTTATACTGTTCAACTGGTAACATGTCCCGTGTATATTAAACCATCAGGGGAACACACTCTCCTCACTTATACTGTTCATCTGGTAACATGTCCCGTGTGTATTAAACCATCAGGGGAACACACTCTCCTCACTTATACTGTTCATCTGGTAACATGTCCCGTCAGTATTAAACCATCAGGGGAACACACTCTCCTCACTTATACTGTTCAACTGGTAACATGTCCCGTGTATATTAAACCATCAGGGGAACACAGTCTCCTCACTTATACTGTTCACCTGGAAACATGTCCCGTGTATATTAAACCATCAGGGGAACACACTCTCCTCACTTATACTGTTCATCTGGTAACATGTCCCGTGTATATTAAACAATCAGGGGAACACACTCTCCTCACTTATACTGTTCACCTGGTAACATGTCCCGTGTATATTAAACCATCAGGGGAACACACTCTCCTCACTTATACTGTTCATCTGGTAACATGTCCCGTGTATATTAAACTATCAAGGGAACACACTCTCCTCACTTATACTGTTCACCTGGTAACATGTCCCGTGTATATTAAACACTCAGGGGAACACACTCTCCTCACATATACTGTTCGCCTGGAAACATGTCCCGTGTATATTAAACCATCAGGGGAACACACTCTCCTCACTTATACTGTTCGCCTGGAAACATGTCCCGTGTATATTAAACTATCAGGGGAACACACTCTCCTCACTTATACTGTTCACCTGGTAACATGTCCCGTGTTTATTAAACAATCAGGGGAACACACTCTCCTCACTTATACTGTTCACCTGGTAACATGTCCCATGTGCATTAAACCATCAGGGGAACACACTCTCCTCAATTATACTGTTCACCTGGTCACATGTCCCGTGTATATGAAACCATCAGGGGAACACACTCTCCTCACTTATACAGTTCACCTGGTGAAATGTCCCGTGTGTATTAAACCATCAGGGGAACACACTCTTCTCACATATACTGTTCATCTGGTAACATTTCCCATGTATATTAAGCAATCAGAGGAACACACTCTCCTCACTTAAACTGTTTGACCGGAATCATGTCCCGTGTGTATTAAACCATCAGGGAAACACACTCTCCTCACTTATACTGTTCATCTGGTAACATTTCCCGTGTATATTAAACAATCAGGGGAACACACTCTCCTCACTTATACTGTTCACCTGGTGACATGTCCCGTGTGTATTAAACCATCAGGGGAACACACTCTCCTCACTTATACAGTTCACCTGGTGAAATGTCCCGTGTGTATTAAACCATCAGGGGAACACACTCTCCTCACATATACTGTTCACCTGGTAACATTTCCCATGTATATTAAACAATCAGGGGAACACACTCTCCTCACTTATACTGTTCACCTAGTAACATGTCCCGTGTATATTCAACCATCAGGGGAACACACTCTCCTCACTTATACTGTTCATCTGGTAACATTTCCCGTGTATCTTAAACCATCAGGGGAACACACTCTCCTCACTTATACTGTTCATCTGGTAACATGTCCCGTGTATATTCAACCATCAGGGGAACACACTCTCCTCACTTATACTGTTCATCTGGTAACATGTCTCGTGTTTATTAAACCATCAGGGGAACACACTCTCCTCACTTATACTGTTCACCTGGTAACATGTCTCGTGTTTATTAAACCATCAGGGGAACACACTCTCCTCACTTATACTGTTCATCTGGTAACATGTCCCGTGTATATTAAACCATCAGGGGAACACACTCTCCTCATTTATACTGTTCATCTGGTAAAATGTCCCGTGTGTATTAAACAATCAGGGGAACACACTCTCCTCACTTACACTGTTCACCTGGTAACATGTCCCATGTATATTAAACCATCAGGGGAAAACACTCTCCTCACTTATACTGTTCATCTGGTAACATGTCCCGTCAGTATTAAACCATCAGTGAAACACACTCTCCTCACTTATACAGTTCACCTGGTGAAATGTCCCGTGTGTATTAAACCATCAGGGGAACACACTCTCCTCACATATACTGTTCACCTGGTAACATTTCCCATGTATATTAAACAATCAGGGGAACACACTCTCCTCACTTATACTGTTCACCTAGTAACATGTCCCGTGTATATTCAACCATCAGGGGAACACACTCTCCTCACTTATACTGTTCATCTGGTAACATTTCCAATGTATCTTAAACCATCAGGGGAACACACTCTCCTCACTTATACTGTTCATCTGGTAACATGTCCCGTGTATATTCAACCATCAGGGGAACACACTCTCCTCACTTATACTGTTCATCTGGTAACATGTCTCGTGTTTATTAAACCATCAGGGGAACACACTCTCCTCACTTATACTGTTCATCTGGTAACATGTCCCGTGTATATTAAACCATCAGGGGAACACACTCTCCTCATTTATACTGTTCATCTGGTAAAATGTCCCGTGTGTATTAAACAATCAGGGGAACACACTCTCCTCACTTACACTGTTCACCTGGTAACATGTCCCATGTATATTTAACCATCAGGGGAACACACTCTCCTCACTTATACTGTTCACCTGGTAACATGTCCTGTGTATATTAAACCATCAGGGGAACACACTCTCCTCACTGAGAGTGTTCATCTGGTAACATGTCCCGTGTGCATTAAACCATCAGGGGAATACAGTCTCCTCACTTATACAGTTCATTTGGTGACATGTCCCGTGTGTATTAAACAATCGGGGGAACACACTCTCCTCACTTATACTGTTCACCTGGTGACATGTCCCGGGTATATTAAACAACCAGGGCATCACACTCTCCTCACTTAAACTTTTCACCTGGGGACATGTCCCGTGTATATTAAACCATCAGGGGAACACACTCTCCTCACTTACACTGTTCACCTGGTAACATGTCCCATGTATATTAAACCATCAGGGGAACAGAATCTGCTCACTTATACTGTTCACCAGGTAACATGTCCCGTGTATATTAAACCATCAGGGGAACACACTCTCCTCACTTATACTGTTCACCTGGTAACATGTCCCATGTATATTAAACCATCAGGGGAACAGAATCTCCTCACTTATACTGTTCACCAGGTAACATGTCCCGTGTATATTAAATCATCAGGGGAACACAATCTCCTCACTCATACAGTTCATTTGGTGACTTGTCCCGTGTGTATTAAACAATCAGGGGAACACACTCTCCTCTCTTATACTGTTCATCTGGTGACATGTCCCGTGTATTTTAAACCATCAGGGGAACACACTCTCCTCACTTATACTGTTCATCTGGTGACATGTCCCGTGTATTTTAAACAATCAGGGGAACACACTCTCCTCACTTAAACTTTTCACCTGTTGACATGTCCCGTGTATATTAAACCATCAGGGGAACACACTCTCCTCACTTACACTGTTCACCTGGTAACATGTCCCATGTATATTAAACCATCAGGGGAACACACTCTCCTCACTTATACTGTTCACCTGGCATCATGTCCCGTGTATATTAAACCATCAGGGGAACACTCTCTCCTCACTTAAACTTTTCACCTGGTGACATGTCCCGTGTATATTAAACCATCAGGGGAACACTCTCTCCTCACTTAAACTGTTCACCTGGTAACATGTACCGGGTATATTAAACCATCAGGGGAACACACTCTCCTCACTTATACTGTTCACCTGGTAACATGTCATGTGTATATTAAATCATCAGGGGAACACACTCTCCTCACTTATACTGTTCATTTGGTGACTTGTCCCGTGTGTATTAAACAATCAGGGGAAAACACTCTCCTCTCTTATACTGTTCATCTGGTGACATGTCCCGGGTATTTTAAACCATCAGGGGAACACACTCTCCTCACTTAAACTTTTCACCTGGTGACATGTCCCGTGTATATTAAACCATCAGGGGAACACACTCTCCTCACTTACACTGTTCACCTGGTAACATGTCCCATGTATATTAAACAATCTGGGGAACACACTCTCCTCACTTATACTGTTCATCTGGTAACATGTCCCGTGTATATTAAACAATCAGGGGAACACACTCTCCTCACTTACACTGTTCACCTGGTAACTTGTCCCATGTATATTAAACCATCAGGGGAAAACTCTCTCCTCACTTATACTGTTCATCTGGTAACATGTCCCGTGTGTATTAAACAATCAGGGGAACGCACTCTCCTCACTTACACTGTTCACCTGGTAACTTGTCCCATGTATATTAAACCATCAGGGGAAAACACTCTCCTCACTTATACTGTTCACCTGGTAACATGTCCTGTGTATATTAAACCATCAGGGGAACACACTCTCCTCACTGAGAGTGTTCATCTGGTAACATGTCCCGGGTATATTAAACCACCAGGGCATCACACTCTCCTCACTTAAACTTTTCACCTGGTGACATGTCCCGTGTATATTAAACCATCAGGGGAACACACTCTCCTCACTTACACTGTTCACCTGGTAACATGTCCCATGTATATTAAACCATCAGGGGAACACACTCTCCTCACTTATACTGTTCACTTGGTGACAAGTCCCGTGCGTATTAAACAATCAGGGGAACATATTCTCCTCACTTATACTGTTACCTGGTAACATGTCGCGTGTATATTAAACAATCAGGGGAACACCCTCTCCTCACTTATACTGTTCATCTGGTAACATGTCCCGTGTTTATTAAACCATCAGGGGAACACACTCTCCTCACTTATACTGTTCACCTGGTAACATGTTTCGTGTATATTAAACAATCAGGGGAACACACTCTCCTCACTTATACTGTTCACCTGGTAACATGTACCGTGTATATTAAACCATCAGGGGAACACACTCTCCTCAATTATACATTTCACTTGATGACATGTCTCGTGTGTATTGAACAATCAGGGGAACACACTCTCCTCACTTATACTGTTCACCTGGTAACATGTCCCGTGTGTATTAAACAAACAGGGGAACTCATTCTTCTCACTTATACTGTTCACCTGGTAACATGTCCCGTGTGTATTAAACAATCAGGGGAACACATTCTCCTCACTTATACTGTTAACTGGGTAACATGTCCTGTGTGTATTAAAACATCAGTGGAACACACTCTCCTCACTTATACTGTTCCCCTGGTGACATGTCCTGTCAGTATTAAACAATCAGGGGAACACAATCTCCTCACTTATACTGTTAACTGGGTAACATGTCCTGTGTGTATTAAAACATCAGGGGAACACACTCTCCTCACAAATACTGTTCACCTGGTAACATGTCCTGTGTGTATTAAACCATCAGGGGAACACAATCTCCTCACTTATACTGTTCACCTGGTAACATGCCCTCTGTATATTAAACCATCAGGGGAACACACTCTCCTCACATATACTGTTTACCTGGTAACATGTCCCGTGTATATTAAACCATCAGGGGAACACACTCGCCTCACTTATACTGTTCACCTGGTAACATGTCCCATGACTGTTGAACAATCAGGGGAACACACTCTCCTCACTTATACTGTTCACCTGGTAACATGTCCCGTGTATATTAAACCATCAGGGGAACACATTCTCCTCACTTATACTGTTCACCTGGTAACATGTCCCGTGTGTATTAAACAATCAGGGGAACGCACTCTACTCACTTATACTGTTCACTTGGTAACATGTCCCGTGTGTATTAAACAATCAGGGGAACTCATTCTCCTCACTTATACTGTTCACCTGGAAACATGTCCCGTGTGTATTAAACAAACAGGGGAACACATTCTCCTCACTTATACTGTTCAACTGGAAACATGTCCCGTGTGTATTAAACAAACAGGGGAACACATTCTCCTCACTTCTACTGTTCACCTGGTAACATGTCCCGTGCGTATTAAACAATCAGGGGAACACACTCTCCTCACTTATACTGTTCACCTGGTAACATGTCCCATGTGTATTACACCATCAGTGGAACACAATCTCCTCACTTATACTGTTCACCTGGTAACATGTCCCGTGTGTATTAAACAATCAGGGGAACACATTCTCCTCACTTCTACTGTTCACCTGGTAACATGTCCCGTGCGTATTAAACAATCAGGGGAACACACTCTCCTCACTTATACTGTTCACCTGGTAACATGTCCCATGTGTATTACACCATCAGGGGAACTCAATCTCCTCACTTATACTGTTCACCTGGTAACATGCCCTGTGTATATTAAACCATCAGGGGAACACACTCTCCTCACTTATACTGTTTACCTGGTAACATGTCCCTTGTATATTAAACAATCAGGGGAACACACTCTCCTCACTTATACTGTTCACCTAGTCACATGTCCCGTTCATATTAAACAATCTGGGGAACACACTCTCCTCACTTATACTGTTCACCTGGTAACATGTCCCGTGTATATTAAACCATCAGGGGAACACACTCTCCTCACTTATACTGTTCACCTGGTAACATATCCCGTGTATATTAAACCATCAGGGGAACACACTCTCCTCACTTACACTGTTCACCTGGTAAAATGTCTTGTGTGCATTAAACCATCAGGGGAACACACTCTCCTCACTTATACAGTTCACTTGGTGACATGTCCCGTGCGTATTAAACCATCAGGTGAACACACTCGCCTCACTTATACTGTTCATCTGGTAACATGTCCCGTGTATATTAAACCATCAGGGGAACACACTCTCCTCACTTATACTGTTCACCTGGTAACATGTCCCGTGTATATTAAACCATCAGGGGAACACATTCTCCTCACTTATACTGTTCACCTGGTAACATGTCCCGTGTATATTAAACCATCAGGGGAACACATTCTCCTCACTTATACTGTTCACCTGGTAACATGTCCCGTGTATATTAAACCATCAGGGGAACACACTCTCCTCACTTATACTGTTCCCCTGGTGACATGTCCTGTCAGTATTAAACAATCAGGGGAACACAATCTGCTCACTTATACTGTTCACCGGGTAACATGTCCTGTGTGTATTAAAACATCAGGGGAACACACTCTCCTCACTTATACTGTTCACCTGGTAACATGTCCTGTGTGTATTAAACCATCAGGGGAACACATTCTCCTCACTTATACTGTTCACCTGGTAACATGCCCTGTGTATATTAAACCATCAGGGGAACACACTAGCCTCACTTATACTGTTCACCTGGTAACATGTCCCGTGAATATTAAACCATCAGGGGAAAGCAATCTCCTCACTTATACTGTTCACCTGGTAACATGCCCTGTGTATATTAAACCATCAGGGGAACACACTCTCCTCACATATACTGTTTACCTGGTAACATGTCCCGTGTATATTAAACCATCAGGGGAACACACTCGCCTCACTTATACTGTTCACCTGGTAACATGTCCCGTGAATATTAAACCATCAGGGGAACACACTTTCCTCACTTATACTGTTCACCTGGTAACATGTCCCGTGTATATTAAACCATCAGGGGAACACACTCTCCTCACTTATACTGTTCACCTGGTAACATGTCCCGTGTATATTAAACCATCAGGGGAACACACTCTCCTCACTTATACTGTTCACCTGGTAACATGTCCCGTGTATATTAAACAATCAGGGGAACACACTCTTCTCACTTATACTGTTCACCTGGTAACATGTCCCGTGTATATTAAACCATCAGGGGAACACACTCTCCTCACTTATACTGTTCACCTGGTAACATGTCCCGTGCGTATTAAACAATCAGGGGAACACATTCTCCTCACTTATACTGTTCACCTGGTAACATGTCCCGTGTATATTAAACGATCAGGGGAACACACTCTCCTCACTTATACTGTTCACCTGGTAACATGTCCGTGTATATTAAACAATCAGGGGAACACACTCTTCTCACTTATACTGTTCACCTGGTAACATGTCCCGTGTGTATTAAACAATCAGGGGAACACATTCTCCTCACTTATACTGTTCACTTGGTAAAATGTCCCGTGCGTATTAAACCAACAGGGGAACACATTCTCCTCACTTATACTGTTCACCTGGTAACATGTCCCGTGTATATTAAACAATCAGGGGAACGCACTCTCCTCACTTATACTGTTCACTTGGTAACATGTCCCGTGCGTATTAAACCATCAGGTGAACACACTCGCCTCACTTATACTGTTCATCTGGTAACATGTCCCGTGTATATTAAACCATCAGGGGAACACACTCTCCTCACTTATACTGTTCACCTGGTAACATGTCCCGTGTGTATTAAACAATCAGGGGAACACATTCTCCTCACTTATACTGTTCACTTGGCAACATGTCCAGTGCGTATTAAACAAACAAGGGAACACATTCTCCTCACTTATACTGTTCACCTGGAAACATGTCCCGTGTGTATTAAACAAACAGGGGAACACATTCTCCTCACTTATACTGTTCACATGGTAACATGTCCCGTGTGTATTAAACAATCAGGGGAACACATTCACCTCACTTATACTGTTCACTTGGTAACATGTCCTGTGCGTATTAAACAAACAGGGGAACACATTCTCCTCACTTCTACTGTTCACCTGGTAACATGTCCCGTGCGTATTAAACAATCAGGGGAACACACTCTCCTCACTTATACTGTTCACCTGGTAACATGTCCCGTGTGTATTAAACAATCAGGGGAACACACTCTCCTCACTTATACCGTTCACCTGATAACATGTCCCGTGTGTATTACACCATCAGGGGAACACAATCTCCTCACTTATACTGTTCACCTGGTAACATGCCCTGTGTATATTAAACCATCAGGGGAACAGACTCTCCTCACTTTTACTGTTTACCTGGTAACATGTCCCTTGTATATTAAACCATCAGGGGAACACACTCTCCTCACTTATACTGTTCACCTAGTCACATGTCCCGTGCAGATTAAACAATCTGGGGAACACACTCTCCTCACTTATACTGTTCACCTGGTAACATGTCCCGTGTATATTAAACCATCAGGGGAACACACTCTCCTCACTTATACTGTTCACCTGGTAACATATCCCGTGTATATTAAACCATCAGGGGAACACACTCTCCTCACTTACACTGTTTACCTGGTAAAATGTCTTGTGTGCATTAAACCATCAGGGGAACACACTCTCCTCACTTATACAGTTCACTTGGTGACATGTCCCGTGCGTATTAAACCATCAGGTGAACACACTCGCCTCACTTATACTGTTCATCTGGTAACATGTCCCGTGTATATTAAACCATCAGGGGAACACACTCTCCTCACTTATACTGTTCACCTGGTAACATGTCCCGTGTATATTAAACCATCAGGGGAACACATTCTCCTCACTTATACTGTTCACCTGATAACATGTCCCGTGTATATTAAACCATCAGGGGAACACATTCTCCTCACTTATACTGTTCACCTGGTAACATGTCCCGTGTATATTAAACCATCAGGGGAACACATTCTCCTCACTTATACTGTTCACCTGGTAACATGTCCCGTGCGTATTAAACAATCAGGGGAACACACTCTCCTCACTTACACTGTTCACCTGGTAACATGTCCCGTGAATATTAAACCATCAGGGGAAAGCAATCTCCTCACTTATACTGTTCACCTGGTAACATGTCCTGTGTGTATTAAACCATCAGGGGAACACACTCTCCTCACTTATACTGTTCACCTGGTAACATGTCCCGTGAATATTAAACCATCAGGGGAACACTCTCTGCTCACTTATACTGTTCACCTGCTAACATGTCCTGTGTGCATTAAATCATCAGGGGAACACACTCTCCTCACTTAGACTTTTCATCTGGTAACATGTCCAGTGAATATTAAACCATCAGGGGAACACATTCTCCTCACTTATACTGTTCACCTGGTGACATGTCCTGTGTGTATTAAACAATCAGGGGAATTCACTCTCCTCACTTCTACTGTTCACCTGGTAACATGTCCCGTGTATATGAAACCATCAGGGGAACACATTCTCCTCACTTATACTGTTCACCTGGTAACATGTCCCTTGTGTATTAAACAATCAGGGGAACACACTCTCCTCACTTCTACTGTTCACCTGGTAACATGTCCCGTGTATATGAAACCATCAGGGGAACACATTCTCCTCACTTATACTGTTCACCTGGTAACATGTCCCTTCAGTATTAAACAATCAGGGGAACACAGTCTCCTCACTTATTCTGTTCACTTGGTAACATGTCCCGTGTATATTAAACACACTCTCCTCACTTACACTGTTCAGCTGGTAACATGTCCCGTGTGCATTATACAATCAGGGGAACACACTCTCCTCACTTATACTGTTCACCTGATAACATGTCCCGTGTGTATTAAACCATAAGGGGAACACACTCTCCTCACTTATACTGTTCACCTGGTAAAATGTCCCGTGTATATTAAACCATCAGGGGAACACACTCTCCTCACTTATACTGTTCACCTGGTAACATGTCCCGTGTATATTAAACCATCAGGGGAACACATTCTCCTCACTTATACTGTTCACCTGGTAACATGTCCCGTGTATATTAAACCATCAGGGGAACACAGTCTCCTCACTTATACTGTTCACCTGGTAACATGTCCCGTGTATATTAAACCATCAGGGGAACACACTCTCCTCACTTATACTGTTCCCCTGGTGACATGTCCTGTCAGTATTAAACAATCAGGGGAACACAATCTGCTCACTTATACTGTTCACCGGGTAACATGTCCTGTGTGTATTAAAACATCAGGGGAACACACTCTCCTCACTTATACTGTTCACCTGGTAACATGTCCTGTGTGTATTAAACCATCAGGGGAACACAATCTCCTCACTTATACTGTTCACCTGGTAACATGCCCTGTGTATATTAAACCATCAGGGGAACACACTCGCCTCACTTATACAGTTCACCTGGTAACATGTCCCGTGAATATTAAACCATCAGGGGAAAGCAATCTCCTCACTTATACTGTTCACCTGGTAACATGCCCTGTGTATATTAAACCATCAGGGGAACACACTCTCCTCACATATACTGTTTACCTGGTAACATGTCCCGTGTATATTAAACCATCAGGGGAACACACTCGCCTCACTTATACTGTTCACCTGGTAACATGTCCCGTGAATATTAAACCATCAGGGGAACACACTTTCCTCACTTATACTGTTCACCTGGTAACATGTCCCGTGTATATTAAACCATCAGGGGAACACACTCTCCTCACTTATACTGTTCACCTGGAAACATGTCCCGTGTATATTAAACAATCAGGGGAACACACTCTCCTCACTTATACTGTTCACCTGGTAACATGTCCCGTGTATATTAAACAATCAGGGGAACACACTCTTCTCACTTATACTATTCACCTGGTAACATGTCCCGTGTATATTAAACCATCAGGGGAACACACTCTCCTCACTTATACTGTTCACCTGGTAACATGTCCCGTGCGTATTAAACAATCAGGGGAACACATTCTCCTCACTTATACTGTTCACCTGGTAACATGTCCCGTGCGTATTAAACAATCAGGGGAACACATTCTCCTCACTTATACTGTTCACTTGGTAAAATGTCCCGTGCGTATTAAAACAACAGGGGAACACACTCTCCTCACTTATACTGTTCACCTGGTAACATCTCCCGTGTATATTAAACAATCAGGGGAACGCACTCTCCTCACTTATACTGTTCACTTGGTAACATGTCCCGTGTGTATTAAACAATCAGGGGAACACATTCTCCTCACTTATACTGTTCACTTGGCAACATGTCCAGTGTGTATTAAACAAACAGGGGAACACATTCTCCTCACTTATACTGTTCACCTGGAAACATGTCCCGTGTGTATTAAACAAACAGGGGAACACATTCTCCTCACTTATACTGTTCACATGGTAACATGTCCCGTGTGTATTAAACAATCAGGGGAACACATTCACCTCACTTATACTGTTCACTTGGTAACATGTCCTGTGCGTATTAAACAAACAGGGGAACACATTCTCCTCACTTCTACTGTTCACCTGGTAACATGTCCCGTGCGTATTAAACAATCAGGGGAACCAACTCTCCTCACTTATACTGTTCACCTGGTAACATGTCCCGTGTGCATTAAACAATCAGGGGAACACACTCTCCTCACTTATACTGTTCACCTGGTAACATGTCCCGTGTGCATTAAACAATCAGGGGAACACACTCTCCTCACTTATACCGTTCACCTGATAACATGTCCCGTGTGTATTACACCATCAGGGGAACACAATCTCCTCACTTATACTGTTCACCTGGTAACATGCCCTGTGTATATTAAACCATCAGGGGAACAGACTCTCCTCACTTTTACTGTTTACCTGGTAACATGTCCCTTGTATATTAAACCATCAGGGGAACACACTCTCCTCACTTATACTGTTCACCTAGTCACATGTCCCGTGCATATTAAACAATCTGGGGAACACACTCTCCTCACTTATACTGTTCACCTGGTAACATGTCCCGTGTATATTAAACCATCAGGGGAACACACTCTCCTCACTTATACTGTTCACCTGGTAACATGTCCCGTGTATATTAAACCATCAGGGGAACACATTCTCCTCACTTATACTGTTCACCTGGTAACATGTCCCGTGTATATTAAACCATCAGGGGAACACATTCTCCTCACTTATACTGTTCACCTGGTAACATGTCCCGTGTATATTAAACCATCAGGGGAACACATTCTCCTCACTTATACTGTTCACCTGGTAACATGTCCCGTGAGTATTAAACAATCAGGGGAAAGCAATCTCCTCACTTATACTGTTCACCTGGTAACATGTCCTGTGTGTATTAAACCATCAGGGGAAGACACTCTCCTCACTTATACTGTTCACCTGGTAACATGTCCCGTGAATATTAAACCATCAGGGGAAAGCAATCTCCTCACTTATACTGTTCACCTGGTAACATGTCCTGTGTGTATTAAACCATCAGGGGAACACACTCTCCTCACTTATACTGTTCACCTGGTAACATGTCCCGTGAATATTAAACCATCAGGGGAACACTCTCTGCTCACTTATACTGTTCACCTGCTAACATGTCCTGTGTGCATTAAATCATCAGGGGAACACACTCTCCTCACTTAGACTTTTCATCTGGTAACATGTCCAGTGAATATTAAACCATCAGGGGAACACATTCTCCTCACTTATACTGTTCACCTGGTAACATGTCCCGTGAATATTAAACCATCAGGGGAACACTCTCTGCTCACTTATACTGTTCACCTGCTAACATGTCCTGTGTGCATTAAATCATCAGGGGAACACACTCTCCTCACTTAGACTTTTCATCTGGTAACATGTCCAGTGAATATTAAACCATCAGGGGAACACATTCTCCTCACTTATACTGTTCACCTGGTAACATGTCCCGTGTATATTAAACAATCAGGGGAATTCACTCTCCTCACTTATACTGTTCACCTGGTATCATGTCCTGTGTATATTAAACCATCAGGGGAACACACTTTCCTCACTTATACTGTTCACCTGGTAACATGTCCCGTGCGTGTTAAACCATCAGGGGAGCACAATCTCCTCACTTATACTGTTCTCCTGGCAACATGTCCCGTGAGTATTAAACAATCAGGGGAACACACTCTCCTCACTTCTACTGTTCACCTGGTAACATGTCCCGTGTATATGAAACCATCAGGGGAACACATTCTCCTCACTTATACTGTTCACCTGGTAACATGTCCCTTGTGTATTAAACAATCAGGGGAACACACTCTCCTCACTTATTCTGTTCACTTGGTAACATGTCCCGTGTATATTAAACACACTCTCCTCACTTACACTGTTCAGCTGGTAACATGTCCCGTTTGCATTAAACAATCAGGGGAACACACTCTCCTCACTTATACTGTTCACCTGATAACATGTCCCGTGTGTATTAAACCATAAGGGGAACACACTCTCCTCACTTATACTGTTCACCTGGTAATATGCCCTGTGTATATTAAACCATCAGGGGAACACACTCTCCTCACTTATACTGATCACCTGGGAACATGTCCCGTGCATATTAAACCATCAGGGGAACACACTCTCCTCACTTATACTGTTCACCTGGTAACATGTTCCGTGTATATTAAACCATCAGGGGAACACACTCTCCTCACTGATACTGTTCACCTGGTAACATGTCCCGTGCGTATTAAACAATCAGGGGAACAGATTCTCCTCACTTATACTGTTCACTTGGTAACATTTCCCGTGCGTATTAAACCAACAGGGGAACACACTCTCCTCACTTATACTGTTCACGTGGTAACATGTCCCGTGTGTTTTAAACAAACAGGGGAACACATTCTTCTCACTTATACTGTTCACCTGGTAACATGTCCCGTGTGTATTAAACAATCAGGGGAACAGACTCTCCTCACTTATACTGTTCACCTGGTAACATGCCCTGTGTATATTAAACCATCAGGGGAACACACTCTCCTCACATATACTGTTTACCTGGTAACATGTCCCGTGTATATTAAACCATCAGGGGAACACACTCTCCTCACTTATACTGTTCACCTAGTCACATGTCACGTGTATATTAAACCATCAGGGGAACACACTCGCCTCACTTATACTGTTCATCTGGTAACATGTCCCGTATATATTAAACCATCAGGGGAACACACTCTCCTCACTTATACTGTTCACCTGGTAACATGTCCTGTGTGCATTATACCATCAGGGGAACACACTCTCCTCACTTATACTGTTCATCTGGTAACATGTCCCGTCAGTATTAAACCATCAGGGGAACACACTCTCCTCACTTATACTTTTCACCTGGTAACATGTCCTTTGCATATTTAACCATCAGGGGAAAACAATCTGCTCACTTCTACTGTTCACCTGGTGACATGTCACGTGTGTATTAAACCATCAGGGGAACACACTCTCCTCACTTATACTGTTCAACTGGTAACATGTCCCGTGTGTATTAAACCATCAGGGGAACACACTCTCCTCACTTATACTGTTCACCTGGTAACATGTCCCGTGGATATTAAACCATCAGGGGAACACACTCTCCTCACTTATACTGTTCACCTGGTAACATGTCCCGTGTATATTAAACCATCAGGGGAACACACTCTCCTCACTTATACTGTTCACCTGGTAACATGTCCCGTGCGTATTAAACAATCAGGGGAACACATTCTCCTCACTTATACTGTTCACCTGGTGACATGTCCTGTGTATATTAAACCATCAGGGGAACACATTCTCCTCACTTATACTGTTCACCTGGTAACATGTCCCTTGTGTATTAAACAATCAGGGGAACACACTCTCCTCACTTATTCTGTTCACTTGGTAACATGTCCCGTGTATATTAAACACACTCTCCTCACTTACACTGTTCAGCTGGTAACATGTCCCGTGTGCATTAAACAATCAGGGGAACACACTCTCCTCACTTATACTGTTCACCTGATAACATGTCCCGTGTGTATTAAACCATAAGGGGAACACACTCTCCTCACTTATACTGTTCACCTGGTAATATGCCCTGTATATATTAAACCATCAGGGGAACACACTCTCCTCACTTATACTGATCACCTGGGAACATGTCCCGTGTATACTAAACCATCAGGGGAACACACTCTCCTCACTTATACTGTTCACCTGGTAACATGTTCCGTGTATATTAAACCATCAGGGGAACACACTCTCCTCACTTATACTGTTCACCTGGTAACATGTACCGTGTATATTAAACAATCAGGGGAACACACTCTCCTCACTGATACTGTTCACCTGGTAACATGTCCCGTGCGTATTAAACAATCAGGGGAACAGATTCTCCTCACTTATACTGTTCACTTGGTAACATTTCCCGTGCGTATTAAACCAACAGGGGAACACACTCTCCTCACTTATACTGTTCACGTGGTAACATGTCCCGTGTGTTTTAAACAAACAGGGGAACACATTCCTCTCACTTATACTGTTCACCTGGTAACATGTCCCGTGTGTATTAAACAATCAGGGGAACAGACTCTCCTCACTTATACTGTTCACCTGGTAACATGCCCTGTGTATATTAAACCATCAGGGGAACACACTCTCCTCACATATACTGTTTACCTGGTAACATGTCCCGTGTATATTAAACCATCAGGGGAACACACTCTCCTCACTTATACTGTTCACCTGGTAACATGTTCCGTGTATATTAAACCATCAGGGGAACACACTCTCCTCACATATACTGTTTACCTGGTAACATGTCCCGTGTATATTAAACCATCAGGGGAACACACTCTCCTCACTTATACTGTTCACCTGGTAACATGTCCCGTGTGTATTAAACAATCAGGGGAACAGACTCTCCTCACTTATACTGTTCACCTGGTAACATGCCCTGTGTATATTAAACCATCAGGGGAACACACTCTCCTCACATATACTGTTTACCTGGTAACATGTCCCGTGTATATTAAACCATCAGGGGAACACACTCTCCTCACTTATACTGTTCACCTGGTAACATGTACCGTGTATATTAAACAATCAGGGGAACACACTCTCCTCACTGATACTGTTCACCTGGTAACATGTCCCGTGTGTATTAAACAATCAGGGGAACAGACTCTCCTCACTTATACTGTTCACCTGGTAACATGCCCTGTGTATATTAAACCATCAGGGGAACACACTCTCCTCACATATACTGTTTACCTGGTAACATGTCCCGTGTATATTAAACCATCAGGGGAACACACTCTCCTCACTTATACTGTTCACCTAGTCACATGTCACGTGTATATTAAACCATCAGGGGAACACACTCGCCTCACTTATACTGTTCATCTGGTAACATGTCCCGTATATATTAAACCATCAGGGGAACACACTCTCCTCACTTATACTGTTCACCTGGTAACATGTCCTGTGTGCATTATACCATCAGGGGAACACACTCTCCTCACTTATACTGTTCACCTGGTAACATGTCCTGTGTGCATTATACCATCAGGGGAACACACTCTCCTCACATATACTGTTTACCTGGTAACATGTACCGTGTATATTAAACAATCAGGGGAACACACTCTCCTCACTGATACTGTTCACCTGGTAACATGTCCCGTGTGTATTAAACAATCAGGGGAACAGACTCTCCTCACTTATACTGTTCACCTGGTAACATGCCCTGTGTATATTAAACCATCAGGGGAACACACTCTCCTCACTTATACTTTTCACCTGGTAACATGTCCTTTGCATATTTAACCATCAGGGGAAAACAATCTGCTCACTTCTACTGTTCACCTGGTGACATTTCCCGTGTGTATTAAACCATCAGGGGAACACACTCTCCTCACTTATACTGTTCAACTGGTAACATGTCCCGTGTGTATTAAACCATCAGGGGAACACACTCTCCTCACTTATACTGTTCACCTGGTAACATGTCCCGTGGATATTAAACCATCAGGGGAACACACTCTCCTCACTTATACTGTTCACCTGGTAACATGTCCCGTGTATATTAAACCATCAGGGGAACACACTCTCCTCACTTATACTGTTCACCTGGTAACATGTCCCGTGCGTATTAAACAATCAGGGGAACACATTCTCCTCACTTATACTGTTCACCTGGTAACATGTCCTGTGTATATTAAACCATCAGGGGAACACATTCTCCTCACTTATACTGTTCACCTGGTGACATGTCCGTGCATATTAAACAATCAGGGGAACACACTCTCCTCACTTAAACTTTTCACCTGGTGACATGTCCCGTGTATATTAAACCATCAGGGGAACACACTCTCCTCACTTATACTGTTCACCTGGTGACATGTCCCGTGTATTTTAAACCATCAGGGGAACACACTCTCCTCACTTATACTGTTCACCTGGTAACATGTCCCGTGTATATTAAACCATCAGGGGAACACACTCTCCTCACTTATAATGTTCACCTGGTAACATGTCCCGTGCGTATTAAACAATCAGGGGAACACATTCTCCTCACTTATACTGTTCACCTGGTAACATGCCCTGTGTATATTAAACCATCAGGGGAACACATTCTCCTCACTTATACTGTTCACCTGGTAACATGTCCCTTGTGTATTAAACAATCAGGGGAACACACTCTCCTCACTTATTCTGTTCACTTGGTAACATGTCCCGTGTATATTAAACACACTCTCCTCACTTACACTGTTCAGCTGGTAACATGTCCCGTGTGCATTAAACAATCAGGGGAACACACTCTCCTCACTTATACTGTTCACCTGATAACATGTCCCGTGTGTATTAAACCATAAGGGGAACACACTCTCCTCACTTATACTGTTCACCTGGTAATATGCCCTGTATATATTAAACCATCAGGGGAACACACTCTCCTCACTTATACTGATCACCTGGGAACATGTCCCGTGTATACTAAACCATCAGGGGAACACACTCTCCTCACTTATACTGTTCACCTGGTAACATGTTCCGTGTATATTAAACCATCAGGGGAACACACTCTCCTCACTTATACTGTTCACCTGGTAACATGTACCGTGTATATTAAACAATCAGGGGAACACACTCTCCTCACTGATACTGTTCACCTGGTAACATGTCCCGTGCGTATTAAACAATCAGGGGAACAGATTCTCCTCACTTATACTGTTCACTTGGTAACATTTCCCGTGCGTATTAAACCAACAGGGGAACACACTCTCCTCACTTATACTGTTCACGTGGTAACATGTCCCGTGTGTTTTAAACAAACAGGGGAACACATTCTTCTCACTTATACTGTTCACCTGGTAACATGTTCCGTGTATATTAAACCATCAGGGGAACACACTCTCCTCACTTATACTGTTCACCTGGTAACATGTACCGTGTATATTAAACAATCAGGGGAACACACTCTCCTCACTGATACTGTTCACCTGGTAACATGTCCCGTGTGTATTAAACAATCAGGGGAACAGACTCTCCTCACTTATACTGTTCACCTGGTAACATGCCCTGTGTATATTAAACCATCAGGGGAACACACTCTCCTCACATATACTGTTTACCTGGTAACATGTCCCGTGTATATTAAACCATCAGGGGAACACACTCTCCTCACTTATACTGTTCACCTGGTAACATGTACCGTGTATATTAAACAATCAGGGGAACACACTCTCCTCACTGATACTGTTCACCTGGTAACATGTCCCGTGTGTATTAAACAATCAGGGGAACAGACTCTCCTCACTTATACTGTTCACCTGGTAACATGCCCTGTGTATATTAAACCATCAGGGGAACACACTCTCCTCACATATACTGTTTACCTGGTAACATGTCCCGTGTATATTAAACCATCAGGGGAACACACTCTCCTCACTTATACTGTTCACCTGGTAACATGTACCGTGTATATTAAACAATCAGGGGAACACACTCTCCTCACTGATACTGTTCACCTGGTAACATGTCCCGTGTGTATTAAACAATCAGGGGAACAGACTCTCCTCACTTATACTGTTCACCTGGTAACATGCCCTGTGTATATTAAACCATCAGGGGAACACACTCTCCTCACTTATACTGTTTACCTGGTAACATGTCCCGTCAGTATTAAACCATCAGGGGAACACACTCTCCTCACTTATACTTTTCACCTGGTAACATGTCCTTTGCATATTTAACCATCAGGGGAAAACAATCTGCTCACTTCTACTGTTCACCTGGTGACATGTCCCGTGTGTATTAAACCATCAGGGGAACACACTCTCCTCACTTATACTGTTCAACTGGTAACATGTCCCGTGTGTATTAAACCATCAGGGGAACACACTCTCCTCACTTATACTGTTCACCTGGTAACATGTCCCGTGGATATTAAACCATCAGGGGAACACACTCTCCTCACTTATACTGTTCACCTGGTAACATGTCCCGTGTATATTAAACCATCAGGGGAACACACTCTCCTCACTTATACTGTTCACCTGGTAACATGTCCCGTGCGTATTAAACAATCAGGGGAACACATTCTCCTCACTTATACTGTTCACCTGGTAACATGTCCTGTGTATATTAAACCATCAGGGGAACACATTCTCCTCACTTATACTGTTCACCTGGTGACATGTCCGTGTATATTAAACAATCAGGGGAACACACTCTCCTCACTTAAACTTTTCACCTGGTGACATGTCCCGTGTATATTAAACCATCAGGGGAACACACTCTCCTCACTTATACTGTTCACCTGGTGACATGTCCCGTGTATTTTAAACCATCAGGGGAACACACTCTCCTCACTTAAACTTTTCACCTGGTGACATGTCCCGTGTGTATTAAACAATCAGGGGAACACACTCTCCTCTCTTATACTGTTCATCTGGTGACATGTCCCGTGTATTTTAAACCATCAGGGGAACACACTCTCCTCACTTACACTGTTCACCTGGTAACATGTACCGGGTATATTAAACCATCAGGGGAACACACTCTCCTCACTTATACTGTTCACCTGGTAACATGTCATGTGTATATTAAATCATCAGGGGAACACACTCTCCTCACTTATACTGTTCACCTGGTAACATGTCCTGTGTATATTAAATCATCAGGGGAACACACTCTCCTCACTCATACAGTTCATTTGGTGACTTGTCCCGTGTATTTTAAACCATCAGGGGAACACACTCTCCTCACTTAAACTTTTCACCTGGTGAACATGTCCCGTGTGTATTAAACCATCAGGGGAACACACTCTCCTCACTTACACTGTTCACCTGGTAACATGTCCCATATATATTAAACAATCTGGGGAACACATTCTCCTCACTTATACTGTTCACCTGGTGACATGTCCCGTGTATATTAAACCATCAGGGGAACACACTCTCCTCACTTATACTGTTCACCTGGCATCATGTCCCGTGTATATTAAACCATCAGGGGAACACACTCTCCTCACTTAAACTTTTCACCTGGTGACATGTCCCGTGTGTATTAAACAATCAGGGGAACACACTCTCCTCTCTTATACTGTTCATCTGGTGACATGTCCCGTGTATTTTAAACCATCAGGGGAACACACTCTCCTCACTTACACTGTTCACCTGGTAACATGTCCCATGTATATTAAACCATCAGGGGAACACACTCTCCTCACTTATACTGTTCACCTGGCATCATGTCCCGTGGATATTAAACCATCAGGGGAACACACTCTCCTCACTTAAACTTTTCACCTGGTGACATGTCCCGTGTATTTTAAACCATCAGAGGAACACACTCTCCTCACTTATGCTGTTCACCTGGCATCATGTCCCGTGTATATTAAAACATCAGGGGAACACACTCTCCTCACTTATACTTTTCACCTGGTAACATGTACCGGGTATATTAAACCATCAGGGGAACACACTCTCCTCACTTATACTGTTCACCTGGTAACATGTCATGTGTATATTAAATCATCAGGGGAACACACTCTCCTCACTTATACTGTTCACCTGGTAACATGTCCTGTGTATATTAAATCATCAGGGGAACACACTCTCCTCACTCATACAGCTCATTTGGTGACTTGTCCCGTGTATTTTAAACCATCAGGGGAACACACTCTCCTCACTTAAACTTTTCACCTGGTGACATGTCTCGTGTGTATTAAACCATCAGGGGAACACACTCTCCTCACTTACACTGTTCACCTGGTAACATGTCCCATGTATATTAAACAATCTGGGGAACACATTCTCCTCACTTATACTGTTCACCTGGTGACATGTCCCGTGTATATTAAACCATCAGGGGAACACACTCTCCTCACTTATACTGTTCACCTGGCATCATGTCCCGTGTATATTAAACCATCAGGGGAACACACTCTCCTCACTTATACTGTTCACCTGGTAACATGTGCCGTGTATATTAAACCATCAGGTGAACACACTCTCCTCACTTTAACTGTTCACCTGGCAACATGTCCCGTGTGTATTAAACAATCAGGGGAACACACTCTCCTCACTTTTACTGTTCTCCTGCTAACATTTCCCGTGTATATTAAACAATCAGGGGAACACATTCTCCTCACTTATACTGTTCATCTGGTAACATTTCCCGTGTATATTAAACCATCAGGGGAACACACTCTCCTCACTTATACTGTTCACCTGGTAACATGTCCCGTGTGTATTAAACCATCAGGGGAACACACTCTCCTCACTTTTACTGTTCTCCTGCTAACATTTCCCGTGTATATTAAACAATCAGGGGAACACATTCTCCTCACTTATACTGTTCATCTGGTAACATTTCCCGTGTATATTAAACCATCAGGGGAACACACTCTCCTCACTTATCCTGTTCACCTGGTAACATGTCCTGTGTATATTAAACAATCAGGGGAACACATTCTCCTCACTTATACTGTTCATCTGGTAACATTTCCCGTGAGTATTAAACCATCAGGGGAACACACTCTCCTCACTTAAACTTTTCACCTGGTAACATGTCGCACGTATATTAAACCATCCGGGGAACACACTCTCCTCACTTATACTGTTCACCTGGCATCATGTCCCGTGTATATTAAACAATCTGGGGAAAACATTCTCCTCACTTATACAGTTCACTTGGTGACAAGTCCCGTGCGTATTTAACAATCAGGGGAACACACTCTCCTCTCTTAAGCTGTTCATCTGGTGACATGTCCCGTGTATTTTAAACCATCAGGGGAACACACTCTCCTCACTTAAACTTTTCACCTGGTGATATGTCCCGTGTATATTAAACCATCAGGGGAACACATTCTCCTCACTTACACTGTTCGCCTGGTAACATGTCCCATGTATATTAAACAATCTGGGGAACACATTCTCCTCACTTATACTGTTCACCTGGTGACATGTCCTGTGTATATTAAACCATCAGGGGAACACATTCTCCTCACTTACACTGTTCACCTGGTAACATGTCCCGTGTATATTAAACCATCAGCGGAACACACTCTCCTCAATTATACTGTTCACCTGGTAACATGTCCCGTGTGTATTAAACAATCAGGGGAACACACTCTCCTCACTTATACTGTTCATCTGGTAACATGTCCCGGCAGTATTAAACCATCAGGGGAACACAAGCTCCTCACTTATACTGTTCATCTGGTAACATGTCCCGTGTATATTAAACCATGAGGGGAACACACTCTCCTCACATATACTGTTCACCTGGTAACATGTACCGTGTATATTAAACCATCAGGGGAACACACTCTCCTCACTTATTCTGTTCATCTGGTAACATGTCCCATGCATATTAAACCATCAGGGGAACACACTCTCCTCACTTATACTGTTCATCTGGTAACATGTTCCGTCAGTATTAAACCATCAGGGGAACACACTCTCCTCACTTATACTGTTCACCTGGTAACATGTCCCGTGTGTATTAAACCATCAGGGGAACACACTCTCCTCACTTATACTGTTCTCCTGGTAACATTTCCCGTGTATATTAAACAATCAGGGGAACACATTCTCCTCACTTATACTGTTCATCTGGTAACATTTCCCGTGTATATTAAACAATCAGGGGAACACACTCTCCTCACTTATACTGTTCACCTGGTAACATGTCCTGTGTATATTAAACCATCAGGGGAACACACTCTCCTCACTGAGAGAGTTCATCTGGTAACATGTCCCGTGTGTATTAAACCATCAGGGGAACAATCTCTCCTCACTTAAACTGTTCAGCTGGTAACATGTCTGTGTATATTAAAGCATCAGGGGAACACATTCTCCTCACTTATACTGTTCACCTGGTAACATGTCCTGTGAATATTAAATCATCAGGGGAACACACTCTCCTCACTGAGAGAGTTCATCTGGTAACATGTCCCGTGTGTATTAAACCATCAGGGGAACACACTCTCCTCACTGAGAGAGTTCATCTGGTAACATGTCCCGTGTGTATTAAACAATCAGGGGAACTCACTCTCCTCACTTATACTGTTCACCTTGTGAAATGTCCCGTGCGTATTAAACAATCAGGGGAACACACTCTCCTCACTTATACTGGTCACCTGGTAACATGTCCCGTCAGTATTAAACCATCAGGGGAACACACTCTCCTCACTTATACTGTTCACCTGGTAACATGTCCCGTGTATATCAAACCATCAGGGGAACACATTCTCCTCACTAATACTGTTCACCTGGTAACATGTCCCGTGCATATTAAACCATCAAGGGAACACATTCTCCTCACTTATACTGTTCACCTGGTAACATGTCCCGTGGATATTAAACCATCAAGGGATCAAACTCTCCTCACTTATACTGTTCACCTGGTAACATGTCCCGTGTGCATTAAACAATCAGGGGAACACACTCTCCTCACTTATACTGTTCACTTGGTGAAATGTCCCATGCGTATTAAACCATCAGGGGAACACACTCTCCTCACTTATACTGTTCACCTGGCATCATGTCCCGTGTATATTAAAACATCAGGGGAACACACTCTCCTCACTTATACTTTTAACCTGGTAACATGTACCGGGTGTATTAAACCATCAGGGGAACACACTCTCCTCACTTATACTGTTCACCTGGTAACATGTCCCGTGTGTATTAAACCATCAGGGGAACACACTCTCCTCTCTTATACTCTTCATCTGGTGACATGTCCCGTGTATTTTAAACCATCAGGGGAACACACTCTCCTCACTTAAACTTTTCACCTGGTGACATGTCCCGTGTGTATTAAACCATCAGGGGAACACACTCTCCTCACTTATACTGTTTATCTGGTAACATTTCCCATGTATATTAAACAATCAGGGGAACACACTCTCCTCACTTATACTGTTCACCTGGTAACATGTCCCGTGTATATTCAACCATCAGGGGAACACACTCTCCTCACTTATACTGTTCATCTGGTAACATTTCCCGTGTATATTAAACCATCAGGGGAACACACTCTCCTCACTTATACTGTTCATCTGGTAACATGTCCCGTGTGTATTAAACCATCAGGGGAACACACTCTCCTCACTTATAATGTTCACCTGGCATCATGTCCCGTGGAAATTAAACCATCAGGGGAACACACTCTCCTCACTTATACTGTTCACCTGGTAACATGTACCGTGTATATTAAACCATCAGGGGAACACACTCTCCTCACTTATACTCTTCACCTGGTAACATGTCCCGTGCATATTAAATCATCAGGGGAACACACTCTCCTCACTTATACTGTTCACCTGGTAACATGTACCGTGTATATTAAACCATCAGGGGAACACACTCTCCTCACTTATACTCTTCACCTGGTAACATGTACCGTGTATATTAAACCATCAGGGGAACACACTCTCCTCACTTATACTCTTCACCTGGTAACATGTCCCGTGCATATTAAATCATCAGGGGAACACACTCTCCTCACTTATACTGTTCATCTGGTAACATGTCCCGTGTGTATTAAATCATCAGGGGAACACACTCTCCTCACTCATACAGTTCATTTGGTGACTTGTCCCGTGTGTATTAAACAATCAGGGGAACACACTCTCCTCTCTTATACTGTTCATCTGGTGACATGTCCCGTGTATTTTAAACCATCAGGGGAACACACTCTCCTCACTTAAACTTTTCACCTGGTGATATGTCCCGTGTATATTAAACCATCAGGGGAACACACTCTCCTCACTCATACAGTTCATTTGATGACTTGTCCCGTGTGTATTAAACAATCAGGGGAACACACTCTCCTCTCTTATACTGTTCATCTGGTGACATGTCCCGGGTATATTAAACCATCAGGGGAACACACTCTCCTCACGTACACTGTTCGCCTGGTAACATGTCCCATGTATATTAAACAATCTGGGGAACACATTCTCCTCAATTATACTGTTCACCTGGTAACATCTCCCGTGTGTATTAAACAATCAGGGGAACACACTCTCCTCACTTATACTGTTCATCTGGTAACATGTCCCGGCAGTATTAAACCATCAGGGGAACACAAGCTCCTCACTTATACTGTTCATCTGGTAACATGTACCGTGTATATTAAACCATGAGGGGAACACACTCTCCTCACATATACTGTTCACCTGGTAACATGTACCGTGTATATTAAACCATCAGGGGAACACACTCTCCTCACTTATACTGTTCACCTGGTAACATGTCCCATGCATATTAAACCATCAGGGGAACACACTCTCCTCACTTATACTGTTCATCTGGTAACATGTTCCGTCAGTATTAAACCATCAGGGGAACACACTCTCCTCACTTATACTGTTCACCTGGTAACATGTCCCGTGTGTATTAAACCATCAGGGGAACACACTCTCCTCACTTATACTGTTCTCCTGGTGACATGTCCCGTGTATTTTAAACCATCAGGGGAACACACTCTCCTCACTTAAACTTTTCACCTGGTGATATGTCCCGTGTATATTAAACCATCAGGGGAACACACTCTCCTCACTTACACTGTTAGCCTGGTAACATGTCCCATGTATATTAAACAATCAGGGGAACACACTCTCCTGACTTATACTGTTCACCTGGCATCATGTCCTGTGTATATTAAACCATCAGGGGAACACATTCTCCTCACTTATACTGTTCATCTGGTAACATGTTCCGTCAGTATTAAACCATCAGGGGAACACACTCTCCTCACTTATACTGTTCACCTGGTAACATGTCCCGTGTGTATTAAACCATCAGGGGAACACACTCTCCTCACTTATACTGTTCTCCTGGTGACATGTCCCGTGTATTTTAAACCATCAGGGGAACACACTCTCCTCACTTAAACTTTTCACCTGGTGATATGTCCCGTGTATATTAAACCATCAGGGGAACACACTCTCCTCACTTACACTGTTAGCCTGGTAACATGTCCCATGTATATTAAACAATCAGGGGAACACACTCTCCTGACTTATACTGTTCACCTGGCATCATGTCCTGTGTATATTAAACCATCAGGGGAACACATTCTCCTCACTTATACTGTTCATCTGGTAACATGTTCCGTCAGTATTAAACCATCAGGGGAACACACTCTCCTCACTTATACTGTTCACCTGGTAACATGTCCCGTGTGTATTAAACCATCAGGGGAACACACTCTCCTCACTTATACTGTTCTCCTGGTAACATTTCCCGCGTATATTAAACCATCAGGGGAACACACTCTCCTCACTTATACTGTTCACCTGGTAACATGTCCTGTGTATATTAAACCATCAGGGGAACACACTCTCCTCACTGAGAGAGTTCATATGGTAACATGTCCCGTGTGTATTAAACCATCAGGGGAACAATCTCTCCTCTCTTATACTGTTCACCTGGTGACATGTCCCGTGTATATTACAGCTTCAGGGGAACACACTCTCCTCACTTAAACCTTTCACCTGGTGACATGTCCCGTGTATATTAAACCATCAGGGAAACACACTCTCCTCACTTATACTGTTCACCTGGCATCATGTCCCATGTATATTAAAACATCAGGGGAACACACTCTCCTCACTTATACTGTTCACCTGGTAACATGTCCTGTGTATATTAAACCATCAGGGGAACACACTCTCCTCACTTATACTGTTCACCTGGTAACATGTCCTGTGAATATTAAATCATCAGGGGAACAGACTCTCCTCACTTATGCAGTTCATTTGGTGACATGTCCCGTGTGTATTAAACAATCAGGGGAACACATTCTCCTCACTTATACTGTTCACCTGGTAACATGTCCTGTGAATATTAAATCATCAGGGGAACAGACTCTCCTCACTTATGCAGTTCATTTGGTGACATGTCCCGTGTGTATTAAACAATCAGGGGAACACACTCTCCTCACTTATACTGTTCACCTGGTGACATGTCCCGTGTATATTACAGCTTCAGGGGAACACACTCTCCTCACTTAAACCTTTCACCTGGTGACATGTCCCGTGTATATTAAACCATCAGGGAAACACACTCTCCTCACTTATACTGTTCACCTGGCATCATGTCCCATGTATATTAAAACATCAGGGGAACACACTCTCCTCACTTATACTGTTCACCTGGTAACATGTCCTGTGTATATTAAACCATCAGGGGAACACACTCTCCTCACTTATACTGTTCACCTGGTAACATGTCCTGTGTATATTAAACCATCAGGGGAACACACTCTCCTCACTTATACTGTTCACCTGGTAACATGTCCTGTGTATATTAAACAATCAGGGGAACACACTCTCCTCACTTATACTGTTCACCTGGTAACATGTCCCGTGTATATTAAACCATCAGGGGAACACACTCTCCTCACTTATACTGTTCACCTGGAAACATGTCCCGTGTATATTAAACCATCAGGGGAACACACTCTCCTCACTTATACTGTTCACCTGGTAACATGTCCTGTGTATATTAAACAATGAGGGGAACACACTCTCCTCACTTATACTGTTCACCTGGTAACATGTCCCGTGTATATTAAACCATCAGGGGAACACACTCTCCTCACTTATACTTTTCACCTGGTAACATATACCGTGTGTATTAAACCATCAGGGGAACTCACTCTCCTCAGTTATACTGTTCACCTGTTGACATGTCCCGTGTGTATTAAACCATCAGGGGAACACACTCTCCTCACTTATACTGTTCACCTGGTGACATGTCCCGTGTGTATTAAACCATCAGGGGAACACATTCTCCTCACTTATACTGTTCACCTGGTAACATGTCCCCTCAGTATTAAACCATCAGAGGAACACACTCTCCTCATTTATACTGTTCACCTGGTAACATGTCCTGTGTGCATTAAACCATCAGGGGAACACACTCTCCTCACTTATACAGTTCAGTTGATGACATGTCCCGTGTGTATTAAACAATCAGGGGAACACACTCTCCTCACTTATACTGTTCATCTGGTAACATGACCCGTCTGTATTAAACCAACATGGGAACACAAGCTCTTCACTTATACTGTTCATCTGGTAACATGTCCCGTCAGTATTAAACCATCAGGGGAACACAAGCTCCTCACTTATACTGTTCATCTGGTAACATGTCCCGTCAGTATTAAACCATCAGGGGAACACAAGCTCCTCACTTATACTGTTCATCTGGTAACATGTCCCGTCAGTATTAAACCATCAGGGGAACACACTCTCCTCACTTACACTGTTCACCTGGTAACATGTCCCGTGTATATTAAACCATCAGGGGAACACACTCTCGTCACTTATATTGTTCAGCTGGAAACATGTCCCGTGCATATTAAACCATCAGGGGAACACACTCTCCTCACTTATACTGTTCAGCTGGAAACATGTCCCGTGCATATTAAACCATCAGGGGAACACACTCTCCTCACTTATACTGTTCACCTGGTAACATGTCCCGTGTATATTAAACCATCAAGGGAACACACTCTCCTCACTTATACTGTTCACCTGGTAACATGTCCCGTGTATATTAAACCATCAGGGGAACACACTCTCGTCACTTATATTGTTCAGCTGGAAACATGTCCCGTGCATATTAAACCATCAGCGGAACACACTCTCCTCACTTATACTGTTCAGCTGGAAACATGTCCCGTGCATATTAAACCATCAGGGGAACACACTCTCCTCACTTATACTGTTCACCTGGTAACATGTCTCGTGTATATTAAACCATCAGGGGAACACTCTCTCCTCACTTATACTGTTCAGCTGGAAACATGTCCCGTGCATATTAAACCATCAGGGGAACACACTCTCCTCACTTATACTGTTCAGCTGGAAACATGTCCCGTGCATATTAAACCATCAGGGGAACACACTCTCCTCACTTATACTGTTCACCTGTTGACATGTCCCGTGCATATTAAACCATCAGGGGAACTCACTCTCCTCACTTATACTGTTCACCTGGTAACATGTCCCGTCAGTATTAAACCATCAGGGGAACACATTCTCCTCACTTATACTGTTCACCTGGTAACATGTCCTGTGTATATTAAACCATCAGGGGAACACAAGCTCCTCACTTATACTGTTCACCTGGTAACATGTACCGTGTATATTAAACCATCAGGGGAACACACTCACCTCACTTATACTGTTCACCTGGTAACATGATTCGTGTATATTAAACCATCAGGGGAACACACTCTCCTCACTTATACTGTTCACCTGGTAACATGTACCGTGTGTATTAAACCATCAGGGGAACACACTCTCCTCACTTATCCTGTTCACCTGGTAACATGTCCCCTCAGTATTAAACCATCAGTGGAACACACTCTCCTCAATTACACTGTTCACCTGGTAACATGTCCTGTTTGCATTAAACCATCAGGGGAACACACTCTCCTCACTTATGCAGTTCAGTTGAAGACATGTCCCGTGTGTATTAAACAATCAGGGGAACACACTCTCCTCTCTTATACTGTTCATCTGGTAACATGTCCCGTCTGTATTAAACCATCATGGGAACACAAGCTCCTCACTTATATTGTTCATCTGGTAACATGTCCTGTCAGTATTAAACCATCAGGGGAACACACTCTCCTCACTTAAACTTTTCACCTGGTAACATGTCCCGTGAGTATTAAACAATCAGGGGAACACACTCTCCTCACTTAAACTTTTCACCTGGTAACATGTCCCGTGAGTATTAAACAATCAGGGGAACACACTCTCCTCACTTAAACTTTTCACCTGGTAACATGTCCCGTGAGTATTAAACAATCAGGGGAACACACTCTCCTGACTTATACTTTTCACCTGGTAACATGTCCCGTGTATATTAAACCATCAGGGGAACACACTCTCCTCACTTATACTGTTCCCCTGGTAACATGTCCTGTGTATATTAAACCATCAGGGGAACACACTCTCCTCACTTATACTGTTCCCCTGGTAACATGTCCCGTGTATATTAAACCATCAGGGGAACACACTCTCCTCACTTAAACTTTTCACCTGGTAACATGTCCCGTGAGTATTAAACAATCAGGGGAACACACTCTCCTGACTTATACTTTTCACCTGGTAACATGTCCCGTGTATATTAAACCATCAGGGGAATACATTCTCCTCACTTATACTGTTCCCCTGGTAACATGTCCTGTGTATATTAAACCATCAGGGGAACACACTCTCCTCACTTATACTGTTCCCCTGGTAACATGTCCTGTGTATATTAAACCATCAGGGGAACACACTCTCCACACTTATACTGTTCACCTGGTAACATTTCCCGTGTATATTAAACCATCAGGGGAATACATTCTCCTCACTTATACTGTTCACCTGCTACCATGTCCCGTGTATATTAAACCATCAGGGGAACACTCTCTCCTCACTTATACTGTTCACCTGCTAACATGTCCCGTGTGTATTAAACCCTAAGGGGAAAGCCCTCTCCTCACTTATACTGTTCACCTGCTAACATGTCCCGTGTATATTAAACCATCAGGGGAACACACTCTCCTCACATATACTGTTCACCTGGTAACATGTCCCGTGTATATTTAACCATCAGGGGAACTCACTCTCCTCACTTACACTGTTCACCTGGTAACATGTCCCGTGTGTATTAAACCATCAGGGGAACACACTCTCCTCACATATACTGTTCACCTGGTAACATGTCCCGTGTATATTTAACCATCAGGGGAACACACTCTCCTCACTTATACTGTTCACCAGCTAACATGTCCCGTGTATATTAAACCATCAGGGGAATACAATATCCTCACTTATACTGTTCACCTGGTAACATGTCCCGTGTATATCAAACCATCAGGGGAACACACTCTCCTCACTTATACTGTTCACCTGTTTACATGTCCCGTGTGTATTAAACAATCAGGGGAATACATTCTCCTCACTTATACTGTTCACCTGGTAACATGTCCCTTGTATATTAAGCCATCAGGGGAAAGCCCTCTCCTCACTTATACTGTTCAGCTGGTAACATGTCCCGTGTATATTAAACAATCAGGGGAATACATTCTCCTCACTTATACTGTTCACCAGCTAACATGTCCCGTGTATATTGAACCATCAGGGGAATACAGTATCCTCACTTATACTGTTCACCTGCTAACATGTCCCGTGTATATTAAACCATCAGGGGAATACAATATCCTCACTTATACTGTTCACCTGGTATCATGTCCTGTGTATATTAAACCATCAGGGGAACACTGTCTCCTCACTTACGCTGTTCACCTGGGGAAATGTCCCGTCAGTATTAAACCATCAGGGGAACACAATCTCCTCACTTATACTGATCACCTGGTGACATATCCCGTCAGTATTAAACCATCAGGGGAATACATTCTCCTCACTTATTCTGTTCACCTGGTAATAAGTCCCGTGTATATTAAACCATCAGGGGAATACATTCTCCTCACTTATACTGTTCACCTGCTAACATGTCCCGTGTATATTAAACCATTAGGGGAATACATTCTCCTCACTTCTCCTGTTCACCTGGTAACATGTCCCGTGTATATTAAACCATCAGGGGAACTCACTCTCCTCACTTACACTGTTTACCTGGTAACATGTCCCGTGTGTATTAAACCATCAGGGGAACACACTCTCCTCACTTACACTGTTTACCTGGTAACATGTCCCGTGTGTATTAAACCATCAGGGGAACACACTCTCCTCACTTATACTGTACACCTGGTAATAAGTCCCGTGTATATTAAACCATCAGGGGAACACACTCTCCTCACTTATACTGTTCACCTGGCAACATGTCCCGTGTATATTAAACCATCAGGGGAACACACTTTCCTCACTTATACAGTTCACCTGGTAACATGTCCCGTGTATTTTTAACAATCAGGGGAACACACTCTCCTCACTTATACTGTTCACCTCATTACATGTCCCGTGTATATTAAACCATCAGGGGAACACACTCTCCTCACTTATACTCGTCACCTGGTAACATGTCCCACGTATATTAAACAATCAGGGGAACACACTCTCTTCACATATACTGTTCACCTGGTAACATGTCCCGTGCGTGTTAAACCATCAGCGGAACACACTCTCCTCACTTATACAGCTCACCTGGTAACATCTCCCGTGAGTATTAAACAATCAGGGGAACACACTCTCCTCACTTATACTGTTCACCTGGTAACATGTCCCGTGTATATTAAACCATCTGGGGAACACACTCTCCTCACTTATACTGTTTACCTGGTAACATGTCAAAGAACAAAGAACAAAGAACAAAGATAATTACAGCACAGGAACAGGCCCTTCGGCCCTCCAAGCCTGCGCCGATCCAGATCCTCTCTCTGAACATGTCGCCTATTTTCTAAGGTTCTGTATCTCTTTTCTTCCTGCCCATTCATGTATCTGTCTAGATACATCTTAAAAGACTCCATCGTGCCCGCATCTACCACCTCCGCTCGCAATGCGTTCCAGGTGCCCACCACCCTCTGCGTAAAGAACTTTCCACGCATATCCCCCCTAAACTTTTCCCCTTTCACTTTGAACTCGTGTCCTCTAGTAATTGAAACCCCCACTCTGGGAAAAAGCCTCTTGCTATCCACCCTGTCTATACCTCTCATGATTTTGTACACCTCAATCAGGTCCCCCCTCAACCTCCGTCTTTCTAATGAAAATAATCCTAATCTACTCAACCTCTCTTCATAGCTAGCGCCCTCCATACCAGGCAACATCCTGGTGAACCTCCTCTGCACCCTCTCCAAAGCATCCACATCCTTTTGGTAATGTGGCGACCAGAACTGTACGCAGTATTCCACATGTGGCCGAACCAAAGTCCTATACAACTGTAACATGACCTGCCAACTCTTGTACTCAATACCCCGTCCGATGAAGGAAAGCATGCCGTATGCCTTCTTGACCACTCTATTTACCTGCGTTGCCACCTTCAGGGAACAATGGACCTGAACACCCAAATCTCTCTGGACATCAAATTTCCCCAGGACTTTTCCATTTACTGTATAGTTCACTCTTGAATTGGATCTTCCAAAATGCATCACCTCGCATTTGCCCTGATTGAACTCCATCTGCCATTTCTCTGCCCAACTCTCCAATCTATCTATATTCTGCTGTATTCTCTGACAGTCCCCTTCACTATCTGCTACTCCACCAATCTTAGTGTTGTCTGCAAATTTGCTAATCAGTCCACCTATACTTTCCTCCAAATCATTTATGTATATCACAAACAACAGTGGTCCCAGCACGGATCCCTGTGGAACACCACTGGTCACACGTCTCCATTTTGAGAAACTCCCTTCCACTGCTACTCTCTGTCTCCTGTTGCCCAGCCAGTTCTTTATCCATCTAGCTAGTACACCTTGGACCCCAAGCGCCTTCACTTTCTCCATCAGCCTGCCATGGGGAACCTTATCAAACGCCTTACTGAAGTCCATGTATATGACATCGACAGCCCTTCCCTCATCAATCAACTTTGTCACTTCCTCAAAGAATTCTATTAAGTTGGTAAGACATGACCTTCCCTGCACAAAACCATGTTGCCTATCACTGATGAGCCCATTTTCTTCCAAATGGGAATAGATCCTATCCCTCAGTATCTTCTCCAGCAGCTTCCCTACCACTGACGTCAGGCTCACCGGTCTATAATTACCTGGATTATCCCTGCTACCCTTCTTAAACAAGGGGACAACATTAGCAATTCTCCAGTCCTCCGGGACCTCACCCGTGTTTAAGGATGCTGCAAAGATATCTGTTAAGGCCCCAGCTATTTCCTCTCTCGCTTCCCACAGAAACCTGGGATAGATCCCATCCGGACCTGGGGACTTGTCCACCTTAATGCCTTTTAGAATACCCAACACTTCCTCCCTCCTTATGCCGACTTGACCTAGAGTAATCAAACATCTGTTCCTAACCTCAACATCCGTCATGTCCCTCTCCTCGGTGAATACCGATGCAAAGTACTCATTTAGAATCTCACCCATTTTCTCTGAGTCCAAGCATAACTTTCCTCCTTTGTCCTTGAGTGGGCCAATCCTTTCTCTAGATACCCTCTTTCTCCTTATATATGAATAAAATGCTTTGGGATTTTCTTTAACCCTGTTTGCTAAAGATATTTCATGACCCCTTTTAGCCCTCTTAATTCCTCGTTTCAGATTGGTCCGACATTCCCGATATTCTTTCAAAGCTTCGTCTTTCATCAGCCGCCTACACCTTATGTATGCTTCCTTTTTCCTCTTAGCTAGTCTCACAATTTCACCTGTCATCCATGGTTCCCTAATCTTGCCATTTCTATCCCTCATTTTCACAGGAACATGTCTCTCCTGCACGCTAATCAACCTCTCTTTAAAAGCCTCCCACATATCACATGTGGATTTACCTTCAAACAGCTGCTCCCAATCTACATTTCCCAGCTCCTGCCGAATTTTGGTATAGTTGGCCTTCCCCCAATTTAGCACTCTTCCTTTAGGACCACTCTCATCTTTGTCCATGAGTATTCTAAAACTTACGGAATTGTGATCACTATTCCCAAAGTAGTCCCCTACTGAAACGTCAAACACCTGGCCGGGCTCATTCCCCAACACCAGGTCCAGTATGGCCCCTTCCCGAGTTGGACTATTTACATACTGCTCTAGAAAACCCTCCTGGATGCTCCTTACAAATTCTGCTCCATCGAGACCTCTAACACTAAGCGAATCCCAGTCAATGTTGGGAAAATTAAAATCTCCTATCGCCACCACCCTGCTGCTCCTACATCTTTCCATAATCTGTTTACATATTTAAACCTCTATCTCACGCTCGCTGTTGGGAGGCCTGTAGTACAGCCCCAACATTGTTACCGCACCCTTCCTATTTCTGAATTCTGCCCATATTGCCTCACAGCTCGAGTCCTCCATAGTGCCTTCCTTCAGCACAGCTGTGATATCCTCTTTGACCAGTAATGCAACTCCTCCACCCCTTTTACCTCCCTCTCTATCCCGCCTGAAGCATCGATATCCTGTGTTATTTAGTTGCCAATCATGCCCTTCCCTCAACCAAGTCTCAGTAACAGCAATAACATCATACTCCCAGGTACTAATCCAAGCCCTAAGTTCATCTGCCTTACCTACTACACTTCTTGCATTAAAGCAAATACACCTCAGACCACCAGTCCCTTTGCTTTCATCATCTGCTCCCTGTCTACTCTTTCCCTTAGTCACACTGACTTCATTATCTAGTTCCTTACAGGCTTTAGTTACTCCCTCCTTACTGTCAACTGACCTCAATTGGTTCCCATCCCCCTGCCACATTAGTTTAAACCCTCCCCAACAGCGTTAGCAAAAGCACCTCCAAGGACTTTGGCTCCAGTCCGGCCCAGGTGTAGACCGTCCAATTTGTAATAGTCCCACCTCCCCCAGAACCGGTCCCAATGTCCCAAAAATCTGAACCCCTCCTTCCTGCACCATCTCTTAAGCCACGCATTCATCCTGACTATTCTTTCATTTCTACTCTGACTATCACGTGGCACTGGTAGGAATCCTGAGATTACTACCTCTGAGGTCCTGCTTTTTAACTTGGCTCCTAACTCCCTAAATTCTGCTTGTGGGACCTCATCCAGTTTTTTACCTATATCATTGGTGCCTATATCATTTTACCTATATCTGTAACGGCCCAAATATATAGGGTTTTACTTACCCAGCAGCCCCCAGGTCTCCGCCAAACGCAAAAGGAAATTAAATTTACTTTAAACTGACCTTCCCAGCTGCTCACTGGCTCGCACTCTCTGCTCCCGAAAAAGCTGCTGCAATGATAGTTCACGATTTCCCCCAGGCCCTGTGTTTAACATTCTGACAGTTCAGGATTTCCCCCAGGCCCTGTGTTTAAAATTCTGACAGTTCAGTATTTCCCAAAGGCCCTGTGTTTAACATTCTGACAGTTCAGGATTTCCCCCAGGACCTGTGTTTAAAATTCTGACAGTTCAGGATATACCCCAGGCCCTATGTTTAAAATTCGGACATTTCAGGAGCTCCCCCAGGCCCTGTGTTTAAAATTCTGACAGTTCAGGATTTCCCCCAGGCCCTATGTTTAAAATTCGGACATTTCAGGAGCTCCCCCAGGCCCTGTGTTTAAAATTCTGACAGTTCAGGATTTCCCACAGGCCCTGTTTTTAAAATTCTGTCAGTTCAGGATTTCCTCCAGTCCCTATGTTTAAAATTCTGACAGTTCAGGATTTCCCACAGGCCCTATGTTTAAAATTCTGACAGTTCAGGATTTCCCCCAGGCCCTATGTTTAAAATTCTGACAGTTCAGGATGTCTCCCAAGCCCTGTGTTTAAAATTCTGACAGTTCAGGATTTCCCCCAGTCCCTATGTTTAAAATTCTGACATTTCAGGATTTCTCCCAGGCCCTGTGTTTAAAATTCTGACATTTCAGGATTTCCCCCAGGCCCTGTGTTTAAAATTCTGACAGTTCAGGATTTCTCCCAGGCCATGTGTTTAAAATTCTGACATTTCAGGATTTCTCCCAGGCCCTGTGTTTAAAATTCTGACATTTCAGGATTTCCCCCAGGCCCTGTGTTTAAAATTCTGACAGTTCAGGATTTCCCCCCAGGCCCTGTGTTTAAAATTCTGACAGTTCAGTATTTCCCCCCAGGCCCTATGTTTAAAATTCTGACAGTTCAGTATTTCCCCCCAGGCCCTATGTTTAAAATTCTGACAGTTCAGTATTTCCCCCCAGGCCCTATGTTTAAAATTCTGACAGTTCAGTATTTCCCCCCAGGCCCTATGTTTAAAATTCTGACAGTTCAGTATTTCCCCCCAGGCCCTATGTTTAAAATTCTGACAGTTCAGTATTTCCCCCCAGGCCCTATGTTTAAAATTCTGACAGTACAGGATTTCCCACAGGCCCTATGTTTAAAATTCTGACAGTTCAGGATTTCCCCCAGGCCCTGTGTTTAAAATTCTGACAGTTCAGTATTTCCCACAGGCCCTATGTTTAAAATTCTGACAGTTCAGGATTTCCCCCAGGCCCTGTGTATAAAATTCTGACAGTTCAGGATTTCCCCCCAGGCCCTATGTATAAAATTCTGACAGTTCAGGATTTCCCCCCAGGCCCTGTGTATAAAATTCTGACAGTTCAGGATGTCTCCCAAGCCCTATGTATAAAATTCTGACAGTTCAGGATTTCCCACAGGCCCTATGTTTAAAATTCTGACAGTTCAGGATGTCTCCCAAGCCCTATGTATAAAATTCTGACAGTTCAGGATTTCCCCCCAGGCCCTATGTATAAAATTCTGACAGTTCAGGATTTCCCCCCAGGCCCTATGTATAAAATTCTGACAGTTCAGGATTTCCCCCCAGGCCCTGTGTATAAAATTCTGACAGTTCAGGATTTCCCCCCAGGCCCTGTGTATAAAATTCTGACAGTTCAGGATTTCCCCCCAGGCCCTATGTATAAAATTCTGACAGTTCAGGATGTCTCCCAAGCCCTGTGTATAAAATTCTGACAGTTCAGGATTTCCCCAAGCCCTGTGTATAAAATTCTGACAGTTCAGGATGTCTCCCAAGCCCTGTGTATAAAATTCTGACAGTTCAGGTATTCCCCCCAGGCCCTGTGTTTAAAATTCTGACAGTTCAGGATGTCTCCCAAGCCCTGTGTATAAAATTCTGACAGTTCAGGATTTCCCCAAGCCCTGTGTATAAAATTCTGCCAGTTCAGGATTTCCCCCCAGGCCCTGTGTTTAAAATTCTGACAGTTCAGGATTTCCCCCAGGCCCTGTGTTTAAAATTCTGCCAGTTCAGGATTTCCTCCAGGCCCTGTGTATAAAATTCTGCCAGTTCAGGATTTCCCCCAGGCCCTGTGTATAAAATTCTGCCAGTTCAGGATTTCCCCCAGGCCCTGTGTATAAAATTCTGCCAGTTCAGGATTTCCCCCAGGCCCTGTGTATAAAATTCTGACATTTCAGGATTTCCCCCCAGGCCCTGTGTATAAAATTCTGACAGTTCAGGATTTCCCCCCAGGCCCTGTGTTTAAAATTCTGACATTTCAGGATTTCCCCCCAGGCCCTGTGTTTAAAATTCTGACAGTTCAGGATTTCCCCCCAGGCCCTGTGTTTAAAATTCTGACAGTTCAGGATTTCTCCCAGGCCCTGTGTATAAAATTCTGCCAGTTCAGGATTTCCCCCCAGGCCCTGTGTTTAAAATTCTGACAGTTCAGGATTTCCCCCAGGCCCTGTGTTTAAAATTCTGCCAGTTCAGGATTTCTCCCAGGCCCTGTGTTTAAAATTCTGACAGTTCAGGATTTCTCCCAGGCCCTGTGTATAAAATTCTGACATTTCAGGATTTCCCCCCAGGCCCTGTGTTTAAAATTCTGACAGTTCAGGATTTCTCCCAGGCCCTGTGTTTAAAATTCTGACAGTTCAGGATTTCTCCCAGGCCCTGTGTATAAAATTCTGACATTTCAGGATTTCTCCCAGGCCCTGTGTTTAAAATTCTGACAGTTCAGGATTTCCTCCAGGCCCTGTGTATAAAATTCTGACATTTCAGGATTCCCCCCAGGCCCTGTGTATAAAATTCTGACAGTTCAGGATTTCCCCCCAGTCCCTGTGTTTAAAATTCTGACAGTTCAGGATTTCTCCCAGGCCCTGTGTTTAAAATTCTGACAGTTCAGGATTTCCCCCAGGCCCTGTGTATAAAATTCTGACATTTCAGGATTTACCCCAGGCCCTGTGTTTAAAATTCTGACAGTTCAGGATTTCTCCCAGGCCCTGTGTTTAAAATTCTGACAGTTCAGGATTTCCCCCAGGCCCTGTGTATAAAATTCTGACATTTCAGGATTTACCCCAGGCCCTGTGTATAAAATTCTGACAGTTCAGGATTTACCCCAGGCCCTGTGTTTAAAATTCTGACATTTCAGGATTTCCCCCAGGCCCTGTGTTTAAAATTCTGACATTTCAGGATTTCTCCCAGGCCCTGTGTTTAAAATTCTGACAGTTCAGGATTTCCCCCCAGGCCCTGTGTTTAAAATTCTGACATTTCAGGATTTCCCCCAGGCCCTGTGTTTAAAATTCTGACATTTCAGGATTTCCCCCCAGGCCCTGTGTTTAAAATTCTGACAGTTCAGGATTTCCCCCCAGGCCCTGTGTTTAAAATTCTGACAGTTCTGGATTTCTCCCAGGCCCTGTGTTTAAAATTCTGACAGTTCAGGATTTCCCCCCAGGCCCTGTGTATAAAATTCTGACATTTCAGGATTTCCCCCAGGCCCTGTGTATAAAATTCTGACATTTCAGGATTTCTCCCAGGCCCTGTGTATAAAATTCTGACATTTCAGGATTTCCCCCCAGGCCCTGTGTATAAAATTCTGACAATTCAGGATTTCCCCCAGGCCCTGTGTTTAAAATTCTGACAGTTCAGGATTTCCCCCCAGGCCCTGTGTTTAAAATTCTGACAGTTCAGGATTTCCCCCCAGGCCCTGTGTTTAAAATTCTGACATTTCAGGATTTCTCCCAGGCCCTGTGTATAAAATTCTGACAGTTCAGGATTTCCCCCCAGGCCCTGTGTATAAAATTCTGACAATTCAGGATTTCCCCCCAGGCCCTGTGTATAAAATTCTGACATTTCAGGATTTCCCCCCAGGCCCTGTGTTTAAAATTCTGACAGTTCAGGATTTCCCCCCAGGCCCTGTGTTTAAAATTCTGACATTTCTGGATTTCCCCCCAGGCCCTGTGTTTAAAATTCTGACAGTTCAGGATTTCCCCCCAGGCCCTGTGTTTAAAATTCTGACAGTTCAGGATTTCCCCCCAGGCCCTGTGTATAAAATTCTGACATTTCAGGATTTCTCCCAGGCCCTGTGTATAAAATTCTGACATTTCAGGATTTCCCCCCAGGCCCTGTGTTTAAAATTCTGACAGTTCAGGATTTCCCCCAGGCCCTGTGTATAAAATTCTGACATTTCAGGATTTCTCCCAGGCCCTGTGTATAAAATTCTGACATTTCAGGATTTCTCCCAGGCCCTGTGTATAAAATTCTGACATTTCAGTATTTCCCCCAGGCCTTGTGTATAAAATTCTGACATTTCAGGATTTCTCCCAGGCCCTGTGTATAAAATTCTGACATTTCAGGATTTCTCCCAGGCCCTGTGTATAAAATTCTGACAGTTCAGGATTTCCCCCAGGCCCTGTGTATAAAATTCTGACATTTCAGGATTTCTCCCAGGCCCTGTGTATAAAATTCTGACATTTCAGGATTTCCCCCCAGGCCCTGTGTTTAAAATTCTGACAGTTCAGGATTTCCCCCCAGGCCCTGTGTTTAAAATTCTGACAGTTCAGGATTTCCCCCCAGGCCCTGTGTTTAAAATTCTGACATTTCAGGATTTCCCCCCCAGGCCCTGTGTTTAAAATTCTGACATTTCAGGATTTCCCCCCAGGCCCTGTGTATAAAATTCTGACATTTCAGGATTTCCCCCCAGGCCCTGTGTTTAAAATTCTGACAGTTCAGGATTTCCCCCCAGGCCCTGTGTTTAAAATTCTGACATTTCAGGATTTCCCCCCAGGCCCTGTGTTTAAAATTCTGACATTTCAGGATTTCCCCCCAGGCCCTATGTTTAAAATTCTGACATTTCAGGATTTCCCCCCAGGCCCTATGTTTAAAATTCTGACAGTTCAGGATTTCCCCCCAGGCCCTGTGTTTAAAATTCTGACATTTCAGGATTTCCCCCCCAGGCCCTGTGTTTAAAATTCTGACATTTCAGGATTTCCCCCCAGGCCCTGTGTTTAAAATTCTGACATTTCAGGATTTCCCCCCCAGGCCCTGTGTTTAAAATTCTGACATTTCAGGATTTCCCCCCCAGGCCCTGTGTTTAAAATTCTGACAGTTCAGGATTTCTCCCAGGCCCTGTGTTTAAAATTCTGACATTTCAGGATTTCCCCCCAGGCCCTATGTTTAAAATTCTGACAGTTCAGGATTTCTCCCAGGCCCTGTGTTTAAAATTCTGACATTTCAGGATTTCCCCCCCAGGCCCTGTGTTTAAAATTCTGACAGTTCAGGATTTCTCCCAGGCCCTGTGTTTAAAATTCTGACATTTCAGGATTTCCCCCCCAGGCCCTGTGTTTAAAATTCTGACATTTCAGGATTTCCCCCCAGGCCCTGTGTTTAAAATTCTGACAGTTCAGGATTTCTCCCAGGCCCTGTGTTTAAAATTCTGACATTTCAGGATTTCCCCCCCAGGCCCTGTGTTTAAAATTCTGACATTTCAGGATTTCCCCCCCAGGCCCTGTGTTTAAAATTCTGACATTTCAGGATTTCCCCCCAGGCCCTGTGTTTAAAATTCTGACATTTCAGGATTTCCCCCCAGGCCCTATGTTTAAAATTCTGACAGTTCAGGATTTCTCCCAGGCCCTGTGTTTAAAATTCTGACAGTTCAGGATTTCTCCCAGGCCCTGTGTTTAAAATTCTGACAGTTCAGGATTTCCCCCCAGGCCCTATGTTTAAAATTCTGACAGTTCAGGATTTCTCCCAGGCCCTGTGTATAAAATTCTGACAGTTCAGGATTTCCCCCCAGGCCCTGTGTTTAAAATTCTGACAGTTCAGGATTTCTCCCAGGCCCTGTGTTTAAAATTCTGACAGTTCAGGATTTCCCCCCAGGCCCTGTGTTTAAAATTCTGACAGTTCAGGATTTCTCCCAGGCCCTATGTTTAAAATTCTGACATTTCAGGATTTCCCACAGGCCCTATGTTTAAAATTCTGACAGTTCAGGATTTACCCCAGGCCCTGTGTTTAAAATTCTGACAGTTCAGGATTTCTCCCAGGCCCTGTGTATAAAATTCTGCCAGTTCAGGATTTCCCCCCAGGCCCTGTGTTTAAAATTCTGACAGTTCAGGATTTCTCCCAGGCCCTGTGTATAAAATTCTGACAGTTCAGGATTTCCCACAGGCCCTATGTATAAAATTCTGACAGTTCAGGATTTCCCCCAGGCCCTATGTTTAAAATTCTGACAGTTCAGGATTTCCCCCCAGGCCCTATGTTTAAAATTCTGACAGTTCAGGATTTCTCCCAGGCCCTGTGTTTAAAATTCTGACAGTTCAGGATTTCCCACAGGCCCTGTGTATAAAATTCTGACAGTTCAGGATTTCCCCCCAGGCCCTGTGTTTAAAATTCTGACAGTTCAGGATTTCCCCCAGGCCCTGTGTTTAAAATTCTGATAGTTCAGGATTTCCCCCAGGCCCTGTGTTTAAAATTCTGACAGTTCAGGATTTCCCACAGGCCCTGTGTTTAAAATTCTGACAGTTCTGGATTTCTCCCAGGCCCTGTGTTTAAAATTCTGACAGTTCAGGATTTCCCCCCAGGCCCTGTGTATAAAATTCTGACAGTTCAGGATTTCCCCCAGGCCCTGTGTTTAAAATTCTGACATTTCAGGATTTCCCTCCAGGCCCTGTGTTTAAAATTCTGACAGTTCAGGATTTCCCCCAGGCCCTATGTTTAAACATCTGACAGTTCAGTATTTCCCCCAGGCCCTGTGTTTATAATTCTGACAGTTCAGGATTTCCCCCAGGCCCTGTGTTTAAAATTCTGACAGTTCAGTATTTCCCCCCAGGCCCTGTGTTTAAAATTCTGACAGTTCAGGATTTCCCCCAGGCCCTGTGTATAAAATTCTGACATTTCAGGATTTCCCCCCAGGCCCTGTGTTTAAAATTCTGACAGTTCAGTATTTCCCCCCAGGCCCTGTGTATAAAATTCTGACATTTCAGGATTTCCCCCCAGGCCCTGTGTTTAAAATTCTGACAGTTCAGGATTTCCCCCCAGGCCCTGTGTTTAAAATTCTGACAGTTCAGGATTTCCCCCCAGGCCCTGTGTTTAAATTTCTGACAGTTCAGGATTTCCCCCAGGCCCTGTGTATAAAATTCTGACATTTCAGGATTTCCCCCCAGGCCCTGTGTTTAAAATTCTGACAGTTCAGTATTTCCCCCCAGGCCCTGTGTATAAAATTCTGACATTTCAGGATTTCCCCCCAGGCCCTGTGTTTAAAATTCTGACAGTTCAGGATTTCCCCCAGGCCCTGTGTATAAAATTCTGACATTTCAGGATTTCCCCCCAGGCCCTGTGTTTAAAATTCTGACAGTTCAGTATTTCCCCCCAGGCCCTGTGTATAAAATTCTGACATTTCAGGATTTCCCCCCAGGCCCTGTGTTTAAAATTCTGACAGTTCAGGATTTCCCCCCAGGCCCTGTGTTTAAAATTCTGACATTTCAGGATTTCTCCCAGGCCCTGTGTTTAAAATTCTGACAGTTCAGGATTTCTCCCAGGCCCTGTGTATAAAATTCTGACATTTCAGGATTTCCCCCCAGGCCCTGTGTTTAAAATTCTGACAGTTCAGGATTTCTCCCAGGCCCTGTGTTTAAAATTCTGACAGTTCAGGATTTCCCCCCAGGCCCTGTGTTTAAAATTCTGACATTTCAGGATTTCCCCCCAGGCCCTGTGTTTAAAATTCTGACATTTCAGGATTTCCCCCAGGCCCTGTGTTTAAAATTCTGACATTTCAGGATTTCCCCCAGGCCCTGTGTTTAAAATTCTGACAGTTCAGGATTTCCCCCCAGGCCCTGTGTTTATAATTCTGACAGTTCAGGATTTCCCCCAGGCCCTGTGTTTAAAATTCTGACAGTTCAGGATTTCCCCCCAGGCCCTGTGTTTATAATTCTGACAGTTCAGGATTTCCCCCAGGCCCTGTGTTTAAAATTCTGACAGTTCAGTATTTCCCCCCAGGCCCTGTGTATAAAATTCTGACATTTCAGGATTTCCCCCCAGGCCCTGTGTTTAAAATTCTGACAGTTCAGTATTTCCCCCCAGGCCCTGTGTTTAAAATTCTGACAGTTCAGGATTTCCCCCCAGGCCCTGTGTATAAAATTCTGACATTTCAGTATTTCCCCCCAGGCCCTGTGTATAAAATTCTGACATTTCAGGATTTCTCCCAGGCCCTGTGTTTAAAATTCTGACAGTTCAGGATTTCTCCCAGGCCCTGTGTTTAAAATTCTGACATTTCAGGATTTCCCCCAGGCCCTGTGTTTAAAATTCTGACATTTCAGGATTTCTCCCAGGCCCTGTGTTTAAAATTCTGACATTTCAGGATTTCTCCCAGGCCCTGTGTTTAAAATTCTGACAGTTCAGGATTTCCCCCAGGCCCTGTGTTTAAAATTCTGACAGTTCAGTATTTCTCCCAGGCCCTGTGTATAAAATTCTGACAGTTCAGTATTTCTCCCAGGCCCTGTGTATAAAATTCTGACAGTTCAGTATTTCTCCCAGGCCCTGTGTATAAAATTCTGACAGTTCAGGATTTCTCCCAGGCCCTGTGTTTAAAATTCTGACATTTCAGGATTTCCCCCAGGCCCTGTGTTTAAAATTCTGACATTTCAGGATTTCCCCCAGGCCCTGTGTTTAAAATTCTGACAGTTCAGTATTTCTCCCAGGCCCTGTGTATAAAATTCTGACAGTTCTGGATTTCTCCCAGGCCCTGTGTTTAAAATTCTGACAGTTCTGGATTTCTCCCAGGCCCTGTGTTTAAATTTCTGACAGTTCAGGATTTCCCCCCAGGCCCTGTGTTTAAAATTCTGACAGTTCTGGATTTCTCCCAGGCCCTGTGTTTAAAATTCTGACAGTTCTGGATTTCTCCCAGGCCCTGTGTTTAAATTTCTGACAGTTCAGGATTTCCCCCCAGGCCCTGTGTATAAAATTCTGACAGTTCAGGATTTCCCCCAGGCCCTATGTTTAAAATTCTGACAGTTCAGGATTTCTCCCAGGCCCTGTGTATAAAATTCTGACATTTCAGGATTTCCCCCCAGGCCCTGTGTATAAAATTCTGACATTTCAGGATTTCCCCCAGGCCCTGTGTATAAAATTCTGACAGTTCAGGATTTCCCCCAGGCCCTGTGTTTAAAATTCTGACAGTTCAGGATTTCCCCCAGGCCCTGTGTTTAAAATTCTGACAGTTCAGGATTTCCCACAGGCCCTGTGTATAAAATTCTGACAGTTCAGGATTTCCCCCAGGCCCTGTGTTTAAAATTCTGACAGTTCTGGATTTCTCCCAGGCCATGTGTTTAAAATTCTGACATTTCAGGATTTCCCCCCAGGCCCTGTGTATAAAATTCTGACAGTTCAGGATTTCCCCCAGGCCCTGTGTTTAAAATTCTGACAGTTCTGGATTTCTCCCAGGCCATGTGTTTAAAATTCTGACATTTCAGGATTTCCCCCCAGGCCCTGTGTATAAAATTCTGACAGTTCTGGATTTCTCCCAGGCCATGTGTTTAAAATTCTGACAGTTCAGGATTTCTCCCAGGCCCTGTGTTTAAAATTCTGACATTTCAGGATTTCCCACAGGCCCTGTGTATAAAATTCTGACAGTTCAGGATTTCCCCCAGGCCCTGTGTTTAAAATTCTGACAGTTCTGGATTTCTCCCAGGCCATGTGTTTAAAATTCTGACATTTCAGGATTTCCCCCCAGGCCCTGTGTATAAAATTCTGACAGTTCAGGATTTCCCCCAGGCCCTGTGTATAAAATTCTGACAGTTCAGGATTTCCCCCAGGCCCTGTGTATAAAATTCTGACAGTTCAGGATTTCCCCCCAGGCCCTGTGTTTAAAATTCTGACATTTCAGGATTTCTCCCAGGCCCTGTGTTTAAAATTCTGACAGTTCTGGATTTCTCCCAGGCCATGTGTTTAAAATTCTGACATTTCAGGATTCCCCCCAGTCCCTATGTTTAAAATTCTGACATTTCAGGATTTCTCCCAGGCCCTGTGTTTAAAATTCTGACAGTTCAGGATTTCCCCCAGGCCCTATGTTTAAAATTCTGACAGTTCAGGATTTCCCCCAGGCCCTGTGTATAAAATTCTGACAGTTCAGGATTTCTCCCAGGCCCTATGTTTAAAATTCTGACAGTTCAGGATTTCCCCCCAGGCCCTGTGTTTAAAATTCTGACAGTTCAGGATTTCCCCCAGGCCCTATGTTTAAAATTCTGACAGTTCAGGATTTCCCCCAGGCCCTGTGTATAAAATTCTGACAGTTCAGGATTTCTCCCAGGCCCTATGTTTAAAATTCTGACAGTTCAGGATTTCCCCCAGGCCCTGTGTATAAAATTCTGACAGTTCAGGATTTCTCCCAGGCCCTATGTTTAAAATTCTGACAGTTCAGGATTTCCCCCCAGGCCCTGTGTTTAAAATTCTGACAGTTCAGGATTTCCCCCAGGCCCTGTGTTTAAATTTCTGACATTTCAGGATTTCCCCCAGGCCCTGTGTATAAAATTCTGACATTTCAGGATTTCTCCCAGGCCCTGTGTTTAAAATTCTGACAGTTCAGGATTTCCCCCAGGCCCTGTGTTTAAATTTCTGACATTTCAGGATTTCCCCCCAGGCCCTGTGTTTAAAATTCTGACAGTTCAGGATTTCTCCCAGGCCCTGTGTATAAAATTCTGACATTTCAGGATTTCTCCCAGGCCCTGTGTTTAAAATTCTGACAGTTCAGGATTTCCCCCAGGCCCTGTGTTTAAAATTCTGACATTTCAGGATTTCTCCCAGGCCCTGTGTTTAAAATTCTGACAGTTCAGGATTTCCCCCAGGCCCTGTGTTTAAAATTCTGACAGTTCAGGATTTCTCCCAGGCCCTGTGTATAAAATTCTGACAGTTCAGGATTTCTCCCAGGCCCTGTGTATAAAATTCTGACAGTTCAGGATTTCCCCCAGGCCCTGTGTTTAAAATTCTGACAGTTCAGGATTTCCCCCAGGCCCTGTGTATAAAATTCTGACAGTTCAGGATTTCTCCCAGGCCCTGTGTATAAAATTCTGACATTTCAGGATTCCCCCCAGGCCCTGTGTATAAAATTCTGACAGTTCAGGATTTCTCCCAGGCCCTGTGTTTAAAATTCTGACAGTTCAGGATTTCCCCCAGGCCCTATGTTTAAAATTCTGACATTTCAGGATTCCCCCCAGGCCCTGTGTATAAAATTCTGACAGTTCAGGATTTCTCCCAGGCCCTGTGTATAAAATTCTGACAGTTCAGGATTTCTCCCAGGCCCTGTGTTTAAAATTCTGACAGTTCAGGATTTCCCCCAGGCCCTATGTTTAAAATTCTGACATTTCAGGATTCCCCCCAGGCCCTGTGTTTAAAATTCTGACATTTCAGGATTTCCCCCAGGCCCTGTGTATAAAATTCTGACAGTTCTGGATTTCTCCCAGGCCCTGTGTTTAAAATTCTGACAGTTCAGGATTTCTCCCAGGCCCTGTGTTTAAAATTCTGACAGTTCAGGATTTCCCCCAGGCCCTGTGTATAAAATTCTGACATTTCAGGATTTCTCCCAGGCCCTGTGTTTAAAATTCTGACAGTTCAGGATTTCCCCCAGGCCCTGTGTATAAAATTCTGACAGTTCAGGATTTCTCCCAGGCCCTGTGTTTAAAATTCTGACAGTTCAGGATTTCTCCCAAGCCCTATGTATAAAATTCTGACAGTTCAGGATTTCCCCCCAGGCCCTGTGTTTAAAATTCTGACATTTCAGGATTTCCCCCCAGGCCCTGTGTATAAAATTCTGACAGTTCAGGATTTCCCCCAGGCCCTGTGTTTAAAATTCTGACATTTCAGGATTTCCCCCAGGCCCTGTGTTTAAAATTCTGACAGTTCAGGATTTCCCCCCAGGCCCTGTGTTTAAAATTCTGACATTTCAGGATTTCCCCCCAGACCCTGTGTTTAAAATTCTGACAGTTCAGGATTTCCCCCAGGCCCTGTGTTTAAAATTCTGACAGTTCAGGATTTCCCCCAGGCCCTGTGTTTAAAATTCTGACAGTTCAGGATTTCCCCCAGGCCCTGTGTTTAAAATTCTGACAGTTCAGGATTTCCCCCAGGCCCTGTGTTTAAAATTCTGACAGTTCAGGATTTCCCCCAGGCCCTGTGTATAAAATTCTGACAGTTCAGGATTTCCCCCAGGCCCTGTGTTTAAAATTCTGACAGTTCAGGATTTCCCCCAGGCCCTGTGTTTAAAATTCTGACAGTTCAGGATTTCCCCCAGGCCCTGTGTTTAAAATTCTGACAGTTCAGGATTTCCCCCAGGCCCTGTGTATAAAATTCTGACAGTTCAGGATTTCCCCCAGGCCCTGTGTTTAAAATTCTGACATTTCAGGATTTCCCCCAGGCCCTGTGTTTAAAATTCTGACAGTTCAGGATTTCCCCCCAGGCCCTGTGTTTAAAATTCTGACATTTCAGGATTTCCCCCCAGACCCTGTGTTTAAAATTCTGACAGTTCAGGATTTCCCCCAGGCCCTGTGTTTAAAATTCTGACAGTTCAGGATTTCCCCCAGGCCCTGTGTTTAAAATTCTGACAGTTCAGGATTTCCCCCAGGCCCTGTGTTTAAAATTCTGACAGTTCAGGATTTCCCCCAGGCCCTGTGTTTAAAATTCTGACAGTTCAGGATTTCCCCCAGGCCCTGTGTATAAAATTCTGACAGTTCAGGATTTCTCCCAGGCCCTGTGTTTAAAATTCTGACAGTTCAGGATTTCCCCCCAGGCCCTGTGTTTAAAATTCTGACATTTCAGGATTTCCCCCCAGACCCTGTGTTTAAAATTCTGACAGTTCAGGATTTCCCCCAGGCCCTGTGTTTAAAATTCTGACAGTTCAGGATTTCCCCCAGGCCCTGTGTTTAAAATTCTGACAGTTCAGGATTTCCCCCAGGCCCTGTGTTTAAAATTCTGACAGTTCAGGATTTCCCCCAGGCCCTGTGTTTAAAATTCTGACAGTTCAGGATTTCCCCCAGGCCCTGTGTATAAAATTCTGACAGTTCAGGATTTCTCCCAGGCCCTGTGTTTAAAATTCTGACATTTCAGGATTTCCCCCCAGACCCTGTGTATAAAATTCTGACATTTCAGGATTTCTCCCAGGCCCTGTGTATAAAATTCTGACATTTCAGGATTTCCCCCCAGGCCCTGTGTTTAAAATTCTGACAGTTCAGGATTTCTCCCAGGCCCTGTGTTTAAAATTCTGACAGTTCAGGATTTCTCCCAGGCCCTGTGTTTAAAATTCTGACATTTCAGGATTTCCCCCCAGGCCCTGTGTATAAAATTCTGACATTTCAGGATTTCTCCCAGGCCCTGTGTTTAAAATTCTGACAGTTCAGGATTTCTCCCAGGCCCTGTGTTTAAAATTCTGACATTTCAGGATTTCCCCCCAGGCCCTGTGTTTAAAATTCTGACAGTTCAGGATTTCTCCCAGGCCCTGTGTTTAAAATTCTGACATTTCAGGATTTCCCCCCAGGCCCTGTGTATAAAATTCTGACAGTTCAGGATTTCTCCCAGGCCCTGTGTTTAAAATTCTGACATTTCAGGATTTCCCCCCAGGCCCTGTGTTTAAAATTCTGACAGTTCAGGATTTCTCCCAGGCCCTGTGTATAAAATTCTGACATTTCAGGATTTCTCCCAGGCCCTGTGTATAAAATTCTGACATTTCAGGATTCCCCCCAGGCCCTGTGTATAAAATTCTGACAGTTCAGTATTTCCCACAGTCCCTGTGTTTAAAATTCTGACAGTTCAGGATTTCCCCCCAGGCCCTGTGTATAAAATTCTGACAGTTCAGGATTTCCCCCAGGCCCTGTGTTTAAAATTCTGACATTTCAGGATTCCCCCCAGGCCCTGTGTTTAAAATTCTGACATTTCAGGATTTCCCCCAGGCCCTGTGTATAAAATTCTGACATTTCAGGATTTCTCCCAGGCCCTGTGTTTAAAATTCTGACATTTCAGGATTCCCCCCAGGCCCTGTGTATAAAATTCTGACATTTCAGGATTTCCCCCAGGCCCTGTGTATAAAATTCTGACAGTTCAGGATTTCCCCCAGGCCCTGTGTATAAAATTCTGACAGTTCAGGATTTCCCCCAGGCCCTGTGTATAAAATTCTGACAGTTCAGGATTTCCCCCAGGCCCTGTGTTTAAAATTCTGACAGTTCAGGATTTCCCCCAGGCCCTGTGTTTAAAATTCTGACAGTTCAGGATTTCTCCCAGGCCCTGTGTATAAAATTCTGACAGTTCAGGATTTCCCCCAGGCCCTGTGTATAAAATTCTGACAGTTCAGGATTTCCCCCAGGCCCTGTGTATAAAATTCTGACAGTTCAGGATTTCCCCCAGGCCCTGTGTTTAAAATTCTGACATTTCAGGATTTCCCCCAGGCCCTGTGTTTAAAATTCTGACAGTTCAGGATTTCCCCCAGGCCCTGTGTTTAAAATTCTGACAGTTCAGGATTTCCCCCACGCCCTGTGTATAAAATTCTGACAGTTCAGGATTTCTCCCAGGCCCTGTGTTTAAAATTCTGACAGTTCAGGATTTCTCCCAGGCCCTGTGTTTAAAATTCTGACAGTTCTGGATTTCCCCCAGGCCCTGTGTATAAAATTCTGACAGTTCAGGATTTCCCCCAGGCCCTGTGTTTAAAATTCTGACATTTCAGGATTTCCCCCAGGCCCTGTGTATAAAATTCTGACAGTTCAGGATTTCCCCCAGGCCCTGTGTTTAAAATTCTGACATTTCAGGATTTCCCCCAGGCCCTGTGTATAAAATTCTGACAGTTCTGGATTTCCCCCAGGCCCTGTGTATAAAATTCTGACAGTTCAGGATTTCCCCCAGGCCCTGTGTATAAAATTCTGACAGTTCAGGATTTCCCCCAGGCCCTGTGTTTAAAATTCTGACATTTCAGGATTTCCCCCAGGCCCTGTGTTTAAAATTCTGACAGTTCAGGATTTCTCCCAGGCCCTGTGTATAAAATTCTGACATTTCAGGATTCTCCCCAGGCCCTGTGTTTAAAATTCTGACATTTCAGGATTTCCCCCAGGCCCTGTGTTTAAAATTCTGACAGTTCAGGATTTCTCCCAGGCCCTGTGTATAAAATTCTGACATTTCAGGATTCTCCCCAGGCCCTGTGTTTAAAATTCTGACAGTTCAGGATTTCCCCCAGGCCCTGTGTATAAAATTCTGACATTTCTGGATTTCTCCCAGGCCCTGTGTATAAAATTCTGACATTTCAGGATTTCTCCCAGGCCCTGTGTTTAAAATTCTGACATTTCAGGATTTCTCCCAGGCCCTGTGTTTAAAATTCTGACATTTCAGGATTTACCCCAAGCCCTGTGTTTAAAATTCTGATAGTTCAGTATTTCTCCCAGGCCCTGTGTATAAAATTCTGCCAGTTCAGTATTTCCCCCAGGCCCTGTGTTTAAAATTCTGACATTTCAGGATTCCCCCCAGGCCCTGTGTTTAAAATTCTGACATTTCAGGATTTCTCCCAGGCCCTGTGTTTAAAATTCTGACATTTCAGGATTTACCCCAAGCCCTGTGTTTAAAATTCTGATAGTTCAGTATTTCTCCCAGGCCCTGTGTATAAAATTCTGCCAGTTCAGTATTTCCCCCAGGCCCTGTGTTTAAAATTCTGACATTTCAGGATTTCCCCCAGGCCCTGTGTTTAAAATTCTGACAGTTCAGGATTTCTCCCAGGCCCTGTGTTTAAAATTCTGTCAGTACAGGATTTCCCCCCAGGCCCTGTGTTTAAAATTCTGACATTTCAGGATTTCTCCCAGGCCCTGTGTTTAAAATTCTGACATTTCAGGATTTCTCCCAGGCCCTGTGTTTAAAATTCTGACAGTTCAGGATTTCCCCCCAGGCCCTGTGTTTAAAATTCTGACATTTCAGGATTTCTCCCAGGCCCTGTGTTTAAAATTCTGACATTTCAGGATTTCTCCCAGGCCCTGTGTTTAAAATTCTGACATTTCAGGATTTACCCCAAGCCCTGTGTTTAAAATTCTGATAGTTCAGTATTTCTCCCAGGCCCTGTGTATAAAATTCTGCCAGTTCAGTATTTCCCCCAGGCCCTGTGTTTAAAATTCTGACATTTCAGGATTCCCCCCAGGCCCTGTGTTTAAAATTCTGACAGTTCAGGATTTCTCCCAGGCCCTGTGTATAAATTTCTGACAGTTCAGGATATCCCCCCAGGCCCTGTGTTTAAAATTCTGACATTTCAGGATTTCTCCCAGGCCCTGTGTTTAAAATTCTGACATTTCAGGATTTACCCCAAGCCCTGTGTTTAAAATTCTGATAGTTCAGTATTTCTCCCAGGCCCTGTGTATAAAATTCTGCCAGTTCAGTATTTCCCCCAGGCCCTGTGTTTAAAATTCTGACATTTCAGGATTCCCCCCAGGCCCTGTGTTTAAAATTCTGACAGTTCAGGATTTCTCCCAGGCCCTGTGTATAAAATTCTGACAGTTCAGGATTTCCCCCCAGGCCCTGTGTTTAAAATTCTGCCAGTTCAGTATTTCCCCCAGGCCCTGTGTTTAAAATTCTGACATTTCAGGATTCCCCCCAGGCCCTGTGTTTAAAATTCTGACAGTTCAGGATTTCTCCCAGGCCCTGTGTATAAAATTCTGACAGTTCAGGATTTCCCCCCAGGCCCTGTGTTTAAAATTCTGACATTTCAGGATTCCCCCCAGGCCCTGTGTATAAAATTCTGACAGTTCAGGATTTCTCCCAGGCCCTGTGTTTAAAATTCTGACAGTTCTGGATTTCTCCCAGGCCCTGTGTATAAAATTCTGACAGTTCAGGATTTCCCCCCAGGCCCTGTGTTTAAAATTCTGACAGTTCAGGATTTCTCCCAGGCCCTGTGTATAAAATTCTGACATTTCAGGATTCCCCCCAGGCCCTGTGTATAAAATTCTGACAGTTCAGGATTTCCCCCCAGGCCCTGTGTTTAAAATTCTGACAGTTCAGGATTTCTCCCAGGCCCTGTGTTTAAAATTCTGACATTTCAGGATTCCCCCCAGGCCCTGTGTATAAAATTCTGACAGTTCAGGATTTCCCCCCAGGCCCTGTGTATAAAATTCTGACAGTTCAGGATTTCTCCCAGGCCCTGTGTTTAAAATTCTGACAGTTCAGGATTTCTCCCAGGCCCTGTGTATAAAATTCTGACAGTTCAGGATTTCCCCCCAGGCCCTGTGTATAAAATTCTGACAGTTCAGGATTTCCCCCCAGGCCCTGTGTATAAAATTCTGACAGTTCAGGATTTCCCCCCAGGCCCTGTGTATAAAATTCTGACAATTCAGGATTTCCCCAAGGCCCTGTGTTCTAATTTCTGACAGTTCAGGATTTCCTCCAGGGCCTGTGTTTAAATTGCTGACAGTTCAGTATCCCCTGATGGTTTAATATACACGGGACATGTTACCAGGTGAACAGTATAAGTGAGGAGAGTGTGTTCCCCTGATTGTTTAATACACACGGGACATGTTACCAGGTGAACAGTATAAGTGAGGAGAATGTGTTCCCTTGATGGTTTAATATACACGGGACATGTTACCAGGTGAACAGTATAAGTGAGGAGAGTGTGTTCCCCTGATGGTTTAATATACACGGACATGTTACCAGGTGAACAGTATAAGTGAGGAGAGTGTGTTCCCCTGATGGTTTAATACTGACGGGACATGTCACCAGGTGAACAGTATAAGTGAGGAGAGTGTGTTCCCCTGATGGTTTAATATACACAGGACATGTTACCAGGTGAACAGTATAAGTGAGGAGAGTGTGTTCCCCTGATGGTTTAATATACACGGGACATGTTGTAAGGTGAACAGTATAATTGAGGAGAGTGTGTTCCCCTGATTGTTTAATACACACGGGACATGTCACCTGATGAACAGTATTAGTGAGGAGAGTGTGTTCCCCTGATTGTTTAATACTGACGGGACATGTTGCCAGGTGAACAGTATAAGTGAGGAGAGTGTGTTCCCCTGATGGTTTAACACGCACGGGACATGTTACCAGGTGAACAGTATAAGTGAGGAGAGTGTGTTCCCCAGATTGTTTAAGACACACGGGACATGTCACCTGATGAACAGTATTAGTGAGGAGAGTGTGTTCGCCTGATGGTTTAATATACACGGGACATGTTATCAGGTGAACAGTATAAGTGAGGAGAGTGTGATCCCCTGATGGTTTAACACGCACGGGACATGTTACCAGGTGAACAGTATAAGTGAGGAGAGTGTGTTCCCCTGATTGTTTAATACACACGGGACATGTCACCTGGTGAACATTATAAGTGAGGAGCGTGTGTTCCCCTGATGGTTTAACACGCACGGGACATGTTACCAGGTGAACAGTATAAGTGAGGAGAGTGTGTTCCCCTGATTGTTTAAGACACACGGGACATGTCACCTGATGAACAGTATTAGTGAGGAGAGTGTGTTCGCCTGATGGTTTAATATACACGGGACATGTTATCAGGTGAACAGTATAAGTGAGGAGAGTGTGATCCCCTGATTGTTTAATACACACGGGACATGTTACCAGGTGAACAGTATAAGTGAGGAGAGTGTGTTCCCCTGATGGTTGAATATACACGGGACATGTTACCAGGTGAACAGTATAAGTGAGGAGTGTGTGTTCCCCTGATGGCTTAATATCCACAGGGCAGATTACCAGGTGAACAGTATAAGTGAGGAGAGAGTGTTCCCCTGATGGTTTCATATACACGGGACATGTAACCTGGAGAACAGTATAAGTGAGGGGAGTGCTTTCCCCTGATGGTTTAATATTCACGGGACATATTACCAGGTGAACAGTATAAGTGAGGAGAGTCTGTTCCCCTGATGGTTTAATATTCACGGGACATGTTACCAGGTGAACAGTATAAGTGAGGAGAGTCTGTTCCCCTGATGGTTTAATATTCACGGGACATGTTACCAGATGAACAGTATAATTGAGGAGAGTGTGTTCCCCTGATTGTTTAATACACATAGGACATATTACCAGGTGAACAGTATAAGTGAGGAGAGTGTGTTCCCCTGATGGTTTAACATGCACGGGACATGTTACCAGGTGAACAGTATAAGTGAGGAGAGTGTGTTCCCCTGATGGTTTAATATACACGGGACATGTTACCAGGTGAACAGTATAAGTGAGGAGAGTGTGTTCCCCTGATGGTTTAATATACACAGGACATGTTACCAGGTGAACAGTATAAGTGAGGAGAGTGTGTTCCATGATGGTTTAATATACGCGGGACATGTTACCAGGTGAACAGCATAAGTGAGGAGAGTGTGTTCCCCTGATGGTTTAACATGCACGGGACATGTTACCAGGTGAACAGTATAAGTGAGGAGAGTGTGTTCCCCTGATTGTTTAATACACATGGGACATGTCACCTGGTGAACAGTATTAGTGAGGAGAGTGTGTTCCCCTGATGGTTTAATATACACGGGACATGTTACCAGGTGAACAGTATAAGTGAGGAGAGTGTGTTCCCCTGATGGTTTAATATACACGGGACATGTTATCAGGTGAACAGTATAAGTGAGGAGAGTGTGTTCCATGATGGTTTAATATACGCGGGACATGTTACCAGGTGAACAGCATAAGTGAGGAGAGTGTGTTCCCCTGATGGTTTAGCATGCACGGGACATGTTACCAGGTGAACAGTATAAGTGAGGAGAGTGTGTTCCCCTGATTGTTTAATACACACGGGACATGTCACCTGGTGAACAGTATAAGTGAGGAGAGTGTGTTCCCATGATGGCTTAATATACACAGGGCATATTACCAGGTGAACAGTATAAGAGAGGAGAGTGTGTTCCCCTGATTGTTTAATACACACGGGACATGTTACCAGGTGAACAGTGTAAGTGAGGAGAGTGAGTTCCCCTGATGGTTTAATATACACAGGACATGTTAGCAGGTGAACAGTATAAGTGAGGAGAATGTGTTCCCCTGATTGTTTAATGCACACAGGACATGTCAACATTTGAACAGTATAAGTGAGGAGAGTGTGTACCCCTGATTGTTAAATACGGAAGGGACATGTCACCAGGTGAACAGTATAAGTGAGGAGAGAGTGTTCCCCTAATGGTTTAACACACACGGGACATGTTACCAGGTGAACAGTATAAGTGAGGAGAGTGTGTTCCCCTGATGGTTTAATATACACAGGACATGATACCAGGTGAACAGTATAAGTGAGGAGAGTGTGTTCCCCTGATGGTTTAATATACACAGGACATTTTACCAGGTGAACAGTATAAGTGAGGAGAGTGCTTTCCCCTGATGGTTTAATATACACGGGACATGTTACCAGGTGAACAGTATAAGTGAGGACAGTGTGTTCCCCTGATGGTTTAATATACACAGGACATGTTACCAGGTGAACAGTATAAGTGTGGAGAGTGTTTTCCCCTGATGGTTCAATATACACGGGACATGTTAGCAGGTGAACAGTATAAGTGAGGAGAATGTGTTCCCCTGATTGTTTAATGCACACAGGACATGTTACCAGGTAAACAGCATAAGTGAGGAGATTGTATTCCCCTGATGGTTTCATACTGATGGGACATTTCCGCAGGTGAACAGTATAAGTGAGGAGAGTGTGTTCCCCTGATGGTTTAATATACACGGGACATGATACCAGGTGAACAGTATAAGTGAGGAGAGTGCTTTCCCCTGATGGTTTAATACACAAGGGACATGTTAGCAAGTGAACAGTATAAGTGAGGAGGGTGTGTTCCCCTGATTGTTTAATGCACACAGGACATGTTACCAGGTAAACAGCATAAGTGAGGAGATTGTATTCCCCTGATGGTTTAATACTGATGGGACATTTCCGCAGATGAACAGTATAAGTGAGGAGAATATGTTCCCTTGAAGGTTTAATCTTCACGGGACATGTGACCAGGTGAACAGAATAAGTGAGGAGAGTGTGTTCCCCTGATTGTTTAATACTCACGGGACATGTTGCCAGGTGAACAGTATAAGTGAGGAGAGTGTGTTCCCCTGATGGTTTAACACGCACGGGACATGTTACCAGGTGAACAGTATAAGTGAGGAGAGTGTGTTCCCCTGATTGTTTAATGCACACAGGACATGTTACCAGGTAAACAGCATAAGTGAGGAGATTGTATTCCCCTGATGGTTTAATACTGATGGGACATTTCCGCAGATGAACAGTATAAGTGAGGAGAGTGAGTTCCACTGATTTTTTAATCCTGACGGGACATGTCACCAGGTGAACAGTATAAGTGAGGAGAGTGTGTTCCCCTGATTGTTTAATACACACGGGACATGTCACCAGGTGAACAGGATAAGTGAGGAGAAGGTGTTCCACTGATGGTTTAATATTCACTGGACATGTTAACAGATGAACAGTCTAAGTGAGGAGAGTGTGTTCCCCTGATGGTTTAATATGCACGGGACATGTTACCAGGTGAACAGTATAAGTGAGGAGAGTGTGTTCCCCTGATGGTTTAATACGCACGGGACATTTCACCAAGTGAACTGTATAAGTGAGGAGAGTGTGTTCCCCTGATGGTTTAATGCACACAGGACATGTTACCAGGTGAACAGTATAAGTGAGGAGAGAGTGTTCCACTGATGGTTTAATGCACACGGGACATGTTACCAGGTGAACAGTATAAGTGAGGAGAGAGTGTTCCACTGATGGTTTAAATCACACGGGACATGTTACCAGGTGAACAGTATAAGTGAGGAGAGTGTGTTCCCCTGATGATTTAATGCACACAGGACATGTTACCAGGTGAACAGTATAAGTGAGGAGAGTGTGTTCCCCTGATGGTTTAATGCACACGGGACATGTTACCAGCTGAACAGTATAAGTGAGGAGAGTGCTTTCCCCTGATGGTTTAATATTCACGGGACATGTTACCAGGTGAACAGTATAAGTGAGGAGAGTGTGCTTCCCTGATGGTTTAATACACACAGGACATGTTACCAGGTGAACAGTATAAGTGAGGAGAGTGTGCTTCCCTGATGGTTTAATGCACACGGGACATGTTACCAGCTGAACAGTATAAGTGAGGAGAGTGCTTTCCCCTGATGGTTTAATATTCACGGGACATGTCACCAGCTGAACAGTATAAGTGAGGAGAGTGTGTTCCCCTGATGGTTTAATATACACGAGACATGTTACCAGGTGAACAGTATAAGTGAGGAGAGTGTGTTCCCCTGATTGTTTAATACTCACGGGACATGTTGCCAGGTGAACAGTATAAGTGAGGAGAGTGTGTTCCCCTGATGGTTTAACATGCACGGGACATGTTACCAGGTGAACAGTATAAGTGAAGAGAGTGTGTTCCCCTGATTGTTTAATACACACGGGACATGTTACCAGGTGAACAGTATAAGTGAGGAGAGTGTGTTCCCCTGATTGTTTAATACTCACGGGACATGTTGCCAGGTGAACAGTATAAGTGAGGAGAGTGTGTTCCCCTGATGGTTTAACATGCACAGGACATGTTACCAGGTGAACAGTATAAGTGAGGAGAGTGTGTTCCCCTGATGGTTTAATATACACGGGACATGTCACCAGGTGAACAGTATAAGTGAGGAGAGTGTGTTCCCCTGATGGTTTAAAACGCACGGGACATGTTACCAGGTGAACAGAATAAGTGAGGAGAGTGTGTTCCCCTGATTGTTTAAGACACACGGGACATGTCACCTGATGAACAGTATTAGTGAGGAGAGTGTGTTCCCCTGATGGTTTAATATACACGGGACATGTTATCAGGTGAACAGTAGAAGTGAGGAGAGAGTGTTCCCCTGATGGTTTCATATACACGGGACATGTAACCTGGAGAACAGTATAAGTGAGGAGAGTGTGTTCCCCTGATTGTTTAATATTCACGGGACATGTTACCAGGTGAACAGTATAATTGAGGAGAGTGTGTTCCCCTGATTGTTTAATACACATAGGACATATTACCAGGTGAACAGTATAAGTGAGGAGAGTCTGTTCCCCTGATGGTTTAATATACACAGGACATGTTACCAGCTGAACAGTATAAGTGAGGAGAGTGTGTTCCCCTGATGGTTTAATATACACAGGACATGTTACCAGGTGAACAGTATAAGTGAGGAGAGTGTGTTCCATGATGGTTTAATATACACAGGACATGTTACCAGGTGAACAGTATAAGTGAGGAGAGTGTGTTCCCCTGATGGTTTAATATACACAGGACATGTTACCAGGTGAACAGTATAAGTGAGGAGAGTGTGTTCCATGATGGTTTAATATACACAGGACATGTTACCAGGTGAACAGTATAAGTGAGGAGAGTGTGTTCCCCTGATGGTTTAATACACATAGGACATATTACCAGGTGAACAGTATAAGTGAGGAGAGTCTGTTCCCCTGATGGTTTAATATACACAGGACATGTTACCAGGTGAACAGTATAAGTGAGGAGAGTGTGTTCCATGATGGTTTAATATACACAGGACATGTTACCAGGTGAACAGTATAAGTGAGGAGAGTGTGTTCCCCTGATGGTTTAATATACACAGGACATGTTACCAGGAGAACAGTATAAGTGAGGAGAGTGTGTTCCATGATGGTTTAATATACACAGGACATGTTACCAGGTGAACAGTATAAGTGAGGAGAGTGTGTTCCCCTGATGGTTTGACATGCACGGGACATGTTACCAGGTGAACAGTATAAGTGAGGAGAGTGTGTTCCCCTGATGGTTTAACATGCACGGGACATGATACCAGGTGAACAGTATAAGTGAGGAGAATGTGTTCCCCTGATGGTTTAATATGCGCGGGACATGTTACCAGGTGAACAGCATAAGTGAGGAGAGTGTGTTCCCCTGATGGTTTAACATGCACGGGACATGTTACCAGGTGAACAGTATAAGTGAGGAGAGTGTGTTCCCCTGATTGTTTAATACACACTGGAAATGTCACTAGGTGAACAGTATAAGTGAGGAGAGTGTGTTCCCCTGATGGTTTAATATACACGGGACATGTCACCAGGTGAAAAGTATAAGTGAGGAGAGTGTGTTCCCCTGATTGTTTAATACACACTGGAAATGTCACTAGGTGAACAGTATAAGTGAGGAGAGTGTGTTCCCCTGATGGTTTAATATACACGGGACATGTCACCAGGTGAACATTATAAGTGAGGAGAGTGTGTTCCCCTGATGGTTTAACACGCACGGGACATGTTACCAGGTGAACAGTATAAGTGAGGAGAGTGTGTTCCCTTGTTGGTTTAATACACACGGGACATGTTCCCAGGTGAACAGTATAAGTGAGGAGAGTGTGTTCCCCTGATGGCTTAATATACACAGGGCATATTACCAGGTGAACAGTATAAGTGAGGAGAGAGTGTTCCCCTGATTGTTTAATACACACGGGACATGTCACCTGGTGAACAGTATAAGTGAGGAGAGTGTGTTCCCCTGATGGTTTAATACACATAGGACATATTACCAGGTGAACAGTATAAGTGAGGAGAGTGTGTTCCCCTGATGGCTTAATATACACAGGGCATATTACCAGGTGAACAGTATAAGTGAGGAGAGAGTGTTCCCCTGATTGTTTAATACACACGGGACATGTCACCTGGTGAACAGTATAAGTGAGGAGAGTGTGTTCCCCTGATTGTTTAATACACACGGGACATGTCACCTGGTGAACAGTATAAGTGAGGAGAGTGTGTTCCCCTGATGGTTTAATATACACAGGACATGTTACCAGGTGAACAGTATAAGTGAGGAGAGTGTGTTCCCCTGATTGTTTAATACACACGGGACATGTTACCAGGTGAACAGTATAAGTGAGGAGAGTGTGTTCCCCTTATGGATTAATACACACGGGACATGTTATCAGGTGAACAGTATAAGTGAGGAGAGTGTGTTCCCCTGATTGTTTAATGCACACGGGACATGTTATCAGGTGAACAGTATAAGTGAGGAGAGAGTGTTCCCCTGATGGTTTCATATACACGGGACATGTAACCTGGAGAACAGTATAAGTGAGGAGAGTGTGTTCCCCTTATGGATTAATACACACGGGACATGTTATCAGGTGAACAGTATAAGTGAGGAGAGTGTGTTCCCCTGATTGTTTAATGCACACGGGACATGTTATCAGGTGAACAGTATAAGTGAGGAGAGTGTGTTCCCCTGATGGTTTAATATTCACGGGACATGTTACCAGGTGAACAGTATAATTGAGGAGAGTGTGTTCCCCTGATTGTTTTATACACAAGGGACATGTTACCAGGTGAACAGTATAAGTGAGGAGAGTGTGTTCCCCTGATGGTTTAATATACACGGGACATGTTACCAGGTGAACAGTATAAGTGAGGAGAGTCTGTTCCCCTGATGGTTTAATATACACGGGACATGTTACCAGGTGAACAGTATAAGTGAGGAGAGTGTGTTCCACTGATGGTTTAATATACACGGGACATGTTACCAGGTGAACAGTATAAGTGAGGAGAGTCTGTTCCCCTGATGGTTTAATATACACGGGACATGTTACCAGGTGAACAGTATAAGTGAGGAGAGAGTGTTCCCCTGATGGTTTAATACACACAGGACATGTTACCAGGTGAACAGTGTAAGTGAGGAGAATGTGCTCCCCTGATGGTTTAATATACACAGGACATGTTACCAGGTGAACAGTATAAGTGAGGAGAGTGTTTTCCCCTGATTGTTTAATATACCCGGGACATGTTACCAGGTGAACAGTATAAGTGAGGAGAGTGTGTTCCCCTGATGGTTTAATACACACAGGACATGTTACCAGGTGAACAGTATAAGTGAGGAGAGTGTGTTCCCCTGATGGTTTAATATACACAGGACATGTTACCAGGTGAACAGTATAAGTGAGGAGAGTGTGTTCCCCTGATGGTTTAATATACACAGGACATGTTACCAGGTGAACAGTATAAGTGAGGAGAGTGTTTTCCCCTGATTGTTTAATATACCCGGGACATGTTACCAGGTGAACAATATAAGTGAGGAGAGTGTGTTCCCCTGATGGTTTAATACACACAGGACATATTACCAGGTGAACAGTATAAGTGAGAAGAGTGTGTTCCATGATGGTTTAATATACGCGGGACATGTTACCAGGTGAACAGCATAAGTGAGGAGAGTGTGTTCCCCTGATGGTTTAATATACACTGGACATGATACCAGGTGAACAGTATAAGTGAGGAGAGTGTGTTCCACTGATGGTTTAATATACACGGGACATGTTACCAGGTGAACAGTATAAGTGAGGAGAGAGTGTTCCACTGATGGTTTAATGCAACGGGACATGTTACCAGGTGAACAGTATAAGTGAGGAGAGTGCTTTCCCCTGATGGTTTAATATTCAAGGGACAGGTCACCAGGTGAACAGTATAAGTGAGGAGAATGTGTTCCCCTGATGGTTTGATATACACAGGACATGTTACCAGGTGAACAGTACAAGTGAGGAGAGTGTGTTCCCCTGATTGTTTAATACTCACGGGACATGTTACCAGGTGAACAGTATATGTGAGGAGAGTGTGTTCCCCTGATGGTTTAACACGCACGGGACATGTTAACAGGTGAACAGTATAAGTGAGGAGAGTGTGTTCCGCTGATGGTTTAATATACCCGGGACATGTCAGCAGGTGAACAGTATAAGTGAGGAGAGTGTGTTCCCCTGATTGTTTAATACTCACGGGACATGTTACCAGGTGAACAGTATAAGTGAGGAGAGTGTGTTCCCCTGATGGTTTAACAAGCACGGGACATGTTACCAGGTGAACAGTATAAGTGAGGAGAGTGTGTTCCACTGATGGTTTAATGCACACGGGACATGTTACCAGCTGAACAGCATAAGTGAGGAGATTGTATTCCCCTGATGGTTTAATATGCACGGGACATTTCACCAAGTGAACTGTATAAGTGAGGAGAATGTGTTCCCCTGATGATTTAATGCACACAGGACATGTTACCAGCTGAACAGTATAAGTGAGGAGATTGTATTCCCCTGATGGTTTAATATGCACGGGACATTTCACCAAGTGAACTGTATAAGTGAGGAGAATGTGTTCCCCTGATGATTTAATGCACACAGGACATGTTACCAGCTGAACAGTATAAGTGAGGAGAGTGTGCTTCCCTGATGGTTTAATACACTCAGGACATGTTCCCAGGTGAACAGTATAAGGGAGGAGAATGTGTTCCGCTGATGGTTTAATACACACGGGACATGTTACCAGGTGAACAGTATAAGTGAGGAGAGTGCGTTCCCCTGATTGTTTAATGCACACGGGACATGTTACCAGGTGAACAGTATAAGTGAGGAGAGTGTGTTCCCCTGATTGTTTAATACACACGGGACATGTCAGCAGGTGAACAGTATAAGTGAAAAGAGTGTGTTCCCCTGATTGTTTAATACACACGGGACATGTCACCAGGTGAACAGTATAAGTGAGGAGAGTGTGTTCCCCTGATTGTTTAATACACACGGGACATGTTACCTGGTGAACAGTGTAAGTGAGGAGAGAGTGTTCCCCTGATTGTTCAATGCACACGGGACATGTTACCAGGTGAACAGTATAAGTGAGGAGAGTGTGTTCCCCTGATGGTTTAATATACTCGGGACATGTTACCAGGTGAACAGTATAAGTGAGGAGAGTGTGTTCCCCTGATGGTTTAATATACTCGGGACATGTTACCAGGTGAACAGTATAAGTGAGGAGAGTGTGTTCCCCTGATGGTTTAATATACTCGGGACATGTTACCAGGTGAACAGTATAAGTGAGGAGAGTGTGTTCCCCTGATGGTTTAATATACGGGGACATGTTACCAGGTGGACATTATAAGTGAGGAGAATGTGTTCCCCTGATTGTTCAATACACACGGGACATGTTACCAGGTGAACAGTATAAGTGAGGAGAGTGTGTTCCCCTGATGGTTTAATATACTCGGGACATGTTACCAGGTGAACAGTATAAGTGAGGAGAGTGTGTTCCCCTGATGGTTTAATATACACGGGACATGTTCAAAGGTGAACAGTATAAGTGAGGAGAGTGTGTTCCCCTGATGGTTTAATATACACAGGGCATATTACCAGGTGAACAGTATAAGTGAGGAGAGTGTGTTCCCCTTATGGTTTAATACACACGGGACATGTTATCAGGTGAACAGTATAAGTGAGGAGAGAGTGTTCCCCTGATGGTTTAATATACATGGGACATGTTACCAGGTGAACAGTATAAGTGAGGAGAGAGTGTTCCATTGATGGTTTAATATACACGGGACATGTTACCTGGAGAACAGTATAAGTGAGGGGAGTGCTTTCCCCTGATGTTTTAATATTCACGGGACATGTTACCAGGTGAACAGTATAATTGAGGAGAGTGTGTTCCCCTGATGGTTTAATATACACGGGACATGTTACCAGGAGAACAGTATAAGTGAGGAGAGTGTGTTCCCCTAATGGTTTAACACGCAGGGGACATGTTACCAGGTGAACAGTATAAGTGAGGAGAGTGTTTTCCCCTGATTGTTTAATATACCCGGGACATGTTACCAGGTGAACAGTATAAGTGAGGAGAGTGTGTTCCCCTGATGGTTTAATACACACAGGACATGTTACCAGGTGAACAGTGTAAGTGAGGAGAATGTGTTCCCCTGATGGTTTAATATACACAGGACATGTTACCAGGTGAACAGTATAAGTGAGGAGAGTGTGTTCCATGATGGTTTAATATACGCGGGACATGTTACCAGGTGAACAGCATAAGTGAGGAGAGTGTGTTCCCCTGATGGTTTAATATACACTGGACATGTTACCAGGTGAACAGTATAAGTGAGGAGAGTGTGTTCCACTGATGGTTTAATATACACGGGACATTTACCAGGTGAACAGTATAAGTGAGGAGAGAGTGTTCCACTGATGGTTGAATGCACACGGGACATGTTACCAGGTGAACAGTATAAGTGAGGAGAGTGCTTTCCCCTGATGGTTTAATATTCACGGGACATGTTACCAGGTGAACAGTATAAGTGAGGAGAGTGTGTTTCCCTGATGGTTTAATACACACGGGACATGTTACCAGGTGAACAGTATATGTGAGGAGAGTATGTTCCCCTGATGTTTTAATATACACAGGACATGTTACCAGGTGAAGAGTACAAGTGAGGAGAGTGTGTTCCCCTGATTGTTTAATACTCACGGGACATGTTACCAGGTGAACAGTATATGTGTGGAGAGTGTGTTCCCCTGATGGTTTAACACGCACGGGACATGTTACCAGGTCAACAGTATAAGTGAGGAGAGTGTGTTCCCCTGATTGTTTAATACACACGGGACATGTCACCAGGTGAACAGTATAAGTGAGGAAAGTGTGTTCCCCTGATGGTTTAATACACACAGGACATGTTACCAGGTGAACAGTATAAGTGAGGAGATTGTATTCCCCTGATTGTTTAATATGCACGGGACATTTCACCAGGTGAACAGTATAAGTGAGGAGAATGTGTTCCCCTGATGATTTAATATACACAGGACATGTTACCAGGTGAACAGTGTAAGTGAGGAGAGAGTGTTCCACTGAATGTTTAATGCACACGGGACATGTTACCAGCTGAACAGTATAAGTGAGGAGAGTGCTTTCCCCTGACGGTTTAATATTCACAGGACATGTTCCCAGGTGAACAGTATAAGTGAGGAGAATGTGTTCCCCTGATGGTTTAATATACACAGGACATGTTACCACGTGAACAGTATAAGTGAGTAGAGTGTGTTCCGCTGATGGTTTAATATACCCGGGACATGTCAGCAGGTGAACAGTATAATTGAGGAGAGTGTGATCCCCTGATGGTTTAACACGCACGGGACATGTTACCAGGTGAACAGTATAAGTGAGGAGAGTGTGTTCCCCTGATTGTTTAATACTCACGGGACATGTTGCCAGGTGAACAGTATAAGTGAGGAGAGTGTGTTCCCCTGATGGTTTAATATACACGGGACATGTCACCAGGTGAACAGTATAAGTGAGGAGAGTGTGTTCCCCTGATTGTTTAATACTCACGAGACATGTCACCTGGTGAACAGTATAAGTGAGGAGAGTGTGTTCCCCTGATGGTTTAATATACATGGGACATGTTACCAGGTGAACAGTATAAGTGAGGAGAGTGTGTTCCCCGGATTGTTTAATACTCACGGGACATGTTGCCAGCTGAACAGTATAAGTGAGGAGAGTGTGTTCCCCTGATGGTTGAACACGCACGGGACATGTTGCCAGGTGAACAGTATAAGTGAGGAGAGTGTGTTCCCCTGATGGTTTAACACGCACGGGACATGTCACCTGGTGAACAGTATAAGTGAGGAGGGTGTGTTCCCCTGATTGTTCAATGCACACGGGACATGTTACCAGGTGAACAGTATAATTGAGGAGAGTGTGTTCCCCTGATTGATTAATACACACGGGACATGTTACTATGTGAACAATATAATTGAGGAGAGTGTGTTCCCCTGATGGTTTAATATACACGGGACATGTTACTAGGTGAACAGTATAATTGAGGAGAGTGTGTTCCCCTGATGGTTTAATATACACGGGACATGTTACCAGGTGAACAGTATAATTGAGGAGAATGTGTTCCCCTGATTGATTAATACACACGGGACATGTTACCAGGTGAACAGTATAAGTGAGGAGAGTGTGTTCCCCTGATTGAATAATACACACGGGACATGTTACCAGGTGAACAGTATAAGTGAGGAGAGTGTGTTCCCCTGATGGTTTAATATTCACGGGACATGTTACCAGGTGAACAGTATAATTGAGGAGAGTGTGTTCCCCTGATTGATTAATACACACGGGACATGTTACCAGGTGAAGAGTATAAGTGAGGAGAGTGTGTTCCCCTGATGGTTTAATATACACGGGACATGTTGCCAGGTGAACAGTATAAGTGAGGAGAGTGTGTTCCCCTGATGGTTTAATATACACGGGACATGTTACCAGGTGAACAGTATAAGTGAGGAGAGTGTGTTCCCCTGATTGTTTAATACACACGGGACATGTTACCAGGTGAACAGTAAAAGTGAGGAGAGTGTGTTCCCCTGATTGTTCAATACACACGGGACATGTTACTAGGTGAACAGTATAAGTGAGGAGAGTGTGTTCCCCTGATGGTTTAATACACACGGGACATGTTACCAGGTGAACAGTATAAGTGAGGAGAGTGTGTTCCCCTGATTGTTCAATACACACGGGACATGTTACCGGGTGAACAGTATAAGTGAGGAGATTGTGTTCCCCTGATGGTTTAATATACTCGGGACATGTTACCAGGTGAACAGTATAATTGAGGAGAGTGTGTTCCCCTGATTGTTTAATACACACGGGACATGTTACCAGGTGAACAGTATAATTGAGGAGAGTGTGTTCCCCTGATTGTTTAATATACTCGGGACATGTTACCAGGTGAACAGTATAATTGAGGAGAGTGTGTTCCCCTGATGGTTTAATATAAAGAGGGCATATTACCAGGTGAACAGTATAAGTGAGGAGAGTGTGTTCCCCTTATGGTTTAATACACACGGGACATGTTATCAGGTGAACAGTATAAGTGAGGAGAGTGTGTTCCCCTGATGGTTTCATATACACGGGACATGTTACCTGGAGAACAGTATAAGTGAGGGGAGTGCTTTCCCCTGATGGTTTAATATTCACGGGACATGTTACCAGGTGAACAGTATAATTGAGGAGAGTGTGTTCCCCTGATGGTTTAATATACACGGGACATGTTACCTGGAGAACAGTATAAGTGAGGAGAGTGCTTTCCCCTGATGGTTTAATATTCACGGGACATGTTACCAGGTGAACAGTATAATTGAGGAGAGTGTGTTCCCGTGATGGTTTAATATACACGGGACATGTTACCAGGTGAACAGTATAAGTGAGGAGAGTGTGTTCCCCTGATGGTTTAATATACTCGGGACATGTTACCAGGTGAACAGTATAAGTGAGGAGAGTGTGTTCCCCTGATGGTTTAATATACACGGGACATGTTCAAAGGTGAACAGTATAAGTGAGGAGAGTGTGTTCCCCTGATGGTTTAATATACACGGGACATGTTACCAGGTGAACAGTATAAGTGAGGAGAGTGTGATCCCCTGATGGTTTAATGCACACGGGACATGTTACCAGGTGAACAGTATAAGTGAGGAGAGTGTGTTCCCCTGATTGTTTAATATACACGGGACATGTTACCAGGTGAACAGTATAAGTGAGGAGAGTGTGTTCCCCTGATTGTTTAATGCACACGGGACATGTTACCAGGTGAACAGTATAAGTGAGGAGAGTGTGTTCCCCTGATTGTTTAATATACACGGGACATGTTACCAGGTGAACAGTATAAGTGAGGAGAGTGTGTTCCCCTGATTGTTTAATGCACACGGGACATGTTACCAGGTGAACAGTATAAGTGAGGAGAGTGTGTTCCCCTGATGGTTTCATATACACGGGACATGTTACCTGGAGAACAGTATAAGTGAGGGGAGTGCTTTCCCCTGATGGTTTAATATTCACGGGACATGTTACCAGGTGAACAGTATAATTGAGGAGAGTGTGTTCCCCTGATGGTTTAATATACACGGGACATGTTACCAGGTGAACAGTATAGCTGAGGAGAGTGTATTCCCCTGATTGTTTAATACACACAGGACATATTACCAGGTGAACAGTATAAGTGAGGAGAATGTATTCCCCTGATTGTTTAATACACACAGGACATATTACCAGGTGAACAGTATAAGTGAGGAGAATGTATTCCCCTGATTGTTTAATACACACAGGACATATTACCAGGTGAACAGTATAAGTGAGGAGAGTGTATTCCCCTGATTGTTTAATACACACAGGACATATTACCAGGTGAACAGTATAAGTGAGGAGAGTGTATTCCCCTGATTGTTTAATACACACAGGACATATTACCAGGTGAACTGTATAAGTGAGGAGAGTGTGTTCCCCTGATAGTTTAAAACTCACGGGACATGTTACCAGGTGAACAGTATAAGTGAGGAGAGTGTGTTCCCCTGATAGTTTAATACTCACGGGACATGTTACCAGCTGAACAGTATAAGTGAGGAGAGTGTGTTCCCCTGATAGTTTAATACTCACGGGACATGTTACCAGGTGAACAGTATAAGTGAGGAGAGTGTGTTCCCCTGATTGTTCAATACACACGGGACATGTTACCAGGTGAACAGTAAAAGTGAGTAGAGTGTGTTCCCCTGATGGTTTAATATACACGGGACATGTTACCAGGTGAACAGTATAAGTGAGGAGAGTGTGTTCCCCTGATTGTTCAATACACACGGGACATGTTACCAGGTGAACAGTAAAAGTGAGTAGAGTGTGTTCCCCTGATGGTTTAATATACACGGGACATGTTACCAGGTGAACAGTATAATTGAGGAGAGTGTGTTCCCCTGATGGTTTAATACACACGGGACATGTTACCAGGTGAACAGTATAAGTGAGGAGAGTGTATTCCCCTGATTGTTCAATACACACGGGACATGTTACCAGGTGAACAGTATAATTGAGGAGAGTGTTTTCCCCTGATGGTTTAATATACACAGGACATGTTACCAGGTGAACAGTATAATTGAGGAGAGTGTGTTCCCCTGATGGTTTAATACACACGGGACATGTTACCAGGTGAACAGTATAAGTGAGGAGAGTGTATTCCCCTGATTGTTTAATACACACGGGACATGTTACCAGGTGAACAGTATAATTGAGGAGAGTGTGTTCCCCTGATTGTTTAATATACTCGGGACATGTTACCAGGTGAACAGTATAATTGAGGAGAGTGTTTTCCCCTGATGGTTTAATATATACAGGACATGTTACCAGGTGAACAGTATAAGTGAGGAGAGTGTGTTCCCCTGATGGTTTAATATACTCGGGACATGTTACCAGGTGAACAGTATAATTGAGGAGAGTGTGTTCCCCTGATTGTTTAATACACACGGGACACGTTACCAGGTGAACAGTATAATTGAGGAGAGTGTGTTCCCCTGATTGTTTAATATACTCGGGACATGTTACCAGGTGAACAGTATAATTGAGGAGAGTGTTTTCCCCTGATGGTTTAATATACACAGGACATGTTACCAGGTGAACAGTATAAGTGAGGAGAGTGTGTTCCCCTGATTGTTTAATGCACACGGGACATGTTACCAGGTGAACAGTATAAGTGAGGAGAGTGTGTTCCCCTGATGGTTTCATATACACGGGACATGTTACCAGGTGAACAGTATAATTGAGGAGAGTGTGTTCCCCTGATTGTTTAATATACTCGGGACATGTTACCAGGTGAACAGTATAATTGAGGAGAGTGTGTTCCCTTATGGTTTAATACACACGGGACATGTTATCAGGTGAACAGTATAAGTGAGGAGAGTGTGTTCCCCTGATGGTTTCATATACCCGGGACATGTTACCAGGTGAACAGTATAATTGAGGAGAGTGTGTTCCCCTGATGGTTTAATATACACAGGACATGTTACCAGGTGAACAGTATAAGTGAGGAGAGTGTGTTCCCCTGATGGTTTAATATACTCGGGACATGTTACCAGGTGAACAGTATAATTGAGGAGAGTGTGTTCCCCTGATTGTTTAATATACTCGGGACATGTTACCAGGTGAACAGTATAATTGAGGAGAGTGTTTTCCCCTGATGGTTTAATATACACAGGACATGTTACCAGGTGAACAGTATAAGTGAGGAGAGTGTGTTCCCCTGATTGTTTAATGCACACGGGACATGTTACCAGGTGAACAGTATAAGTGAGGAGAGTGTGTTCCCCTGATGGTTTCATATACACGGGACATGTTACCAGGTGAACAGTATAATTGAGGAGAGTGTGTTCCCCTGATTGTTTAATATACTCGGGACATGTTACCAGGTGAACAGTATAATTGAGGAGAGGGTGTTCCCTTATGGTTTAATACACACGGGACATGTTATAAGGTGAACAGTATAAGTGAGGAGAGTGTGTTCCCCTGATGGTTTCATATACACGGGACATGTTACCAGGTGAACAGTATAATTGAGGAGAGTGTGTTCCCCTGATGGTTTAATATACACGGGACATGTTACCTGGAGAACAGTATAAGTGAGGGGAGTGCTTTCCCCTGATGGTTTAATATTCACGGGACATGTTACCAGGTGAACAGTATAATTGAGGAGAGTGTGTTCCCGTGATGGTTTAATATACACGGGACATGTTACCAGGTGAACAGTATAAGTGAGGAGAGTGTTTTCCACTGAAGGTTTAATATACTCGGGACATGTTACCAGGTGAACAGTATAAGTGAGGAGAGTGTGTTCCCCTGATGGTTTAATATACACGGGACATCTTCAAAGGTGAACAGTATAAGTGAGGAGAGTGTGATCCCCTGATGGTTTAATATACACGGGACATGTTACCAGGTGAACAGTATAATTGAGGAGAGTGTGTTCCCCTGATGGTTTAATATACACGGGACATGTTACTAGGTGAACAGTATAAGTGAGGAGAGTGTGTTCCCCTGATTGTTTAATACACACGGGACATGTCACCTGGTGAACAGTATAAGTGAGGAGAGTGTGTTCCGCTGATGGTTTAATATACATGGGACATGTTACCAGGTGAACAGTATAAGTGAGGAGAGTGTGTTCCCCTGATTGTTTAATTCTCACGGGACATGTTGCCAGCTGAACAGTATAAGTGAGGAGAGTGTGTTCCCCTGATGGTTGAACACGCACGGGACATGTTGCCAGGTGAACAGTATAAGTGAGGAGAGTGTGTTCCCCTGATGGTTTAACACGCACGGGACATGTCACCTGGTGAACAGTATAAGTGAGGAGGGTGTGTTCCCCTGATTGTTCAATGCACACGGGACATGTTACTAGGTGAACAGTATAAGTGAGGAGAGTGTGTTCCCCTGATGGTTTAATATACACGGGACATGTTACTAGGTGAACAGTATAAGTGAGGAGAGTGTGTTCCCCTGATGGTTTAATATACACGGGACATGTTACCAGGTGAACAGTATAAGTGAGGAGAGTGTGTTCCCCTGATTGTTTAATACAAACGGGACATGTTACCAGGTGAACAGTAAAAGTGAGGAGAGTGTCTTCCCCTGATGGTTTAATATACACGGGACATGTTACCAGGTGAACAGTATAATTGAGGAGAGTGTGTTCCCCTGATTGTTCAATACACACGGGACATGTTACTAGGTGAACAGTATAAGTGAGGAGAGTGTGTTCCCCTGATTGTTCAATACACACGGGACATGTTACCAGGTGAACAGTATAAGTGAGGAGAGTGTGTTCCCCTGATGGTTTAATATACTCGGGACATGTTACCAGGTGAACAGTATAAGTGAGGAGAGTGTGTTCCCCTGATTGTTTAATACACACGGGACATGTTACCAGGTGAACAGTATAATTGAGGAGAGTGTGTTCCCCTGATTTTTTAATATACACAGGGCATATTACCAGGTGAACAGTATAAGTGAGGAGAGTGTGTTCCCCTTATGGTTTAATACACACGGGACATGTCATCAGGTGAACAGTATAAGTGAGGAGAGAGTGTTCCCCTAATGGTTTCATATACACCGGACATGTTACCTGGAGAACAGTATAAGTGAGGGAAGTGCTTTCCCCTGATGGTTTAATATTCACGGGACATGTTACCAGGTGAACAGTATAATTGAGGAGAGTGTGTTCCCCTGATGGTTTAATAGACACGGGACATGTTACCTGGAGAACAGTATAAGTGAGGGGAGTGCTTTCCCCTAATGGTTTAATATTCACGGGACATGTTACCAGGTGAACAGTATAAGTGAGGAGAGTGTGTTCCCGTGATGGTTTAATATACACGGGACATGTTACCAGGTGAACAGTATAAGTGAGGAGAGTGTGTTCCCCTGATGGTTTAATATACACGGGACATGTTACCAGGTGAACAGTATAAGTGAGGAGAGTGTGTTCCCCTGATGGTTTAATATACTCGGGACATGTTACCAGGTGAACAGTATAAGTGAGGAGAGTGTGTTCCCCTGATGGTTTAATATACACGGGACATGTTCAAAGGTGAACAGTATAAGTGAGGAGAGTGTGATCCCCTGATGGTTTAATATACACGGGACATGTTACCAGGTGAACAGTATAAGTGAGGAGAGTGTGTTCCCCTGATGGTTTCATATACACGGGACATGTTACCTGGAGAACAGTATAAGTGAGGGGAGTGCTTTCCCCTGATGGTTTAATATTCACGGGACATGTTACCAGCTGAACAGTATAATTGAGGAGAGTGTGTTCCCCTGATGGTTTAATATACACGGGACATGTTACCAGGTGAACAGTATAAGTGAGGAGAGTGTATTCCCCTGATTGTTTAATACACACAGGACATATTACCAGGTGAACAGTATAAGTGAGGAGAGTGTGTTCCCCTGATATTTTAATACTCACGGGACATGTTACCAGGTGAACAGTAAAAGTGAGGAGAGTGTGTTCCCCTGATGGTTTAATATACACGGGACATGTTACCAGGTGAACAGTATAAGTGAGGAGAGCGTGTTCCCCTGATTGTTCAATACACACGGGACATGTTACTAGGTGAACAGTATAAGTGAGGAGAGTGTGTTCCCCTGATGGTTTAATATACACGGGACATGTTACCAGGTGAACAGTATAAGTGAGGAGAGCGTGTTCCCCTGATTGTTCAATACACACGGGACATGTTACTAGGTGAACAGTATAAGTGAGGAGAGTGTGTTCCCCTGATGGTTTAATATACTCGGGACATGTTACCAGGTGAACAGTATAATTGAGGAGAGTGTGTTCCCCTGATTGTTTAATATACTCGGGACATGTTACCAGGTGAACAGTATAATTGAGGAGAGTGTGTTCCCCTGATGGTTTAATATACACAGGGCATATTACCAGGTGAACAGTATAAGTGAGGAGAGTGTGTTCCCCTTATGGTTTAATACACACGGGACATGTTATCAGGTGAACAGTATAAGTGAGGAGAGTGTGTTCCCCTGATGGTTTCATATACACGGGACATGTTACCTGGAGAACAGTATAAGTGAGGGGAGTGCTTTCCCCTGATGGTTTAATATTCACGGGACATGTTACCAGGTGAACAGTATAATTGAGGAGAGTGTGTTCCCGTGATGGTTTAATATACACGGGACATGTTACCAGGTGAACAGTATAAGTGAGGAGAGTGTGTTCCCCTGATGGTTTAATATACTCGGGACATGTTACCAGGTGAACAGTATAAGTGAGGAGAGTGTGTTCCCCTGATGGTTTAATATACACGGGACATGTTCAAAGGTGAACAGTATAAGTGAGGAGAGTGTGATCCCCTGATGGTTTAATATGCACGGGACATGTTACCAGGTGAACAGTATAATTGAGGAGAGTGTGTTCCCCTGATGGTTTAATATACACGGGACATGTTACCAGGTGAACAGTATAAGTGAGGAGAGTGTGTTCCCCTGATTGTTTAATGCACACGGGACATGTTACCAGGTGAACAGTATAAGTGAGGAGAGTGTGTTCCCCTGATGGTTTCATATACACGGGACATGTTACCTGGAGAACAGTATAAGTGAGGGGAGTGCTTTCCCCTGATGGTTTAATATACACGGGACATGTTACCAGGTGAACAGTATAAGTGAGGAGAGTGTGTTCCCCTGATTGTTTAATGCACACGGGACATGTTACCAGGTGAACAGTATAAGTGAGGAGAGTGTGTTCCCCTGATGGTTTCATATACACGGGACATGTTACCAGGTGAACAGTATAAGTGAGGAGAGTGTGTTCCCCTGATAGTTTAATACTCACGGGACATGTTACCAGGTGAACAGTATAAGTGAGGAGAGTGTGTTCCCCTGATGGTTTAATATTCACGGGACATGTTACCAGCTGAACAGTATAAGTGAGGAGAGTGTGTTCCCCTGATTGTTTAATACACACAGGACATGTTACCAGGTGAACAGTATAAGTGAGGAGAGTCTGTTCCCCTGATTGTTTAATACACACGGGACATGTCACCTGGTGAACAGTATAATTGAGGAGAGTGTGTTCCCCTGATGGTTTCATATACACGGGACATGTTACCAGGTGAACAGTATAAGTGAGGAGAGTGTGTTCCCCTGATAGTTTAATACTCACGGGACATGTTACCAGCTGAACAGTATAAGTGAGGAGAGTGTATTCCCCTGATTGTTTAATACACACAGGACATGTTACCAGGTGAACAGTATAAGTGAGGAGAGTCTGTTCCCCTGATTGTTTAATACACACGGGACATGTTACCAGGTGAACAGTATAAGTGAGGAGAGTGTGTTCCCCTGATGGTTTAATACACACGGGACATGTTACAAGGTGAACAGTATAAGTGAGGAGAGTGTGTTCCCCTGATTGTTTAATACTGACGGGACATGTCACCAGGTCAACAGAATAAGTGAGGAGAGTGTGTTCCCCTGATTGTTTAATATACACGGGACATGTTACCAGGTGAACAGTTTAAGCGAGGAGAGTGTGTTCCCCTGATGGTTTAATATACACGGGACATGTTACCAGGTGAACAGTATAAGTGAGGAGAGTGTGTTCCCCTGATTGTTTAATACACACGGGACATGTCACCAGGTGAACAGTATAAGTGAGGAGAGTGTGTTCCCCTGATGGTTTAACAGGCACGGGACATGTTACCAGGTGAACAGTATAAGTGAGGAGAGTGTGTTCCCCTGATTGTTTAATACACACGGGACATGTCACCTGGTGAACAGTATAAGTGAGGAGAGTGTGTTCCCCTGATGGTTTAATATACACGGGACATGTCACCAGGTGAACAGTATAAGTGAGGAGAGTGTGTTCCCCTGATGGTTTAATACACACGGGACATGTTACCAGGTGAACAGTATAAGTGAGGAGAGTGTGTTTCCCTGATGGTTTAATATACACGGGACATGTCACCAGGTGAACAGTATAAGTGAGGAGAATGTGTTCCCCTGATGGTTTAATATACACGGGACATGTTACCAGGTGAACAGTATAAGTGAGGAAAGTGTGTTCCCCTGATGGTTTAATATACACGGGACATGTCACCAGGTGAACAGTATAAGTGAGGAGAGTGTGTTCCCCTGATGGTTTAATATACTCGGGACATGTTACCAGGTGAACAGTATAAGTGAGGAGAGTGTGTTCCCCTGATGGTTTAATATACTCGGGACATGTTACCAGGTGAACAGTATAAGTGAGGAGAGTGTGTTCCCCTGATGGTTTAATATACTCGGGACATGTTACCAGGTGAACTGTATAAGTGAGGAGAGTGTGTTCCCCTGATGGTTTAATATACTCGGGACATGTTACCAGGTGAACAGTATAAGTGAGGAGAGTGTGTTCCCCTGATGGTTTAATATACACGGTACATGTTACCAGGTGAACAGTATAAGTGAGGAGAGTGTGTTCCCCTGATGGTTTAATACTCACGGGACATGTTACCAGGTGAACAGTATAAGTGAGGAGAGTGTGTTCCCCTGATGGTTTAATATACACAGGGCATATTACCAGGTGAACAGTATAAGTGAGGAGAGTGTGTTCCCCTGATGGTTTCATATACACGGGACATGTTACCTGGAGAACAGTATAAGTGAGGGGAGTGCTTTCCCCTGATGGTTTAATATTCACGGGACATGTTACCAGGTGAACAGTATAAGTGAGGAGAGTGTGTTCCCCTGATGGTTTAATATACACGGGTCATGTTACCAGGTGAACAGTATAATTGAGGAGAGTGTGATCCCCTGATTGTTTAATACACACGGGACATGTCACCAGGTGAACAGTATATGTGAGGAGAGTGTGTTCCCCTGATGGATTAACACGCACGGGACATGTTACCAGGTGAACAGTATAAGTGAGTGGAGTGTGTTCCCCTGATTGTTTAATACACACAGGACATGTTACCAGGTGAACAGTGTAAGTGAGGAGAATGTGTTCCCCTGATGGTTTAATATACACAGGACATGTTACCAGGTGAACAGTATAAGTGAGGAGAATGTGTTCTCCTGATTGTTTAATACTCACGGGACATGTTACCAGGTGAACAGTATAAGTGAGGAGAGTGTGTTCTCCTGATTGTTTAATACTCACCGGACATGTTACCAGGTGAACAGTATATGTGAGGAGAGTGTGTTCCCCTGATGGTTTAACACGCACGGGACATGTAACCAGGTGAACAGTATAAGTGAGGAGAGTGTGTTCCCCAGATTGTTTAATACACACGGGACATGTCACCAGGTCAACAGTATAAGTGAGGAGAGTGTGTTCCCCTGATTGTTTAATACTCACGGGACATGTTGCCAGGTGAACAGTATAAGTGAGGAGAGTGTGTTCCGCTGATGGTTTAATATACCCGGGACATGTCAGCAGGTGAACAGTATAATTGAAGAGAGAGTGATCCCATGATTGTTTAATATACACGGGACATGTTACCAGGTGAACAGTATAAGTGAGGAGAGTGTGTTCCCCTGATGGTTTAATGTACACGGGACATGTTACCAGGTGAACAGTATAAGTGAGGAGAGTGTGTTCCCCTGATGGTTTAATATACACGGGACATGTCACCAGGTGAACAGTATAAGCGAAGAGAGTGTGTTCCCCTGATGGTTTAACAGGCACGGGACATGCTACAAGGTGAACAGTATAAGTGAGGAGAGTGTGTTCCCCTGATGGTTGAACACGCACGGGACATGTTGCCAGGTGAACAGTATAAGTGAGGAGAGTGTGTTCCGCTGATGGTTTAACACGCACGGGACATGTTAGCAGGTGAACAGTATAAGTGAGGAGAGTGTGTTCCCCTGATGGTATAATATACACGGGACATGTTGCCACGTGAACAGTATAAGTGAGGAGAGTGTGTTCCCCTGATTGTTCAATGCACACGGGACATGTTACCAGGTGAACAGTATAATTGAGGAGAGTGTGTTCCCCTGATTGTTTAATACACACGGGACATGTTACCAGGTGAACAGTATAAGTGAGGAGAATGTGTTCCCCTGATTGTTCAATACACACGGGACATGTTACCAGGTGAACAGTATAAGTGAGGAGAGTGTGTTCCCCTGATGGTTTAATATACTCGGGACATGTTACCAGGTGAACAGTATAAGTGAGGAGAGTGTGTTCCCCTGATGGTTTAATATACTCGGGACATGTTACCAGGTGAACAGTATAAGTGAGGAGAGTATGTTCCCCTGATGGTTTAATATACACGGTACATGTTACCAGGTGAACAGTATAAGTGAGGAGAGTGTGTTCCCCTGATGGTTTAATACTCACGGGACATGTTACCAGGTGAACAGTATAAGTGAGGAGAGTGTGTTCCCCTGATGGTTTAATATACACGGGACATGTTACCAGGTGAACAGTATAAGTGAGGAGAGCGTGTTCCCCTGATTGTTCAATACACACGGGACATGTTACTAGGTGAACAGTATAAGTGAGGAGAGTGTGTTCCCCTGATGGTTTAATATACACGGGACATGTTACCAGGTGAACAGTATAAGTGAGGAGAGTGTGTTCCCCTGATGGTTTAATATACTCGGGACATGTTACCAGGTGAACAGTATAATTGAGGAGAGTGTGTTCCCCTGATTGTTTAATATACTCGGGACATGTTACCAGGTGAACAGTATAATTGAGGAGAGTGTGTTCCCCTGATGGTTTAATATACACAGGGCATATTACCAGGTGAACAGTATAAGTGAGGAGAGTGTGTTCCCCTTATGGTTTAATACACACGGGACATGTTATCAGGTGAACAGTATAAGTGAGGAGAGTGTGTTCCCCTGATGGTTTCATATACACGGGACATGTTACCTGGAGAACAGTATAAGTGAGGGGAGTGCTTTCCCCTGATGGTTTAATATTCACGGGACATGTTACCAGGTGAACAGTATAATTGAGGAGAGTGTGTTCCCGTGATGGTTTAATATACACGGGACATGTTCAAAGGTGAACAGTATAAGTGAGGAGAGTGTGATCCCCTGATGGTTTAATATGCACGGGACATGTTACCAGGTGAACAGTATAATTGAGGAGAGTGTGTTCCCCTGATGGTTTAATATACACGGGACATGTTACCAGGTGAACAGTATAAGTGAGGAGAGTGTGTTCCCCTGATGGTTTAACAGGCACGGGACATGTTACCAGGTGAACAGTATAAGCGAGGAGAGTGTGTTCCCCTGATGGTTTAATATACACGGGACATGTTACAAGGTGAACAGTATAATTGAGGAGAGTGTGTTCCCCTGATGGTTTAATATACACGGGACATGTTACCAGGTGAACAGTATAAGTGAGGAGAGTGTGTTCCCCTGATTGTTTAATATACACGGGACATGTTACCAGGTGAACAGTATAAGTGAGGAGAGTGTGTTCCCCTGATGGTTTAATACACACGGGACATGTTACCAGGTGAACAGTATAAGTGAGGAGAGTGTGTTCCCCTGATGGTTTAATATACACGGGACATGTTACAAGGTGAACAGTATAATTGAGGAGAGTGTGTTCCCCTGATGGTTTAATATACACGGGACATGTTACCAGGTGAACAGTATAAGTGAGGAGAGTGTGTTCCCCTGATGGTTTAATACACACGGGACATGTTACCAGGTGAACAGTATAAGTGAGGAGAGTGTGTTCCCCTGATGGTTTAATATACACGGGACATGTTACAAGGTGAACAGTATAATTGAGGAGAGTGTGTTCCCCTGATGGTTTAATATACACGGGACATGTTACCAGGTGAACAGTATAAGTGAGGAGAGTGTGTTCCCCTGATGGTTTAATACACACGGGACATGTTACCAGGTGAACAGTATAAGTGAGGAGAGTGTGTTCCCCTGATGGTTTAATATACACGGGACATGTTACCAGGTGAACAGTATAAGTGAGGAGAGTGTGTTCCCCTGATGGTTTAATATACACGGGACATGTTACCAGGTGAACAGTATAAGTGAGGAGAGTGTGTTCCCCTGATTGTTTAATACACACGGGACATGTCACCTGGTGAACAGTATAAGTGAGGAGAGTGTGTTCCCCTGATGGTTTAATATACACGGGACATGTTACCAGGTGAACAGTATAAGTGAGGAGAGTGTGTTCCCCTGATGGTTTAATATACACGGGACATGTCACCAGGTGAACAGTATAAGTGAGGAGAGTGTGTTCCCCTGATGGTTTAATATACACGGGACATGTTACCAGGTGAACAGTATAAGTGAGGAGAGTGTGTTCCCCTGATGGTTTAATATACACGGTACATGTTACCAGGTGAACAGTATAAGTGAGGAGAGTGTGTTCCCCTGATGGTTTAATACTCACGGGACATGTTACCAGGTGAACAGTATAAGTGAGGAGAGTGTGTTCCCCTGATGGTTTAATATACATGAGACATGTTCCCAGGTGAACAGTATAAGTGAGGAGAGTGTGTTCCCCTGATGGTTTAATATACACAGGGCATATTACCAGGTGAACAGTATAAGTGAGGAGAGTGTGTTCCCCTGATGGTTTCATATACACGGTACATGTTACCAGGTGAACAGTATAAGTGAGGAGAGTGTGTTCCCCTGATGGTTTAATACTCACGGGACATGTTACCAGGTGAACAGTATAAGTGAGGAGAGTGTGTTCCCCTGATGGTTTAATATACATGAGACATGTTCCCAGGTGAACAGTATAAGTGAGGAGAGTGTGTTCCCCTGATGGTTTAATATACACAGGGCATATTACCAGGTGAACAGTATAAGTGAGGAGAGTGTGTTCCCCTGATGGTTTCATATACACGGGACATGTTACCTGGAGAACAGTATAAGTGAGGGGAGTGCTTTCCCCTGATGGTTTAATATTCACGGGACATGTTACCAGGTGAACAGTATAAGTGAGGAGAGTGTGTTCCCCTGATGGTTTAATATACACGGGTCATGTTACCAGGTGAACAGTATAATTGAGGAGAGTGTGTTCCCCTGATTGTTTAATACACACGGGACATGTCACCAGGTGAACAGTATATGTGAGGAGAGTGTGTTCCCCTGATTGTTTAATACACACGGGACATGTCACCAGGTGAACAGTATATGTGAGGAGAGTGTGTTCCCCTGATGGATTAACACGCACGGGACATGTTACCAGGTGAACAGTATAAGTGAGTGGAGTGTGTTCCCCTGATTGTTTAATACACACAGGACATGTTACCAGGTGAACAGTGTAAGTGAGGAGAATGTGTTCCCCTGATGGTTTAATATACACAGGACATGTTACCAGGTGAACAGTATAAGTGAGGAGAGTGTGTTCTCCTGATTGTTTAATACTCACCGGACATGTTACCAGGTGAACAGTATATGTGAGGAGAGTGTGTTCCCCTGATGGTTTAACACGCACGGGACATGTAACCAGGTGAACAGTATAAGTGAGGAGAGTGTGTTCCCCAGATTGTTTAATACACACGGGACATGTCACCAGGTCAACAGTATAAGTGAGGAGAGTGTGTTCCCCTGATTGTTTAATACTCACGGGACATGTTGCCAGGTGAACAGTATAAGTGAGGAGAGTGTGTTCCGCTGATGGTTTAATATACCCGGGACATGTCAGCAGGTGAACAGTATAATTGAAGAGAGAGTGATCCCATGATTGTTTAATATACACGGGACATGTTACCAGGTGAACAGTATAAGTGAGGAGAGTGTGTTCCCCTGATGGTTTAATGTACACGGGACATGTTACCAGGTGAACAGTATAAGTGAGGAGAGTGTGTTCCCCTGATGGTTTAATATACACGGGACATGTCACCAGGTGAACAGTATAAGTGAGGAGAGTGTGTTCCCCTGATGGTTGAACACGCACGGGACATGTTGCCAGGTGAACAGTATAAGTGAGGAGAGTGTGTTCCGCTGATGGTTTAACACGCACGGGACATGTTAGCAGGTGAACAGTATAAGTGAGGAGAGTGTGTTCCCCTGATGGTATAATATACACGGGACATGTTGCCAGGTGAACAGTATAAGTGAGGAGAGTGTGTTCCCCTGATTGTTCAATGCACACGGGACATGTTACCAGGTGAACAGTATAATTGAGGAGAGTGTGTTCCCCTGATTGTTTAATACACACGGGACATGTTACCAGGTGAACAGTATAAGTGAGGAGAGTGTGTTCCCCTGATGGTTTAATATACACGGGACATGTTACCAGGTGAACAGTATAAGTGAGGAGAGTGAGTTCCCCTGATTGTTTAATACACACGAGACATGTTACCAGGTGAACAGTATAAGTGAGGAGAATGTGTTCCCCTGATTGTTCAATACACACGGGACATGTTACCAGGTGAACAGTATAAGTGAGGAGAGTGTGTTCCCCTGATGGTTTAATATACTCGGGACATGTTACCAGGTGAACAGTATAAGTGAGGAGAGTGTGTTCCCCTGATGGTTTAATATACTCGGGACATGTTACCAGGTGAACAGTATAAGTGAGGAGAGTATGTTCCCCTGATGGTTTAATATACACGGTACATGTTACCAGGTGAACAGTATAAGTGAGGAGAGTGTGTTCCCCTGATGGTTTAATACTCACGGGACATGTTACCAGGTGAACAGTATAAGTGAGGAGAGTGTGTTCCCCTGATGGTTTAATATACATGAGACATGTTCCCAGGTGAACAGTATAAGTGAGGAGAGTGTGTTCCCCTGATGGTTTAATATACACAGGGCATATTACCAGGTGAACAGTATAAGTGAGGAGAGTGTGTTCCCCTGATGGTTTCATATACACGGGACATGTTACCAGGTGAACAGTATAAGTGAGGAGAGTGTGTTCCCCTGATGGTTTAATATACACGGGTCATGTTACCAGGTGAACAGTATAATTGAGGAGAGTGTGATCCCCTGATTGTTTAATACTCACGGGACATGTCACCAGGTGAACAGTATATGTGAGGAGAGTGTGTTCCCCTGATGGATTAACACGCACGGGACATGTTACCAGGTGAACAGTATAAGTGAGTGGAGTGTGTTCCCCTGATTGTTTAATACACACAGGACATGTTACCAGGTGAACAGTGTAAGTGAGGAGAATGTGTTCCCCTGATGGTTTAATATACACAGGACATGTTACCAGGTGAACAGTATAAGTGAGGAGAGTCTGTTCCCCTGATTGTTTAATACTCACCGGACATGTTACCAGGTGAACAGTATATGTGAGGAGAGTGTGTTCCCCTGATGGTTTAACACGCACGGGACATGTAACCAGGTGAACAGTATAAGTGAGGAGAGTGTGTTCCCCAGATTGTTTAATACACACGGGACATGTCACCAGGTCAACAGTATAAGTGAGGAGAGTGTGTTCCCCTGATTGTTTAATATTCACGGGACATGTCACCAGGTCAACAGTATAAGTGAGGAGAGTGTGTTCCCCTGATTGTTTAATACTCACGGGACATGTCACCAGGTCAACAGTATAAGTGAGGAGAGTGTGTTCCCCTGATTGTTTAATACTCACGGGACATGTTGCCAGGTGAACAGTGTAAGTGAGGAGAGTGTGTTCCCCTGATTGTTTAATACACACGGGACATGTCACCAAGTGAAATGTATAATTGAGGAGAGTGTGTTCCCCTGATGGTTCAATATACACGGTACATGTTACCAGGTGAACAGTATAAGTGAGGAGAGTGTGTTCCCCTGATGGTTTAATACTCACGGGACATGTTACCAGGTGAACAGTATAAGAGAGGAGAGTGTGTTCCCCTGATGGTTTAATATACATGAGACCTGTTCCCAGGTGAACAGTATAAGTGAGGAGAGTGTGTTCCCCTGATGGTTTAATATACACGGGACATGTCACCAAGTGAAATGTATAATTGAGGAGAGTGTGTTCCCCTGATGGTTTAATACACACGGGACATGTCACCAAGTGAAATGTATAATTGAGGAGAGTGTGTTCCCCTGATGGTTTAATACTCACGGGACATGTTCCCAGGTGAACAGTATAAGTGAGGAGAGTGTGTTCCCCTGATTGTTTAATACACACGGGACATGTTACCAGGTGAACAGTTTAAGAGAGGAGAGTGTGTTCCCCTGATGGTTTAATATACATGAGACCTGTTCCCAGGTGAACAGTATAAGTGAGGAGAGTGTGTTCCCCTGATGGTTTAATACTCACGGGACATGTTACCAGGTGAACAGTTTAAGAGAGGAGAGTGTGTTCCCCTGATGGTTTAATATACATGAGACCTGTTCCCAGGTGAACAGTATAAGTGAGGAGAGTGTGTTCCCCTGATGGTTTAATATACACGGGACATGTTACCAGGTGAACATTATAAGTGAGGAGAGTGTATTCCCCTGATGGTTTAATACACACAGGACATATCACCAGGTGAACAGTATAAGTGAGGAGAGTGTGTTCCCCTGATGGTTTAATATACACGGGACATGTTACCAGGTGAACATTATAAGTGAGGAGAGTGTATTCCCCTGATGGTTTAATACACACAGGACATATCACCAGGTGAACAGTATAAGTGAGGAGAGTGTGTTCCCCTGATGGTTTAATATACACGGGACATGTTACCAGGTGAACATTATAAGTGAGGAGAGTGTATTCCCCTGATGGTTTAATACACACAGGACATATCACCAGGTGAACAGTATTAGTGAGGAGAGTGTGTTCCCCTGATGGTTTAATATACACGGGTCATGTTACCAGGTGAACAGTATAAGTGAGGAGAGTGTGTTCCCCTGATGGTTTAATACGGACGGGACATGTTACCAGATGAACAGTATAAGTGAGGACAGTGTGTTCCCCTGATGGTTTAATGCACACAGGACATGTTACCAGGTGAACAGTATAAGTGAGGAGAGTGTGTTCCCCTGATGGATTAACACGCACGGGACTTGTTACCAGGTGAACAGTATAAGTGAGGAGAGTGTGTTCCCCTGATGGTTTAATACGGACGGGACATGTTACCAGATGAACAGTATAAGTGAGGACAGTGTGTTCCCCTGATGGTTTAATGCACACAGGACATGTTACCAGGTGAACAGTATAAGTGAGGAGAGTGTGTTCCCCTGATGGTTTAATGCACACAGGACATGTCACCTGGTGAACAGTATAATTGAGGAGAGTGTGATCCCCTGATTGTTTAATACACACGGGACATGTCACCAGGTGAACAGTATAAGTGAGGAGAGTGTGTTCCCCTGATGGTTTAATACGGACGGGACATGTTACCAGATGAACAGTATAAGTGAGGACAGTGTGTTCCCCTGATGGTTTAATGCACACAGGACATGTTACCAGGTGAACAGTATAAGTGAGGAGAGTGTGTTCCCCTGATGGATTAACACGCACGGGACTTGTTACCAGGTGAACAGTATAAGTGAGGAGAGTGTGTTCCCCTGATGGTTTAATACGGACGGGACATGTTACCAGATGAACAGTATAAGTGAGGACAGTGTGTTCCCCTGATGGTTTAATGCACACAGGACATGTTACCAGGTGAACAGTATAAGTGAGGAGAGTGTGTTCCCCTGATGGTTTAATATACACGGGACATGTTTCCAGGTGAACAGTATAAGTGAGGAGAGTGTGTTCCCCTGATGGTTTAATATACACGGGACATGTTACCAGCTGAACAGTATAAGTGAGGAGAGAGTGTTCCCCTTTTGGTTAAATAAGCACGGGCATTTCACCAAGTGAAAAGTATAAGTGAGGAGAGTGTGTTCCCCTGATGGTTTAATATGCACGGGGCATGTTATCAGGTGAACAGTATAAGTGAGGAGAGTGCTTTCCCCTGATGGTTTAATATTCACGGGACATGTTACCAGGTGAACAGTATAAGTGAGGAGAGTGCTTTCCCCTGATGGTTTAATATGCACGGGACATGTTACCAGGTGAACAGTATAAGTGAGGAGAGTGAGTTCCCCTGATTGTTTAATACACACAGGACATGTCACCAGGTGAACAGTATAAGTGAGGAGAGTGTGTTCCCCTGATGGTTTAATATACCCGGGACATGTCAGCAGGTGAACAGTATAATAGAGGAGAGTGTGATCCCCTGATTGTTTAATACACACGGGACATGTTACCAGGTGAACAGTATAATTGAGGAGAGTGTTTTCCCCTGATGGTTTAATATGCACAGGACATGTTACCAGGTGAACAGTATAATTGAGGAGAGTGTTTTCCCCTGATGGTTTAATATGCACAGGACATGTTACCAGGTGAACAGTATAAGTGAGGAGAGTGTGTTCCCCTGATGGTTTAATATACTCGGGACATGTTACCAGGAGAACAGTATAATTGAGGAGAGTGTGTTCCCCTGATTGTTTAATATTCTCGGGACATGTTACCAGGTGAACAGTATAATTGAGGAGAGTGTTTTCCCCTGATGGTTTAATATACACAGGACATGTTACCAGGTGAACAGTATAAGTGAGGAGAGTGTGTTCCCCTGATTGTTTAATGCACACGGGACATGTTACCAGGTGAACAGTATAAGTGAGGAGAGTGTGTTCCCCTGATGGTTTCATATACACGGGACATGTTACCAGGTGAACAGTATAATTGAGGAGAGTGTGTTCCCCTGATTGTTTAATATACTCGGGACATGTTACCAGGTGAACAGTATAATTGAGGACAGTGTGTTCCCCTGATGGTTTAATATACACGGGACATGTTACCTGGAGAACAGTATAAGTGAGGGGAGTGCTTTCCCCTGATGGTTTAATATTCACCGGACATGTTACCAGGTGAACAGTATAATTGAGGAGAGTGTGTTCCCGTGATGGTTTAATATACACGGGACATGTTACCAGGTGAACAGTATAAGTGAGGAGAGTGTGTTCCCCTGATGGTTTAATATACTCGGGACATGTTACCAGGTGAACAGTATAAGTGAGGAGAGTGTGTTCCCCTGATGGTTTAATATACACGGGACATCTTCAAAGGTGAACAGTATAAGTGAGGAGAGTGTGATCCCCTGATGGTTTAATATACACGGGACATGTTACCAGGTGAACAGTATAATTGAGGAGAGTGTGTTCCCCTGATGGTTTAATATACACGGGACATGTTACCAGGTGAACAGTATAAGTGAGGAGAGTGTGTTCCCCTGATGGTTTAATATACACGGGACATGTCACCAGGTGAACAGTATAAGTGAGGAGAGTGTGTTCCCCTGATGGTTTAACAGGCACGGGACATGTTACAAGGTGAACAGTATAAGTGAGGAGAGTGTGTTCCCCTGATGGTTGAACACGCACGGGACATGTTGTCAGGTGAACAGTATAAGTGAGGAGAGTGTGTTCCGCTGATGGTTTAACACGCACGGGACATGTTAGCAGGTGAACAGTATAAGTGAGGAGAGTGTGTTCCCCTGATGGTTTAATATACACGGGACATGTTGCCAGGTGAACAGTATAAGTGAGGAGAGTGTGTTCCCCTGATTGTTCAATGCACACGGGACATGTTACCAGGTGAACAGTATAATTGAGGAGAGTGTGTTCCCCTGATTGTTTAATACACACGGGACATGTTACCAGGTGAACAGTATATGTGAGGAGAGTGTGTTCCCCTGATGGTTTAATATACACGGGACATGTTACCAGGTGAACAGTATAAGTGAGGAGAGTGTGTTCCCCTGATGGTTTAATACACACGGGACATATTACCAGGTGAACAGTATAAGTGAGGAGAGTGAGTTCCCCTGATTGTTTAATACACACGAGACATGTTACCAGGTGAACAGTATAAGTGAGGAGAATGTGTTCCCCTGATTGTTCAATACACACGGGACATGTTACCAGGTGAACAGTATAAGTGAGGAGAGTGTGTTCCCCTGATGGTTTAATATACTCGGGACATGTTACCAGGTGAACAGTATAAGTGAGGAGAGTGTGTTCCCCTGATGGTTTAATATACACGGTACATGTTACCAGGTGAACAGTATAAGTGAGGAGAGTGTGTTCCCCTGATGGTTTAATACTCACGGGACATGTTACCAGGTGAACAGTATAAGTGAGGAGAGTTTGTTCCCCTGATGGTTTAATATACATGAGACATGTTCCCAGGTGAACAGTATAAGTGAGGAGAGTGTGTTCCCCTGATGGTTTAATATACACAGGGCATATTACCAGGTGAACAGTATAAGTGAGGAGAGTGTGTTCCCCTGATGGTTTCATATACACGGGACATGTTACCTGGAGAACAGTATAAGTGAGGGGAGTGCTTTCCCCTGATGGTTTAATATTCACGGGACATGTTACCAGGTGAACAGTATAAGTGAGGAGAGTGTGTTCCCCTGATGGTTTAATATACACGGGTCATGTTACCAGGTGAACAGTATAATTGAGGAGAGTGTGATCCCCTGATTGTTTAATACACACGGGACATGTCACCAGGTGAACAGTATATGTGAGGAGAGTGTGTTCCCCTGATGGATTAACACGCACGGGACATGTTACCAGGTGAACAGTATAAGTGAGTGGAGTGTGTTCCCCTGATTGTTTAATACACACAGGACATGTTACCAGGTGAACAGTGTAAGTGAGGAGAATGTGTTCCCCTGATGGTTTAATATACACAGGACATGTTACCAGGTGAACAGTATAAGTGAGGAGAGTGTGTTCTCCTGATTGTTTAATACTCACCGGACATGTTACCAGGTGAACAGTATATGTGAGGAGAGTGTGTTCCCCTGATGGTTTAACACGCACGGGACATGTAACCAGGTGAACAGTATAAGTGAGGAGAGTGTGTTCCCCAGATTGTTTAATACACACGGGACATGTCACCAGGTCAACAGTATAAGTGAGGAGAGTGTGTTCCCCTGTTTGTTTAATACTCACGGGACATGTTGCCAGGTGAACAGTATAAGTGAGGAGAGTGTGTTCCGCTGATGGTTTAATATACCCGGGACATGTCAGCAGGTGAACAGTATAATTGAAGAGAGAGTGATCCCATGATTGTTTAATATACACGGGACATGTTACCAGGTGAACAGTATAAGTGAGGAGAGTGTGTTCCCCTGATGGTTTAATGTACACGGGACATGTTACCAGGTGAACAGTATAAGTGAGGAGAGTGTGTTCCCCTGATGGTTTAATATACACGGGACATGTCACCAGGTGAACAGTATAAGTGAGGAGAGTGTGTTCCCCTGATGGTTTAACAGGCACGGGACATGTTGCCAGGTGAACAGTATAAGTGAGGAGAGTGTGTTCCGCTGATGGTTTAACACGCACGGGACATGTTAGCAGGTGAACAGTATAAGTGAGGAGAGTGTGTTCCCCTGATGGTTTAATATACACGGGACATGTTGCCAGGTGAACAGTATAAGTGAGGAGAGTGTGTTCCCCTGATTGTTCAATGCACACGGGACATGTTACCAGGTGAACAGTATAATTGAGGAGAGTGTGTTCCCCTGATTGTTTAATACACACGGGACATGTTACCAGGTGAACAGTATAAGTGAGGAGAGTGTGTTCCCCTGATGGTTTAATATACACGGGACATGTTACCAGGTGAACAGTATAAGTGAGAAGAGTGAGTTCCCCTGATTGTTTAATACACACGAGACATGTTACCAGGTGAACAGTATAAGTGAGGAGAATGTGTTCCCCTGATTGTTCAATACACACGGGACATGTTACCAGGTGAACAGTATAAGTGAGGAGAGTGTGTTCCCCTGATGGTTTAATATACTCGGGACATGTTACCAGGTGAACAGTATAAGTGAGGAGAGTGTGTTCCCCTGATGGTTTAATATACTCGGGACATGTTACCAGGTGAACAGTATAAGTGAGGAGAGTGTGTTCCCCTGATGGTTTAATATACACAGGGCATATTACCAGGTGAACAGTATAAGTGAGGAGAGTGTGTTCCCCTGATGGTTTCATATACACGGGACATGTTACCTGGAGAACAGTATAAGTGAGGGGAGTGCTTTCCCCTGATGGTTTAATATTCACGGGACATGTTACCAGGTGAACAGTATAAGTGAGGAGAGTGTGTTCCCCTGATGGTTTAATATACACGGGTCATGTTACCAGGTGAACAGTATAATTGAGGAGAGTGTGATCCCCTGATTGTTTAATACACACGGGACATGTCACCAGGTGAACAGTATATGTGAGGAGAGTGTGTTCCCCTGATGGATTAACACGCACGGGACATGTTACCAGGTGAACAGTATAAGTGAGTGGAGTGTGTTCCCCTGATTGTTTAATACACACAGGACATGTTACCAGGTGAACAGTGTAAGTGAGGAGAATGTGTTCCCCTGATGGTTTAATATACACAGGACATGTTACCAGGTGAACAGTATAAGTGAGGAGAGTGTGTTCCCCTGATTGTTTAATACTCACCGGACATGTAACCAGGTGAACAGTATAAGTGAGGAGAGTGTGTTCCCCAGATTGTTTAATACACACGGGACATGTCACCAGGTCAACAGTATAAGTGAGGAGAGTGTGTTCCCCTGATTGTTTAATATTCACGGGACATGTTGCCAGGTGAACAGTATAAGTGAGGAGAGTGTGTTCCCCTGATTGTTTAATACTCACGGGACATGTCACCAGGTCAACAGTATAAGTGAGGAGAGTGTGTTCCCCTGATTGTTTAATACTCACGGGACATGTTGCCAGGTGAACAGTATAAGTGAGGAGAGTGTGTTCCGCTGATGGTTTAATATACCCGGGACATGTCAGCAGGTGAACAGTATAATTGAAGAGAGAGTGATCCCATGATTGTTTAATATACACGGGACATGTTACCAGGTGAACAGTATAAGTGAGGAGAGTGTGTTCCCCTGATGGTTTAATGTACACGGGACATGTTACCAGGTGAACAGTATAAGTGAGGAGAGTGTGTTCCACTGATTGTTTAATACACACGGGACATGTCACCTGGTGAACAGTATAAGTGAGGAGAGTGTGTTCCCCTGATGGTTTAATGTACACGGGACATGTTACCAGGTGAACAGTATAAGTGAGGAGAGTGTGTTCCACTGATGGTTTAATATACACGGGACATGTTACCAGGTGAACAGTATAAGTGAGGAGAGTGTGTTCGCCTGATTGTTCAATACACACGGGACATGTTACCAGGTGAACAGTATAAGTGAGGAGAGTGTGTTCCCCTGATTGTTTAATACACACGGGACATGTCACCAAGTGAAATGTATAATTGAGGAGAGTGTGTTCCCCTGATGGTTCAATATACACGGTACATGTTACCAGGTGAACAGTATAAGTGAGGAGAGTGTGTTCCCCTGATGGTTTAATACTCACGGGACATGTTACCAGGTGAACAGTATAAGTGAGGAGAGTGTGTTCCCCTGATGGTTTAATATACATGAGACCTGTTCCCAGGTGAACAGTATAAGTGAGGAGAGTGTGTTCCCCTGATTGTTTAATACACACGGGACATGTCACCAAGTGAAATGTATAATTGAGGAGAGTGTGTTCCCCTGATGGTTCAATATACACGGGACATGTTACCAGGTGAACAGTATAAGTGAGGAGAGTGTGTTCCCCTGATGGTTTAATACTCACGGAACATGTTAGCAGGTGAACAGTATAAGTGAGGAGAGTGTGTTCCCCTGATGGTTTAATATACACGGGACATATCACCAGGTGAACAGTATAAGTGAGGAGAGTGTGTTCCCCTGATGGTTTAATATACACGGGTCATGTTACCAGGTGAACAGTATAATTGAGGAGAGTGTGATCCCCTGATTGTTTAATACACACGGGACATGTTACCAGGTGAACAGTATAAGTGAGGAGAGTGTGTTCCCCTGATTGTTTAATACACACGGGACATGTTACCAGGTGAACAGTATAAGTGAGGAGAGTGTGTTCCCCTGATTGTTTAATACACACGGGACATGTTACCAGGTGAACAGTATAATTGAGGAGAGTGTGATCCCCTGATTGTTTAATACACACGGGACATGTTACCAGGTGAACAGTATAAGTGAGGAGAGTGTGTTCCCCTGATTGTTTAATACACACGGGACATGTTACCAGGTGAACAGTATAAGTGAGGAGAGTGTGTTCCCCTGATGGTTTAATACTCACGGAACATGTTAGCAGGTGAACAGTATAAGTGAGGAGAGTGTGTTCCCCTGATGGTTTAATATACACGGGACATATCACCAGGTGAACAGTATAAGTGAGGAGAGTGTGTTCCCCTGATGGTTTAATATACACGGGTCATGTTACCAGGTGAACAGTATAATTGAGGAGAGTGTGATCCCCTGATTGTTTAATACACACGGGACATGTCACCAGGTGAACAGTATATGTGAGGAGAGTGTGTTCCCCTGATGGATTAACACGCACGGGACTTGTTACCAGGTGAACAGTATAAGTGAGGAGAGTGTGTTCCCCTGATGGTTTAATACGGACGGGACATGTTACCAGATGAACAGTATAAGTGAGGACAGTGTGTTCCCCTGATGGTTTAATGCACACAGGACATGTTACCAGGTGAACAGTATAAGTGAGGAGAGTGTGTTCCCCTGATGGTTTAATATACACGGGACATGTTACCAGGTGAACAGTATAAGTGAGGAGAGTGTGTTCCCCTGATGGTTTAATACACACAGGATATGTTACCAGCTGAACAGTATAAGTGAGGAGAGAGTGTTCCCCTTTTGGTTAAATAAGCACGGGCATTTCACCAAGTGAAAAGTATAAGTGAGGAGAGTGTGTTCCCCTGATGGTTTAATATGCACGGGGCATGTTACCAGGTGAACAGTATAAGTGAGGAGAGTGCTTTCCCCTGATGGTTTAATATTCACGGGACATGTTACCAGGTGAACAGTATAAGTGAGGAGAGTGCTTTCCCCTGATGGTTTAATATGCACGGGACATGTTACCAGGTGAACAGTATAAGTGAGGAGAGTGAGTTCCCCTGATTGTTTAATACACACAGGACATGTCACCAGGTGAACAGTATAAGTGAGGAGAGTGTGTTCCCCTGATGGTTTAATATACCCGGGACATGTTACCAGGTGAACAGTATAATTGAGGAGAGTGTGTTCCCCTGATTTTTTAATATACACAGGGCATATTACCAGGTGAACAGTATAAGTGAGGAGAGTGTGTTCCCCTTATGGTTTAATACACACGGGACATGTTATCAGGTGAACAGTATAAGTGAGGAGAGTGTGTTCCCCTGATGGTTTCATATACACCGGACATGTTACCTGGAGAACAGTATAAGTGAGGAGAGGGCTTTCCCCTGATGGTTTAATATTCACGGGACATGTTACCAGGTGAACAGTATAATTGAGGAGAGTGTGTTCCCCTGATGGTTTAATAGACACGGGACATGTTACCTGGAGAACAGTATAAGTGAGGGGAGTGCTTTCCCCTAATGGTTTAATATTCACGGGACATGTTACCAGGTGAACAGTATAAGTGAGGAGAGTGTGTTCCCGTGATGGTTTAATATACACGGGACATGTTACCAGGTGAACAGTATAATTGAGGAGAGTGTTTTCCCCTGATTGTTTAATATACTCGGGACATGTTACCAGGTGAACAGTATAAGTGAGGAGAGTGTGTTCCCCTGATGGTTTAATATACACAGGACATGTTACCAGGTGAACAGTATAAGTGAGGAGAGTGTGTTCCCCTGATGGTTTAATATACTCGGGACATGTTACCAGGTGAACAGTATAATTGAGGAGAGTGTGTTCCCCTGATTGTTTAATACACACGGGACATGTTACCAGGTGAACAGTATAATTGAGGAGAGTGTGTTCCCCTGATTGTTTAATATACTCGGGACATGTTACCAGGTGAACAGTATAATTGAGGAGAGTGTTTTCCCCTGATGGTTTAATATACACAGGACATGTTACCAGGTGAACAGTATAAGTGAGGAGAGTGTGTTCCCCTGATTGTTTAATGCACACGGGACATGTTACCAGGTGAACAGTATAAGTGAGGAGAGTGTGTTCCCCTGATTGTTTAATGCACACGGGACATGTTACCAGGTGAACAGTATAAGTGAGGAGAGTGTGTTCCCCTGATTGTTTAATGCACACGGGACATGTTACCAGGTGAACAGTATAAGTGAGGAGAGTGTGTTCCCCTGATGGTTTAATATACACGGGACATGTTACCAGGTGAACAGTATAATTGAGGAGAGTGTGTTCCCCTGATTGTTTAAAATACTCGGGACATGTTACCAGGTGAACAGTATAATTGAGGAGAGTGTTTTCCCCTGATGGTTTAATATACACAGGACATGTTACCAGGTGAACAGTATAAGTGAGGAGAGTGTGTTCCCCTGATGGTTTAATATACTCGGGACATGTTACCAGGTGAACAGTATAATTGAGGAGAGTGTGTTCCCCTGATTGTTTAATATTCTCGGGACATGTTACCAGGTGAACAGTATAATTGAGGAGAGTGTTTTCCCCTGATGGTTTAATATACACAGGACATGTTACCAGGTGAACAGTATAAGTGAGGAGAGTGTGTTCCCCTGATTGTTTAATGCACACGGGACATGTTACCAGGTGAACAGTATAAGTGAGGAGAGTGTGTTCCCCTGATGGTTTCATATACACGGGACATGTTACCAGGTGAACAGTATAATTGAGGAGAGTGTGTTCCCCTGATTGTTTAATATACTCGGGACATGTTACCAGGTGAACAGTATAATTGAGGACAGTGTGTTCCCCTTATGGTTTAATACACACGGGACATGTTATCAGGTGAACAGTATAAGTGAGGAGAGTGTGTTCCCCTGATGGTTTCATATACTCGGGACATGTTACCAGGTGAACAGTATAATTGAGGACAGTGTGTTCCCCTTATGGTTTAATACACACGGGACATGTTATCAGGTGAACAGTATAAGTGAGGAGAGTGTGTTCCCCTGATGGTTTCATATACACAGGACATGTTACCAGGTGAACAGTATAATTGAGGAGAGTGTGTTCCCCTGATGGTTTAATATACAAGGGACATGTTACCTGGAGAACAGTATAAGTGAGGGGAGTGCTTTCCCCTGATGGTTTAATATTCACGGGACATGTTACCAGGTGAACAGTATAATTGAGGAGAGTGTGTTCCCGTGATGGTTTAATATACACGGGACATGTTACCAGGTGAACAGTATAAGTGAGGAGAGTGGTTCCCCTGATGGTTTAATATACTCGGGACATGTTACCAGGTGAACAGTATAAGTGAGGAGAGTGTGTTCCCCTGATGGTTTAATATACACGGGACATCTTCAAAGGTGAACAGTATAAGTGAGGAGAGTGTGATCCCCTGATGGTTTAATATACACGGGACATGTTACCAGGTGAACAGTATAATTGAGGAGAGTGTGTTCCCCTGATGGTTTTATATACACGGGACATGTTACCAGGTGAACAGTATAAGTGAGGAGAGTGTGTTCCCCTGATTGTTTAATACACACGGGACATGTTACCAGGTGAACAGTATAAGTGAGGAGAGTGTGTTCCGCTGATGGTTTAATATACATGGGACATGTTACCAGGTGAACAGTATAAGTGAGGAGAGTGTGTTCCGCTGATGGTTTAATATACATGGGACATGTTACCAGGTGAACAGTATAAGTGAGGAGAGTGTGTTCCCCTGATGGTTTAATATACATGGGACATGTTACCAGGTGAACAGTATAAGTGAGGAGAGTGTGTTCCGCTGATGGTTTAATATACATGGGACATGTTACCAGCTGAACAGTATAAGTGAGGAGAGTGTGTTCCCCTGATGGTTTAACACGCACGGGACATGTCACCTGGTGAACAGTATAAGTGAGGAGGGTGTGTTCCCCTGATTGTTCAATGCACACGGGACATGTTACTAGGTGAACAGTATAAGTGAGGAGAGTGTGTTCCCCTGATGGTTTAATATACACGGGACATGTTACTAGGTGAACAGTATAAGTGAGGAGAGTGTGTTCCCCTGATGGTTTAATATACACGGGACATGTTACCAGGTGAACAGTATAAGTGAGGAGAGTGTGTTCCCCTGATGGTTTAATATACACGGGACATGTTACCAGGTGAACAGTATAAGTGAGGAGAGTGTGTTCCCCTGATTGTTTAATACACACGGGACATGTTACCAGGTGAACAGTAAAAGTGAGGAGAGTGTGTTCCCCTGATGGTTTAATATACACGGGACATGTTACCAGGTGAACAGTATAATTGAGGAGAGTGTGTTCCCCTGATTGTTCAATACACACGGGACATGTTACTAGGTAAACAGTATAAGTGAGGAGAGTGTGTTCCCCTGATGGTTTAATATACACGGGACATGTTACCAGGTGAACAGTATAAGTGAGGAGAGTGTGTTCCCCTGATTGTTCAATACACACGGGACATGTTACCAGGTGAACAGTATAAGTGAGGAGAGTGTGTTCCCCTGATGGTTTAATATACTCGGGACATGTTAGCAGGTGAACAGTATAAGTGAGGAGAGTGTGTTCCCCTGATTGTTTAATACACACGGGACATGTTACCAGGTGAACAGTATAATTGAGGAGAGTGTGTTCCCCTGATTTTTTAATATACACAGGGCATATTACCAGGTGAACAGTATAAGTGAGGAGAGTGTGTTCCCCTTATGGTTTAATACACACGGGACATGTTATCAGGTGAACAGTATAAGTGAGGAGAGTGTGTTCCCCTGATGGTTTCATATACACCGGACATGTTACCTGGAGAACAGTATAAGTGAGGGAAGTGCTTTCCCCTGATGGTTTAATATTCACGGGACATGTTACCAGGTGAACAGTATAATTGAGGAGAGTGTGTTCCCCTGATGGTTTAATAGACACGGGACATGTTACCTGGAGAACAGTATAAGTGAGGGGAGTGCTTTCCCCTAATGGTTTAATATTCACGGGACATGTTACCAGGTGAACAGTATAAGTGAGGAGAGTGTGTTCCCGTGATGGTTTAATATACACGGGACATGTTACCAGGTGAACAGTATAATTGAGGAGAGTGTTTTCCCCTGATGGTTTAATATACACAGGACATGTTACCAGGTGAACAGTATAAGTGAGGAGAGTGTGTTCCCCTGATGGTTTAATACACACAGGACATGTTACCAGGTGAACAGTATAAGTGAGGAGAGTGTGATCCCCTGATGGTTTAATATACACGGGACATGTTACCAGGTGAACAGTATAATTGAGGAGAGTGTGTTCCCCTGTTGGTTTAATATACACGGGACATGTTACCAGGTGAACAGTATAAGTGAGGAGAGTGTGTTCCCCTGATTGTTTAATACACACGGGACATGTCACCTGGTGAACAGTATAAGTGAGGAGAGTGTGTTCCGCTGATGGTTTAATATACACAGGACATGTTACCAGGTGAACAGTATAAGTGAGGAGAGTGTGTTCCCCTGATTGTTTAATTCTCACGGGACATGTTGCCAGCTGAACAGTATAAGTGAGGAGAGTGTGTTCCCCTGATGGTTTAACACGCACGGGACATGTCACCTGGTGAACAGTATAAGTGAGGAGGGTGTGTTCCCCTGATTGTTCAATGCACACGGGACATGTTACTAGGTGAACAGTATAAGTGAGGAGAGTGTGTTCCCCTGATGGTTTAATATACACGGGACATGTTACCAGGTGAACAGTATAAGTGAGGAGAGTGTGTTCCCCTGATGGTTTAATATACACGGGACATGTTACCAGGTGAACAGTATAAGTGAGGAGAGTGTGTTCCCCTGATTGTTTAATACACACGGGACATGTCACCTGGTGAACAGTATAAGTGAGGAGAGTGTGTTCCGCTGATGGTTTAATATACACAGGACATGTTACCAGGTGAACAGTATAAGTGAGGAGAGTGTGTTCAACTGATTGTTTAATTCTCACGGGACATGTTGCCAGCTGAACAGTATAAGTGAGGAGAGTGTGTTCCCCTGATGGTTTAACACGCACGGGACATGTCACCTGGTGAACAGTATAAGTGAGGAGGGTGTGTTCCCCTGATTGTTCAATGCACACGGGACATGTTACTAGGTGAACAGTATAAGTGAGGAGAGTGTGTTCCCCTGATGGTTTAATATACACGGGACATGTTACTAGGTGAACAGTATAAGTGAGGAGAGTGTGTTCCCCTGATGGTTTAATATACACGGGACATGTTACCAGGTGAACAGTATAAGTGAGGAGAGTGTGTTCCCCTGATTGTTTAATACACACGGGACATGTTACCAGGTGAACAGTAAAAGTGAGGAGAGTGTGTTCCCCTGATGGTTTAATATACACGGGACATGTTACCAGGTGAACAGTATAATTGAGGAGAGTGTGTTCCCCTGATTGTTCAATACACACGGGACATGTTACTAGGTGAACAGTATAAGTGAGGAGAGTGTGTTCCCCTGATGGTTTAATATACACGGGACATGTTACCAGGTGAACAGTATAAGTGAGGAGAGTGTGTTCCCCTGATTGTTCAATACACACGGGACATGTTACCAGGTGAACAGTATAAGTGAGGAGAGTGTGTTCCCCTGATGGTTTAATATACTCGGGACATGTTACCAGGTGAACAGTATAAGTGAGGAGAGTGTGTTCCCCTGATTGTTTAATACACACGGGACATGTTACCAGGTGAACAGTATAATTGAGGAGAGTCTGTTCCCCTGATTTTTTAATATACACAGGGCAAATTACCAGGTGAACAGTATAAGTGAGGAGAGTGTGTTCCCCTTATGGTTTAATACACACGGGACATGTTATCAGGTGAACAGTATAAGTGAGGAGAGTGTGTTCCCCTGATGGTTTCATATACACCGGACATGTTACCTGGAGAACAGTATAAGTGAGGGAAGTGCTTTCCCCTGATGGTTTAATATTCACGGGACATGTTACCAGGTGAACAGTATAATTGAGGAGAGTGTGTTCCCCTGATGGTTTAATAGACACGGGACATGTTACCTGGAGAACAGTATAAGTGAGGGGAGTGCTTTCCCCTAATGGTTTAATATTCACGGGACATGTTACCAGGTGAACAGTATAAGTGAGGAGAGTGTGTTCCCGTGATGGTTTAATATACACGGGACATGTTACCAGGTGAACAGTATAATTGAGGAGAGTGTGTTCCCCTGATTGTTTAATATACTCGGGACATGTTACCAGGTGAACAGTATAAGTGAGGAGAGTGTGTTCCCGTGATGGTTTAATATACACGGGACATGTTACCAGGTGAACAGTATAATTGAGGAGAGTGTGTTCCCCTGATTGTTTAATATACTCGGGACATGTTACCAGGTGAACAGTATAATTGAGGAGAGTGTGTTCCCGTGATGGTTTAATATACACGGGACATGTTACCAGGTGAACAGTATAAGTGAGGAGAGTGTGTTCCCCTGATGGTTTAATATACACAGGACATGTTACCAGGTGAACAGTATAAGTGAGGAGAGTGTGTTCCCCTGATGGTTTAATATACTCGGGACATGTTACCAGGTGAACAGTATAATTGAGGAGAGTGTGTTCCCCTGATTGTTTAATACACACGGGACATGTTACCAGGTGAACAGTATAATTGAGGAGAGTGTGTTCCCCTGATTGTTTAATATACTCGGGACATGTTACCAGGTGAACAGTATAATTGAGGAGAGTGTTTTCCCCTGATGGTTTAATATACACAGGGCATGTTACCAGGTGAACAGTATAAGTGAGGAGAGTGTGTTCCCCTGATGGTTTAATATACACAGGACATGTTACCAGGTGAACAGTATAAGTGAGGAGAGTGTGTTCCCCTGATGGTTTAATATACACGGGACATGTTACCAGGTGAACAGTATAATTGAGGAGAGTGTTTTCCCCTGATGGTTTAATATACACAGGGCATGTTACCAGGTGAACAGTATAAGTGAGGAGAGTGTGTTCCCCTGATGGTTTAATATACACAGGACATGTTACCAGGTGAACAGTATAAGTGAGGAGAGTGTGTTCCCGTGATGGTTTAATATACACGGGACATGTTACCAGGTGAACAGTATAAGTGAGGAGAGTGTGTTCCCCTGATGGTTTAATATACACAGGACATGTTACCAGGTGAACAGTATAAGTGAGGAGAGTGTGTTCCCCTGATGGTTTAATATACTCGGGACATGTTACCAGGTGAACAGTATAATTGAGGAGAGTGTGTTCCCCTGATTGTTTAATACACACGGGACATGTTACCAGGTGAACAGTATAATTGAGGAGAGTGTGTTCCCCTGATTGTTTAATATACTCGGGACATGTTACCAGGTGAACAGTATAATTGAGGAGAGTGTGTTCCCCTGATTGTTTAATATACTCGGGACATGTTACCAGGTGAACAGTATAATTGAGGAGAGTGTTTTCCCCTGATGGTTTAATATACACAGGACATGTTACCAGGTGAACAGTATAAGTGAGGAGAGTGTGTTCCCCTGATTGTTTAATGCACACGGGACATGTTACCAGGTGAACAGTATAAGTGAGGAGAGTGTGTTCCCCTGATGGTTTCATATACACGGGACATGTTACCAGGTGAACAGTATAATTGAGGAGACTGTGTTCCCCTGATTGTTTAATATACTCGGGACATGTTACCAGGTGAACAGTATAATTGAGGAGAGTGTGTTCCCCTTATGGTTTAATACACACGGGACATGTTATCAGGTGAACAGTATAAGTGAGGAGAGTGTGTTCCCCTGATGGTTTCATATACACGGGACATGTTACCAGGTGAACAGTATAATTGAGGAGAGTGTGTTCCCCTGATGGTTTAATATACACGGGACATGTTACCTGGAGAACAGTATAAGTGAGGGGAGTGCTTTCCCCTGATGGTTTAATATTCACGGGACATGTTACCAGGTGGACAGTATAATTGAGGAGAGTGTGTTCCCGTGATGGTTTAATATACACGGGACATGTTACCAGGTGAACAGTATAAGTGAGGAGAGTGTGTTCCCCTGATGGTTTAATATACTCGGGACACGTTACCAGGTGAACAGTATAAGTGAGGAGAGTGTGTTCCCCTGATGGTTTAATATACACGGGACATCTTCAAAGGTGAACAGTATAAGTGAGGAGAGTGTGATCCCCTGATGGTTTAATATACACGGGACATGTTACCAGGTGAACAGTATAATTGAGGAGAGTGTGCTCCCCTGATGGTTTAATATACACGGGACATGTTACCAGGTGAACAGTATAAGTGAGGAGAGTGTGTTCCCCTGATTGTTTAATACACACGGGACATGTCACCTGGTGAACAGTATAAGTGAGGAGAGTGTGTTCCGCTGATGGTTTAATATACATGTGACATGTTACCAGGTGAACAGTATAAGTGAGGAGAGTGTGTTCCCCTGATTGTTTAATTCTCACGGGACATGTTGCCAGCTGAACAGTATAAGTGAGGAGAGTGTGTTCCCCTGATGGTTGAACACGCACGGGACATGTTGCCAGGTGAACAGTATAAGTGAGGAGAGTGTGTTCCCCTGATGGTTTAACACGCACGGGACATGTCACCTGTTGAACAGTATAAGTGAGGAGGGTGTGTTCCCCTGATTGTTCAATGCACACGGGACATGTTACTAGGTGAACAGTATAAGTGAGGAGAGTGTGTTCCCCTGATGGTTTAATATACACGGGACATGTTACTAGGTGAACAGTATAAGTGAGGAGAGTGTGTTCCCCTGATGGTTTAATATACACGGGACATATTACCAGGTGAACAGTATAAGTGAGGAGAGTGTGTTCCCCTGATTGTTTAATACACACGGGACATGTTACCAGGTGAACAGTAAAAGTGAGGAGAGTGTGTTCCCCTGATGGTTTAATATACACGGGACATGTTACCAGGTGAACAGTATAAGTGAGGAGAGTGTGTTCCCCTGATTGTTCAATACACACGGGACATGTTACCAGGTGAACAGTATAAGTGAGGAGAGTGTGTTCCCCTGATGGTTTAATATACTCGGGACATGTTAGCAGGTGAACAGTATAAGTGAGGAGAGTGTGTTCCCCTGATTGTTTAATACACACGGGACATGTTACCAGGTGAACAGTATAATTGAGGAGAGTGTGTTCCCCTGATTTTTTAATATACACAGGGCATATTACCAGGTGAACAGTATAAGTGAGGAGAGTGTGTTCCCCTTATGGTTTAATACACACGGGACATGTTATCAGGTGAACAGTATAAGTGAGGAGAGTGTGTTCCCCTGATGGTTTCATATACACCGGACATGTTACCAGGTGAACAGTATAAGTGAGGGGAGTGCTTTCCCCTGATGGTTTAATATTCACGGGACATGTTACCAGGTGAACAGTATAATTGAGGAGAGTGTGTTCCCCTTATGGTTTAATAGACACGGGACATGTTACCTGGAGAACAGTATAAGTGAGGGGAGTGCTTTCCCCTAATGGTTTAATATTCACGGGACATGTTACCAGGTGAACAGTATAATTGAGGAGAGTGTGTTCCCCTGATGGTTTAATAGACACGGGACATGTTACCAGGTGAACAGTATAAGTGAGGAGAGTGTGTTCCCCTGATGGTTTAATATACACGGGACATGTTACCAGGTGAACAGTATAAGTGAGGAGAGTGTGTTCCCCTGATGGTTTAATATACACAGGACATGTTACCAGGTGAACAGTATAAGTGAGGAGAGTGTGTTCCCCTGATGGTTTAATATACTCGGGACATGTTACCAGGTGAACAGTATAATTGAGGAGAGTGTGTTCCCCTGATTGTTTAATACACACGGGACATGTTACCAGGTGAACAGTATAATTGAGGAGAGTGTGTTCCCCTGATTGTTTAATATACTCGGGACATGTTACCAGGTGAACAGTATAATTGAGGAGAGTGTGTTCCCCTGATTGTTTAATATACTCGGGACATGTTACCAGGTGAACAGTATAATTGAGGAGAGTGTTTTCCCCTGATGGTTTAATATACACAGGACATGTTACCAGGTGAACAGTATAAGTGAGGAGAGTGTGTTCCCCTGATTGTTTAATGCACACGGGACATGTTACCAGGTGAACAGTATAAGTGAGGAGAGTGTGTTCCCCTGATGGTTTCATATACACGGGACATGTTACCAGGTGAACAGTATAATTGAGGAGACTGTGTTCCCCTGATTGTTTAATATACTCGGGACATGTTACCAGGTGAACAGTATAATTGAGGAGAGTGTGTTCCCCTTATGGTTTAATACACACGGGACATGTTATCAGGTGAACAGTATAAGTGAGGAGAGTGTGTTCCCCTGATGGTTTCATATACACGGGACATGTTACCAGGTGAACAGTATAATTGAGGAGAGTGTGTTCCCCTGATGGTTTAATATACACGGGACATGTTACCTGGAGAACAGTATAAGTGAGGGGAGTGCTTTCCCCTGATGGTTTAATATTCACGGGACATGTTACCAGGTGGACAGTATAATTGAGGAGAGTGTGTTCCCGTGATGGTTTAATATACACGGGACATGTTACCAGGTGAACAGTATAAGTGAGGAGAGTGTGTTCCCCTGATGGTTTAATATACTCGGGACACGTTACCAGGTGAACAGTATAAGTGAGGAGAGTGTGTTCCCCTGATGGTTTAATATACACGGGACATCTTCAAAGGTGAACAGTATAAGTGAGGAGAGTGTGATCCCCTGATGGTTTAATATACACGGGACATGTTACCAGGTGAACAGTATAATTGAGGAGAGTGTGCTCCCCTGATGGTTTAATATACACGGGACATGTTACCAGGTGAACAGTATAAGTGAGGAGAGTGTGTTCCCCTGATTGTTTAATACACACGGGACATGTCACCTGGTGAACAGTATAAGTGAGGAGAGTGTGTTCCGCTGATGGTTTAATATACATGTGACATGTTACCAGGTGAACAGTATAAGTGAGGAGAGTGTGTTCCCCTGATTGTTTAATTCTCACGGGACATGTTGCCAGCTGAACAGTATAAGTGAGGAGAGTGTGTTCCCCTGATGGTTGAACACGCACGGGACATGTTGCCAGGTGAACAGTATAAGTGAGGAGAGTGTGTTCCCCTGATGGTTTAACACGCACGGGACATGTCACCTGTTGAACAGTATAAGTGAGGAGGGTGTGTTCCCCTGATTGTTCAATGCACACGGGACATGTTACTAGGTGAACAGTATAAGTGAGGAGAGTGTGTTCCCCTGATGGTTTAATATACACGGGACATGTTACTAGGTGAACAGTATAAGTGAGGAGAGTGTGTTCCCCTGATGGTTTAATATACACGGGACATATTACCAGGTGAACAGTATAAGTGAGGAGAGTGTGTTCCCCTGATTGTTTAATACACACGGGACATGTTACCAGGTGAACAGTAAAAGTGAGGAGAGTGTGTTCCCCTGATGGTTTAATATACACGGGACATGTTACCAGGTGAACAGTATAAGTGAGGAGAGTGTGTTCCCCTGATTGTTCAATACACACGGGACATGTTACCAGGTGAACAGTATAAGTGAGGAGAGTGTGTTCCCCTGATGGTTTAATATACTCGGGACATGTTAGCAGGTGAACAGTATAAGTGAGGAGAGTGTGTTCCCCTGATTGTTTAATACACACGGGACATGTTACCAGGTGAACAGTATAATTGAGGAGAGTGTGTTCCCCTGATTTTTTAATATACACAGGGCATATTACCAGGTGAACAGTATAAGTGAGGAGAGTGTGTTCCCCTTATGGTTTAATACACACGGGACATGTTATCAGGTGAACAGTATAAGTGAGGAGAGTGTGTTCCCCTGATGGTTTCATATACACCGGACATGTTACCAGGTGAACAGTATAAGTGAGGGGAGTGCTTTCCCCTGATGGTTTAATATTCACGGGACATGTTACCAGGTGAACAGTATAATTGAGGAGAGTGTGTTCCCCTTATGGTTTAATAGACACGGGACATGTTACCTGGAGAACAGTATAAGTGAGGGGAGTGCTTTCCCCTAATGGTTTAATATTCACGGGACATGTTACCAGGTGAACAGTATAATTGAGGAGAGTGTGTTCCCCTGATGGTTTAATAGACACGGGACATGTTACCAGGTGAACAGTATAAGTGAGGAGAGTGTGTTCCCCTGATGGTTTAATATACACGGGACATGTTACCAGGTGAACAGTATAAGTGAGGAGAGTGTGTTCCCCTGATGGTTTAATATACTCGGGACATGTTACCAGGTGAACAGTATAAGTGAGGAGAGTGTTTTCCCCTGATGGTTTAATATACACGGGACATGTTCAAAGGTGAACAGTATAAGTGAGGAGAGTGTGATCCCCTGATGGTTTAATATACACGGGACATGTTACCAGGTGAACAGTATAATTGAGGAGAGTGTGTTCCCCTGATGGTTTAATATACACGGGACATGTTACCAGGTGAACAGTATAAGTGAGGAGAGTGTATTCCCCTGATTGTTTAATACACACAGGACATATTACCAGGTGAACAGTATAAGTGAGGAGAGTGTGTTCCCCTGATAGTTTAATACTCACGGGACATGTTACCAGGTGAACAGTATAAGTGAGGAGAGTGTGTTCCCCTGATGGTTTAATATACACGGGACATGTTACCAGGTGAACAGTATAAGTGAGGAGAGTGTGTTCCCCTGATGGTTTAATATACTCGGGACATGTTACCAGGTGAACAGTATAATTGAGGAGAGTGTGTTCCCCTGATGGTTTAATATACACGGGACATGTTACCTGGAGAACAGTATAAGTGAGGGGAGTGCTTTCCCCTGATGGTTTAATATTCACGGGACATGTTACCAGGTGAACAGTATAATTGAGGAGAGTGTGTTCCCCTTATGGTTTAATACACACGGGACATGTTATCAGGTGAACAGTATAAGTGAGGAGAGTGTGTTCCCCTGATGGTTTCATATACACGGGACATGTTACCTGGAGAACAGTATAAGTGAGGAGAGTGTGTTCCCCTGATGGTTTAATATTCACGGGACATGTTACCAGGTGAACAGTATAATTGAGGAGAGTGTGTTCCCCTTATGGTTTAATACACACGGGACATGTTATCAGGTGAACAGTATAATTGAGGAGAGTGCTTTCCCCTGATGGTTTAATATACTCGGGACATGTTACCAGGTGAACAGTGTAAGTGAGGAGAGTGTGTTCCCCTGATGGTTTAATATACTCGGGACATGTTACCAGGTGAACAGTTTAAGTGAGGAGAGTGTGTTCCCCTGATGGTTTAATATACTCGGGACATGTTACCAGGTGAACAGTATAAGTGAGGAGAGTGTGTTCCCCTGATGGTTTAATATACACGGGACATGTTCAAAGGTGAACAGTATAAGTGAGGAGAGTGTGTTCCCCTGATGGTTTAATATACACGGGACATGTTACCAGGTGAACAGTATATGTGAGGAGAGTGTGTTCCCCTGATGGTTTAATATACACGGGACATGTTACCTGGAGAACAGTATAAGTGAGGGGAGTGCTTTCCCCTGATGGTTTAATATTCACGGGACATGTTACCAGGTGAACAGTATAATTGAGGAGAGTGTATTCCCCTGATTGTTTAATACACACAGGACATGTTACCAGGTGAACAGTATAAGTGAGGAGAGTGTGTTCCCCTGATGGTTTAATACACACGGGACATGTTACCAGGTGAACAGTATAAGTGAGGAGAGTGTGTTCCCCTGATGGTTTAATACTCACGGGACATGTTACCAGGTGAACAGTATAAGTGAGGAGAGTCTGTTCCCCTGATTGTTTAATACACACGGGACATGTTACCAGGTGAACAGTATAAGTGAGGAGAGTGTGTTCCCCTGATGGTTTAATACACACGGGACATGTTACCAGGTGAACAGTATAAGTGAGGAGAGTGTGTTCCCCTGATGGTTTAATACACACGGGACATGTTATCAGGTGAACAGTATAATTGAGGAGAGTGCTTTCCCCTGATGGTTTAATATACTCGGGACATGTTACCAGGTGAACAGTGTAAGTGAGGAGAGTGTGTTCCCCTGATGGTTTAATATACTCGGGACATGTTACCAGGTGAACAGTTTAAGTGAGGAGAGTGTGTTCCCCTGATGGTTTAATATACTCGGGACATGTTACCAGGTGAACAGTATAAGTGAGGAGAGTGTGTTCCCCTGATGGTTTAATATACACGGGACATGTTCAAAGGTGAACAGTATAAGTGAGGAGAGTGTGTTCCCCTGATGGTTTAATATACACGGGACATGTTACCAGGTGAACAGTATATGTGAGGAGAGTGTGTTCCCCTGATGGTTTAATATACACGGGACATGTTACCTGGAGAACAGTATAAGTGAGGGGAGTGCTTTCCCCTGATGGTTTAATATTCACGGGACATGTTACCAGGTGAACAGTATAATTGAGGAGAGTGTATTCCCCTGATTGTTTAATACTCACGGGACATGTTACCAGGTGAACAGTATAAGTGAGGAGAGTCTGTTCCCCTGATTGTTTAATACACACGGGACATGTTACCAGGTGAACAGTATAAGTGAGGAGAGTGTGTTCCCCTGATGGTTTAATACACACGGGACATGTTACCAGGTGAACAGTATAAGTGAGGAGAGTGTGTTCCCCTGATGGTTTAATACTCACGGGACATGTTACCAGGTGAACAGTATAACTGAGGATAGTGTGTTCCCCTGATTGTTTAATACTGACGGTACATGTTACCAGGTGAACAGTATAAGTGAGGAGAGTGTGTTCCCCTGATTGTTTAATACACACGGGACATGTCACCTGGTGAACAGTATAAGTGAGGAGAGTGTGTTCCCCAGATGGTTTAATATACACGGGACATGTCACCAGGTGAACAGTATAAGTGAGGAGAGTGTGTTCCCCTGATGGTTTAATATACACGGGACATGTCACCTGGTGAACAGTATAAGTGAGGAGAGTGTGTTCCCCAGATGGTTTAATATACACGGGACATGTCACCAGGTGAACAGTATAAGTGAGGAGAGTGTGTTCCCCAGATGGTTTAATATACACGGGACATGTCACCAGGTGAACAGTATAAGTGAGGAGAGTGTGTTCCCCTGATGGTTTAATATACTCGGGACATGTTACCAGGTGAACAGTATAAGTGAGGAGAGTGTGTTCCCCTGATGGTTTAATATACACGGTACATGTTACCAGGTGAACAGTATAAGTGAGGAGAGTGTGTTCCCCTGATGGTTTAATACTCACGGGACATGTTACCAGGTGAACAGTATAAGTGAGGAGATTGTGTTCCCCTGATGGTTTAATATACATGAGACATGTTCCCAGGTGAACAGTATAAGTGAGGAGAGTGTGTTCCCCTGATGGTTTAATATACACAGGGCATATTACCAGGTGAACAGTATAAGTGAGGAGAGTGTGTTCCCCTGATGGTTTCATATACACGGGACATGTTACCTGGAGAACAGTATAAGTGAGGGGAGTGCTTTCCCCTGATGGTTTAATATACACGGGTCATGTTACCAGGTGAACAGTATAATTGAGGAGAGTGTGATCCCCTGATTGTTTAATACACACGGGACATGTCACCAGGTCAACAGTATAAGTGAGGAGAGTGTGTTCCCCTGATTGTTTAATACTCACGGGACATGTTGCCAGGTGAACAGTATAAGTGAGGAGAGTGTGTTCCCCTGATTGTTTAATACTCACGGGACATGTCACCAGGTCAACAGTATAAGTGAGGAGAGTGTGTTCCCCTGATTGTTTAATACTCACGGGACATGTTGCCAGGTGAACAGTATAAGTGAGGAGAGTGTGTTCCCCTGATTGTTTAATACTCACGGGACATGTCACCAGGTCAACAGTATAAGTGAGGAGAGTGTGTTCCCCTGATTGTTTAATACTCACGGGACATGTTGCCAGGTGAACAGTATAAGTGAGGAGAGTGTGTTCCGCTGATGGTTTAATATACCCGGGACATGTCAGCAGGTGAACAGTATAATTGAAGAGAGAGTGATCCCATGATTGATTAATATACACGGGACATGTTACCAGGTGAACAGTATAAGTGAGGAGAGTGTGTTCCCCTGATGGTTTAATGTACACGGGACATGTTACCAGGTGAACAGTATAAGTGAGGAGAGTGTGTTCCACTGATTGTTTAATACACACGGGACATGTCACCTGGTGAACAGTATAGGTGAGGAGAGTGTGTTCCCCTGATGGTTTAATGTACACGGGACATGTTACCAGGTGAACAGTATAAGTGAGGAGAGTGTGTTCCACTGATGGTTTAATATACACAGGACATGTTACCAGGTGAACAGTATAAGTGAGGAGAGTGTGTTCGCCTGATTGTTCAATACACACGGGACATGTTACCAGGTGAACAGTATAAGTGAGGAGAGTGTGTTCCCCTGATTGTTTAATACACACGGGACATGTCACCAAGTGAAATGTATAATTGAGGAGAGTGTGTTCCCCTGATGGTTCAATATACACGGTACATGTTACCAGGTGAACAGTATAAGTGAGGAGAGTGTGTTCCCCTGATGGTTTAATACTCACGGGACATGTTACCAGGTGAACAGTATAAGTGAGGAGAGTGTGTTCCCCTGATGGTTTAATACACACAGGACATGTTACCAGGTGAACATTATAAGAGAGGAGAGTGTGTTCCCCTGATGGTTTAATATACATGAGACCTGTTCCCAGGTGAACAGTATATGTGAGGAGAGTGTGTTCCCCTGATGGTTTAATACTCACGGAACATGTTAGCAGGTGAACAGTATAAGTGAGGAGAGTGTGTTCCCCTGATGGTTTAATATACACGGGACATGTTACCAGGTGAACATTATAAGTGAGGAGAGTGTATTCCCCTGATGGTTTAATACACACAGGACATATCACCAGGTGAACAGTATAAGTGAGGAGAGTGTGTTCCCCTGATGGTTTAATATACACGGGTCATGTTACCAGGTGAACAGTATAATTGAGGAGAGTGTGATCCCCTGATTGTTTAATACACACGGGACATGTCACCAGGTGAACAGTATATGTGAGGAGAGTGTGTTCCCCTGATGGATTAACGCGCACGGGACTTGTTACCAGGTGAACAGTATAAGTGAGGAGAGTGTGTTCCCCTGATGGTTTAATACGGACGGGACATGTTACCAGATGAACAGTATAAGTGAGGACAGTGTGTTCCCCTGATGGTTTAATGCACACAGGACATGTTACCAGGTGAACAGTATAAGTGAGGAGAGTGTGTTCCCCTGATGGTTTAATATACACGGGACATGTTACCTGGTGAACAGTATAAGTGAGGAGAGTGTGTTCCCCTGATGGTTTAATACACACAGGATATGTTACCAGCTGAACAGTATAAGTGAGGAGAGTGTGTTCCCCTGATGGTTTAATATACACGGGCATTTCACCAAGTGAAAAGTATAAGTGAGGAGAGTGTGTTCCCCTGATGGTTTAATATGCACGGGACATGTTACCAGGTGAACAGTATAAGTGAGGAGAGTGAGTTCCCCTGATTGTTTAATACACACAGGACATGTCACCAGGTGAACAGTATAAGTGAGGAGAGTGTGTTCCCCTGATGGTTTAATATACCCGAGACATGTCAGCAGGTGAACAGTATAATAGAGGAGAGTGTGATCCCCTGATTGTTTAATACACACGGGACATGTCACCAGGTGAACAGTATAAGTGAGGAGAGTGTGTTCCCCTGATGGTTTAACATGCACGGGACATGTTACCAGGTGAACAGTATAAGTGAGGAGAGTCTGTTCCCCTGATGGTTTAACACGCACGGGACATGTTACCAGGTGAACAGAAGAAGTGAGGAGAGTGTTTTCCCACGATTGTTTAATATACCCGGGACATGGCACCAGGTGAACTGTATAATTCAGGAGAGTATGTTCCCCTGATTGTTTAATACACACGGGACATGTCACCGGGTGAGCAGTATAAGTGAGGAGAGTGTGTTCCCCTGATTGTTTAATACAAACGGGACATGTCACCAGGTGAACAGTAGAAGTGAGCAGAATGTTTTCCCCTGATGGTTAAATATGCAAAGGACATGTTACCAGGTGAACAGTATAAGTGAGGAGAGTGTGTTCCCCTTATGGTTTAATACTGACGGGACATGTTACCAGATGAACAGTATAAGTGAGGAGAGTGTGTTCCCCTGATGGTTTAATGCACACAGGACATGTTACCAGGTGAACAGTATAAGTGAGGAGAGTGTGTTCCCCTGATGGTTTAATATACACGGGACATGTTAGCAGGTGAACAGGAGAAGTGAGGAGAGTGTGTTCCCCTGATGGTTTAATATACACGGGACATGTTACCAGATGAACAGTATAAGTGAGGAGAGTGTGTTCCCCTGATGGTTTAATGCACACAAGACATTTTACCAGGTGAACAGTGTAAGTGAGGAGAATGTGTTCCCCTGATGGTTTAATATACACGGGATATGTTGCCAGGTGAACAGTATAAGTGAGGAGAGTGTGTTCCCTGATGGTTTAATATACACGGGACATGTTACCAGGCGAACAGTATAAGTGAGGAGAGTGTGTTCCCCTGATGGTTTAACAAGCACGGGACATGTTACCAGGTGAACAGTATAATTGAGGAGAGTGTGTTCCCCTGATTGTTTAATACTCACGGGACATGTTACCAGGTGAACAGTATAAGTGAGGAGAGTGTGTTCCCCTGATGGTTTAACACGCACGTGACATGTTACCAGGTGAACAGTATAAGTGAGGAGAGTGTGTTCCCCTGATTGTTTAATACTCACGGGACATGTTACCAGGTGAACAGTATAAGTGAGGAGAGTGTGTTCCCCTGATGGTTTAACACGCACGTGACATGTTACCAGGTGAACAGTATAAGTGAGGAGAGTGTGTTCCCCTGATTGTTTAATACACACGGGACATGTCACCAGGTAAACAGTGTAAGTGAGGAGAGTGTGTTCCCCTGATGGTTAAATATGCAAAGGACATGTCACCAGGTGAACAGTATAAGTGAGGAGAGTGTGTTCCCCTGATGGTTTAATATACACGGGACATGTTACCAGGTGAACAGTATAAGTGAGGAGAGTGTGTTCCCCTGATGATTTAATATACACGGGACATGTTACCAGGTGAACAGTATAAGTGAGGAGAGTGTGTTCCCCTGATGGTTTAATATGCAAAGGACATGTTACCAGGTGAACAGTATAAGTGAGGAGAGTGTGTTCCCCTGATTGTTTAATACACACGGGACATGTCACCAGGTGAACAGTATAAGTGAGCAGAATGTTTTCCCCTGATGGTTAAATATGCAAAGGACATGTTACCAGGTGAACAGTATAAGTGAGGAGAGTGTTTTCCCCTGATGGTTTAATATACACGGGACATGTTACCAGGTGAACAGTATAAGTGAGGAGAGTGTGTTCCCCTGATGGTTTAATATACACGGGACATGTTACCAGATGAACAGTATAAGTGAGGCGAGTGTGTTCACCTGATGGTTTAATACGCACGGGACATGTCACCAAGTGAACAGTATAAGTCAGGAGATTGTGCTCCCCTGATGGTTTAATGCACACAGGACATTTTACCAGGTGAACAGTGTAAGTGAGGAGAGTGTGTTCCCCTGATGGTTTAATATACACTGGATATGTTACCAGGTGAAAAGTATAAGTGAGGAGAGTGTGTTCCCCTGATGGTTTAATATACATGAGACATGTTCCCAGGTGAACAGTATAAGTGAGGAGAGTGTGTTCCCCTGATGGTTTAATATACACAGGGCATATTACCAGGTGAACAGTATAAGTGAGGAGAGTGTGTTCCCCTGATGGTTTCATATACACGGGACATGTTACCTGGAGAACAGTATAAGTGAGGGGAGTGCTTTCCCCTGATGGTTTAATATTCACGGGACATGTTACCAGGTGAACAGTATAAGTGAGGAGAGTGTGTTCCGCTGATGGTTTAATATACCCGGGACATGTCAGCAGGTGAACAGTATAATTGAAGAGAGAGTGATCCCATGATTGATTAATATACACGGGACATGTTACCAGGTGAACAGTATAAGTGAGGAGAGTGTGTTCCCCTGATGGTTTAATGTACACGGGACATGTTACCAGGTGAACAGTATAAGTGAGGAGAGTGTGTTCCACTGATTGTTTAATACACACGGGACATGTCACCTGGTGAACAGTATAGGTGAGGAGAGTGTGTTCCCCTGATGGTTTAATGTACACGGGACATGTTACCAGGTGAACAGTATAAGTGAGGAGAGTGTGTTCCACTGATGGTTTAATATACACAGGACATGTTACCAGGTGAACAGTATAAGTGAGGAGAGTGTGTTCGCCTGATTGTTCAATACACACGGGACATGTTACCAGGTGAACAGTATAAGTGAGGAGAGTGTGTTCCCCTGATTGTTTAATACACACGGGACATGTCACCAAGTGAAATGTATAATTGAGGAGAGTGTGTTCCCCTGATGGTTCAATATACACGGTACATGTTACCAGGTGAACAGTATAAGTGAGGAGAGTGTGTTCCCCTGATGGTTTAATACACACAGGACATGTTACCAGGTGAACATTATAAGAGAGGAGAGTGTGTTCCCCTGATGGTTTAATATACATGAGACCTGTTCCCAGGTGAACAGTATAAGTGAGGAGAGTGTGTTCCCCTGATGGTTTAATACTCACGGAACATGTTAGCAGGTGAACAGTATAAGTGAGGAGAGTGTGTTCCCCTGATGGTTTAATATACACGGGACATGTTACCAGGTGAACATTATAAGTGAGGAGAGTGTATTCCCCTGATGGTTTAATACACACAGGACATATCACCAGGTGAACAGTATAAGTGAGGAGAGTGTGTTCCCCTGATGGTTTAATATACACGGGTCATGTTACCAGGTGAACAGTATAATTGAGGAGAGTGTGATCCCCTGATTGTTTAATACACACGGGACATGTCACCAGGTGAACAGTATATGTGAGGAGAGTGTGTTCCCCTGATGGATTAACGCGCACGGGACTTGTTACCAGGTGAACAGTATAAGTGAGGAGAGTGTGTTCCCCTGATGGTTTAATACGGACGGGACATGTTACCAGATGAACAGTATAAGTGAGGACAGTGTGTTCCCCTGATGGTTTAATGCACACAGGACATGTTACCAGGTGAACAGTATAAGTGAGGAGAGTGTGTTCCCCTGATGGTTTAATATACACGGGACATGTTACCTGGTGAACAGTATAAGTGAGGAGAGTGTGTTCCCCTGATGGTTTAATACACACAGGATATGTTACCAGCTGAACAGTATAAGTGAGGAGAGTGTGTTCCCCTGATGGTTTAATATACACGGGCATTTCACCAAGTGAAAAGTATAAGTGAGGAGAGTGTGTTCCCCTGATGGTTTAATATGCACGGGACATGTTACCAGGTGAACAGTATAAGTGAGGAGAGTGAGTTCCCCTGATTGTTTAATACACACAGGACATGTCACCAGGTGAACAGTATAAGTGAGGAGAGTGTGTTCCCCTGATGGTTTAATATACCCGGGACATGTCAGCAGGTGAACAGTATAATAGAGGAGAGTGTGATCCCCTGATTGTTTAATACACACGGGACATGTCACCAGGTGAACAGTATAAGTGAGGAGAGTGTGTTCCCCTGATGGTTTAACATGCACGGGACATGTTACCAGGTGAACAGTATAAGTGAGGAGAGTCTGTTCCCCTGATGGTTTAACACGCACGGGACATGTTACCAGGTGAACAGAAGAAGTGAGGAGAGTGTTTTCCCACGATTGTTTAATATACCCGGGACATGGCACCAGGTGAACTGTATAATTCAGGAGAGTATGTTCCCCTGATTGTTTAATACACACGGGACATGTCACCGGGTGAGCAGTATAAGTGAGGAGAGTGTGTTCCCCTGATTGTTTAATACAAACGGGACATGTCACCAGGTGAACAGTAGAAGTGAGCAGAATGTTTTCCCCTGATGGTTAAATATGCAAAGGACATGTTACCAGGTGAACAGTATAAGTGAGGAGAGTGTGTTCCCCTTATGGTTTAATACTGACGGGACATGTTACCAGATGAACAGTATAAGTGAGGAGAGTGTGTTCCCCTGATGGTTTAATGCACACAGGACATGTTACCAGGTGAACAGTATAAGTGAGGAGAGTGTGTTCCCCTGATGGTTTAATATACACGGGACATGTTAGCAGGTGAACAGGAGAAGTGAGGAGAGTGTGTTCCCCTGATGGTTTAATATACACGGGACATGTTACCAGATGAACAGTATAAGTGAGGAGAGTGTGTTCCCCTGATGGTTTAATGCACACAAGACATTTTACCAGGTGAACAGTGTAAGTGAGGAGAATGTGTTCCCCTGATGGTTTAATATACACGGGATATGTTGCCAGGTGAACAGTATAAGTGAGGAGAGTGTGTTCCCTGATGGTTTAATATACACGGGACATGTTACCAGGCGAACAGTATAAGTGAGGAGAGTGTGTTCCCCTGATGGTTTAACAAGCACGGGACATGTTACCAGGTGAACAGTATAATTGAGGAGAGTGTGTTCCCCTGATTGTTTAATACTCACGGGACATGTTACCAGGTGAACAGTATAAGTGAGGAGAGTGTGTTCCCCTGATGGTTTAACACGCACGTGACATGTTACCAGGTGAACAGTATAAGTGAGGAGAGTGTGTTCCCCTGATTGTTTAATACACACGGGACATGTCACCAGGTAAACAGTGTAAGTGAGGAGAGTGTGTTCCCCTGATGGTTTAATATACACGGGACATGTTACCAGGTGAACAGTATAAGTGAGGAGAGTGTGTTCCCCTGATGATTTAATATACACGGGACATGTTACCAGGTGAACAGTATAAGTGAGGAGAGTGTGTTCCCCTGATGGTTTAATATGCAAAGGACATGTTACCAGGTGAACAGTATAAGTGAGGAGAGTGTGTTCCCCTGATTGTTTAATACACACGGGACATGTCACCAGGTGAACAGTATAAGTGAGCAGAATGTTTTCCCCTGATGGTTAAATATGCAAAGGACATGTTACCAGGTGAACAGTATAAGTGAGGAGAGTGTTTTCCCCTGATGGTTTAATATACACGGGACATGTTACCAGGTGAACAGTATAAGTGAGGAGAGTGTGTTCCCCTGATGGTTTAATATACACGGGACATGTTACCAGATGAACAGTATAAGTGAGGCGAGTGTGTTCACCTGATGGTTTAATACGCACGGGACATGTCACCAAGTGAACAGTATAAGTCAGGAGATTGTGCTCCCCTGATGGTTTAATGCACACAGGACATTTTACCAGGTGAACAGTGTAAGTGAGGAGAGTGTGTTCCCCTGATGGTTTAATATACACTGGATATGTTACCAGGTGAAAAGTATAAGTGAGGAGAGTGTGTTCCCCTGATGGTTTAATATACACGGGACATGTTACCAGGTGAACAGTATAAGTGAGGAGAGTGTGTTCCCCTGATGGTTTAATATACACGGGACAGGTGACTAGGTGAACAGTATAAGTGAGTAAAGTGTGTTCCCCTGATGGTTTAATATACACGGGACATGTTACCAGGTAAAGAGTATAAGTGAGGAGAGTGTGTTGCCCTGATGGTTTAATATACACAGGGCATGTTACCAGGTGAACAGTATAAGTGAGGAGATTGTGTTCCCCTGATGTTTTAGTACACACGGGACATGTTATCAGGTGAACGGTATAAGTGAGGAGAGTTTGTTCCCCTGATTGTTTAATGCACACGGGACATGTTACCAGGTGAACAGTATAAGTGAGCAGAGTGTGTTCCCCTGATGTTTTAATATACACAGGACATGTTACCAGGTGAACAGTATAAGTGAGGAGAGTGTGTTCCATTGATGGTTTAATATACACAGGACATGATACCAGGTGAACAGTATCAGTGAGGAGAGTGTGTTCCCCTGATTGTTTAAAACGCACGGGACATGTTACCAGGTGAACCGTATAAGTGAGGAGAATGTGTTCCCCTGTTTGTTTAATACGCACGGGACATATTACCAAGTGAACAGTATAAGTGAGGAGAATGTGTTCCCCTGATTGTTTAATACACACGGGACATGTTACCAGGTGAACCGTATAAGTGAGGAGAATGTGTTCCCCTGTTTGTTTAATACGCACGGGACATATTACCAAGTGAACAGTATAAGTGAGGAGAATGTGTTCCCCTGATTGTTTAATACACACGGGACATGTTACCAGGTGAACAGTATAAGTGAGGAGAATGTGTTCCCCTGATTGTTTAATACACACGGGACATGTTACCAGGTGAACAGTATAAGTGAGGAGAATGTGTTCCCCTGATTGTTTAATACACACGGGACATGTTACCAGGTGAACAGTATAAGTGAGGAGAATGTGTTCCACTGATTGTTTAATACACACGGGACATGTTACCAGGTGAACAGTATAAGTGAGGAGAATGTGTTCCCCTGATTGTTTAATACACACGGGACATGTTACCAAGTGAACAGTATAAGTGAGGAGAATGTGTTCCCCTGATTGTTTAATACACACGGGACATGTTACCAGGTGAACCGTATAAGTGAGGAGAATGTGTTCCCCTGTTTGTTTAATACGCACGGGACATGTTACCACTTGAACAGTATAAGTGAGGAGAATGTTTTCCCCTGATTGTTTAATACACACGGGACATGTTACCAGGTGAACCGTATAAGTGAGGAGAGTGTGTTCCCCTGATTGTTTAATACACACGGGACATGTTACCAAGTGAACAGTATAAGTGAGGAGAGTGTGTTCCACTGATGGTTTAATACTGACGGGACATGTTACCAGGTGAACAGTATAAGTGAGGAGAGTGTGTTCCCCTGATTGTTTAATACACACGGGACATGGTACCAAGTGAACAGTATAAGTGAGGAGAGTGTGTTCACCAGATTGATTAATATTACGGGACATGTTGCCTGGTGAACAGTATAAGTGAGGAGAGTGTGTTCCACTGATGGTTTAACACTGACGGGACATGTTACCAGGTGAACAGTATAAGTGAGGAGAGTGTGTTCCCCTGATGGTTTAATGCAAACAGGACATGTTACCAGGTGAACAGTATAAGTGAGGAGAGAGTGTTCCACTGATGGTTTAATACTGACGGGACATGTTACCAGATGAACAGTATAAGTGAGGAGAGTGCTTTCCCCTGATGGTTTAATATTCACGGGAAATGTTCCAGGTGAACAGTATAAGTGAGGGGAGTGTGTTCCCCTGATGGTTTAATAAGCACGGGCATTTCACCAAGTGAACTGGAAAAGTGAGGAGAGTGTGTTCCCTTGATGGTTTAATACGCACGGGACATGTTACCAGGTGAACAGTATAAGTGAGGAGAGAGTGTTCCACTGATGATTTAATGCACACAGGACATGTTACCAGGTGAACAGTATAAGTGAGGAGAGTGTGTTCCCCTGATTGTTTAATACGCACGGGACATGTTACCAGGTGAACAGTATAAGTGAGGAGAGAGTGTTCCACTGATGATTTAATACACACGGGACATGTTACCAGGTGAACAGTATAAGTGAGGAGAGTGCTTTCCCCTGATGGTTTAATATACACGGGACATGTTACCAGATGAACAGTATAAGTGAGGAGAGTGCTTTCCCCTGATGGTTTAATATACACGGGACATGTTACCAGGTGAACAGTATAAGTGAGGAGAGTGCTTTCCCCTGATGGTTTAATATACACGGGACATGTCACCAGGTGAACAGTATAAGTGAGGCGAGTGTCTTCACCTGATGGTTTAATACGCACGGGACATGTCACCAAGTGAACTGTATAAGTCAGGAGAGTGTGTTCCCCTGATGGTTTAATGCACACAGGACATTTTACCAGGTGAACAGTGTAAGTGAGGAGAGTGTGTTCCCCTGATGGTTTAATATACACTGGATATGTAACCAGGTGAAAAGTATAAGTGAGGAGAGTGTGTTCCCCTGATGGTTTAATATACACGGGACATGTTACCAGGTGAACAGTATAAGTGAGGAGAGTGTGTTCCCCTGATGGTTTAATATACACGGGACAGGTGACTAGGTGAACAGTATAAGTGAGGAAAGTGTGTTCCCCTGATGGTTTAATATACACGGGTCATGTTACCAGGTAAACAGTATAAGTGAGGAGAGTGTGTTCCCCTGATGGTTTAATATACACAGGGCATGTTACCAGGTGAACAGTATAAGTGAGGAGATTGTGTTCCCCTGATGTTTTAATACACACGGGACATGTTATCAGGTGAACGGTATAAGTGAGGAGAGTTTGTTCCCCTGATTGTTTAATGCACACGGGACATGTTACCAGGTGAACAGTATAAGTGAGGAGAGTGTGTTCCCCTGATGTTTTAATATACACAGGACATGTTACCAGGTGAACAGTATAAGTGAGGAGAGTGTGTTCCATTGATGGTTTAATATACTCGGGACATGTTACCAGGTGAAAAGTATCAGTGAGGAGAGTGTGTTCCCCTGATTGTTTAAAACGCACGGGACATGTTTCCAGGTGAACAGTAGAAGAGAGGAGAATGTGTTCCCCTGTTTGTTTAATACGCACGGGACATATTACCAAGTGAACAGTATAAGTGAGGAGAATGTGTTCCCCTGATTGTTTAATACACACGGGGCATGTTACCAGGTGAACCGGATAAGTGAGGAGAATGTGCTCCCCTGTTTGTTTAATACGCACGGGACATGTTACCATTTGAACAGTATAAGTGAGGAGAATGTTTTCCCCTGATTGTTTAATGCACACGGGACATGTTACCAGGTGAACCGTATAAGTGAGGAGAGTGTGTTCCCCTGATTGTTTAATACACACGGGACATGTTACCAAGTGAACAGTATAAGTGAGGAGAGTGTGTTCCCCTGATTGTTTAATACACACGGGACATGTTAGCAGGTGAAAAGTTTAAGTGAGTAGAATGTGTTTCCCTGATGGTTTAATATACACGGGACATTTCACCAAGTGAACTGTATAAGTGAGGAGAGTGTGTTCCCCTGATGGTTTAATGCAAACAGGACATGTTGCCAGGTGAACAGTATAAGTGAGGAGAGAGTGTTCCACTGATGGTTTAATGCAAACAGGACATGTTGCCAGGTGAACAGTATAAGTGAGGAGAGAGTGTTCCCCTGATGGTTTAATACTGACAGGACATGTTACCAGGTGAACAGTATAAGTGAGGAGAGAGTGTTCCCCTGATGGTTTAATACTGACAGGACATGTTACCAGATGAACAGTATAAGTGAGGAGAGTGCTTTCCCCTGATGGTTTAATATTCACGGGAAATGTTCCAGGTGAACAGTATAAGTGAGGGGAGTGTGTTCCCCTGATGGTTTAATAAGCAGGGGCATTTCACCAAGTGAACTGGAAAAGTGAGGAGAGTGTGTTCCCCTGATGGTTTAATACGCACGGGACATGTTACCAGGTGAACAGTATAAGTGAGGAGAGAGTGTTCCACTGATGATTTAATGCACACAGGACATGTTACCAGGTGAACAGTATAAGTGAGGAGAGTGCTTTCCCCTGATGGTTTAATATTCACGGGACATGTCACCAGGTGAACAGTATAAGTGAGGAGAGTGTGTTCCCCTGATGGTTTAATATACACGGGACATGTTACCAGGTGAACAGTATAAGAGAGGACAGTGTTTTCCCCTGATTGTTTAATACACACGTGACATGTCACCAGGTGAACAGTATATGTGAGGAGAGTGTGTTCCCCTGATGGTTTAATATGCACGGGACATGTTACCAGCTGAACAGTGTAAGTGAGGAGAGTGTGCTCCTCTGATTGTTTAATATACACGGGACATGTTACCAGGTGAACAGTATAAGTGAGGAGAGTCTGTTCCCCTGATTGTTTAATACACACAGGGCATATTACCATTTGAACAGTATAAGTGAGGAGAGGGTGTTCCCCTGATGGTTTAATACACACGGGACATGTTATCAGGTGAACGGTATAAGTGAGGAGAGTGTGTTCCCCTGATTTTTTAATATACCCGGGACATGTCACCAGGTGATCAGTATAAGTGAGGAGATTGTGTTCCCCTGATGGTTTAATATACACGGGATATGTTACCAGATGTACAGTATAAGTGAGGAGAGTGTGTTCCCCTGATTTTTTAATATACCCGGGACATGTCACCAGGTGATCAGTATAAGTGAGGAGATTGTGTTCCCCTGATGGTTTAATACACACGGGACATGTCACCAGTAGAACAGTATAAGTGAGGAGAGGGCTTTCCCCTGATGGTTTAATACACACGGGACATGTTACCAGGTGAACAGTATAAGTGAGGAGAGTGTGTTCCCCTGATGGTTTAATACTCACGGGACATGTCACCAGCTGAACAGTATAAGTGAGGAGAGTGTGTTCCCCTGATTGTTTAATACGCACGGGACATGTTACCAGTTGAACAGGATAAGAGAGGAGAGTGTGTTCCCCTGATTGTTTAATACACACGGGACATGTCACCAGGTGAACAGTATAAGTGAGAAGAGTGTGTTTCCCTGATTGTTTAATAAGCACGGGACATGTTACCAGATGAACAGTATAAGTGAGGAGAGTGTGTTCCCCTGATTGTTTAATACGCACGGGACATGTTACCAGGTGAACAGGATAAGAGAGGAGAGTGTGTTCCCCTGATTGTTTAATATACACGGGACATGTTACCAGGTGAACAGTATAAGTGAGGAGAGTGTGTTCCCCTGATGGTTTAATATTCACGGGACATGTTACCAGGTGAACAGTATAAGTGAGGAGAGTGTGTTCCCCTGATTGTTTAATACGCACGGGACATGTTACCAGGTGAACAGTATAAGTGAGGAGAGTGTGTTCCCCTGATTGTTTAATACACACGGGACATGTTACCAGGTGAACAGTATATGTGCGGAGAGTGTGTTCCCATGATTGTTTAATATACACGGGACATGTTACCAGGTGAACAGTATAAGTGAGGAGAGTGTGTTCCCCTGATTGTTTAATACGCACGGGACATGTTACCAGGTGAACAGTATAAGCGAGGAGAGTGTGTTCCCCTGATGGTTTAATACACACGGGACATGTTACCAGATGAACAGTATAAGTGAGGAGAGTGTGTTCCCCTGATTGTTTAATACGCACGGGACATGTTACCAGGTGAACAGTATAAGTGAGGAGAGTGTGTTCCCCTGATTGTTTAATACACACGGGACATGTTACCAGGTGAACAGTATATGTGCGGAGAGTGTGTTCCCATGATTGTTTAATACGCACGGGACATGTTACCAGTTGAACAGTATATGTGAGGAGAGTGTGTTCCCCTGTTTGTTTAATACACACGGGACATGTTACCAGGTGAACAGTATAAGTGAGGAGAGTGTGTTCCCCTGATTGTTGAATACGCACGGGACATGTTACCAGTTGAACAGTATATGTGAGGAGAGTGTGTTCCCCTGTTTGTTTAATACACACGGGACATGTTACCAGGTGAACAGGATAAGTGAGGAGAGTGTGTTCCCCTGATGGTTTAATACTGACGGGACATGTCACCAGATGAACAGTATAAATGAGGAGAGTGAGTTCCCCTGATTGTTTAATGCACACAGGACATGTTACCAGATAAACAGCATAAGTGAGGAGAATGTGTTCCCCTGATTGTTTAATGCACACAGGACATGTTACCAGGTAAACAGCATAAGTGAGTAGAGTGTGTTCCCCTGATGGTTTAACACGCATGGGACATGTTACCAGGTGAACAGTATAAGTGAGGAGAGAGTGTTTAGATTAGAGATACAGCACTGAAACAGGCCCTTCGGCCCACCGAGTCTGTGCCGAAAATCAACCACCCATTTATACTAATCCTACACTAATCCCATATTCCTACCAAACATCCCCACCTGTCCCTATATTTCCCTACCACCTACCTACACTAGTGACAATTTATAATGGCCAATTTACCTATCAACCTGCAAGTCTTTTGGTTCCATTGATGTTTTAATGCACACGGGACATGTTACCAGGTGAACAGTATAAGTGAGGAGAGTGCTTTCCCCTGATGGTTTAATATTCACGGGACATGTTGCCAGGTGAACAGTATAAGTGAGGAAAGTGTGTTCCCCTGATGGTTTAACACGCACGGGACATGTTACCAGGTGAACAGTATAAGTGAGGAGAGTGTGTTCCCCTGATTGTTTAATACACACGGGACATGTTGCCAGGTGAACAGTATAAGTGAGGAGAGTGTGTTCCCCTGATGGTTTAACACGCACGTGACATGTTACCAGGTGAACAGTATAAGTGAGGAGAGTGTGTTCCCCTGATTGTTTAATACTCACGGGACATGTTGCCAGGTGAAAAGTATAAGTGAGGAGAGTGTGTTCCATTGATGGTTTAATGCACACGGGACATGTTACCAGGTGAACAGTATAAGTGAGGAGAGTGCTTTCCCCTGATGGTTTAATATTCACGGGACATGTTGCCAGGTGAACAGTATAAGTGAGGAAAGTGTGTTCCCCTGATGGTTTAACACGCACGGGACATGTTACCAGGTGAACAGTATAAGTGAGGAGAGTGTGTTCCCCTGATTGTTTAATACACACGGGACATGTTGCCAGGTGAACCGTATAAGTGAGGAGAGTGTGTTCCCCTGATGGTTTAACACGCACGTGACATGTTACCAGGTGAACAGTATAAGTGAGGAGAGTGTGTTCTCCTGATGGTTTAATGCACACGGGACATGTTACCAGGTGAACAGTATAAGTGAGGAGAGTGCTTTCCCCTGATGGTTTAATATTCACGGGACATGTTGCCAGGTGAACAGTATAAGTGAGGAAAGTGTGTTCCACTGATGGTTTAACACGCACGGGACATGTTACCAGGTGAACAGTATAAGTGAGGAGAGTGTGTTCCCCTGATTGTTTAATACACACGGGACATGTTACCAGGTGAACAGTATAAGTGAGGAGAGTGTGTTCCCCTGATTGTTTAATACACACGGGACATGTCACCAGGTGAACAGTATAAGTGAGGAGAGTGTTTTCCCCTGATTGTTTAATACTCACGGGACATGTTGCCAGGTGAACAGTATAAGTGAGGAGAGTGTGTTCCCCTGATGGTTTAACACGCACGGGACATGTTACCAGGTGAACAGTATAAGTGAGGAGAGTGTGTTCCCCTGATTGTTTAATACTCACGGGACATGTTGCCAGGTGAACAGTATAAGTGAGGAGAGTGTTTTCCATTGATGGTTTAATGCACACGGGACATGTTACCAGGTGAACAGTATAAGTGAGGAGAGAGCTTTCCCCTGATGGTTTAATATTCACGGGACATGTTGACAGGTGAACAGTATAAGTGAGGAAAGTGTGTTCCCCTGATGGTTTAACACGCACGGGACATGTTACCAGGTGAACAGTATAAGTGACGAGAGTGAGTTCCCCTGATTGTTTAATATACACGGGACATGTTACCAGCTGAACAGTATAAGTGAGGAGAGTGTGTTCCCCTGATTGTTTAATACACACAGGACATGTTACCAGGTGAACAGTATAAGTGAGGAGAGTGTGTTCCCCTGATGGTTTAATATACACGGGACATGTCACCAGGTGAACAGTATAAGTGAGGAGAGTGTGTTCCCCTGATGGTTTAATACACACGGACATGTCACCAGGTGAACAGTATAAGTGAGGAGAGTGTGTTCCCCTGATTGTTTAATACACACGGGACATGTCACCAGGTGAACAGTATAAGTGAGGAGAGTGTGTTCCCCTGATGGTTTAACACGCACGGGACATGTTACCAGGTGAACAGTATAAGTGAGGAGAGTGTGTTCCCCTGATGGTTTAATATACACGGGACATGTTACCAGGTGAACAGTATAAGTGAGGAGAGTGTGTTCCCCTGATTTTTTAGTACTCACGGGACATGTTGCCAGGTCAACAGTATAAGTGAGGAGAGCGTGTTCCCCTGATTGTTTAATACACACGGGACATGTCACCTGGTGAACAGTATAAGTGAGGAGAGTGTGTTCCCCTGATGGTTTAATATACTCGGGACATGTTACCAAGTGAAATGTATAATTGAGGAGAGTGTGTTCCCCTGATGGTTTAATATAGACGGTACATGTTCCCAGGTGAACAGTATAAGTGAGGAGAGTGTGTTCCCCTGATGGTTTAATATACACAGGGCATATTACCAGGTGAACAGTATAAGTGAGGAGATTGTGTTCCCCTGATGGTTTAATATAGACGGGACATGTTCCCAGGTGAACAGTACAAGTGAGGAGAGTGTGTTCCCCTGATGGTTTAATATACACAGGGCATATTACCAGGTGAACAGTATAAGTGAGGAGAGTGTCTTCCCCTTATGGTTTAATACACACGGGACATGTTACCAGGTGAACAGTATAAGTGAGGAGAGTGTGTTTCCTTGATTGTTTAATACACACGGGACATGTTGCCAGGTGAACAGTATAAGTGAGGAGAGTGTGTTCCCCTGATGGTTTAACACGCACGGGACATGTTGCCAGGTGAACAGTATAAGTTAGGAGAGAGTGTTTTCCTGATGGTTTAATATGCACGGGACATTATACCAGGTGAACAGTATAAGTGAGGAGAGTGTGTTCCCCTGATTGTTTAATACACACGGGACATGTTACCAAGTGAAATGTATAATTGAGGAGAGTGTGTTCCCCTGATGGTTTAATATACACGGGACATGTTACCAGATGAACAGTATAAGTGAGGAGAGTGTGTTCCCCTGATGGTTTAATATACACAGGGCATATTACCAGGTGAACAGTATAAGTGAGGAGAGTGTGTTCCCCTTATGGTTTAATACACACGGGACATGTTACCAGGTGAACAGTATAAGTGAGGAGAGTGTGTTCCCCTTATGGTTTAATACACACGGGACATGTTACCAGGTGAACAGTATAAGTGAGGAGAGTGTGTTCCCCTGATGGTTTAATATACACAGGGCATATTACCAGGTGAACAGTATAAGTGAGGAGAGTGTGTTCCCCTTATGGTTTAATACACACGGGACATGTTACCAGGTGAACAGTATAAGTGAGGAGAGTGTTTTCCCCTGATGGTTTAATACTGACGGGACACGTCACCAGATGAACAGTATAAGTGAGGAGAGTGAGTTCCCCTGATTGTTTAATACACACGGGACATGTAACCAAGTGAACAGTATAAGTGAGGAGAGTGTGTTCCCCTGATTGTTTAATATGCACGGCACATGTAACCAAGTGAACAGTATAAGTGAGGAGAGTGTGTTCCCCTGATGGTTTATTATACACACGACATGATACCAGGTGAACAGTATAAGTGAGGAGAGTGAGTTCCCCTGATTGTTTAATACACACGGGACATGTAACCAAGTGAACAGTGTAAGTGAGGAGAGTGTGTTTCCTTGATTGTTTAATACACACGGGACATGTTACCAGGTGAACAGGATAAGTGAGGAGAGTGTCTTCCCCTGATGGTTTAATACTGACGGGACATGTCACCAGATGAACAGTATAAGTGAGGAGAGTGAGTTCCCCTGATTGTTTAATACACACGGGACATGTAACCAAGTGAACAGTATAAGTGAGGAGAGTGTGTTCCCCTGATTGTTTAATATGCACGGCACATGTAACCAAGTGAACAGTATAAGTGAGGAGAGTGTGTTCCCCTGATGGTTTAACACGCACGGGACATGTTACCAGGTGAACAGTATAAGTGAGGAGAGTGTGTTCCCCTGATGGTTTATTATACACACGACATGATACCAGGTGAACAGTATAAGTGAGGAGAGTGTGTTCCCCTGATGGTTTAATGCACACAGGACATGTTACCAGGTGAACAGTATAAGTGAGGAGAATGTGTTCCCCTGTTTGTTCAATACGCACGGGACATGTTACCAAGTGAACAGAATAAGTGGGGAGAGTGTGTTCCCCTGATGGTTTAATATTCACTGGACATGTTACCAGATGAACAGTTTAAGTGAGGAGAGCGTGTTCCCCTGATGGTTTAATACGCACGGGACATTTCACCAAGTGAACTGTATAAGTGAGGAGAGTGTGTTCCCCTGATGATTTAATGCACACAGGACATGCTACCAGGTGAACAGCATAAGTGAGGAGAATGTGTTCCCCTGATGGTTTAATATACACAGGACATGTTACCAGGTGAACAGTATAAATGAGGAGAGTGTGTTCCCCTGATGGTTTAATATTCACGGGACATGTTGCCAGGTGAACAGTATAAGTGAGGAAAGTGTGTTCCCCTGATGGTTTAACACGCACGGGACATGTTACCAGGTGAACAGTAGAAGTGAGGAGAGTGTGTTCCCCTGATTGTGTCATACACACGGGACATGTTAGCAGGTGAACAGTATAAGTGAGGAGAGTGCTTTCCCCTGATGGTTTAATATACACGGGACATGTCACCTGGTGAACAGTATAAGTGAGGAGAGTGTGTTCCCCTGATGGTTTAATATACACGGGACATGTCACCAGGTGAACAGTATAAGTGAGGAGAGTGTGTTCCCCTGATTGTTTAATACTCACGGGACATGTTGCCAGGTGAACAGTATAAGTGAGGAGAGTGTGTTCCCCTGATGGTTTAACACGCACGGGACATGTTAACAGGTGAACAGTATAAGTGAGGAGAGTGTGTTCCCCTGATGGTTTAATATACACGGGACATGTTGCCAGGTGAACAGTATAAGTGAGGAAAGTGTGTTCCCCTGATGGTTTAACACGCACGGGACATGTTACCAGGTGAACAGTACAAGTGAGGAGAGTGTGTTCCCCTGATGGTTTAATATACACGGGACATGTCACCAGGTGAACAGTATAAGTGAGGAGATTGTGTTCCCCTGATGGTTTAACACGCACGGGACATGTTACCAGGTGAACAGTATAAGTGAGGAGAGTGTGTTCCCCTGATGGTTTAATACACACGGGACATGTAACCAAGTGAACAGTATAAGTGAGGAGAGTGTGTTCCCCTGATGGTTTAATATTCACGGGACATGTTGCCAGGTGAACAGTATAAGTGAGGAAAGTGTGTTCCCCTGATGGTTTAACACGCACGGGACATGTTACCAGGTGAACAGTAGAAGTGAGGAGAGTGTGTTCCCCTGATTGTGTCATACACACGGGACATGTTAGCAGGTGAACAGTATAAGTGAGGAGAGTGCTTTCCCCTGATGGTTTAATATTCACGGGACATGTTGCCAGGTGAACTGTATAAGTGAGGAGAGTGCTTTCCCCTGATGGTTTAATATTCACGGGACATGTCACCTGGTGAACAGTATAAGTGAGGAGAGTGTGTTCCCCTGATGGTTTAATATACACGGGACATGTCACCAGGTGAACAGTATAAGTGAGGAGAGTGTGTTCCCCTGATTGTTTAATACTCACGGGACATGTTACCAGGTGAACAGTATAAGTGCGGAGAGTGTGTTCCCCTGATTGTTTAATACACACGGGACATGTTACCAGGTGAACAGTATAAGTGCGGAGAGTGTGTTCCCCTGATTGTTTAATACACACGGGACATGTCACCAGGTGAACAGTATAAGTGCGGAGAGTGTGTTCCCCTGATTGTTTAATACACACGGGACATGTTACCAGGTGAACAGTATAAGTGAGGAGAATGTGTTCCCCTGATGGTTTAATACTGACGGGACATGTTGCCAGGTGAACAGTATAAGTGAGGAGAGTGTGTTCCCCTGATGGTTTAACACGCACGGGACATGTTAACAGGTGAACAGTATAAGTGAGGAGAGTGTGTTCCCCTGATGGTTTAATATACACGGGACATGTTGCCAGGTGAACAGTATAAGTGAGGAAAGTGTGTTCCCCTGATGGTTTAACACGCACGGGACATGTTACCAGGTGAACAGTACAAGTGAGGAGAGTGTGTTCCCCTGATGGTTTAATATACACGGGACATGTCACCAGGTGAACAGTATAAGTGAGGAGATTGTGTTCCCCTGATGGTTTAACACGCACGGGACATGTTACCAGGTGAACAGTATAAGTGAGGAGAGTGTGTTCCCCTGATGGTTTAATACACACGGGACATGTAACCAAGTGAACAGTATAAGTGAGGAGAGTGTGTTCCCCTGATGGTTTAACACGCACGGGACATGTTACCAGGTGAACAGTATAAGTGAGGAGAGTGTGTTCCCCTGATTATTTAATACTCACGGGACATGTTGCCAGGTGAACAGTATAAGTGAGGAGAGTGTGTTCCCCTGATTGTTTAATACACACGGGACATCTCACCAGGTGAACAGTATAAGTGAGGAGAGTGTGTTCCCCTGATTGTTTAATACACACGGGACATGTCACCTGGTGAACAGTATAAGTGAGGAGAGTGTGTTCCCCTGATGGTTTAATATACTCGGGACATGTTACCAAGTGAAATGTATAATTGAGGAGAGTGTGTTCCCCTGATGGTTTCATATACACGGGACATGTTACCAGGTGAACAGTGTAAGTGAGGAGAGTGTATTCCCCTGATTGTTTAATATTCACGGGACATGTTACCAGGTGAACAGTATAAGTGAGGAGAGTGTGTTCCCCTGATGGTTTAATATACACGGGACATGTTACCAGGTGAACAGTGTAAGTGAGGAGAGTGTATTCCCCTGATTGTTTAATATACCCGGGACATGGCACCAGGTGAACAGTATAAGTGAGGAGAGTGCTTTCCCCTGATGGTTTAATATACACGGGACATGTTACCAGGTGAACAGTATAAGTGAGGAGAGTGTGTTCCCCTGATGGTTTAACACGCACGGGACATGTTACCAGTTGAACAGTATAAGTGAGGAGAGTGTGTTCCCCTGATGGTTTAACACGCACGGGACATGTTACCAGGTGAACAGTATAAGCGAGGAGAGTGTGTTCCCCTGATTGTTTAATACACACGGGACATCTCACCAGGTGAACAGTATAAGTGAGGAGAGTGTGTTCCCCTGATGGTTTAATATACACGGGACATGTGACCTGGTGAACAGTATAAGTCAGGAGAGTGTGTTCCCCTGATGGTTTAACACGCACGGGACATGTTACCAGTTGAACAGTATAAGTGAGGAGAGTGTGTTCCCCTGATGGTTTAACACGCACGGGACATTATACCAGGTGAAGAGTATAAGTGAGGAGAGTGAGTTCCCCTGATTGTTTAATACTGACGGGACATGTCACCAGGTGAACAGTATAAGTGAGGAGAGTGTGTTCCCCTGATGGTTTAATACTCACGGGACATGTTACCAGGTGAACAGTAAATGTGAGGAGAGTGGGTTCCCCTGATGGTTTAACACGCACGGGACATGTTACCAGTTGAACAGTATAAGTGAGGAGAGTGAGTTCCCCTGATTGTTTAATACTGACGGGACATGTCACCAGGTCAACAGCATAAGTGAGGTGCGTGTGTTCCCCTGATTGTTTAATACTCACGGGACATGTTGCCAGGTGAACAGTATAAGTGAGGAGAGTGTGTTCCCCTGATGGTTTAATTTTCACAGGACATGTTGCCAGGTGAACAGTATAAGTGAGGAGAGTGTGTTCCCCTGATGGTTTAACACGCACGGGACATGTTACCAGGTGAACAGTATAAGTGAGGAGTTTGTGTTCCCCTGATGGTTTAACACGCACGGGACATTATACCAGGTGAAGAGTATAAGTGAGGAGAGTGAGTTCCCCTGATTGTTTAATACTGACGGGACATGTCACCAGGTGAACAGTATAAGTGAGGAGAGTGTGTTCCCCTGATGTTTTAATGCACACGGGACATGTTACCAGGTGAACAGTATAAGTGAGGAGAGTGCTTTCCCCTGATGGTTTAATATTCACGGGACATGTTACCAGGTGAACAGTAGAAGTGAGGAGAGTGTGTTCCCCTGATGTTTTAATACACACAGGACATGTTACGAGGTGAACAGTACAAGTGAGGAGAATGTGTTCCCCTGAAGGTTTAATATACACAGGACATGTTACCAGGTGAACGGTATAAGTGAGGAGAGTGTGTTCCCCTGATGGTTTAATATACACGGGACATGTTACCAGGTGAACAGTGTATGTGAGTAGAGTGTGTTCCCCTGATGGTTTAACACGCACGGGACATGTTACCAGGTGAACAGTATAAGTGAGGAGAGTGTGTTCCCCTGATTGTTTAATACTCACGGGACATGTTGCCAGGTGAACAGTATAAGTGAGGAGAGTGTGTTCCCCTGATGGTTTAATACTCACGGGACATGTTACCAGGTGAACAGTAAATGTGAGGAGAGTGTGTTCCCCTGATGGTTTAACACGCACGGGACATGTTACCAGGTGAACAATATAAGTGAGGAGAGTGCTTTCCCCTGATGGTTTAGTACTCACGGGACATGTTACCAGGTGAACAGTAAATGTGAGGAGAGTGTGTTCCCCTGATGGTTTAACACGCACGGGACATGTTACCAGGTGAACAATATAAGTGAGGAGAGTGCTTTCCCCTGATGGTTTAATACTCACGGGACATGTTACCAGGTGAACAGTAAATGTGAGGAGAGTGTGTTCCCCTGATGGTTTAACACGCACGGGACATGTCTCCAGGTGAACAATATAAGTGAGGAAAGTGTGTTCCGCTGATGGTTTAATACTCACGGGACATGTTGCCAGGTGAACAGTATAAGTGAGGAGAGTGTGTTCCCCTGATGGTTTAATATACACGGGACATGTTACCAGGTGAATAGTATAAGTGAGGAGAGTGTGTTCCCCTGATGGTTTAATACACACAGGACATGTTACCAGGTGAACAGTATAAGTGAGGAGAAGGTGTTCCCCTGATGGTTTAATTTTCACAGGACATGTTGCCAGGTGAACAGTATAAGTGAGGAGAGTGTGTTCCGCTGATGGTTTAATATACACGGGACATGTCACCAGGTGAACAGTATAAGTGAGGAGAGTGTGTTCCCCTGATGGTTTAATATACACGGGACATGTTACCAGGTGAACAGGATAAGTGAGGAGAGTGCTTTCCCCTGATGGTTTAATATTCACAGGACATGTTACCAGGTGAATAGTATAAGTGAGGAGAGTGTGTTCCTCTGATGGTTTAATACACACAGGACATGTTACCAGGTGAACAGTATAAGTGAGGAGAAGGTGTTCCCCTGATGGTTTAATTTTCACAGGACATGTTGCCAGGTGAACAGTATAAGTGAGGAGAGTGTGTTCCCCTGATGGTTTAACACGCACGGGACATTATACCAGGTGAACAGTATAAGTGAGGAGAGTGAGTTCCCCTGATTGTTTAATACTGACGGGACATGTCACCAGGTGAACAGTATAAGTGAGGAGAGTGTGTTCCCCTGATGTTTTAATGCACACGGGACATGTTACCAGGTGAACAGAAGAAGTGAGGAGAGTGCTTTCCCCTGATGGTTTAATATTCACGGGACATGTTACCAGGTGAACAGTATAAGTGAGGAGAGTGTGTTCCCCTGATGTTTTAATACACACAGGACATGTTACGAGGTGAACAGTACAAGTGAGGAGAATGTGTTCCCCTGAAGGTTTAATATACACAGGACATGTTACCAGGTGAACGGTATAAGTGAGGAGAGTGTGTTCCCCTGATGGTTTAACACGCACGGGACATGTTACCAGGTGAACAGTATAAGTGAGGAGAGTGTGTTCCGCTGATGGTTTAATACACACGGGACATGTTACCAGGTGAACAGTATAAGTGAGGAGAGTGAGTTCCCCTGATTGTTTAATACTGACGGGACATGTCACCAGGTCAACAGTATAAGTGAGGAGAGTGTGTTCCCCTGATGTTTTAATGCACACGGGACATGTTACCAGGTGAACAGTATAAGTGAGGAGAGTGCTTTCCCCTGATGGTTTAATATTCACGGGACATTTTACCAGGTGAACAGTATAAGTGAGGAGAGTGTGTTCCCCTGATGTTTTAATACACACAGGACATGTTACGAGGTGAACAGTACAAGTGAGGAGAATGTGTTCCCCTGAAGGTTTAATATACACAGGACATGTTACCAGGTGAACGGTGTATGTGAGGAGAGTGTGTTCCCCTGATGGTTTAACACGCACGGGACATGTTACCAGGTGAACAGTATAAGTGAGGAGAGTGTGTTCCGCTGATGGTTTAATATACACGGGACATGTTACCAGGTGAAGAGTATAAGTGAGGAGAGTGTGTTCCCCTGATTGTTTAATACTCACGGGACATGTTGCCAGGTGAACAGTATAAGTGAGGAGAGTGTGTTCCGCTGATGGTTTAATATACACGGGACATGTCACCAGGTGAACAGTATAAGTGAGGAGAGTGTGTTCCCCTGATGGTTTAATGCACACGGGACATGTTACCAGGTGAACAGGATAAGTGAGGAGAGTGCTTTCCCCTGATGGTTTAATATTCACGGGACATGTTACCAGGTGAACAGTATAAGTGAGGAGAGTGTGTTCCCCTGATTGTTTAATACGCACGGGACATGTTACCAGGTGAACTGTGTAAGTGAGGAGAGTCTGTTCCCCTGATGGTTTTATATACACGGGATATGTTACCAGGTGAACAGTATAAGTGAGGAGAGTGTGTTCCCCTGATGGTTTAATAAACACGGGACATGTTACCAGGTGAACAGTATAAGTGAGGAGAGTGTGTTCCCCTGATGGTTTAATATACACGGGACATGTTACCAGATCAACAGTATAAGTGAGGAGAGTGTGTTCCCCTGATGGGTTAATAGAGACGGGGCATGTTACCAGGTGAAAAGTATAAGTGAGGAGAGTGTGTTCCCCTGATGTTTTAATATACCCGGAACATGTCAGCAGGTGAACAGTATAATTGAGGAGAGTGTGTTCCCCTGATTGTTTAATACTGACGGGACATGTTACCAGGTGAACAGTATAAGTGAGGAGAGTGTGTTCCCCTGATTGTTTAACACTGACGGGACATGTTACCAGGTGAACAGTGTAAGTGAGGAGAGTGTGTTCCCCTGATTGTTTAATACTGACGGGACATGTTACCAGGTGAACAGTAAAAGTGAGGAGAGTGTGTTCCCCTGATTGTTTAATACTGACGGGACATGTTACCAGGTGAACAGTATAAGTGAGGAGAGTGTGTTCCCCTGATTGTTTAACACTGACGGGACATGTTACCAGGTGAACAGTGTAAGTGAGGAGAGTGTGTTCCCCTGATTGTTTAATATACACGTGACATGTCACCAGGTGAACAGTATAAGTGAGGAGAGTGTGTTCCCCTGATGTTTTAATGCACACGGGACATGTTACCAGGTGAACAGTATAAGTGAGGAGAGTGCTTTCCCCTGATGGTTTAATATTCACGGGACATGTTACCAGGTGAACAGTATAAGTAAGGAGAGTGTGTTCCCCTGATGTTTTAATACACACAGGACATGTTACGAGGTGAACAGTACAAGTGAGGAGAATGTGTTCCCCTGAAGGTTTAATATACACAGGACATGTTACCAGGTGAACGGTGTATGTGAGGAGAGTGTGTTCCCCTGATGGTTTAACACGCACGGGACATGTTACCAGGTGAACAGTATAAGTGAGGAGAGTGTGTTCCGCTGATGGTTTAATATACACGGGACATGTTACCAGGTGAAGAGTATAAGTGAGGAGAGTGAGTTCCCCTGATTGTTTAATACTGACGGGACATGTTGCCAGGTGAACAGTATAAGTGAGGAGAGTGTGTTCCGCTGATGGTTTAATATACACGGGACATGTCACCAGGTGAACAGTATAAGTGTGGAGAGTGTGTTCCCCTGATGGTTTAATGCACATGGGACATGTTACCAGGTGAACAGGATAAGTGAGGAGAGTGCTTTCCCCTGATGGTTTAATATTCACGGGACATGTTACCAGGTGAACAGTATAAGTGAGGAGAAGGTGTTCCCCTGATGGTTTAATTTTCACAGGACATGTTGCCAGGTGAACAGTATAAGTGAGCAGAGTGTGTTCCCCTGATTGTTTAATACGCACGGGACATGTTACCAGGTGAACTGTGTAAGTGAGGAGAGTGTGTTCCCCTGATGGTTTAATAAACACGGGACATGTTACCAGGTGAACAGTATAAGTGAGGAGAGTGTGTTCCCCTGATGGTTTAATATACACGGGACATGTTACCAGATCAACAGTATAAGTGAGGAGAGTGTGTTCCCCTGATGGGTTAATGGAGACGGGACATGTTACCAGGTGAAAAGTATAAGTGAGGAGAGTGTGTTCCCCTGATGTTTTAATATACCCGGAACATGTCAGCAGGTGAACAGTATAATTGAGGAGAGTGTGTTCCCCTGACGGTTTAATACACACGGGACATGTCACCAGGTGAACAGTAAAAATGAGGAGAGTGTGTTCCACTGATTGTTTAATACTGACGGGACATGTTACCAGGTGAACAGTATAAGTGAGGAGAGTGTGTTCCCCTGATTGTTTAATACTGACGGGACATGTTACCAGGTGAACAGTATAAGTGAGGAGAGTGTGTTCCCCTGACGGTTTAATACACACGGGACATGTCACCAGGTGAACAGTAAAAATGAGGAGAGTGTGTTCCCCTGATGGTTTAATACTGATGGGACATGTCACCAGGTGAACAGTATAAGTGAGCAGAATGTTTTCCCCTGATGGTTAAATATCCAAAGGACATGTTACCAGATGAACAGTATAAGTGAGGAGAGTGTGTTTCTCTGATGGTTTAATATACACGGGACAGGTTTCCAGGTGAACAGTATAAGTGAGGAGAGTGTGTTCCCCTGATGGTTTAATACACACGGGACATGTCACCAGGTGAACAGTATAAGTGAGCAGAATGTTTTCCCCTGATGGTTAAATATCCAAAGGACATGTTACCAGGTGAACAGTAGAAGTGAGGAGAGTGTGTTCCCCTGATTGTTTAATACTGACGGGACATGTCACGAGGTGAAAAGTATAAGTGAGGAGAGTGTGTTCCCCTGATGATTTAATGCACACAGGACATGTTACCAGGTGAACAGTATAAGTGAGGAGAGAGTGTTCCTCTGATGGTCTAATGCACACGGGACATGTTACCAGGTGAACAGTGTAAGTGAGGAGAGTGTCTTCCCCTGAAGGTTCAATACTCAAGGGACATGTTACCAGGTGAACAGTATAAGTGAGGAGAGTGTGTTCCCCTGATGGTTTAATGCACACGGGACATGTTACCAGGTGAACAGTATAAGTGAGGAGAGTGCTTTCCCCTGAAGTTTAATATTCACGGGACATGTTACCAGGTGAACAGTATAACTGAGGAGAGTGTGTTCCCCTGATTGTTTAATACACACGGGACATGTTACCAGGTGAACATTATAAGTGAGGAGAGTGTGTTCCCCTGATTGTTTAATACACACGGGACATGTTACCAGGTGAACAGTATATGTGAGGAGAGTGTGTTCCCCTGATGGTTTAACACGCACGGGACATGTTCCCAGGTGAAAAGTATAATTGAGGAGAGTGTGTTCCCCTGATTGTTTAATACACACGGGTCATGTCACCAGGTGAACAGTATATGTGAGGAGAGTGTGTTCCCCTGATGGTTTAACACGCACGGGACATGTTCCCAGGTGAAAAGTATAAGTGAGGAGAGTGTGTTCCCCTGATTGTTTAATATACACGGGACATGTTACCAGGTGAACAGTATAAGTGAGGAGAGTGTGTTCCCCTGATGGTTTAATATACACTGGACATATTATCTGATGAACAGTATAAGTGAGGAGAGTGTTTTCCCCTGATTGTTTAATACTCACGGGACATGTTACCAGGTGAACAGTATAAGTGAGGGGAGTGTGTTCCCCTGATTGTTTAATACTGACGGGACATGTCACCAGGTGAACAGTATAACTGTGGAGAGTGTGTTCCCCAGATGGTTTAACACGCACGGGACATGTTGCCAGGTGAACAGTATAAGTGAGGAGAGTGTGTTCCCCTGATTGTTTAATACACACGGGACATGTCATCGGGTGAACAGGATAAGTGAGGAGAGTGTGTTCCCCTGATGGTCTAACACGCAAGTGACATGTTACCAGGTGAACAGTATAAGTGAGGAGAGTGTGTTCCCCTGATGGTTTAACACGCACGGGACATGTTACCAGGTGAACAGTATAAGTGAGGAGAGTGTGTTCCGCTGATGGTTTAATATACACGGGACATGTTACCAGGTGAAGAGTATAAGTGAGGAGAGTGAGTTCCCCTGATTGTTTAATACTGACGGGACATGTTGCCAGGTGAACAGTATAAGTGAGGAGAGTGTGTTCCGCTGATGGTTTAATATACACAGGACATGTTACCAGGTGAAGAGTATAAGTGAGGAGAGTGAGTTCCCCTGATTGTTTAATACTGACGGGACATGTTGCCAGGTGAACAGTATAATTGAGGTGAGTGTGTTCCCCTGATGGTTTAATACACACGGGACATGTCACCAGGTGAACAGTATAAGTGAGGAGAGTGTGTTCCCCTGATGGTTTAATGCACACGGGACATGTTACCAGGTGAACAGGATAAGTGAGGAGAGTGCTTTCCCCTGATGGTTTAATATTCACGGGACATGTTACCAGGTGAACAGGAGAAGTGAGGAGAAGGTGTTCCCCTGATGGTTTAATTTTCACAGGACATGTTGCCAGGTGAACAGTATAAGTGAGGAGAGTGTGTTCCCCTGATTGTTTAATACGCACGGGACAGGTTACCAGGTGAACTGTGTAAGTGAGGAGAGTCTGTTCCCCTGATGGTTTTATATACACGGGATATGTTACCAGGTGAACAGTATAAGTGAGGAGAGTGTGTTCCCCTGATGGTTTAATAAACACGGGACATGTTACCAGGTGAACAGTATAAGTGAGGAGAGTGTGCTCCCCTGATGGTTTAATATACACGGGACATGTTACCAGATCAACAGTATAAGTGAGGAGAGTGTGTTCCCCTGATGGTTTAATATACCCGGAACATGTCAGCAGGTGAACAGTATAATTGAGGAGAGTGTGATCCCCTGATTGTTTAATACACGCGGGACATGTTACCAGGTGAACAGTAAAAGTGAGGAGAGTGTGTTCCACTGATTGTTTAATACTGATGGGACATGTCACCAGGTGAACAGTATAAGTGAGGAGAGTGTGTTCCCCTGATGGTTTAATACACACGGGACATGTCACCAGGTGAACAGTAAAAATGAGGAGAGTGTGTTCCACTGATTGTTTAATACTGATGGGACATGTCACCAGGTGAACAGTATAAGTGAGGAGAGTGTGTTCCCCTGCTTGTTTAATATACACGGGACATGTCACCAGGTGAACAGTATAAGTGAGGAGAGTGTGTTCCCCTGATGGTTTAATACACACGGGACATGTTACCAGGTGAACAGGATAAGTGAGGAGAGTGTGTTCCCCTGATTGTTTAATATACACAGGACATGTCACCAGGTGAACAGTATAAGTGAGGAGAGTGTGTTCCCCTGATGGTTTAATACACACGGGACATGTTACCAGGTGAACAGTATAAGTGAGGAGAGTGTGTTCCCCTGATGGTTTAATACTGACAGGACATGTTACCAGGTGAACAGTATAAGTGAGGAGAGTGTGTTCCCCTGATGGTTTTATATACACGGGATATGTTACCAGGTGAACAGTATAAGTGAGGAGAGTGTGTGCCCCTGATCGTTTAATATACACGGGACATGTTACCAGGTGAACAGTATAAGTGAGGAGAGTGTGATCCCCTGATGGTTTAATATACACGGGACATGTTACCAGGTGAACAGTATAAGTGAGGAGAGTGTGTTCCCCTGATGGTTTAATATATACGGGACATATTACCAGGTGAACAGTATAAGTGAGGAGAGTGTGTTCCCCTGATGATTTAATGCACACAGGACATGTTACCAGGTGAACAGTAGAAGTGAGGAGAGAGTGTTCCTCTGATGGTCTAATGCACACGGGACATGTTACCAGGTGAACAGTGTAAGTGAGGAGAGTGTCTTCCCCTGAAGGTTCAATACTCACGGGACATGTTACCAGGTGAACAGTATAAGTGAGGAGAGTGTGTTCCCCTGATGGTTTAATGCACACGGGACATGTTACCAGGTGAACAGTATAAGTGAGGAGAGAGTGATCCCCTGATGGTTTAATACACACGGGACATGTTACCAGGTGAACAGTATAAGTGAGGAGAGTGTGTTCCCCTGATGGTTTAATATATACGGGACATATTACCAGGTGAACAGTATAAGTGAGGAGAGTGTGTTCCCCTGATTGTTTAATACTCACGGGACATGTCACGAGGTGAAAAGTATAAGTGAGGAGAGTGTGTTCCCCTGTTGATTTAATGCACACAGGACATGTTACCAGGTGAACAGTATAAGTGAGGAGAGAGTGTTCCTCTGATGGTCTAATGCACACGGGACATGTTACCAGGTGAACAGTGTAAGTGAGGAGAGTGTCTTCCCCTGAAGGTTTAATACTCACGGGACATGTTACCAGGTGAACAGTATAAGTGAGGAGAGTGTGTTCCCTGATGGTTTAATGCACACGGGACATGTTACCAGGTGAACAGTATAAGTGAGGAGAGTGCTTTCCCCTGATTGTTTAATACTGACGGGACATGTCACGAGGTGAAAAGTATAAGTGAGGAGAGTGTGTTCCCCTGTTGATTTAATGCACACAGGACATGTTACCAGGTGAACAGTATAAGTGAGGAGAGAGTGTTCCTCTGATGGTCTAATGCACACGGGACATGTTACCAGGTGAACAGTGTAAGTGAGGAGAGTGTCTTCCCCTGAAGGTTTAATACTCACGGGACATGTTACCAGGTGAACAGTATAAGTGAGGAGAGTGTGTTCCCTGATGGTTTAATGCACACGGGACATGTTACCAGGTGAACAGTATAAGTGAGGAGAGTGCTTTCCCCTGAAGTTTAATATTCACGGGACATGTTACCAGGTGAACAGTATAACTGAGGAGAGTGTGTTCCCCTGATTGTTTAATACACACGGGACATGTTACCAGGTGAACATTATAAGTGAGGAGAGTGAGTTCCCCTGATTGTTTAATACACACGGGACATGTTACCAGGTGAACAGTATAAGTGAGGAGAGTGTGTTCCCCTGATTGTTTAATACACACGGGACATGTTACCAGGTGAACAGTATAAGTGAGGAGAGTGAGTTCCCCTGATGGTTTAACACGCACGGGACATGTTCCCAGGTGAAAAGTATAAGTGAGGAGAGTGTTTTCCCCTGATTGTTTAATGCACACGGGACATGTTACCAGCTGAACAGTATAAGTGAGGAGAGTGTGTTCCCCTGATGGTTTCATATACACGGGACATGTTACCAGGAGAACAGTATAAGTGAGGGGAGTGCTTTCCCCTGATGGTTTAATATACACGGGACATGTTACCAGGTGAACAGTATAAGTGAGGAGAATGTCTTCCCCTGATGGTTTAATATACACTGGACATATTATCTGGTGAACAGTATAAGTGAGGAGAGTGTTTTCCCCTGATTGTTTAATACTCACGGGACATGTTACCAGGTGAACAGTATAAGTGAGGAGAGTGTGTTCCCCTGATGGTCTAACACGCACGGGACATGTTACCAGGTGAACAGTATAAGTGAGGAGAGTGTGTTCCCCTGATTGTTTAATACTGACGGGACATGTTGCCAGGTGAACAGTATAAGTGAGGAGAGTGTGTTCCCCTGATTGTTTAATACTGACGGGACATGTCATCGGGTGAACAGGATAAGTGAGGAGAGTGTGTTCCCCTGATGGTTTAACACGCACGGGACATGTTACCAGGTGAACAGTATAAGTGAGGAGAGTGTGTTCCCCTGATTGTTTAATGCACACGGGACATGTTACCAGGTGAACAGTATAAGTGAGGAGAGTGTGTTCCCCTGATTGTTTAATACACACGGGACATGTTACCAGGTGAACAGTATAAGTGAGCAGAATGATTTCCCCTGATGGTTTAATACACACAGGACATGTTACCAGGTGAACAGTATAAGTGAGGAGAGTGTGTTCCCCTGATTGTTTAATACACACGGGACATGTTACCAGGTGAACAGTATAAGTGAGGAGAGTGTGTTCCTCTGATTGTTTAATACACACGGGACATGTCACCAGGTGAACAGTATAAGTGAGTAGAGTGTGTTCCCCTGATTGTTTAATACGCACGGGACATGTTACCAGATGAACAGTATAAGTGAGGAGAGTGTGTTCCCCTGATGGTTTAAGACTGACAGGACATGTTACCAGATGAACAGTATAAGTGAGGAGAGTGTGTTTCTCTGATGGTTTAATGCACACAGGACATGTTACCAGGTGAACAGTATAAGTGAGGAGATTGTGTTCCCCTGATGGTTTAATATACACGGGACATGTTACCAGGTGAACTTTGTAAGTGAGGAGAGTCTGTTCCCCTGATGGTTTTATATACACGGGATATGTTACCAGGTGAACAGTATAAATGAGGAGAGTGTGTTGCCCTGATCGTTTAATATACACGGGACATGTTACCAGGTGAACAGTATAAGTGAGGAGAGTGTGTTCCCCTGATGGTTTAATATACACGGGACATGTTACCAGGTGAACAGTATAAGTGAGGAGAGTGTGTTCCCCTGATGGTTTAATATATACGGGACATATTACCAGGTGAACAGTACAAGTGAGGAGATTGTGTACCCCTGATGGTTTAACACACACGGGACATGTTACCAGGTGAACAGTATAAGTGAGGAGAGAGTGTTCCTCTGATGGTTTAATGCACACGGGACATGTTACCAGGTGAACAGTATAAGTGAGGAGAGTGTGTTCCCCTGATTGTTTAATACTGACGGGACATGTCACCATTTGAACAGTATAAGTGAGGAGAGTGTGTTCCCCTGATTGTTTAATACTGACGGGACATGTCACCAGGTGAACAGTATTAGTGAGGAGAGTGTGTTCCCCTGATGATTTAATGCACACAGGACATGTTACCAGGTGAACAGTATAAGTGAGGAGAGAGTGTTCCTCTGATGGTTTAATATACACGGGACATGTTACCAGGTGAACAGTATAAGTGAGGAGAGTGTGTTGCCCTGATGGTTTAATATACACGGGACATGTTACCAGGTGAAGAGTATAATTGAGGAGAGTGTGATCCCCTGATTGTTTAATACACACGGGACATGTTACCAGGTGAACAGTATAATTGAGGAGAGTGTGTTCCCCTGATGGTTTAACACGCACGGGACATGTCACCAGGTGAACAGTATAAGTGAGGAGAGTGTGTTCCCCTGATGGTTTAACACGCACGGGACATGTTACCAGGTGAACAGTATATGTGAGGAGAGTGTGTTCCCCTGATGGTTTAACACGCACGGGACATGTTACCAGGTGAACAGTATAAGTGAGGAGAGTGTGTTCCCCTGATGTTTTAATATACACGGGACATGTCAGCAGGTGAACAGCATAATTGAGGAGAGTGTGTTCCCCTGATGGTTTAATATACACGGGACATGTTACCAGATGAACAGTATAAGTGAGGAGAGTGTGTTCCCCTGATTGTTTAATGCACACTGGACATTTCACCAGGTGAACAGTATAAGTGAGGAGAGTGTGTTCCCCTGATTGTTCAATACACACGGGACATGTTACCAGTTGAACAGTATAAGTGAGGAGAGTGTGTTCCCCTGATGGTTTAATACACACGGGACATGTTACCAGGTGAACAGTATAAGTGAGGAGAGTGCGTTCCCCTGATTGTTCAATACACACGGGACATGTTACCAGTTGAACAGTATAAGTGAGGAGAGTGTGTTCCCCTGATGGTTTAATGCACACGGGACATGTACCCAGGTGAAAAGTATAAGTGAGGAGAGTGTGTTCCCCTGATTGTTTAATATACACGGGACATGTTACCAGGTGAACAGTAAAAATGAGGAGAGTGTGTTCCCCTGATTGTTTAATACACACGGGACATGTCACCTGGTGAACAGTATAAGTGAGGAGAGTGTGTTCCCCTGATTGTTTAATACGCACGGGACATGTTACCAGATGAACAGTATAAGTGAGGAGAGTGTGTTCCCCTGATAGTTTAATATACACGGGACATGTTACCAGGTGAACTTTGTAAGTGAGGAGAGTGTGTTTCTCTGATGGTTTAATGCACACAGGACATGTTACCAGGTGAACAGTATAAGTGAGGAGAGTGTGTTCCCCTGATGGTTTAATATACACGGGACATGTTACCAGGTGAACTTTGTAAGTGAGGAGAGTCTGTTCCCCTGATGGTTTTATATGCACGGGACATGTTACCAGGTGAACAGTATAAGTGAGGAGAGAGTGCTCCCCTGATGGTTTCATATACACGGGACATGTTACCAGGTGGACAGTATAAGTGAGGAGAGTGTGTTCCCCTGATGGTTTAATATATACGGGACATATTACCAGGTGAACAGTACAAGTGAGGAGAGTGTGTTCCCCTGATTGTTTAATATATCCGGGACATGTCACCAGGTGAAGAGTAGATTGAGGAGAGTGTGTTCCCCTGATTGTTTAATACTGACGGGACATGTCACCAGGTGAACAGTATAAGTGAGGAGAGTGTGTTCCCCTGATTGTTTAATATACCCGGGACATGTCACCAGGTGAAGAGTAGATTGAGGAGAGTGTGTTCCCCTGATGGTTTAATACTGACGGGACATGTCACCAGGTGAACAGTATAAGTGAGGAGAGTGTGTTCCCCTGATGATTTAATGCACACAGGACATGTTACCAGGTGAACAGTAAAAGTGAGGAGAGAGTATTCCTCTGATGGTTTAATGCACACGGGACATGTTACCAGGTGAACAGTATAAGTGAGGAGAGTGTGTTCCCCTGATGGTTTAATATACACGGGACATGTCACCAGGTGAAGAGTATAATTGAGGAGAGTGTGATCCCCTGATTGTTTAATACACACGGGACATGTTACCAGGTGAACAGTATAAGTGAGGTGAGTGTGTTCCCCTGATTGTTTAATACACACGGGACATGTCACCAGGTGAACAGTATATGTGAGTAGAGTGTGTTCCCCTGATGGTTTAACACGCACGGGACATGTTACCAGGTGAACAGTATAAGTGAGGAGAGTGTGTTCCCCTGATGTTTAAATATACCCGGGACATGTCAGCAGGTGAACAGCATAATTGAGGAGAGTGTGTTCCCCTGATGGTTTAATATACACGGGACTTGTCACCAGGTGAACAGTATAAGTGAGGAGAGTGTGTTTCCCTGATTGTTTAATACACACGGGACATTTCACCAGGTGAACAGTATAAGTGAGGAGAGTGTGTTCCCCTGATGGTTTAATATACACGGGACATGTTACCAGATGAACAGTATAAGTGAGGAGCGTGTGTTCCCCTGATTGTTTAATACACACGGGACATTTCACCAGGTGAACAGTATAAGTGAGGAGAGTGCGTTCCCCTGATTGTTCAATATACACGGGACATGTTACCAGTTGAACAGTATAAGTGAGGAGAGTGTGTTCCCCTGATGGTTTAATGCACACGGGACATGTTCCCAGGTGAAAAGTATAAGTGAGGAGAGTGTGTTCCCCTGATTGTTTAATATACACGGGACATGTTACCAGGTGAACAGTATAAGTGAGGAGAGTGTGTTCCCCTGATGGTTTAATACACACCGGACATGTTATCAGGTGAAAAGCATAAGTGAGGACAGTGTGTTCCCCTGATGGTTTAATACAGACGGGACATGTTACCAGGTGAACAGTATAAGTGAGGAGAGTGTGTTCCCCTGATTGTTTATTTTACACGGGACATGTTACCAGGTGAACAGTATAAGTGAGGAGAGTGTGTTCCCCTGATGGTTTAATATACACGGGACATGTTACCAGGTGAACAGTATAAGTGAGGAGTGTGTATTCCCCTGATTGTTTAATACAAACTGGACATGTTACCAGGTGAACAGTATAAGTGAGGAGAATGTGTTCCCCTGATGGTTTAATATACACTGGACATATTATCTGGTGAATAGTATAAGTGAGGATAGTGTGTTCCCCTGATGGTTTAACACGCACGGGACATGTTACCAGGTGAACAGTATAATTGAGGAGAGTGTGTTCCCCTGATGGTTTAATATACACAGGACATGTTACCAGGTGAACAGTATAATTGAGGAGAGTGTGTTCCCCTGATTGTTTAATACACACGGGACATGTTACCAGGTGAACAGTATAATTGAGGAGAGTGTTTTCCCCTGATGGTTTAATATACACAGGACATGTTACCAGGTGAACAGTATAAGTGAGGAGAGTGTGTTCCCCTGATGGTTTAATATACACAGGACATGTTACCAGGTGAACAGTATAAGTGAGGAGAATGTGTTCCCCTGATTGTTTAATACTCACGGGACATGTTACCAGGTGAACAGTATAAGTGAGGAGAGTGTGTTCCCCTGATGGTTTAACACGCACGGGACATGTTACCAGGTGAACAGTATAATTGAGGAGAGTGTGTTCCCCTGATGGTTTAATATACACAGGACATGTTACCAGGTGAACAGTATAAGTGAGGAGAGTGTGTTCCCCTGATGGTTTAATATACACAGGACATGTTACCAGGTGAACAGTATAAGTGAGGAGAGTGTGTTCCCCTGATTGTTTAATAAACACGGGACATGTCACCAGGTGAACAGTATAAGTGAGCAGAATGTTTTCCCCTGATGGTTAAATATGCAAAGGACATGTTACCAGGTGAACAGTATAAGTGAGGAGAGTGTGTTCCTCTGATGGTTTAATGCACACAGGACATGTTACCAGCTGAACAGTATAAGTGAGGAGAGTGTGTTCCCCTGATGGTTTAATACTGACGGGACATGTTACCAGATGAACAGTATAAGTGAGGAGAGTGTGTTCCTCTGATGGTTTAATGCACACAGGACATGTTACCAGCTGAACAGTATAAGTGAGGAGGATGTGTTCCCCTGATGGTTTAATATACACGGGAAATGTTACCAGGTGAATAGTATAAGTGAGGAGAGTGTGTTCCCCTGATGGTTTAATATACACGGGACATGTTACCAGGTGAATAGTATAAGTGAGGAGAGTGTGTTCCCCTGATGGTTTAATATACACGGGACATGTTACCAGATCAACAGTATAAGTGAGGAGAGTGTGTTCCCCTGATTGTTTAATACTCACGGGACATGTTACCAGGTGAACAGTATAAGTGAGGAGAGTCTGTTCCCCTGATGTTTTAATATACCCGGAACATGTCAGCAGGTGAACAGTATAATTGAGGAGAGTGTGTTCCCCTGATGGTTTAATACTGATGGGACATGTTACCAGATGAACAGTATAAGTGAGGAGAATGTGTTCCCCTGATGGTTTAATACACACGGGACATGTCACCAGGTGAACAGTAAAAGTGAGGAGAGTGTGTTCCCCTGATGGTTTAATAATGACGGGACATGTTACCAGGTGAACAGTATAAGTGAGGAGAGTGTGTTCCCCTGATGGTTTAATATACACGGGACATGTTACCAGATGAACAGTATAAGTGAGGAGAGTGTTTTCCCCTGATTGCTTAATACTGACGGGACATGTTACCAGGTGAACAGTATAAGTGAGGAGAGTGTGTTCCCCTGATTGTTTAATACACACGGGACATGTCACCATGTGAACAGTATAAGTGAGCAGAATGTTTTCCCCTGATGGTGAAATATTCAAAGGACATGTTACCAGGTGAACAGTATAAGTGAGGAGAGTGTGTTCCCCTGATGGTTTAATATACACGGGACATGTTACGCGGTGAACAGTATAAGTGAGGAGAGTGTGTTCCCCTGATGGTTTAATATACACGCGACATGTTACCCGGTGAACAGTATATGTGAGGAGAGTGTGTTCCCCTGATGTTTTAATATACACGGGATATGTTACCAGGTGAACAGTATAAGTGAGGAGAGTATGTTCCCCTGATGGTTTAATATACACGGGATATGTTACCAGTTGAACAGTATAAGCGAGGAGAGTGTGTTCCCCTAATGGTTTAATATACACGGGACATGTTACCAGGTGAACAGTGTAAGTGAGGAGAGTGTATTCCCCTGATTGTTTAATACACACAGGACATGTTACCAGGTGAACAGTATAAGTGAGGACAGTATGTTCCCCTGATGGTTTCATATACACGGGACATGTTACCAGGTGAACAGTATAAGAGAGGAGAGTGTGTTCCCCTGATTGTTTAATACACACGGGACATGTCACCAAGTGAACAGTATAAGTGAGGAGAGTGTGTTCCCCTGATTGTTTAATACTGACGGGACATGTTACCAAGTGAACTGTATAAGTGAGGAGAGTGTGTTCCCCTGATGGCTTAATACTGACGGGACATGTCACCAGGTGAACAGTATAAGTGAGGAGAATGTGTTCCCCTGATTGTTTAATATACCCGGGACATGTCACCAGGTGAACAGTATAAGTGAGGAGAGTGTGTTCCCCTGATTGTTTAATACACACGGGACATGTCACCAGGTGAACAGTATAAGTGAGGAGAGTGTGTTCACCTGATGGTTTAATACGCACGGGACATGTCACCAAGTGAACTGTATAAGTGAGGACAGTGTGTTCTCCTGATGTTTTAATATACACGGGACATGTTACCAGGTGAGCAGTATATTTGAGGAGAGTGTGTTCACCAGATTGATTAATATTACGGGACATGTTGCCAGGTGAACAGTATAAGTGAGGAGAGTGTGTTCCCCTGATTGTTTAATATACACGGGACATGTTACCAGTTGAACAGTATAAGTGAGGAGAGTGTGTTCCCCTGATGGCTTAATACTGACGGGACGTGTCACCAGGTGAACAGTATAGGTGAGGAGAGTGTGTTCCCCTGATGGTTTAACATACACGGGACATGTTACCAGGTGAACAGTATAAGTGAGGAGAGTGTGTTCACCTGATGGTTTAATACGCACGGGACATGTCACCAAGTGAACTGTATTAGTGAGGACAGTGTGTTCTCCTGATGTTTTAATATACACGGGACATGTTACCAGGTGAACAGTATAAGTGAGGACAGTGTGTTCCCCTGATTGTTCAATACACACGGGACATGTTACCAGGTGAACAGTATAAGTGAGGAGAGTGTGTTCCCCTGATGGTTTAATATACACGGGACATGTTACCAGGTGAACAGTATAAGTGAGGAGATTGTGTTCACCTGATGGTTTAATACGCACGGGACATGTCACCAAGTAAACTGTATAAGTGAGGAGAGTGTGTTCCCCTGATGGCTTAATACTGACGGGACGTGTCACCAGGTGAACAGTATAAGTGAGGAGAGTGTGTTCCCCTGATTGTTTAATACACACGGGGCATTTCACCAAGTGAACTGTATAAGTGAGGAGAGTGTGTTCCACTGATGGCTTAATACTGACGGGACATGTTACCAGATGAACAGTATAAGTGAGGAGAGTGTGTTGCCCTGATGGTTTAATACACACAGGATATGTTACCAGCTGAACAGTATATGTGAGGAGAGTGTGTTCCCCTGATGGTTTAATACAAACTGGACATGTTACCAGGTGAACAGTATAAGTGAGGAGAATGTGTTCCCCTGATGGTTTAATATACACTGGACATATTATCTGGTGAATAGTATAAGTGAGGATAGTGTTTTCCCCTGATTGTTTAATACTCACGGGACATGTTACCAGGTGAACAGTATAAGTGAGGAGAGTGTGTTCCCCTGATGGTTTAACACGCACGGGACATGTTACCAGGTGAACAGTATAATTGAGGAGAGTGTGTTCCCCTGATGGTTTAATATACACAGGACATGTTACCAGGTGAACAGTATAAGTGAGGAGAGTGTGTTCCCCTGATGGTTTAATATACACAGGACATGTTACCAGGTGAACAGTATAAGTGAGCAGAATGTGTTCCCCTGATGGTTAAATATGCAAAGGACATGTTACCAGGTGAACAGTATAAGTGAGGACAGTGTGTTCCTCTGATGGTTTAATGCACACAGGACATGTTACCAGCTGAACAGTATAAGTGAGGAGAGTGTGTTCCCCTGATGGTTTAATACAGACGGGACATGTTACCAGATGAACAGTATAAGTGAGGAGAGTGTGTTCCTCTGATGGTTTAATGCACACAGGACATGTTACCAGCTGAACAGTATAAGTGAGGAGGATGTGTTCCCCTGATGGTTTAATATACACGGGACATGTTACCAGGTGAACAGTATAAGTGAGGAGAGTGTGTTCCCCTGATGGTTTAATATACACGGGACATGTTACCAGATCAACAGTATAAGTGAGGAGAGTGTGTTCCCCTGATTGTGTAATACTCACGGGACATGTTACCAGGTGAACAGTATAAGGGAGGAGAGTCTGTTCCCCTGATGGTTTAATATACACGGGACATGTTACCAGGTGAACAGTATAATTGAGGAGATTGTGTTCCCCTGATGGTTTAATACTGATGGGACATGTCACCAGGTGAACAGTATAAGTGAGGAGAGTGTGTTCCCCTGATGGCTTAATACTGACGGGACATGTCACCAGGTGAACAGTATAAGTGAGGAGAGTGTGTTCCCCTGATTGTTTAATATACACGGGACATGTCACCAGGTGAACAGGATAGGTGAGGAGAGTGTGCTCCCCTGATGGTTTAACATACACGGGACTTGTTACCAGGTGAACAGTATAAGTGAGGAGAGTGTGTTCACCTGATGGTTTAATACGCACGGGACATGTCACCAAGTGAACTGTATAAGTGAGGACAGTGTGTTCTCCTGATGTTTTAATATACACGGGACATGTTGCCAGGTGAACAGTATAAGTGAGGAGAGTGTGTTCCCCTGATTGTTTAATATACACGGGACATGTTACCAGGTGAACAGTACAAGTGAGGACAGTGTGTTCCCCTGATGGTTTAATATACACGGGACATGTTACCAGGTGAACAGTATAAGTGAGGAGAGTGAGTTCCCCTGATGGTTTAATATACACGGGACATGTTACCAGGTGAACAGCATAAGTGAGGAGAGTGTGTTCCCCTGATGGTTTAATACACACGGGACATGTTATCAGGTGAACAGTATAAGTGAGGAGAGTATGTTCCCCTGATGGTTTAATATACACGGGATATGTTACCAGTTGAACAGTATAAGTGAGTAGAGTGTGTTCCCTTGATGGTTTAATATACACGGGACATGTTACCAGGTGAACAGTATAAGTGAGGAGAGTGTGTTCCCCTGATGGTTTAATATACACAGGGCATGTTACCAGTTGAACAGTATAAGTGAGGAGATTGTGTTCCCCTGATGGTTTAATACACACGGGACATGTTATCAGGTGAACAGTATAAGTGAGGAGAGTGTATTCCCCTGATTGTTTAATATACACGGGACATGTTACCAGGTGAACAGTATAAGTGAGGAGAGTGTGTTCCCCTGATTGTTTAATATACACGGGACATGTTACCAGGTGAACAGTATAAGTGAGGAGAGTGTGTTCACCAGATTGATTAATATTACGGGACTTATCACCAAGTGAACTGTATAAGTGAGGAGAGTGTGTTCCCCAGATGGCTTAATACTGACGGGACATGTCACCAGGTGAACAGTATAAGTGAGGAGATTGTGTTCCCCTGATTGTTTAATATACACGGGACATGTCACCAGGTGAACAGTATAGGTGAGGAGAGTGTGTTCCCCTGATGGTTTAACATACACGGGACATGTTACCAGGTGAACAGTATAAGTGAGGCGAGTGTGTTCACCTGATGGTTTAATACGCACGGGACATGTCACCAAGTGAACTGTATAAGTGAGGACAGTGTGTTCTCCTGATGTTTTAACATACACGGGACATGTTGCCAGGTGAACAGTATAAGTGAGGAGAGTGTGTTCCCCTGATTGTTTAATATACACGGGACATGTTACCAGTTGAACAGTATAAGTGAGGAGAGTGTGTTCACCAGATTGATTAATATTACGGGACATATCACCAAGTGAACTGTATAAGTGAGGAGAGTGTGTTCCCCTGATGGCTTAATACTGACGGGACGTGTCACCAGGTGAACAGTATAGGTGAGGAGAGTGTGTTCCCCTGATGGTTTAACATACACGGGACATGTTACCAGGTGAACAGTATAAGTGAGGAGAGAGTGTTCCCCTGATGGTTTAATATACACGGGACATGTTACCAGGTGAACAGTATAAGTGAGGAGAGTGTGTTCCCCTGATGGTTTAATATAAACGGGAAATGTTACCAGTTGAAGAGTATAAGTGAGGAGAGTGTGTTCCCCTGATGGTTTAATATACACGGGACATGTTACCAGGTGAACAGGATAAGTGAAGAGAGTGTGTTCCCCTGATGGTTTAATATACACAGGGCATGTTACCAGGTGAACAGGATAAGTGAGGAGAGTGTGTTCCCCTGATGCTTTAATACACACGGGACATGTTATCAGGTGAACAGTATAAGTGAAGAGAGTGTGTTCCCCTGATGGTTTAATATACACAGGGCATGTTACCAGTTGAACAGTATAAGTGAGGAGATTGTGTTCCCCTGATGGTTTAATACACACGGGACATGTTATCAGGTGAACAGTATAAGTGAGGAGAGTGTGCTCCCCTGATTGTTTAATGCACACGGGACATGTTACCAGGTGAACAGTGTAAGTGAGGAGAGTGTGTTCCCCTGATGTTTTAATATACACAGGACATGTTACCAGGTGAACAGTATAAGTGAGGACAGTGTGTTCCATTGATGGTTTAATATACACAGGGCATGTTACCAGGTGAACAGTATTTGTGAGGAGAGTGTGTTGCCCTGTTTGTTTAATACGCACGGGACATGTTACCAAGTGAACAGAAAAAGTGAGGAGAATGTGTTCCCCTGATTGTTTAATACACACGGGACATGTTACCAGGTCAACAGTATAAGTGAGGAGAATGTGTTCCCCTGTTTGTTTAATACGCACGGAACATGTTACCAGGTGAACAGTATAAGTGAGGATAATGTGTTCCCCTGTTTGTTTAATACGCACGGGACATGTTACCAAGTGAATAGAAAAAGTGAGGAGAATGTGTTCCCCTGATTGTTTAATACACACGGGACATGTTACCAGGTCAACAGTATAAGTGAGGAGAATGTGTTCCCCTGTTTGTTTCATACGCACGGGATATGTTAAAAAGAGAAAAGTCTAAGTGAGGAGCGTGCTTTCCCCTGATGGTTTAATAGTCACGGAACACGTTTCCAGGTGAACAGTATAAGTGAGGAGAGTGTGTTCCCCTGATGGTTTAATACACACAGGATATGTTACCAGCTAAACAATATAAGTGAGGAGAGTGTGTTCCCCTGATGGTTTAATGCAAACAGGACATGTTACCAGGTGAACAGTATAAGTGAGGAGAGTGTGTTCCCCTGATTGTTTAATATGCACGGGACATGTTTCCAGGTGAACAGTATAAGCGAGGAGAGTGCGTTCCCCTTATGGTTTAATATACACGGGACATGTTACCAGGTGAACAGTGTAAGTGAGGAGAGTGTATTCCCCTGATTGTTTAATACACACAGGACATGTTACCAGGTGAACAGTATAAGTGAGGACAGTATGTTCCCCTGATGGTTTAATATACACGGGACATGTTACCAGGTGAACAGTATAAGTGAGGAGAGTGTGTTCCCCTGATTGTTTAATACACACGGGACATGTCACCAGGTGAACAGTATAAGTGAGGAGAGTGTGTTCACCAGATTGATTAATATTACGGGACATGTTGCCAGGTGAACAGTATAAGTGAGGAGAGTGTGTTCCCCTGATTGTTTAATATACACGGGACATGTTACCAGGTGAACAGTATAAGTGAGGAGAGTGTGTTCACCAGATTGATTAATATTACGGGAGATGTTGCCAGGTGAACAGTATAAGTGAGGAGAGTGTGTTCCCCTGATTGTTTAATATACACGGGACATGTTACCAGGTGAACAGAAGAAGTGAGGAGAGTGTGTTCCCCTGATGGCTTAATACTGACGGGACGTGTCACCAGGTGAACAGTATAGGTGAGGAGAGTGTGTTCCCCTGATGGTTTAACATACACGGGACATGTTACCAGGTGAACAGTATAAGTGAGGAGAGTGTGTTCACCTGATGGTTTAATACGCACGGGACATGTCACCAAGTGAACTGTATAAGTGAGGACAGTGTGTTCTCCTGATGTTTTAATATACACGGGACATGTTACCAGGTGAACAGTATAAGTGAGGACAGTGTGTTCCCCTGTTTGTTCAATACACACGGGACATGTTACCAGGTGAACAGTATAAGTGAGGAGAGTGTGTTCCCCTGATGGTTTAATATACACGGGACATGTTACCAGGTGAACAGTATAAGTGAGGAGATTGTGTTCACCTGATGGTTTAATACGCACGGGACATGTCACCAAGTGAACTGTATAAGTCAGGAGAGTGTGTTCCCCTGATGGCTTAATACTGACGGGACGTGTCACCAGGTGAACAGTATAAGTGAAGAGAGTGTGTTCCCCTGATTGTTTAATACACACGGGGCATTTTATCAAGTGAACTGTATAAGTGAGGAGAGTGTGTTCCACTGATGGCTTAATACTGACGGGACATGTTACCAGATGAACAGTATAAGTGAGGAGAGTGTGTTGCCCTGATGGTTTAATACACACAGGATATGTTACCAGCTGAACAGTATATGTGAGGAGAGTGTGTTCCCCTGATGGTTTAATATACACGGGACATGTTACCAGGTGAACAGTATAAGTGAGGAGAGTGAGTTCCCCTGATGGTTTAATATACACGGGACATGTTACCAGGTGAACAGTATAAGTGAGGAGAGTGTGTTCCCTGATGGGTTAACATACACGGGACATGTTTCCAGATGAACAGTATAAGTGAGGAGAGTGTGTTCCCCTGATGGTTTAATATACACGGGACATGTTACCAGATGAACAGTATAAGTGAGGAGAGTTTGTTCACCTGATGGTTTAATACGCACGGGACATGTTACCAGGTGAACAGTATAAGTGAGGAGAGTGTGTTCCCCTGATGGTTCAATATACACGGGACATGTTACCAGATGAACAGTATAAGTGAGGAGAGTTTGTTCACCTGATGGTTTAATACGCACGGGACATGTCACTTGGTGAACAGTATAAGTGAGGAGAGTGTGTTCCCCTGATGGTTTAATATACACGGGACATTTTACCAGGTGAACAGTATAAGTGAGGAGAGTTTGTTCCCCTGATGCTTTAATATACACGGGACATGTCACCAAGTGAACTGTATAAGTGAGGAGAGTGTGTTCCCCTGATGTTTTAATGCACACAGGACATTTTACCAGGTGAACAGTATAAGTGAGGAGAGAGTGTTCCCCTGATGGTTTAATATACACGGGACATGTTACCAGGTGAACAGTATAAGTGAGGAGAGTGTGTTCCCCTGATGGTTTAATATAAACGGGAAATGTTACCAGTTGAAGAGTATAAGTGAGGAGAGTGTGTTCCCCTGATGGTTTAATATACACGGGACATGTTACCAGGTGAACAGGATAAGTGAAGAGAGTGTGTTCCCCTGATGGTTTAATATACACAGGGCATGTTACCAGGTGAACAGGATAAGTGAGGAGAGTGTGTTCCCCTGATGACTTAATACATACGGGACATGTTATCAGGTGAACTTCATAAGTGAGGAGAGTGTGTTCCCCTGATGCTTTAAAACACACGACTCATGTAATCAGGTGAACAGTATAAGTGAGGAGAGTGTGTTCCCCTGATGCTTTAATACACACGGGACATGTTATCAGGTGAACAGTATACGTGAGGAGAGTGTGTTCCCCTGATGGTTTAATACACACGGGACATGTAATCAGGTGAACAGTATAAGTGAGGACAGTGTGTTCCCCTGATGGTTTAATATACACAGGACATGTTACCAGGTGAACAGTATAGGTGAGGAGAGTGTGTTCCCCTGATGGTTTAACATACACGGGACATGTTACCAGGTGAACAGTATAAGTGAGGACAGTGTGTTCCCCTGATGGTTTAATATACACGGGACATGTTACCAGGTGAACAGTATAAGTGAGGAGATTGTGTTCACCTGATGGTTTAATACGCACGGGACATGTCACCAAGTGAACTGGAGAAGTGAGGAGAGTGTGTTCTCCTGATGGTTTAATGCACACAGGACATTTTACCAGGTGAACAGTATAAGTGAGGAGAGTGTGTTCCCCTGATTGTTTAATGCACGCGGGACATGTTACCAGCGGAACAGTTTAAGTGAGGAGAGTGTGTGCCCCTGATGGTTTAATATACACGGGACATCTTACCAGGTGAACAGTATAAGTGAGGAGAGTGCTTTCCCCTGATGGTTTAATATACACGGGACATGTTACCAGGTGAACAGTATAAGTGAGGAGAGTGTGTTTCCCTGATGGTTTAATATACACTGGACATGTTACCAGGTGAAAAGTTTAAGTGAGGAGAGTGTGTTCCCCTGATGGTTCAATATACACGGGACATCTTACCAGGTGAACAGTATAAGTGAGGAGAGTGCTTTCCCCTGATGGTTTAATATACACGGGACATGTTACCAGGTGAACAGTATAAGTGAGGAGAGTGTGTTTCCCTGATGGTTTAATATACACTGGACATGTTACCAGGTGAAAAGTTTAAGTGAGGAGAGTGTGTTCCCCTGATGGTTTAATACACACAGGACATGTCACCAGGTGAACAGGATAAGTGAGGAGAGTGTGTTCCCCTGATGGTTTAATATACACGGGACATGTTACCAGGTGAACAGTATAAGTGAGGAGAGTGTGTTCCCCTGATGGTTTAATATTCACGGGACATGTTACCAGATGAACAGCATAAGTGAGGCGAGTGTGTTCACCTGATGGGTTAATACAGACGGGACATGTCACCAGGTGAACAGTATAAGTGAGGAGAATGTGTTCCCCTGATGGTTTAATATACACGGGACATGTTACCAGGTGAACAGTATAAGTGAGGAGAGTGTGTTCCACTGATGGTTTAATATACATGGGACATGTTACCAGGTGAACAGTATAAGTGAGGAGAGTGTGTTCCCCTGATGGTGTAATATTCACGGGACATGTTACCAGATGAACAGCATAAGTGAGGCGAGTGTGTTCACCTGATGGGTTAATACAGACGGGACATGTCACCAGGTGAACAGTATAAGTGAGGAGAGTGTGTTCCCCAGATTGTTTAATACTCACGGGACATGTTACCAGGTGAAAAGTATAAGTGAGGAGAGTGTGTTCCCCTGATGGTTTTACACACACGGGACATGTTACCAGGTGAACAGTATAAGTGAGGAGAGTGTGTTCCCCTGATGGTTTAATATTCACGGGACATGTTACCAGATGAACAGCATAAGTGAGGCGAGTGTGTTCACCTGATGGGTTAATACAGACGGGACATGTCACCAGGTGAACAGTATAAGTGAGGAGAATGTGTTCCCCTGATGGTTTAATATACACGGGACATGTTACCAGGTGAACAGTATAAGTGAGGAGAGTGTGTTCCACTGATGGTTTAATATACATGGGACATGTTACCAGGTGAACAGTATAAGTGAGGAGAGTGTGTTCCCCTGATGGTGTAATATTCACGGGACATGTTACCAGATGAACAGCATAAGTGAGGCGAGTGTGTTCACCTGATGGGTTAATACAGACGGGACATGTCACCAGGTGAACAGTATAAGTGAGGAGAGTGTGTTCCCCAGATTGTTTAATACTCACGCGACATGTTACCAGGTGAAAAGTATAAGTGAGGAGAGTGTGTTCCCCTGATGGTTTTACACACACGGGACATGTTACCAGGTGAACAGTATAAGTGAGGAGAGTGTGTTCCCCTGATGGTTTAATATTCACGGGACATGTTACCAGATGAACAGCATAAGTGAGGCGAGTGTGTTCACCTGATGGGTTAATACAGACGGGACATGTCACCAGGTGAACAGTATAAGTGAGGAGAATGTGTTCCCCTGATGGTTTAATATACACGGGACATGTTACCAGGTGAACAGTATAAGTGAGGAGAGTGTGTTCCACTGATGGTTTAATATACATGGGACATGTTACCAGGTGAACAGTATAAGTGAGGAGAGTGTGTTCCCCTGATGGTGTAATATTCACGGGACATGTTACCAGATGAACAGCATAAGTGAGGCGAGTGTGTTCACCTGATGGGTTAATACAGACGGGACATGTCACCAGGTGAACAGTATAAGTGAGGAGAGTGTGTTCCCCAGATTGTTTAATACTCACGGGACATGTTACCAGGTGAAAAGTATAAGTGAGGAGAGTGTGTTCCCCTGATGGTTTTACACACACGGGACATGTTACCAGGTGAACAGTATAAGTGAGGAGAGTGTGTTCCCCTGATGGTTTAATATACACGGGACATGTTACCAGGTGAACAGTATAAGTGAGGAGAGTGTGTTCCCCTGATGGTTTAATATACATGGGACATGTTCCCAGGTGAACAGTATAAGTGTGGAGAGTGTGTTCCCCTGATGGTTTAACACTGACGGGACATGTCACCAAGAGAACTGTCTAAGTGAGGAGAGTGTGTTCCCCTGATGGTTTAATGCACACAGGACATTTTACCAGGTGAACTGTGTAAGTGAGGAGAGTGTGTTCCCCTGATGGTTTTATATACACGGGATATGTTACCAGGTGAACAGTATAAGTGAGGAGAGTGTGTTCCCCTGATGGTTTTATATACACGGGATATGTTACCAGGTCAACAGTATAAGTGAGGTCAGTCTGTTCCCCTGATGGTTTAATATACACGGGTCATGTTACCAGGTAAACAGTAGAAGTGAGGAGATTGTGTTCCCCTGATGGTTTAATATATACAGGGCATGTTACCAGTTGAACAGTATAAGTGAGGAGAGTGTGATCCCCTGATGTTTTAATATACACAGGACATGTTACCAGGTGAACAGTATAAGTGAGGAGAGTGTGTTCCCCTGATTGTTTAATACGCACGGGACATGTTACCAGATGAACAGTATAAGTGAGGAGAATGTGTTCTCCTGTTTTTTTAATACGCACGGGACATGTTACGAAGTGAACAGGATAAGTGAGGGGAATGTGTTCCCCAGATTGTTTAATACACACGGGACATGTTACCAGGTGAACAGTATAAGTGAGGAGAATGTGTTCCCCTGTTTGTTTAATACGCACGGGACATGTTACCAGGTGAACAGTATAAGTGAGGAGAGTGCTTTCCCCTGATGGTTTAATATTCACGGGACATGTTTCCAGGTGAACAGTGTAAGTGAGGAGATTGTGTTCTCCTGATGGTTTAATATACACGGGATATGTTACCAAGAGAAAAGTCTAAGTGAGGAGAGTGTGTTCCCCTGCTTGTTTAATACGCACGGGACATGTTACCAGATGAACAGTATATGTGAGGAGAATGTGTTCTCCTGTTTTTTTAATACGCACGGGACATTTTACCAAGTGAACAGGATAAGTGAGGGGAATGTGTTCCCCTGATTGTTTAATACACACGGGACATGTTACCAGGTGAACAGTATAAGTGAGGAGAATGTGTTCCCCTGTTTGTTTAATACGCACGGGACATGTTACCAGGTGAACAGTATAAGTGAGGAGAGTGCTTTCCCCTGATGGTTTAATATTCACGGGACATGTTTCCTGGTGAACCGTATAAGTGAGGAGAGTGTGTTCCCCTGATGTTTTAATATGCATGGGACATGTCACCAAGTGAACTGTATAAGTGAGGAGAGTGTGTTCCCCTGATGTTTTAATATGCATGGGACATGTCACCAGGTGAACAGTATAATTGAGGAGAGTGTGATCCCCTGATGGTTTAATACTGACGGGACACGTTACCAAGTGAACAATATTAGTGAGGATAGGGTGTTCCCCTGATGGTTTAATACTGATGGGACATGTTACCAGATGCACAGTAGAAGTGAGGATGGTGTGTTCCCCTGATTGTTTAATAATCACGGGACAGGTTACCAGGTGAACAGTATATGTGAGGAGAGTGTGTTCCCCTGATGGTTTAACACGCAAGGGACATGTTACCAGGTGAACAGTATAAGTGAGGAGAGTGTGTTCCGCTGATGGTTTAATATACCCGGGACATGTCAGCAGGTGAACAGTATAAGTGAGGAGAGTGTGATCCCCTGATTGTTTAATACACAAGGGACATTTCACCAGGTGAACAGTACAAGTGAGAAGAGTGTGTTCCCCAGATGTTTTAATATACCCGGGACATGTTACCAGGTGAACAATATAAGTGAGGAGAGTGTGTTCCCCTGATGGTTTAATATACACGGGACATGTTACCAGGTGAACAGTATAAGTGAGGAGAGTGTGTTCCCCTGATTGTTTAATACACACGGGACATGTCACCGGGTGAACAGTATAAGTGAGGAGAGTGTGTTCCCCTGATTGTTTAATACACACGGGACATGTCATCATGTGAACAGTATAAGTGAGCAGAATGTTTTCCCCTGATGGTTAAATATTCAAAGGACATGTTACCAGGTGAACAGTATAAGTGAGGAGAGTGTGTTCCCCTGATGGTTTAATACTGACGGGACATGTCACCAAGTGAACTGTATAAGTGAGGAGAGTGTGTTCCCCTGATGGTTTAATACAGACGGGACATGTCACCAGGTGAACAGTATAAGTGAGGAGAATGTGTTCCCCTGATGGTTTAATATACACGGGACATGTTACCAGGTGAACAGTATAAGTGAGGAGAGTGTGTTCCACTGATGGTTTAATATACATGGGACATGTTACCAGGTGAACAGTATAAGTGAGGAGAGTGTGTTCCCCTGATGGTGTAATATTCACGGGACATGTTACCAGATGAACAGCATAAGTGAGGCGAGTGTGTTCACCTGATGGGTTAATACAGACGGGACATGTCACCAGGTGAACAGTATAAGTGAGGAGAGTGTGTTCCCCAGATTGTTTAATACTCACGGGACATGTTACCAGGTGAAAAGTATAAGTGAGGAGAGTGTGTTCCCCTGATGGTTTTACACACACGGGACATGTTACCAGGTGAACAGTATAAGTGAGGAGAGTGTGTTCCCCTGATGGTTTAATATACACGGGACATGTTACCAGGTGAACAGTATAAGTGAGGAGAGTGTGTTCCCCTGATGGTTTAATATACATGGGACATGTTCCCAGGTGAACAGTATAAGTGAGGAGAGTGTGTTCCCCTGATGGTTTAACACTGACGGGACATGTCACCAAGAGAACTGTCTAAGTGAGGAGAGTGTGTTCCCCTGATGGTTTAATGCACACAGGACATTTTACCAGGTGAACTGTGTAAGTGAGGAGAGTGTGTTCCCCTGATGGTTTTATATACACGGGATATGTTACCAGGTGAACAGTATAAGTGAGGAGAGTGTGTTCCCCTGATGGTTTTATATACACGGGATATGTTACCAGGTCAACAGTATAAGTGAGGTCAGTCTGTTCCCCTGATGGTTTAATATACACGGGTCATGTTACCAGGTAAACAGTAGAAGTGAGGAGATTGTGTTCCCCTGATGGTTTAATATATACAGGGCATGTTACCAGTTGAACAGTATAAGTGAGGAGAGTGTGATCCCCTGATGTTTTAATATACACAGGACATGTTACCAGGTGAACAGTATAAGTGAGGAGAGTGTGTTCCCCTGATTGTTTAATACGCACGGGACATGTTACCAGATGAACAGTATAAGTGAGGAGAATGTGTTCTCCTGTTTTTTTAATACGCACGGGACATGTTACGAAGTGAACAGGATAAGTGAGGGGAATGTGTTCCCCAGATTGTTTAATACACACGGGACATGTTACCAGGTGAACAGTATAAGTGAGGAGAATGTGTTCCCCTGTTTGTTTAATACGCACGGGACATGTTACCAGGTGAACAGTATAAGTGAGGAGAGTGCTTTCCCCTGATGGTTTAATATTCACGGGACATGTTTCCAGGTGAACAGTGTAAGTGAGGAGATTGTGTTCTCCTGATGGTTTAATATACACGGGATATGTTACCAAGAGAAAAGTCTAAGTGAGGAGAGTGTGTTCCCCTGATTGTTTAATACGCACGGGACATGTTACCAGATGAACAGTATATGTGAGGAGAATGTGTTCTCCTGTTTTTTTAATACGCACGGGACATTTTACCAAGTGAACAGGATAAGTGAGGGGAATGTGTTCCCCTGATTGTTTAATACACACGGGACATGTTACCAGGTGAACAGTATAAGTGAGGAGAATGTGTTCCCCTGTTTGTTTAATACGCACGGGACATGTTACCAGGTGAACAGTATAAGTGAGGAGAGTGCTTTCCCCTGATGGTTTAATATTCACGGGACATGTTTCCTGGTGAACCGTATAAGTGAGGAGAGTGTGTTCCCCTGATGTTTTAATATGCATGGGACATGTCACCAAGTGAACTGTATAAGTGAGGAGAGTGTGTTCCCCTGATGTTTTAATATGCATGGGACATGTCACCAGGTGAACAGTATAATTGAGGAGAGTGTGATCCCCTGATGGTTTAATACTGACGGGACATGTTACCAAGTGAACAATATTAGTGAGGATAGGGTGTTCCCCTGATGGTTTAATACTGATGGGACATGTTACCAGATGCACAGTAGAAGTGAGGATGGTGTGTTCCCCTGATTGTTTAATAATCACGGGACAGGTTACCAGGTGAACAGTATATGTGAGGAGAGTGTGTTCCCCTGATGGTTTAACACGCACGGGACATGTTACCAGGTGAACAGTATAAGTGAGGAGAGTGTGTTCCGCTGATGGTTTAATATACCCGGGACATGTCAGCAGGTGAACAGTATAAGTGAGGAGAGTGTGATCCCCTGATTGTTTAATACACAAGGGACATTTCACCAGGTGAACAGTACAAGTGAGAAGAGTGTGTTCCCCAGATGTTTTAATATACCCGGGACATGTTACCAGGTGAACAATATAAGTGAGGAGAGTGTGTTCCCCTGATGGTTTAATATACACGGGACATGTTACCAGGTGAACAGTATAAGTGAGGAGAGTGTGTTCCCCTGATTGTTTAATACACACGGGACATGTCACCGGGTGAACAGTATAAGTGAGGAGAGTGTGTTCCCCTGATTGTTTAATACACACGGGACATGTCATCAGGTGAACAGTATAAGTGAGCAGAATGTTTTCCCCTGATGGTTAAATATTCAAAGGACATGTTACCAGGTGAACAGTATAAGTGAGGAGAGTGTGTTCCCCTGATGGTTTAATACTGACGGGACATGTCACCAAGTGAACTGTATAAGTGAGGAGAGTTTGTTCCCCTGATGGTTTAATGCACACAGGACATTTTACCAGGTGAACTCTGTAAGTGAGGAGAGTGTGTTCCCCTGATGGTTTTATATACACGGGATATGTTACCAGGTGAACAGTATAAGTGAGGAGAGTGTGTTCCCCTGATGGTTTAATACGCACGGGACATGTTACCAAGTGAACAGGATAAGTGAGGGGAATGTGTTCCCCTGATTGTTTAATACACACGGGACATGTTACCAGGTGAACAGTATAAGTGAGGAGATTGTGTTCCCCTGTTTGTTTAATACGCACGGGACATGTTACCAGGTGAACAGTATAAGTGAGGACAGTGTGTTCCCCTGATGGTTTAATATACACGGGACATGTTACCAGGTAAACAGTATAAGTGAGGAGATTGTGTTCCCCTGATGGTTTAATACACACGGGACATGTTACCAGTTGAACAGTATAAGTGAGGAGAGTGTGTTCCCCTGATGTTTTAATATGCACAAGACATGTTACCAGGTGAACAGTATAAGTGAGGAGAGTGTGTTCCCCTGATTGTTTAATACGCACGGGACATGTTACCAGATGAATAGTATAAGTGAGGAGAATATGTTCTCCTGTTTTTTTAATACGCACGGGACATGTTACCAAGTGAACAGGATAAGTGAGGGGAATGTGTTCCCCTGATTGTTTAATACACACGGGACATGTTACCAGGTGAACAGTATAAGTGAGGAGAATGTGTTCCCCTGTTTGTTTAATACGCACGGGACATGTTACCAGGTGAACAGTATAAGTGAGGAGAGTGCTTTCCCCTGATGGTTTAATATTCACGGGACATGTTTCCAGGTGAACAGTGTAAGTGAGGAGAGTGTGTTCTCCTGATGGTTTAATATACACGGGATATGTTACCAAGAGAAAAGTCTAAGTGAGGAGAGTGCTTTCCCCTGATGGTTTAATATACACGGGTCATTTTTCCAGGTGAACAGTGTAAGTGAGGAGAGTGTGTTCTCCTGATGGTTTAATATACACGGGATATGTTACAAAGAGAAAAGTCTAAGTGAGGAGAGTGTGTTCCCCTGATGGTTTAATACTGACGGGACATGTTACCAGATGAACAGTCTCAGTGAGGAGAGTGTGTTCCCCTGATTGTTTAATACACACAGGGCATGTTACCAGATGAACAGTATAAGTGAGGAGAGTGTGTTCCCCTGATGATTTAATATACACGGGACATGTTACCAGGAGAAAAGTCTAAGTGAGGAGAGTGCTTTCCCCTGATGGTTTAATATTCACGGGACATGATTCCAGGTGAACAGTATAAGTGAGGAGAGTTTTTTCCCCTGATGGGTTAACACGCACGGGACATGTTGCCAGGTGAACAGTATAAGTGAGGAGAGTGTGTTCCCCTGATGGTTTAATATACACTGGACATGTTACCAGGTGAACAGTATAAGTGAGGAGAGTGTGTTCCCCTGATTGTTTAATACTCACGGGACATGTTACCAGGTGAACAGTATAAGTGAGGAGAGTGTGTTCCCCTGATTGTTTAATACTCACGGGACATGTTACCAGATGAACAGTATAAGTGAGGAGAGTGTGATCCCCTGATTGTTTAATACTCACGGGACATGTTACCAGATGAACAGTATAAGTGAGGAGAGTGTGTTCCCCTGATTGTTTAATACTCACGGGACATGTTACCAGGTGAACAGTATAAGTGAGGAGAGTGTGTTCCCCTGATTGTTTAATACTCACGGGACATGTTACCAGATGAACAGTATAAGTGAGGAGAGTGTGATCCCCTGATTGTTTAATACTCACGGGACATGTTACCAGGTGAACAGTATAAGTGAGGAGAGTGTGTTCCCCTGATTGTTTAATACTCACGGGACATGTTACCAGGTGAACAGTATAAGTGAGGAGAGTGTCTTCCCCAGATTGTTTAATGCTCACGGGACATGTTACCAGGTGAACAGGATAAGTGAGGAGAGTGTGTTCCCCTGATGTTTTAATATACCCGGGACATGTCAGCAGGTGAACAGTGTAATTGAGGAGAGTGTGATCCCCTGATTGTTTAATACACACGGGACATGTCACCAGGTGAACAGTATAAGTGAGGAGAGTGTGTTCCCCTGATGGTTTAATACACACGGCACATGTCACCAGGTGAACAGTATAAGTGAGGAGAGTGTGTTCCCCTGATGTTTTAATATACCCGGGACATGTTACCAGATGAACAGTATAAGTGAGGAGAGTGTGTTCCCCTGATTGTTTAATATACACGGGACATGTTACCAGGTGAACAGTATAAGTGAGGAGAGTGTTTTCCCCTGATGGTTTAATATACACGGGACATGTTACCAGGTGAACAGTATAAGTGAGGAGAGTGTTTTCCCCTGATGGTTTAATATACTCGGGACATGTCACCAGGTGAACAGTATAAGTGAGGAGAGTGTGTTCCCCTGATTGTTTAATACACACGGGACATGTCACCGGGTGAACTGTATAAGTGAGGAGAGTTTGTTCCCCTGATTGTTTAATACACACGGGACATGTCACCATGTGAACAGTATAAGTGAGGGGAGTGTGTTCCCCTGATGGTTTAATAATGACGGGACATGTTACCAGATGAACAGTATAAATGAGGAGGAGTGTGTTCCCCTGATGGTTTAATATACACGGGACATGTTACCAGGTGAACAGTATAAGTGAGGAGAGTGTGTTCCCCTGATGGTTTAATATACACAGGGCATGTTACCAGTTGAACAGTATAAGTGAGGAGAGTGTGTTCCGCTGATGGTTTCATATACACGGGACATGTTACCAGGTGAACAGTATAAGTGAGGAGAGTGTGTTCCCCTGATGGTTTAATATACACGGGACATGTTACCAGGTGAACAGTATAAGTGAGGAGAGTGTGTTCCCCTGATGGTTTAATATTCACGGGACATGTTACCAGATGAACAGCATAAGTGAGGCGAGTGTGTTCACCTGATGGGTTAATACAGACGGGACATGTCACCAGGTGAACAGTATAAGTGAGGAGAGTGTGTTCCCCAGATTGTTTAATACTCACGGGACATGTTACCAGGTGAAAAGTATAAGTGAGGAGAGTGTGTTCCCCTGATGGTTTAATATACACGGGACATGTTACCAGCTGAACAGTATAAGTGAGGAGAGTGTGTTCCCTTGATGGATTAACACGCACGGGACATGTTACCAGATGAACAGTATAATTGAGGAGAGTGTGTTCCGCTGATGGTTTAATATACACAGGACATGTTACCAGGTAAACAGTATAAGTGAGGAGAGTGTGTTCCCCTGATTGTTTAATATACACGGGACATGTCACCGGGTGAACTGTATAAGTGAGGAGAGTTTGTTCCCCTGATTGTTTAATACACACGGGACATGTCACCATGTGAACAGTATAAGTGAGGAGATTGTGTTCCCCTGATGGTTTAATACACACGGGACATGTTATCAGGTGAACAGGATAAGTGAGGAGAGTGTGCTCCCCTGATTGTTTAATGCACACGGGACATGTTATCAGGTGAACAGTATAATTGAGGAGAGTGTGTTCCATTGATGGTTTAATATACACAGGACATGTTACCAGGTGAACAGTATAAGTGAGGAGCGTGTGTTCCCCTGATGTTTTAATATACACAGGACATGTCACCAGGTGAACAGTATAAGTGAGGACAGTGTGTTCCATTGATGGTTTAATATACACAGGACATGTTACCAGGTGAACAGTATTAGTGAGGAGAATGTGTTCCCCTGTTTGTTCAATACGCACGGGACATGTTAAAAAGAGAAAAGGCTAAGTGAGGAGAGTGCTTTCCCCTGATGGTTTAATATTCACGGGACATGTTTCCAGGTGAACAGTTTAAGTGAGGAGAGTGTGTTCCCCTGATGGTTTAATACTGACGGGACATGTTACCAGATGAACAGTCTCAGTGAGGAGAGTGTGTTCCCCTGATGGTTTAATACACACAGGATATGTTACCAGCTGAACAGTATATGTGAGGAGAGAGTGTTCCCCTTATGGTTTAATAAGCACTGGCATTTCACCAAGTGAAATGGATAAGTGAGTAGAGTGTGTTCCCCTGATGGCTTAATGCAAACAGGACATGTTACCAGGTGAACAGTATAAGTGAGGAGAGTGTGTTCCCCTGATGGTTTAATACTGACGGGACATGTTACCAGATGAACAGTATAAGTGAGGAGAGTGTGTTCCCCTGATGGTTTAATACGCACGGGACATGTTACCAGGAGAAAAGTCTAAGTCAGGAGAGTGCTTTCCCCTGATGGTTTAATATTCACAGGACATGTTTCCAGGTCAACAGTATAAGCGAGGAGAGTGTGTTCCCCTGATGGTTTAATATACACGGGACATGTTACCAGGTGAACAGTGTAAGTGAGGAGAGTGTTTTCCCCTGATTGTTTAATACACACAGGACATGTTACCAGGTGAACAGTATAAGTGAGGAGAATGTGTTCCCCTGATTGTTTAATACACACAGGACATGTTACCGGGTGAACAGTATAAGTGAGGAGAATGTGTTCCCCTGATGGTTTAATATACACTGGACATGTTACCAGGTGAACAGTATAAGTGAGGAGAGTGTGTTCCCCTGATTGTTTAATACACACGGGACATGTCACCATGTGAACAGTATAAGTGAGCAGAATGTTTTCCCCTGATGGTGAAATATTCCAAGGACATGTTACCAGGTGAACAGTATAAGTGAGGAGAGTGTGTTCCCCTGATGGTTTAATATACACGGGACATGTTACCCGGTGAACAGTATAAGTGAGGAGAGTGTGTTCACCTGATGGTTTAATATACACAGGGCATGTTACCAGTTGAACAGTATAAGTGAGGAGATTGTGTTCCCCTGATGGTTTAATACACACGGGAAATGTTATCAGGTGAACAGTATAAGTGAGGAGAGTGTGCTCCCCTGATTGTTTAATACACACGGGACATGTTACCAGGTCAACAGTATAAGTGAGGAGAATGTGTTCCCCTGTTTGTTTAATACGCACGGGACATGTTACCAGGTGAACAGTATAAGTGAGGAGAATGTGTTCCCCTGTTTGTTTAATACGCACGGGACATGTTACCAAGTGAATAGAAAAAGTGAGGAGAATGTGTTCCCCTGATTGTTTAATACACACGGGACATGTTACCAGGTCAACAGTACAAGTGAGGAGAATGTGTTCCCCTGTTTGTTTAATACGCACGGGACACGTTTCCAGGTGAACAGTATAAGTGAGGAGAGTGTGTTCCCCTGATGGTTTAATACACACAGGATATGTTACCAGCTAAACAATATAAGTGAGGAGAGTGTGTTCCCCTGATGGTTTAATGCAAACAGGACATGTTACCAGGTGAACAGTATAAGTGAGGAGAGAGTGTTCCACTGATGGTTTAATACTGACGGGACATGTTACCAGATGAACAGTATAAGTGAGGAGCGTGCGTTCCCCTGATGGTTTAATATGCACGGGACATGTTTCCAGGTGAACAGTATAAGCGAGGAGAGTGTGTACCCCTTATGGTTTAATACACACGGGACATGTTACCAGGTGAACAGTATAAGTGAGGACAGTATGTTCCCCTGATGGTTTAATATACACGGGACATGTTACCAGGTGAACAGTATAAGTGAGGAGAGTGTGTTCCCCTGATTGTTTAATACACACGGGACATGTCACCAGGTGAACAGTATAAGTGAGGAGAGTGTGTTCCCCTGATGGTTTAATACACACGCGACATGTTACCAGGTGAACAGTATAAGTGAGGAGATTGTGTTCACCAGATTGATTAATATTACGGGACATGTTGCCAGGTGAACAGTATAAGTGAGGAGAGTGTGTTCCCCTGATGGTTTAATACACACGCGACATGTTACCAGGTGAACAGTATAAGTGAGGAGATTGTGTTCACCAGATTGATTAATATTACGGGACATGTTACCAGGTGAACAGGATAAGTGAGGAGAGTGTGTTCACCAGATTGATTAATATTACGGGACATGTCACCAAGTGAACTGTATAAGTGAGGAGAGTGTGTTCCCCTGATTGTTTAATACACACGGGACATGTTACCAGGTGAACAGTATAAGTGAGGAGAGTGTGTTCCCCTGATGGTTTAACATACACGGGACATGTTACCAGGTGAACAGTATAAGTGAGGAGAGTGTGTTCCCCTGATATTTTAATATCCACAGGACATGTTACCAGGTGAACAGTATAAGTGAGGAGAGTGTGTTCCCCTGATGGTTTAACATACACGGGACATGTTACCAGGTGAACAGTATAAGTGAGGAGAGTGTGTTCCCCTGATATTTTAATATCCACAGGACATGTTACCAGGTGAACAGTATATGTGAGTAGAGTGTGTTCCCCTTTTGGTCTAACATACACGGACATGTTACCAGGTGAACAGTATAAGTGAGTAGATTGTGTTCCCCTGATGGTTTAATATATACGGGACATGTTACCAGGTGAACAGTATAAGTGAGGAGATTGTGTTCACCTGATGGTTTAATACGCACGGGACATGTCACCAAGTGAACTGTATAAGTGAGTAGAGTGTGTTCCCCTTTTGGTCTAACATACACGGACATGTTACCAGGTGAACAGTATAAGTGAGGAGAGTTTGTTTTCTGATGCTTTAATATACACGGGACATGTCACCAAGTGAACTGTATAAGTGAGGAGAGTGTGTTCCCCTGATGTTTTAATGCACACAGGACATTTTACCAGGTGAACAGTATAAGTGAGGAGAGAGTGTTCCCCTGATGGTTTAATATACACGGGACATGTTACCAGGTGAACAGTATAAGTGAGGAGAGTGTGTTCCTCTGATGGTTTAATATTAACGGGAAATGTTACCAGTTGAAGAGTATAAGTGAGGAGAGTGTGTTCCCCTGATGCTTTAATACACACGGGACATGTTATCAGGTGAACACTATAAGTGAGGAGAGTGTGTTCCCCTGATTGTTTAATATACACGGGACATGTTACCAGGTGAACAGTATAAGTGAGGAGATTGTGTTCCCCTGATGGTTTAATATACACGGACATGTTACCAGGTGAACAGTATAAGTGAGGAGATTGTGTTCACCTGATGGTTTAATACGCACGGGACATGTCACCAAGTGAACTGTATAAGTGAGGAGAGTGTGTTCCACTGATGGCTTAATACTGACGGGACATGTTACCAGATGAACAGTATAAGTGAGGAGAGTGTGTTGCCCTGATGGTTTAATACACACGGGGCATTTCACCAAGTGAACTGTATAAGTGAGGAGAGTGTGTTCCACTGATGGCTTAATACTGACGGGACATGTTACCAGCTGAACAGTATATGTGAGGAGAGTGTGTTCCCCTGATGGTTTAATATACACGGGACATGTTACCAGGTGAACAGTATAAGTGAGGAGAGTGAGTTCCCCTGATGGTTTAATATACACGGGACATGTTACCAGGTGAACAGCATAAGTGACGAGAGTGTGTTCCCCTGATGGTTTAATAAAAACGGGACATGTTACCAGATGAACAGTAGAAGTGAGGAGAGTTTGTTCACCTGATGGTTTAATATACACGGGACATGTTACCAGGTGAACAGTATAAGTGAGGAGAGTTTGTTTTCTGATGCTTTAATATACACGGGACATGTCACCAAGTGAACTGTATAAGTGAGGAGAGTGTGTTCCCCTGATGTTTTAATGCACACAGGACATTTTACCAGGTGAACAGTATAAGTGAGGAGAGAGTGTTCCCCTGATGGTTTAATATACACGGGACATGTTACCAGGTGAACAGTATAAGTGAGGAGAGTGTGTTCCTCTGATGGTTTAATATTAACGGGAAATGTTACCAGTTGAAGAGTATAAGTGAGGAGAGTGTGTTCCCCTGATGCTTTAATACACACGGGACATGTTATCAGGTGAACACTATAAGTGAGGAGAGTGTGTTCCCCTGATTGTTTAATACACACGGGACATGTTACCAGGTGAACAGTATAATTGAGGAGAGTGTTTTCCCCTGATTGTTTAATGCACACGGGACATGTTATCAGGTGAACATTATAAGTGAGGAGAGTGTGTTCCCCTGATGGTTTAATATACACAGGACATGTTACCAGGTGAACAGTATAGGTGAGGAGAGTGTGTTCCCCTGATTGTTTAACATACACGGGACATGTTACCAGGTGAACAGTATAAGTGAGGAGATTGTGTTCACCTGATGGTTTAATACGCACGGGACATGTCACCAAGTGAACTGTATAAGTGAGGAGAGTGTGTTCCACTGATGGCTTAATACTGACGGGACATGTTACCAGATGAACAGTATAAGTGAGGAGAGTGTGTTGCCCTGATGGTTTAATACACACGGGGCATTTCACCAAGTGAACTGTATAAGTGAGGAGAGTGTGTTGCACTGATGGCTTAATACTGACGGGACATGTTACCAGCTGAACAGTATATGTGAGGAGAGTGTGTTCCCCTGATGGTTTAATATACACGGGACATGTTACCAGGTGAACAGTATAAGTGAGGAGAGTGAGTTCCCCTGATCGTTTAATATACACGGGACATGTTACCAGGTGAACAGCATAAGTGACGAGAGTGTGTTCCCCTGATGGTTTAATATACACGGGACATGTTACCAGATGAACAGTAGAAGTGAGGAGAGTTTGTTCACCTGATGGTTTAATATACACGGGACATGTTACCAGGTGAACAGTATAAGTGAGGAGAGTTTGTTTTCTGATGCTTTAATATACACGGGACATGTCACCAAGTGAACTGTATAAGTGAGGAGAGTGTGTTCCCCTGATGTTTTAATGCACACAGGACATTTTACCAGGTGAACAGTATAAGTGAGGAGAGAGTGTTCCCCTGATGGTTTAATATACACGGGACATGTTACCAGGTGAACAGTATAAGTGAGGAGAGTGTGTTCCTCTGATGGTTTAATATTAACGGGAAATGTTACCAGTTGAAGAGTATAAGTGAGGAGAGTGTGTTCCCCTGATGCTTTAATACACACGGGACATGTTATCAGGTGAACACTATAAGTGAGGAGAGTGTGTTCCCCTGATTGTTTAATATACACGGGACATGTAATCAGGTGCACAGTATAAGTGAGGAGAGTGTTTTCCCCTGATTGTTTAATGCACACGGGACATGTTATCAGGTGAACATTATAAGTGAGGAGAGTGTGTTCCCCTGATGGTTTAATATACACAGGACATGTTACCAGGTGAACAGTATAGGTGAGGAGAGTGTGTTCCCCTGATTGTTTAACATACACGGGACATGTTACCAGGTGAAAAGTATAAGTGAGGAGAGTGTGTTCCCCTGATTGTTTAATGCACACGGGACATGTTACCAGGTGAACAGTATAAGTGAGGAGAGTGTGTTCCCCTGATGGTTTAATATACACGGGACATGTTACCAGGTGAACAGTATAAGTGAGGAGATTGTGTTCACCTGATGGTTTAATACGCACGGGACATGTCACCAAGTGAACTGTATAAGTGAGGAGAGTGTGTTCTCCTGATGGTTTAATGCACACAGGACATTTTACCAGGTGAACAGTATAAGTGAGGAGAGTGTGTTCCCCTGATTGTTTAATGCACACGGGACATGTTATCAGGTGAACATTATAAGTGAGGAGAGTGTGTTCCCCTGATGGTTTAATATACACACAGGACATGTTACCAGGTGAACAGTATAGGTGAGGAGAGTGTGTTCCCCTGATTGTTTAACATACACGGGACATGTTACCAGGTGAACAGTATAAGTGAGGAGAGTGTGTTCCCCTGATGTTTTAATATACACGGGACATGTTACCAGGTGAACAGTATAAGTGAGGACAGTGTGTTCCCCTGATGGTTTAATATACACGGGACATGTTACCAGGTGAACAGTATAAGTGAGGAGATTGTGTTCACCTGATGGTTTAATATACACGAGACATGTTACCAGGTGAACAGTATAAGTGAGGAGAGTTTGTTTTCTGATGCTTTAATATACACGGGACATGTCACCAAGTGAACTGTATAAGTGAGGAGAGTGTGTTCTCCTGATGGTTTAATGCACACAGGACATTTTACCAGGTGAACAGTATAAGTGAGGAGAGTGTGTTCCCCTGATTGTTTAATGCACGCGGGACATGTTACCAGCGGAACAGTTAAAGTGAGGAGAGTGTGTGCCCCTGATGGTTTAATATACACGGGACATCTTAGCAGGTGAACAGTATAAGTGAGGAGAGTGTGTTCACCTGATGGTTTAATATACACGGGACATGTTACCAGGTGAACAGTATAAGTGAGGAGAGTGTGTTCCCCTGATGGTTTAATATACACGGGACATGTTACCAGGTGAACAGTATAAGTGAGGAGAGTGTGTTCCCCTGATGGTTTAATATACACGGGACATGTTACCAGGTGAACAGTATAAGTGAGGAGAGTGTGTTCCCCTGATGGTTTAATATACACGGGACATGTTACCAGGTGAACAGTATAAGTGAGGAGAGTGTGTTCCCCTGATGGTTTAATATACACGGGACATGTTACCAGGTGAACAGTATAAGTGAGGAGAGTGTGTTCCCCTGATTGTTTAATTCACACGGGACATGTTACCAAGTGAACAATATTAGTGAGGATAGGGAGTTCTCCTGATGGTTTAAAATACATGGGACATGTCAACAGGTGAAAAGTTTAAGTGAGGAGAGTGTGTTCCCCTGATGGTTTAGTATACACAGGACATGTTACCAAGTGAACAGTATAAGTGAGGAGAGTGTGTTCCCCTGATGGTTTAGTATACACAGGACATGTTACCAGGTGAACAGTATAAGTGAGGAGAGTGTGTTCCCCTGATTGTTTAATTCACACGGGACATGTTACCAAGTGAACAATATTAGTGAGGATAGGGAGTTCCCCTGATGGTTTAAAATACATGGGACATGTTACCAGGTGAACAGAAGAAGTGAGGAGATTGTGTTCCCCTGATTGTTTAATACACACGGGACATGTCACCAGGTGAGCAGAATAAGTGAGGAGATTGTGTTCCCCTGATGGTTTAATACTCACGGGACATGTTACCAGGTGAACAGTATAAGTGAGGAGAGTGTGTTCCCCTGATGGTTTAATATACACGGGACATGTTACCAGGTGAACAGTATAAGTGAGGAGATTGAGTTCCCCTGATGGTTTAATACGCACGGGACATGTCAACAGATGAACAGTATAATTGAGGAGAGTGTGTTCCCCTGATGGTTTAATACACACGGGACATGTCAGCAGGTGAACAGTATAAGTGAGGAGAGTGTGTTCCCCTGATGGTTTAATATACACGGGACATGTTACCAGGTGAACATTATAAGTGAGGAGAGTGTGTTCCCCTGATGGTTTAATACACACGGGACATGTCAGCAGGTGAACAGTATAAGTGAGGAGAGTGTGTTCCCCTGATGGTTTAATACACACGGGACATGTTACCAGGTGAACATTATAAGTGAGGAGAGTGTGTTCCCCTGATGGTTTAATATACACGGGACATGTCAACAGATGAACAGTATAAGTGAGGAGAGTGTGTTCCCCTGATGGTTTAATAGTGACGGAACATGTCAACAGGTGAACAGTATAAGTGAGGAGAGTTTGTTCCCCTGATGGTTTAATATCCACGGGACATGTTACCAGGTCAACAGTATAAGTGAGGAGAGTGTGTTCCCCTGATTGTTTAATACGCACGGGACATGTTACCAGGTGAACAGTATAAGTGAGGAGAGTATGTTCCCCTGATTGTTTAATACACACAGGACATGTAAACAGGTGAACAGTATAAGTGAGGAGAGTGTGTTCCCCTGATGGTTTAATACACACAGGACATGTTACCAGGTGAACAGTATAAGTGAGGAGAGTATGTTCCCCTGATTGTTTAATACACACAGGACATGTAAACAGGTGAACAGTATAAGTGAGGAGAGTGTGTTCCCCTGATGGTTTAATACACACGAGACATGTTACCAGGTGAACAGTAGAAGTGAGGAGAGTGCGTTCCCCTGATTGTTTAATATACACGGGACATGTTGCCAGCTGAACTGCATAAGTGAGGTGAGTGTGTTCCCCTGAATGTTTAATGCACACAGGACATGTCACCAGGTGAACAGTATAAGTGATGAGAGTGTGTTCCCCTGATGGTTTAATATACACGGGACATGTTGCCAGCTGAACTGCATAAGTGAGGTGAGTGTGTTCCCCTGATGGTTTAATATACACGGGACATGTTACCAGGTGAACAGTATATATGAGGAGAGTGTGTTCCCCTGATGGTTTAATATACACGGGACATGTTACCAGGTGAACAGTATATATGAGGAGAGTGTGTTCCCCTGATGGTTTAATATACACGGGACATGTTGCCATCTGAACTGCATAAGTGAGGTGAGTGTGTTCCCCTGATGGTTTAATATACACGTAACATGTTCCCAGGTGAACAGTATAAGTGAGGAGAGTGTGTTCCCCTGAGGGTTTAATATACCCGGGACATGTTACCAGGTGAACAGTATAAGTGAGGTGAGTGTGTTCCCCTGATGGTTTAATATACACGGGACATGTTTCCAGGCGAACATTATAAGTGAGGAGTGTGTGTTCCCCTAATTGTTTAATATACACGGGACATGTTACCAGGTGAACCGTATAAGTGAGGAGAGTGTGTTCTCCTGATTGTTTAATATGCACGGGACATGTCACCAGTTGAACAGTATAAGTGAGGAGAGTGTGTTCCCCTGATTGTTTAATATGCACGGGACATGTTCCCAGGTGAACAGTATAAGTGAGGAGAGTGTGTTCCCCTGATTCTTTTATACACACGGGACATGTCACCAGGTGAACAGTATAAGTGAGGAGAGTGTGTTCCCCTGATGGTTTAATAGTGACGGAACATGTCACCAGGTGAACAGTATAAGTGAGGAGAGTGTGTTCCCCTGATTGTTTCATACACACGGGACATGTCACCAGGGGAACAGTATAAGTGAGGAGAGTGTGTTCCCCAGATTGTTTAATATTGACGGGACATGTTACCAGGTGAACAGTATAAGTGAGGAGAGTGTGATCCCCTGATTGTTTAATATACACGGGACATGTTACCAGGTGAACAGTATAAGTGAGGAGAGTGTGTTCCCCTGATTGTTTAATACACACGGGACATGTCACCTGGCGAACAGTATAAGTGAGGAGAGTGTTTTCCCCTGATTGTTTCATACATAAGGGACATGTTACCAGGTGAACAGTATAAGTGAGGAGAGTGTGTTCCCCAGATTGTTTAATACTGAAAGGACATGTCACAAGGTGAACAGTATAAGTGAGGAGAGTGTGTTCCCCAGATTGTTTAAAATACACGGGACATGTTACCAGGAGAACAGTAGAAGTGAGGAGAGTGTGTTCCCCTGATGGTTTAATATTGACGGGACATGTCACCTGGCGAACAGTATAAGTGAGGAGAGTGTGTTCCCCTGATTGTTTCATACACACGGGACATGTCACCAGGGGAACAGTATAAGTGAGGAGAGTGTGTTCCCCAGATTGTTTAATATTGACGGGACATGTCACCTGGCGAACAGTATAAGTGAGGAGAGTGTGTTCCCCAGATTGTTTAATATTGACGGGACATGTTACCAGGTGAACAGTATAAGTGAGGAGAGTGTGTTCCCCTGATGGTTTAATATTGACGGGACATGTTACCAGGTGAACAATATAAGTGAGGAGAGTGTGTTCCCCTGATGGTTTAATACACACGGGACATGTTACCAGGCGAACAGTATAAGTGAGGAGAGTGTGTTCCCCTGATTGTTTAATACACACGGGACATGTCACCTGGCGAACAGTATAAGTGAGGAGAGTGTTTTCCCCTGATTGTTTCATACATAAGGGACATGTTACCAGGTGAACAGTATAAGTGAGGAGAGTGTGTTCCCCAGATTGTTTAATACTGAAAGGACATGTCACAAGGTGAACAGTATAAGTGAGGACAGTGTGTTCCCCAGATTGTTTAATATACACGGGACATGTTACCAGGAGAACAGTATAAGTGAGGAGAGTGTGTTCCCCTGATGGTTTAATACTGACGGGACATGTTACAAGGTGAACAGTATAAGTGAGGAGGTTTTGTTCCCCTGATGGTTTAATATACACAGGACATGTAACCAGGTGAACAGTATAAGTGAGGAGGTTTTGTTCCCCTGATGGTTTAATATACACAGGACATGTAACCAGGTGAAAAGTATAAGTGAGGAGAGTGTGTTCCATTGATTGTTTAATACACACGGGACATGTTACCAGGAGAACAGTATAAGTGAGGAGAGTGTGTTCCCCTGATGGTTTAATACTGACGGGACATGTTACAAGGTGAACAGTATAAGTGAGGAGGTTTTGTTCCCCTGATGGTTTAATATACACAGGACATGTAACCAGGTGAACAGTATAAGTGAGGAGGTTTTGTTCCCCTGATGGTTTAATATACACAGGACATGTTACCAGGTGAACAGTATAAGTGAGGAGGTTGTGTTCCCCTGATTGTTTAATACACACGGGACATGTTACAAGGTGAACAGTATAAGTGAGGAGGTTGTGTTCCCCTGATGGTTTAATATACACGGGACATGTTACCAGGTGAACAGTATAAGTGAGGAGAGTGTGTTCCCCTGATCATTTAATATACACGGGACATGTTACCAGGTGAACAGTATAAGTGAGGAGAGTGAGTTCCCCTGATGGTTTAATATAGACCGGACATGTTACCAGGTGAACAGTATAAGTGAGGAGAGTGTGTTCCCCTGATGGTTTAATATACACGGGACATGTTACCAGGTGAACAGTATAAGTGAGGAGAGTGTGTTCCCCTGATGGTTTAATATACACGGGACATGACACCAGGTCAACAGTATGATTGAGTAGAGTGTGTTCCCCTGATGGTTTAATATAGACGGGACATGTTACCAGGTGAACAGTATAAGTCAGGAGAGTGTGTTCCCCTGATGGTTCAATACACACGGGACATGTTACCAGGTGAACAGTATAAGTGAGGAGAGTGTGTTCCCTTGATGGTTTAATATACACGGGACATGTTACCAGGTGAACAGTATAAGTGAGGAGAGTGTGTTCCACTGATGGTTTAATATACACGGGACATGACACCAGGTCAACAGTATGATTGAGTAGAGTGTGTTCCCCTGATGGTTTAATATACACGGGACATGACACCAGGTCAACAGTATGATTGAGTAGAGTGTGTTCCCCTGATGGTTTAATATAGACGGGACATGTTACCAGGTGAACAGTATAAGTCAGGAGAGTGTGTTCCCCTGATGGTTCAATACACACGGGACATGACACCAGGTCAACAGTATGATTGAGGAGAGTGTGTTCCCCTGATGGTTTAATATAGACGGGACATGTCACCAGGTGAACAGTATAAGTGAGGAGAGTGTGTTCCCTTGATGGTTTAATATACACGGGACATGTTACCAGGTGAACAGTATAAGTGAGGAGAGGGTGTTCCCCTGATGGTTTAATGTACACGGGACATGTTCCCAGGTGAACAGTATGATTGAGTAGAGTGTGTTCCCCTGATGGTTCAATACACACGGGACATGACACCAGGTCAACAGTATGATTGAGGAGAGTGTGTTCCCCTGATGGTTTAATATACACGGGACATGTCACCAGGTGAAAAGTGTAAGTGAGGAGAGTGTGTTCCCCTGATGGTTTAATATACACGGGACATGTTGCCAGGTGAACAGTATAAGTGAGGAGAGTGTGTTCCCCTGATTGTTTAATACTGTATATTAAACCATCAGGGGAAAACAACCTCCTCACTTATACTGTTCACTGTGGCAGTAAACAGAACCGAACCCAGGTCACTGGAGCTGTGAGGCTGTGGCAGTAAACAGAACCGAACCCGGGTCACTGAAGCTGTGAGGCTGTGGCAGTGAACAGAACCGAACCCATGTCACTGGAGCTGTGAGAGTGTGGCAGTAAACAGAACCGAACCCAGGTCACTGGAGCTGTGAGACTGTGGCAGTAAACAGAACCGAACCCGGGTCACTGGAGATGTGAGACTGTGGCAGTAAACTGAACCGAACCCGGGACACTGGAGCTGTGAGGCTGTGGCAGTCCCCAGAACCGAACCCGGGACACTGGAGCTGTGAGACTGTGGCAGTACGCAGAACCGAACCCAGGTCACTGGAGCTGTGAGACTGTGGCAGTAAACAGAACCGAACCCAGGTCACTGGAGCTGTGAGACTGTGGCAGTAAACAGAACCGAACCCGGGTCACTGGAGCTGTGAGACTGTGGCAGTAAACAGAACTGAACCCGGGTCACTGGAGCTGTGAGACTGTGGCAGTAAACAGAACTGAACCCGGGTCACTGGAGCTGTGAGACTGTGGCAGTAAACAGAACCGAACCCAGGTCACTGGAGCTGTGAGACTGTGGCAGTAAACAGAACTGAACCCGGGTCACTGGAGCTGTGAGACTGTGGCAGTAAACAGAACTGAACCCGGGACACTGGAGCTGTGAGACTGTGGCAGTAAACAGAACCGAACCCGGGTCACTGGAGCTGTGAGACTGTGGCAGTAAACAGAACCGAACCCGGGACACTGGAGCTGTGAGGCTGTGGCAGTCCCCAGAACCGAACCCGGGACACTGGAGCTGTGAGACTGCGGCAGTACGCAGAACTGAATCCGGGTCACTGGAGCTGTGAGAGTGTGGCAGTAAACAGAACCGAACCCGGGACACTGGAGCTGTGAGACTGTGGCAGTAAACAGAACTGAACCCAGGTCACTGGAGCTGTGAGACTGTGGCAGTAAACAGAACTGAACCCAGGTCACTGGAGCTGTGAGACTGTGGCAGTAAACAGAACCGAAACCAGGACACTGGAGCTGTGAGACTGTGGCAGTAAACAGAACTGAACCCAGGTAACTGGAGCTGTGAGACTGTGGCAGTAAACAGAACCGAACCCAGGTCACTGGAGCTGTGAGGCTGTGGCAGTAAACAGAACTGAACCCAGGTCACTGGAGCTGTGAGACTGTGGCAGTAAACAGAACCGAACCCAGGTCACTGGAGCTGTGAGGCTGTGGCAGTAAACAGAACTGAACCCAGGTCACTGGAGCTGTGAGACTGTGGCAGTAAACAGAGCCGAACCCGGGTCACTGGAGCTGTGAGACTGTGGCAGTAAACAGAACCGAACCCGGGTCAATGGAGCTGTGAGACTGTGGCAGTAAACAGAACCGAACCCAGGTCACTGGAGCTGTGAGACTGTGGCAGTAAACAGAACCGAACCCAGGTCACTGGAGCTGTGAGACTGTGGCAGTAAACAGAACCGGACCCGGGACACTGGAGCTGTGAGACTGTGGCAGTAAACAGAACCGAACCCGGGTCACTGGAGCTGTGAGGCTGTGGCAGTAAACAGAACGGGACCCGGGACACTGGAGCTGTGAGACTGTGGCAGTCCCCAGAACCGAACCCAGGTCACTGGAGCTGTGAGACTGTGGCAAAAAACAGAACCGAACCCGGGTCACTGGAGCTGTGAGGCTGCGGCAGTAAACAGAACCGAACCCAGGTCACTGGAGCTGTGAGGCTGTGGCAGTCCCCAGAACCGAACCCAGGTCACTGGAGCAGTGAGAGTGTGGCAGTAAACAGAACCGAACCCGGGACACTGGAGCTGTGAGGCTGTGGCAGTCACCAGAACCGAACCCGGGACACTGGAGCTGTGAGACTGTGGCAGTAAACAGAACCGAACCCAGGTCACTGGAGCTGTGAGACTGTGGCAGTAAACAGAACCGAACCCGGGACACTGGAGCTGTGAGGCTGTGGCAGTAAACAGAACCGAACCCGGGACACTGGAGCTGTGAGTCTGTGGCAGTAAACAGAACCGAACCCAGGTCACTGGAGCTGTGAGACTGTGGCAGTAAACAGAACCGAACCCAGGTCACTGGAGCTGTGAGACTGTGGCAGTAAACAGAACCGAACCCGGGTCACTGGAGCTGTGAGACTGTGGCAGTAAACAGAACCGAACCCAGGTCACTGGAGCTGTGAGACTGTGGCAGTAAACAGAACTGAACCCGGGTCACTGGAGCTGTGAGGCTGTGGCAGTAAACAGAACCGAACCCGGGTCACTGGAGCTGTGAGAGTGTGGCAGTAAACAGAACCGAACCCGGGTCACTGGAGCTGTGAGACTGTGGCAGTAAACAGAACTGAACCCAGGTCACTGGAGCTGTGAGACTGTGGCAGTAAACAGAACCGAACCCGGGTCACTGGAGCGGTGAGACTGTGGCAGTAAACAGAACCGAACCCGGGTCACTGGAGCGGTGAGACTGTGGCAGTAAACAGAACCGAACCCGGGTCACTGGAACGGTGAGACTGTGGCAGTAAACAGAACCGAACCCAGGTCACTGGAGCTGTGAGACTGTGGCAGTAAACAGAACCGAACCCGGGTCACTGGAGCGGTGAGACTGTGGCAGTAAACAGAACCGAACCCGGGTCACTGGAGCGGTGAGACTGTGGCAGTAAACAGAACCGAACCCGGGTCACTGGAGCGGTGAGACTGTGGCAGTAAACAGAACCGAACCCAGGTCACTGGAGCTGTGAGACTGTGGCAGTAAACAGAACCGAACCCAGGACACTGGAGCTGTGAGGCTGTGGCAGTAAACAGAACTGAACCCGGGACACTGGAGCTGTGAGACTGTGGCAGTAAACAGAACCGAACCCGGGACACTGGAGCTGTGAGACTGTGGCAGTAAACAGAACCGAACCCGGGTCACTGGAGCTGTGAGACTGTGGCAGTAAACAGAACCGAACCCGGGTCACTGAAGCTGTGAGACTGTGGCAGTAAACAGAACCGAACCCAGGTCACTGGAGCTGTGAGACTGTGGCAGTAAACAGAACCGAACCCAGGTCACTGGAGCTGTGAGACTGTGGCAGTAAACAGAACCGAACCCAGGTCACTGGAGCTGTGAGACTGTGGCAGTAAACAGAACCGAACCCAGGTCACTGGAGCTGTGAGACTGTGGCAGTAAACAGAACCGAACCCAGGTCACTGGAGCTGTGAGACTGTGGCCGTAAACAGAACCGAACCCAGGTCACTGGAGCTGTGAGACTGTGGCAGTAAACAGAACCGAACCCAGGTCACTGGAGCTATGAGACTGTGGCAGTAAACAGAACTGAACCCAGGTCACTGGAGCTGTGAGACTGTGGCAGTAAACAGAACCGAACGCAGGTCACTGGAGCTGTGAGACTGTGGCAGTAAACAGAACCGAACCCGGGTCACTGAAGCTGTGAGACTGTGGCAGTAAACAGAACCGAACCCAGGTCACTGGAGCTGTGAGACTGTGGCAGTAAACAGAACCGAACCCGGGTCACTGGAGCTGTGAGACTGTGGCAGTAAACAGAACCGAACCCGGGTCACTGGAGCTGTGAGACTGTGGCAGTAAACAGAACCGAACCCGGGTCACTGAAGCTGTGAGACTGCGGCAGTAAACAGAACCGAACCCATGTCACTGGAGCTGTGAGGCTGTGGCAGTAAACAGAACTGAACCCAGGTCACTGAAGCTGTGAGACTGTGGCAGTAAACAGAACCGAACCCAGGACACTGGAGCTGTGAGACTGTGGCAGTAAACAGAACCGAACCCGGGTCACTGGAGCTGTGAGACTGTGGCAGTAAACAGAACCGAACCCAGGTCACTGGAGCTGTGAGACTGTGGCAGTAAACAGAACCGAACCCGGGACACTGGAGCTGTGAGACTGTGGCAGTAAACAGAACCGAACCCAGGTCACTGGAGCTGTGAGACTGTGGCAGTAAACAGAACTGAACCCGGGACACTGGAGCAGTGAGACTGTGGCAGTAAACAGAACCGAACCCAGGTCACGGGAGCTGTGAGACTGTGGCAGTAAACAGAACCGAACCCGGGACACTGGAGCTGTGAGACTGTGGCAGTGAACAGAACCGAACCCGGGACACTGGAGCTGTGAGACTGTGGCAGTAAACAGAACCGAACCCAGGACACTGGAGCTGTGAGACTGTGGCAGTAAACAGAACTGAACCCATGTCACTGGAGCTGTGAGACTGTGGCAGTAAACAGAACCGAACCCAGGTCACTGGAGCTGTGAGACTGTGGCAGTAAACAGAACTGAACCCGGGTCACTGGAGCTGTGAGACTGTGGCAGTAAACAGAACCGAACCCAGGTCACTGGAGCTGTGAGACTGTGGCAGTAAACAGAACCGAACCCAGGTCACTGGAGCTGTGAGACTGTGGCAGTAAACAGAACTGAACCCGGGTCACTGGAGCTGTGAGACTGTGGCAGTAAACAGAACCGAACCCGGGACACTGGAGCTGTGAGACTGTGGCAGTAAACAGAACCGAACCCGGGTCACTGGAGCTGTGAGGCTGTGGCAGTAAACAGAACCGAACCCAGGTCACTGGAGCTATGAGACTGTGGCAGTAAACAGAACCGAACCCAGGTCACCGGAGCTGTGAGACTGTGGCAGTAAACAGAACCGAACCCGGGTCACTGGAGCTGTGAGACTGTGGCAGTAAACAGAACCGAACCCGGGACACTGGAGGTGTGAGGCTGTGGCAGTAAACAGAACTGAACCCGGGACACTGGAGCTATGAGACTGTGGCAGTAAACAGAACTGAACCCGGGACACTGGAGCTGTGAGACTGTGGCAGTAAACAGAACTGAACCCGGGACACTGGAGCTATGAGACTGTGGCAGTAAACAGAACCGAACCCAGGTCACTGGAGCTGTGAGACTGTGGCAGTAAACAGAACTGAACCCAGGTCACTGGAGCTGTGAGACTGTGGCAGTAAACAGAACCGAACCCGGGTCACTGGAGCTGTGAGACTGTGGCAGTAAACAGAACTGAACCCAGGTCACTGGAGCTGTGAGACTGTGGCAGTAAACAGAACTGAACCCGGGACACTGGAGCTGTGAGACTGTGGCAGTAAACAGAACCGAACCCAGGTCACTGGAGCTGTGAGACTGTGGCAGTAAACAGAACCGAACCCGGGTCACTGGAGCTGTGAGACTGTGGCAGTAAACAGAACTGAACCCGGGACACTGGAGCTGTGAGACTGTGGCAGTAAACAGAACTGAACCCGGGACACTGGAGCTATGAGACTGTGGCAGTAAACAGAACCGAACCCGGGTCACTGGAGCTCTGAGACTGTGGCAGTAAACAGAACTGAACCCGGGTCACTGGAGCTGTGAGACTGTGGCAGTAAACAGAACCGAACCCGGGTCACTGGAGCTGTGAGACTGTGGCAGTAAACAGAACCGAACCCAGGTCACTGGAGCTGTGAGACTGTGGCAGGAAACAGAACCGAACCCAGGTCACTGGAGCTGTGAGACTGTGGCAGTAAACAGAACTGAACCCGGGACACTGGAGCTGTGAGACTGTGGCAGTAAACAGAACCGAACCCAGGTCACTGGAGCTGTGAGACTGTGGCAGTAAACAGAACCGTACCCGGGTCACTGGAGCTGTGAGACTGTGGCAGTAAACAGAACCGAACCCAGGACACTGGAGCTGTGAGACTGTGGCAGTAAACAGAACCGAACCCGGGACACTGGAGCTGTGAGACTGTGGCAGTAAACAGACCCGAACCCGGGTCACTGGAGCTGTGAGACTGTGGCAGTAAACAGAACCGAACCCGGGTCACTGGAGCTGTGAGACTGTGGCAGTAAACAGAACCGAACCCGGGTCACTGGAGCTGTGAGACTGTGGCAGTAAACAGAACCGAACCCAGGACACTGGAGCTGTGAGACTGTGGCAGTAAACAGAACCGAACCCGGGACACTGGAGCTGTGAGACTGTGGCAGTAAACAGACCCGAACCCGGGTCACTGGAGCTGTGAGACTGTGGCAGTAAACAGAACCGAACCCGGGTCACTGGAGCTGTGAGACTGTGGCAGTAAACAGAACCGAACCCGGGTCACTGGAGCTGTGAGACTGTGGCAGTAAACAGAACCGAACCCGGGTCACTGGAGCTGTGAGACTGTGGCAGTAAACAGAACCGAACCCGGGACACTGGAGCTGTGAGACTGTGGCAGTAAACAGAACCGAACCCGGGTCACTGGAGCTGTGAGACTGTGGCAGTAAACAGAACCGAACCCATGTCACTGGAGCTGTGAGACTGTGGCAGTAAACAGAACTGAACCCGGGACACTGGAGCTGTGAGACTGTGGCAGTAAACAGAACCGAACCCAGGTCACTGGAGCTGTGAGACTGTGGCAGTAAACAGAACCGAACCCGGGACACTGGAGCTGTGAGACTGTGGCAGTAAACAGAACCGAACCCGGGACACTGGAGCGGTGTGACTTTGGCAGTAAACAGAACTGAACCCGGGACACTGGAGCTGTGAGACTGTGGCAGTAAACAGAACCGAACCCAGGTCACTGGAGCTGTGAGGCTGTGGCAGTAAACAGAACTGAACCCGGGACACTGGAGCTGTGAGACTGTGGCAGTAAACAGAACTGAACCCGGGACACTGGAGCTGTGAGACTGTGGCAGTAAACAGAACCGAACCCAGGTCACTGGAGCTGTGAGACTGTGGCAGTAAACAGAACCGAACCCGGGACACTGGAGCTGTGAGACTGTGGCAGTAAACAGAACCGAACCCGGGACACTGGAGCGGTGAGACTGTGGCAGTAAACAGAACTGATCCCGGGACACTGGAGCTGTGAGACTGTGGCAGTAAACAGAACCGAACCCAGGTCACTGGAGCTGTGAGACTGTGGCAGTAAACAGAACTGAACCCGGGACACTGGAGCTGTGAGACTGTGGCAGTAAACAGAACCGAACCCGGGACACTGGAGCGGTGAGACTGTGGCAGTAAACAGAACTGAACCCGGGACACTGGAGCTGTGAGACTGTGGCAGTAAACAGAACCGAACCCAGGTCACTGGAGCTGTGAGACTGTGGCAGTAAACAGAACCGAACCCAGGTCACTGGAGCTGTGAGACTGTGGCAGTAAACAGAACCGAACCCAGGTCACTGGAGCTGTGAGACTGTGACACTAAACAGAACCGAACCCAGGTCACTGGAGCTGTGAGACTGTGGCAGTAAACAGAACTGAACCCAGGTCACTGGAGCTATGAGACTGTGGCAGTAAACAGAACTGAACCCGGGACACTGGAGCTGTGAGACTGTGGCAGTGAACAGAACCGAACCCAGGTCACTGGAGCTGTGAGACTGTGGCAGTAAACAGAACCGAACCCGGGTCACTGGAGCTGTGAGACTGTGGCAGTAAACAGAACTGAACCCGGGTCACTGGAGCTGTGAGACTGTGACAGTAAACAGAACCGAACCCGGGACACTGGAGCTGTGAGACTGTGGCAGTAAACAGAACCGAACCCAGGTCACTGGAGTGTGAGACTGTGACACTAAACAGAACCGAACCCAGGTCACTGGAGCTGTGAGACTGTGGCAGTAAACAGAACTGAACCCAGGTCACTGGAGCTATGAGTCTGTGGCAGTAAACAGAACCGAACCCATGTCACTGGAGCTGTGAGACTGTGGCAGTAAACAGAACTGAACCCAGGTCACTGGAGCTATGAGACTGTGGCAGTAAACAGAACCAAACCCGGGACACTGGAGCTGTGAGACTGTGGCAGTAAACAGAACTGAACCCGGGTCACTGGAGCTGTGAGACTGTGGCAGTAAACAGAACCGAACCCAGGTCACTGGAGCTGTGAGACTGTGGCAGTAAACTCAACCGAACCCGGGTCACTGGAGATGTGAGACTGTGGCAGTACGCAGAACCGAACCCGGGTCACTGGAGCTCTGAGACTGTGGCAGTAAACAGAACTGAACCAGGGTCACTGGAGCTGTGAGACTGTGGCAGTAAACAGAACCGAACCCGGGTCACTGGAGCTGTGAGACTGTGGCAGTAAACAGAACTGAACCCGGGACACTGGAGCTGTGAGACTGTGGCAGTAAACAGAACCGAACCCAGGTCACTGGAGCTGTGAGACTGTGGCAGTAAACAGAACCGAACCCGGGTCACTGGAGCTGTGAGACTGTGGCAGTAAACAGAACTGAACCCAGGTCACTGAAGCTGTGAGACTGTGGCAGTAAACAGAACTGAACCCAGGTCACTGAAGCTGTGAGACTGTGGCAGTAAACAGAACTGAACCCGGGACACTGGAGCTGTGAGACTGTGGCAGTAAACAGAACCGAACCCAGGTCACTGGAGCTGTGAGACTGTGGCAGGAAACAGAACCGAACCCAGGTCACTGGAGCTGTGTGACTGAGGCAGTAAACAGAACCGAACCCGGGTCACTGGAGCTGTGAGGCTGTGGCAGTAAACAGAACCGGACCCGGGACACTGGAGCTGTGAGACTGTGGCAGTCCCCAGAACCGAACCCAGGTCACTGGAGCTGTGAGACGGTGGCAAAAAACAGAACCGAACCCGGGTCACTGGAGCTGTGAGGCTGTGGCAGTAAACAGAACCGAACCCAGGTCACTGGAGCTGTGAGGCTGTGGCAGTCCCCAGAACCGAACCCGGGACACTGGAGCTGTGAGACTGTGGCAGTAAACAGAACCGAACCCAGGACACTGGAGCTGTGAGACTGTGGCAGTAAACAGAACTGAACCCGGGTCACTGGAGCTGTGAGACTGTGGCAGTACGCAGAACTGAACCCGGGTCACTGGAGCTGTGAGAGTGTGGCAGTAAACAGAACCGAACCCGGGACACTGGAGCTGTGAGGCTGTGGCAGTAAACAGAACCGAACCCAGGTCACTGGAGCTGTGAGACTGTGGCAGTAAACAGAACCGAACCCAGGTCACTGGAGCTGTGAGACTGTGGCAGTACGCAGAACTGAACCCGGGTCACTGGAGCTGTGAGAGTGTGGCAGTAAACAGAACCGAACCCGGGACACTGGAGCTGTGAGGCTGTGGCAGTAAACAGAACCGAACCCAGGTCACTGGAGCTGTGAGACTGTGGCAGTAAACAGAACCGAACCCAGGTCACTGGAGCTGTGAGAATGTGGCAGTAAACAGAACCGAACCCGGGTCACTGGAGCTGTGAGACTGTGGCAGTCGCCAGAACCGAACCCAGGTCACTGGAGCTGTGAGAGTGTGGCAGTAAACAGAACCGAACCCAGGTCACTGGAGCTGTGAGACTGTGGCAGTAAACAGAACCGAACCCGGGTCACTGGAGCGGTGAGACTGTGGCAGTAAACAGAACCGAACCCGGGTCACTGGAGCTGTGAGGCTGTGGCAGTAAACAGAACCGAACCCGGGTCGCTGGAGCTGTGAGACTGTGGCAGTAAACAGAACCGAACCCGGGTCACTGGAGCTGTGAGACTGTGGCAGTAAACAGAACCGAACCCAGGTCACTGGAGCTGTGAGACTGTGGCAGTAAACAGAACCGAACCCAGGACACTGGAGCTGTGAGACTGTGGCAGTAAACAGAACCGAACCCGGGACACTGGAGCTGTGAGACTGTGGCAGTAAACAGAACCGAACCCGGGACACTGGAGCTGTGAGACTGTGGCAGTAAACAGAACTGAACCCGGGTCACTGAAGCTGTGAGACTGTGGCAGTAAACAGAAACGAACCCAGGCCACTGGAGCTGTGAGACTGTGGCAGTAAACAGAACCGAACCCGGGTCACTGAAGCTGTGAGACTGTGGCTGTAAACAGAACCGAACCCGGGTCACTGGAGCTGTGAGACTGTGGCAAAAAACAGAACTGAACCCAGGTCACTGAAGCTGTGAAACTGTGGCAGTAAACAGAACTGAACCCAGGTCACTGAAGCTGTGAGACTGTGGCAGTAAACAGAACCGAACCCAGGTCACTGAAGCTGTGAGACTGTGGCAGTAAACAGAACCGAACCCGGGTCACTGGAGCTGTGAGACTGTGGCTGTACGCAGAACCGAACCCGGGTCACTGGAGCTGTGAGACTGTGGCAGTAAACAGAACCGAACCCGGGTCACTGGAGCTGTGAGACTGTGGCAGTAAACAGAACCGAACCCAGGACACTGGAGCTGTGAGGCTGTGGCAGTAAACAGAACCGAACCCAGGACACTGGAGCTGTGAGACTGTGGCAGTCCCCAGAACCGAACCCAGGTCACTGGAGCAGTGAGAGTGTGGCAGTAAACAGAACCGAACCCGGGACACTGGAGCTGTGAGGCTGTGGCAGTCCCCAGAACCGAACCCGGGACACTGGAGCTGTGAGACTGTTGCAGTAAACAGAACCGAACCCAGGTCACTGGAGCTGTGAGACTGTGGCAGTAAACAGAACCGAACCCGGGACACTGGAGCTGTGAGACTGTGGCAGTAAACAGAACCGAACCCAGGTCACTGGAGCTGTGAGACTGTGGCAGTAAACAGAACCGAACCCAGGTCACTGGAGCTGTGAGACTGTGGCAGTAAACAGAACCGAACCCGGGACACTGGAGCTGTGAGGCTGTGGCAGTAAACAGAACCGAACCCGGGTCACTGGAGCTGTGAGACTGTGGCAGTAAACAGAACCGAACCCAGGTCACTGGAGCTGTGAGACTGTGGCAGTAAACAGAACCGAACCCGGGACACTGGAGCTGTGAGGCTGTGGCAGTAAACAGAACCGAACCCGGGTCACTGGAGCTGTGAGACTGTGGCAGTAAACAGAACCGAACCCAGGTCACTGGAGCTGTGAGAGTGTGGCAGTAAACAGAACCGAACCCAGGTCACTGGAGCTGTGAGACTGTGGCAGTAAACAGAACCGAACCCGGGTCACTGGAGCGGTGAGACTGTGGCAGTAAACAGAACCGAACCCATGTCACTGGAGCTGTGAGACTGTGGCAGTAAACAGAACCGAACCCATGTCACTGGAGCTGTGAGACTGTGGCAGTAAACAGAACCGAACCCGGGTCACTGGAGCTGTGAGACTGTGGCAGTAAACAGAACCGAACCCGGGTCACTGGAGCGGTGAGACTGTGGCAGTAAACAGAACCGAACCCATGTCACTGGAGCTGTGAGACTGTGGCAGTAAACAGAACCGAACCCATGTCACTGGAGCTGTGAGACTGTGGCAGTAAACAGAACCGAACCCGGGTCACTGGAGCTGTGAGGCTGTGGCAGTAAACAGAACCGAACCCAGGACACTGGAGCTGTGAGGCTGTGGCAGTAAACAGAACCGAACCCAGGACACTGGAGCTGTGAGACTCTGGCAGTAAACAGAACCGAACCCAGGTCACTGGAGCTGTGAGACTGTGGCAGTAAACAGAACCGAACCCGGGTCACTGGAGCTGTGAGACTGTGGCAGTAAACAGAACCGAACCCAGGTCACTGGAGCTGTGAGACTGTGGCAGTGAACAGAACCGAACCTGGGTCACTGGAGCTGTGAGACTGTGGCAGTAAACAGAACCGAACCCGGGTCACTGGAGCTGTGAGACTGTGGCAGTAAACAGAACCGAACCCAGGTCACTGGAGCTGTGAGACTGTGGCAGTAAACAGAACCGAACCCGGGTCACTGGAGCTGTGAGACTGTGGCAGTAAACAGAACCGAACCCAGGTCTCTGGAGCTGTGAGACTGTGGCAGTAAACAGAACCGAACTCAGGTCACTGGAGCTGTGAGACTGTGGCAGTAAACAGAACCGAACCCGGGTCACTGGAGCTGTGAGACTGTGGCAGTAAACAGAACCGAACCCAGGTCACTGGAGCTGTGTGACTGTGGCAGTCCCCAGAACCGAACCCAGGTCACTGGAGCTGTGAGACTGTGGCAGTAAACAGAACCGAACCCAGGTCACTGGAGCTGTGAGACTGTGGCAGTAAACAGTACGGAACCCAGGTCACTGGAGCTGTGAGACTGTGGCAGTACGCAGAACCGAACCCGGGTCACTGAAGCTGTGAGACTGCGGCAGTAAACAGAACCGAACCCATGTCACTGGAGCTGCGAGGCTGTGGCAGTAAACAGAACTGAACCCAGGTCACTGAAGCTGTGAGACTGCGGCAGTAAACAGAACCGAACCCGGGTCACTGGAGCTGTGAGACTGTGGCAGTAAACAGAACCGAACCCATGTCACTGGAGCTGTGAGACTGTGGCAGTAAACAGAACTGAACCCGGGTCACTGGAGCTGTGAGACTGTGGCAGTAAACAGAACCGAACCCAGGTCACTGGAGCTGTGAGACTGTGGCAGTAAACTAAACCGAACCCGGGTCACTGGAGATGTGAGACTGTGGCAGTACGCAGAACCGAACCCATGTCACTGGAGCTGTGAGACTGTGTCAGTAAACAGAACCGAACCCAGGTCACTGGAGCTGTGAGACTGTGGCAGTAAACAGATCCGATCCCAGGTCACTGGAGCTGTGAGACTGTGGCAGTAAACAGAACCGAACCCAGGTCACTGGAGCTGTGAGACTGTGGCAGTAAACAGAACCGAACCCGAGTCACTGGAGCTGTGAGACTGTGGCAGTAAACAGAACCGATCCCAGGTCACTGGAGCTGTGAGACTGTGGCAGTAAACAGAACCGAACCCGGGTCACTGGAGCTGTGAGACTGTGGCAGTAAACAGAACCGAACCCAGGTCACTGGAGCTGTGAGACTGTGGCAGTAAACAGAACTGAACCCGGGTCACTGGAGCTGTGAGACTGTGGCAGTAAACAGATCCGATCCCAGGTCACTGGAGCTGTGAGACTGTGGCAGTAAACAGAACCGAACCCGAGTCACTGGAGCTGTGAGACTGTGGCAGTAAACAGAACCGATCCCAGGTCACTGGAGCTGTGAGACTGTGGCAGTAAACAGAACCGAACCCGGGTCACTGGAGCTGTGAGACTGTGGCAGTAAACAGAACCGAACCCAGGTCACTGGAGCTGTGAGACTGTGGCAGTAAACAGAACTGAACCCGGGACACTGGAGCTGTGTGACTGTGGCAGTAAACAGAACCGAACCCGGGTCACTGGAGCTGTGATGCTGTGGCAGTAAACAGAACCGGACCCGGGACACTGGAGCTGTGAGACTGTGGCAGTCCCCAGAACCGAACCCAGGTCACTGGAGCTGTGAGACTGTGGCAAAAAACAGAACCGAACCCGGGTCACTGGAGCTGTGAGGCTGTGGCAGTAAACAGAACCGAACCCAGGTCACTGGAGCTGTGAGGCTGTGGCAGTCCCCAGAGCCGAACCCGGGACACTGGAGCTGTGAGACTGTGGCAGTAAACAGAACCGAACACAGGTCACTGGAGCTGTGAGACTGTGGCAGTAAACAGAACCGAACCCGGGTCACTGGAGCTGTGAGACTGTGGCAGTCAGCAGAACCGAACCCGGGTCACTGGAGCTGTGAGACTGTGGCAGTCCCCAGAACCGAACCCAGGTCACTGGAGCTGTGAGACTGTGGCAGTAAACAGAACCGAACCCAGGTCACTGGAGGTTTGAGACTGTGGCAGTAAACAGAACCGAACCCGGGTCACTGGAGCGGTGAGACTGTGGCAGTAAACAGAACCGAACCCGGGTCACTGGAGCTGTGAGGCTGTGGCAGTAAACAGAACCGAACCCGGGTCGCTGGAGCTGTGAGACTGTGGCAGTAAACAGAACCGAACCCGGGTCACTGGAGCTGTGAGACTGTGGCAGTAAACAGAACCGAACCCAGGACACTGGAGCTGTGAGACTGTGGCAGTAAACAGAACCGAACCCGGGACACTGGAGCTGTGAGACTGTGGCAGTAAACAGAACCGAACCCAGGTCACTGGAGCTGTGAGACTGTGGCAGTAAACAGAACTGAACCCAGGTCACTGGAGCTGTGAGACTGTGGCAGTAAACAGAACCAAACCCGGGACACTGGAGCTGTGAGACTGTGGCATTAAACAGAACCGAACCCGGGTCACTGGAGCTGTGAGACTGTGGCAGTAAACAGAACTGAACCCAGGTCACTGGAGCTGTGAGACTGTGGCAGTAAACAGAACCAAACCCGGGACACTGGAGCTGTGAGACTGTGGCATTAAACAGAACTGAACCCGGGTCACTGAAGCTGTGAGACTGTGGCAGTAAACAGAACTGAACCTGGGTCACTGGAGCTGTGAGACTGTGGCAGTAAACAGAACCGAACCCATGTCACTGGAGCTGTGAGGCTGTGGCAGTAAACAGAACTGAACCCAGGTCACTGAAGCTGTGAGACTGAGGCAGTAAACAGAACTGAACCCGGGTCACTGGAGCTGTGAGACTGTGGCAGTAAACAGAACTGAACCCAGGACACTGGAGCTGTGAGACTGTGGCAAAAAACAGAACTGAACCCAGGTCACTGAAGCTGTGAAACTGTGGCAGTAAACAGAACTGAACCCAGGTCACTGAAGCTGTGAGACTGTGGCAGTAAACAGAACTGAACCCGGGTCACTGGAGCTGTGAGACTGTGGCAGTAAACAGAACCGAACCCGGGTCACTGGAGCTGTGAGACTGTGGCAGTAAACAGAACCGAACCCAGGTCACTGGAGCTGTGAGACTGTGGCAGTAAACAGAACCGAACCCAGGACACTGGAGCTGTGAGACTGTGGCAGTAAACAGAACTGAACCCAGGTCACTGGAGCTGTGAGACTGTGGCAGTAAACAGAACCGAACCCAGGTCACTGGAGCTGTGAGACTGTGGCAGTAAACAGAACCGAACCCAGGACACTGGAGCTGTGAGGCTGTGGCAGTAAACAGAACCGAACCCGGTCACTGGAGCTGTGAGACTGTGGCAGTAAACAGAACCGAACCCAGGTCTCTGGAGCTGTGAGACTGTGGCAGTAAACAGAACCGAACCCAGGACACTGGAGCTCTGAGACTGTGGCAGTAAACAGAACCGAACCCAGGTCACTGGAGCTGTGAGACTGTGGCAAAAAACAGAACCGAACCCAGGACACTGGAGCTGTGAGGCTGTGGCTGTCCCCAGAACCGAACCCAGGTCACTGAAGCTGTGAGACTGTGGCAGTAAACAGAACCGAACCCAGGTCACTGGAGCTGTGAGGCTGTGGCAGTCCCCAGAACCGAACCCGGGACACTGGAGCTGTGAGACTGTGGCAGTGAACAGAACCGAACCCAGGTCACTGAAGCTGTGAGACTGTGGCAGTGAACAGAACCGAACCCGGGACACTGGAGCTGTGAGACTGTGGCAGTAAACAGAACCGAACCCAGGTCACTGGAGCTGTGAGACTGTGGCAGTAAACAGAACCGAACCCAGGTCACTGAAGCTGCGAGACTGTGGCAGTAAACAGAACCGAACCCGGGACACTGGAGCTGTGAGACTGTGGCAGTAAACAGAACCGAACCCGGGACACTGGAGCTGTGAGACTGTGGCAGTAAAAAGAACCGAACCCGGGTCACTGGAGCTGTGAGACTGTGGCAGTAAACAGAACCGAACGCGGGACACTGGTGCTGTGAGACTGTGGCAGTAAACAGAACCGAACCCGGGACACTGGAGCTGTGAGACTGTGGCAGTAAACAGAACCGAACCCAGGTCACTGAAGCTGTGAGACTGTGGCAGTAAACAGAACCGAACCCAGGTCACTGGAGCTGTGAGGCTGTGGCAGTCCCCAGAACCGAACCCGGGACACTGGAGCTGTGAGACTGTGGCAGTAAACAGAACCGAACCCAGGTCACTGAAGCTGTGAGACTGTGGCAGTGAACAGAACCGAACCCGGGACACTGGAGCTGTGAGACTGTGGCAGTAAACAGAACCGAACCCGGGACACTGGAGCTGTGAGACTGTGGCAGTAAACAGAACCGAACCCGGGTCACTGGAGCTGTGAGACTGTGGCAGTAAACAGAACTGAACCCGGGTCACTGGAGCTGTGAGACTGTGGCAGTAAACTGAACCGAACCCAGGTCACTGGAGCTGTGAGACTGTGGCAGTAAACAGAACCGAACCCGGGACACTGGAGCTGTGAGACTGTGGCAGTAAACAGAACCGAACCCGGGACACTGGAGCTGTGAGACTGTGGCAGTAAACAGAACCGAACCCGGGTCACTGGAGCTGTGAGACTGTGGCAGTAAACAGAACCGAACCCGGGACACTGGAGCTGTGAGACTGTGGCAGTAAACAGAACCGAACCCGGGACACTGGAGCTGTGAGGCTGTGGCAGTAAACAGAACCGAACTCAGGTCACTGGAGCTGTGAGACTGTGGCAGTAAACAGAACCGAACCCGGGTCACTGGAGCTGTGAGACTGTGGCAGTAAACAGAACCGAACTCAGGTCACTGGAGCTGTGAGACTGTGGCAGTAAACAGAACCGAACACGGGTCACTGGAGCTGTGAGACTGTGGCAGTAAACAGAACCGAACCCAGGTCACTGGAGCTGTGAGACTGTGGCAGTGAACAGAACCGAACCCAGGTCACTGGAGCTGTGAGACTGTGGCAGTAAACAGAACTGAACCCAGGTCACTGGAGCTGTGAGGCTGTGGCAGTAAACAGAACTGAACCAAGGTCACTGGAGCTGTGAGACTGTGGCAGTAAACAGAACCAAACCCAGGACACTGGAGCTGTGAGACTGTGGCAGTAAACAGAACCGAACCCGGGACACTGGAGCTGTGAGACTGTGGCAGTAAACAGAACTTAACCCGGGTCACTGGAGCTGTGAGACTGTGGCAGTAAACAGAACCGAACCCAGGTCACTGGAGCTGTGAGACTGTGGCAGTAAACAGAACCGAACCCGGGACACTGGAGCTGTGAGACTGTAGCAGTAAACAGAACCGAACCCGGGTCACTAAAGCTGTGAGACTGTGGCAGTAAACAGAACCGAACCCAGGTCACTGGAGCTGTGAGACTGTGGCAGTAAACAGAACCGAACCCGGGACACTGGAGCTGTGAGACTGTGGCAGTAAACAGAACCGAACCCAGGTCACTGGAGCTGTGAGACTGTGGCAGTAAACAGAACTGAACCCAGGTCACTGGAGCTGTGAGACTGTGGCAGTAAACAGAACCGAACCCAGGTCACTGGAGCTGTGAGACTGTGGCAGTAAACAGAACTGAACCCAGGTCACTGGAGCTGTGAGACTGTGGCAGTAAACAGAACTGAACCCAGGTCACTGGAGCTGTGAGACTGTGGCAGTAAACAGAACTGAACCAAGGTCACCGGAGCTGTGAGACTGTGGCAGTAAACAGAACCGAACCCAGGTCACTGGAGCTGTGAGACTGTGGCAGTAAACAGAACTGAACCCAGGTCACTGGAGCTGTGAGGCTGTGCCAGTAAACAGAACCGAACCCGGGACACTGGAGCTGTGAGACTGTGGCAGTAAACAGAACCGAACCCAGGTCACTGGAGCTGTGAGACTGTGGCAGTAAACAGAACCGAACCCGGGACACTGGAGCTGTGAGACTGTGGCAGTAAACAGAACTGAACCCAGGTCACCGGAGCTGTGAGACTGTGGCAGTAAACAGAACCGAACCCAGGTCACTGGAGCTGTGAGACTGTGGCAGTAAACAGAACCGAACCCAGGTCACTGGAGCTGTGAGACTGTGGCAGTAAACAGAACCGAACCCGGGACACTGGAGCTGTGAGACTGTGGCAGTAAACAGAACCGAACCCGGGTCACTGGAGCTGTGAGACTGTGGCAGTAAACAGAACCGAACCCATGTCACTGGAGCTGTGAGGCTGTGGCAGTAAACAGAACTGAACCCAGGTCACTGAAGCTGTGAGACTGTGGCAGTAAACAGAACTGAACCCGGGTCACTGGAGCTGTGAGACTGTGGCAAAAAACAGAACTGAACCCGGGTCACTGAAGCTGTGAAACTGTGGCACTAAACAGAACCGAACACAGGTCACTGGAGCTGTGAGACTGTGGCAGTAAACAGAACCGAACCCGGGTCACTGGAGCTGTGAGACTGTGGCAGTAAACAGAACCGAACCCATGTCACTGGAGCTGTGAGACTGTGGCAGTAAACAGAACCGAACCCAGGTCACTGGAGCTGTGAGACTGTGTCAGTAACAGAACCGAACCCATGTCACTGGAGCTGTGAGACTGTGGCAGTAAACAGAACCGAACCCAGGTCACTGGAGCTGTGAGACTGTGGCAGTAACAGAACCGAACCCAGGTCACTGGAGCTGTGAGACTGTGGCAGTAAACAGAACTGAACCCGGGTCACTGGAGCTGTGAGACTGTGGCAGTAAACAGAACCGAACCCAGGTCACTGGAGCTGTGCGACTGTGGCAGTAAACAGAACCGAACCCAGGTCACTGGAGCTGTGAGACTGTGGCAGTAAACAGAACCGAACCCGGGACACTGGAGCTGTGAGACTGTGGCAGTAAACAGAACCGAACCCGGGACACTGGAGCTGTGAGGCTGTGGCAGTAAACAGAACTGAACCCAGGTCACTGAAGCTGTGAGACTGTGGCAGTAAACAGAACTGAACCCGGGTCACTGGAGCTGTGAGACTGTGGCAAAAAACAGAACTGAACCCGGGTCACTGAAGCTGTGAAACTGTGGCAGTAAACAGAACCGAACCCAGGTCACTGGAGCTGTGAGACTGTGGCAGTAAACAGAACCGAACCCGGGTCACTGGAGCTGTGAGACTGTGGCAGTAAACAGAACCGAACCCATGTCACTGGAGCTGTGAGACTGTGGCAGTAAACAGAAATGAACCCGGGTCACTGGAGCTGTGAGACTGTGGCAGTAAACAGAACCGAACCCAGGTCACTGGAGCTGTGCGACTGTGGCAGTAAACAGAACCGAACCCAGGTCACTGGAGCTGTGAGACTGTGGCAGTAAACAGAACCGAACCCGGGACACTGGAGCTGTGAGACTGTGGCAGTAAACAGAAACGAACCCAGGTCACTGGAGCTGTGAGACTGTGGCAGTAAACAGAACCGAACCTGGGTCACTGAAGCTGTGAGACTGTGGCTGTAAACAGAACCGAACCCGGGTCACTGGAGCTGTGAGACTGTGGCAGTAAACAGAACCGAACCCTTGTCACTGGAGCTGTGAGGCTGTGGCAGTAAACAGAACTGAACCCAGGTCACTGAAGCTGTGAGACTGTGGCAGTAAACAGAACTGAACCCGGGTCACTGGAGCTGTGAGACTGTGGCAGTAAACAGAACTGAACCCAGGTCACTGAAGCTGTGAGACTGTGGCAGTAAACAGAACTGAACCCGGGTCACTGGAGCTGTGAGACTGTGGCAAAAAACAGAACCGAACCCATGTCACTGGAGCTGTGAGACTGTGGCAGTAAGCAGAACTGAACCCGGGTCACTGGAGCTGTGAGACTGTGGCAGTAAACAGAACCGAACCCAGGTCACTGGAGCTGTGAGACTGTGGCAGTAAACAGAACCGAACCCGGGACACTGGAGCTGTGAGACTGTGGCAGTAAACAGAACCGAACCCAGGTCACTGGAGCTGTGAGACTGTGGCAGTAAACAGAACCGAACCCAGGTCACTGGAGCTGTGAGACTGTGGCAGTAAACAGAACCGAACCCGGGTCACTGGAGCTGTGAGACTGTGGCAGTACGCAGAACCGAACCCGGGTCACTGGAGCTGTGAGACTGTGGCAGTAAACAGAACCGAACCCAGGACACTGGAGCTGTGAGGCTGTGGCAGTAAACAGAACCGTACCCGGTCACTGGAGCTGTGAGACTGTGGCAGTAAACAGAACCGAACCCAGGTCACTGGAGCTGTGAGACTGTGGCAGTAAACAGAACCGAACCCAGGACACTGGAGCTCTGAGACTGTGGCAGTAAACAGAACCGAACCCAGGTCACTGGAGCTGTGAGAGTGTGGCAAAAAAAAGAACCGAACCCAGGACACTGGAGCTGTGAGGCTGTGGCTGTCCCCAGAACCGAACCCAGGTCACTGAAGCTGTGAGACTGTGGCAGTAAACAGAACCGAACCCAGGTCACTGGAGCTGTGAGGCTGTGGCAGTCCCCAGAACCGAACCCGGGACACTGGAGCTGTGAGGCTGTGGCAGTGAACAGAACCGAACCCAGGTCACTGAAGCTGTGAGACTGTGGCAGTGAACAGAACCGAACCCGGGACACTGGAGCTGTGAGACTGTGGCAGTAAACAGAACCGAACCCAGGTCACTGGAGCTGTGAGACTGTGGCAGTAAACAGAACCGAACCCAGGTCACTGAAGCTGCGAGACTGTGGCAGTAAACAGAACTGAACCCGGGTCACTGGAGCTGTGAGACTGTGGCAGTAAACAGAACCGAACCCAGGTCACTGGAGCTGTGAGACTGTGGCAGTGAACAGAACCGAACCCGGGACACTGGAGCTGTGAGACTGTGGAAGTAAACAGAACCGAACCCAGGTCACTGGAGCTGTGAGACTGTGGCAGTAAACAGAACCGAACCCAGGTCACTGAAGCTGCGAGACTGTGGCAGTAAACAGAACCGAACCCAGGTCACTGGAGCTGTGAGACTGTGGCAGTAAACAGAACCGAACCCGGGTCACCGGAGCTGTGAGACTGTGGCAGTAAACAGAACCGAACCCGGGACACTGGAGCTGTGAGACTGTGGCAGTAAACAGAGCCGAACCCGGGACACTGGAGCTGTGATACTGTGGCAGTAAACAGAACCGAACCCGGGTCACTGGAGCTGTGAGACTGTGGCAGTAAACAGAACCGAACGCGGGACACTGGAGCTGTGAGACTGTGGCAGTAAACAGAACCGAACCCGGGACACTGGAGCTGTGAGACTGTGGCAGTAAACAGAACCGAACCCAGGTCACTGAAGCTGTGAGACTGTGGCAGTAAACAGAACCGAACCCAGGTCACTGGAGCTGTGAGGCTGTGGCAGTCCCCAGAAACGAACCCGGGACACTGGAGCTGTGAGACTGTGGCAGTAAACAGAACCGAACCCAGGTCACTGAAGCTGTGAGACTGTGGCAGTGAACAGAACCGAACCCGGGACACTGGAGCTGTGAGACTGTGGCAGTAAACAGAACCGAACCCGGGACACTGGAGCTGTGAGACTGTGGCAGTAAACAGAACCGAACCCAGGTCACTGGAGCTGTGAGACTGTGGCAGTAAACAGAACTGAACCCGGGTCACTGGAGCTGTGAGACTGTGGCAGTAAACAGAACTGAACCCAGGTCACTGGAGCTGTGAGACTGTGGCAGTAAACAGAACCGAACCCGGGTCACTGGAGCTGTGAGACTGTTGCAGTAAACAGAACCGAACCCAGGTCACTGGAGCTGTGAGACTGTGGCAGTAAACAGAACCGAACCCGGGACACTGGAGCTGTGAGACTGTGGCAGTAAACAGAACTGAACCCGGGTCACTGGAGCTGTGAGACTGTGGCAGTAAACAGAACCGAACCCAGGTCACTGAAGCTGTGAGACTGTGGCAGTAAACAGAACCGAACCCGGGACACTGGAGCTGTGAGACTGTGGCAGTAAACAGAACCGAACCCGGGACACTGGAGCTGTGAGACTGTGGCAGTAAACAGAACCGAACCCGGGTCACTGGAGCTGTGAGACTGTGGCAGTAAACAGAACCGAACCTGGGACACTGGAGCTGTGAGACTGTGGCAGTAAACAGAACCGAACCCGGGTCACTGGAGCTGTGAGACTGTGGCAGTAAACAGAACTGAACCCAGGTCACTGGAGCTGTGAGGCTGTGGCAGTAAACAGAACTGAACCCAGGTCACTGGAGCTGTGAGGCTGTGGAAGTAAACAGAACTGAACCCAGGTCACTGGAGCTGTGAGACTGTGGCAGTAAACAGAACCGAACCCAGGACACTGGAGCTGTGAGACTGTGGCAGTAAACAGAACCGAACCCGGGTCACTGGAGCTGTGAGACTGTGGCAGTAAACAGAACCGAACCCAGGTCACTGGAGCTGTGAGACTGTGGCAGTAAACAGAACCGAACCCAGGTCACTGGAGCTGTGATACTGTGGCAGTAAACAGAACCGAACCCGGGACACTGGAGCTGTGAGACTGTGGCAGTAAACAGAACCGAACCCAGGTCACTGGAGCTGTGAGACTGTGGCAGTAAACAGAACCGAACCCAGGTCACTGGAGCTGTGAGACTGTGGCAGTAAACAGAACCGAACCCGGGACACTGGAGCTGTGAGACTGTGGCAGTAAACAGAACCGAACCCAGGTCACTGGAGCTGTGAGACTGTGGCAGTAAACAGAACCGAACCCGGGACACTGGAGCTGTGAGACTGTGGCAGTAAACAGAACTTAACCCGGGTCACTGGAGCTGTGAGACTGTGGCAGTAAACAGAACCGAACCCAGGTCACTGGAGCTGTGAGACTGTGGCAGTAAACAGAACCGAACCCGGGACACTGGAGCTGTGAGACAGTGGCAGTAAACAGAACCGAACCCGGGTCACTAAAGCTGTGAGACTGTGGCAGTAAACAGAACCGAACCCAGCTCACTGGAGCTGTGAGACTGTGGCAGTAAACAGAACCGAACCCAGGTCACTGGAGCTGTGAGACTGTGGCAGTAAACAGAACTGAACCCGGGTCACTGGAGCTGTGAGACTGTGGCAGTAAACAGAACCGAACCCGGTTCACTGGAGCTGTGAGACTGTGGCAGTAAACAGAACCGAACCCGGGACACTGGAGCTGTGAGACTGTGGCAGTAAACAGAACCGAACCCAGGTCACTGGAGCTGTGAGACTGTGGCAGTAAACAGAACCGAACCCGGGTCACTGGAGCTGTGAGACTGTGGCAGTAAACAGAACCGAACCCGGGTCACTGGAGCTGTGAGGCTGTGGCAGTCCCCAGAACCGAACCCAGGTCACTGGAGCTGTGAGACTGTGGCAGTAAACAGAACCGAACCCAGGTCACTGGAGCTGTGAGACTGTGGCAGTAAACAGAACCGAACCCGGGTCACTGGAGCTGTGAGACTGTGGCAGTAAACAGAACCGAACCCAGGTCACTGGAGCTGTGAGACTGTGGCAGTAAACAGAACCGAACCCAGGTCACTGGAGCTGTGAGACTGTGGCAGTAAACAGAACCGAACCCGGGACACTGGAGCTGTGAGACTGTGGCAGTAAACAGAACCGAACCCAGGTCACTGGAGCTGTGAGACTGTGGCAGTAAACAGAACCGAACCCAGGTCACTGGAGCTGTGAGACTGTGGCAGTAAACAGAACCGAACCCGGGACACTGGAGCTGTGAGACTGTGGCAGTAAACAGAACCGAACCCAGGTCACTGGAGCTGTGAGACTGTGGCAGTAAACAGAACCGAACCCGGGACACTGGAGCTGTGAGACTGTGGCAGTAAACAGAACTTAACCCGGGTCACTGGAGCTGTGAGACTGTGGCAGTAAACAGAACCGAACCCAGGTCACTGGAGCTGTGAGACTGTGGCAGTAAACAGAACCGAACCCGGGACACTGGAGCTGTGAGACAGTGGCAGTAAACAGAACCGAACCCGGGTCACTAAAGCTGTGAGACTGTGGCAGTAAACAGAACCGAACCCAGCTCACTGGAGCTGTGAGACTGTGGCAGTAAACAGAACCGAACCCAGGTCACTGGAGCTGTGAGACTGTGGCAGTAAACAGAACTGAACCCGGGTCACTGGAGCTGTGAGACTGTGGCAGTAAACAGAACCGAACCCGGGACACTGGAGCTGTGAGACTGTGGCAGTAAACAGAACCGAACCCAGGTCACTGGAGCTGTGAGACTGTGGCAGTAAACAGAACCGAACCCGGGTCACTGGAGCTGTGAGACTGTGGCAGTAAACAGAACCGAACCCGGGTCACTGGAGCTGTGAGGCTGTGGCAGTCCCCAGAACCGAACCCAGGTCACTGGAGCTGTGAGACTGTGGCAGTAAACAGAACCGAACCCAGGTCACTGGAGCTGTGAGACTGTGGCAGTAAACAGAACCGAACCCGGGACACTGGAGCTGTGAGACTGTGGCAGTAAACAGAACTGAACCCGGGTCACTGGAGCTGTGAGACTGTGGCAGTAAACAGAACCGAACCCAGGTCACTGGAGCTGTGAGACTGTGGCAGTAAACAGAACCGAACCCGGGACACTGGAGCTGTGAGACTGTGGCAGTAAACAGAACCGAACCCATGTCACTGGAGCTGTGAGGCTGTGGCAGTAAACAGAACTGAACCCAGGTCACTGAAGCTGTGAGACTGTGGCAGTAAACAGAACTGAACCCGGGTCACTGGAGCTGTGAGACTGTGGCAAAAAACAGAACTGAACCCGGGTCACTGGAGCTGTGAGACTGTGGCAGTAAACAGAACCGAACCCGGTTCACTGGAGCTGTGAGACTGTGGCAGTAAACAGAACCGAACCCGGGACACTGGAGCTGTGAGTCTGTGGCAGTAAACAGAACCGAACCCAGGTCACTGGAGCTGTGAGACTGTGGCAGTAAACAGAACCGAACCCGGGTCACTGGAGCTGTGAGACTGTGGCAGTAAACAGAACCGAACCCGGGTCACTGGAGCTGTGAGGCTGTGGCAGTCCCCAGAACCGAACCCAGGTCACTGGAGCTGTGAGACTGTGGCAGTAAACAGAACCGAACCCAGGTCACTGGAGCTGTGAGACTGTGGCAGTAAACAGAACCGAACCCGGGACACTGGAGCTGTGAGACTGTGGCAGTAAACAGAACTGAACCCGGGTCACTGGAGCTGTGAGACTGTGGCAGTAAACAGAACCGAACCCAGGTCACTGGAGCTGTGAGACTGTGGCAGTAAACAGAACCGAACCCGGGACACTGGAGCTGTGAGACTGTGGCAGTAAACAGAACCGAACCCATGTCACTGGAGCTGTGAGGCTGTGGCAGTAAACAGAACTGAACCCAGGTCACTGAAGCTGTGAGACTGTGGCAGTAAACAGAACTGAACCCGGGTCACTGGAGCTGTGAGACTGTGGCAAAAAACAGAACTGAACCCGGGTCACTGAAGCTGTGAAACTGTGGCAGTAAACAGAACCGAACCCGGGTCACTGAAGCTGTGAAACTGTGGCAGTAAACAGAACCGAACCCGGGTCACTGAAGCTGTGAAACTGTGGCAGTAAACAGAACCGAACCCGGGTCACTGGAGCTGTGAGACTGTGGCAGTAAACAGAACCGAACCCAGGTCACTGGAGCTGTGAGACTGTGGCAGTAAACAGAAACGAACCCAGGTCACTGGAGCTGTGAGACTGTGGCAGGAAACAGAACCGAACCCAGGTCACGGGAGCTGTGAGACTGTGGCAGTAAACAGAACCGAACCCAGGTCACTGGAGCTGTGAGACTGTGGCAGTAAACAGAACCGAACCCGGGTCACTGGAGCTGTGAGACTGTGGCAGGAAACAGAACCGAACCCAGGTCACGGGAGCTGTGAGACTGTGGCAGTAAACAGAACCGAACCCGGGACACTGGAGCTGTGAGACTGTGGCAGTAAACAGAACTGAACCCGGGTCACTGGAGCTGTGAGACTGTGGCAGTAAACAGAACCGAACCCAGGTCACTGGAGCTGTGAGACTGTGGCAGTAAACAGAACTGAACCCAGGTCACTGAAGCTGTGAGACTGTGGCAGTAAACAGAACTGAACCCAGGTCACTGGAGCTGTGAGACTGTGGCAAAAAACAGAACTGAACCCGGGTCACTGAAGCTGTGAAACTGTGGCAGTAAACCGAACTGAACCCAGGTCACTGAAGCTGTGAGACAGTGGCAGTAAACAGAACCGAACCCGGGTCACTAAAGCTGTGAGACTGTGGCAGTAAACAGAACCGAACCCAGCTCACTGGAGCTGTGAGACTGTGGCAGTCCCCAGAACCGAACCCAGGTCACTGGAGCTGTGAGACTGTGGCAGTAAACAGAACCGAACCCAGGTCACTGGAGCTGTGAGACTGTGGCAGTAAACAGAACCGAACCCGGGACACTGGAGCTGTGAGACTGTGGCAGTAAACAGAACTGAACCCGGGTCACTGGAGCTGTGAGACTTGGCAGTAAACAGAACCGAACCCAGGTCACTGGAGCTGTGAGACTGTGGCAGTAAACAGAACCGAACCCGGGACACTGGAGCTGTGAGACTGTGGCAGTAAACAGAACCGAACCCATGTCACTGGAGCTGTGAGGCTGTGGCAGTAAACAGAACTGAACCCAGGTCACTGAAGCTGTGAGACTGTGGCAGTAAACAGAACTGAACCCGGGTCACTGGAGCTGTGAGACTGTGGCAAAAAACAGAACTGAACCCGGGTCACTGAAGCTGTGAAACTGTGGCAGTAAACAGAACCGAACCCGGGTCACTGGAGCTGTGAGACTGTGGCAGTAAACAGAACCGAACCCAGGTCACTGGAGCTGTGAGACTGTGGCAGTAAACAGAAACGAACCCAGGTCACTGGAGCTGTGAGACTGTGGCAGGAAACAGAACCGAACCCAGGTCACGGGAGCTGTGAGACTGTGGCAGTAAACAGAACCGAACCCGGGACACTGGAGCTGTGAGACTGTGGCAGTAAACAGAACTGAACCCGGGTCACTGGAGCTGTGAGACTGTGGCAGTAAACAGAACCGAACCCAGGTCACTGGAGCTGTGAGACTGTGGCAGTAAACAGAACTGAACCCAGGTCACTGAAGCTGTGAGACTGTGGCAGTAAACAGAACTGAACCCAGGTCACTGGAGCTGTGAGACTGTGGCAAAAAACAGAACTGAACCCGGGTCACTGAAGCTGTGAAACTGTGGCAGTAAACCGAACTGAACCCAGGTCACTGAAGCTGTGAGACTATGGCAGTAAACAGAACCGAATTCGGGTCACTGGAGCTGTGAGACTGTGGCAGTAAACAGAACCGAACCCATGTCACTGGAGCTGTGAGACTGTGGCAGTAAACAGAACTGAACCCGGGTCACTGGAGCTGTGAGACTGTGGCAGTAAACAGAACCGAACCCGGGACACTGGAGCTGTGAGACTGTGGCAGTAAACAGAACCGAACCCAGGTCACTGGAGCTGTGAGACTGTGGCAGTAAACAGAACCGAACCCGGGACACTGGAGCTGTGAGACTGTGGCAGTAAACAGAACCGAACCCAGGACACTGGAGCTGTGAGGCTGTGGCAGTAAACAGAACCGAACCCAGGTCACTGGAGCTGTGAGACTGTGGCAGTAAACAGAACCGAACCCAGGTCACTGGAGCTGTGAGACTGTGGCAGTAAACAGAACCGAACCCGGGACACTGGAGCTGTGAGACTGTGGCAGTAAACAGAACTGAACCCGGGTCACTGGAGCTGTGAGACTGTGGCAGTAAACAGAACCGAACCCAGGTCACTGGAGCTGTGAGACTGTGGCAGTAAACAGAACTGAACCCAGGTCACTGAAGCTGTGAGACTGTGGCAGTAAACAGAACTGAACCCAGGTCACTGGAGCTGTGAGACTGTGGCAAAAAACAGAACTGAACCCGGGTCACTGAAGCTGTGAAACTGTGGCAGTAAACCGAACTGAACCCAGGTCACTGAAGCTGTGAGACAGTGGCAGTAAACAGAACCGAACCCGGGTCACTGGAGCTGTGAGACTGTGGCAGTAAACAGAACCGAACCCATGTCACTGGAGCTGTGAGACTGTGGCAGTAAACAGAACCGAACCCAGGTCACTGGAGCTGTGAGACTGTGGCAGTAAACAGAACTGAACCCGGGTCACTGGAGCTGTGAGACTGTGGCAGTAAACAGAACCGAACCCGGTTCACTGGAGCTGTGAGACTGTGGCAGTAAACAGAACCGAACCCGGGACACTGGAGCTGTGAGACTGTGGCAGTAAACAGAACCGAACCCAGGTCACTGGAGCTGTGAGACTGTGGCAGTCCCCAGAACCGAACCCAGGTCACTGGAGCTGTGAGACTGTGGCAGTAAACAGAACCGAACCCAGGTCACTGGAGCTGTGAGACTGTGGCAGTAAACAGAACCGAACCCGGGACACTGGAGCTGTGAGACTGTGGCAGTAAACAGAACTGAACCCGGGTCACTGGAGCTGTGAGACTGTGGCAGTAAACAGAACCGAACCCAGGTCACTGGAGCTGTGAGACTGTGGCAGTAAACAGAACCGAACCCGGGACACTGGAGCTGTGAGACTGTGGCAGTAAACAGAACCGAACCCATGTCACTGGAGCTGTGAGGCTGTGGCAGTAAACAGAACTGAACCCAGGTCACTGAAGCTGTGAGACTGTGGCAGTAAACAGAACTGAACCCGGGTCACTGGAGCTGTGAGACTGTGGCAAAAAACAGAACTGAACCCGGGTCACTGAAGCTGTGAAACTGTGGCAGTAAACAGAACCGAACCCGGGTCACTGGAGCTGTGAGACTGTGGCAGTAAACAGAACCGAACCCAGGTCACTGGAGCTGTGAGACTGTGGCAGTAAACAGAAACGAACCCAGGTCACTGGAGCTGTGAGACTGTGGCAGGAAACAGAACCGAACCCAGGTCACGGGAGCTGTGAGACTGTGGCAGTAAACAGAACCGAACCCAGGTCACTGGAGCTGTGAGACTGTGGCAGTAAACAGAACCGAACCCGGGTCACTGGAGCTGTGAGAGAATGGCAGGAAACAGAACCGAACCCAGGTCACGGGAGCTGTGAGACTGTGGCAGTAAACAGAACCGAACCCAGGTCACTGGAGCTGTGAGACTGTGGCAGTAAACAGAACTGAACCCAGGTCACTGAAGCTGTGAGACTGTGGCAGTAAACAGAACTGAACCCAGGTCACTGGAGCTGTGAGACTGTGGCAAAAAACAGAACTGAACCCGGGTCACTGAAGCTGTGAAACTGTGGCAGTAAACCGAACTGAACCCAGGTCACTGAAGCTGTGAGTCTATGGCAGTAAACAGAACCGAATTCGGGTCACTGGAGCTGTGAGACTGTGGCAGTAAACAGAACCGAACCCATGTCACTGGAGCTGTGAGACTGTGGCAGTAAACAGAACTGAACCCGGGTCACTGGAGCTGTGAGACTGTGGCAGTAAACAGAACCGAACCCGGGTCACTGGAGCTGTGAGACTGTGGCAGTAAACAGAACCGAACCCAGGTCACTGGAGCTGTGAGACTGTGGCAGTAAACAGAACCGAACCCGGGTCACTGGAGCTGTGAGACTGTGGCAGTAAACAGAACCGAACCCGGGACACTGGAGCTGTGAGACTGTGGCAGTAAACAGAACCGAACCCAGGACACTGGAGCTGTGAGGCTGTGGCAGTAAACAGAACCGAACCCAGGTCACTGGAGCTGTGAGACTGTGGCAGTAAACAGAACCGAACCCAGGTCACTGGAGCTGTGAGACTGTGGCAGTAAATAGAACCGAACCCAGGACACTGGAGCTGTGAGGCTGTGGCAGTAAACAGAACCGAACCCAGGACACTGGAGCTGTGAGGCTGTGGCAGTAAACAGAACCGAACCCGGGTCACTGAAGCTGTGAGACTGTGGCAAAAAACAGAACCGAACCCAGGACACTGGAGCTGTGAGGCTGTGGCTGTCCCCAGAACCGAACCCAGGTCACTGAAGCTGTGAGACTGTGGCAGTAAACAGAACCGAACCCAGGTCACTGGAGCTGTGAGGCTGTGGCAGTCCCCAGAACCGAACCCGGGACACTGGAGCTGTGAGACTGTGGCAGTAAACAGAACCGAACCCAGGTCACTGAAGCTGTGAGACTGTGTCAGTGAACAGAACCGAACCCGGGACACTGGAGCTGTGAGACTGTGGCAGTAAACAGAACCGAACCCAGGTCACTGGAGCTGTGAGCCTGTGGCTGTAAACAGAACCGAACCCAGGTCACTGGAGCTGTGAGACTGTGTCAGTAAACAGAACCGAACCCAGGTCACTGGAGCTGTGAGACTGTGGCAGTAAACAGAACCGAACCCGGGACACTGGAGCTGTGAGACTGTGGCAGTAAACAGAACCGAACCCAGGTCACTGGAGCTGTGAGGCTGTGGCAGTAAACAGAACCGAACCCATGTCACTGGAGCTGTGAGGCTGTGGCAGTAAACAGAACTGAACCCGGGTCACTGGAGCTGTGAGACTGTGGCAAAAAACAGAACTGAACCCGGGTCACTGAAGCTGTGAAACTGTGGCAGTAAACAGAACTGAACCCAGGTCACTGGAGCTGTGAGACTGTGGCAGTAAACAGAACCGAACCCGGGTCACTGGAGCTGTGAGACTGTGGCAGTAAACAGAACCGAACCCATGTCACTGGAGCTGTGAGACTGTGGCAGTAAACAGAACTGAACCCGGGTCACTGGAGCTGTGAGACTGTGGCAGTAAACAGAACCGAAGCCAGGTCACTGGAGCTGTGAGACTGTGGCAGTAAACAGAACCGAACCCAGGTCACTGGAGCTGTGAGACTGTGGCAGTAAACAGAACCGAACCCGGGTCACTGGAGCTGTGAGACTGTGGCAGTAAACAGAACCGAACCCAGGTCACTGGAGCTGTGAGACTGTGGCAGTAAACAGAACCGAACCCAGGACACTGGAGCTGTGAGACTGTGGCAGTAAACAGAACTGAACCCAGGTCACTGGAGCTGTGAGACTGTGGCAGTAAACAGAACCGAACCCAGGTCACTGGAGCTGTGAGACTGTGGCAGTAAACAGAACCGAACCCAGGACACTGGAGCTGTGAGGCTGTGGCAGTAAACAGAACCGAACCCGGTCACTGGAGCTGTGAGACTGTGGCAGTAAACAGAACCGAACCCAGGTCTCTGGAGCTGTGAGACTGTGGCAGTAAACAGAACCGAACCCAGGACACTGGAGCTCTGAGACTGTGGCAGTAAACAGAACCGAACCCAGGTCACTGGAGCTGTGAGACTGTGGCAAAAAACAGAACCGAACCCAGGACACTGGAGCTGTGAGGCTGTGGCTGTCCCCAGAACCGAACCCAGGTCACTGAAGCTGTGAGACTGTGGCAGTAAACAGAACCGAACCCAGGTCACTGGAGCTGTGAGGCTGTGGCAGTCCCCAGAACCGAACCCGGGACACTGGAGCTGTGAGACTGTGGCAGTGAACAGAACCGAACCCAGGTCACTGAAGCTGTGAGACTGTGGCAGTGAACAGAACCGAACCCGGGACACTGGAGCTGTGAGACTGTGGCAGTAAACAGAACCGAACCCAGGTCACTGGAGCTGTGAGACTGTGGCAGTAAACAGAACCGAACCCAGGTCACTGAAGCTGCGAGACTGTGGCAGTAAACAGAACCGAACCCGGGACACTGGAGCTGTGAGACTGTGGCAGTAAACAGAACCGAACCCGGGACACTGGAGCTGTGAGACTGTGGCAGTAAACAGAACCGAACCCGGGTCACTGGAGCTGTGAGACTGTGGCAGTAAACAGAACCGAACGCGGGACACTGGTGCTGTGAGACTGTGGCAGTAAACAGAACCGAACCCGGGACACTGGAGCTGTGAGACTGTGGCAGTAAACAGAACCGAACCCAGGTCACTGAAGCTGTGAGACTGTGGCAGTAAACAGAACCGAACCCAGGTCACTGGAGCTGTGAGGCTGTGGCAGTCCCCAGAACCGAACCCGGGACACTGGAGCTGTGAGACTGTGGCAGTAAACAGAACCGAACCCAGGTCACTGAAGCTGTGAGACTGTGGCAGTGAACAGAACCGAACCCGGGACACTGGAGCTGTGAGACTGTGGCAGTAAACAGAACCGAACCCGGGACACTGGAGCTGTGAGACTGTGGCAGTAAACAGAACCGAATCCAGGACACTGGAGCTGTGAGACTGTGGCAGTAAACAGAACCGAACCCGGGACACTGGAGCTGTGAGACTGTGGCAGTAAACAGAACCGAACCCGGGTCACTGGAGCTGTGAGACTGTGGCAGTAAACAGAACTGAACCCGGGTCACTGGAGCTGTGAGACTGTGGCAGTAAACTGAACCGAACCCAGGTCACTGGAGCTGTGAGACTGTGGCAGTAAACAGAACTGAACCCGGGTCACTGGAGCTGTGAGACTGTGGCAGTAAACAGAACCGAACCCGGGACACTGGAGCTGTGAGACTGTGGCAGTAAACAGAACCGAACCCGGGACACTGGAGCTGTGAGGCTGTGGCAGTAAACAGAACCGAACTCAGGTCACTGGAGCTGTGAGACTGTGGCAGTAAACAGAACCGAACCCGGGTCACTGGAGCTGTGAGACTGTGGCAGTAAACAGAACCGAACTCAGGTCACTGGAGCTGTGAGACTGTGGCAGTAAACAGAACCGAACACGGGTCACTGGAGCTGTGAGACTGTGGCAGTAAACAGAACCGAACCCAGGTCACTGGAGCTGTGAGACTGTGGCAGTGAACAGAACCGAACCCAGGTCACTGGAGCTGTGAGACTGTGGCAGTAAACAGAACCGAACCCAGGTCACTGGAGCTGTGAGGCTGTGGCAGTAAACAGAACTGAACCCAGGTCACTGGAGCTGTGAGGCTGTGGCAGTAAACAGAACTGAACCAAGGTCACTGGAGCTGTGAGGCTGTGGCAGTAAACAGAACTGAACCCAGGTCACTGGAGCTGTGAGGCTGTGGCAGTAAACAGAACCGAACCCAGGTCACTGGAGCTGTGAGGCTGTGGCAGTAAACAGAACTGAACCCAGGTCACTGGAGCTGTGAGGCTGTGGCAGTAAACAGAACTGAACCCAGGTCACTGGAGCTGTGAGGCTGTGGCAGTAAACAGAACCGAACCCGGGTCACTGGAGCTGTGAGACTGTGGCAGTAAACAGAACTGAACCAAGGTCACTGGAGCTGTGAGACTGTGGCAGTAAACAGAACCAAACCCAGGACACTGGAGCTGTGAGACTGTGGCAGTAAACAGAACCGAACCCGGGGCACTGGAGCTGTGAGACTGTGGCAGTAAACAGAACTTAACCCGGGTCACTGGAGCTGTGAGACTGTGGCAGTAAACAGAACCGAACCCAGGTCACTGGAGCTGTGAGACTGTGGCAGTAAACAGAACCGAACCCGGGACACTGGAGCTGTGAGACTGTAGCAGTAAACAGAACCGAACCCGGGTCACTAAAGCTGTGAGACTGTGGCAGTAAACAGAACCGAACCCATGTCACTGGAGCTGTGAGACTGTGGCAGTAAACAGAACCGAACCCAGGTCACTGGAGCTGTGAGACTGTGGCAGTAAACAGAACCGAACCCAGGTCACTGGAGCTGTGAGACTGTGGCAGTAAACAGAACCGAACCCGGGACACTGGAGCTGTGAGACTGTGGCAGTAAACAGAACTGAACCCGGGTCACTGGAGCTGTGAGACTGTGGCAGTAAACAGAACCGAACCCAGGTCACTGGAGCTGTGAGACTGTGGCAGTAAACAGAACCGAACCCGGGACACTGGAGCTGTGAGGCTGTGGCAGTAAACAGAACCGAACCCAGGTCACGGGAGCTGTGAGACTGTGGCAGTAAACAGAAACGAACCCAGGTCACTGGAGCTGTGAGACTGTGGCAGTAAACAGAACTGAACCCAGGTCACTGGAGCTGTGAGACTGTGGCAGTAAACAGAACCGAACCCAGGTCACTGGAGCTGTGAGACTGTGGCAGTAAACAGAACCGAACCCGGGACACTGGAGCTGTGAGACTGTGGCAGTAAACAGAACTGAACCCGGGTCACTGGAGCTGTGAGACTGTGGCAGTAAACAGAACCGAACCCAGGTCACTGGAGCTGTGAGACTGTGGCAGTAAACAGAACTGAACCCAGGTCACTGGAGCTGTGAGACTGTGGCAGTAAACAGAACTGAACCCAGGTCACTGGAGCTGTGAGACTGTGGCAGTAAACAGAACTGAACCCAGGTCACCGGAGCTGTGAGACTGTGGCAGTAAACAGAACCGAACCCAGGTCACTGGAGCTGTGAGACTGTGGCAGTAAACAGAACCGAACCCAGGTCACTGGAGCTGTGAGGCTGTGCCAGTAAACAGAACCGAACCCGGGACACTGGAGCTGTGAGACTGTGGCAGTAAACAGAACCGAACCCAGGTCACTGGAGCTGTGAGACTGTGGCAGTAAACAGAACCGAACCCGGGACACTGGAGCTGTGAGACTGTGGCAGTAAACAGAACTGAACCCAGGTCACCGGAGCTGTGAGACTGTGGCAGTAAACAGAACCGAACCCAGGTCACTGGAGCTGTGAGACTGTGGCAGTAAACAGAACCGAACCCAGGTCACTGGAGCTGTGAGACTGTGGCAGTAAACAGAACCGAACCCGGGACACTGGAGCTGTGAGACTGTGGCAGTAAACAGAACCGAACCCGGGTCACTGGAGCTGTGAGACTGTGGCAGTAAACAGAACCGAACCCATGTCACTGGAGCTGTGAGGCTGTCCCAGTAAACAGAACTGAACCCAGGTCACTGAAGCTGTGAGACTGTGGCAGTAAACAGAACTGAACCCGGGTCACTGGAGCTGTGAGACTGTGGCAAAAAACAGAACTGAACCCGGGTCACTGAAGCTGTGAAACTGTGGCAGTAAACAGAACCGAACCCAGGTCACTGGAGCTGTGAGTCTGTGGCAGTAAACAGAACCGAACCCGGGTCACTGGAGCTGTGAGACTGTGGCAGTAAACAGAACCGAACCCATGTCACTGGAGCTGTGAGACTGTGGCAGTAAACAGAACCGAACCCAGGTCACTGGAGCTGTGAGACTGTGGCAGTAACAGAACCGAACCCATGTCACTGGAGCTGTGAGACTGTGGCAGTAAACAGAACTGAACCCAGGTCACTGGAGCTGTGAGACTGTGGCAGTAAACAGAACCGAACCCAGGTCACTGGAGCTGTGAGACTGTGGCAGTAAACAGAACTGAACCCGGGTCACTGGAGCTGTGAGACTGTGGCAGTAAACAGAACCGAACCCAGGTCACTGGAGCTGTGCGACTGTGGCAGTAAACAGAACCGAACCCAGGTCACTGGAGCTGTGAGACTGTGGCAGTAAACAGAACCGAACCCGGGACACTGGAGCTGTGAGACTGTGGCAGTAAACAGAACCGAACCCGGGACACTGGAGCTGTGAGGCTGTGGCAGTAAACAGAACTGAACCCAGGTCACTGAAGCTGTGAGACTGTGGCAGTAAACAGAACTGAACCCGGGTCACTGGAGCTGTGAGACTGTGGCAAAAAACAGAACTGAACCCGGGTCACTGAAGCTGTGAAACTGTGGCAGTAAACAGAACCGAACCCAGGTCACTGGAGCTGTGAGACTGTGGCAGTAAACAGAACCGAACCCGGGTCACTGGAGCTGTGAGACTGTGGCAGTAAACAGAACCGAACCCATGTCACTGGAGCTGTGAGACTGTGGCAGCAAACAGAACTGAACCCGGGTCACTGGAGCTGTGAGACTGTGGCAGTAAACAGAACCGAACCCAGGTCACTGGAGCTGTGCGACTGTGGCAGTAAACAGAACCGAACCCAGGTCACTGGAGCTGTGAGACTGTGGCAGTAAACAGAACCGAACCCGGGACACTGGAGCTGTGAGACTGTGGCAGTAAACAGAAACGAACCCAGGTCACTGGAGCTGTGAGACTGTGGCAGTAAACAGAACCGAACCTGGGTCACTGAAGCTGTGAGACTGTGGCTGTAAACAGAACCGAACCCGGGTCACTGGAGCTGTGAGACTGTGGCAGTAAACAGAACCGAACCCATGTCACTGGAGCTGTGAGGCTGTGGCAGTAAACAGAACTGAACCCAGGTCACTGAAGCTGTGAGACTGTGGCAGTAAACAGAACTGAACCCGGGTCACTGGAGCTGTGAGACTGTGGCAAAAAACAGAACTGAACCCAGGTCACTGAAGCTGTGAGACTGTGGCAGTAAACAGAACCGAACCCGGGTCACTGGAGCTGTGAGACTGTGGCAGTAAACAGAACCGAACCCATGTCACTGGAGCTGTGAGACTGTGGCAGTAAGCAGAACTGAACCCGGGTCACTGGAGCTGTGAGACTGTGGCAGTAAACAGAACCGAACCCAGGTCACTGGAGCTGTGAGACTGTGGCAGTAAACAGAACCGAACCCGGGTCACTGGAGCTGTGAGACTGTGGCAGTAAACAGAACCGAACCCAGGACACTGGAGCTGTGAGGCTGTGGCAGTAAACAGAACCGTACCCGGTCACTGGAGCTGTGAGACTGTGGCAGTAAACAGAACCGAACCCTGGTCACTGGAGCTGTGAGACTGTGGCAGTAAACAGAACCGAACCCAGGACACTGGAGCTCTGAGACTGTGGCAGTAAACAGAACCGAACCCAGGTCACTGGAGCTGTGAGAGTGTGGCAAAAAACAGAACCGAACCCAGGACACTGGAGCTGTGAGGCTGTGGCTGTCCCCAGAACCGAACCCAGGTCACTGAAGCTGTGAGACTGTGGCAGTAAACAGAACCGAACCCAGGTCACTGGAGCTGTGAGGCTGTGGCAGTCCCCAGAACCGAACCCGGGACACTGGAGCTGTGAGGCTGTGGCAGTGAACAGAACCGAACCCAGGTCACTGAAGCTGTGAGACTGTGGCAGTGAACAGAACCGAACCCGGGACACTGGAGCTGTGAGACTGTGGCAGTAAACAGAACTGAACCCGGGTCACTGGAGCTGTGAGACTGTGGCAGTAAACAGAACCGAACCCAGGTCACTGGAGCTGTGAGACTGTGGCAGTGAACAGAACCGAACCCGGGACACTGGAGCTGTGAGACTGTGGAAGTAAACAGAACCGAACCCAGGTCACTGGAGCTGTGAGACTGTGGCAGTAAACAGAACCGAACCCAGGTCACTGAAGCTGCGAGACTGTGGCAGTAAACAGAACCGAACCCAGGTCACTGGAGCTGTGAGACTGTGGCAGTAAACAGAACCGAACCCGGGTCACCGGAGCTGTGAGACTGTGGCAGTAAACAGAACCGAACCCGGGACACCGGAGCTGTGAGACTGTGGCAGTAAACAGAACCGAACCCGGGACACTGGAGCTGTGAGACTGTGGCAGTAAACAGAACCGAACCCGGGTCACTGGAGCTGTGAGACTGTGGCAGTAAACAGAACCGAACGCGGGACACTGGAGCTGTGAGACTGTGGCAGTAAACAGAACCGAACCCGGGACACTGGAGCTGTGAGACTGTGGCAGTAAACAGAACCGAACCCAGGTCACTGAAGCTGTGAGACTGTGGCAGTAAACAGAACCGAACCCAGGTCACTGGAGCTGTGAGGCTGTGGCAGTCCCCAGAAACGAACCCGGGACACTGGAGCTGTGAGACTGTGGCAGTAAACAGAACCGAACCCAGGTCACTGAAGCTGTGAGACTGTGGCAGTGAACAGAACCGAACCCGGGACACTGGAGCTGTGAGACTGTGGCAGTAAACAGAACCGAACCCGGGACACTGGAGCTGTGAGACTGTGGCAGTAAACAGAACCGAACCCAGGTCACTGGAGCTGTGAGACTGTGGCAGTAAACAGAACTGAACCCGGGTCACTGGAGCTGTGAGACTGTGGCAGTAAACAGAACTGAACCCAGGTCACTGGAGCTGTGAGACTGTGGCAGTAAACAGAACCGAACCCGGGACACTGGAGCTGTGAGACTGTGGCAGTAAACAGAACTGAACCCGGGTCACTGGAGCTGTGAGACTGTGGCAGTAAACAGAACCGAACCCAGGTCACTGGAGCTGTGAGACTGTGGCAGTAAACAGAACTGAACCCAGGTCACTGAAGCTGTGAGACTGTGGCAGTAAACAGAACTGAACCCAGGTCACTGGAGCTGTGAGACTGTGGCAAAAAACAGAACTGAACCCGGGTCACTGAAGCTGTGAAACTGTGGCAGTAAACCGAACTGAACCCAGGTCACTGAAGCTGTGAGACAGTGGCAGTAAACAGAACCGAACCCGGGTCACTGGAGCTGTGAGACTGTGGCAGTAAACAGAACCGAACCCATGTCACTGGAGCTGTGAGACTGTGGCAGTAAACAGAACCGAACCCAGGTCACTGGAGCTGTGAGACTGTGGCAGTAAACAGAACCGAACCCAGGTCACTGAAGCTGCGAGACTGTGGCAGTAAACAGAACCGAACCCAGGTCACTGGAGCTGTGAGACTGTGGCAGTAAACAGAACCGAACCCGGGTCACCGGAGCTGTGAGACTGTGGCAGTAAACAGAACCGAACCCGGGACACCGGAGCTGTGAGACTGTGGCAGTAAACAGAACCGAACCCGGGACACTGGAGCTGTGAGACTGTGGCAGTAAACAGAACCGAACCCGGGTCACTGGAGCTGTGAGACTGTGGCAGTAAACAGAACCGAACGCGGGACACTGGAGCTGTGAGACTGTGGCAGTAAACAGAACCGAACCCGGGACACTGGAGCTGTGAGACTGTGGCAGTAAACAGAACCGAACCCAGGTCACTGAAGCTGTGAGACTGTGGCAGTAAACAGAACCGAACCCAGGTCACTGGAGCTGTGAGGCTGTGGCAGTCCCCAGAAACGAACCCGGGACACTGGAGCTGTGAGACTGTGGCAGTAAACAGAACCGAACCCAGGTCACTGAAGCTGTGAGACTGTGGCAGTGAACAGAACCGAACCCGGGACACTGGAGCTGTGAGACTGTGGCAGTAAACAGAACCGAACCCGGGACACTGGAGCTGTGAGACTGTGGCAGTAAACAGAACCGAACCCAGGTCACTGGAGCTGTGAGACTGTGGCAGTAAACAGAACTGAACCCGGGTCACTGGAGCTGTGAGACTGTGGCAGTAAACAGAACTGAACCCAGGTCACTGGAGCTGTGAGACTGTGGCAGTAAACAGAACCGAACCCGGGACACTGGAGCTGTGAGACTGTGGCAGTAAACAGAACTGAACCCGGGTCACTGGAGCTGTGAGACTGTGGCAGTAAACAGAACCGAACCCAGGTCACTGGAGCTGTGAGACTGTGGCAGTAAACAGAACTGAACCCAGGTCACTGAAGCTGTGAGACTGTGGCAGTAAACAGAACTGAACCCAGGTCACTGGAGCTGTGAGACTGTGGCAAAAAACAGAACTGAACCCGGGTCACTGAAGCTGTGAAACTGTGGCAGTAAACCGAACTGAACCCAGGTCACTGAAGCTGTGAGACAGTGGCAGTAAACAGAACCGAACCCGGGTCACTGGAGCTGTGAGACTGTGGCAGTAAACAGAACCGAACCCATGTCACTGGAGCTGTGAGACTGTGGCAGTAAACAGAACCGAACCCAGGTCACTGGAGCTGTGAGACTGTGGCAGTAAACAGAACTGAACCCGGGTCACTGGAGCTGTGAGACTGTGGCAGTAAACAGAACCGAACCCGGTTCACTGGAGCTGTGAGACTGTGGCAGTAAACAGAACCGAACCCGGGACACTGGAGCTGTGAGACTGTGGCAGTAAACAGAACCGAACCCAGGTCACTGGAGCTGTGAGACTGTGGCAGTCCCCAGAACCGAACCCAGGTCACTGGAGCTGTGAGACTGTGGCAGTAAACAGAACCGAACCCAGGTCACTGGAGCTGTGAGACTGTGGCAGTAAACAGAACTGAACCCGGGTCACTGGAGCTGTGAGACTGTGGCAGTAAACAGAACCGAACCCAGGTCACTGGAGCTGTGAGACTGTGGCAGTAAACAGAACCGAACCCAGGTCACTGGAGCTGTGAGACTGTGGCAGTAAACAGAACTGAACCCGGGTCACTGGAGCTGTGAGACTGTGGCAGTAAACAGAACCGAACCCAGGTCACTGGAGCTGTGAGACTGTGGCAGTAAACAGAACCGAAACCAGGTCACTGGAGCTGTGAGACTGTGGCAGTAAACAGAACCGAACCCGGGACACTGGAGCTGTGAGACTGTGGCAGTAAACAGAACCGAACCCATGTCACTGGAGCTGTGAGGCTGTGGCAGTAAACAGAACTGAACCCAGGTCACTGAAGCTGTGAGACTGTGGCAGTAAACAGAACTGAACCCGGGTCACTGGAGCTGTGAGACTGTGGCAAAAAACAGAACTGAACCCGGGTCACTGAAGCTGTGAAACTGTGGCAGTAAACAGAACCGAACCCGGGTCACTGGAGCTGTGAGACTGTGGCAGTAAACAGAACCGAACCCAGGTCACTGGAGCTGTGAGACTGTGGCAGTAAACAGAAACGAACCCAGGTCACTGGAGCTGTGAGACTGTGGCAGGAAACAGAACCGAACCCAGGTCACGGGAGCTGTGAGACTGTGGCAGTAAACAGAACCGAACCCAGGTCACTGGAGCTGTGAGACTGTGGCAGTAAACAGAACCGAACCCGGGTCACTGGAGCTGTGAGAGAATGGCAGGAAACAGAACCGAACCCAGGTCACGGGAGCTGTGAGACTGTGGCAGTAAACAGAACCGAACCCAGGTCACTGGAGCTGTGAGACTGTGGCAGTAAACAGAACTGAACCCAGGTCACTGAAGCTGTGAGACTGTGGCAGTAAACAGAACTGAACCCATGTCACTGGAGCTGTGAGACTGTGGCAAAAAACAGAACTGAACCCGGGTCACTGAAGCTGTGAAACTGTGGCAGTAAACAGAACCGAACCCATGTCACTGGAGCTGTGAGACTGTGGCAGTAAACAGAACTGAACCCGGGTCACTGGAGCTGTGAGACTGTGGCAGTAAACAGAACCGAACCCAGGTCACTGGAGCTGTGAGACTGTGGCAGTAAACAGAACCGAACCCAGGTCACTGGAGCTGTGAGACTGTGGCAGTAAACAGAACCGAACCCGGGTCACTGGAGCTGTGAGACTGTGGCAGTAAACAGAACCGAACCCAGGTCACTGGAGCTGTGAGACTGTGGCAGTAAACAGAACTGAACCCAGGTCACTGAAGCTGTGAGACTGTGGCAGTAAACAGAACTGAACCCAGGTCACTGGAGCTGTGAGACTGTGGCAAAAAACAGAACTGAACCCGGGTCACTGAAGCTGTGAAACTGTGGCAGTAAACAGAACCGAACCCAGGACACTGGAGCTGTGAGGCTGTGGCAGTAAACAGAACCGAACCCAGGACACTGGAGCTGTGAGACTGTGGCAGTAAACAGAACCGAACCCGGGACACTGGAGCTGTGAGACTGTGGCAGTAAACAGAACCGAACCCAGGACACTGGAGCTGTGAGGCTGTGGCAGTAAACAGAACCGAACCCGGGTCACTGAAGCTGTGAGACTGTGGCAAAAAACAGAACCGAACCCGGGACACTGGAGCTGTGAGACTGTGGCAGTAAACAGAACCGAACCCAGGACACTGGAGCTGTGAGGCTGTGGCAGTAAACAGAACCGAACCCGGGTCACTGAAGCTGTGAGACTGTGGCAAAAAACAGAACCGAACCCAGGACACTGGAGCTGTGAGGCTGTGGCTGTCCCCAGAACCGAACCCAGGTCACTGAAGCTGTGAGACTGTGGCAGTAAACAGAACCGAACCCAGGTCACTGGAGCTGTGAGGCTGTGGCAGTCCCCAGAACCGAACCCGGGACACTGGAGCTGTGAGACTGTGGCAGTAAACAGAACCGAACCCAGGTCACTGAAGCTGTGAGACTGTGTCAGTGAACAGAACCGAACCCGGGACACTGGAGCTGTGAGACTGTGGCAGTAAACAGAACCGAACCCAGGTCACTGGAGCTGTGAGACTGTGGCTGTAAACAGAACCGAACCCAGGTCACTGGAGCTGTGAGACTGTGTCAGTAAACAGAACCGAACCCAGGTCACTGGAGCTGTGAGACTGTGGCAGTAAACAGAACCGAACCCGGGACACTGGAGCTGTGAGACTGTGGCAGTAAACAGAACCGAACCCGGGTCACTGGAGCTGTGAGGCTGTGGCAGTAAACAGAACCGAACCCATGTCACTGGAGCTGTGAGGCTGTGGCAGTAAACAGAACTGAACCCGGGTCACTGGAGCTGTGAGACTGTGGCAAAAAACAGAACTGAACCCGGGTCACTGAAGCTGTGAAACTGTGGCAGTAAACAGAACTGAACCCAGGTCACTGGAGCTGTGAGACTGTGGCAGTAAACAGAACCGAACCCGGGTCACTGGAGCTGTGAGACTGTGGCAGTAAACAGAACCGAACCCATGTCACTGGAGCTGTGAGACTGTGGCAGTAAACAGAACTGAACCCGGGTCACTGGAGCTGTGAGACTGTGGCAGTAAACAGAACCGAACCCAGGTCACTGGAGCTGTGAGACTGTGGCAGTAAACAGAACCGAACCCAGGTCACTGGAGCTGTGAGACTGTGGCAGTAAACAGAACCGAACCCAGGTCACTGGAGCTGTGAGACTGTGGCAGTAAACAGAACTGAACCCGGGTCACTGGAGCTGTGAGACTGTGGCAGTAAACAGAACCGAACCCGGTTCACTGGAGCTGTGAGACTGTGGCAGTAAACAGAACCGAACCCGGGACACTGGAGCTGTGAGACTGTGGCAGTAAACAGAACCGAACCCAGGTCACTGGAGCTGTGAGACTGTGGCAGTCCCCAGAACCGAACCCAGGTCACTGGAGCTGTGAGACTGTGGCAGTAAACAGAACCGAACCCAGGTCACTGGAGCTGTGAGACTGTGGCAGTAAACAGAACTGAACCCGGGTCACTGGAGCTGTGAGACTGTGGCAGTAAACAGAACCGAACCCAGGTCACTGGAGCTGTGAGACTGTGGCAGTAAACAGAACCGAACCCAGGTCACTGGAGCTGTGAGACTGTGGCAGTAAACAGAACTGAACCCGGGTCACTGGAGCTGTGAGACTGTGGCAGTAAACAGAACCGAACCCAGGTCACTGGAGCTGTGAGACTGTGGCAGTAAACAGAACCGAACCCGGGACACTGGAGCTGTGAGACTGTGGCAGTAAACAGAACCGAACCCATGTCACTGGAGCTGTGAGGCTGTGGCAGTAAACAGAACTGAACCCAGGTCACTGAAGCTGTGAGACTGTGGCAGTAAACAGAACTGAACCCGGGTCACTGGAGCTGTGAGACTGTGGCAAAAAACAGAACTGAACCCGGGTCACTGGAGCTGTGAGACTGTGGCAGTAAACAGAACCGAACCCGGTTCACTGGAGCTGTGAGACTGTGGCAGTAAACAGAACCGAACCCGGGACACTGGAGCTGTGAGACTGTGGCAGTAAACAGAACCGAACCCAGGTCACTGGAGCTGTGAGACTGTGGCAGTCCCCAGAACCGAACCCAGGTCACTGGAGCTGTGAGACTGTGGCAGTAAACAGAACCGAACCCAGGTCACTGGAGCTGTGAGACTGTGGCAGTAAACAGAACTGAACCCGGGTCACTGGAGCTGTGAGACTGTGGCAGTAAACAGAACCGAACCCAGGTCACTGGAGCTGTGAGACTGTGGCAGTAAACAGAACCGAACCCAGGTCACTGGAGCTGTGAGACTGTGGCAGTAAACAGAACTGAACCCGGGTCACTGGAGCTGTGAGACTGTGGCAGTAAACAGAACCGAACCCAGGTCACTGGAGCTGTGAGACTGTGGCAGTAAACAGAACCGAACCCGGGACACTGGAGCTGTGAGACTGTGGCAGTAAACAGAACCGAACCCATGTCACTGGAGCTGTGAGGCTGTGGCAGTAAACAGAACTGAACCCAGGTCACTGAAGCTGTGAGACTGTGGCAGTAAACAGAACTGAACCCGGGTCACTGGAGCTGTGAGACTGTGGCAAAAAACAGAACTGAACCCGGGTCACTGAAGCTGTGAAACTGTGGCAGTAAACAGAACCGAACCCGGGTCACTGGAGCTGTGAGACTGTGGCAGTAAACAGAACCGAACCCAGGTCACTGGAGCTGTGAGACTGTGGCAGTAAACAGAAACGAACCCAGGTCACTGGAGCTGTGAGACTGTGGCAGGAAACAGAACCGAACCCAGGTCACGGGAGCTGTGAGACTGTGGCAGTAAACAGAACCGAACCCAGGTCACTGGAGCTGTGAGACTGTGGCAGTAAACAGAACCGAACCCGGGTCACTGGAGCTGTGAGAGAATGGCAGGAAACAGAACCGAACCCAGGTCACGGGAGCTGTGAGACTGTGGCAGTAAACAGAACCGAACCCAGGTCACTGGAGCTGTGAGACTGTGGCAGTAAACAGAACTGAACCCAGGTCACTGAAGCTGTGAGACTGTGGCAGTAAACAGAACTGAACCCATGTCACTGGAGCTGTGAGACTGTGGCAAAAAACAGAACTGAACCCGGGTCACTGAAGCTGTGAAACTGTGGCAGTAAACAGAACCGAACCCATGTCACTGGAGCTGTGAGACTGTGGCAGTAAACAGAACTGAACCCGGGTCACTGGAGCTGTGAGACTGTGGCAGTAAACAGAACCGAACCCAGGTCACTGGAGCTGTGAGACTGTGGCAGTAAACAGAACCGAACCCAGGTCACTGGAGCTGTGAGACTGTGGCAGTAAACAGAACCGAACCCGGGTCACTGGAGCTGTGAGACTGTGGCAGTAAACAGAACCGAACCCAGGTCACTGGAGCTGTGAGACTGTGGCAGTAAACAGAACTGAACCCAGGTCACTGAAGCTGTGAGACTGTGGCAGTAAACAGAACTGAACCCAGGTCACTGGAGCTGTGAGACTGTGGCAAAAAACAGAACTGAACCCGGGTCACTGAAGCTGTGAAACTGTGGCAGTAAACAGAACTGAACCCAGGTCACTGGAGCTGTGAGACTGTGGCAGTAAATAGAACCGAACCCAGGACACTGGAGCTGTGAGGCTGTGGCAGTAAACAGAACCGAACCCGGGACACTGGAGCTGTGAGACTGTGGCAGTAAACAGAACCGAACCCAGGACACTGGAGCTGTGAGGCTGTGGCAGTAAACAGAACCGAACCCGGGTCACTGAAGCTGTGAGACTGTGGCAAAAAACAGAACCGAACCCAGGACACTGGAGCTGTGAGGCTGTGGCTGTCCCCAGAACCGAACCCAGGTCACTGAAGCTGTGAGACTGTGGCAGTAAACAGAACCGAACCCAGGTCACTGGAGCTGTGAGGCTGTGGCAGTCCCCAGAACCGAACCCGGGACACTGGAGCTGTGAGACTGTGGCAGTAAACAGAACCGAACCCAGGTCACTGAAGCTGTGAGACTGTGTCAGTGAACAGAACCGAACCCGGGACACTGGAGCTGTGAGACTGTGGCAGTAAACAGAACCGAACCCAGGTCACTGGAGCTGTGAGACTGTGGCTGTAAACAGAACCGAACCCAGGTCACTGGAGCTGTGAGACTGTGTCAGTAAACAGAACCGAACCCAGGTCACTGGAGCTGTGAGACTGTGGCAGTAAACAGAACCGAACCCGGGACACTGGAGCTGTGAGACTGTGGCAGTAAACAGAACCGAACCCGGGTCACTGGAGCTGTGAGGCTGTGGCAGTAAACAGAACCGAACCCATGTCACTGGAGCTGTGAGGCTGTGGCAGTAAACAGAACTGAACCCGGGTCACTGGAGCTGTGAGACTGTGGCAAAAAACAGAACTGAACCCGGGTCACTGAAGCTGTGAAACTGTGGCAGTAAACAGAACTGAACCCAGGTCACTGGAGCTGTGAGACTGTGGCAGTAAACAGAACCGAACCCGGGTCACTGGAGCTGTGAGACTGTGGCAGTAAACAGAACCGAACCCATGTCACTGGAGCTGTGAGACTGTGGCAGTAAACAGAACTGAACCCGGGTCACTGGAGCTGTGAGACTGTGGCAGTAAACAGAACCGAACCCAGGTCACTGGAGCTGTGAGACTGTGGCAGTAAACAGAACCGAACCCAGGTCACTGGAGCTGTGAGACTGTGGCAGTAAACAGAACCGAACCCGGGTCACTGGAGCTGTGAGACTGTGGCAGTAAACAGAACCGAACCCAGGTCACTGGAGCTGTGAGACTGTGGCAGTAAACAGAACTGAACCCGGGTCACTGGAGCTGTGAGACTGTGGCAGTAAACAGAACCGAACCCATGTCACTGGAGCTGTGAGGCTGTGGCAGTAAACAGAACTGAACCCGGGTCACTGGAGCTGTGAGACTGTGGCAAAAAACAGAACTGAACCCGGGTCACTGAAGCTGTGAAACTGTGGCAGTAAACAGAACTGAACCCAGGTCACTGGAGCTGTGAGACTGTGGCAGTAAACAGAACCGAACCCGGGTCACTGGAGCTGTGAGACTGTGGCAGTAAACAGAACCGAACCCGGGTCACTGGAGCTGTGAGGCTGTGGCAGTAAACAGAACCGAACCCAGGTCACTGGAGCTGTGAGACTGTGGCAGTAAACAGAACCGAACCCGGGTCACTGGAGCTGTGAGACTGTGGCAGTAAACAGAACCGAACCCGGGTCACTGGAGCTGTGAGACTGTGGCAGTACGCAGAACCGAACCCGGGTCACTGGAGCTGTGAGACTGTGGCAGTAAACAGAACCGAACCCGGGTCACTGGAGCTGTGAGACTGTGGCAGTAAACAGAACCGAACCCGGGTCACTGAAGCTGTGAGACTGTGGCAGTAAACAGAACTGAACCCGGGTCACTGGAGCTGTGAGACTGTGGCAGTAAACAGAACCGAACCCGGGTCACTGGAGCTGTGAGACTGTGGCAGTAAACAGAACCGAACCCAGGACACTGGAGCTGTGAGGCTGTGGCAGTAAACAGAACCGAACCCAGGTCACTGGAGCTGTGAGACTGTGGCAGTAAACAGAACCGAACCCGGGTCACTGGAGCTGTGAGACTGTGGCAGTAAACAGAACCGAACCCAGGACACTGGAGCTGTGAGACTGTGGCAGTAAACAGAACCGAACCCAGGTCACTGGAGCTGTGAGACTGTGACAGTAAACAGAACCGAACCCGGGTCACTGGAGCTGTGAGACTGTGGCAGTAAACAGAACCGAACCCAGGACACTGGAGCTGTGAGGACGTGGCAGTAAACAGAACCGAACCCAGGACACTGGGGCTGTGAGGCTGTGGCAGTAAACAGAACCGAACCCAGGACACTGGAGCTGTGAGACTGTGGCAGTAAACAGAACCGAACCCAGGACACTGGAGCTGTGAGACTGTGGCAGTAAACAGAACCGAACCCAGGTCACTGGAGCTGTGAGACTGTGGCAGTAAATAGAACCGAACCCAGGACACTGGAGCTGTGAGGCTGTGGCAGTAAACAGAACCGAACCCAGGACACTGGGGCTGTGAGGCTGTGGCAGTAAACAGAACCGAACCCGGGTCACTGAAGCTGTGAGACTGTGGCAAAAAACAGAACCGAACCCAGGACACTGGAGCTGTGAGGCTGTGGCTGTCCCCAGAACCGAACCCAGGTCACTGAAGCTGTGAGACTGTGGCAGTAAACAGAACCGAACCCAGGTCACTGGAGCTGTGAGGCTGTGGCAGTAAACAGAACTGAACCCAGGTCACTGGAGCTGTGAGACTGTGGCAGTAAACAGAACCGAACCCAGGACACTGGAGCTGTGAGACTGTGGCAGTAAACAGAACCGAACCCAGGACACTGGAGCTGTGAGACTGTGGCAGTAAACAGAACTGAACCCGGGTCACTGGAGCTGTGAGACTGTGGCAGTAAACAGAACCGAACCCAGGTCACTGGAGCTGTGAGACTGTGGCAGTAAACAGAACCGAACCCAGGTCACTGGAGCTGTGAGACTGTGGCAGTAAACAGAACCGAACCCGGGACACTGGAGCTGTGAGAATGTGGCAGTAAACAGAACCGAACCCAGGTCACTGGAGCTGTGAGACTGTGGCAGTAAACAGAACCGAACCCAGGTCACTGGAGCTGTGAGACTGTGGCAGTAAACAGAACCGAACCCGGGACACTGGAGCTGTGAGACTGTGGCAGTAAACAGAACCGAACCCAGGTCACTGGAGCTGTGAGACTGTGGCAGTAAACAGAACCGAACCCGGGACACTGGAGCTGTGAGACTGTGGCAGTAAACAGAACCGAACCCGGGTCACTGGAGCTGTGAGACTGTGGCAGTAAACAGAACCGAACCCAGGTCACTGGAGCTGTGAGACTGTGGCAGTAAACAGAACCGAACCCGGGACACTGGAGCTGTGAGACTGTGGCAGTAAACAGAACTGAACCCAGGTCACTGAAGCTGTGAGACTGTGGCAGTAAACAGAACCGAACCCAGGTCACTGGAGCTGTGAGACTGTGGCAGTAAACAGAACTGAACCCCGGTCACTGGAGCTGTGAGGCTGTGGCAGTAAACAGAACTGAACCCGGGTCACTGGAGCTGTGAGACTGTGACAGTAAACAGAACCGAACCCAGGTCACTGGAGCTGTGAGACTGTGGCAGTAAACAGAACCGAACCCATGTCACTGGAGCTGTGAGGCTGTGGCAGTAAACAGAACTGAACCCAGGTCACTGAAGCTGTGAAACTGTGGCAGTAAACAGAACTGAACCCAGGTCACTGGAGCTGTGAGACTGTGGCAGTAAACAGAACCGAACCCGGGTCACTGGAGCTGTGAGACTGTGGCAGTAAACAGAACCGAACCCATGTCACTGGAGCTGTGAGACTGTGGCAGTAAACAGAACTGAACCCGGGTCACTGGAGCTGTGAGACTGTGGCAGTAAACAGAACCGAACCCAGGTCACTGGAGCTGTGAGACTGTGGCAGTAAACAGAACCGAACCCGGGTCACTGGAGCTGTGAGACTGTGGCAGTACGCAGAACCGAACCCAGGTCACTGGAGCTGTGAGACTGTGGCAGTAAACAGAACCGAACCCAGGTCACTGGAGCTGTGAGACTGTGGCAGTAAACAGAACCGAACCCAGGTCACTGGAGCTGTGAGACTGTGGCAGTAAACAGAACCGAACCCGGGTCACTGGCGCTGTGGGACTGTGGCAGTAAACAGAACCGAACCCGGGACACTGGAGCTGTGAGACTGTGGCAGTAAACAGAACCGAACCCGGGTCACTGGAGCTGTGAGGCTGTGGCAGTAAACAGAACCGAACCCAGCTCACTGGAGCTGTGAGACTGTGGCAGTAAACAGAACCGAACCCGGGACACTGGAGCTGTGAGACTGTGGCAGTAAACAGAACCGAACCCAGGACACTGAAGCTGTGAGACTGTGGCAGTGAACAGAACCGAACCCGGGACACTGGAGCTGTGAGACTGTGGCAGTAAACAGAACCGAACCCGGGTCACTGGAGCTGTGAGACTGTGGCAGTAAACAGAACCGAACCCAGGTCACTGGAGCTGTGAGACTGTGGCAGTAAACAGAACCGAACCCGGGACACTGGAGCTGTGAGACTGTGGCAGTAAACAGAACCGAACCCAGGACACTGAAGCTGTGAGACTGTGGCAGTGAACAGAACCGAACCCGGGACACTGGAGCTGTGAGACTGTGGCAGTAAACAGAACCGAACCCGGGTCACTGGAGCTGTGAGACTGTGGCAGTAAACAGAACCGAACCCAGGTCACTGGAGCTGTGAGACTGTGGCAGTAAACAGAACCGAACCCGGGTCACTGGAGCTGTGAACCTGTGGCAGTAAACAGAACCGAACCCAGGTCACTGGAGCTGTGAGACTGTGGCAGTAAACAGAACCGAACCCAGGTCACTGGAGCTGTGAGACTGTGGCAGTAAACAGAACCGAACCCGGGTCACTGGAGCTGTGGGACTGTGGCAGTAAACAGAACCGAACCCGGGACACTGGAGCTGTGAGACTGTGGCAGTAAACAGAACCGAACCCGGGTCACTGGAGCTGTGAGGCTGTGGCAGTAAACAGAACCGAACCCAGCTCACTGGAGCTGTGAGACTGTGGCAGTAAACAGAACCGAACCCGGGACACTGGAGCTGTGAGACTGTGGCAGTAAACAGAACCGAACCCAGGACACTGAAGCTGTGAGACTGTGGCAGTGAACAGAACCGAACCCGGGACACTGGAGCTGTGAGACTGTGGCAGTAAACAGAACCGAACCCGGGTCACTGGAGCTGTGAGACTGTGGCAGTAAACAGAACCGAACCCAGGTCACTGGAGCTGTGAGACTGTGGCAGTAAACAGAACCGAACCCGGGACACTGGAGCTGTGAGACTGTGGCAGTAAACAGAACCGAACCCAGGACACTGAAGCTGTGAGACTGTGGCAGTGAACAGAACCGAACCCGGGACACTGGAGCTGTGAGACTGTGGCAGTAAACAGAACCGAACCCGGGTCACTGGAGCTGTGAGACTGTGGCAGTAAACAGAACCGAACCCAGGTCACTGGAGCTGTGAGACTGTGGCAGTAAACAGAACCGAACCCGGGTCACTGGAGCTGTGAACCTGTGGCAGTAAACAGAACCGAACCCAGGTCACTGGAGCTGTGAGACTGTGGCAGTAAACAGAACCGAACCCAGGTCACTGGAGCTGTGAGACTGTGGCAGTAAACAGAACCGAACCCAGGTCACTGGAGCTGTGAGACTGTGGCAGTAAACAGAACCGAACCCGGGTCACTGGAGCTGTGAGACTGTGGCAGTAAACAGAACCGAACCCGGGACACTGGAGCTGTGAGACTGTGGCAGTAAACAGAACCGAACCCGGGTCACTGGAGCTGTGAGACTGTGGCAGTAAACAGAACTGAACCCTGGTCACTGGAGCTGTGAGACTTTGGCAGTAAACAGAACCGAACCCGGGACACTGGAGCTGTGAGACTGTGGCAGTAAACAGAACCGAACCCGGGTCACTGGAGCTGTGAGACTGTGGCAGTAAACAGAACTGAACCCTGGTCACTGGAGCTGTGAGACTTTGGCAGTAAACAGAACCGAACCCAGGTCACTGGATCTGTGAGACTGTGGCAGTAAACAGAACCGAACCCAGGACACTGGAGCTGTGAGACTGTGGCAGTAAACAGAACCGAACCCAGGTCACTGGAGCTGTGAGACTGTGGCAGTAAACAGAACCGAACCCAGGACACTGGAGCTGTGAGACTGTGGCAGTAAACAGAACCGAACCCGGGACACTGGAGCTGTGAGACTTTGGCAGTAAACAGAACCGAACCCAGGTCACTGGAGCTGTGAGGCTGTGGCAGTAAACAGAACCGAACCCGGGTCACTGGAGCTGTGAGACTGTGGCAGTAAACAGAACCGAACCCAGGTCACTGGAGCTGTGAGGCTGTGGCAGTCCCCAGAACCGAACCCGGGACACTGGAGCTGTGAGACTGTGGCAGTAAACAGTACCGAACCCAGGTCACTGAAGCTGTGAGACTGTGGCAGTGAACAGAACCGAACCCGGGACACTGGAGCTGTGAGACTGTGGCAGTAAACAGAACCGAACCCGGGACACTGGAGCTGTGAGACTGTGGCAGTAAACAGAACCGAACCCGGGACACTGGAGCTGTGAGACTGTGGCAGTAAACAGAACCGAACCCGGGTCACTGGAGCTGTGAGACTGTGGCAGTAAACAGAACCGAACCCGGGACACTGGAGCTGTGAGACTGTGGCAGTAAACAGAACTGAACCCGGGTCACTGGAGCTGTGAGACTGTGGCAGTAAACACAACCGAACCCAGGTCACTGGAGCTGTGAGGCTGTGGCAGTAAACAGAACCGAACCCGGGTCACTGGAGCTGTGAGACTGTGGCAGTAAACAGAAGCGAACCCGGGTCACTGGAGCTGTGAGACTGTGGCAGTAAACAGAACCGAACCCGGGACACTGGAGCTGTGAGACTGTGGCAGTAAACAGAACTGAACCCGGGTCACTGGAGCTGTGAGACTGTGGCAGTAAATAGCACCGAACCCGGGACACTGGAGTTGTGAGACTTTGGCAGTAAACAGAACCGAACCCGGGTCACTGGAGCTGTGAGACTGTGACAGTAAACAGAACCGAACCCGGGACACTGGAGCTGTGAGACTGTGGCAGTAAACAGAAGCGAACCCAGGTCACTGGAGCTGTGAGACTGTGGCAGTAAACAGAACCGAACCCAGGTCACTGGAGCTGTGAGGCTGTGGCAGTAAACAGAACCGAACCCGGGTCACTGGAGCTGTGAGACTGTGGCAGTAAACAGAACCGAACCCGGGTCACTGGAGCTGTGAGGCTGTGGCAGTAAACAGAACCGAACCCAGGTCACTGGAGCTGTGAGACTGTGGCAGTAAACAGAACCGAACCCAGGACACTGGAGCTGTGAGACTGTGGCAGTAAACAGAACCGAACCCAGGTCACTGGAGCTGTGAGACTGTGGCAGTAAACAGAACCGAACCCGGGTCACTGGAGCTGTGAGACTGTGGCAGTAAACAGAACCGAACCCAGGTCACGGGAGCTGTGAGACTGTGGCAGTAAACAGAACCGAACCCGGGTCACTGGAGCTGTGAGACTGTGGCAGTAAACAGAACCGAACCCAGGTCACGGGAGCTGTGAGACTGTGGCAGTAAACAGAACCGAACCCGGGTCACTGGAGCTGTGAGGCTGTGGCAGTAAACAGAACCGAACCCGGGACACTGGAGCTGTGAGACTGTGGCAGTAAACCGAACCGAACCCAGGACACTGAAGCTGTGAGACTGTGGCAGTGAACAGAACCGAACCCGGGACACTGGAGCTGTGAGACTGTGGCAGTAAACAGAACCGAACCCGGGACACTGGAGCTGTGAGACTGTGGCAGTAAACAGAACCGAACCCGGGTCACTGGAGCTGTGAGACTGTGGCAGTAAACAGAACCGAACCCAGGTCTCTGGAGCTGTGAGACTGTGGCAGTAAACAGAACCGAACCCGGGTCACTGGAGCTGTGAGACTGTGGCAGTAAACAGAACCGAACCCGGGACACTGGAGCTGTGAGAATGTGGCAGTAAACAGAACCGAACCCAGGTCACTGGAGCTGTGAGACTGTGGCAGTAAACAGAACCGAACCCAGGTCACTGGAGCTGTGAGACTGTGGCAGTAAACAGAACCGAACCCGGGTCACTGGAGCTGTGAGACAGTGGCAGTAAACAGAACCGAACCCAGGTCACTGGAGCTGTGAGACTGTGGCAGTAAACAGAACCGAACCCGGGACACTGGAGCTGTGAGACTGTGGCAGTAAACAGAACTGAACCCAGGTCACTGGAGCTGTGAGACTGTGGCAGTAAACAGAACCGAACCCAGGTCACTGGAGCTGTGAGACTGTGGCAGTAAACAGAACTGAACCCCGGTCACTGGAGCTGTGAGGCTGTGGCAGTAAACAGAACTGAACCCGGGTCACTGGAGCTGTGAGACTGTGGCAGTAAACAGAACCGAACCCGGGTCACTGGAGCTGTGAGACTGTGGCAGTAAACAGAACCGAACCCAGGTCACTGGAGCTGTGAGACTGTGGCAGTAAACAGAACCGAACCCAGGACACTGGAGCTGTGAGACTGTGGCAGTAAACAGAACCGAACCCGGGACACTGGAGCTGTGAGACTTTGGCAGTAAACAGAACCGAACCCAGGTCACTGGAGCTGTGAGGCTGTGGCAGTAAACAGAACCGAACCCGGGTCACTGGAGCTGTGAGACTGTGGCAGTAAACAGAACCGAACCCAGGTCACTGGAGCTGTGAGGCTGTGGCAGTCCCCAGAACCGAACCCGGGACACTGGAGCTGTGAGACTGTGGCAGTAAACAGTACCGAACCCAGGTCACTGAAGCTGTGAGACTGTGGCAGTGAACAGAACCGAACCCGGGACACTGGAGCTGTGAGACTGTGGCAGTAAACAGAACCGAACCCGGGACACTGGAGCTGTGAGACTGTGGCAGTAAACAGAACCGAACCCGGGACACTGGAGCTGTGAGACTGTGGCAGTAAACAGAACCGAACCCGGGTCACTGGAGCTGTGAGACTGTGGCAGTAAACAGAACCGAACCCGGGACACTGGAGCTGTGAGACTGTGGCAGTAAACAGAACTGAACCCGGGTCACTGGAGCTGTGAGACTGTGGCAGTAAACACAACCGAACCCAGGTCACTGGAGCTGTGAGGCTGTGGCAGTAAACAGAACCGAACCCGGGTCACTGGAGCTGTGAGACTGTGGCAGTAAACAGAAGCGAACCCGGGTCACTGGAGCTGTGAGACTGTGGCAGTAAACAGAACCGAACCCGGGACACTGGAGCTGTGAGACTGTGGCAGTAAACAGAACTGAACCCGGGTCACTGGAGCTGTGAGACTGTGGCAGTAAATAGCACCGAACCCGGGACACTGGAGTTGTGAGACTTTGGCAGTAAACAGAACCTAACCCGGGTCACTGGAGCTGTGAGACTGTGACAGTAAACAGAACCGAACCCGGGACACTGGAGCTGTGAGACTGTGGCAGTAAACAGAAGCGAACCCAGGTCACTGGAGCTGTGAGACTGTGGCAGTAAACAGAACCGAACCCAGGTCACTGGAGCTGTGAGGCTGTGGCAGTAAACAGAACCGAACCCGGGTCACTGGAGCTGTGAGACTGTGGCAGTAAACAGAACCGAACCCGGGTCACTGGAGCTGTGAGGCTGTGGCAGTAAACAGAACCGAACCCAGGTCACTGGAGCTGTGAGACTGTGGCAGTAAACAGAACCGAACCCAGGACACTGGAGCTGTGAGACTGTGGCAGTAAACAGAACCGAACCCAGGTCACTGGAGCTGTGAGACTGTGGCAGTAAACAGAACCGAACCCGGGTCACTGGAGCTGTGAGACTGTGGCAGTAAACAGAACCGAACCCAGGTCACGGGAGCTGTGAGACTGTGGCAGTAAACAGAACCGAACCCGGGTCACTGGAGCTGTGAGACTGTGGCAGTAAACAGAACCGAACCCAGGTCACGGGAGCTGTGAGACTGTGGCAGTAAACAGAACCGAACCCGGGTCACTGGAGCTGTGAGGCTGTGGCAGTAAACAGAACCGAACCCGGGACACTGGAGCTGTGAGACTGTGGCAGTAAACCGAACCGAACCCAGGACACTGAAGCTGTGAGACTGTGGCAGTGAACAGAACCGAACCCGGGACACTGGAGCTGTGAGACTGTGGCAGTAAACAGAACCGAACCCGGGACACTGGAGCTGTGAGACTGTGGCAGTAAACAGAACCGAACCCGGGTCACTGGAGCTGTGAGACTGTGGCAGTAAACAGAACCGAACCCAGGTCTCTGGAGCTGTGAGACTGTGGCAGTAAACAGAACCGAACCCGGGTCACTGGAGCTGTGAGACTGTGGCAGTAAACAGAACCGAACCCGGGACACTGGAGCTGTGAGAATGTGGCAGTAAACAGAACCGAACCCAGGTCACTGGAGCTGTGAGACTGTGGCAGTAAACAGAACCGAACCCAGGTCACTGGAGCTGTGAGACTGTGGCAGTAAACAGAACCGAACCCGGGTCACTGGAGCTGTGAGACAGTGGCAGTAAACAGAACCGAACCCAGGTCACTGGAGCTGTGAGACTGTGGCAGTAAACAGAACCGAACCCGGGTCACTGGAGCTGTGAGACAGTGGCAGTAAACAGAACCGAACCCGGGACACTGGAGCTGTGAGACTGTGGCAGTAAACAGAACTGAACCCAGGTCACTGGAGCTGTGAGACTGTGGCAGTAAACAGAACCGAACCCAGGTCACTGGAGCTGTGAGACTGTGGCAGTAAACAGAACTGAACCCCGGTCACTGGAGCTGTGAGGCTGTGGCAGTAAACAGAACTGAACCCGGGTCATTGGAGCTGTGAGACTGTGGCAGTAAACAGAACCGAACCCGGGTCACTGGAGCTGTGAGACTGTGGCAGTAAACAGAACCGAACCCAGGTCACTGGAGCTGTGAGACTGTGGCAGTAAACAAAACCGAACCCAGGTCACGGGAGCTGTGAGACTGTGGCAGTAAACAGAACCGAACCCAGGTCACTGGAGCTGTGAGACTGTGGCAGTAAACAGAACCGAACCCAGGTCACTGGAGCTGTGAGACTGTGGCAGTTAACAAAACCGAACCCAGGTCACTGGAGCTGTGAGACTGTGGCAGTAAACAGAACTGAACCCGGATCACTGGAGCTGTGAGACTGTGGCAGTAAACAGAACCGAACCCAGGTCACTGGAGCTGTGAGACTGTGGCAGTAAACAAAACCAAACCCAGGTCACGGGAGCTGTGAGACTGTGGCAGTAAACAGAACCGAACCCAGGTCACTGGAGCTGTGAGACTGTGGCAGTAAACAGAACCGAACCCAGGTCACTGGAGCTGTGAGACTGTGGCAGTAAACAGAACCGAACCCAGGTCACTGGAGCTGTGAGACTGTGGCAGTAAACAAAACCGAACCCGGGTCACTGGAGCTGTGAGACTGTGGCAGTAAACAGAACCGAACCCAGGTCACTGGAGCTGTGAGACTGTGGCAGTAAACAGAACCGAACCCGGGTCACTGGAGCTGTGAGACTGTGGCAGTAAACAGAACCGAACCCATGTCACTGGAGCTGTGAGGCTGTGGCAGTAAACAGAACTGAACCCAGGTCACTGAAGCTGTGAAACTGTGGCAGTAAACAGAACTGAACCCAGGTCACTGGAGCTGTGAGACTGTGGCAGTAAACAGAACTGAACCCAGGTCACTGGAGCTGTGAGACTGTGGCAGTAAACAGAACCGAACCCGGGTCACTGGAGCTGTGAAACTGTGGCAGTAAACAGAACTGAACCCGGGTCACTGGAGCTGTGAGACTGTGGCAGTAAACAGAACCGAACCCAGGTCACTGGAGCTGTGAGACTGTGGCAGTAAACAGAACCGAACCCGGGTCACTGGAGCTGTGAGACTGTGGCAGTAAACAGAACCGAACCCGGGACACTGGAGCTGTGAGACTGTGGCAGTAAACAGAACTGAACCCGGGTCACTGGAGCTGTGAGACTGTGGCAGTAAACAGAACCGAACCCAGGTCACTGGAGCTGTGAGACTGTGGCAGTAAACAGAACCGAACCCATGTCACTGGAGCTGTGAGACTGTGGCAGTAAACAGAACTGAACCCGGGTCACTGGAGCTGTGAGACTGTAGCAGTAAACAGAACCGAACCCAGGTCACTGGAGCTGTGAGACTGTGGCAGTAAACAGAACCGAACCCGGGTCACTGGAGCTGTGAGACTGTGGCAGTAAACTGAACCGAACCCGGGTCAATGGAGCTGTGAGACTGTGGCAGTAAACAGAACCGAACCCAGGTCACTGGAGCTGTGAGACTGTGGCAGTAAACAGAACCGAACCCAGGACACTGGAGCTGTGAGGCTGTGGCAGTAAACAGAACCGAACCCAGGACACTGGAGCTGTGAGGCTGTGGCAGTAAACAGAACCGAACCCGGGTCACTGAAGCTGTGAGACTGTGGCAAAAAACAGAACCGAACCCAGGACACTGGAGCTGTGAGGCTGTGGCTGTCCCCAGAACCGAACCCAGGACACTGAAGCTGTGAGACTGTGGCAGTAAACAGAACCGATCCCAGGTCACTGGAGCTGTGAGGCTGTGGCAGTAAACAGAACCGAACCCAGGTCACTGAAGCTGTGAGGCTGTGGCAGTAAACAGAACCGAACCCAGCTCACTGGAGCTGTGAGACTGTGGCAGTAAACAGAACCGAACCCGGGACACTGGAGCTGTGAGACTGTGGCAGTAAACAGAACCGAACCCAGGACACTGAAGCTGTGAGACTGTGGCAGTGAACAGAACCGAACCCGGGACACTGGAGCTGTGAGACTGTGGCAGTAAACAGAACCGAACCCAGGACACTGGAGCTGTGAGACTGTGGCAGTAAACAGAACCGAACCCGGGACACTGGAGCTGTGAGACTGTGGCAGTAAACAGAACCGAACCCGGGACACTGGAGCTGTGAGACTTTGGCAGTAAACAGAACCGAACCCAGGTCACTGGATCTGTGAGACTGTGGCAGTAAACAGAACCGAACCCGGGACACTGGAGCTGTGAGACTGTGGCAGTAAACAGAACCGAACCCAGGACACTGGAGCTGTGAGACTGTGGCAGTAAACAGAACCGAACCCGGGACACTGGAGCTGTGAGACTGTGGCAGTAAACAGAACCGAACCCGGGACACTGGAGCTGTGAGACTTTGGCAGTAAACAGAACCGAACCCAGGACACTGGAGCTGTGAGACTGTGGCAGTAAACAGAACCGAACCCGGGACACTGGAGCTGTGAGACTTTGGCAGTAAACAGAACCGAACCCAGGTCACTGGAGCTGTGAGGCTGTGGCAGTAAACAGAACCGAACCCGGGTCACTGGAGCTGTGAGACTGTGGCAGTCCCCAGAACCGAACCCAGGTCACTGAAGCTGTGAGACTGTGGCAGTAAACAGAACCGAACCCAGGTCACTGGAGCTGTGAGGCTGTGGCAGTCCCCAGAACCGAACCCGGGACACTGGAGCTGTGAGACTGTGGCAGTAAACAGTACCGAACCCAGGTCACTGAAGCTGTGAGACTGTCTCAGTGAACAGAACCGAACCCGGGACACTGGAGCTGTGAGACTGTGGCAGTAAACAGAACCGAACCCGGGACACTGGAGCTGTGAGACTGTGGCAGTAAACAGAACCGAACCCGGGTCACTGGAGCTGTGAGACTGTGGCAGTAAACAGAACCGAACCCGGGACACTGGAGCTGTGAGACTGTGGCAGTAAACAGAACCGAACCCGGGACACTGGAGCTGTGAGACTGTGGCAGTAAACAGAACCGAACCCGGGTCACTGGAGCTGTGAGACTGTGGCAGTAAACAGAACCGAACCCGGGACACTGGAGCTGTGAGACTGTGGCAGTAAACAGAACCGAACCCGGGACACTGGAGCTGTGAGACTGTGGCAGTAAACAGAACCGAACCCGGGTCACTGGAGCTGTGAGACTGTGGCAGTAAACAGAACCGAACCCGGAACACTGGAGCTGTGAGACTGTGGCAGTAAACAGAACCAAACCCGGGACACTGGAGTTGTGAGACTTTGGCAGTAAACAGAACCGAACCCGGGTCACTGGAGCTGTGAGACTGTGGCAGTAAACAGAACCGAACCCGGGACACTGGAGTTGTGAGACTTTGGCAGTAAACAGAACTGAACCCGGGTCAATGGAGCTGTGAGACTGTGGCAGTAAACAGAACCGAACCCGGGACACTGGAGCTGTGAGACTGTGGCAGTAAACAGAACCGAACCCAGGACACTGGAGCTGTGAGGCTGTGGCAGTAAACAGAACCAAACTCAGGTCACTGGAGCTGTGAGACTGTGGCAGTAAACAGAACCGAACCCGGGTCACTGGAGCTGTGAGGCTGTGGCAGTAAACAGAACCGAACCCAGGTCACTGGAGCTGTGAGACTGTGGCAGTAAACAGAACCGAACTCAGGTCACTGGAGCTGTGAGACTGTGGCAGTAAACAGAACCGAACCCAGGTCACTGGAGCTGTGAGACTGTGGCAGTAAACAGAACTGAACCCAGGTCACTGGAGCTGTGAGACTGTGGCAGTAAACAGAACCGAACCCAGGTCACTGGAGCTATGAGACTGTGGCAGTAAACAGAACCGAACCCAGGTCACTGGAGCTGTGAGACTGTGTCAGTAAACAGAACCGAACCCAGGTCACTGGAGCTGTGAGGCTGTGGCAGTAAACAGAACCGAACCCGGGTCACTGGAGCTGTGAGACTGTGGCAGTAAACAGAACCGAACCCAGGTCACGGGAGCAGTGAGACTGTGGCAGTAAACAGAACCGAACCCGGGTCACTGGAGCTGTGAGGCTGTGGCAGTAAACAGAACCGAACCCGGGACACTGGAGCTGTGAGACTGTGGCAGTAAACAGAACCGAACCCAGGACACTGAAGCTGTGAGACTGTGGCAGTGAACAGAACCGAACCCGGGACACTGGAGCTGTGAGACTGTGGCAGTAAACAGAACCGAACCCGGGACACTGGAGCTGTGAGACTGTGGCAGTAAACAGAAACGAACCCAGGTCACTGGAGCTGTGAGACTGTGGCAGTAAACAGAACTGAACCCGGGACACTGGAGCTGTGAGACTGTGGCAGTAAACAGAACCGAACCCGGGTCACTGGAGCTGTGAGGCTGTGGCAGTAAACAGAACCGAACCCGGGTCACTGGAGCTGTGAGACTGTGGCAGTAAACAGAACCGAACCCAGGTCACTGAAGCTGTGAGGCTGTGGCAGTAAACAGAACCGAACCCAGGTCACTGGAGCTGTGAGGCTGTGGCAGTAAACAGAACCGAACCCGGGACACTGGAGCTGTGAGACTGTGGCAGTAAACAGAACCGAACCCAGGACACTGAAGCTGTGAGACTGTGGCAGTGAACAGAACCGAACCCGGGACACTGGAGCTATGAGACTGTGGCAGTAAACAGAACCGAACCCGGGACACTGGAGCTGTGAGACTGTGGCAGTAAACAGAACTGAACCCGGGTCACTGGAGCTGTGAGACTGTGGCAGTAAACAGAACCGAACCCGGGTCACTGGAGCTGTGAGACTGTGGCAGTAAACAGAACTGAACCCGGGTCACTGGAGCTGTGAGACTGTGGCAGTAAACAGAACCGATCCCAGGTCACTGGAGCTGTGAGACTGTGGCAGTAAACAGAACCGAACCCGGGACACTGGAGCTGTGAGACTGTGGCAGTAAACAGAACCGAACCCAGGACACTGGAGCTGTGAGACTGTGGCAGTAAACAGAACCGAACCCAGGTCACTGGAGCTGTGAGACTGTGGCAGTAAACAGAACCGAACACAGGACACTGGAGCTGTGAGACTGTGGCAGTAAACAGAACCGAACCCAGGTCACTGTAGCTGTGAGACTGTGGCAGTAAACAGAACCGAACCCAGGACACTGGAGCTGTGAGACTGTGGCAGTAAACAGAACCGAACCCGGGACACTGGAGCTGTGAGACTTTGGCAGTAAACAGAACCGAACCCAGGTCACTGGAGCTGTGAGGCTGTGGCAGTAAACAGTACCGAACCCGGGTCACTGGAGCTGTGAGACTGTGGCAGTCCCCAGAACCGAACCCAGGTCACTGAAGCTGTGAGACTGTGGCAGTAAACAGAACCGAACCCAGGTCACTGGAGCTGTGAGGCTGTGGCAGTCCCCAGAACCGAACCCGGGACACTGGAGCTGTGAGACTGTGGCAGTAAACAGAACCGAACCCAGGTCACTGAAGCTGTGAGACTGTGGCAGTGAACAGAACCGAACCCGGGACACTGGAGCTGTGAGACTGTGGCAGTAAACAGAACCGAACCCGGGACACTGGAGCTGTGAGACTGTGGCAGTAAACAGAACCGAACCCGGGACACTGGAGCTGTGAGACTGTGGCAGTAAACAGAACCGAACCCGGGTCACTGGAGCTGTGAGACTGTGGCAGTAAACAGAACCGAACCCGGGACACTGGAGCTGTGAGACTGTGGCAGTAAACAGAACCGAACCCAGGTCACTGGAGCTGTGAGACTGTGGCAGTAAACAGAACCGAACCCAGGTCACTGAAGCTGTGAGACTGTGGCAGTAAACAGAACCGAACCCGGGACACTGGAGCTGTGAGACTGTGGCAGTAAACAGAACCGAACCCGGGACACTGGAGTTGTGAGACTGTGGCAGTAAACAGAACCGAACCCGGGTCACTGGAGCTGTGAGACTGTGGCAGTAAACAGAACCGAACCCGGGACACTGGAGCTGTGAGACTGTGGCAGTCCCCAGAACCGAACCCAGGACACTGGAGCTGTGAGGCTGTGGCAGTAAACAGAACCGAACTCAGGTCACTGGAGCTGTGAGACTGTGGCAGTAAACAGAACCGAACCCGGGACACTGGAGCTGTGAGACTGTGGCAGTAAACAGAACCGAACCCAGGTCACTGGAGCTGTGAGACTGTGGCAGTAAACAGAACCGAACCCGTGACACTGGAGCTGTGAGACTGTGGCAGTAAACAGAACCGAACCCGGGTCACTGGAGCTGTGAGACTGTGGCAGTAAACAGAACCGAACCCGGGTCACTGGAGCTGTGAGACTGTGGCAGTAAACAGAACCGAAGCCGGGACACTGGAGCTGTGAGACTGTGGCAGTAAACAGAACTGAACCCGGGTCACAGGAGCTGTGAGACTGTGGCAGTAAACAGAACCGAACCCGGGACACTGGAGCTGTGAGACTGTGGCAGTAAACAGAACCGAACCCGGGTCACTGGAGCTGTGAGAGTGTGGCAGTAAACAGAACCGAACCCGGGTCACTGGAGCTGTGAGACTGTGGCAGTAAACAGAACCGAACCCGGGTCACTGGAGCTGTGAGACTGTGGCAGTAAACAGAACCGAACCCGGGACACTGGAGCTGTGAGACTGTGGCAGTAAACAGAACCGAACCCGGGACACTGGAGCTGTGAGACTGTGGCAGTAAACAGAACCGAACCCAGGTCACTGGAGCTGTGAGACTGTGGCAGTAAACAGAACCGAACCCAGGTCACTGGAGCTGTGAGACTGTGGCAGTAAACAGAACCAAACCCAGGTCACTGGAGCTGTGAGACTGTGGCAGTAAACAGAACAGAACCCGGGTCACTGGAGCTGTGAGACTGTGGCAGTAAACAGAACTGAACCCGGGACACTGGAGCTGTGAGACTGTGGCAGTAAACAGAACTGAACCCGGGTCACTGGAGCTGTGAGACTGTGGCAGTAAACAGAACTGAACCCAGGTCACTGGAGCTGTGAGACTGTGGCAGTAAACAGAACCGAACCCAGGACACTGGAGCTGTGAGACTGTGGCAGTAAACAGAACCGAACCCGGGTCACTGGAGCTGTGAGACTGTGGCAGTAAACAGAAACGAACCCGGGACACTGGAGCTGTGAGACTGTGGCAGTAAACAGAACCGAACCCAGGTCACTGGAGCTGTGAGACTGTGGCAGTAAACAGAACCGAACCCAGGTCACTGGAGCTGTGAGACTGTGGCAGTAAACAGAACCGAACCCGGTACACTGGAGCTGTGAGACTGTGGCAGTGAACAGAACCGAACCCAGGTCACTGGAGCTGTGAGACTGTGGCAGTAAACAGAACCGAACCCGGGTCACTGGAGCTGTGAGACTGTGGCAGTAAACAGAACAGAACCCGGGTCACTGGAGCTGTGAGACTGTGGCAGTAAACAGAACTGAACCCAGGTCACTGGAGCTGTGAGACTGTGGCAGTAAACAGAACCGAACCCGGGACACTGGAGCTGTGAGACTGTGGCAGTAAACAGAACCGAACCTGGGTCACTGGAGCTGTGAGACTGTGGCAGTAAACAGAACCGAACCCAGGTCACTGGAGCTGTGAGACTGTGGCAGTAAACAGAACCGAACCCGGGACACTGGAGCTGTGAGACTGTGGCAGTAAACAGAACCGAACCCGGGTCACTGGAGCTGTGAGACTGTGGCAGTAAACAGAACCGAACCCGGGACACTGGAGCTGTGAGACTGTGGCAGTAAACAGAACCGAACCCAGGTCACTGGAGCTGTGAGACTGTGGCAGTAAACAGAACCGAACCCGGGACACTGGAGCTGTGAGACTGTGGCAGTAAACAGAACCGAACCCGGGTCACTGGAGCTGTGAGACTGTGGCAGTAAACAGAACCGAACCCGGGACACTGGAGCTGTGAGACTGTGGCAGTAAACAGAACCGAACCCGGGTCACTGGAGCTGTGAGACTGTGGCAGTAAACAGAACCGAACCCGGGTCACTGGAGCTGTGAGGCTGTGGCAGTAAACAGAACCGAACCCAGGACACTGGAGCTGTGAGACTGTGGCAGTAAACAGAACCGAAACCGGGTCACTGGAGCTGTGAGACTGTGGCAGTAAACAGAACCGAACCCGGGACACTGGAGCTGTGAGACTGTGGCATTAAACAGAACTGAACCCGGGACACTGGAGCTGTGAGACTGTGGCAGTAAACAGAACTGAACCCGGGTCACTGGAGCTGTGAGACTGTGGCAGTAAACAGAACCGAACCCGGGACACTGGAGCTGTGAGACTGTGACAGTAAACAGAACCGAACCCGGGACACTGGAGCTGTGAGACTGTGGCAGTAAACAGAACTGAACCCAGGTCACTGGAGCTGTGAGACTGTGGCAGTAAACAGAACTGAACCCGGGTCACTGGAGCTGTGAGACTGTGGCAGTAAACAGAACCGAACCCAGGTCACTGGAGCTGTGAGACTGTGGCAGTAAACAGAACCGAACCCAGGACACTGGAGCTGTGAGACTGTGGCAAAAAACAGAACTGAACCCGGGTCACTGGAGCTGTGAGACTGTGGCAGTAAACAGAACTGAACTCGGGTCACTGGAGCTGTGAGACTGTGACAGTAAACAGAACCGAACCCGGGACACTGGAGCTGTGAGACTGTGGCAGTAAACAGAACCGAACCCGGGTCACTGGAGCTGTGAGACTGTGGCAGTAAACAGAACCGAACCCGGGACACTGGAGCTGTGAGACTGTGGCAGTAAACAGAACCGAACCCAGGTCACTGGAGCTGTGAGACTGTGGCAGTAAACAGAACCGAACCCGGGACACTGGAGCTGTGAGACTGTGGCAGTAAACAGAACCGAACCCGGGTCACTGGAGCTGTGAGACTGTGGCAGTAAACAGAACCGAACCCGGGACACTGGAGCTGTGAGACTGTGGCAGTAAACAGACCGAACCCACGTCACTGGAGCTGTGAGACTGTGGCAGTAAACAGAACCGAACCCGGGACACTGGAGCTGTGAGACTGTGGCAGTAAACAGAACCGAACCCGGGTCACTGGAGCTGTGAGACTGTGGCAGTAAACAGAACCGAACCCGGGTCACTGGAGCTGTGAGACTGTGGCAGTAAACAGAACCGAACCCGGGTCACTGGAGCTGTGAGACTGTGGCAGTAAACAGAACCGAACCCGGGAAACTGGAGCTGTGAGACTGTGGCAGTAAACAGAACCGAACCCAGGTCACTGGAGCTGTGAGACTGTAGCAGTAAACAGAACCGAACCCGGGACACTGGAGCTGTGAGACTGTGGCAGTAAACAGAACCGAACCTGGGTCACTGGAGCTGTGAGACTGTGGCAGTAAACAGAACCGAACCCGGGTCACTGGAGCTGTGAGACTGTGGCAGTAAACAGAACCGAACCCAGGTCACTGGAGCTGTGAGACTGTGGCAGTAAACAGAACCGAACCCGGGACACTGGAGCTGTGAGACTGTGGCAGTAAACAGAACCGAACCCAGGTCACTGGAGCTGTGAGACTGTGGCAGTAAACAGAACCGAACCCGGGACACTGGAGCTGTGAGACTGTGGCAGTAAACAGAACCGAACCCGGGACACTGGAGCTGTGAGACTGTGGCAGTAAACAGAACCGAACCCGGGACACTGGAGCTGTGAGACTGTGGCAGTAAACAGAACCGAACCCGGGTCACTGGAGCTGTGAGACTGTGGCAGTAAACAGAACCGAACCCGGGTCACTGGAGCTGTGAGACTGTGGCAGTAAACAGAACCGAACCCGGGACACTGGAGCTGTGAGACTGTGGCAGTCCCCAGAACCGAACCCAGGACACTGGAGCTGTGAGGCTGTGGCAGTAAACAGAACCGAACTCAGGTCACTGGAGCTGTGAGACTGTGGCAGTAAACAGAACCGAACCCGGGTCACTGGAGCTGTGAGACTGTGGCAGTAAACAGAACCGAACCCAGGTCACTGGAGCTGTGAGACTGTGGCAGTAAACAGAACCGAACCCGGGACACTGGAGCTGTGAGACTGTGGCAGTAAACAGAACCGAACCCAGGTCACTGGAGCTGTGAGACTGTGGCAGTAAACAGAACCGAACCCGGGACACTGGAGCTGTGAGACTGTGGCAGTAAACAGAACCGAACCCGGGACACTGGAGCTGTGAGACTGTGGCAGTAAACAGAACCGAACCCGGGACACTGGAGCTGTGAGACTGTGGCAGTAAACAGAACCGAACCCGGGTCACTGGAGCTGTGAGACTGTGGCAGTAAACAGAACCGAACCCGGGTCACTGGAGCTGTGAGACTGTGGCAGTAAACAGAACCGAACCCGGGACACTGGAGCTGTGAGACTGTGGCAGTCCCCAGAACCGAACCCAGGACACTGGAGCTGTGAGACTGTGGCAGTAAACAGAACCGAACCCGGGACACTGGAGCTGTGAGACTGTGGCAGTAAACAGAACCGAACCCGGGACACTGGAGCTGTGAGACTGTGGCAGTCCCCAGAACCGAACCCAGGACACTGGAGCTGTGAGGCTGTGGCAGTAAACAGAACCGAACTCAGGTCACTGGAGCTGTGAGACTGTGGCAGTAAACAGAACCGAACCCGGGACACTGGAGCTGTGAGACTGTGGCAGTAAACAGAACCGAACCCAGGTCACTGGAGCTGTGAGACTGTGGCAGTAAACAGAACCGAACCCGGGACACTGGAGCTGTGAGACTGTGGCAGTAAACAGAACCGAACCCGGGTCACTGGAGCTGTGAGACTGTGGCAGTAAACAGAACCGAACCCGGGTCACTGGAGCTGTGAGACTGTGGCAGTAAACAGAACCGAACCCGGGACACTGGAGCTGTGAGACTGTGGCAGTAAACAGAACTGAACCCGGGTCACTGGAGCTGTGAGACTGTGGCAGTAAACAGAACCGAACCCGGGACACTGGAGCTGTGAGACTGTGGCAGTAAACAGAACCGAACCCGGGACACTGGAGCTGTGAGACTGTGGCAGTAAACAGAACCGAACCCGGGTCACTGGAGCTGTGAGACTGTGGCAGTAAACAGAACCGAACCCGGGTCACTGGAGCTGTGAGGCTGTGGCAGTAAACAGAACCGAACCCAGGACACTGGAGCTGTGAGACTGTGGCAGTAAACAGAACCGAAACCGGGTCACTGGAGCTGTGAGACTGTGGCAGTAAACAGAACCGAACCCGGGACACTGGAGCTGTGAGACTGTGGCAGTAAACAGAACTGAACCCGGGACACTGGAGCTGTGAGACTGTGGCAGTAAACAGAACTGAACCCGGGTCACTGGAGCTGTGAGACTGTGGCAGTAAACAGAACCGAACCCGGGACACTGGAGCTGTGAGACTGTGACAGTAAACAGAACCGAACCCGGGACACTGGAGCTGTGAGACTGTGGCAGTAAACAGAACTGAACCCAGGTCACTGGAGCTGTGAGACTGTGGCAGTAAACAGAACTGAACCCGGGTCACTGGAGCTGTGAGACTGTGGCAGTAAACAGAACCGAACCCAGGTCACTGGAGCTGTGAGACTGTGGCAGTAAACAGAACCGAACCCAGGACACTGGAGCTGTGAGACTGTGGCAAAAAACAGAACTGAACCCGGGTCACTGGAGCTGTGAGACTGTGGCAGTAAACAGAACTGAACTCGGGTCACTGGAGCTGTGAGACTGTGACAGTAAACAGAACCGAACCCGGGACACTGGAGCTGTGAGACTGTGGCAGTAAACAGAACCGAACCCGGGTCACTGGAGCTGTGAGACTGTGGCAGTAAACAGAACCGAACCCGGGACACTGGAGCTGTGAGACTGTGGCAGTAAACAGAACCGAACCCAGGTCACTGGAGCTGTGAGACTGTGGCAGTAAACAGAACCGAACCCGGGACACTGGAGCTGTGAGACTGTGGCAGTAAACAGAACCGAACCCGGGTCACTGGAGCTGTGAGACTGTGGCAGTAAACAGAACCGAACCCGGGACACTGGAGCTGTGAGACTGTGGCAGTAAACAGACCGAACCCACGTCACTGGAGCTGTGAGACTGTGGCAGTAAACAGAACCGAACCCGGGACACTGGAGCTGTGAGACTGTGGCAGTAAACAGAACCGAACCCGGGTCACTGGAGCTGTGAGACTGTGGCAGTAAACAGAACCGAACCCGGGTCACTGGAGCTGTGAGACTGTGGCAGTAAACAGAACCGAACCCGGGTCACTGGAGCTGTGAGACTGTGGCAGTAAACAGAACCGAACCCGGGAAACTGGAGCTGTGAGACTGTGGCAGTAAACAGAACCGAACCCAGGTCACTGGAGCTGTGAGACTGTGGCAGTAAACAGAACCGAACCCGGGACACTGGAGCTGTGAGACTGTGGCAGTAAACAGAACCGAACCTGGGTCACTGGAGCTGTGAGACTGTGGCAGTAAACAGAACCGAACCCGGGTCACTGGAGCTGTGAGACTGTGGCAGTAAACAGAACCGAACCCAGGTCACTGGAGCTGTGAGACTGTGGCAGTAAACAGAACCGAACCCGGGACACTGGAGCTGTGAGACTGTGGCAGTAAACAGAACCGAACCCAGGTCACTGGAGCTGTGAGACTGTGGCAGTAAACAGAACCGAACCCGGGACACTGGAGCTGTGAGACTGTGGCAGTAAACAGAACCGAACCCGGGACACTGGAGCTGTGAGACTGTGGCAGTAAACAGAACCGAACCCGGGACACTGGAGCTGTGAGACTGTGGCAGTAAACAGAACCGAACCCGGGTCACTGGAGCTGTGAGACTGTGGCAGTAAACAGAACCGAACCCGGGTCACTGGAGCTGTGAGACTGTGGCAGTAAACAGAACCGAACCCGGGACACTGGAGCTGTGAGACTGTGGCAGTCCCCAGAACCGAACCCAGGACACTGGAGCTGTGAGGCTGTGGCAGTAAACAGAACCGAACTCAGGTCACTGGAGCTGTGAGACTGTGGCAGTAAACAGAACCGAACCCGGGACACTGGAGCTGTGAGACTGTGGCAGTAAACAGAACCGAACCCGGGACACTGGAGCTGTGAGACTGTGGCAGTCCCCAGAACCGAACCCAGGACACTGGAGCTGTGAGGCTGTGGCAGTAAACAGAACCGAACTCAGGTCACTGGAGCTGTGAGACTGTGGCAGTAAACAGAACCGAACCCGGGACACTGGAGCTGTGAGACTGTGGCAGTAAACAGAACCGAACCCAGGTCACTGGAGCTGTGAGACTGTGGCAGTAAACAGAACCGAACCCGGGACACTGGAGCTGTGAGACTGTGGCAGTAAACAGAACCGAACCCAGGTCACTGGAGCTGTGAGACTGTGGCAGTAAACAGAACCGAACCCAGGTCACTGGAGCTGTGAGACTGTGGCAGTAAACAGAACAGAACCCGGGTCACTGGAGCTGTGAGACTGTGGCAGTAAACAGAACAGAACCCGGGTCACTGGAGCTGTGAGACTGTGGCAGTAAACAGAACCGAACCCGGGTCACTGGAGCTGTGAGACTGTGGCAGTAAACAGAACCGAACCCGGGACACTGGAGCTGTGAGACTGTGGCAGTAAACAGAACCGAACCCGGGACACTGGAGCTGTGAGACTGTGGCAGTAAACAGAACCGAACCCAGGTCACTGGAGCTGTGAGACTGTGGCAGTAAACAGAACCGAACCCAGGTCACTGGAGCTGTGAGACTGTGGCAGTAAACAGAACAGAACCCGGGTCACTGGAGCTGTGAGACTGTGGCAGTAAACAGAACAGAACCCGGGTCACTGGAGCTGTGAGACTGTGGCAGTAAACAGAACCGAACCCGGGTCACTGGAGCTGTGAGACTGTGGCAGTAAACAGAACAGAACCCGGGTCACTGGAGCTGTGAGACTGTGGCAGTAAACAGAACCGAACCCGGGTCACTGGAGCTGTGAGACTGTGGCAGTAAACAGAACCGAACCCGGGACACTGGAGCTGTGAGACTGTGGCAGTAAACAGAACCGAACCCGGGTCACTGGAGCTGTGAGACTGTGGCAGTAAACAGAACCGAACCCGGGTCACTGGAGCTGTGAGACTGTGGCAGTAAACAGAACCGAACCCGGGACACTGGAGCTGTGAGACTGTGGCAGTAAACAGAACCGAACCCGGGACACTGGAGCTGTGAGACTGTGGCAGTAAACAGAACCGAACCCAGGTCACTGGAGCTGTGAGACTGTGGCAGTAAACAGAACCGAACCCGGGACACTGGAGCTGTGAGACTGTGGCAGTAAACAGAACCGAACCCAGGTCACTGGAGCTGTGAGACTGTGGCAGTAAACAGAACCGAACCCGGGACACTGGAGCTGTGAGACTGTGGCAGTAAACAGAACCGAACCCGGGACACTGGAGCTGTGAGACTGTGGCAGTAAACAGAACCGAACCCGGGTCACTGGAGCTGTGAGACTGTGGCAGTAAACAGAACCGAACCCAGGTCACTGGAGCTGTGAGACTGTGGCAGTAAACAGAACCGAACCCAGGTCACTGGAGCTGTGAGACTGTGGCAGTAAACAGAACCGAACCCGGGTCACTGGAGCTGTGAGACTGTGGCAGTAAACAGAACAGAACCCAAGTCACTGGAGCTGTGAGACTGTGGCAGTAAACAGAACCGAACCCGGGACACTGGAGCTGTGAGACTGTGGCAGTAAACAGAACTGAACCCAGGTCACTGGAGCTGTGAGACTGTGGCAGTAAACAGAACCGAACCCGGGACACTGGAGCTGTGAGACTGTGTCAGTAAACTGAACCGAACCTGGGTCACTGGAGCTGTGAGACTGTGGCAGTAAACAGAACCGAACCCGGGTCACTGGAGCTGTGAGACTGTGGCAGTAAACAGAACCGAACCCAGGACACTGGAGCTGTGAGACTGTGGCAGTAAACAGAACTGAACCCGGGTCACTGGAGCTGTGAGACTGTGGCAGTAAACAGAACCGAACCCGGGACACTGGAGCTGTGAGACTGTGGCAGTAAACAGAACCGAACCCAGGTCACTGGAGCTGTGAGACTGTGGCAGTAAACAGAACCGAACCCGGGACACTGGAGCTGTGAGACTGTGGCAGTAAACAGAACCGAACCCAGGTCACTGGAGCTGTGAGACTGTGGCAGTAAACAGAACCGAACCCGGGACACTGGAGCTGTGAGACTGTGGCAGTAAACAGAACCGAACCCGGGTCACTGGAGCTGTGAGACTGTGGCAGTAAACAGAACCGAACCCGGGACACTGGAGCTGTGAGACTGTGGCAGTAAACAGAACCGAACCCAGGTCACTGGAGCTGTGAGACTGTGGCAGTAAACAGAACCGAACCCGGGACACTGGAGCTGTGAGACTGTGGCAGTAAACAGAACCGAACCCGGGTCACTGGAGCTGTGAGACTGTGGCAGTAAACAGAACCGAACCCGGGACACTGGAGCTGTGAGACTGTGGCAGTAAACAGAACCGAACCCGGGTCACTGGAGCTGTGAGACTGTGGCAGTAAACAGAACCGAACCCGGGTCACTGGAGCTGTGAGGCTGTGGCAGTAAACAGAACCGAACCCAGGACACTGGAGCTGTGAGACTGTGGCAGTAAACAGAACCGAAACCGGGTCACTGGAGCTGTGAGACTGTGGCAGTAAACAGAACCGAACCCAGGTCACTGGAGCTGTGAGACTGTGGCAGTAAACAGAACCGAACCCGGGACACTGGAGCTGTGAGACTGTGGCAGTAAACAGAACCGAACCCAGGTCACTGGAGCTGTGAGACTGTGGCAGTAAACAGAACCGAACCCGGGACACTGGAGCTGTGAGACTGTGGCAGTAAACAGAACCGAACCCGGGACACTGGAGCTGTGAGACTGTGGCAGTAAACAGAACCGAACCCGGGACACTGGAGCAGTGAGACTGTGGCAGTAAACAGAACCGAACCCTGGTCACTGGAGCTGTGAGACTGTGGCAGTAAACAGAACCGAACCCGGGTCACTGGAGCTGTGAGACTGTGGCAGTAAACAGAACCGAACCCGGGACACTGGAGCTGTGAGACTGTGGCAGTCCCCAGAACCGAACCCAGGACACTGGAGCTGTGAGGCTGTGGCAGTAAACAGAACCGAACTCAGGTCACTGGAGCTGTGAGACTGTGGCAGTAAACAGAACCGAACCCGGGACACTGGAGCTGTGAGACTGTGGCAGTAAACAGAACCGAACCCGGGACACTGGAGCTGTGAGACTGTGGCAGTCCCCAGAACCGAACCCAGGACACTGGAGCTGTGAGGCTGTGGCAGTAAACAGAACCGAACTCAGGTCACTGGAGCTGTGAGACTGTGGCAGTAAACAGAACCGAACCCGGGACACTGGAGCTGTGAGACTGTGGCAGTAAACAGAACCGAACCCAGGTCACTGGAGCTGTGAGACTGTGGCAGTAAACAGAACCGAACCCGGGACACTGGAGCTGTGAGACTGTGGCAGTAAACAGAACCGAACCCGGGTCACTGGAGCTGTGAGACTGTGGCAGTAAACAGAACCGAACCCGGGTCACTGGAGCTGTGAGACTGTGGCAGTAAACAGAACCGAACCCGGGACACTGGAGCTGTGAGACTGTGGCAGTAAACAGAACTGAACCCGGGTCACTGGAGCTGTGAGACTGTGGCAGTAAACAGAACCGAACCCGGGACACTGGAGCTGTGAGACTGTGGCAGTAAACAGAACCGAACCCGGGTCACTGGAGCTGTGAGAGTGTGGCAGTAAACAGAACCGAACCCGGGTCACTGGAGCTGTGAGACTGTGGCAGTAAACAGAACCGAACCCGGGACACTGGAGCTGTGAGACTGTGGCAGTAAACAGAACCGAACCCGGGACACTGGAGCTGTGAGACTGTGGCAGTAAACAGAACCGAACCCAGGTCACTGGAGCTGTGAGACTGTGGCAGTAAACAGAACCGAACCCAGGTCACTGGAGCTGTGAGACTGTGGCAGTAAACAGAACAGAACCCGGGTCACTGGAGCTGTGAGACTGTGGCAGTAAACAGAACAGAACCCGGGTCACTGGAGCTGTGAGACTGTGGCAGTAAACAGAACCGAACCCGGGTCACTGGAGCTGTGAGACTGTGGCAGTAAACAGAACCGAACCCGGGACACTGGAGCTGTGAGACTGTGGCAGTAAACAGAACCGAACCCGGGACACTGGAGCTGTGAGACTGTGGCAGTAAACAGAACCGAACCCAGGTCACTGGAGCTGTGAGACTGTGGCAGTAAACAGAACCGAACCCAGGTCACTGGAGCTGTGAGACTGTGGCAGTAAACAGAACAGAACCCGGGTCACTGGAGCTGTGAGACTGTGGCAGTAAACAGAACAGAACCCGGGTCACTGGAGCTGTGAGACTGTGGCAGTAAACAGAACCGAACCCGGGTCACTGGAGCTGTGAGACTGTGGCAGTAAACAGAACAGAACCCGGGTCACTGGAGCTGTGAGACTGTGGCAGTAAACAGAACCGAACCCGGGTCACTGGAGCTGTGAGACTGTGGCAGTAAACAGAACCGAACCCGGGACACTGGAGCTGTGAGACTGTGGCAGTAAACAGAACCGAACCCGGGTCACTGGAGCTGTGAGACTGTGGCAGTAAACAGAACCGAACCCGGGTCACTGGAGCTGTGAGACTGTGGCAGTAAACAGAACCGAACCCGGGACACTGGAGCTGTGAGACTGTGGCAGTAAACAGAACCGAACCCGGGACACTGGAGCTGTGAGACTGTGGCAGTAAACAGAACCGAACCCAGGTCACTGGAGCTGTGAGACTGTGGCAGTAAACAGAACCGAACCCGGGACACTGGAGCTGTGAGACTGTGGCAGTAAACAGAACCGAACCCAGGTCACTGGAGCTGTGAGACTGTGGCAGTAAACAGAACCGAACCCGGGACACTGGAGCTGTGAGACTGTGGCAGTAAACAGAACCGAACCCGGGACACTGGAGCTGTGAGACTGTGGCAGTAAACAGAACCGAACCCGGGTCACTGGAGCTGTGAGACTGTGGCAGTAAACAGAACCGAACCCAGGTCACTGGAGCTGTGAGACTGTGGCAGTAAACAGAACCGAACCCAGGTCACTGGAGCTGTGAGACTGTGGCAGTAAACAGAACCGAACCCGGGTCACTGGAGCTGTGAGACGGTGGCAGTAAACAGAACAGAACCCAAGTCACTGGAGCTGTGAGACTGTGGCAGTAAACAGAACCGAACCCGGGACACTGGAGCTGTGAGACTGTGGCAGTAAACAGAACTGAACCCAGGTCACTGGAGCTGTGAGACTGTGGCAGTAAACAGAACCGAACCCGGGACACTGGAGCTGTGAGACTGTGTCAGTAAACTGAACCGAACCTGGGTCACTGGAGCTGTGAGACTGTGGCAGTAAACAGAACCGAACCCGGGTCACTGGAGCTGTGAGACTGTGGCAGTAAACAGAACCGAACCCAGGACACTGGAGCTGTGAGACTGTGGCAGTAAACAGAACTGAACCCGGGTCACTGGAGCTGTGAGACTGTGGCAGTAAACAGAACCGAACCCGGGACACTGGAGCTGTGAGACTGTGGCAGTAAACAGAACCGAACCCAGGTCACTGGAGCTGTGAGACTGTGGCAGTAAACAGAACCGAACCCGGGACACTGGAGCTGTGAGACTGTGGCAGTAAACAGAACCGAACCCAGGTCACTGGAGCTGTGAGACTGTGGCAGTAAACAGAACCGAACCCGGGACACTGGAGCTGTGAGACTGTGGCAGTAAACAGAACCGAACCCGGGTCACTGGAGCTGTGAGACTGTGGCAGTAAACAGAACCGAACCCGGGACACTGGAGCTGTGAGACTGTGGCAGTAAACAGAACCGAACCCAGGTCACTGGAGCTGTGAGACTGTGGCAGTAAACAGAACCGAACCCGGGACACTGGAGCTGTGAGACTGTGGCAGTAAACAGAACCGAACCCGGGTCACTGGAGCTGTGAGACTGTGGCAGTAAACAGAACCGAACCCGGGACACTGGAGCTGTGAGACTGTGGCAGTAAACAGAACCGAACCCGGGTCACTGGAGCTGTGAGACTGTGGCAGTAAACAGAACCGAACCCAGGACACTGGAGCTGTGAGACTGTGGCAGTAAACAGAACCGAAACCGGGTCACTGGAGCTGTGAGACTGTGGCAGTAAACAGAACCGAACCCGGGACACTGGAGCTGTGAGACTGTGGCAGTAAACAGAACTGAACCCGGGACACTGGAGCTGTGAGACTGTGGCAGTAAACAGAACCGAACCCGGGTCACTGGAGCTGTGAGACTGTGGCAGTAAACAGAACCGAACCCGGGACACTGGAGCTGTGAGACTGTGACAGTAAACAGAACCGAACCCGGGACACTGGAGCTGTGAGACTGTGGCAGTAAACAGAACCGAACCCGGGTCACTGGAGCTGTGAGACTGTGACAGTAAACAGAACCGAACCCGGGACACTGGAGCTGTGAGACTGTGGCAGTAAACAGAACTGAACTCGGGTCACTGGAGCTGTGAGACTGTGACAGTAAACAGAACCGAACCCGGGACATTGGAGCTGTGAGACTGTGGCAGTAAACAGAACCGAACCCGGGTCACTGGAGCTGTGAGACTGTGGCAGTAAACAGAACCGAACCCGGGACACTGGAGCTGTGAGACTGTGGCAGTAAACAGAACCGAACCCAGGTCACTGGAGCTGTGAGACTGTGGCAGTAAACAGAACCGAACCCGGGACACTGGAGCTGTGAGACTGTGGCAGTAAACAGAACCGAACCCGGGTCACTGGAGCTGTGAGACTGTGGCAGTAAACAGAACCGAACCCGGGACACTGGAGCTGTGAGACTGTGGCAGTAAACAGAACCGAACCCAGGTCACTGGAGCTGTGAGACTGTGGCAGTAAACAGAACCGAACCCGGGACACTGGAGCTGTGAGACTGTGGCAGTAAACAGAACCGAACCCGGGACACTGGAGCTGTGAGACTGTGGCAGTAAACAGAACCGAACCCGGGACACTGGAGCTGTGAGACTGTGGCAGTAAACAGAACCGAAACCGGGTCACTGGAGCTGTGAGACTGTGGCAGTAAACAGAACCGAACCCAGGTCACTGGAGCTGTGAGACTGTGGCAGTAAACAGAACCGAACCCGGGACACTGGAGCTGTGAGACTGTGGCAGTAAACAGAACCGAACCCAGGTCACTGGAGCTGTGAGACTGTGGCAGTAAACAGAACCGAACCCGGGACACTGGAGCTGTGAGACTGTGGCAGTAAACAGAACCGAACCCGGGTCACTGGAGCTGTGAGACTGTGGCAGTAAACAGAACCGAACCCGGGACACTGGAGCTGTGAGACTGTGGCAGTAAACAGAACCGAACCCAGGTCACTGGAGCTGTGAGACTGTGGCAGTAAACAGAACCGAACCCAGGTCACTGGAGCGGTGAGACTGTGGCAGTAAACAGAACCGAACCCAGGTCACTGGAGCTGTGAGACTGTGGCAGTAAACAGAACCGAACCCGGGACACTGGAGCTGTGAGACTGTGGCAGTAAACAGAACTGAACTCGGGTCACTGGAGCTGTGAGACTGTGACAGTAAACAGAACCGAACCCGGGACATTGGAGCTGTGAGACTGTGGCAGTAAACAGAACCGAACCCGGGTCACTGGAGCTGTGAGACTGTGGCAGTAAACAGAACCGAACCCGGGACACTGGAGCTGTGAGACTGTGGCAGTAAACAGAACCGAACCCAGGTCACTGGAGCTGTGAGACTGTGGCAGTAAACAGAACCGAACCCGGGACACTGGAGCTGTGAGACTGTGGCAGTAAACAGAACCGAACCCGGGTCACTGGAGCTGTGAGACTGTGGCAGTAAACAGAACCGAACCCGGGACACTGGAGCTTTGAGACTGTGGCAGTAAACAGAACCGAACCCAGGTCACTGGAGCTGTGAGACTGTGGCAGTAAACAGAACCGAACCCGGGACACTGGAGCTGTGAGACTGTGGCAGTAAACAGAACCGAACCCGGGACACTGGAGCTGTGAGACTGTGGCAGTAAACAGAACCGAACCCGGGACACTGGAGCTGTGAGACTGTGGCAGTAAACAGAACCGAACCCGGGTCACTGGAGCTGTGAGACTGTGGCAGTAAACAGAACCGAACCCAGGTCACTGGAGCTGTGAGACTGTGGCAGTAAACAGAACCGAACCCGGGACACTGGAGCTGTGAGACTGTGGCAGTAAACAGAACCGAACCCAGGTCACTGGAGCTGTGAGACTGTGGCAGTAAACAGAACCGAACCCGGGACACTGGAGCTGTGAGACTGTGGCAGTAAACAGAACCGAACCCGGGTCACTGGAGCTGTGAGACTGTGGCAGTAAACAGAACCGAACCCGGGACACTGGAGCTGTGAGACTGTGGCAGTAAACAGAACCGAACCCAGGTCACTGGAGCTGTGAGAATGTGGCAGTAAACAGAACCGAACCCGGGACACTGGAGCTGTGAGACTGTGGCAGTAAACAGAACCGAACCCGGGTCACTGGAGCTGTGAGACTGTGGCAGTAAACAGAACCGAACCCGGGACACTGGAGCTGTGAGACTGTGGCAGTAAACAGAACCGAACCCGGGTCACTGGAGCTGTGAGACTGTGGCAGTAAACAGAACCGAACCCGGGTCACTGGAGCTGTGAGGCTGTGGCAGTAAACAGAACCGAACCCAGGACACTGGAGCTGTGAGACTGTGGCAGTAAACAGAACCGAAACCGGGTCACTGGAGCTGTGAGACTGTGGCAGTAAACAGAACTGAACCCGGGACACTGGAGCTGTGAGACTGTGGCAGTAAACAGAACCGAACCCGGGTCACTGGAGCTGTGAGACTGTGGCAGTAAACAGAACCGAACCCGGGTCACTGGAGCTGTGAGACTGTGGCAGTAAACAGAACCGAACCCAGGTCACTGGAGCTGTGAGACTGTGGCAGTAAACAGAACCGAACCCAGGACACTGGAGCTGTGAGACTGTGGCAAAAAACAGAACTGAACCCGGGTCACTGGAGCTGTGAGACTGTGGCAGTAAACAGAACTGAACCCAGGACACTGGAGCTGTGAGACTGTGGCAGTAAACAGAACCGAACCCAGGTCACTGGAGCTGTGAGACTGTGGCAGTAAACAGAACTGAACCCAGGTCACTGGAGCTGTGAGGCTGTGGCAGTAAACAGAACTGAACCCAGGTCACTGGAGCTGTGAGACTGTGGCAGTAAACAGAACTGAACCCGGGACACTGAAGCTGTGAGACTGTGGCAGTAAACAGAACCGAACCCAGGTCACTGGAGCTGTGAGACTGTGGCAGTAAACAGAACCGAACCCAGGTCACTGGAGCTGTGAGACTGTGGCAGTAAACAGAACCGAACCCGGGACACTGGAGCTGTGAGACTGTGGCAGTAAACAGAACTGAACTCGGGTCACTGGAGCTGTGAGACTGTGACAGTAAACAGAACCGAACCCGGGACATTGGAGCTGTGAGACTGTGGCAGTAAACAGAACCGAACCCGGGTCACTGGAGCTGTGAGACTGTGGCAGTAAACAGAACCGAACCCGGGACACTGGAGCTGTGAGACTGTGGCAGTAAACAGAACCGAACCCAGGTCACTGGAGCTGTGAGACTGTGGCAGTAAACAGAACCGAACCCGGGACACTGGAGCTGTGAGACTGTGGCAGTAAACAGAACCGAACCCGGGTCACTGGAGCTGTGAGACTGTGGCAGTAAACAGAACCGAACCCGGGACACTGGAGCTGTGAGACTGTGGCAGTAAACAGAACCGAACCCAGGTCACTGGAGCTGTGAGACTGTGGCAGTAAACAGAACCGAACCCGGGACACTGGAGCTGTGAGACTGTGGCAGTAAACAGAACCGAACCCGGGACACTGGAGCTGTGAGACTGTGGCAGTAAACAGAACCGAACCCGGGACACTGGAGCTGTGAGACTGTGGCAGTAAACAGAACCGAACCCGGGTCACTGGAGCTGTGAGACTGTGGCAGTAAACAGAACCGAACTCGGGACACTGGAGCTGTGAGACTGTGGCAGTAAACAGAACCGAACCCGGGTCACTGGAGCTGTGAGGCTGTGGCAGTAAACAGAACCGAACCCAGGACACTGGAGCTGTGAGACTGTGGCAGTAAACAGAACCGAAACCGGGTCACTGGAGCTGTGAGACTGTGGCAGTAAACAGAACCGAACCCGGGACACTGGAGCTGTGAGACTGTGGCAGTAAACAGAACTGAACCCGGGACACTGGAGCTGTGAGACTGTGGCAGTAAACAGAACCGAACCCGGGTCACTGGAGCTGTGAGACTGTGACAGTAAACAGAACCGAACCCGGGACACTGGAGCTGTGAGACTGTGGCAGTAAACAGAACTGAACCCGGGTCACTGGAGCTGTGAGACTGTGACAGTAAACAGAACCGAACCCGGGACACTGGAGCTGTGAGACTGTGGCAGTAAACAGAACTGAACCCGGGTCACTGGAGCTGTGAGACTGTGGCAGTAAACAGAACCGAACCCGGGACACTGGAGCTGTGAGACTGTGGCAGTAAACAGAACCGAACCCGGGACACTGGAGCTGTGAGACTGTGACAGTAAACAGAACCGAACCCAGGTCACTGGAGCTGTGAGACTGTGGCAGTAAACAGAACCGAACCCAGGTCACTGGAGCTGTGAGACTGTGGCAGTAAACAGAACCGAACCCAGGTCACTGGAGCTGTGAGACTGTGGCAGTAAACAGAACCGAACCCGGGACACTGGAGCTGTGAGACTGTGACAGTAAACAGAACCGAACCCGGGACACTGGAGCTGTGAGACTGTGGCAGTAAACAGAACTGAACCCGGGTCACTGGAGCTGTGAGACTGTGGCAGTAAACAGAACTGAACCCGGGTCACTGGAGCTGTGAGACTGTGACAGTAAACAGAACCGAACCCGGGACACTGGAGCTGTGAGACTGTGACAGTAAACAGAACCGAACCCGGGACACTGGAGCTGTGAGACTGTGGCAGTAAACAGAACTGAACCCGGGTCACTGGAGCTGTGAGACTGTGGCAGTAAACAGAACCGAACCCGGGACACTGGAGCTGTGAGACTGTGGCAGAAAACAGAACCGAACCCGGGACACTGGAGCTGTGAGACTGTGGCAGTAAACAGAACCGAACCCAGGTCACTGGAGCTGTGAGACTGTGGCAGTAAACAGAACCGAACCCGGGACACTGGAGCTGTGAGACTGTGGCAGTAAACAGAACCGAACCCGGGACACTGGAGCTGTGAGACTGTGGCAGTAAACAGAACTGAACCCAGGTCACTGGAGCTGTGAGACTGTGGCAGTAAACAGAACCGAACCCAGGTCACTGGAGCTGTGAGACTGTGGCAGTAAACAGAACCGAACCTGGGTCACTGGAGCTGTGAGACTGTGGCAGTAAACAGAACCGAACCGGGGTCACTGGAGCTGTGAGACTGTGGCAGTAAACAGAACCGAACCCGGGACACTGGAGCTGTGAGACTGTGGCAGTAAACAGAACCGAACCCAGGTCACTGGAGCTGTGAGACTGTGGCAGTAAACAGAACCGAACCCGGGACACTGGAGCTGTGAGACTGTGGCAGTAAACAGAACCGAACACGGGTCACTGGAGCTGTGAGACTGTGGCAGTAAACAGAACCGAACCCGGGACACTGGAGCTGTGAGACTGTGGCAGTAAACAGAACCGAACCCGGGTCACTGGAGCTGTGAGACTGTGGCAGTAAACAGAACCGAACCCGGGACACTGGAGCTGTGAGACTGTGGCAGTAAACAGAACCGAACCCGGGTCACTGGAGCTGTGAGACTGTGGCAGTAAACAGAACCGAACCCGGGTCACTGGAGCTGTGAGACTGTGACAGTAAACAGAACCGAACCCAGGTCACTGGAGCTGTGAGACTGTGGCAGTAAACAGAACCGAACCCGGGTCACTGGAGCTGTGAGACTGTGGCAGTAAACAGAACCGAACCCAGGTCACTGGAGCTGTGAGACTGTGGCAGTAAACAGAACCGAACCCAGGTCACTGGAGCTGTGAGACTGTGGCAGTAAACAGAACCGAACCCGGGACACTGGAGCTGTGAGACTGTGGCAGTAAACAGAACTGAACCCGGGTCACTGGAGCTGTGAGACTGTGACAGTAAACAGAACCGAACCCGGGACACTGGAGCTGTGAGACTGTGGCAGTAAACAGAACTGAACCCGGGTCACTGGAGCTGTGAGACTGTGGCAGTAAACAGAACCGAACCCAGGTCACTGGAGCTGTGAGACTGTGGCAGTAAACAGAACCGAACCCGGGACACTGGAGCTGTGAGACTGTGGCAGTAAACAGAACCGAACCCGGGACACTGGAGCTGTGAGACTGTGGCAGTAAACAGAACTGAACCCAGGTCACTGGAGCTGTGAGACTGTGGCAGTAAACAGAACTGAACTCGGGTCACTGGAGCTGTGAGACTGTGACAGTAAACAGAACCGAACCCAGGTCACTGGAGCTGTGAGACTGTGACAGTAAACAGAACCGAACCCATGTCACTGGAGCTGTGAGACTGTGGCAGTAAACAGAACCGAACCCGGGTCACTGGAGCTGTGAGACTGTGGCAGTAAACAGAACCGAACCCAGGTCACTGGAGCTGTGAGACTGTGGCAGTAAACAGAACCGAACCCTGGTCACTGGAGCTGTGAGACTGTGGCAGTAAACAGAACCGAACCCGGGACACTGGAGCTGTGAGACTGTGGCAGTAAACAGAACCGAACCCGGGACACTGGAGCTGTGAGACTGTGGCAGTAAACAGAACCGAACCCGGGTCACTGGAGCTGTGAGACTGTGGCAGTAAACAGAACCGAACCCAGGTCACTGGAGCTGTGAGACTGTGGCAGTAAACAGAACCGAACCCAGGTCACTGGAGCTGTGAGACTGTGGCAGTAAACAGAACCGAACCCGGGACACTGGAGCTGTGAGACTGTGACAGTAAACAGAACCGAACCCGGGACACTGGAGCTGTGAGACTGTGGCAGTAAACAGAACCGAACCCGGGTCACTGGAGCTGTGAGATGTGGCAGTAAACAGAACCGAACCCGGGACAATGGAGCTGTGAGACTGTGACAGTAAACAGAACCGAACCCGGGACACTGGAGCTGTGAGACTGTGGCAGTAAACAGAACCGAACCCGGGTCACTGGAGCTGTGAGACTGTGGCAGTAAACAGAACCGAACCCGGGACACTGGAGCTGTGAGACTGTGGCAGTAAACAGAACCGAACCCGGGTCACTGGAGCTGTGAGACTGTGGCAGTAAACAGAACCGAACCCGGGACACTGGAGCTGTGAGACTGTGGCAGTAAACAGAACCGAACCCCGGTCACTGGAGCTGTGAGACTGTGGCAGTAAACAGAACCGAACCCGGGTCACTGGAGCTGTGAGACTGTGGCAGTAAACAGAACCGAACCCGGGACACTGGAGCTGTGAGACTGTGGCAGTAAACAGAACCGAACCCGGGTCACTGGAGCTGTGAGACTGTGGCAGTAAACAGAACCGAACCCGGGACACTGGAGCTGTGAGACTGTGGCAGTAAACAGAACCGAACCCAGGTCACTGGAGCTGTGAGACTGTGGCAGTAAACAGAACCGAACCCGGGACACTGGAGCTGTGAGACTGTGGCAGTAAACAGAACCGAACCCGGGTCACTGGAGACGTGAGACTGTGGCAGTAAACAGAACCGAACCCGGGACACTGGAGCTGTGAGACTGTGGCAGTAAACAGAACCGAACCCAGGTCACTGGAGCTGTGAGACTGTGGCAGTAAACAGAACCGAACCCGGGACACTGGAGCTGTGAGACTGTGGCAGTAAACAGAACCGAACCCGGGTCACTGGAGCTGTGAGACTGTGGCAGTAAACAGAACCGAACCCGGGACATTGGAGCTGTGAGACTGTGGAAGTAAACAGAACCGAACCCGGGTCACTGGAGCTGTGAGGCTGTGGCAGTAAACTGAACCGAACCCAGGACACTGGAGCTGTGAGACTGTGGCAGTAAACAGAACCGAAATCGGGTCACTGGAGCTGTGAGACTGTGGCAGTAAACAGAACCGAACCCGGGACACTGGAGCTGTGAGACTGTGGCAGTAAACAGAACCGAACCCAGGTCACTGGAGCTGTGAGACTGTGGCAGTAAACAGAACCGAACCCGGGACACTGGAGCTGTGAGACTGTGGCAGTAAACAGAACCGAACACGGGTCACTGGAGCTGTGAGACTGTGGCAGTAAACAGAACCGAACCCGGGACACTGGAGCTGTGAGACTGTGGCAGTAAACAGAACCGAACCCGGGTCACTGGAGCTGTGAGACTGTGGCAGTAAACAGAACTGAACCCGGGTCACTGGAGCTGTGAGACTGTGACAGTAAACAGAACCGAACCCAGGTCACTGGAGCTGTGAGACTGTGGCAGTAAACAGAACCGAACCCGGGTCACTGGAGCTGTGAGACTGTGGCAGTAAACAGAACCGAACCCAGGTCACTGGAGCTGTGAGACTGTGGCAGTAAACAGAACCGAACCCAGGTCACTGGAGCTGTGAGACTGTGGCAGTAAACAGAACCGAACCCGGGACACTGGAGCTGTGAGACTGTGGCAGTAAACAGAACTGAACCCGGGTCACTGGAGCTGTGAGACTGTGACAGTAAACAGAACCGAACCCGGGACACTGGAGCTGTGAGACTGTGGCAGTAAACAGAACTGAACCCGGGTCACTGGAGCTGTGAGACTGTGGCAGTAAACAGAACCGAACCCAGGTCACTGGAGCTGTGAGACTGTGGCAGTAAACAGAACCGAACCCGGGACACTGGAGCTGTGAGACTGTGGCAGTAAACAGAACCGAACCCGGGACACTGGAGCTGTGAGACTGTGGCAGTAAACAGAACTGAACCCAGGTCACTGGAGCTGTGAGACTGTGGCAGTAAACAGAACTGAACTCGGGTCACTGGAGCTGTGAGACTGTGACAGTAAACAGAACCGAACCCAGGTCACTGGAGCTGTGAGACTGTGACAGTAAACAGAACCGAACCCATGTCACTGGAGCTGTGAGACTGTGGCAGTAAACAGAACCGAACCCGGGTCACTGGAGCTGTGAGACTGTGGCAGTAAACAGAACCGAACCCAGGTCACTGGAGCTGTGAGACTGTGGCAGTAAACAGAACCGAACCCGGGACACTGGAGCTGTGAGACTGTGGCAGTAAACAGAACCGAACCCGGGTCACTGGAGCTGTGAGACTGTGGCAGTAAACAGAACCGAACCCAGGTCACTGGAGCTGTGAGACTGTGGCAGTAAACAGAACCGAACCCATGTCACTGGAGCTGTGAGACTGTGGCAGTAAACAGAACCGAACCCGGGACACTGGAGCTGTGAGACTGTGACAGTAAACAGAACCGAACCCGGGACACTGGAGCTGTGAGACTGTGGCAGTAAACAGAACCGAACCCGGGTCACTGGAGCTGTGAGATGTGGCAGTAAACAGAACCGAACCCGGGACAATGGAGCTGTGAGACTGTGACAGTAAACAGAACCGAACCCGGGACACTGGAGCTGTGAGACTGTGGCAGTAAACAGAACCGAACCCGGGTCACTGGAGCTGTGAGACTGTGGCAGTAAACAGAACCGAACCCGGGACACTGGAGCTGTGAGACTGTGGCAGTAAACAGAACCGAACCCGGGTCACTGGAGCTGTGAGACTGTGGCAGTAAACAGAACCGAACCCGGGACACTGGAGCTGTGAGACTGTGGCAGTAAACAGAACCGAACCCGGGTCACTGGAGCTGTGAGACTGTGGCAGTAAACAGAACCGAACCCGGGTCACTGGAGCTGTGAGACTGTGGCAGTAAACAGAACCGAACCCGGGACACTGGAGCTGTGAGACTGTGGCAGTAAACAGAACCGAACCCGGGTCACTGGAGCTGTGAGACTGTGGCAGTAAACAGAACCGAACCCGGGACACTGGAGCTGTGAGACTGTGGCAGTAAACAGAACCGAACCCAGGTCACTGGAGCTGTGAGACTGTGGCAGTAAACAGAACCGAACCCGGGACACTGGAGCTGTGAGACTGTGGCAGTAAACAGAACCGAACCCGGGTCACTGGAGACGTGAGACTGTGGCAGTAAACAGAACCGAACCCGGGACACTGGAGCTGTGAGACTGTGGCAGTAAACAGAACCGAACCCAGGTCACTGGAGCTGTGAGACTGTGGCAGTAAACAGAACCGAACCCGGGACACTGGAGCTGTGAGACTGTGGCAGTAAACAGAACCGAACCCGGGTCACTGGAGCTGTGAGACTGTGGCAGTAAACAGAACCGAACCCGGGACATTGGAGCTGTGAGACTGTGGAAGTAAACAGAACCGAACCCGGGTCACTGGAGCTGTGAGGCTGTGGCAGTAAACTGAACCGAACCCAGGACACTGGAGCTGTGAGACTGTGGCAGTAAACAGAACCGAAATCGGGTCACTGGAGCTGTGAGACTGTGGCAGTAAACAGAACCGAACCCGGGACACTGGAGCTGTGAGACTGTGGCAGTAAACAGAACTGAACCCGGGACACTGGAGCTGTGAGACTGTGGCAGTAAACAGAACCGAACCCGGGACACTGGAGCTGTGAGACTGTGACAGTAAACAGAACCGAACCCGGGACACTGGAGCTGTGAGACTGTGGCAGTAAACAGAACCGAACCCAGGTCACTGGAGCTGTGAGACTGTGGCAGTAAACAGAACTGAACCCGGGACACTGGAGCTGTGAGACTGTGGCAGTAAACAGAACCGAACCCGGGACACTGGAGCTGTGAGACTGTGACAGTAAACAGAACCGAACCCGGGTCACTGGAGCTGTGAGACTGTGACAGTAAACAGAACCGAACCCGGGACACTGGAGCTGTGAGACTGTGGCAGTAAACAGAACTGAACCCGGGTCACTGGAGCTGTGAGACTGTGGCAGTAAACAGAACCGAACCCGGGACACTGGAGCTGTGAGACTGTGGCAGTAAACAGAACACCGAACGCAGGTCACTGGAGCTGTGAGACTGTGGCAGTAAACAGAACCGAACCCGGGACACTGGAGCTGTGAGACTGTGGCAGTAAACAGAACCGAACCCGGGACACTGGAGCTGTGAGACTGTGGCAGTAAACAGAACCGAACCCAGGTCACTGGAGCTGTGAGACTGTGGCAGTAAACAGAACCGAACCCAGGTCACGGGAGCTGTGAGACTGTGGCAGTAAACAGAACCGAACCCAGGTCACTGGAGCTGTGAGACTGTGGCAGTAAACAGAACCGAACCCAGGTCACTGGAGCTGTGAGACTGTGGCAGTAAACAGAACCGAACCCAGGTCACTGGAGCTGTGAGACTGTGGCAGTAAACAGAACTGAACCCGGGTCACTGGAGCTGTGAGACTGTGGCAGTAAAAAGAACCGAACCCAGGTCACTGGAGCTGTGAGACTGTGGCAGTAAACAGAACTGAACTCGGGTCACTGGAGCTGTGAGACTGTGACAGTAAACAGAACCGAACCCATGTCACTGGAGCTGTGAGACTGTGGCAGTAAACAGAACCGAACCCGGGTCACTGGAGCTGTGAGACTGTGGCAGTAAACAGAACCGAACCCAGGTCACTGGAGCTGTGAGACTGTGGCAGTAAACAGAACCGAACCCGGGACACTGGAGCTGTGAGACTGTGGCAGTAAACAGAACCGAACCCGGGTCACTGGAGCTGTGAGACTGTGGCAGTAAACAGAACCGAACCCAGGTCACTGGAGCTGTGAGACTGTGGCAGTAAACAGAACCGAACCCAGGTCACTGGAGCTGTGAGACTGTGGCAGTAAACAGAACCGAACCCGGGACACTGGAGCTGTGAGACTGTGACAGTAAACAGAACCGAACCCGGGACACTGGAGCTGTGAGACTGTGGCAGTAAACAGAACCGAACCCGGGTCACTGGAGCTGTGAGACTGTGGCAGTAAACAGAACCGAACCCAGGTCACTGGAGCTGTGAGACTGTGGCAGTAAACAGAACCGAACCAGGGACACTGGAGCTGTGAGACTGTGGCAGTAAACAGAACCGAACCCGGGTCACTGGAGCTGTGAGACTGTGGCAGTAAACAGAACCAAACCCGGGACACTGGAGCTGTGAGACTGTGGCAGTAAACAGAACCGAACCCAGGTCACTGTAGCTGTGAGACTGTTGCAGTAAACAGAACCGAACCCAGGTCACTGTAGCTGTGAGACTGTGGCAGTAAACAGAACCGAACCCAGGTCACTGTAGCTGTGAGACTGTTGCAGTAAACAGAACCGAACCCAGGTCACTGTAGCTGTGAGACTGTGGCAGTAAACAGAACCGAACCCGGGACACTGGAGCTGTGAGACTGTGGCAGTAAACAGAACCGAACCCGGGTCACTGGAGCTGTGAGACTGTGGCAGTAAACAGAACCGAACCCGGGTCACTGGAGCTGTGAGGCTGTGGCAGTAAACAGAACCGAACCCAGGACACTGGAGCTGTGAGACTGTGGCAGTAAACAGAACCGAAACCGGGTCACTGGAGCTGTGAGACTGTGGCAGTAAACAGAACCGAACCCGGGACACTGGAGCTGTGAGACTGTGGCAGTAAACAGAACCGAACCCGGGTCACTGGAGCTGTGAGACTGTGGCAGTAAACAGAACTGAACCCATGTCACTGGAGCTGTGAGACTGTGGCAGTAAACAGAACCGAACCCGGGACACTGGAGCTGTGAGACTGTGACAGTAAACAGAACCGAACCCGGGACACTGGAGCTGTGAGACTGTGGCAGTAAACAGAACTGAACCCATGTCACTGGAGCTGTGAGACTGTGGCAGTAAACAGAACCGAACCCGGGACACTGGAGCTGTGAGACTGTGACAGTAAACAGAACCGAACCCGGGACACTGGAGCTGTGAGACTGTGGCAGTAAACAGAACTGAACCCATGTCACTGGAGCTGTGAGACTGTGGCAGTAAACAGAACCGAACCCGGGACACTGGAGCTGTGAGACTGTGACAGTAAACAGAACCGAACCCGGGACACTGGAGCTGTGAGACTGTGGCAGTAAACAGAACTGAACCCGGGTGAGTGGAGCTGTGAGACTGTGACAGTAAACAGAACCGAACCCGGGACACTGGAGCTGTGAGACTGTGGCAGTAAACAGAACTGTACCCGGGTCACTGGAGCTGTGAGACTGTGGCAGTAAACAGAACCGAACCCGGGACACTGGAGCTGTGAGACTGTGGCAGTAAACAGAACCGAACCCGGGTCACTGGAGCTGTGAGACTGTGGCAGTAAACAGAACCGAACCCGGGACACTGGAGCTGTGAGACTGTGGCAGTAAACAGAACCGAACCCGGGTCACTGGAGCTGTGAGGCTGTGGCAGTAAACAGAACCGAACCCGGGACACTGGAGCTGTGAGGCTGTGGCAGTAAACAGAACCGAACCCGGGACACTGGAGCTGTGAGGCTGTGGCAGTAAACAGAACCGAACCCGGGTCACTGGAGCTGTGAGGCTGTGGCAGTAAACAGAACCGAACCCGGGACACTGGAGCTGTGAGACTGTGGCAGTAAACAGAACCGAACCCGGGTCACTGGAGCTGTGAGACTGTGGCAGTAAACAGAACCGAACCCGGGACACTGGAGCTGTGAGACTGTGACAGTAAACAGAACCGAACCCGGGACACTGGAGCTGTGAGACTGTGGCAGTAAACAGAACTGAACCCGGGTGAGTGGAGCTGTGAGACTGTGACAGTAAACAGAACCGAACCCGGGACACTGGAGCTGTGAGACTGTGGCAGTAAACAGAACTGTACCCGGGTCACTGGAGCTGTGAGACTGTGGCAGTAAACAGAACCGAACACGGGACACTGGAGCTGTGAGACTGTGGCAGTAAACAGAACCGAACCCGGGTCACTGGAGCTGTGAGACTGTGGCAGTAAACAGAACCGAACCCGGGACACTGGAGCTGTGAGACTGTGGCAGTAAACAGAACCGAACCCGGGTCACTGGAGCTGTGAGGCTGTGGCAGTAAACAGAACCGAACCCGGGACACTGGAGCTGTGAGACTGTGGCAGTAAACAGAACCGAACCCGGGTCACTGGAGCTGTGAGGCTGTGGCAGTAAACAGAACCGAACCCAGGACACTGGAGCTGTGAGACTGTGGCAGTAAACAGAACCGAACCCGGGTCACTGGAGCTGTGAGGCTGTGGCAGTAAACAGAACCGAACCCAGGACACTGGAGCTGTGAGACTGTGGCAGTAAACAGAACCGAAACCGGGTCACTGGAGCTGTGAGACTGTGGCAGTAAACAGAACCGAACCCAGGACACTGGAGCTGTGAGACTGTGGCAGTAAACAGAACTGAACCCGGGACACTGGAGCTGTGAGACTGTGGCAGTAAACAGAACCGAACCCGGGTCACTGGAGCTGTGAGACTGTGACAGTAAACAGAACCGAACCCGGGACACTGGAGCTGTGAGACTGTGGCAGTAAACAGAACTGAACCCGGGTCACTGGAGCTGTGAGACTGTGACAGTAAACAGAACCGAACCCGGGACACTGGAGCTGTGAGACTGTGGCAGTAAACAGAACTGAACCCGGGTCACTGGAGCTGTGAGACTGTGGCAGTAAACAGAACCGAACCCGGGACACTGGAGCTGTGAGACTGTGGCAGTAAACAGAACCAAACCCAGGTCACTGGAGCTGTGAGACTGTGGCAGTAAACAGAACCGAACCCGGGACACTGGAGCTGTGAGACTGTGACAGTAAACAGAACCGAACCCGGGACACTGGAGCTGTGAGACTGTGGCAGTAAACAGAACTGAACCCGGGTCACTGGAGCGGTGAGACTGTGGCAGTAAACAGAACAGAACCCAGGTCACTGAAGCTGTGAGACTGTGGCAGTAAACAGAACCGAACCCGGGACACTGGAGCTGTGAGACTGTGGCAGTAAACAGAACCGAACCCGGGACACTGGAGCTGTGAGACTGTGGCAGTAAACAGAACTGAACCCAGGTCACTGAAGCTGTGAGACTGTGGCAGTAAACAGAACCGAACCCGGGACACTGGAGCTGTGAGACTGTGGCAGTAAACAGAACCGAACCCGGGACACTGGAGCTGTGAGACTGTGGCAGTAAACAGAACCGAACCCGGGACACTGGAGCTGTGAGACTGTGGCAGTAAACAGAACCGAACCCGGGTCACTGGAGCTGTGAGACTGTGGCAGTAAACAGAACCGAACCCGGGACACTGGAGCTGTGAGACTGTGGCAGTAAACAGAACTGAACCCGGGTCACTGGAGGTGTGAGACTCTGACAGTAAACAGAACCGAACCCGGGACACTGGAGCTGTGAGACTGTGGCAGTAAACAGAACTGAACCCGGGTCACTGGAGCTGTGAGACTGTGGCAGTAAACAGAACCGATCCCGGGACACTGGAGCTGTGAGACTGTGGCAGTAAACAGAACCGAACCCGGGACACTGGAGCTGTGAGACTGTGGCAGTAAACAGAACCGAACCCGGGTCACTGGAGCTGTGAGACTGTGGCAGTAAACAGAACCGAACCCGGGACACTGGAGCTGTGATACTGTGGCAGTAAACAGAACCGAACCCGGGTCACTGGAGCTGTGAGACTGTGGCAGTAAACAGAACCGAACCCGGGTCACTGGAGCTGTGAGGCTGTGGCAGTAAACAGAACCGAACCCAGGACACTGGAGCTGTGAGACTGTGGCAGTAAACAGAACCAAACCCGGGTCACTGGAGCTGTGAGACTGTGGCAGTAAACAGAACCGAACCCGGGACACTGGAGCTGTGAGACTGTGGCAGTAAACAGAACCGAACCCGGGACACTGGAGCTGTGAGACTGTGGCAGTAAACAGAACCGAACCCGGGTCACTGGAGCTGTGAGACTGTGGCAGTAAACAGAACTGAACCCGGGACACTGGAGCTGTGAGACTGTGGCAGTAAACAGAACCGAACCCGGGTCACTGGAGCTGTGAGACTGTGGCAGTCCCCAGAATCGAACCCAGGACACTGGAGCTGTGAGACTGTGGCAGTAAACAGAACCGAACCCGGGACACTGGAGCTGTGAGACTGTGGCAGTAAACAGAACTGAACCCGGGACACTGGAGCTGTGAGACTGTGGCAGTAAACAGAACCGAACCCAGGACACTGGAGCTGTGAGACTGTGGCAGTAAACAGAACCGAACCCGGGTCACGGGAGCTGTGAGACTGTGGCAGTAAACAGAACCGAACCCGGGAAACTGGAGCTGTGAGACTGTGGCAGTAAACAGAACAGAACCCGGGACACTGGAGCTGTGAGACTGTGGCAGTAAACAGAACCGAACCCGGGACACTGGAGCTGTGAGACTGTGGCAGTAAACAGAACCGAACCCGGGACACTGGAGCTGTGAGACTGTGGCAGTAAACAGAACTGAACCCGGGACACTGGAGCTGTGAGACTGTGGCAGTAAACAGAACCGAACCCAGGTCACTGGAGCTGTGAGGTTGCGGCAGTAAACAGAACCGAACCCGGGACACTGGAGCTGTCAGACTGTGGCAGTAAACAGAACCGAACCCGGGACACTGGAGCTGTGAGACTGTGGCAGTAAACAGAACCGAACCCAGGTCACTGGAGCTGTGAGGTTGCGGCAGTAAACAGAACCGAACCCGGGTCACTGGAGCTGTGAGACTGTGACAGTAAACAGAACCGAACCCAGGTCACTGGAGCTGTGAGACTGTGGCAGTAAACAGAACCGAACCCGGGTCACTGGAGCTGTGAGGTTGCGGCAGTAAACAGAACCGAACTCAGGTCACTGGAGCTGTGAGGTTGCGGCAGTAAACAGAACCGAACCCAGGACACTGGAGCTGTGAGACTGTGGCAGTAAACGGAACCGAACCCGGGACACTGGAGCTGTGAGACTGTGGCAGTAAACAGAACCGAACCCGGGTCACTGGAGCTGTGAGACTGTGGCAGTAAACAGAACCGAACCCGGGTCACTGGAGCTGTGAGACTGTGGCAGTAAACAGAACCGAACCCGGGTCACTGGAGCTGTGAGGCTGTGGCAGTAAACAGAACCGAACCCAGGACACTGGAGCTGTGAGACTGTGGCAGTAAACAGAACCGAAACCGGGTCACTGGAGCTGTGAGACTGTGGCAGTAAACAGAACCGAACCCGGGACACTGGAGCTGTGAGACTGTGGCAGTAAACAGAACTGAACCCGGGTCACTGGAGCTGTGAGACTGTGGCAGTAAACAGAACCGAACCCGGGTCACTGGAGCTGTGAGACTGTGGTAGTAAACAGAACCGAACCCGGGACACTGGAGCTGTGAGACTGTGACAGTAAACAGAACCGAACCCGGACACTGGAGCTGTGAGACTGTGGCAGTAAACAGAACCGAACCCGGGTCACTGGAGCTGTGAGACTGTGGTAGTAAACAGAACCGAACCCGGGACACTGGAGCTGTGAGACTGTGACAGTAAACAGAACCGAACCCGGGACACTGGAGCTGTGAGACTGTGGCAGTAAACAGAACTGAACCCGGGTGAGTGGAGCTGTGAGACTGTGGCAGTAAACAGAACTGAACCCGGGTCACTGGAGCTGTGAGACTGTGGCAGTAAACAGAACCGAACCCGGGTCACTGGAGCTGTGAGACTGTGGTAGTAAACAGAACTGAACCCGGGTCACTGGAGCTGTGAGACTGTGGCAGTAAACAGAACCGAACCCGGGTCACTGGAGCTGTGAGACTGTGGTAGTAAACAGAACCGAACCCGGGACACTGGAGCTGTGAGACTGTGACAGTAAACAAAACCGAACCCGGGACACTGGAGCTGTGAGACTGTGGCAGTAAACAGAACTGAACCCGGGTCACTGGAGCTGTGAGACTGTGACAGTAAACAGAACCGAACCCGGGACACTGGAGCTGTGAGACTGTGGCAGTAAACAGAACTGAACCCGGGTCACTGGAGCTGTGAGACTGTGGCAGTAAACAGAACTGAACCCGGGTCACTGGAGCTGTGAGACTGTGGCAGTAAACAGAACTGAACCCGGGTCACTGGAGCTGTGAGACTGTGGCAGTAAACAGAACTGAACCCATGTCACTGGAGCTGTGAGGCTGTGGCAGTAAACAGAACCGAACCCGGGACACTGGAGCTGTGAGACTGTGGCAGTAAACAGAACCGAACCCAGGTCACTGGAGCTGTGACACTGTGGCAGTAAACAGAACCGAACCCGGGACACTGGAGCTGTGAGACTGTGGCAGTAAACAGAACCGAACCCGGGACACTGGAGCTGTGAGACTGTGGCAGTAAACAGAACCGAACCCAGGTCACTGGATCTGTGAGACTGTGGCAGTAAACAGAACCGAACCCAGGTCACGGGAGCTGTGAGACTGTGGCAGTAAACAGAACCGAACCCAGGTCACTGGAGCTGTGAGACTGTGGCAGTAAACAGAACCAAACCCAGGTCACTGGAGCTGTGAGACTGTGGCAGTAAACAGAACCGAACCCAGGTCACTGGAGCTGTGAGACTGTGGCAGTAAACAGAACCGAACCCGGGACACTGGAGCTGTGAGACTGTGGCAGTAAACAGAACTGAACCCGGGTCACTGGAGCTGTGAGACTGTGGCAGTAAACAGAACCGAACCCAGGTCACTGTAGCTGTGAGACTGTGGCAGTAAACAGAACTGAACTCGGGTCACTGGAGCTGTGAGACTGTGACAGTAAACAGAACCGAACCCAGGACACTGGAGCTGTGAGACTGTGGCAGTAAACAGAACCGAACCCGGGTCACTGGAGCTGTGAGACTGTGGCAGTAAACAGAACCGAACCCAGGTCACTGGAGCTGTGAGACTGTGGCAGTAAACAGAACCGAACCCGGGACACTGGAGCTGTGAGACTGTGGCAGTAAACAGTACCGAACCCGGGTCACTGGAGCTGTGAGACTGTGGCAGTAAACAGAACCGAACCCAGGTCACTGGAGCTGTGAGACTGTGGCAGTAAACAGAACCGAACCCGGGACACTGGAGCTGTGAGACTGTGGCAGTAAACAGAACCGAACCCGGGTCACTGGAGCTGTGAGACTGTGGCAGTAAACAGAACCGAACCCAGGTCACTGTAGCTGTGAGACTGTTGCAGTAAACAGAACCGAACCCGGGACACTGGAGCTGTGAGACTGTGGCAGTAAACAGAACCGAACCCGGGTCACTGGAGCTGTGAGACTGTGGCAGTAAACAGAACCGAACCCAGGTCACTGGAGCTGTGAGACTGTGGCAGTAAACAGAACCGAACCCAGGTCACTGTAGCTGTGAGACTGTGGCAGTAAACAGAACCGAACCCGGGACACTGGAGCTGTGAGACAGTGGCAGTAAACAGAACCGAACCCGGGTCACTGGAGCTGTGAGACTGTGGCAGTAAACAGAACCGAACCCGGGACACTGGAGCTGTGAGACTGTGGCAGTAAACAGAACCGAACCCGGGTCACTGGAGCTGTGAGACTGTGGCAGTAAACAGAACCGAACCCGGGACACTGGAGCTGTGAGACTGTGGCAGTAAACAGAACCGAACCCGGGACACTGGAGCTGTGAGACTGTGGCAGTAAACAGAACTGAACCCGGGACACTGGAGCTGTGAGACTGTGGCAGTAAACAGAACCGAACCCAGGTCACTGGAGCTGTGAGGTTGCGGCAGTAAACAGAACCGAACCCGGGACACTGGAGCTGTCAGACTGTGGCAGTAAACAGAACCGAACCCGGGACACTGGAGCTGTGAGACTGTGGCAGTAAACAGAACCGAACCCAGGTCACTGGAGCTGTGAGGTTGCGGCAGTAAACAGAACCGAACCCAGGTCACTGGAGCTGTGAGACTGTGGCAGTAAACAGAACCGAACCCGGGTCACTGGAGCTGTGAGGTTGCGGCAGTAAACAGAACCGAACTCAGGTCACTGGAGCTGTGAGGTTGCGGCAGTAAACAGAACCGAACCCAGGACACTGGAGCTGTGAGACTGTGGCAGTAAACGGAACCGAACCCGGGAAACTGGAGCTGTGAGACTGTGGCAGTAAACAGAACCGAACCCGGGTCACTGGAGCTGTGAGGCTGTGGCAGTAAACAGAACCGAACCCAGGACACTGGAGCTGTGAGACTGTGGCAGTAAACAGAGCCGAAACCGGGTCACTGGAGCTGTGAGACTGTGGCAGTAAACAGAACCGAACCCGGGACACTGGAGCTGTGAGACTGTGGCAGTAAACAGAACTGAACCCGGGTCACTGGAGCTGTGAGACTGTGGCAGTAAACAGAACCGAACCCGGGTCACTGGAGCTGTGAGACTGTGGTAGTAAACAGAACCGAACCCGGGACACTGGAGCTGTGAGACTGTGACAGTAAACAGAACCGAACCCGGGACACTGGAGCTGTGAGGCTGTGGCAGTAAACAGAACTGAACCCGGGTCACTGGAGCTGTGAGACTGTGACAGTAAACAGAACCGAGCCCGGGACACTGGAGCTGTGAGACTGTGGCAGTAAACAGAACTGAACCCATGTCACTGGAGCTGTGAGGCTGTGGCAGTAAACAGAACCGAACCCGGGACACTGGAGCTGTGAGACTGTGGCAGTAAACAGAACCGAACCCAGGTCACTGGAGCTGTGAGACTGTGGCAGTAAACAGAACCGAACCCGGGACACTGGAGCTGTGAGACTGTGGCAGTAAACAGAACCGAACCCGGGACACTGGAGCTGTGAGACTGTGGCAGTAAACAGAACCGAACCCAGGTCACTGGAGCTGTGAGACTGTGGCAGTAAACAGAACCGAACCCGGGACACTGGAGCTGTGAGACTGTGGCAGTAAACAGAACACCGAACGCAGGTCACTGGAGCTGTGAGACTGTGGCAGTAAACAGAACTGAACCCGGGACACTGGAGCTGTGAGACTGTGACAGTAAACAGAACCGAACCCGGGACACTGGAGCTGTGAGACTGTGGCAGTAAACAGAACCGAACCCGGGACACTGGAGCTGTGAGACTGTGGCAGTAAACAGAACCGAACCCGGGACACTGGAGCTGTGAGACTGTGGCAGTAAACAGAACCGAACCCAGGTCACTGGAGCTGTGAGACTGTGGCAGTAAACAGAACCGAACCCAGGTCACGGGAGCTGTGAGACTGTGGCAGTAAACAGAACCGAACCCAGGTCACTGGAGCTGTGAGACTGTGGCAGTAAACAGAACCGAACCCAGGTCACTGGAGCTGTGAGACTGTGGCAGTAAACAGAACCGAACCCAGGTCACTGGAGCTGTGAGACTGTGGCAGTAAACAGAACCGAACCCGGGACACTGGAGCTGTGAGACTGTGGCAGTAAACAGAACTGAACCCGGGTCACTGGAGCTGTGAGACTGTGGCAGTAAACAGAACCGAACCCAGGTCACTGTAGCTGTGAGACTGTGGCAGTAAACAGAACTGAACTCGGGTCACTGGAGCTGTGAGACTGTGACAGTAAACAGAACCGAACCCAGGACACTGGAGCTGTGAGACTGTGGCAGTAAACAGAACCGAATCCGGGTCACTGGAGCTGTGAGACTGTGGCAGTAAACAGAACCGAACCCGGGACACTGGAGCTGTGAGACTGTGGCAGTAAACAGAACCGAACCCGGGACACTGGAGCTGTGAGACTGTGGCAGTAAACAGAACCGAACCCGGGTCACTGGAGCTGTGAGACTGTGGCAGTAAACAGAACCGAACCCAGGTCACTGGAGCTGTGAGACTGTGGCAGTAAACAGAACCGAACCCGGGACACTGGAGCTGTGAGACTGTGGCAGTAAACAGAACCGAACCCGGGTCACTGGAGCTGTGAGACTGTGGCAGTAAACAGAACCGAACCCAGGTCACTGTAGCTGTGAGACTGTGGCAGTAAACAGAACCGAACCCGGGACACTGGAGCTGTGAGACTGTGGCAGTAAACAGAACCGAACCCGGGTCACTGGAGCTGTGAGACTGTGGCAGTAAACAGAACCGAACCCAGGTCACTGGAGCTGTGAGACTGTGGCAGTAAACAGAACCGAACCCAGGTCACTGTAGCTGTGAGACTGTGGCAGTAAACAGAACCGAACCCGGGACACTGGAGCTGTGAGACTGTGGCAGTAAACAGAACCGAACCCGGGTCACTGGAGCTGTGAGACTGTGGCAGTAAACAGAACCGAACCCGGGACACTGGAGCTGTGAGACTGTGGCAGTAAACAGAACCGAACCCGGGTCACTGGAGCTGTGAGACTGTGGCAGTAAACAGAACCGAACCCGGGTCACTGGAGCTGTGAGGCTGTGGCAGTAAACAGAACCGAACCCAGGACACTGGAGCTGTGAGACTGTGGCAGTAAACAGAACCGAAACCGGGTCACTGGAGCTGTGAGACTGTGGCAGCAAACAGAACCGAACCCGGGACACTGGAGCTGTGAGACTGTGGCAGTAAACAGAACTGAACCCGGGTCACTGGAGCTGTGAGACTGTGGCAGTAAACAGAACTGAACCCGGGACACTGGAGCTGTGAGTCTGTGGCAGTAAACAGAACCGAACCCGGGTCACTGGAGCTGTGAGACTGTGGCAGTAAACAGAACCGAACCCGGGACACTGGAGCTGTGAGACTGTGACAGTAAACAGAACCGAACCCGGGACACTGGAGCTGTGAGACTGTGGCAGTAAACAGAACTGAACCCGGGTGAGTGGAGCTTTGAGAGTGTGACAGTCAACAGAACCGAACCCGGGACACTGGAGCTGTGAGACTGTGGCAGTAAACAGAACCGAACCCGGGACACTGGAGCTGTGAGACTGTGGCAGTAAACAGAACCGAACTCAGGTCACTGGAGCTGTGAGACTGTGGCAGTAAACAGAACCGAACCCGGGACACTGGAGCTGTGAGACTGTGGCAGTAAACAGAACCGAACCTGGGTCACTGGAGCTGTGAGACTGTGGCAGTAAACAGAACCGAACCCGGGTCACTGGAGCTGTGAGACTGTGGCAGTAAACAGAACCGAACCCGGGACACTGGAGCTGTGAGACTGTGGCACTAAACAGAACCGAACCCGGGTCACTGGAGCTGTGAGGCTGTGGCAGTAAACAGAACCGAACCCGGGACACTGGAGCTGTGAGACTGTGGCAGTAAACAGAACCGAACCCGGGTCACTGGAGCTGTGAGACTGTGGCAGTAAACAGAACCGAACCCGGGACACTGGAGCTGTGAGACTGTGGCAGTAAACAGAACCGAACCCGGGTCACTGGAGCTGTGAGGCTGTGGCAGTAAACAGAACCGAACCCAGGTCACTGGAGCTGTGAGACTGTGGCAGTAAACAGAACTGAACCCGGGACACTGGAGCTGTGAGACTGTGGCAGTAAACAGAACTGAACCCGGGACACTGGAGCTGTGAGACTGTGGCAGTAAACAGAACTGAACCCAGGTCACTGGAGCTGTGAGGTTGCGGCAGTAAACAGAACCGAACCCGGGACACTGGAGCTGTCAGATTGTGGCAGTAAACAGAACCGAACCCGGGACACTGGAGCTGTGAGACTGTGGCAGTAAACAGAACCGAACCCAGGTCACTGGAGCTGTGAGGTTGCGGCAGTAAACAGAACCGAACCCAGGTCACTGGAGCTGTGAGACTGTGGCAGTAAACAGAACCGAACCCGGGTCACTGGAGCTGTGAGGCTGTGGCAGTAAACAGAACCGAACCCAGGTCACTGGAGCTGTGAGACTGTGGCAGTAAACAGAACTGAACCCGGGACACTGGAGCTGTGAGACTGTGGCAGTAAACAGAACTGAACCCGGGACACTGGAGCTGTGAGACTGTGGCAGTAAACAGAACTGAACCCAGGTCACTGGAGCTGTGAGGTTGCGGCAGTAAACAGAACCGAACCCGGGACACTGGAGCTGTCAGATTGTGGCAGTAAACAGAACCGAACCCGGGACACTGGAGCTGTGAGACTGTGGCAGTAAACAGAACCGAACCCAGGTCACTGGAGCTGTGAGGTTGCGGCAGTAAACAGAACCGAACCCAGGTCACTGGAGCTGTGAGACTGTGGCAGTAAACAGAACCGAACCCGGGTCACTGGAGCTGTGAGGTTGCGGCAGTAAACAGAACCGAACTCAGGTCACTGGAGCTGTGAGGTTGCGGCAGTAAACAGAACCGAACCCAGGACACTGGAGCTGTGAGACTGTGGCAGTAAACGGAACCGAACCCGGGACACTGGAGCTGTGAGACTGTGGCAGTAAACAGAACCGAACCCGGGTCACTGGAGCTGTGAGACTGTGGCAGTAAACAGAACCGAACCCGGGTCACTGGAGCTGTGAGACTGTGGCAGTAAACAGAACCGAACCCGGGTCACTGGAGCTGTGAGGCTGTGGCAGTAAACAGAACCGAACCCAGGACACTGGAGCTGTGAGACTGTGGCAGCAAACAGAACCGAAACCGGGTCACTGGAGCTGTGAGACTGTGGCAGTAAACAGAACCGAACCCGGGACACTGGAGCTGTGAGACTGTGGCAGTAAACAGAACTGAACCCGGGTCACTGGAGCTGTGAGACTGTGGCAGTAAACAGAACCGAACCCGGGTCACTGGAGCTGTGAGACTGTGGTAGTAAACAGAACCGAACCCGGGACACTGGAGCTGTGAGACTGTGACAGTAAACAGAACCGAACCCGGGACACTGGAGCTGTGAGGCTGTGGCAGTAAACAGAACTGAACCCGGGTCACTGGAGCTGTGAGACTGTGACAGTAAACAGAACCAAACCCAGGTCACTGGAGCTGTGAGACTGTGGCAGTAAACAGAACCGAACCCGGGTCACTGGAGCTGTGAGACTGTGGTAGTAAACAGAACCGAACCCGGGACACTGGAGCTGTGAGACTGTGGCAGTAAACAGAACTGAACCCGGGTCACTGGAGCTGTGAGACTGTGGCAGTAAACAGAACTGAACCCGGGTCACTGGAGCTGTGAGACTGTGGCAGTAAACAGAACTGAACCCGGGTCACTGGAGCTGTGAGACTGTGGCAGTAAACAGAACTGAACCCATGTCACTGGAGCTGTGAGGCTGTGGCAGTAAACAGAACCGAACCCGGGACACTGGAGCTGTGAGACTGTGGCAGTAAACAGAACCGAACCCAGGTCACTGGAGCTGTGAGACTGTGGCAGTAAACAGAACCGAACCCGGGACACTGGAGCTGTGAGACTGTGGCAGTAAACAGAACCGAACCCGGGACACTGGAGCTGTGAGACTGTGGCAGTAAACAGAACCGAACCCAGGTCACTGGAGCTGTGAGACTGTGGCAGTAAACAGAACCGAACCCGGGACACTGGAGCTGTGAGACTGTGGCAGTAAACAGAACACCGAACGCAGGTCACTGGAGCTGTGAGACTGTGGCAGTAAACAGAACCGAACCCGGGACACTGGAGCTGTGAGACTGTGGCAGTAAACAGAACCGAACCCAGGTCACTGGAGCTGTGAGACTGTGGCAGTAAACAGAACCGAACCCAGGTCACTGGAGCTGTGAGACTGTGGCAGTAAACAGAACCGAACCCGGGACACTGGAGCTGTGAGACTGTGGCAGTAAACAGAACCGAACCCAGGTCACTGGAGCTGTGAGACTGTGGCAGTAAACAGAACCGAACCCAGGTCACGGGAGCTGTGAGACTGTGGCAGTAAACAGAACCGAACCCAGGTCACTGGAGCTGTGAGACTGTGGCAGTAAACAGAACCGAACCCAGGTCACTGGAGCTGTGAGACTGTGGCAGTAAACAGAACCGAACCCAGGTCACTGGAGCTGTGAGACTGTGGCAGTAAACAGAACCGAACCCGGGACACTGGAGCTGTGAGACTGTGGCAGTAAACAGAACTGAACCCGGGTCACTGGAGCTGTGAGACTGTGGCAGTAAACAGAACCGAACCCAGGTCACTGTAGCTGTGAGACTGTGGCAGTAAACAGAACTGAACTCGGGTCACTGGAGCTGTGAGACTGTGACAGTAAACAGAACCGAACCCAGGACACTGGAGCTGTGAGACTGTGGCAGTAAACAGAACCGAACCCGGGACACTGGAGCTGTGAGACTGTGACAGTAAACAGAACCGAACCCAGGACACTGGAGCTGTGAGACTGTGGCAGTAAACAGAACCGAACCCAGGACACTGGAGCTGTGAGACTGTGGCAGTAAACAGAACTGAACTCGGGTCACTGGAGCTGTGAGACTGTGACAGTAAACAGAACCGAACCCAGGACACTGGAGCTGTGAGACTGTGGCAGTAAACAGAACCGAACCCGGGTCACTGGAGCTGTGAGACTGTGGCAGTAAACAGAACCGAACCCAGGTCACTGGAGCTGTGAAACTGTGGCAGTAAACAGAACCGAACCCGGGACACTGGAGCTGTGAGACTGTGGCAGTAAACAGAACCGAACCCGGGTCACTGGAGCTGTGAGACTGTGGCAGTAAACAGAACCGAACCCAGGTCACTGGAGCTGTGAGACTGTGGCAGTAAACAGAACCGAACCCGGGACACTGGAGCTGTGAGACTGTGGCAGTAAACAGAACCGAACCCGGGTCACTGGAGCTGTGAGACTGTGGCAGTAAACAGAACCGAACCCGGGACACTGGAGCTGTGAGACTGTGGCAGTAAACAGAACCGAACCCGGGTCACTGGAGCTGTGAGACTGTGGCAGTAAACAGAACCGAACCCAGGTCACTGGAGCTGTGAAACTGTGGCAGTAAACAGAACCGAACCCGGGACACTGGAGCTGTGAGACTGTGGCAGTAAACAGAACCGAACCCGGGTCACTGGAGCTGTGAGACTGTGGCAGTAAACAGAACCGAACCCAGGTCACTGTAGCTGTGAGACTGTGGCAGTAAACAGAACCGAACCCGGGACACTGGAGCTGTGAGACTGTGGCAGTAAACAGAACCGAACCCGGGTCACTGGAGCTGTGAGACTGTGGCAGTAAACAGAACCGAACCCAGGTCACTGGAGCTGTGAGACTGTGGCAGTAAACAGAACCGAACCCAGGTCACTGTAGCTGTGAGACTGTGGCAGTAAACAGAACCGAACCCGGGACACTGGAGCTGTGAGACTGTGGCAGTAAACAGAACCGAACCCGGGTCACTGGAGCTGTGAGACTGTGGCAGTAAACAGAACCGAACCCGGGACACTGGAGCTGTGAGACTGTGGCAGTAAACAGAACCGAACCCGGGTCACTGGAGCTGTGAGACTGTGGCAGTAAACAGAACCGAACCCGGGTCACTGGAGCTGTGAGGCTGTGGCAGTAAACAGAACCGAACCCAGGACACTGGAGCTGTGAGACTGTGGCAGTAAACAGAACCGAAACCGGGTCACTGGAGCTGTGAGACTGTGGCAGCAAACAGAACCGAACCCGGGACACTGGAGCTGTGAGACTGTGGCAGTAAACAGAACTGAACCCGGGTCACTGGAGCTGTGAGACTGTGGCAGTAAACAGAACTGAACCCGGGACACTGGAGCTGTGAGTCTGTGGCAGTAAACAGAACCGAACCCGGGTCACTGGAGCTGTGAGACTGTGGCAGTAAACAGAACCGAACCCGGGACACTGGAGCTGTGAGACTGTGACAGTAAACAGAACCGAACCCGGGACACTGGAGCTGTGAGACTGTGGCAGTAAACAGAACTGAACCCGGGTGAGTGGAGCTTTGAGAGTGTGACAGTAAACAGAACCGAACCCGGGACACTGGAGCTGTGAGACTGTGGTAGTAAACAGAACCGAACCCGGGACACTGGAGCTGTGAGACTGTGGCAGTAAACAGAACCGAACTCAGGTCACTGGAGCTGTGAGACTGTGGCAGTAAACAGAACCGAACCTGGGTCACTGGAGCTGTGAGACTGTGGCAGTAAACAGAACCGAACCCGGGTCACTGGAGCTGTGAGACTGTGGCAGTAAACAGAACCGAACCCGGGACACTGGAGCTGTGAGACTGTGGCAGTAAACAGAACCGAACCCGGGTCACTGGAGCTGTGAGGCTGTGGCAGTAAACAGAACCGAACCCGGGACACTGGAGCTGTGAGACTGTGGCAGTAAACAGAACCGAACCCGGGTCACTGGAGCTGTGAGGCTGTGGCAGTAAACAGAACCGAACCCAGGACACTGGAGCTGTGAGACTGTGGCAGTAAACAGAACCGAAACCGGGTCACTGGAGCATGTGAGACTGTGGCAGTAAACAGAACCGAACCCGGGACACTGGAGCTGTGAGACTGTGGCAGTAAACAGAACTGAACCCGGGACACTGGATCTGTGAGACTGTGGCAGTAAACAGAACCGAACCCGGGTCACTGGAGCTGTGAGACTGTGACAGTAAACAGAACTGAACCCGGGTCACTGGAGCTGTGAGACTGTGACAGTAAACAGAACCGAACCCGGGACACTGGAGCTGTGAGACTGTGGCAGTAAACAGAACCGAACCCGGGACACTGGAGCTGTGAGACTGTGGCAGTAAACAGAACCGAACCCAGGTCACTGGAGCTATGAGACTGTGGCAGTAAACAGAACCGAACCCGGGACACTGAAGCTGTGAGACTGTGACAGTAAACAGAACCGAACCCGGGACACTGGAGCTGTGAGACTGTGGCAGTAAACAGAACTGAACCCGGGTCACTGGAGCTGTGAGACTGTGGCAGTAAACAGAACCGAACCCGGGACACTGGAGCTGTGAGACTGTGGCAGTAAACAGAACCGAACCCAGGTCACTGGAGCTGTGAGACTGTGGCAGTAAACAGAACCGAACCCGGCACACTGGAGCTGTGAGACTGTGGCAGTAAACAGAACCGAACCCGGGACACTGGAGCTGTGAGACTGTGGCAGTAAACAGAACCGAACCCGGGTCACTGGAGCTGTGAGACTGTGGCAGTAAACAGAACCGAACCCGGGTCACTGGAGCTGTGAGACTGTGGCAGTAAACAGAACCGAACCCGGGTCACTGGAGCTGTGAGACTGTGGCAGTAAACAGAACCGAACCCGGGACACTGGAGCTGTGAGACTGTGGCAGTAAACAGAACCGAACCCAGGTCACTGGAGCTGTGAGACTGTGGCAGTAAACAGAACCGAACCCAGGACACTGGAGCTGTGAGACTGTGGCAGTAAACAGAACCGAAACCGGGTCACTGGAGCTGTGAGACTGTGGCAGCAAACAGAACCGAACCCGGGACACTGGAGCTGTGAGACTGTGGCAGTAAACAGAACTGAACCCGGGACACTGGAGCTGTGAGACTGTGGCAGTAAACAGAACCGAACCCGGGTCACTGGAGCTGTGAGACTGTGGCAGTAAACAGAACCGAACCCGGGACACTGGAGCTGTGAGACTGTGACAGTAAACAGAACCGAACCCGGGACACTGGAGCTGTGAGACTGTGGCAGTAAACAGAACTGAACCCGGGTGAGTGGAGCTTTGAGAGTGTGACAGTAAACAGAACCGAACCCGGGACACTGGAGCTGTGAGACTGTGGCAGTAAACAGAACTGAACCCGGGTCACTGGAGCTGTGAGACTGTGGCAGTAAACAGAACCGAACCCGGGACACTGGAGCTGTGAGACTGTGGCAGTAAACAGAACCGAACTCAGGTCACTGGAGCTGTGAGACTGTGGCAGTAAACAGAACCGAACCCGGGTCACTGGAGCTGTGAGACTGTGGCAGTAAACAGAACCGAACCCGGGACACTGGAGCTGTGAGACTGTGGCAGTAAACAGAACCGAACCCGGGTCACTGGAGCTGTGAGGCTGTGGCAGTAAACAGAACCGAACCCGGGACACTGGAGCTGTGAGACTGTGGCAGTAAACAGAACCGAACCCGGGTCACTGGAGCTGTGAGACTGTGGCAGTAAACAGAACCGAACCCAGGTCACTGGAGCTGTGAGACTGTGGCAGTAAACAGAACCGAACCCGGGACACTGGAGCTGTGAGACTGTGGCAGTAAACAGAACCGAACCCGGGTCACTGGAGCTGTGAGACTGTGGCAGTAAACAGAACCGAACCTGGGTCACTGGAGCTGTGAGACTGTGGCAGTAAACAGAACCGAACCCGGGTCACTGGAGCTGTGAGACTGTGGCAGTAAACAGAACCGAACCCGGGACACTGGAGCTGTGAGACTGTGGCAGTAAACAGAACCGAACCCAGGTCACTGGAGCTGTGAGACTGTGGCAGTAAACAGAACCGAACCCGGGACACTGGAGCTGTGAGACTGTGGCAGTAAACAGAACCGAACCCGGGTCACTGGAGCTGTGAGACTGTGGCAGTAAACAGAACCGAACCCGGGACACTGGAGATGTGAGACTGTGGCAGTAAACAGAACCGAACCCGGGTCACTGGAGCTGTGAGACTGTGGCAGTAAACAGAACTGAACCCGGGTCAATGGAGCTGTGAGACTGTGACAGTAAACAGAACCGAACCCAGGTCACTGGAGCTGTGAGACTGTGGCAGTAAACAGAACCGAACCCGGGTCACTGGAGCTGTGAGACTGTGGCAGTAAACAGAACCGAACCTGGGTCACTGGAGCTGTGAGACTGTGGCAGTAAACAGAACCGAACCCAGGTCACTGGAGCTGTGAGACTGTGGCAGTAAACAGAACCGAACCCAGGTCACTGGAGCTGCGAGATTGTGGCAGTAAACAGAACCGAACCCGGGACACTGGAGCTGTGAGACTGTGGCAGTAAACAGAACTGAACCCGGGTCACTGGAGCTGTGAGACTGTGACAGTAAACAGAACCGAACCCGGGACACTGGAGCTGTGAGACTGTGGCAGTAAACAGAACTGAACCCGGGTCACTGGAGCTGTGAGACTGTGGCAGTAAACAGAACCGATCCCGGGACACTGGAGCTGTGAGACTGTGGCAGTAAACAGAACCGAACCCGGGACACTGGAGCTGTGAGACTGTGGCAGTAAACAGAACCGAACCCGGGTCACTGGAGCTGTGAGACTGTGGCAGTAAACAGAACCGAACCCGGGACACTGGAGCTGTGAGACTGTGGCAGTAAACAGAACCGAACCCGGGTCACTGGAGCTGTGAGGCTGTGGCAGTCCCCAGAATCGAACCCAGGACACTGGAGCTGTGAGACTGTGGCAGTAAACAGAACCGAACCCGGGACACTGGAGCTGTGAGACTGTGGCAGTAAACAGAACCGAACCCGGGTCACGGGAGCTGTGAGACTGTGGCAGTAAACAGAACCGAACCCGGTCACTGGAGCTGTGAGACTGTGGCAGTCCCCAGAATCGAACCCAGGACACTGGAGCTGTGAGGTTGCGGCAGTAAACAGAACCGAACCCAGGACACTGGAGCTGTGAGACTGTGGCAGTAAACAGAACCGAAACCGGGTCACTGGAGCTGTGAGACTGGGGCAGTAAACAGAACCGATCCCGGGTCACTGGAGCTGTGAGACTGTGGCAGTAAACAGAACTGAACCCGGGACACTGGAGCTGTGAGACTGTGGCAGTAAACAGAACCGAACCCGGGTCACTGGAGCTGTGAGACTGTGGTAGTAAACAGAACCGAACCCGGGACACTGGAGCTGTGAGACTGTGACAGTAAACAGAACCGAACCCGGGACACTGGAGCTGTGAGACTGTGGCAGTAAACAGAACTGAACCCGGGTCACTGGAGCTGTGAGACTGTGACAGTAAACAGAACCGAACCCGGGACACTGGAGCTGTGAGACTGTGGCAGTAAACAGAACTGAACCCGGGTCACTGGAGCTGTGAGACTGTGGCAGTAAACAGAACTGAACCCGGGTCACTGGAGCTGTGAGACTGTGGCAGTAAACAGAACTGAACCCGGGTCACTGGAGCTGTGAGACTGTGGCAGTAAACAGAACTGAACCCATGTCACTGGAGCTGTGAGACTGTGGCAGTAAACAGAACCGAACCCGGGACACTGGAGCTGTGAGACTGTGACAGTAAACAGAACTGAACCCGGGTCACTGGAGCTGTAAGACTGTGGCAGTAAACAGAACCGAACCCGGGTCACTGGAGCTGTGAGACTGTGGCAGTAAACAGAACTGAACCCGGGTCACTGGAGCTGTAAGACTGTGGCAGTAAACAGAACTGAACCCGGGTCACTGGAGCTGTGAGACTGTGGCAGTAAACAGAACTGAACCCGGGTCACTGGAGCTGTGAGGCTGTGGCAGTAAACAGAACCGAACCCGGGACACTGGAGCTGTGAGACTGTGGCAGTAAACAGAACCGAACCCAGGTCACTGGAGCTGTGAGACTGTGGCAGTAAACAGAACCGAACCCGGGACACTGGAGCTGTGAGACTGTGGCAGTAAACAGAACCGAACCCGGGACACTGGAGCTGTGAGACTGTGGCAGTAAACAGAACCGAACCCAGGTCACTGGAGCTGTGAGACTGTGGCAGTAAACAGAACCGAACCTGGGTCACTGGAGCTGTGAGACTGTGGCAGTAAACAGAACCGAACCCGGGTCACTGGAGCTGTGAGACTGTGGCAGTAAACAGAACCGAACCCGGGACACTGGAGCTGTGAGACTGTGGCAGTAAACAGAACCGAACCCAGGTCACTGGAGCTGTGAGACTGTGGCAGTAAACAGAACCGAACCCAGGACACTGGAGCTGTGAGACTGTGGCAGTAAACAGAACCGAACCCGGGTCACTGGAGCTGTGAGACTGTGGCAGTAAACAGAACCGAACCCGGGACACTGGAGCTGTGAGACTGTGGCAGTAAACAGAACCGAACCCGGGTCACTGGAGCTGTGAGACTGTGGCAGTAAACAGAACTGAACCCGCGTCACTGGAGCTGTGAGACTGTGACAGGAAACAGAACCGAACCCAGGTCACTGGAGCTGTGAGACTGTGGCAGTAAACAGAACCGAACCCGGGTCACTGGAGCTGTGAGACTGTGGCAGTAAACAGAACCGAACCCGGGTCACTGGAGCGGTGAGACTGTGGCAGTAAACAGAACCGAACCCAGGTCACTGGAGCTGTGAGACTGTGGCAGTAAACAGAACCGAACCCAGGTCACTGGAGCTGTGAGACTGTGGCAGTAAACAGAACCGAACCCGGGACACTGGAGCTGTGAGACTGTGGCAGTAAACAGAACTGAACCCGGGTCACTGGAGCTGTGAGACTGTGACAGTAAACAGAACCGAACCCGGGACACTGGAGCTGTGAGACTGTGGCAGTAAACAGAACTGAACCCGGGTCACTGGAGCTGTGAGACTGTGGCAGTAAACAGAACCGAACCCGGGACACTGGAGCTGTGAGACTGTGGCAGTAAACAGAACCGAACCCAGGTCACTGGAGCTGTGAGACTGTGGCAGTAAACAGAACCGAACCCAGGTCACTGGAGCTGTGAGATTGTGGCAGTAAACAGAACCGAACCCGGGACACTGGAGCTGTGAGACTGTGGCAGTAAACAGAACTGAACCCGGGTCACTGGAGCTGTGAGACTGTGGCAGTAAACAGAACCGAACCCAGGACACTGGAGCTGTGAGACTGTGGCAGTAAACAGAACCGAACCCGGGTCACTGGAGCTGTGAGACTGTGGCAGTGAACAGAACCGAACCCGGGACACTGGAGCTGTGAGACTGTGGCAGTAAACAGAACCGAACCCGGGACACTGGAGCTGTGAGACTGTGGCAGTAAACAGAACCGAACCCGGGTCACTGGAGCTGTGAGACTGTGGCAGTAAACAGAACTGAACCCGGGACACTGGAGCTGTGAGACTGTGGCAGTAAACAGAACCGAACCCGGGTCACTGGAGCTGTGAGACTGTGGCAGTCCCCAGAACAGAACCCAGGACACTGGAGCTGTGAGACTGTGGCAGTAAACAGAACCGAACCCGGGACACTGGAGCTGTGAGACTGTGGCAGTAAACAGAACTGAACCCGGGACACTGGAGCTGTGAGACTGTGGCAGTAAACAGAACCGAACCCAGGACACTGGAGCTGTTAGACTGTGGCAGTAAACAGAACCGAACCCGGGTCACGGGAGCTGTGAGACTGTGGCAGTAAACAGAACCGAACCCGGGACACTGGAGCTGTGAGACTGTGGCAGTAAACAGAACCGAACCCGGGACACTGGAGCTGTGAGACTGTGGCAGTAAACAGAACCGAACCCAGGACACTGGAGCTCTGAGACTGTGGCAGTAAACAGAACCGAACCCGGGACACTGGAGCTGTGAGACTGTGGCAGTAAACAGAACTGAACCCGGGACACTGGAGCTGTGAGACTGTGGCAGTAAACAGAACCGAACCCAGGTCACTGGAGCTGTGAGGTTGCGGCAGTAAACAGAACCGAACCCGGGACACTGGAGTTGTGAGACTGTTGCAGTAAACAGAACCGAACCCGGGACACTGGAGCTGTGAGACTGTGGCAGTAAACAGAACCGAACCCAGGTCACTGGAGCTGTGAGGTTGCGGCAGTAAACAGAACCGAACCCAGGTCACTGGAGCTGTGAGACTGTGGCAGTAAACAGAACCGAACCCGGGTCACTGGAGCTGTGAGGTTGCGGCAGTAAACAGAACCGAACTCAGGTGACTGGAGCTGTGAGGTTGCGGCAGTAAACAGAACCGAACCCAGGACACTGGAGCTGTGAGACTGTGGCAGTAAACAGAACCGAACCCGGGACACTGGAGCTGTGAGACTGTGGCAGTAAACAGAACCGAACCCGGGACACTGGAGCTGTGAGACTGTGGCAGTAAACAGAACCGAACCCGGGTCACTGGAGCTGTGAGACTGTGGCAGTAAACAGAACCGAACCCGGGTCACTGGAGCTGTGAGGCTGTGGCAGTAAACAGAACCGAACCCGGGTCACTGGAGCTGTGAGACTGTGGCAGTAAACAGAACCGAACCCGGGTCACTGGAGCTGTGAGACTGTGGCAGTAAACAGAACCGTACCCGGGTCACTGGAGCTGTGAGACTGTGGTAGTAAACAGAACCGAACCCGGGACACTGGAGCTGTGAGACTGTGACAGTAAACAGAACCGAACCCGGGACACTGGAGCTGTGAGACTGTGGCAGTAAACAGAACTGAACCCGGGTCACTGGAGCTGTGAGACTGTGGCAGTAAACAGAACCGAACCCAGGTCACTGGAGCTGTGAGACTGTGGCAGTAAACAGAACTGAACCCGGGTCACTGGAGCTGTGAGACAGTGGCAGTAAACAGAACTGAACCCGGGTCACTGGAGCTGTGAGACTGTGGCAGTAAACAGAACCGAACCCGGGACACTGGAGCTGTGAGACTGTGGCAGTAAACAGAACCGAACCCAGGTCACTGGAGCTGTGAGACTGTGGCAGTAAACAGAACCGAACCCGGGACACTGGAGCTGTGAGACTGTGGCAGTAAACAGAACCGAACCCGGGACACTGGAGCTGTGAGACTGTGGCAGTAAACAGAACCGAACCCAGGTCACTGGAGCTGTGAGACTGTGGCAGTAAACAGAACCGAACCTGGGTCACTGGAGCTGTGAGACTGTGGCAGTAAACAGAACCGAACCCGGGTCACTGGAGCTGTGAGACTGTGGCAGTAAACAGAACCGAACCCGGGACACTGGAGCTGTGAGACTGTGGCAGTAAACAGAACCGAACCCAGGTCACTGGAGCTGTGAGACTGTGGCAGTAAACAGAACCGAACCCGGGACACTGGAGCTGTGAGACTGTGGCAGTAAACAGAACCGAACCCGGGTCACTGGAGCTGTGAGACTGTGGCAGTAAACAGAACCGAACCCGGGACACTGGAGCTGTGAGACTATGGCAGTAAACAGAACCGAACCCGGGTCACTGGAGCATGAGACTGTGGCAGTAAACAGAACTGAACCCGGGTCACTGGAGCATGAGACTGTGGCAGTAAACAGAACCGAACCCAGGTCACTGGAGCTGTGAGACTGTGGCAGTAAACAGAACCGAACCCGGGTCACTGGAGCTGTGAGACTGTGGCAGTAAACATAACCGAACCCGGGTCACTGGAGCTGTGAGACTGTGGCAGTAAACAGAACCGAACCCAGGTCACTGGAGCTGTGAGACTGTGGCAGTAAACAGAACCGAACCCAGGTCACTGGAGCTGTGAGACTGTGGCAGTAAACAGAACCGAACCCGGGACACTGGAGCTGTGAGACTGTGGCAGTAAACAGAACTGAACCCGGGTCACTGGAGCTGTGAGACTGTGACAGTAAACAGAACCGAACCCGGGACACTGGAGCTGTGAGACTGTGGCAGTAAACAGAACCGAACCCGGGACACTGGAGCTGTGAGACTGTGGCAGTAAACAGAACCGAACCCGGGTCACTGGAGCTGTGAGACTGTGGCAGTAAACAGAACCGAACCCGGGACACTGGAGCTGTGAGACTGTGGCAGTAAACAGAACCGAACCCGGGTCACTGGAGCTGTGAGACTGTGGCAGTAAACAGAACCGAACCCGGGTCACCGGAGCTGTGAGACTGTGGCAGTAAACAGAACCGAACCCGGGTCACTGGAGCTGTGAGACTGTGGCAGTAAACAGAACCGAACCCAGGTCACTGGAGCTGTGAGACTGTGGCAGTAAACAGAACCGAACCCGGGACACTGGAGCTGTGAGACTGTGGCAGTAAACAGAACCGAACCCGGGACACTGGAGCTGTGAGACTGTGGCAGTAAACAGAACCGATCCCGGGACACTGGAGCTGTGAGACTGTGGCAGTAAACAGAACTGAACCCGGGACACTGGAGCTGTGAGACTGTGGCAGTAAACAGAACCGAACCCGGGTCACTGGAGCTGTGAGACTGTGGCAGTAAACAGAACTGAACCCGGGACACTGGAGCTGTGAGACTGTGGCAGTAAACAGAACCGAACCCGGGTCACTGGAGCTGTGAGACTGTGGCAGTCCCCAGAACCGAACCCAGGACACTGGAGCTGTGAGACTGTGGCAGTAAACAGAACCGAACCCAGGTCACTGGAGCTGTGAGACTGTGGCAGTAAACAGAACCGAACCCGGGACACTGGAGCTGTGAGAATGTGGCAGTAAACAGAACCGAACCCGGGTCACTGGAGCTGTGAGACTGTGGCAGTAAACAGAACCGAACCCAGGTCACTGGAGCTGTGAGACTGTGGCAGCAAACAGAACCGAACCCGGGTCACTGGAGCTGTGAGACTGTGGCAGTCCCCAGAACCGAACCCAGGACACTGGAGCTGCGAGACTGTTGCAGTAAACAGAACCGAACCCAGGTCACTGGAGCTGTGAGACTGTGGCAGTAAACAGAACCGAACCCGGGACACTGGAGCTGTGAGAATGTGGAAGTAAACAGAACCGAACCCGGGTCACTGGAGCTGTGAGACTGTGGCAGTAAACAGAACCGAACCCAGGTCACTGGAGCTGTGAGACTGTGGCAGTAAACAGAACTGAACCCGGGTCACTGGAGCTGTGAGACTGTGACAGTAAACAGAACCGAACCCGGGACACTGGAGCTGTGAGACTGTGGCAGTAAACAGAACTGAACCCGGGTCACTGGAGCTGTGAGACTGTGACAGTAAACAGAACTGAACCCGGGTCACTGGAGCTGTGAGACTGTGACAGTAAACAGAACTGAACCCGGGTCACTGGAGCTGTGAGACTGTGGCGGTAAACAGAACCGAACCCGGGACACTGGAGCTGTGAGACTGTGGCAGTAAACAGAACCGAACCCGGGACACTGGAGCTGTGAGACTGTGGCAGTAAACAGAACCGAACCCGGGTCACTGGAGCTGTGAGACTGTGGAAGTAAACAGAACCGAACCCAGGTCACTGGAGCTGTGAGACTGTGGCAGTAAACAGAACTGAACCCGGGTCACTGGAGCTGTGAGACTGTGGCAGTAAACAGAAACGAACCCGGGTCACTGGAGCTGTGAGACTGTGGCAGTAAACAGAACCGAACCCAGGTCACTGGAGCTGTGAGACTGTGGCAGTAAACAGAACCGAACCCGGGACACTGGAGCTGTGAGACTGTGGCAGTAAACAGAACCGAACCCGGGACACTGGAGCTGTGAGACTGTGGCAGTAAACAGAACCGAACCCGGGTCACTGGAGCTGTGAGACTGTGGCAGTAAACAGAACCGAACCCGGGACACTGGAGCTGTGAGACTGTGGCAGTAAACAGAACCGAACCCGGGTCACTGGAGCTGTGAGACTGTGGCAGTAAACAGAACCGAACCCAGGACACTGGAGCTGTGAGACTGTGGCAGTAAACAGAACCGAACCCGGGTCACTGGAGCTGTGAGACTGTGGCAGTAAACAGAACCGAACCCGGGACACTGGAGCTGTGAGACTGTGGCAGTAAACAGAACCGAACCCGGGACACTGGAGCTGTGAGACCGTGGCAGTAAACAGAACCGAACCCGGGTCACTGGAGCTGTGAGACTGTGGCAGTAAACAGAACTGAACCCGGGACACTGGAGCTGTGAGACTGTGGCAGTAAACAGAACCGAACCCGGGTCACTGGAGCTGTGAGACTGTGGCAGTAAACAGAACCGAACCCGGGACACTGGAGCTGTGAGACTGTGGCAGTAAACAGAACTGAACCCGGGACACTGGAGCTGTGAGACTGTGGCAGTAAACAGAACCGAACCCGGGTCACTGGAGCTGTGAGACTGTGGCAGTAAACAGAACTGAACCCAGGACACTGGAGCTGTGAGACTGTGGCAGTAAACAGAACCGAACCCAGGACACTGGAGCTGTGAGACTGTGGCAGTAAACAGAACCGAACCCGGGTCACGGGAGCTGTGAGACTGTGGCAGTAAACAGAACCGAACCCGGGACACTGGAGCTGTGAGACTGTGGCAGTAAACAGAACAGAACCCGGGACACTGGAGCTGTGAGACTGTGGCAGTAAACAGAACCGAACCCGGGACACTGGAGCTGTGAGACTGTGGCAGTAAACAGAACTGAACCCGGGACACTGGAGCTGTGAGACTGTGGCAGTAAACAGAACTGAACCCAGGTCACTGGAGCTGTGAGGTTGCGGCAGTAAACAGAACCGAACCCGGGACACTGGAGCTGTGAGACTGTGGCAGTAAACAGAACCGAACCCGGGACATTGGAGCTGTGAGACTGTGGCAGTAAACAGAACCGAACCCAGGTCACTGGAGCTGTGAGGTTGCGGCAGTAAACAGAACCGAACCCAGGTCACTGGAGCTGTGAGACTGTGGCAGTAAACAGAACCGAACCCAGGTCACTGGAGCTGTGAGATTGTGGCAGTAAACAGAACCGAACCCGGGTCACTGGAGCTGTGAGACTGTGGCAGTAAACAGAACCGAACCCGGGACACTGGAGCTGTGAGACTGTGGCAGTAAACAGAACCGAACCCGGGACACTGGAGCTGTGAGACCGTGGCAGTAAACAGAACCGAACCCGGGTCACTGGAGCTGTGAGACTGTGGCAGTAAACAGAACTGAACCCGGGACAATGGAGCTGTGAGACTGTGGCAGTAAACAGAACCGAACCCGGGTCACTGGAGCTGTGAGACTGTGGCAGTAAACAGAACCGAACCCGGGACACTGGAGCTGTGAGACTGTGGCAGTAAACAGAACTGAACCCGGGACACTGGAGCTGTGAGACTGTGGCAGTAAACAGAACCGAACCCGGGTCACTGGAGCTGTGAGACTGTGGCAGTAAACAGAACTGAACCCAGGACACTGGAGCTGTGAGACTGTGGCAGTAAACAGAACCGAACCCAGGACACTGGAGCTGTGAGACTGTGGCAGTAAACAGAACCGAACCCGGGTCACGGGAGCTGTGAGACTGTGGCAGTAAACAGAACCGAACCCGGGACACTGGAGCTGTGAGACTGTGGCAGTAAACAGAACAGAACCCGGGACACTGGAGCTGTGAGACTGTGGCAGTAAACAGAACCGAACCCGGGACACTGGAGCTGTGAGACTGTGGCAGTAAACAGAACTGAACCCGGGACACTGGAACTGTGAGACTGTGGCAGTAAACAGAACTGAACCCAGGTCACTGGAGCTGTGAGGTTGCGGCAGTAAACAGAACCGAACCCGGGACACTGGAGCTGTGAGACTGTGGCAGTAAACAGAACCGAACCCGGGACATTGGAGCTGTGAGACTGTGGCAGTAAACAGAACCGAACCCAGGTCACTGGAGCTGTGAGGTTGCGGCAGTAAACAGAACCGAACCCAGGTCACTGGAGCTGTGAGACTGTGGCAGTAAACAGAACCGAACCCAGGTCACTGGAGCTGTGAGATTGTGGCAGTAAACAGAACCGAACCCGGGACACTGGAGCTGTGAGACTGTGGCAGTAAACAGAACTGAACCCGGGTCACTGGAGCTGTGAGACTGTGACAGTAAACAGAACCGAACCCGGGACACTGGAGCTGTGAGACTGTGGCAGTAAACAGAACTGAACCCGGGTCACTGGAGCTGTGAGACTGTGGCAGTAAACAGAACTGAACCCGGGTCACTGGAGCTGTGAGACTGTGACAGTAAACAGAACCGAACCCGGGACACTGGAGCTGTGAGACTGTGGCAGTAAACAGAACCGAACCCGGGTCACTGGAGCTGTGAGACTGTGGCAGTAAACAGAACCGAACCCGGGACACTGGAGCTGTGAGACTGTGGCAGTAAACAGAACCGAACCCGGGTCACTGGAGCTGTGAGACTGTGGCAGTAAACAGAACCGAACCCGGGTCACTGGAGCTGTGAGGCTGTGGCAGTAAACAGAACCGAACCCAGGACACTGGAGCTGTGAGACTGTGGCAGTAAACAGAACCGAACCCGGGTCACTGGAGCTGTGAGACTGTGGCAGTAAACAGAACCGAACCCGGGACACTGGAGCTGTGAGACTGTGGCAGTAAACAGAACCGAACCCGGGACACTGGAGCTGTGAGACTGTGGCAGTAAACAGAACCGAACCCGGGTCACTGGAGCTGTGAGACTGTGGCAGTAAACAGAACTGAACCCGGGACACTGGAGCTGTGAGACTGTGGCAGTAAACAGAACCGAACCCGGGTCACTGGAGCTGTGAGACTGTGGCAGTCCCCAGAACCGAACCCAGGACACTGGAGCTGTGAGACTGTGGCAGTAAACAGAACTGAACCCGGGACACTGGAGCTGTGAGACTGTGGCAGTAAACAGAACCGAACCCACGACACTGGAGCTGTGAGACTGTGGCAGTAAACAGAACCGAACCCGGGTCACGGGAGCTGTGAGACTGTGGCAGTAAACAGAACCGAACCCGGGACACTGGAGCTGTGAGACTGTGGCAGTAAACAGAACAGAACCCGGGACACTGGAGCTGTGAGACTGTGGCAGTAAACAGAACCGAACCCGGGACACTGGAGCTGTGAGACTGTGGCAGTAAACAGAACCGAACCCGGGACACTGGAGCTGTGAGAATGTGGCAGTAAACAGAACTGAACCCGGGACACTGGAGCTGTGAGACTGTGGCAGTAAACAGAACCGAACCCAGGTCACTGGAGCTGTGAGGTTGCGGCAGTAAACAGAACCGAACCCGGGACACTGGAGCTGTGAGACTGTGGCAGTAAACAGAACTGAACCCAGGACACTGGAGCTGTGAGACTGTGGCAGTAAACAGAACCGAACCCAGGTCACTGGAGCTGTGAGGTTGCGGCAGTAAACAGAACCGAACCCAGGTCACTGGAGCTGTGAGACTGTGGCAGTAAACAGAACCGAACTCAGGTCACTGGAGCTGTGAGGTTGCGGCAGTAAACAGAACCGAACCCGGGTCACCGGAGCTGTGAGACTGTGGCAGTAAACAGTACCGAACCCGGGTCACTGGAGCTGTGAGACTGTGGCAGTAAACAGAACTGAACCCAGGTCACTGGAGCTGTGAGACTGTGGCAGTAAACAGAACCGAACCCAGGTCACTGGAGCTGTGAGACTGTGGCAGTAAACAGAACCGAACCCGGGTCACTGGAGCTGTGAGACTGTGGCAGTAAACAGAACCGAACCCGGGTCACTGGAGCTGTGAGGCTGTGGCAGTAAACAGAACCGAACCCAGGACACTGGAGCTGTGAGACTGTGGCAGTAAACAGAACCGAAACCGGGTCACTGGAGCTGTGAGACTGTGGCAGTAAACAGAACCGAACCCGGGACACTGGAGCTGTGAGACTGTGGCAGTAAACAGAACTGAACCCGGGACACTGGAGCTGTGAGACTGTGGCAGTAAACAGAACCGAACCCGGGTCACTGGAGCTGTGAGACTGTGGTAGTAAACAGAACCGAACCCGGGACACTGGAGCTGTGAGACTGTGGCAGTAAACAGAACTGAACCCGGGTCACTGGAGCTGTGAGACTGTGACAGTAAACAGAACCGAACCCGGGACACTGGAGCTGTGAGACTGTGGCAGTAAACAGAACTGAACCCGGGTCACTGGAGCTGTGAGACTGTGGCAGTAAACAGAACTGAACCCGGGTCACTGGAGCTGTGCGACTGTGGCAGTAAACAGAACCGAACCCGGGACACTGGAGCTGTGAGACTGTGGCAGTAAACAGAACAGAACCCGGGACACTGGAGCTGTGAGACTGTGGCAGTAAACAGAACCGAACCCAGGTCACTGGAGCTGTGAGACTGTGGCAGTAAACAGAACTGAACCCGGGTCACTGGAGCTGTGAGACTGTGACAGTAAACAGAACCGAACCCAGGTCACTGGAGCTTTGAGACTGTGGCAGTAAACAGAACCGAACCCGGGTCACTGGAGCTGTGAGACTGTGGCAGTAAACAGAACCGAACCCAGTTCACTGGAGCTGTGAGACTGTGGCAGTAAACAGAACCGAACCCAGGTCACTGGAGCTGTGAGACTGTGGCAGTAAACAGAACCGAACCCGGGTCACTGGAGCTGTGAGACTGTGGCAGTAAACAGAACCGAACCCGGGTCACTGGAGCTGTGAGACTGTGGCAGCAAACAGAACCGAACCCAGGTCACTGGAGCTGTGAGACTGTGGCAGTAAACAGAACCGAACCCGGGTCACTGGAGCTGTGCGGCTGTGGCAGTAAACAGAACCGAACCCGGGACACTGGAGCTGTGAGACTGTGGCAGTAAACAGAACCGAACCCGGGTCACTGGAGCTGTGAGACTGTGGCAGTAAACAGAACCGAACCCAGGTCACTGGAGCTGTGAGACTGTGGCAGTAAACAGAACCGAACCCAGGTCACTGGAGCTGTGAGACTGTGGCAGTAAACAGAACCGAACCCGGGACACTGGAGCTGTGAGACTGTGGCAGTAAACAGAACTGAACCCGGGTCACTGGAGCTGTGAGACTGTGACAGTAAACAGAACCGAACCCGGGACACTGGAGCTGTGAGACTGTGGCAGTAAACAGAACTGAACCCGGGTCACTGGAGCTGTGAGACTGTGGCAGTAAACAGAACCGAACCCGGGACACTGGAGCTGTGAGACTGTGGCAGTAAACAGAACCGAACCCGGGACACTGGAGCTGTGAGACTGTGGCAGTAAACAGAACCGAACCCGGGTCACTGGAGCTGTGAGACTGTGGCAGTAAACAGAACTGAACCCGGGACACTGGAGCTGTGAGACTGTGACAGTAAACAGAACCGAACCCGGGACACTGGAGCTGTGAGACTGTGGCAGTAAACAGAACCGAACCCGGGTCACTGGAGCTGTGAGACTGTGGCAGTAAACAGAACCGAACCCGGGTCACTGGAGCTGTGAGGCTGTGGCAGTAAACAGAACCGAACCCAGGACACTGGAGCTGTGAGACTGTGGCAGTAAACAGAACCGAACCCGGGTCACTGGAGCTGTGAGACTGTGGCAGTAAACAGAACCGAACCCGGGACACTGGAGCTGTGAGACTGTGGCAGTAAACAGAACCGAACCCGGGACACTGGAGCTGTGAGACTGTGGCAGTAAACAGAACCGAACCCGGGTCACTGGAGCTGTGAGACTGTGGCAGTAAACAGAACTGAACCCGGGACACTGGAGCTGTGAGACTGTGGCAGTCCCCAGAACCGAACCCAGGACACTGGAGCTGTGAGACTGTGGCAGTAAACAGAACCGAACCCAGGTCACTGGAGCTGTGAGACTGTGGCAGTAAACAGAACCGAACCCGGGACACTGGAGCTGTGAGACTGTGGCAGTAAACAGAACTGAACCCGGGTCACTGGAGCTGTGAGTCTGTGACAGTAAACAGAACCGAACCCGGGACACTGGAGCTGTGAGACTGTGGCAGTAAACAGAACCGAACCCGGGTCACTGGAGCTGTGAGACTGTGGCAGTAAACAGAACTGAACCCGTGTCACTGGAGCTGTGAGACTGTGGCAGTAAACAGAACCGAACCCGGGTCACTGGAGCTGTGAGACTGTGGCAGTAAACAGAACCGAACCCGGGACACTGTAGCTGTGAGACTGTGGCAGTAAACAGAACCGAACGCGGGTCACTGGAGCTGTGAGACTGTGGCAGTAAACAGAACCGAACCCGGGTCACTGGAGCTGTGAGGCTGTGGCAGTAAACAGAACCGAACCCTGGACACTGGAGCTGTGAGACTGTGGCAGTAAACAGAACCGAACCCGGGTCACTGGAGCTGTGAGACTGTGGCAGTAAACAGAACTGAACCCGGGACACTGGAGCTGTGAGACTGTGGCAGTAAACAGAACCGAACCCGGGTCACTGGAGCTGTGAGACTGTGGCAGTCCCCAGAACCGAACCCAGGACACTGGAGCTGTGAGACTGTGGCAGAAAACAGAACCGAACCCGGGACACTGGAGCTGTGAGACTGTGGCAGTAAACAGAACTGAACCCGGGACACTGGAGCTGTGAGACTGTGGCAGTAAACAGAACCGAACCCAGGACACTGGAGCTGTGAGACTGTGGCAGTAAACAGAACCGAACCCGGGTCACGGGAGCTGTGAGACTGTGGCAGTAAACAGAACTGAACCCGGGACACTGGAGCTGTGAGACTGTGGCAGTAAACAGAACAGAACCCGGGACACTGGAGCTGTGAGACTGTGGCAGTAAACAGAACTGAACCCGGGACACTGGAGCTGTGAGACTGTGGCAGTAAACAGAACCGAACCCAGGTCACTGGAGCTGTGAGGTTGCGGCAGTAAACAGAACCGAACCCGGGACACTGGAGCTGTGAGACTGTGGCAGTAAACAGAACCGAACCCGGGACACTGGAGCTGTGAGACTGTGGCAGTAAACAGAACCGAACCCAGGTCACTGGAGCTGTGAGGTTGCGGCAGTAAACAGAACCGAACCCAGGTCACTGGAGCTGTGAGACTGTGGCAGTAAACAGAACCGAACCCGGGTCACTGGAGCTGTGAGGTTGCGGCAGTAAACAGAACCGAACTCAGGTCACTGGAGCTGTGAGGTTGCGGCAGTAAACAGAACCGAACCCAGGACACTGGAGCTGTGAGACTGTGGCAGTAAACAGAACCGAACCCGGGACACTGGAGCTGTGAGACTGTGGCAGTAAACAGAACCGAACCCGGGACACTGGAGCTGTGAGACTGTGGCAGTAAACAGAACCGAACCCGGGTCACTGGAGCTGTGAGACTGTGGCAGTAAGCAGAACCGAACCCGGGTCACTGGAGCTGTGAGGCTGTGGCAGTAAACAGAACCGAACCCGGGACACTGGAGCTGTGAGACTGTGGCAGTAAACAGAACCGAAACCGGGTCACTGGAGCTGTGAGACTGTGGCAGTAAACAGAACCGAACCCGGGACACTGGAGCTGTGAGACTGTGGCAGTAAACAGAACTGAACCCGGGACACTGGAGCTGTGAGACTGTGGCAGTAAACAGAACCGAACCCGGGTCACTGGAGCTGTGAGACTGTGACAGTAAACAGAACCGAACCCGGGACACTGGAGCTGTGAGACTGTGGCAGTAAACAGAACTGAACCCGGGTCACTGGAGCTGTGAGACTGTGGCAGTAAACAGAACCGAACCCGGGACACTGGAGCTGTGAGACTGTGGCAGTAAACAGAACCGAACCCAGGTCACTGGAGCTGTGAGACTGTGGCAGTAAACAGAACCGAACCCGGGACACTGGAGCTGTCAGACTGTGGCAGTAAACAGAACCGAACCCGGGACACTGGAGCTGTGAGACTGTGGCAGTAAACAGAACCGAACCCAGGTCACTGGAGCTGTGAGACTGTGGCAGTAAACAGAACCGAACCCGGGACACTGGAGCTGTGAGACTGTGGCAGTAAACAGAACCGAACCCGGGACACTGGAGCTGTGAGACTGTGGCAGTAAACAGAACCGAACCCAGGTCACTGGAGCTGTGAGACTGTGGCAGTAAACAGAACCGAACCCGGGTCACTGGAGCTGTGAGACTGTGGCAGTAAACAGAACCGAACCCGGGTCACTGGAGCTGTGAGACTGTGGCAGTAAACAGAACCGAACCCGGGACACTGGAGCTGTGAGACTGTGGCAGTAAACAGAACCGAACCCAGGTCACTGGAGCTGTGAGACTGTGGCAGTAAACAGAACCGAACCCGGGACACTGGAGCTGTGAGACTGTGGCAGTAAACAGAACCGAACCCGGGTCACTGGAGCTGTGAGACTGTGGCAGTAAACAGAACCGAACCCGGGACACTGGAGCTGTGAGACTGTGGCAGTAAACAGAACCGAAACCGGGTCACTGGAGCTGTGAGACTGTGGCAGTAAACAGAACCGAACCCGGGTCACTGGAGCTGTGAGACTGTGGCAGTAAACAGAACTGAACCCGGGTCACTGGAGCTGTGAGACTGTGACAGTAAACAGAACCGAACCCAGGTCACTGGAGCTGTGAGACTGTGGCAGTAAACAGAACCGAACCCGGGTCACTGGAGCTGTGAGACTGTGGCAGTAAACAGAACGGAACCCAGGTCACTGGAGCTGTGAGACTGTGGCAGTAAACAGAACCGAACCCGGGTCACTGGAGCTGTGAGACTGTGGCAGTAAACAGAACCGAACCCGGGACACTGGAGCTGTGAGACTGTGGCAGTAAACAGAACCGAACCCGGGACACTGGAGCTGTGAGACTGTGGCAGTAAACAGAACCGAACCCGGGTCACTGGAGCTGTGAGACTGTGGCAGTAAACAGATTTGAACCCGGGACACTGGAGCTGTGAGACTGTGGCAGTAAACAGAACCGAACCCGGGTCACTGGAGCTGTGAGACTGTGGCAGTCCCCAGAACCGAACCCAGGACACTGGAGCTGTGAGACTGTGGCAGTAAACAGAACCGAACCCGGGACACTGGAGCTGTGAGACTGTGGCAGTAAACAGAACTGAACCCGGGACACTGGAGCTGTGAGACTGTGGCAGTAAACAGAACCGAACCCAGGACACTGGAGCTGTGAGACTGTGGCAGTAAACAGAACCGAACCCGGGTCACGGGAGCTGTGAGACTGTGGCAGTAAACAGAACCGAACCCGGGACACTGGAGCTGTGAGACTGTGGCAGTAAACAGAACTGAACCCGGGTCACTGGAGCTGTGAGACTGTGGCAGTAAACAGAACCGAACCCGGGACACTGGAGCTGTGAGACTGTGGCAGTAAACAGAACTGAACCCGGGACACTGGAGCTGTGAGACTGTGGCAGTAAACAGAACCGAACCCAGGTCACTGGAGCTGTGAGGTTGCGGCAGTAAACAGAACCGAACCCGGGACACTGGAGCTGTGAGACTGTGGCAGTAAACAGAACCGAACCCGGGACACTGGAGCTGTGAGACTGTGGCAGTAAACAGAACCGAACCCAGGTCACTGGAGCTGTGAGGTTGCGGCAGTAAACAGAACCGAACCCAGGTCACTGGAGCTGTGAGACTGTGGCAGTAAACAGAACCGAACCCGGGTCACTGGAGCTGTGAGGTTGCGGCAGTAAACAGAACCGAACTCAGGTCACTGGAGCTGTGAGGTTGCGGCAGTAAACAGAACCGAACCCAGGACACTGGAGCTGTGAGACTGTGGCAGTAAACAGAACCGAACCCGGGACACTGGAGCTGTGAGACTGTGGCAGTAAACAGAACCGAACCCGGGACACTGGAGCTGTGAGACTGTGGCAGTAAACAGAACCGAACCCGGGTCACTGGAGCTGTGAGACTGTGGCAGTAAACAGAACCGAACCCGGGTCACTGGAGCTGTGAGGCTGTGGCAGTAAACAGAACCGAACCCAGGACACTGGAGCTGTGAGACTGTGGCAGTAAACAGAACCGAAACCGGGTCACTGGAGCTGTGAGACTGTGGCAGTAAACAGAACCGAACCCGGGACACTGGAGCTGTGAGACTGTGGCAGTAAACAGAACCGAACCCAGGTCACTGAAGCTGTGAGACTGTGGCAGTAAACAGAACTGAACCCGGGACACTGGAGCTGTGAGACTGTGGCAGTAAACAGAACCGAACCCGGGTCACTGGAGCTGTGAGACTGTGGCAGTAAACAGAACCGAACCCGGGACACTGGAGCTGTGAGACTGTGGCAGTAAACAGAACCGATCCCGGGACACTGGAGCTGTGAGACTGTGACAGTAAACAGAACCGAACCCAGGACACTGGAGCTGTGAGACTGTGGCAGTAAACAGAACTGAACCCGGGTCACTGGAGCTGTGAAACTGTGACAGTAAACAGAACCGAACCCGGGACACTGGAGCTGTGAGACTGTGGCAGTAAACAGAACTGAACCCGGGTCACTGGAGCTGTGAGACTGTGGCAGTAAACAGAACCGAACCCAGGTCACTGGAGCTGTGAGACTGTGGCAGTAAACAGAACCGAACCCAGGTCACTGGAGCTGTGAGACTGTGGCAGTAAACAGAACCGAACCCAGGTCACTGGAGCTGTGAGACTGTGGCAGTAAACAGAACCGAACCCGGGTCACTGGAGCTGTGAGACTGTGGCTGTAAACAGAACCGAACCCAGGTCACTGGAGCTGTGAGACTGTGGCAGTAAACAGAACCGAACCTGGGTCACTGGAGCTGTGAGACTGTGGCAGTAAACAGAACCGAACCCGGGACACTGGAGCTGTGAGACTGTGGCAGTAAACAGAACCGAACCCGGGTCACTGGAGCTGTGAGACTGTGGCAGTAAACAGAACCGAACCCGGGTCACTGGAGCTGTGAGACTGTGGCAGTAAACAGAACCGAACCCGGGACACTGGAGCTGTGAGACTGTGGCAGTAAACAGAACCGAACCCAGGTCACTGGAGCTGTGAGACTGTGGCAGTAAACAGAACCGAACCCGGGTCACTGGAGCTGTGAGACTGTGACAGTAAACAGAACCGAACCCGGGACACTGGAGCTGTGAGACTGTGGCAGTAAACGGAACCGAACCCGGGACACTGGAGCTGTGAGACTGTGGCAGTAAACAGAACCAAACCCGGGACACTGGAGCTGTGAGACTGTGGCAGTAAACAGAACCGAACCCGGGACACTGGAGCTGTGAGACTGTGGCAGTAAACAGAACCGAACCCGGGACACTGGAGCTGTGAGACTGTGGCAGTAAACAGAACTGAACCCAGGTCACTGGAGCTGTGAGACTGTGGCAGTAAACAGAACCGAACCCGGGACACTGGAGCTGTGAGACTGTGGCAGTAAACAGAACCGAACCCGGGACACTGGAGCTGTGAGACTGTGGCAGTAAACAGAACCGAACCCAGGACACTGGAGCTGTGAGACTGTGGCAGTAAACAGAACCGAACCCGGGTCACGGGAGCTGTGAGACTGTGGCAGTAAACAGAACCGAACCCGGGACACTGGAGCTGTGAGACTGTGGCAGTAAACAGAACCGAACCCGGGACACTGGAGCTGTGAGACTGTGGCAGTAAACAGAACCGAACCCGGGACACTGGAGCTGTGAGACTGTGGCAGTAAACAGAACCGAACCCAGGTCACTGGAGCTGTGAGGTTGCGGCAGTAAACAGAACCGAACCCGGGACACTGGAGCTGTGAGACTGTGGCAGTAAACAGAACCGAACCCGGGACAGTGGAGCTGTGAGACTGTGGCAGTAAACAGAACCGAACCCAGGTCACTGGAGCTGTGAGGTTGCGGCAGTAAACAGAACTGAACCCAGGTCACTGGAGCTGTGAGACTGTGGCAGTAAACAGAACCGAACCCGGGTCACTGGAGCTGTGAGGTTGCGGCAGTAAACAGAACCGAACCCGGGTCACTGGAGCTGTGAGACTGTGGCAGTAAACAGAACTGAACCCAGGTCACTGGAGCTGTGAGACTGTGGCAGTAAACAGAACCGAACCCGGGTCACTGGAGCTGTGAGGTTGCGGCAGTAAACAGAACCGAACTCAGGTCACTGGAGCTGTGAGGTTGCGGCAGTAAACAGAACCGAACCCAGGACACTGGAGCTGTGAGACTGTGGCAGTAAACAGAACCGAACCCGGGACACTGGAGCTGTGAGACTGTGGCAGTAAACAGAACCGAACCCGGGACACTGGAGCTGTGAGACTGTGGCAGTAAACAGAACCGAACCCGGGTCACTGGAGCTGTGAGACTGTGGCAGTAAACAGAACCGAACCCGGGTCACTGGAGCTGTGAGGCTGTGGCAGTAAACAGAACCGAACCCAGGACACTGGAGCTGTGAGACTGTGGCAGTAAACAGAACCGAAACCGGGTCACTGGAGCTGTGAGACTGTGGCAGTAAACAGAACTGAACCCGGGACACTGGAGCTGTGAGACTGTGACAGTAAACAGAACCGAAACCGGGTCACTGGAGCTGTGAGACTGTGGCAGTAAACAGAACTGAACCCGGGACACTGGAGCTGTGAGACTGTGGCAGTAAACAGAACCGAACCCGGGTCACTGGAGCTGTGAGACTGTGGCAGTAAACAGAACCGAACCCAGGACACTGGAGCTGTGAGACTGTGGCAGTAAACAGAACCGAACCCAGGTCACTGGAGCTGTGAGACTGTGGCAGTAAACAGAACCGAACCCGGGACACTGGAGCTGTGAGACTGTGGCAGTAAACAGAACCGAACCCGGGACACTGGAGCTGTGAGACTGTGGCAGTAAACAGAACTGAACCCGGGTCACTGGAGCTGTGAGACTGTGGCAGTAAACAGAACCGAACCCGGGACACTGGAGCTGTGAGACTGTGGCAGTAAACAGAACCGAACCCAGGTCACTGGAGCTGTGAGACTGTGGCAGTAAACAGAACCGAACCCGGGACACTGGAGCTGTGAGACTGTGTCAGTAAAAAGAACCGAACACGGGACACTGGAGCTGTGAGACTGTGGCAGTAAACAGAACCGAACCCGGGACACTGGAGCTGTGAGACTGTGGCAGTAAACAGAACCGAACCCGGGACACTGGAGCTGTGAGACTGTGGCAGTAAACAGAACCGAACCCAGGTCACTGGAGCTGTGAGACTGTGGCAGTAAACAGAACCGAACCTGGGTCACTGGAGCTGTGAGACTGTGGCAGTAAACAGAACCGAACCCGGGTCACTGGAGCTGTGAGACTGTGGCAGTAAACAGAACCGAACCCGGGACACTGGAGCTGTGAGACTGTGGCAGTAAACAGAACCGAACCCAGGTCACTGGAGCTGTGAGACTGTGGCAGTAAACAGAACCGAACCCGGGACACTGGAGCTGTGAGACTGTGGCAGTAAACAGAACCGAACCCGGGTCACTGGAGCTGTGAGACTGTGGCAGTAAACAGAACTGAACCCGGGTCACTGGAGCTGTAAGACTGTGACAGTAAACAGAACCGAACCCAGGTCACTGGAGCTGTGAGACTGTGGCAGTAAACAGAACCGAACCCGGGTCACTGGAGCTGTGAGACTGTGGCAGTAAACAGAACCGAACCCGGGTCACTGGAGCTGTGAGACTGTGGCAGTAAACAGAACCGAACCCAGGTCACTGGAGCTGTGAGACTGTGGCAGTAAACAGAACCGAACCCGGGTCACTGGAGCTGTGAGACTGTGGCAGTAAACAGAACCGAACCCGGGACACTGGAGCTGTGAGACTGTGGCAGTAAACAGAACCGAACCCAGGTCACTGGAGCTGTGAGACTGTGGCAGTAAACAGAACCGAACCCGGGACACTGGAGCTGTGAGACTGGCAGTAAACAGAACTGAACCCGGGTCACTGGAGCTGTGAGACTGTGGCAGTAAACAGAACTGAACCCGGGTCACTGGAGCTGTGAGACTGTGGCAGTAAACAGAACCGAACCCGGGACACTGGAGCTGTGAGACTGGCAGTAAACAGAACTGAACCCGGGTCACTGGAGCTGTGAGACTGTGGCAGTAAACAGAACCGAACCCGGGACACTGGAGCTGTGAGACTGTGGCAGTAAACAGAACCGAACCCGGGACACTGGAGCTGTGAGACTGTGGCAGTAAACAGAACCGAACCCGGGTCACTGGAGCTGTGAGACTGTGGCAGTAAACAGAACCGAACCCGGGACACTGGAGCTGTGAGACTGTGGCAGTAAACAGAACCGAACCCGGGTCACTGGAGCTGTGAGACTGTGGCAGTAAACAGAACCGAACCCGGGTCACTGGAGCTGTGAGGCTGTGGCAGTAAACAGAACCGAACCCGGGACACTGGAGCTGTGAGACTGTGGCAGTAAACAGAACCGAACCCGGGTCACTGGAGCTGTGAGACTGTGGCAGTAAACAGAACCGAACCCGGGACACTGGAGCTGTGAGACTGTGGCAGTAAACAGAACCGAACCCGGGACACTGGAGCTGTGAGACTGTGGCAGTAAACAGAACCGAACCCGGGTCACTGGAGCTGTGAGACTGTGGCAGTAAACAGAACTGAACCCGGGACACTGGAGCTGTGAGACTGTGGCAGTAAACAGAACCGAACCCGGGTCACTGGAGCTGTGAGACTGTGGCAGTCCCCAGAACCGAACCCAGGACACTGGAGCTGTGAGACTGTGGCAGTAAACAGAACCGAACCCGGGACACTCGAGCTGTGAGACTGTGGCAGTAAACAGAACTGAACCCGGGACACTGAAGCTGTGAGACTGTGGCAGTAAACAGAACCGAACCCGGGTCACGGGAGCTGTGAGACTGTGGCAGTAAACAGAACCGAACCCGGGACACTGGAGCTGTGAGACTGTGGCAGTAAACAGAACTGAACCCGGGACACTGGTGCTGTGAGACTGTGGCAGTAAACAGAACCGAACCCAGGTCACTGGAGCTGTGAGGTTGCGGCAGTAAACAGAACCGAACCCGGGACACTGTAGCTGTGAGACTGTGGCAGTAAACAGAACCGAACCCGGGACACTGGAGCTGTGAGACTGTGGCAGTAAACAGAACTGAACCCGGGACACTGGAGCTGTGAGACTGTGGCAGTAAACAGAACCGAACCGGGACACTGGAGCTGTGAGACTGTGGCAGTAAACAGAACCGAACCCAGGTCACTGGAGCTGTGAGGTTGCGGCAGTAAACAGAACCGAACCCGGGACACTGGAGCTGTGAGGTTGCGGCAGTAAACAGAACCGAACCCAGGTCACTGGAGCTGTGAGACTGTGGCAGTAAACAGAACCGAACCCAGGTCACTGGAGCTGTGAGACTGTGGCATTAAACAGAACCGAACCCGGGTCACTGGAGCTGTGAGGTTGCGGCAGTAAACAGAACCGAACTCAGGTCACTGGAGCTGTGAGGTTGCGGCAGTAAACAGAACCGAACCCAGGTCACTGGAGCTGTGAGACTGTGGCAGCAAACAGAACCGAACCCAGGTCACTGGAGCTGTGAGACTGTGGCAGTAAACAGAACCGAACCCGGGTCACTGGAGCTGTGAGACTGTGGCAGTAAACAGAACCGAACCCAGGTCACTGGAGCTGTGAGACTGTGGCAGTAAACAGAACCGAACCCGGGTCACTGGAGCTGTGAGACTGTGGCAGTAAACAGAACCGAACCCAGGACACTGGAGCTGTGAGACTGTGGCAGTAAACAGAACCGAACCCGGGACACTGGAGCTGTGAGGCTGTGGCAGTAAACAGAACCGAACCCGGGACACTGGAGCAGTGAGACTGTGGCAGTAAACAGAACCGAACCCGGGACACTGGAGCTGTGAGACTGTGGCAGTAAACAGAACCGAACCCAGGTCACTGGAGCTGTGAGTCTGTGGCAGTAAACAGAACCGAACCCAGGTCACTGGAGCTGTGAGACTGTGGCAGTACGCAGAACCGAACCCGGGACACTGGAGCTGTGAGACTGTGGCAGTAAACAGAACCGAACCCGGGTCACTGGAGCTGTGAGACTGTGGCAGTAAACAGAACCGAACCCAGGTCACTGGAGCTGTGAGGCTGTGGCAGTAAACAGAACCGAACCCAGGTCACTGGAGCTGTGAGACTGAGGCAGTACGCAGAACCGAACCCGGGACACTGGAGCTGTGAGACTGTGGCAGTAAACAGAACCGAACCCGGGACACTGGAGCTGTGAGACTGTGGCAGTAAACAGAACCGAACCCAGGACACTGGAGCTGTGAGACTGTGGCAGTAAACAGAACCGAACCCAGGTCACTGGAGCTGTGAGACTGTGGCAGTAAACAGAAACGAACCAGGGTCACTGGAGCTGTGAGACTGTGGCAGTAAACAGAACCGAACCCAGGTCACTGGAGCTGTGAGACTGCACCAGTAAACAGAACCGAACCCGGGTCACTGGAGCTGTGAGGCTGTGGCAGTAAACAGAACTGAACCCAGGTCACTGGAGCTGTGAGGCTGAGGCAGTAAACAGAACCGAACCTGGGTCACTGGAGCTGTGAGGCTGTGGCAGTAAACAGAACTGAACCCATGTCACTGGAGCTGTGAGACTGTGGCAGTAAACAGAACCGAACCCGGGTCACTGGAGCTGTGAGACTGTGGCAGTAAACAGAACCGAACCCGGGTCACCGGAGCTGTGAGACTGTGGCAGTAAACAGAACCGAACCCGGGTCACTGGAGCTGTGAGACTGTGGCAGTAAACAGAACCGAACCCGGGTCACTGGAGCTGTGAGACTGTGGCAGTAAACAGAACTGAACCAAGGACACTGGAGCTGTGAGGCTGTGGCAGTAAACAGAACCGAACCCAGGACACTGGAGCTGTGAGACTGTGGCAGTAAACAGAACCGAAACCGGGTCACTGGAGCTGTGAGACTGTGGCAGTAAACAGAACCGAACCCGGGACACTGGAGCTGTGAGACTGTGGCAGTAAACAGAACTGAACCCGGGACACTGGAGCTGTGAGACTGTGGCAGTAAACAGAACCGAACCCGGGTCACTGGAGCTGTGAGACTGTGGCAGTAAACAGAACCGAACCCGGGACACTGGAGCTGTGAGACTGTGGCAGTATACAGAACCGAACCCGGGACACTGGAGCTGTGAGACTGTGGCAGTAAACAGAACCGAACCCGGGTCACTGGAGCTGTGAGACTGTGGCAGTAAACAGAACTGAACCCGGGACACTGGAGCTGTGAGACTGTGGCAGTAAACAGAACCGAACCCGGGTCACTGGAGCTGTGAGACTGTGGCAGTCGCCAGAACCGAACCCAGGACACTGGAGCTGTGAGACTGTGGCAGTAAACAGAACCGAACGCGGGACACTGGAGCTGTGAGACTGTGGCAGTAAACAGAACCGAACCCGGGACACTGGAGCTGTGAGACTGTGGCAGCAAACAGAACTGAACCCGGGTCACTGGAGCTGTGAGACTGTGGCAGTAAACAGAACCGAACCCAGGTCACTGGAGCTGTGAGACTGTGGCAGTAAACAGAACCGAACCCGGGACACTGGAGCTGTGAGACTGTGGCAGTAAACAGAACTGAACCCGGGTCACTGGAGCTGTGAGACTGTGACAGTAAACAGAACCGAACCCAGGTCACTGGAGCTGTGAGACTGTGGCAGTAAACAGAACCGAACCCGGGTCAATGGAGCTGTGAGACTGTGGCAGTAAACAGAACCGAACCCAGGTCACTGGAGCTGTGAGACTGTGGCAGTAAACAGAACCGAACCCGGGACACTGGAGCTGTGAGACTGTGGCAGTAAACAGAACTGAACCTTGGTCACTGGAGCTGTGAGACTGTGGCAGTAAACAGAACCGAACCCAGGTCACAGGAGCTGTGAGTCTGTGGCAGTAAACAGAACCGAACCCAGGTCACTGGAGCTGTGAGACTGTGGCAGTAAACAGAACCGAACCCGGGACACTGGAGCTGTGAGACTGTGGCAGTAAACAGAACCGAACCCAGGACACTGGAGCTGTGAGACTGTGGCAGTAAACAGAACTGAACCCGGGTCACTGGAGCTGTGAGACTGTGGCAGTAAACAGAACCGAACCCGGGACACTGGAGCTGTGAGACTGTGGCAGTAAACAGAACCGAACCCGGGTCAGTGGAGCTGTGAGACTGTGGCAGTAAACAGAACCGAACCCGGGACACTGGAGGTGTGAGACTGTGGCAGTAAACAGAAACGAACCCGGGTCACTGGAGCTGTGAGACTGTGGCAGTAAACAGAACCGAACCCGGGTCACTGGAGCTGTGAGGCTGTGGCAGTAAACAGAACCGAACCCGGGTCACTGGAGCTGTGAGACTGTGGCAGTAAACAGAACCGAACCCGGGACACTGGAGCTGTGAGACTGTGGCAGTAAACAGAACCGAACCCAGGACACTGGAGCTGTGAGACTGTGGCAGTAAACAGAACCGAACCCGGGTCACTGGAGCTGTGAGACTGTGGCAGTAAACAGAACCGAACGCGGGACACTGGAGCTGTGAGACTGTGGCAGTAAACAGAACCGAACCCGGGACACTGGAGCTGTGAGACTGTGGCAGTAAACAGAACCGAACCCGGGTCACTGGAGCTGTGAGACTGTGGCAGTAAACAGAACTGAACCCGGGACACTGGAGCTGTGAGACTGTGGCAGTAAACAGAACCGAACCCGGGTCACTGGAGCTGTGAGACTGTGGCAGTAAACAGAACCGAACCCGGGTCACTGGAGCTGTGAGACTGTGGCAGTAAACAGAACCGAACCCAGGTCACTGGAGCTGTGAGACTGTGACAGTAAACAGAACCGAACCCAGGTCACTGGAGCTGTGAGACGGTGGCAGTAAACAGAACCGAACCCGGGACACTGGAGCTGTGAGACTGTGGCAGTAAACAGAACTGAACCCGGGACACTGGAGCTGTGAGACTGTGGCAGTACGCAGAACCGAACCCGGGACACTGGAGCTGTGAGACTGTGGCAGTAAACAGAACTGAACCCGGGACACTGGAGCTGTGAGACTGTGGCAGTAAACAGAACCGAACCCAGGTCACTGGAGCTGTGAGACTGTGGCAGTAAACAGAACCGAACCCGGGTCACTGGAGCTGTGAGACTGTGGCAGTAAACAGAACCGAACCCGGGTCACTGGAGCTGTGAGACTGTGGCAGTAAACAGAACCGAACCCAGGTCACTGGAGCTGTGAGACTGTATCAGTAAACAGAACCGAACCCGGGTCACTGGAGCTGTGAGGCTGTGGCAGTAAACAGAACTGAACCCAGGTCACTGGAGCTGTGAGGCTGTGGCAGTAAACAGAACCGAACCTGGGTCACTGGAGCTGTGAGGCTGTGGCAGTAAACAGAACTGAACCCATGTCACTGGAGCTGTGAGACTGTGGCAGTAAACAGAACCGAACCCGGGTCACTGGAGCTGTGAGACTGTGGCAGTAAACAGAACCGAACCCGGGTCACCGGAGCTGTGAGACTGTGGCAGTAAACAGAACCGAACCCGGGTCACTGGAGCTGTGAGACTGTGGCAGTAAACAGAACTGAACCCATGTCACTGGAGCTGTGAGACTGTGGCAGTAAACAGAACCGAACCCGGGTCACTGAAGCTGTGAGACTGTGGCAGTAAACAGAACTGAACCAAGGACACTGGAGCTGTGAGGCTGTGGCAGTAAACAGAACCGAACCCAGGACACTGGAGCTGTGAGACTGTGGCAGTAAACAGAACCGAAACCGGGTCACTGGAGCTGTGAGACTGTGGCAGTAAACAGAACCGAACCCGGGACACTGGAGCTGTGAGACTGTGGCAGTAAACAGAACTGAACCCGGGACACTGGAGCTGTGAGACTGTGGCAGTAAACAGAACCGAACCCGGGTCACTGGAGCTGTGAGACTGTGGCAGTAAACAGAACCGAACCCGGGACACTGGAGCTGTGAGACTGTGGCAGTAAACAGAACCGAACCCGGGACACTGGAGCTGTGAGACTGTGGCAGTAAACAGAACCGAACCCGGGTCACTGGAGCTGTGAGACTGTGGCAGTAAACAGAACTGAACCCGGGACACTGGAGCTGTGAGACTGTGGCAGTAAACAGAACCGAACCCGGGTCACTGGAGCTGTGAGACTGTGGCAGTCGCCAGAACCGAACCCAGGACACTGGAGCTGTGAGACTGTGGCAGTAAACAGAACCGAACGCGGGACACTGGAGCTGTGAGACTGTGGCAGTAAACAGAACTGAGCCCGGGACACTGGAGCTGTGAGACTGTGGCAGTAAACAGAACCGAACCCAGGACACTGGAGCTGTGAGACTGTGGCAGTAAACAGAACCGAACCCGGGTCACTGGAGCTGTGAGACTGTGGCAGTAAACAGAACCGAACCCAGGTCACTGGAGCTGTGAGACTGTGGCAGTAAACAGAACCGAACCCGGGACACTGGAGCTGTGAGACTGTGGCAGCAAACAGAACTGAACCCGGGTCACTGGAGCTGTGAGACTGTGGCAGTAAACAGAACCGAACCCAGGTCACTGGAGCTGTGAGACTGTGGCAGTAAACAGAACCGAACCCGGGACACTGGAGCTGTGAGACTGTGGCAGTAAACAGAACTGAACCCGGGTCACTGGAGCTGTGAGACTGTGACAGTAAACAGAACCGAACCCAGGTCACTGGAGCTGTGAGACTGTGGCAGTAAACAGAACCGAACCCGGGTCAATGGAGCTGTGAGACTGTGGCAGTAAACAGAACCGAACCCAGGTCACTGGAGCTGTGAGATTGTGGCAGTAAACAGAACCGAACCCGGGACACTGGAGCTGTGAGACTGTGGCAGTAAACAGAACTGAACCTTGGTCACTGGAGCTGTGAGACTGTGGCAGTAAACAGAACCGAACCCAGGTCACAGGAGCTGTGAGTCTGTGGCAGTAAACAGAACCGAACCCAGGTCACTGGAGCTGTGAGACTGTGACAGTAAACAGAACTGAACCCGGGTCACTGGAGCTGTGAGACTGTGGCAGTAAACAGAACCGAACCCGGGACACTGGAGCTGTGAGACTGTGGCAGTAAACAGAACCGAACCCGGGTCACTGGAGCTGTGAGACTGTGGCAGTAAACAGAACCGAACCCGGGACACTGGAGGTGTGAGACTGTGGCAGTAAACAGAACCGAACCCGGGTCACTGGAGCTGTGAGACTGTGGCAGTAAACAGAACCGAACCCGGGTCACTGGAGCTGTGAGGCTGTGGCAGTAAACAGAACCGAACCCGGGTCACTGGAGCTGTGAGACTGTGGCAGTAAACAGAACCGAACCCGGGACACTGGAGCTGTGAGACTGTGGCAGTAAACAGAACCGAACCCAGGACACTGGAGCTGTGAGACTGTGGCAGTAAACAGAACCGAACCCGGGTCACTGGAGCTGTGAGACTGTGGCAGTAAACAGAACCGAACGCGGGACACTGGAGCTGTGAGACTGTGGCAGTAAACAGAACCGAACCCGGGACACTGGAGCTGTGAGACTGTGGCAGTAAACAGAACCGAACCCGGGTCACTGGAGCTGTGAGACTGTGGCAGTACGCAGAACCGAACACGGGACACTGGAGCTGTGAGACTGTGGCAGTAAACAGAACTGAACCCGGGACACTGGAGCTGTGAGACTGTGGCAGTAAACAGAACCGAACCCAGGTCACTGGAGCTGTGAGACTGTGGCAGTAAACAGAACCGAACCCGGGTCACTGGAGCTGTGAGACTGTGGCAGTAAACAGAACCGAACCCAGGTCACTGGAGCTGTGAGACTGTGGCAGTAAACAGAACCGAACCCGGGTCACTGGAGCTGTGAGGCTGTGGCAGTAAACAGAACCGAACCCGGGTCACTGGAGCTGTGAGGCTGTGGCAGTAAACAGAACCGAACCCATGTCACTGGAGCTGTGAGACTGTGGCAGTAAACAGAACCGAACCCGGGTCACTGGAGCTGTGAGACTGTGGCAGTAAACAGAACCGAAGCCGGGTCACCGGAGCTGTGAGACTGTGGCAGTAAACAGAACCGAACCCGGGTCACTGGAGCTGTGAGACTGTGGCAGTAAACAGAACCGAACCCGGGACACTGGAGCTGTGAGACTGTGGCAGTAAACAGAACCGAAGCCGGGTCACCGGAGCTGTGAGACTGTGGCAGTAAACAGAACCGAACCCGGGTCACCGGAGCTGTGAGACTGTGGCAGTAAACAGAACCGAACCCGGGTCACTGGAGCTGTGAGACTGTGGCAGTAAACAGAACCGAAGCCGGGTCACCGGAGCTGTGAGACTGTGGCAGTAAACAGAACCGAACCCGGGTCACTGGAGCTGTGAGACTGTGGCAGTAAGCAGAACTGAACCCGGGTCACTGGAGCTGTGAGACTGTGGCAGTAAACAGAACCGAACCCAGGTCACTGGAGCTGTGAGACTGTGACAGTAAACAGAACCGAACCCAGGTCACTGGAGCTGTGAGGCTGTGGCAGTAAACATAACCGAACCCGGGTCACTGGAGCTGTGAGACTGTGGCAGTAAACAGAACCGAACCCAGGTCACTGGAGCTGTGAGACTGTGGCAGTAAACAGAACCGAACCCAGGTCACTGGAGCTGTGAGACTGTGACAGTAAACAGAACCGAACCCAGGACACTGGAGCTGTGAGACTGTGACAGTAAACAGAACCAAACCCGGGTCACTGGAGCTGTGAGACTGTGGCAGTAAACAGAACCGAACCCAGGTCACCGGAGCTGTGAGACTGTGGCAGTAAACAGAACCGAACCCGGGTCACTGGAGCTGTGAGACTGTGGCAGTAAACAGAACCGAACCCAGGTCACTGGAGCTGTGAGACTGTGGCAGTCCCCAGAACCGAACCCGGGACAGTGGAGCTTTGAGGCTGTGGCAGTAAACAGAACCGAACCCAGGTCACTGGAGCTGTGAGACTGTGGCAGTAAACAGAACCGAACCCAGGTCACTGGAGCGGTGAGACTGTGGCAGTAAACAGAACCGAACCCGGGTCACTGGAGCTGTGAGACTGTGGCAGTAAACAGAACCGAACCCAGGTCACTGGAGCTGTGAGACTGTGGCAGTAAACAGAACCGAACCCGGGTCACTGGAGCTGTGAGACTGTGGCAGTAAACAGAACCGAACCCGGGACACTGGAGCTGTGAGACTGTGGCAGTAAACAGAACTGAACCCGGGTCACTGGAGCTGTGAGACTGTGGCAGTAAACAGAACCGAACCTGGGTCACTGGAGCTGTGAGGCTGTGGCAGTAAACAGAACCGAACCCATGTCACTGGAGCTGTGAGACTGTGGCAGTAAACAGAACCGAACCCGGGTCACTGGAGCTGTGAGACTGTGGCAGTAAACAGAACCGAACCCGGGTCACCGGAGCTGTGAGACTGTGGCAGTAAACAGAACCGAACCCGGGTCACTGGAGCTGTGAGACTGTGGCAGTAAACAGAACCGAACCCGGGTCACTGGAGCTGTGAGACTGTGGCAGTAAACAGAACTGAACCCAGGACACTGGAGCTGTGAGGCTGTGGCAGTAAACAGAACCGAACCCAGGTCACTGGAGCTGTGAGACTGTGGCAGTAAACAGAACCGAACCCAGGTCACTGGAGCTGTGAGACTGTGGCAGTAAACAGAACCGAACCCAGGTCACTGGAGCTGTGAGACTGTGGCAGTAAACAGAACCGAACCCAGGTCACTGGAGCTGTGAGACTGTGGCAGTAAACAGAACCGAACCCAGGTCACTGGAGCTGTGAGACTGTGGCAGTAAACAGAACCGAACCCGGGACACTGGAGCTGTGAGACTGTGGCAGTAAACAGAACCGAACCCAGGTCACTGGAGCTGTGAGACTGTGGCAGTAAACAGAACCGAACCCAGGACACTGGAGCTGTGAGACTGTGGCAGTAAACAGAACCGAAACCGGGTCACTGGAGCTGTGAGACTGTGGCAGTAAACAGAACCGAACCCGGGACACTGGAGCTGTGAGACTGTGGCAGTAAACAGAACCGAACCCGGGACACTGGAGCTGTGAAAACTGTGGCAGTAAACAGAACCGCACCCGGGACACTGGAGCTGTGAGACTGTGGCAGTAAACAGAACCGAACCCGGGTCACTGGAGCTGTGAGACTGTGGCAGTAAACAGAACTGAACCCGGGACACTGGAGCTGTGAGACTGTGGCAGTAAACAGAACCGAACCCGGGTCACTGGAGCTGTGAGACTGTGGCAGTCCCCAGAACCGAACCCAGGACACTGGAGCTGTGAGACTGTGACAGTAAACAGAACCGAACCCGGGACACTGGAGCTGTGAGACTGTGGCAGTAAACAGAACTGAACCCGGGTCACTGGAGCTGCGAGACTGTGGCAGTAAACAGAACCGAACCTGGGTCACTGGAGCTGTGAGACTGTGGCAGTAAACAGAACCGAACCCATGTCACTGGAGCTGTGAGACTGTGGCAGTAAACAGAACCGAACCCGGGTCACTGGAGCTGTGAGACAGTGGCAGTAAACAGAACCGAACCCGGGTCACCGGAGCTGTGAGACTGTGGCAGTAAACAGAACCGAACCCGGGTCACTGGAGCTGTGAGACTGTGGCAGTAAACAGAACCGAACCCGGGTCACTGGAGCTGTGAGACTGTGGCAGTAAACAGAACTGAACCCAGGACACTGGAGCTGTGAGGCTGTGGCAGTAAACAGAACCGAACCCAGGTCACTGGAGCTGTGAGACTGTGGCAGTAAACAGAACCGAACCCAGGTCACTGGAGCTGTGAGACTGTGGCAGTAAACAGAACCGAACCCAGGTCACTGGAGCTGTGAGACTGTGGCAGTAAACAGAACCGAACCCGGGACACTGGAGCTGTGAGACTGTGGCAGTGAACAGATCCGAACCTGGGTCACTGGAGCTGTGAGACTGTGGCAGTAAACAGAACCGAACCCGGGACACTGGAGCTGTGAGACTGTGGCAGTAAACAGAACCGAACCCAGGACACTGGAGCTGTGAGACTGTGGCAGTAAACAGAACCGAACCCGGGACACTGGAGCTGTGAGACTGTGGCAGTAAACAGAACCGAACCCGGGTCACTGGAGCTGTGAGACTGTGGCAGTAAACAGAACTGAACCCGGGACACTGGAGCTGTGAGACTGTGGCAGTAAACAGAACCGAACCCGGGTCACTGGAGCTGTGAGACTGTGGCAGTAAACAGAACTGAACCCGGGACACTGGAGCTGTGAGACTGTGGCAGTCCCCAGAACCGAACCCAGGACACTGGAGCTGTGAGACTGTGCCAGTAAACAGAACCGAACGCAGGACACTGGAGCTGTGAGACTGTGGCAGTAAACATAACTGAACCCGGGACACTGGAGCTGTGAGACTGTGGCAGTAAACAGAACTGAACCCGGGTCACTGGAGCTGTGAGACTGTGGCAGTAAACAGAACCGAACCCGGGACACTGGAGCTGTGAGACTGTGGCAGTAAACAGAACCGAACCCGGGTCTCTGGAGCTGTGAGACTGTGGCAGTAAACAGAACCGAACCCAGGTCACTGGAGCTGTGAGACTGTGGCAGTAAACAGAACCGAACCCGGGACACTGGAGCTGTGAGACTGTGGCAGTAAACAGAACTGAACCCGGGTCACTGGAGCTGTGAGACTGTGGCAGTAAACAGAACCGAACCCGGGACACTGGAGCTGTGAGACTGTGGCAGTAAACAGAACTGAACCCGGGTCACTGGAGCTGTGAGACTGTGGCAGTAAACTGAACCGAACCCGGGACACTGGAGCTGTGAGACTGTGGCAGTAAACAGAACCGAACCCGGGACACTGGAGCTGTGAGACTGTGGCAGTAAACAGAACCGAACCCAGGTCACTGGAGCTGTGAGGCTGTGGCAGTAAATAGAACCGAACCCAGGTCACTGGAGCTGTGAGACTGTGGCAGTAAATAGAACCGAACCAAGGTCACTGGAGCTGTGAGACTGTGGCAGTAAACAGAACCGAACCCGGGACACTGGAGCTGTGAGACTGTGGCAGTAAACAGAACTGAACCCGGGTCACTGGAGCTGTTAGACTGTGACAGTAAACAGAACCGAACCCAGGTCACTGGAGCTGTGAGACTGTGGCAATAAACAGAACCGAACCCAGGTCACTGGAGCTGTGAGACTGTGGCAGTAAACAGAACCGAACCCGGGACACTGGAGCTGTGAGACTGTGGCAGTAAACAGAACTGAACCCGGGTCACTGGAGCTGTGAGACTGTGGCAGTAAACAGAACCGAACCCAGGTCACTGGAGCTGTGAGACTGTGGCAGTAAACAGAACCGAACCGAGGTCACTGGAGCTGTGAGACTGTGGCAGTAAACAGAACCGAACCCGGGACACTGGAGCTGTGAGACTGTGGCAGTAAACAGAACCGAACCCAGGTCACTGGAGCTGTGAGACTGTGACAGTAAACAGAACCGAACCCGGGTCACTGGAGCTGTGAGGCTGTGGCAGTAAACAGAACCGAACCCGGGTCACTGGAGCTGTGAGGCTGTGGCAGTAAACAGAACCGAACCCGGGTCACTGGAGCTGTGAGACTGTGGCAGTAAACAGAACCGAACCCGGGTCACTGGAGCTGTGAGGCTGTGGCAGTAAACAGAACCGAACCCAGGACACTGGAGCTGTGAGACTGTGGCAGTAAACAGAACCGAACCCGGGTCACTGGAGCTGTGAGACTGTGGCAGTAAACAGAACCGAACCCGGGACACTGGAGCTGTGAGACTGTGGCAGTAAACAGAACCGAACCCGGGTTACTGGAGCTGTGAGACTGTGGCAGTAAACAGAACTGAACCCGGGACACTGGAGCTGTGAGACTGTGGCAGTAAACAGAACCGAACCCGGGTCACTGGAGCTGTGAGACTGTGGCAGTAAACAGAACTGAACCCAGGTCACTGGAGCTGTGAGACTGTGGCAGTCCCCAGAACCGAACCTAGGACACTGGAGCTGTGAGACTGTGGCAGTAAACAGAACCGAACCCGGGACACTGGAGCTGTGAGACTGTGGCAGTAAACAGAACTGAACCCGGGACACTGGAGCTGTGAGACTGTGGCAGTACGCAGAACCGAACCCGGGACACTGGAGCTGTGAGGCTGTGGCAGTAAACAGAACCGAACCCATGTCACTGGAGCTGTGAGACTGTGGCAGTACGCAGAACCGAACCCGGGACACTGGAGCTGTGAGACTGTGGCAGTAAACAGAACCGAACCCAGGTCACTGGAGCTGTGAGACTGTGGCAGTAAACAGAACCGAACCCGGGTCACTGGAGCTGTGAGACTGTGGCAGTAAACAGAACCGAACCCAGGTCACTGGAGCTGTGAGACTGTGGCAGTAAACAGAACCGAACCCGGGTCACTGGAGCTGTGAGGCTGTGGCAGTAAACAGAACCGAACCCGGGTCACTGGAGCTGTGAGGCTGTGGCAGTAAACAGAACCGAACCCATGTCACTGGAGCTGTGAGACTGTGGCAGTAAACAGAACCGAACCCGGGTCACTGGAGCTGTGAGACTGTGGCAGTAAACAGAATCGAACCCGGGTCACCGGAGCTGTGAGACTGTGGCAGTAAACAGAACCGAACCCGGGTCACTGGAGCTGTGAGACTGTGTCAGTAAACAGAACCGAACCCGGGTCACCGGAGCTGTGAGACTGTGGCAGTAAACAGAACCGAACCCATGTCACTGGAGCTGTGAGACTGTGGCAGTAAACAGAACCGAACCCGAGTCACCGGAGCTGTGAGACTGTGGCAGTAAACAGAACCGAACCCGGGTCACTGGAGCTGTGAGACTGTGGCAGTAAACAGAACCGAACCCGGGTCACCGGAGCTGTGAGACTGTGGCAGTAAACAGAACCGAACCCGGGTCACTGGAGCTGTGAGACTGTGGCAGTAAACAGAACTGAACCCGGGTCACTGGAGCTGTGAGACTGTGGCAGTAAACAGAACCGAACCCAGGTCACTGGAGCTGTGAGACTGTGACAGTAAACAGAACCGAACCCAGGTCACTGGAGCTGTGAGGCTGTGGCAGTAAACAGAACCGAACCCGGGTCACTGGAGCTGTGAGACTGTGGCAGTAAACAGAACCGAACCCAGGTCACTGGAGCTGTGAGACTGTGGCAGTAAACAGAACCGAACCCAGGTCACTGGAGCTGTGAGACTGTGACAGTAAACAGAACCAAACCCGGGTCACTGGAGCTGTGAGACTGTGGCAGTAAACAGAACCGAACCCAGGTCACCGGAGCTGTAAGACTGTGGCAGTAAACAGAACCGAACCCGGGTCACTGGAGCTGTGAGACTGTGGCAGTAAACAGAACCGAACCCAGGTCACTGGAGCTGTGAGACTGTGGCAGTCCCCAGAACCGAACCCGGGACACTGGAGCTGTGAGGCTGTGGCAGTAAACAGAACCGAACCCAGGTCACTGGAGCTGTGAGACTGTGGCAGTAAACAGAACCGAACCCAGATCACTGGAGCGGTGAGACTGTGGCAGTAAACAGAACCGAACCCGGGTCACTGGAGCTGTGAGACTGTGGCAGTAAACAGAACCGAACCCAGGTCACTGGAGCTGTGAGACTGTGGCAGTAAACAGAACCGAACCCGGGTCACTGGAGCTGTGAGACTGTGGCAGTAAACAGAACCGAACCCGGGACACTGGAGCTGTGAGACTGTGGCAGTAAACAGAACTGAACCCGGGTCACTGGAGCTGTGAGACTGTGGCAGTAAACAGAACCGAACCCGGGACACTGGAGCTGTGAGACTGTGGCAGTAAACAGAACCGAACCCGGGTCACTGGAGCTGTGAGACTGTGGCAGTAAACAGAACTGAACCCGGGTCACTGGAGCTGTGAGACTGTGGCAGTAAACAGAACTGAACCCAGGTCACTGGAGCTGTGAGACTGTGGCAGTAAACAGAACCGAACCCGGGACACTGGAGCTGTGAGACTGTGGCAGTAAACAGAACCGAACCCGGGACACTGGAGCTGTGAGACTGTGGCAGTAAACAGAACTGAACCCGGGTCACTGGAGCTGTGAGACTGTGGCAGTAAACAGAACCGAACCCAGGTCACTGGAGCTGTGAGACTGTGGCAGTAAACAGAACCGAACCCAGGTCACTGGAGCTGTGAGACTGTGGCAGTAAACAGAACCGAACCCAGGTCACTGGAGCTGTGAGGCTGTTGCAGTAAATAGAACCGAACCCAGGTCACTGGAGCTGTGAGACTGTGGCAGTAAACAGAACCGAACCCAGGTCACTGGAGCTGTGAGACTGTGGCAGTAAACAGAACCGAACCCGGGACACTGGAGCTGTGAGACTGTGGCAGTAAACAGAACCGAACCCAGGTCACTGGAGCTGTGAGGCTGTTGCAGTAAATAGAACGGAACCCAGGTCACTGGAGCTGTGAGACTGTGGCAGTAAACAGAACCGAACCCGGGACACTGGAGCTGTGAGACTGTGGCAGTAAACAGAACTGAACCCGGGACACTGGAGCTGTGAGACTGTGGCAGTAAACAGAACTGAACCCGGGTCACTGGAGCTGTGAGACTGTGGCAGTAAACAGAACCGAACCCAGGTCACTGGAGCTGTGAGGCTGTTGCAGTAAATAGAACCGAACCCAGGTCACTGGAGCTGTGAGGCTGTGGCAGTAAATAGAACCGAACCAAGGTCACTGGAGCTGTGAGACTGTGGCAGTAAACAGAACCGAACCCGGGACACTGGAGCTGTGAGACTGTGGCAGTAAACAGAACCGAACCCGGGTCACTGGAGCTGTGAGGCTGTGGCAGTAAACAGAACCGAACCCAGGACACTGGAGCTGTGAGACTGTGGCAGTAAACAGAACCGAACCCGGGTCACTGGAGCTGTGAGACTGTGGCAGTAAACAGAACCGAACCCGGGACACTGGAGCTGTGAGACTGTGGCAGTAAACAGAACCGAACCCGGGTTACTGGAGCTGTGAGACTGTGGCAGTAAACAGAACTGAACCCGGGACACTGGAGCTGTGAGACTGTGGCAGTAAACAGAACCGAACCCGGGTCACTGGAGCTGTGAGACTGTGGCAGTAAACAGAACTGAACCCAGGTCACTGGAGCTGTGAGACTGTGGCAGTCCCCAGAACCGAACCTAGGACACTGGAGCTGTGAGACTGTGGCAGTAAACAGAACCGAACCCGGGACACTGGAGCTGTGAGACTGTGGCAGTAAACAGAACTGAACCCGGGACACTGGAGCTGTGAGACTGTGGCAGTACGCAGAACCGAACCCGGGACACTGGAGCTGTGAGGCTGTGGCAGTAAACAGAACCGAACCCGGGACACTGGAGCTGTGAGACTGTGGCAGTAAACAGAACTGAACCCGGGACACTGGAGCTGTGAGACTGTGGCAGTACGCAGAACCGAACCCGGGACACTGGAGCTGTGAGGCTGTGGCAGTAAACAGAACCGAACCCATGTCACTGGAGCTGTGAGACTGTGGCAGTACGCAGAACCGAACCCGGGACACTGGAGCTGTGAGACTGTGGCAGTAAACAGAACCGAACCCAGGTCACTGGAGCTGTGAGACTGTGGCAGTAAACAGAACTGAACCCGGGACACTGGAGCTGTGAGACTGTGGCAGTACGCAGAACCGAACCCGGGACACTGGAGCTGTGAGGCTGTGGCAGTAAACAGAACCGAACCCATGTCACTGGAGCTGTGAGACTGTGGCAGTACGCAGAACCGAACCCGGGACACTGGAGCTGTGAGACTGTGGCAGTAAACAGAACCGAACCCAGGTCACTGGAGCTGTGAGACTGTGGCAGTAAACAGAACCGAACCCGGGTCACTGGAGCTGTGAGACTGTGGCAGTAAACAGAACCGAACCCAGGTCACTGGAGCTGTGAGACTGTGGCAGTAAACAGAACCGAACCCGGGTCACTGGAGCTGTGAGGCTGTGGCAGTAAACAGAACCGAACCCGGGTCACTGGAGCTGTGAGGCTGTGGCAGTAAACAGAACCGAACCCATGTCACTGGAGCTGTGAGACTGTGGCAGTAAACAGAACCGAACCCGGGTCACTGGAGCTGTGAGACTGTGGCAGTAAACAGAATCGAACCCGGGTCACCGGAGCTGTGAGACTGTGGCAGTAAACAGAACCGAACCCGGGTCACTGGAGCTGTGAGACTGTGTCAGTAAACAGAACCGAACCCGGGTCACCGGAGCTGTGAGACTGTGGCAGTAAACAGAACCGAACCCATGTCACTGGAGCTGTGAGACTGTGGCAGTAAACAGAACCGAACCCGAGTCACCGGAGCTGTGAGACTGTGGCAGTAAACAGAACCGAACCCGGGTCACTGGAGCTGTGAGACTGTGGCAGTAAACAGAACCGAACCCGGGTCACCGGAGCTGTGAGACTGTGGCAGTAAACAGAACCGAACCCGGGTCACTGGAGCTGTGAGACTGTGGCAGTAAACAGAACTGAACCCGGGTCACTGGAGCTGTGAGACTGTGGCAGTAAACAGAACCGAACCCAGGTCACTGGAGCTGTGAGACTGTGACAGTAAACAGAACCGAACCCAGGTCACTGGAGCTGTGAGGCTGTGGCAGTAAACAGAACCGAACCCGGGTCACTGGAGCTGTGAGACTGTGGCAGTAAACAGAACCGAACCCAGGTCACTGGAGCTGTGAGACTGTGGCAGTAAACAGAACCGAACCCAGGTCACTGGAGCTGTGAGACTGTGACAGTAAACAGAACCAAACCCGGGTCACTGGAGCTGTGAGACTGTGGCAGTAAACAGAACCGAACCCAGGTCACCGGAGCTGTAAGACTGTGGCAGTAAACAGAACCGAACCCGGGTCACTGGAGCTGTGAGACTGTGGCAGTAAACAGAACCGAACCCAGGTCACTGGAGCTGTGAGACTGTGGCAGTCCCCAGAACCGAACCCGGGACACTGGAGCTGTGAGGCTGTGGCAGTAAACAGAACCGAACCCAGGTCACTGGAGCTGTGAGACTGTGGCAGTAAACAGAACCGAACCCAGATCACTGGAGCGGTGAGACTGTGGCAGTAAACAGAACCGAACCCGGGTCACTGGAGCTGTGAGACTGTGGCAGTAAACAGAACCGAACCCAGGTCACTGGAGCTGTGAGACTGTGGCAGTAAACAGAACCGAACCCGGGTCACTGGAGCTGTGAGACTGTGGCAGTAAACAGAACCGAACCCGGGACACTGGAGCTGTGAGACTGTGGCAGTAAACAGAACTGAACCCGGGTCACTGGAGCTGTGAGACTGTGGCAGTAAACAGAACCGAACCCGGGACACTGGAGCTGTGAGACTGTGGCAGTAAACAGAACCGAACCCGGGTCACTGGAGCTGTGAGACTGTGGCAGTAAACAGAACTGAACCCGGGTCACTGGAGCTGTGAGACTGTGGCAGTAAACAGAACTGAACCCAGGTCACTGGAGCTGTGAGACTGTGGCAGTAAACAGAACCGAACCCGGGACACTGGAGCTGTGAGACTGTGGCAGTAAACAGAACCGAACCCGGGACACTGGAGCTGTGAGACTGTGGCAGTAAACAGAACTGAACCCGGGTCACTGGAGCTGTGAGACTGTGGCAGTAAACAGAACCGAACCCAGGTCACTGGAGCTGTGAGACTGTGGCAGTAAACAGAACCGAACCCAGGTCACTGGAGCTGTGAGACTGTGGCAGTAAACAGAACCGAACCCAGGTCACTGGAGCTGTGAGGCTGTTGCAGTAAATAGAACCGAACCCAGGTCACTGGAGCTGTGAGACTGTGGCAGTAAACAGAACCGAACCCAGGTCACTGGAGCTGTGAGACTGTGGCAGTAAACAGAACCGAACCCGGGACACTGGAGCTGTGAGACTGTGGCAGTAAACAGAACCGAACCCAGGTCACTGGAGCTGTGAGGCTGTTGCAGTAAATAGAACGGAACCCAGGTCACTGGAGCTGTGAGACTGTGGCAGTAAACAGAACCGAACCCGGGACACTGGAGCTGTGAGACTGTGGCAGTAAACAGAACTGAACCCGGGACACTGGAGCTGTGAGACTGTGGCAGTAAACAGAACTGAACCCGGGTCACTGGAGCTGTGAGACTGTGGCAGTAAACAGAACCGAACCCAGGTCACTGGAGCTGTGAGGCTGTTGCAGTAAATAGAACCGAACCCAGGTCACTGGAGCTGTGAGGCTGTGGCAGTAAATAGAACCGAACCAAGGTCACTGGAGCTGTGAGACTGTGGCAGTAAACAGAACCGAACCCGGGACACTGGAGCTGTGAGACTGTGGCAGTAAACAGAACTGAACCCGGGTCACTGGAGCTGTGAGACTGTGACAGTAAACAGAACCGAACCCAGGTCACTGGAGCTGTGAGACTGTGGCAGTAAACAGAACCGAACCCGGGTCACCGGAGCTGTGAGACTGTGGCAATAAACAGAACAGAACCCAGGTCACTGGAGCTGTGAGACTGTGGCAGTAAACAGAACCGAACCCGGGACACTGGAGCTGTGAGACTGTGGCAGTAAACAGAACTGAACCCGGGTCACTGGAGCTGTGAGACTGTGGCAGTAAACAGAACCGAACCCAGGTCACTGGAGCTGTGAGACTGTGGCAGTAAACAGAACCGAACCCAGGTCACTGGAGCTGTGAGACTGTGGCAGTAAACAGAACCGAACCCGGGACACTGGAGCTGTGAGACTGTGGCAGTAAACAGAACTGAACCCGGGTCACTGGAGCTGTGAGACTGTGGCAGTAAACAGAACCGAACCCGGGACACTGGAGCTGTGAGACTGTGGCAGTAAACAGAACTGAACCCGGGACACTGGAGCTGTGAGACTGTGGCAGTAAACAGAACCGAACCCAGGACACTGGAGCTGTGAGACTGTGGCAGTAAACAGAACCGAACCCGGGACACTGGAGCTGTGAGACTGTGGCAGTAAACAGAACCGAACCCGGGTCACTGGAGCTGTGAGACTGTGGCAGTAAACAGAACCGAACCCGGGACACTGGAGCTGTGAGACTGTGGCAGTAAACAGAACCGAACCCGGGTCACTGGAGCTGTGAGACTGTGGCAGTAAACAGAACCGAACCCGGGTCACTGGAGCTGTGAGGCTGTGGCAGTAAACAGAACCGAACCCAGGACACTGGAGCTGTGAGACTGTGGCAGTAAACAGAACCGAACCCGGGTCACTGGAGCTGTGAGACTGTGGCAGTAAACAGAACCGAACCCGGGACACTGGAGCTGTGAGACTGTGGCAGTAAACAGAACCGAACCCGGGACACTGGAGCTGTGAGACTGTGGCAGTAAACAGAACCGAACCCGGGTCACTGGAGCTGTGAGACTGTGGCAGTAAACAGAACTGAACCCGGGACACTGGAGCTGTGAGACTGTGGCAGTAAACAGAACCGAACCCGGGTCACTGGAGCTGTGAGACTGTGGCAGTAAACAGAACTGAACCCGGGACACTGGAGCTGTGAGACTGTGGCAGTAAACAGAACCGAACCCGGGACACTGGAGCTGTGAGACTGTGGCAGTAAACAGAACTGAACCCGGGACACTGGAGCTGTGAGACTGTGGCAGTACGCAGAACCGAACCCGGGACACTGGAGCTGTGAGGCTGTGGCAGTAAACAGAACCGAACCCAGGTCACTGGAGCTGTGAGACTGTGGCAGTACGCAGAACCGAACCCGGGACACTGGAGCTGTGAGACTGTGGCAGTAAACAGAACCGAACCCAGGTCACTGGAGCTGTGAGACTGTGGCAGTAAACAGAACCGAACCCGGGTCACTGGAGCTGTGAGACTGTGGCAGTAAACAGAACCGAACCCAGGTCACTGGAGCTGTGAGACTGTGGCAGTAAACAGAACCGAACCCGGGTCACTGGAGCTGTGAGGCTGTGGCAGTAAACAGAACCGAACCCGGGTCACTGGAGCTGTGAGGCTGTGGCAGTAAACAGAACCGAACCCATGTCACTGGAGCTGTGAGACTGTGGCAGTAAACAGAACCGAACCCAGGTCACTGGAGCTGTGAGACTGTGGCAGTAAACAGAACCGAACCCGGGTCACTGGAGCTGTGAGACTGTGGCAGTAAACAGAACCGAACCCGGGTCACCGGAGCTGTGAGACTGTGGCAGTAAACAGAACCGAAACCGGGTCACTGGAGCTGTGAGACTGTGGCAGTAAACAGAACCGAACCCGGGTCACCGGAGCTGTGAGACTGTGGCAGTAAACAGAACTGAACCCATGTCACTGGAGCTGTGAGACTGTGGCAGTAAACAGAACCGAACCCATGTCACTGGAGCTGTGAGACTGTGGCAGTAAACAGAACCGAACCCGAGTCACCGGAGCTGTGAGACTGTGGCAGTAAACAGAACCGAACCCGGGTCACTGGAGCTGTGAGACTGTGGCAGTAAACAGAACCGAACCCGGGTCACCGGAGCTGTGAGACTGTGGCAGTAAACAGAACCGAACCCGGGTCACTGGAGCTGTGAGACTGTGGCAGTAAACAGAACTGAACCCGGGTCACTGGAGCTGTGAGACTGTGGCAGTAAACAGAACCGAACCCAGGTCACTGGAGCTGTGAGACTGTGACAGTAAACAGAACCGAACCCAGGTCACTGGAGCTGTGAGGCTGTGGCAGTAAACAGAACCGAACCCGGGTCACTGGAGCTGTGAGACTGTGGCAGTAAACAGAACCGAACCCAGGTCACTGGAGCTGTGAGACTGTGGCAGTAAACAGAACCGAACCCGGGTCACTGGAGCTGTGAGACTGTGGCAGTAAACAGAACCGAACCCGGGACACTGGAGCTGTGAGACTGTGGCAGTAAACAGAACTGAACCCGGGTCACTGGAGCTGTGAGACTGTGGCAGTAAACAGAACCGAACCCGGGACACTGGAGCTGTGAGGCTGTGGCAGTAAACAGAACTGAACCCGGGTCACTGGAGCTGTGAGACTGTGGCAGTAAACAGAACTGAACCCAGGTCACTGGAGCTGTGAGACTGTGGCAGTAAACAGAACCGAACCCGGGACACTGGAGCTGTGAGACTGTGGCAGTAAACAGAACCGAACCCGGGACACTGGAGCTGTGAGACTGTGGCAGTAAACAGAACCGAACCCAGGTCACTGGAGCTGTGAGGCTGTTGCAGTAAATAGAACCGAACCCAGGTCACTGGAGCTGTGAGGCTGTGGCAGTAAACAGAACTGAACCCGGGACACTGGAGCTGTGAGACTGTGGCAGTAAACAGAACTGAACCCGGGTCACTGGAGCTGTGAGACTGTGACAGTAAACAGAACCGAACCCAGGTCACTGGAGCTGTGAGACTGTGGCAGTAAACAGAACCGAACCCGGGTCACCGGAGCTGTGAGACTGTGGCAATAAACAGAACCGAACCCAGGTCACTGGAGCTGTGAGACTGTGGCAGTAAACAGAACCGAACCCGGGACACTGGAGCTGTGAGACTGTGGCAGTAAACAGAACTGAACCCGGGTCACTGGAGCTGTGAGACTGTGGCAGTAAACAGAACCGAACCCGGGTCACTGGAGCTGTGAGACTGTGGCAGTAAACAGAACCGAACCCGGGTCACTGGAGCTGTGAGACTGTGGCAGTAAACAGAACTGAACCCGGGACACTGGAGCTGTGAGACTGTGGCAGTAAACAGAACCGAACCCGGGACACTGGAGCTGTGAGACTGTGGCAGTAAACAGAACCGAACCCGGGTCACTGGAGCTGTGAGACTGTGGCAGTAAACAGAACCGAACCCGGGACACTGGAGCTGTGAGACTGTGGCAGTAAACAGAACCGAACCCGGGTCACTGGAGCTGTGAGACTGTGGCAGTAAACAGAACCGAACCCGGGTCACTGGAGCTGTGAGGCTGTGGCAGTAAACAGAACCGAACCCAGGACACTGGAGCTGTGAGACTGTGGCAGTAAACAGAACCGAACCCGGGTCACTGGAGCTGTGAGACTGTGGCAGTAAACAGAACCGAACCCGGGACACTGGAGCTGTGAGACTGTGGCAGTAAACAGAACTGAACCCGGGACACTGGAGCTGTGAGACTGTGGCAGTAAACAGAACCGAACCCGGGTCACTGGAGCTGTGAGACTGTGGCAGTAAACAGAACTGAACCCGGGACACTGGAGCTGTGAGACTGTGGCAGTAAACAGAACCGAACCCGGGTCACTGGAGCTGTGAGACTGTGGCAGTCCCCAGAACCGAACCCAGGACACTGGAGCTGTGAGACTGTGGCAGTAAACAGAACCGAACCCGGGACACTGGAGCTGTGAGACTGTGGCAGTAAACAGAACTGAACCCGGGACACTGGAGCTGTGAGACTGTGGCAGTAAACAGAACCGAACCCAGGTCACTGGAGCTGTGAGACTGTGGCAGTAAACAGAACCGAACCCGGGTCACTGGAGCTGTGAGACTGTGGCAGGAAACAGAACCGAACCCAGGTCACTGGAGCTGTGAGACTGTGGCAGTACGCAGAACCGAACCCGGGACACTGGAGCTGTGAGACTGTGGCAGTAAACAGAACCGAACCCAGGTCACTGGAGCTGTGAGACTGTGGCAGTAAACAGAACCGAACCCGGGTCACTGGAGCTGTGAGACTGTGGCAGTAAACAGAACCGAACCCAGGTCACTGGAGCTGTGAGACTGTGGCAGTAAACAGAACCGAACCCGGGTCACTGGAGCTGTGAGGCTGTGGCAGTAAACAGAACCGAACCCGGGTCACTGGAGCTGTGAGGCTGTGGCAGTAAACAGAACCGAACCCATGTCACTGGAGCTGTGAGACTGTGGCAGTAAACAGAACCGAACCCGGGTCACTGGAGCTGTGAGACTGTGGCAGTAAACAGAACCGAACCCGGGTCACCGGAGCTGTGAGACTGTGGCAGTAAACAGAACCGAACCCGGGTCACCGGAGCTGTGAGACTGTGGCAGTAAACAGAACTGAACCCATGTCACTGGAGCTGTGAGACTGTGGCAGTAAACAGAACCGAACCCATGTCACTGGAGCTGTGAGACTGTGGCAGTAAACAGAACCGAACCCGAGTCACCGGAGCTGTGAGACTGTGGCAGTAAACAGAACCGAACCCGGGTCACTGGAGCTGTGAGACTGTGGCAGTAAACAGAACCGAACCCGGGTCACTGGAGCTGTGAGACTGTGGCAGTAAACAGAACCGAACCCAGGTCACTGGAGCTGTGAGACTGTGACAGTAAACAGAACCGAACCCAGGTCACTGGAGCAGTGAGGCTGTGGCAGTAAACAGAACCGAACCCGGGTCACTGGAGCTGTGAGACTGTGGCAGTAAACAGAACTGAACCCAGGTCACTGGAGCTGTGAGACTGTGGCAGTAAACAGAACCGAACCCGGGACACTGGAGCTGTGAGACTGTGGCAGTAAACAGAACCGAACCCGGGACACTGGAGCTGTGAGACTGTGGCAGTAAACAGAACTGAACCTGGGTCACTGGAGCTGTGAGACTGTGGCAGTAAACAGAACCGAACCCAGGTCACTGGAGCTGTGAGGCTGTTGCAGTAAATAGAACCGAACCCAGGTCACTGGAGCTGTGAGGCTGTGGCAGTAAATAGAACCGAACCAAGGTCACTGGAGCTGTGAGACTGTGGCAGTAAACAGAACCGAACCCGGGACACTGGAGCTGTGAGACTGTGGCAGTAAACAGAACTGAACCCGGGTCACTGGAGCTGTGAGACTGTGACAGTAAACAGAACCGAACCCAGGTCACTGGAGCTGTGAGACTGTGGCAGTAAACAGAACCGAACCCGGGTCACCGGAGCTGTGAGACTGTGGCAATAAACAGAACCGAACCCAGGTCACTGGAGCTGTGAGACTGTGGCAGTAAACAGACCCGAACCCGGGACACTGGAGCTGTGAGACTGTGGCAGTAAACAGAACTGAACCCGGGTCACTGGAGCTGTGAGACTGTGGCAGTAAACAGAACCGAACCCATGTCACTGGAGCTGTGAGACTGTGGCAGTAAACAGAACCGAACCCAGGTCACTGGAGCTGTGAGACTGTGGCAGTAAACAGAACCGAATCCGGGACACTGGAGCTGTGAGACTGTGGCAGTAAACAGAACTGAACCCGGGTCACTGGAGCTGTGAGACTGTGGCAGTAAACAGAACCGAACCCGGGTCACTGGAGCTGTGAGACTGTGGCAGTAAACAGAACCGAACCCGGGACACTGGAGCTGTGAGACTGTGGCAGTAAACAGAACTGAACCCGGGACACTGGAGCTGTGAGACTGTGGCAGTAAACAGAACCGAACACGGGTCACTGGAGCTGTGAGACTGTGGCAGTAAACAGAACCGAACCCGGGACACTGGAGCTGTGAGACTGTGGCAGTAAACAGAACCGAACCCGGGTCACTGGAGCTGTGAGACTGTGGCAGTAAACAGAACCGAACCCGGGTCACTGGAGCTGTGAGGCTGTGGCAGTAAACAGAACCGAACCCAGGACACTGGAGCTGTGAGACTGTGGCAGTAAACAGAACCGAACCCGGGTCACTGGAGCTGTGAGACTGTGGCAGTAAACAGAACCGAACCCGGGACACTGGAGCTGTGAGACTGTGGCAGTAAACAGAACCGAACCCGGGACACTGGAGCTGTGAGACTGTGGCAGTAAACAGAACTGAACCCGGGACACTGGAGCTGTGAGACTGTGGCAGTAAACAGAACCGAACCCGGGTCACTGGAGCTGTGAGACTGTGGCAGTAAACAGAACTGAACCCGGGACACTGGAGCTGTGAGACTGTGGCAGTAAACAGAACCGAACCCGGGTCACTGGAGCTGTGAGACTGTGGCAGTCCCCAGAACCGAACCCAGGACACTGGAGCTGTGAGACTGTGGCAGTAAACAGAACCGAACCCGGGACACTGGAGCTGTGAGACTGTGGCAGTAAACAGAACTGAACCCGGGACACTGGAGCTGTGAGACTGTGGCAGTACGCAGAACCGAACCCGGGACACTGGAGCTGTGAGTCTGTGGCAGTAAACAGAACCGAACCCAGGTCACTGGAGCTGTGAGACTGTGGCAGTACGCAGAACCGAACCCGGGACACTGGAGCTGTGAGACTGTGGCAGTAAACAGAACCGAACCCAGGTCACTGGAGCTGTGAGACTGTGGCAGTAAACAGAACCGAACCCGGGTCACTGGAGCTGTGAGACTGTGGCAGTAAACAGAACCGAACCCAGGTCACTGGAGCTGTGAGACTGTGGCAGTAAACAGAACCGAACCCGGGTCACTGGAGCTGTGAGGCTGTGGCAGTAAACAGAGCCGAACCCGGGTCACTGGAGCTGTGAGGCTGTGGCAGTAAACAGAACCGAACCCATGTCACTGGAGCTGTGAGACTGTGGCAGTAAACAGAACCGAACCCGGGTCACTGGAGCTGTGAGACTGTGGCAGTAAACAGAACCGAACCCGGGTCACCGGAGCTGTGAGACTGTGGCAGTAAACAGAACCGAACCCGGGTCACCGGAGCTGTGAGACTGTGGCAGTAAACAGAACTGAACCCATGTCACTGGAGCTGTGAGACTGTGGCAGTAAACAGAACCGAACCCATGTCACTGGAGCTGTGAGACTGTGGCAGTAAACAGAACCGAACCCGAGTCACCGGAGCTGTGAGACTGTGGCAGTAAACAGAACCGAACCCGGGTCACTGGAGCTGTGAGACTGTGGCAGTAAACAGAACCGAACCCGGGTCACCGGAGCTGTGAGACTGTGGCAGTAAACAGAACCGAACCCGGGTCACTGGAGCTGTGAGACTGTGGCAGTAAACAGAACTGAACCCGGGTCACTGGAGCTGTGAGACTGTGGCAGTAAACAGAACCGAACCCAGGTCACTGGAGCTGTGAGACTGTGACAGTAAACAGAACCGAACCCAGGTCACTGGAGCTGTGAGGCTGTGGCAGTAAACAGAACCGAACCCGGGTCACTGGAGCTGTGAGACTGTGGCAGTAAACAGAACCGAACCCAGGTCACTGGAGCTGTGAGACTGTGGCAGTAAACAGAACCGAACCCAGGTCACTGGAGCTGTGAGACTGTGACAGTAAACAGAACCGAACCCAGGACACTGGAGCTGTGAGACTGTGACAGTAAACAGAACCAAACCCGGGTCACTGGAGCTGTGAGACTGTGGCAGTAAACAGAACCGAACCCAGGTCACCGGAGCTCAAAGACTGTGGCAGTAAACAGAACCGAACCCGGGTCACTGGAGCTGTGAGACTGTGGCAGTAAACAGAACCGAACCCAGGTCACTGGAGCTGTGAGACTGTGGCAGTCCCCAGAACCGAACCCGGGACACTGGAGCTGTGAGGCTGTGGCAGTAAGCAGAACCGAACCCAGGTCACTGGAGCTGTGAGACTGTGGCAGTAAACAGAACCGAACCCAGGTCACTGGAGCGGTGAGACTGTGGCAGTAAACAGAACCGAACCCGGGTCACTGGAGCTGTGAGACTGTGGCAGTAAACAGAACCGAACCCAGGTCACTGGAGCTGTGAGACTGTGGCAGTAAACAGAACCGAACCCGGGTCACTGGAGCTGTGAGACTGTGGCAGTAAACAGAACCGAACCCGGGACACTGGAGCTGTGAGACTGTGGCAGTAAACAGAACTGAACCCGGGTCACTGGAGCTGTGAGACTGTGACAGTAAACAGAACCGAACCCAGGTCACTGGAGCTGTGAGACTGTGGCAGTAAACAGAACCGAACCCAGGTCACTGGAGCTGTGAGACTGTGGCAGTAAACAGAACCGAACCCGGGACACTGGAGCTGTGAGACTGTGGCAGTAAACAGAACTGAACCCGGGTCACTGGAGCTGTGAGACTGTGGCAGTAAACAGAACCGAACCCAGGTCACTGGAGCTGTGAGACTGTGGCAGTAAACAGAACCGAACCCAGGTCACTGGAGCTGTGAGACTGTGGCAGTAAACAGAACCGAACCCGGGACACTGGAGCTGTGAGACTGTGGCAGTAAACAGAACTGAACCCGGGTCACTGGAGCTGTGAGACTGTGACAGTAAACAGAACCGAACCCGGGACACTGGAGCTGTGAGACTGTGGCAGTAAACAGAACTGAACCCGGGTCACTGGAGCTGTGAGACTGTGGCAGTAAACAGAACCGAACCCGGGACACTGGAGCTGTGAGACTGTGGCAGTAAACAGAACCGAACCCGGGTCACCGGAGCTGTGAGACTGTGGCAGTAAACAGAACCGAACCCTGGTCACTGGAGCTGTGAGGCTGTGGCAGTAAACAGAACTGAACCCGGGTCACTGGAGCTGTGAGACTGTGGCAGTAAACAGAACCGAACCCAGGTCACTGGAGCTGTGAGACTGTGACAGTAAACAGAACCGAACCCAGGTCACTGGAGCTGTGAGGCTGTGGCAGTAAACAGAACCGAACCCAGGTCACTGGAGCTGTGAGACTGTGGCAGTAAACAGAACCGAACCCAGGTCACTGGAGCTGTGAGACTGTGACAGTAAACAGAACCGAACCCAGGTCACTGGAGCTGTGAGACTGTGACAGTAAACAGAACCGAACCCAGGTCACTGGAGCTGTGAGACTGTGACAGTAAACAGAACCGAACCCAGGTCACTGGAGCTGTGAGACTGTGGCAGTAAACAGAACCGAACCCAGGTCACTGGAGCTGTGAGACTGTGGCAGTAAACAGAACCGAACCCAGGTCACTGGAGCTGTGAGACTGTGGCAGTAAACAGAACCGAACCCAGGTCACTGGAGCTGTGAGACTGTGGCAGTAAACAGAACCGAACCTGGGTCACTGGAGCTGTGAGACTGTGGCAGTAAACAGAACCGAACCCAGGTCACTGGAGCTGTGAGACTGTGGCAGTAAACAGAACCGAACCCAGGTCACTGGAGCGGTGAGACTGTGGCAGTAAACAGAACCGAACCCGGGTCACTGGAGCTGTGAGACTGTGGCAGTAAACAGAACCGAACCCAGGTCACTGGAGCTGTGAGACTGTGGCAGTAAACAGAACCGAACCCGGGTCACTGGAGCTGTGAGACTGTGGCAGTAAACAGAACCGAACCCGGGTCACTGGAGCTGTGAGACTGTGGCAGTAAACAGAACCGAACCCAGGTCACTGGAGCTGTGAGACTGTGGCAGTAAACAGAACCGAACCCGGGACACTGGAGCTGTGAGACTGTGGCAGTAAACAGAACTGAACCCGGGTCACTGGAGCTGTGAGACTGTGGCAGTAAACAGAACCGAACCCAGGTCACTGGAGCTGTGAGACTGTGGCAGTAAACAGAACCGAACCCAGGTCACTGGAGCTGTGAGACTGTGGCAGTAAACAGAACCGAACCCGGGTCACTGGAGCTGTGAGACTGTGGCAGTAAACAGAACCGAACCCGGGACACTGGAGCTGTGAGACGGTGGCAGTAAACAGAACTGAACCCGGGTCACTGGAGCTGTGAGACTGTGACAGTAAACAGAACCGAACCCGGGACACTGGAGCTGTGAGACTGTGGCAGTAAACAGAACTGAACCCGGGTCACTGGAGCTGTGAGACTGTGGCAGTAAACAGAACCGAACCCGGGACACTGGAGGTGTGAGACTGTGGCAGTAAACAGAACCGAAACCGGGACACTGGAGCTGTGAGACTGTGGCAGTAAACAGAACCGAACCCGGGTCACTGGAGCTGTGAGACTGTGGCAGTAAACAGAACCGAACCCGGGACACTGGAGCTGTGAGACTGTGGCAGTAAACAGAACCGAACCCGGGTCACTGGAGCTGTGAGGTTGCGGCAGTAAACAGAACCGAACCCGGGACACTGGAGCTGTGAGACTGTGGCAGTAAACAGAACCGAACCCGGGACACTGGAGCTGTGAGACTGTGGCAGTAAACAGAACTGAACCCGGGACACTGGAGCTGTGAGACTGTGGCAGTAAACAGAACCGAACCCAGGTCACTGGAGCTGTGAGACTGTGGCAGTAAACAGAACCGAACCCGGGACACTGGAGCTGTGAGACTGTGGCAGTAAACAGAACTGAACCCGGGACACTGGAGCTGTGAGACTGTGGCAGTAAACAGAACCGAACCCAGGTCACTGGAGCTGTGAGACTGTGGCAGTAAACAGAACCGAACCCAGGACACTGGAGCTGTGAGACTGTGGCAGTAAACAGAACCGAACCCGGGACACTGGAGCTGTGAGACTGTGGCAGTAAACAGAACCGAACCCGGGTCACTGGAGCTGTGAGACTGTGGCAGTAAACAGAACCGAACCCGGGACACTGGAGCTGTGAGACTGTGGCAGTAAACAGAACCGAACCCGGGACACTGGAGCTGTGAGACTGTGGCAGTAAACAGAACTGAACCCGGGACACTGGAGCTGTGAGACTGTGGCAGTAAACAGAACCGAACCCGGGACACTGGAGCTGTGAGACTGTGGCAGTAAACAGAACTGAACCCGGGACACTGGAGCTGTGAGACTGTGGCAGTAAACAGAACCGAACCCAGGACACTGGAGCTGTGAGACTGTGGCAGTAAACAGAACCGAACCCGGGTCACTGGAGCTGTGAGACTGTGGCAGTAAACAGAACCGAACCCGGGACACTGGAGCTGTGAGACTGTGGCAGTAAACAGAACTGAACCCGGGACACTGGAGCTGTGTGACTGTGGCAGTCCCCAGAACCGAACCCAGGACACTGGAGCTGTGAGACTGTGGCAGTAAACAGAACCGAACCTGGGACACTGGAGCTGTGAGACTGTGGCAGTAAACAGAACCGAACCCAGGACACTGGAGCTGTGAGACTCTGACAGTAAACAGAACCGAACCCGGGACACTGGAGCTGTGAGACTGTGGCAGTAAACAGAACCGAACCCGGGACACTGGAGCTGTGAGACTGTGGCAGTAAACAGAACCGAACCCAGGACACTGGAGCTGTGAGACTGTGACAGTAAACAGAACCGAACCCGGGACACTGGAGCTGTGAGACTGTGGCAGTAAACAGAACCGAACCCGGAACACTGGAGCTGTGAGACTGTGGCAGTAAACAGAACCGAACCCAGGACACTGGAGCTGTGAGACTGTGACAGTAAACAGAACCGAACCCGGGACACTGGAGCTGTGAGACTGTGGCAGTTAGCAGAACCGAACCCGGGTCACTGGAGCTGTGAGACTGTGGCAGTAAACAGAACCGAACCCAGGTCACTGGAGCTGTGAGACTGTGGCAGTAAACAGAACCGAACCCGGGACACTGGAGCTGTGAGACTGTGGCAGTAAACAGAACCGAACCCAGGTCACTGGAGCTGTGAGACTGTGGCAGTAAACAGAACCGAACCCGGGAAACTGGAGCTGTGAGACTGTGGCAGTAAACAGAACCGAACCCAGGTCACTGGAGCTGTGAGACTGTGGCTGTAAACAGAACCGAACCCATGTCACTGGAGCTGTGAGACTGTGGCAGTAAACAGAACCGAACCCGGGTCACCGGAGCTGTGAGACTGTGGCAGTATACAGAACCGAACCCATGTCACTGGAGCTGTGAGACTTTGGCAGTAAACAGAACCGAACCCGGGTCACCGGAGCTGTGAGACTGTGGCAGTAAACAGAACCGAACCCGGGTCACTGGAGCTGTGAGACTGTGGCAGTAAACAGAACCGAACCCGGGTCACCGGAGCTGTGAGACTGTGGCAGTAAACAGAACCGAACCCGGGACACTGGAGCTGTGAGACTGTGGCAGTAAACAGAACCGAACCCGGGTCACTGGAGCTGTGAGACTGTGGCAGTAAACAGAACCGAACCCGGGACACTGGAGCTGTGAGACTGTGGCAGTAAACAGAACCGAACCCAGGTCACTGGAGCTGTGAGACTGTGGCAGTAAACAGAACCGAACCCAGGTCACTGGAGCTGTGAGACTGTGGCAGTAAACAGAACCGAACCCGGGAAACTGGAGCTGTGAGACTGTGGCAGTAAACAGAACCGAACCCGGGAAACTGGAGCTGTGAGACTGTGGCAGTAAACAGAACCGAACCCAGGTCACTGGAGCTGTGAGACTGTGGCTGTAAACAGAACCGAACCCGGGTCACTGGAGCTGTGAGACTGTGGCAGTAAACAGAACCGAACCCAGGTCACTGGAGCTGTGAGACTGTGGCAGTAAACAGAACCGAACCCGGGTCACTGGAGCTGTGAGGCTGTGGCAGTAAACAGAACCGAACCCGGGTCACTGGAGCTGTGAGGCTGTGGCAGTAAACAGAACCGAACCCATGTCACTGGAGCTGTGAGACTGTGGCAGTAAACAGAACCGAACCCGGGTCACCGGAGCTGTGAGACTGTGGCAGTATACAGAACCGAACCCATGTCACTGGAGCTGTGAGACTTTGGCAGTAAACAGAACCGAACCCGGGTCACCGGAGCTGTGAGACTGTGGCAGTAAACAGAACCGAACCCGGGTCACTGGAGCTGTGAGACTGTGGCAGTAAACAGAACCGAACCCGGGTCACCGGAGCTGTGAGACTGTGGCAGTAAACAGAACCGAACCCGGGTCACTGGAGCTGTGAGACTGTGGCAGTAAACAGAACCGAACCCAGGTCACTGGAGCTGTGAGACTGTGGCAGTAAACAGAACCGAACCCAGGTCACTGGAGCTGTGAGACTGTGGCAGTAAACAGAACCGAACCCAGGTCACCGGAGCTGTGAGACTGTGGCAGTAAACAGAACCGAACCCGGGTCACTGGAGCTGTGAGACTGTGGCAGTAAACAGAACCGAACCCAGGTCACTGGAGCTGTGAGACTGTGGCAGTAAACAGAACTGAACCCGGGTCACTGGAGCTGTGAGACTGTGGCAGTAAACAGAACCGAACCCAGGTCACTGGAGCTGTGAGACTGTGACAGTAAACAGAACCGAACCCAGGTCACTGGAGCTGTGAGGCTGTGGCAGTAAACAGAACCGAACCCGGGTCACTGGAGCTGTGAGACTGTGGCAGTAAACAGAACCGAACCCAGGTCACTGGAGCTGTGAGACTGTGGCAGTAAACAGAACCGAACCCAGGCCACTGGAGCTGTGAGACTGTGACAGTAAACAGAACCGAACCCAGGACACTGGAGCTGTGAGACTGTGACAGTAAACAGAACCGAACCCGGGACACTGGAGCTGTGAGACTGTGGCAGTAAACAGAACCGAACCCGGGACACTGGAGCTGTGAGACTGTGGCAGTAAACAGAACCGAACCCAGGACACTGGAGCTGTGAGACTGTGACAGTAAACAGAACCGAACCCGGGACACTGGAGCTGTGAGACTGTGGCAGTCCCCAGAACCGAACCCGGGACACTGGAGCTGTGAGGCTGTGGCAGTAAACAGAACCGAACCCAGGTCACTGGAGCTGTGAGACTGTGGCAGTAAACAGAACCGAACCCAGGTCACTGGAGCGGTGAGACTGTGGCAGTAAACAGAACCGAACCCGGGTCACTGGAGCTGTGAGACTGTGGCAGTAAACAGAACCGAACTCGGGTCACTGGAGCTGTGAGACTGTGGCAGTAAACAGAACCGAACCCGGGACACTGGAGCTGTGAGACTGTGGCAGTAAACAGAACCGAACCCGGGACACTGGAGCTGTGAGACTGTGGCAGTAAACAGAACCGAACCCGGGTCACTGGAGCTGTGAGACTGTGGCAGTAAACAGAACCGAACCCGGGACACTGGAGCTGTGAGACTGTGGCAGTAAACAGAACCGAACCCGGGACACTGGAGCTGTGAGACTGTGGCAGTAAACAGAACCGAACCCGGGACACTGGAGCTGTGAGACTGTGGCAGTAAACAGAACTGAACCCAGGTCACTGGAGCTGTGAGACTGTGACAGTAAACAGAACCGAACCCGGGTCACTGGAGCTGTGAGACTGTGGCAGTAAACAGAACCGAACCCAGGTCACTGGAGCTGTGAGACTGTGGCAGTAAACAGAACCGAACCCGGGTCACTGGAGCTGTGATACTGTGGCAGTAAACATAACCGAACCCGGGACACTGGAGCTGTGAGACTGTGGCAGTAAACAGAACTGAACCCGGGTCACTGGAGCTGTGAGACTGTGACAGTAAACAGAACCGAACCCAGGTCACTGGAGCTGTGAGACTGTGGCAGTAAACAGAACCGAACCCAGGTCACTGGAGCTGTGAGACTGTGGCAGTAAACAGAACCGAACCCGGGACACTGGAGCTGTGAGACTGTGGCAGTAAACAGAACTGAACCCGGGTCACTGGAGCTGTGAGACTGTGGCAGTAAACAGAACCGAACCCAGGTCACTGGAGCTGTGAGACTGTGGCAGTAAACAGAACCGAACCCAGGTCACTGGAGCTGTGAGACTGTGGCAGTAAACAGAACCGAACCCGGGACACTGGAGCTGTGAGACTGTGTCAGTAAACAGAAATGAACCCGGGTCACTGGAGCTGTGAGACTGTGACAGTAAACAGAACCGAACCCGGGACACTGGAGCTGTGAGACTGTGGCAGTAAACAGAACTGAACCCGGGTCACTGGAGCTGTGAGACTGTGGCAGTAAACAGAACCGAACCCGGGACACTGGAGCTGTGAGACTGTGGCAGTAAACAGAACTGAACCCGGGTCACTGGAGCTGTGAGACTGTGGCAGTAAACAGAACTGAACCCGGGACACTGGAGCTGTGAGACTGTGGCAGTAAACAGAACTGAACCCGGGACACTGGAGGTGTGAGACTGTGGCAGTAAACAGAACTGAACCCGGGTCACTGGAGCTGTGAGACTGTGGCAGTAAACAGAACCGAACCCGGGACACTGGAGCTGTGAGACTGTGGCAGTAAACAGAACCGAACCCGGGTCACTGGAGCTGTGAGACTGTGGCAGTAAACAGAACCGAACCCGGGACACTGGAGCTGTGAGACTGTGGCAGTAAACAGAACCGAACCCGGGACACTGGAGCTGTGAGACTGTGGCAGTAAACAGAACTGAACCCGGGACACTGGAGCTGTGAGACTGTGGCAGTAAACAGAACCGAACCCGGGACACTGGAGCTGTGAGACTGTGGCAGTAAACAGAACTGAACCCGGGTCACTGGAGCTGTGAGACTGTGGCAGTAAACAGAACCGAACCCAGGTCACTGGAGCTGTGAGACTGTGGCAGTAAACAGAACCGAACCCAGGTCACTGGAGCTGTGAGACTGTGGCAGTAAACAGAACCGAACCCGGGACACTGGAGCTGTGAGACTGTGTCAGTAAACAGAAATGAACCCGGGTCACTGGAGCTGTGAGACTGTGACAGTAAACAGAACCGAACCCGGGACACTCGAGCTGTGAGACTGTGGCAGTAAACAGAACTGAACCCGGGTCACTGGAGCTGTGAGACTGTGGCAGTAAACAGAACCGAACCCGGGACACTGGAGCTGTGAGACTGTGGCAGTAAACAGAACTGAACCCGGGTCACTGGAGCTGTGAGACTGTGGCAGTAAACAGAACTGAACCCGGGACACTGGAGCTGTGAGACTGTGGCAGTAAACAGAACTGAACCCGGGACACTGGAGGTGTGAGACTGTGGCAGTAAACAGAACTGAACCCGGGTCACTGGAGCTGTGAGACTGTGGCAGTAAACAGAACCGAACCCGGGACACTGGAGCTGTGAGACTGTGGCAGTAAACAGAACCGAACCCGGGTCACTGGAGCTGTGAGACTGTGGCAGTAAACAGAACCGAACCCGGGACACTGGAGCTGTGAGACTGTGGCAGTAAACAGAACCGAACCCGGGACACTGGAGCTGTGAGACTGTGGCAGTAAACAGAACTGAACCCGGGACACTGGAGCTGTGAGACTGTGGCAGTAAACAGAACCGAACCCAGGTCACTGGAGCTGTGAGACTGTGGCAGTAAACAGAACCGAACCCGGGACACTGGAGCTGTGAGACTGTGGCAGTAAACAGAACCGAACCCGGGACACTGGAGCTGTGAGACTGTGGCAGTAAACAGAACCGAACCCGGGTCACTGGAGCTGTGAGACTGTGGCAGTAAACAGAACCGAACCCAGGTCACTGGAGCTGTGAGACTGTGGCAGTAAACAGAACCGAACCCGGGTCACTGGAGCTGTGTGACTGTGGCAGTCCCCAGAACCGAACCCAGGACACTGGAGCTGTGAGACTGTGGCAGTAAACAGAACTGAACCCAGGACACTGGAGCTGTGAGACTGTGACAGTAAACAGAACCGAACCCGGGACACTGGAGCTGTGAGACTGTGGCAGTAAACAGAACCGAACCCAGGACACTGGAGCTGTGAGACTGTGACAGTAAACAGAACCGAACCCGGGACACTGGAGCTGTGAGACTGTGGCAGTAAACAGAACCGAACCCGGGACACTGGAGCTGTGAGACTGTGGCAGTTAGCAGAACCGAACCCGGGTCACGGGAGCTGTGAGACTGTGGCAGTAAACAGAACCGAACCCAGGTCACTGGAGCTGTGAGACTGTGGCAGTAAACAGAACCGAACCCGGGTCACGGGAGCTGTGAGACTGTGGCAGTTAGCAGAACCGAACCCGGGTCACGGGAGCTGTGAGACTGTGACAGTAAACAGAACCGAACCCGGGACACTGGAGCTGTGAGACTGTGACAGTAAACAGAACCGAACCCGGGACACTGGAGCTGTGAGACTGTGGCAGTTAGCAGAACCGAACCCGGGTCACGGGAGCTGTGAGACTGTGGCAGTAAACAGAACCGAACCCGGGTCACGGGAGCTGTGAGACTGTGGCAGTAAACAGAACCGAACCCGGGACACTGGAGCTGTGAGACTGTGGCAGTAAACAGAACTGAACCCGGGACACTGGAGCTGTGAGACTGTGGCAGTAAACAGAACTGAACCCGGGTCACTAGAGCTGTGAGACTGTGGCAGTAAACAGAACCGAACCCGGGACACTGGAGCTGTGAGACTCTGGCAGTAACAGAACCGAACCCGGGACACTGGAGCTGTGAGACTGTGGCAGTAAACAGAACTGAACCCGGGTCACTAGAGCTGTGAGACTGTGGCAGTAAACAGAACCGAACCCGGGACACTGGAGCTGTGAGACTCTGGCAGTAAACAGAACCGAACCCGGGACACTGGAGCTGTGAGACTGTGGCAGTAAACAGAACTGAACCCGGGACACTGGAGCTGTGAGACTGTGGCAGTAAACAGAACCGAACCCAGGACACTGGAGCTGTGAGACTGTGGCAGTAAACAGAACCGAACCCGGGTCACTGGAGCTGTGAGACTGTGGCAGTAAACAGAACTGAACCCGGGACACTGGAGCTGTGTGACTGTGGCAGTCCCCAGAACCGAACCCAGGACACTGGAGCTGTGAGACTGTGGCAGTAAACAGAACCGAACCTGGGACACTGGAGCTGTGAGACTGTGGCAGTAAACAGAACCGAACCCAGGACACTGGAGCTGTGAGACTGTGACATTAAACAGAACCGAACCCGGGACACTGGAGCTGTGAGACTGTGGCAGTAAAGAGAACCGAACCCGGGACACTGGAGCTGTGAGACTGTGGCAGTAAACAGAACCGAACCCAGGACACTGGAGCTGTGAGACTGTGACAGTAAACAGAACCGAACCCGGGACACTGGAGCTGTGAGACTGTGGCAGTAAACAGAACCGAACCCGGGACACTGGAGCTGTGAGACTGTGGCAGTAAACAGAACCGAACCCAGGACACTGGAGCTGTGAGACTGTGACAGTAAACAGAACCGAACCCGGGACACTGGAGCTGTGAGACTGTGGCAGTTAGCAGAACCGAACCCGGGTCACTGGAGCTGTGAGACTGTGGCAGTAAACAGAACCGAACCCGGGTCACTGGAGCTGTGAGGCTGTGGCAGTAAACAGAACCGAACCCGGGACACTGGAGCTGTGAGACTGTGGCAGTAAACAGAACCAAACCCAGGTCACTGGAGCTGTGAGACTGTGGCAGTAAACAGAACCGAACCCGGGACACTGGAGCTGTGAGACTGTGGCAGTAAACAGAACCGAACCCAGGACACTGGAGCTGTGAGACTGTGACAGTAAACAGAACCGAACCCGGGACACTGGAGCTGTGAGACTGTGGCAGTTAGCAGAACCGAACCCGGGTCACTGGAGCTGTGAGACTGTGGCAGTAAACAGAACCGAACCCGGGTCACTGGAGCTGTGAGGCTGTGGCAGTAAACAGAACCGAACCCGGGACACTGGAGCTGTGAGACTGTGGCAGTAAACAGAACCGAACCCGGGTCACTGGAGCTGTGAGACTGTGGCAGTAAACAGAACTGAACCTGGGTCACTGGAGCTGTGAGACTGTGGCAGTAAACAGAACCGAACCCAGGTCACTGGAGCTGTGAGACTGTGACAGTAAACAGAGCCGAACCCAGGTCACTGGAGCTGTGAGGCTGTGGCAGTAAACAGAACCGAACCCGGGTCACTGGAGCTGTGAGACTGTGGCAGTAAACAGAACCGAACCCAGGTCACTGGAGCTGTGAGACTGTGGCAGTAAACAGAACCGAACCCAGGTCACTGGAGCTGTGAGACTGTGACAGTAAACAGAACCGAACCCAGGACACTGGAGCTGTGAGACTGTGACAGTAAACAGAACCGAACCCGGGACACTGGAGCTGTGAGACTGTGGCAGTAAACAGAACCGAACCCGGGACACTGGAGCTGTGAGACTGTGGCAGTAAACAGAACCGAACCCAGGACACTGGAGCTGTGAGACTGTGACAGTAAACAGAACCGAACCCGGGACACTGGAGCTGTGAGACTGTGGCAGTCCCCAGAACCGAACCCGGGACACTGGAGCTGTGAGGCTGTGGCAGTAAACAGAACCGAACCCAGGTCACTGGAGCTCTGAGACTGTGGCAGTAAACAGAACCGAACCCAGGTCACTGGAGCGGTGAGACTGTGGCAGTAAACAGAACCGAACCCGGGTCACTGGAGCTGTGAGACTGTGGCAGTAAACAGAACCGAACCCGGGTCACTGGAGCTGTGAGGCTGTGGCAGTAAACAGAACCGAACCCGGGACACTGGAGCTGTGAGACTGTGGCAGTAAACAGAACCAAACCCAGGTCACTGGAGCTGTGAGACTGTGGCAGTAAACAGAACCGAACCCGGGACACTGGAGCTGTGAGACTGTGGCAGTAAACAGAACCGAACCCGGGTCACTGGAGCTGTGAGACTGTGGCAGTAAACAGAACCGAACCCGGGTCACTGGAGCTGTGAGGCTGTGGCAGTAAACAGAACCGAACCCGGGACACTGGAGCTGTGAGACTGTGGCAGTAAACAGAACCAAACCCAGGTCACTGGAGCTGTGAGACTGTGGCAGTAAACAGAACCGAACCCGGGTCACTGGAGCTGTGAGACTGTGGCAGTAAACAGAACCGATCCCGGGTCACTGGAGCTGTGAGACTGTGGCAGTAAACAGAACTGAACCCGGGTCACTGGAGCTGTGAGACTGTGGCAGTAAACAGAACCGAACCCGGGTCACTGGAGCTGTGAGACTGTGACAGTAAACAGAACCGAACCCGGGACACTGGAGCTGTGAGACTGTGGCAGTAAACAGAACCGAACCCGGGACACTGGAGCTGTGAGACTGTGGCAGTAAACAGAACCGAACCCAGGACACTGGAGCTGTGAGACTGTGACAGTAAACAGAACCGAACCCGCGACACTGGAGCTGTGAGACTGTGGCAGTCCCCAGAACCGAACCCGGGACACTGGAGCTGTGAGGCTGTGGCAGTAAACAGAACCGAACCCAGGTCACTGGAGCTGTGAGACTGTGGCAGTAAACAGAACCGAACCCAGGTCACTGGAGCGGTGAGACTGTGGCAGTAAACAGAACCGAACCCGGGTCACTGGAGCTGTGAGACTGTGGCAGTAAACAGAACCGAACCCGGGTCACTGGAGCTGTGAGACTGTGGCAGTAAACAGAACCGAACCCGGGACACTGGAGCTGTGAGACTGTGGCAGTAAACAGAACCGAACCCGGGACACTGGAGCTGTGAGACTGTGGCAGTAAACAGAACCGAACCCGGGTCACTGGAGCTGTGAGACTGTGGCAGTAAACAGAACCGAACCCCGGTCACTGGAGCTGTGAGACTGTGGCAGTAAACAGAACCGAACCCGGGTCACTGGAGCTGTGAGACTGTGGCAGTAAACAGAACCGAACCCGGGACACTGGAGCTGTGAGACTGTGGCAGTAAACAGAACCGAACCCGGGACACTGGAGCTGTGAGACTGTGGCAGTAAACAGAACTGAACCCGGGTCACTGGAGCTGTGAGACTGTGGCAGTAAACAGAACCGAACCCGGGACACTGGAGCTGTGAGACTGTGGCAGTAAACAGAACCGAACCCGGGACACAGGAGCTGTGAGACTGTGGCAGTAAACAGAACTGAACCCAGGTCACTGGAGCTGTGAGACTGTGGCAGTAAACAGAACCGAACCCGGGACACTGGAGCTGTGAGACTGTGGCAGTAAACAGAACCGAACCCGGGACACTGGAGCTGTGAGACTGTGGCATTAAACAGAACTGAACCCAGGTCACTGGAGCTGTGAGACTGTGACAGTAAACAGAACCGAACCCGGGTCACTGGAGCTGTGAGACTGTGGCAGTAAACAGAACCGAACCCAGGTCACTGGAGCTGTGAGACTGTGGCAGTAAACAGAACCGAACCCGGGTCACTGGAGCTGTGAGACTGTGGCAGTAAACAGAACCGAACCCGGGACACTGGAGCTGTGAGACTGTGGCAGTAAACAGAACTGAACCCGGGTCACTGGAGCGGTGAGACTGTGACAGTAAACAGAACCGAACCCAGGTCACTGGAGCTGTGAGACTGTGGCAGTAAACAGAACCGAACCCAGGTCACTGGAGCTGTGAGACTGTGGCAGTAAACAGAACCGAACACGGGACACTGGAGCTGTGAGACTGTGGCAGTAAACAGAACCGAACCCGGGTCACTGGAGCTGTGAGACTGTGGCAGTAAACAGAACCGAACCCAGGTCACTGGAGCTGTGAGACTGTGGCAGTAAACAGAACCGAACCCAGGTCACTGGAGCTGTGAGACTGTGGCAGTAAACAGAACTGAACCCGGGTCACTGGAGCTGTGAGACTGTGGCAGTAAACAGAACCGAACCCAGGTCACTGGAGCTGTGAGACTGTGGCAGTAAACAGAACTGAACCCGGGTCACTGGAGCTGTGAGACTGTGACAGTAAACAGAACCGAACCCGGGACACTGGAGCTGTGAGACTGTGGCAGTAAACAGAACTGAACCCGGTTCACTGGAGCTGTGAGACTGTGGCAGTAAACAGAACCGAACCCGGGACACTGGAGGTGTGAGACTGTGGCAGTAAACAGAACCGAACCCGGGACACTGGAGCTGTGAGACTGTGGCAGTAAACAGAACCGAACCCGGGTCACTGGAGCTGTGAGACTGTGGCAGTAAACAGAACCGAACCCGGGACACTGGAGCTGTGAGACTGTGGCAGTAAACAGAACCGAACCCGGGACACTGGAGCTGTGAGACTGTGGCAGTAAACAGAACCGAACCCGGGACACTGGAGCTGTGAGACTGTGGCAGTAAACAGAACTGAACCCGGGTCACTGGAGCTGTGAGACTGTGGCAGTAAACAGAACTGAACCCGGGACACTGGAGCTGTGAGACTGTGGCAGTAAACAGAACCGAACCCAGGTCACTGGAGCTGTGAGACTGTGGCAGTAAACAGAACCAAACCCGGGACACTGGAGCTGTGAGACTGTGGCAGTAAACAGAACCGAACCCGGGACACTGGAGCTGTGAGACTGTGGCAGTAAACAGAACCGAACCCGGGTCACTGGAGCTGTGAGACTGTGGCAGTAAACAGAACCGAACCCGGGTCACTGGAGCTGTGAGACTGTGGCAGTAAACAGAACCGAACCCGGGTCACTGGAGCTGTGTGACTGTGGCAGTCCCCAGAACCGAACCCAGGACACTGGAGCTGTGAGATTGTGGCAGTAAACAGAACTGAACCCAGGACACTGGAGCTGTGAGACTGTGACAGTAAACAGAACCGAACCCGGGACACTGGAGCTGTGAGACTGTGGCAGTAAACAGAACCGAACCCAGGACACTGGAGCTGTGAGACTGTGACAGTAAACAGAACCGAACCCGGGACACTGGAGCTGTGAGACTGTGGCAGTAAACAGAACCGAACCCGGGTCACTGGTGCTGTGAGACTGTGGCAGTAAACAGAACCGAACCCGGGTCACCGGAGCTGTGAGACTGTGGCAGTATACAGAACCGAACCCAGGTCACTGGAGCTGTGAGACTGTGGCAGTAAACAGAACCGAACCCGGGTCACTGGAGCTGTGAGACTTTGGCAGTAAACAGAACCGAACCCGGGTCACCGGAGCTGTGAGACTGTGGCAGTAAACAGAACCGAACCCGGGTCACTGGAGCTGTGAGGCTGTGGCAGTAAACAGAACCGAACCCGGGTCACCGGAGCTGTGAGACTGTGGCAGTAAACAGAACCGAACCCGGGTCACTGGAGCTGTGAGACTGTGGCAGTAAACAGAACTGAACCCGGGTCACTGGAGCTGTGAGACTGTGGCAGTAAACAGAACCGAACCCAGGTCACTGGAGCTGTGAGACTGTGACAGTAAACAGAACCGAACCCAGGTCACTGGAGCTGTGAGGCTGTGGCAGTAAACAGAACCGAACCCGGGTCACTGGAGCTGTGAGACTGTGGCAGTAAACAGAACCGAACCCGGGACACTGGAGCTGTGAGACTGTGGCAGTAAACAGAACCGAACCCAGGACACTGGAGCTGTGAGACTGTGACAGTAAACAGAACCGAACCCGGGACACTGGAGCTGTGAGACTGTGGCAGTAAACAGAACTGAACCCAGGTCACTGGAGCTGTGAGACTGTGGCAGTAAACAGAACCGAACCCGGGTCACTGGAGCTGTGAGACTGTGGCAGTAAACAGAACCGAACCCGGGTCACTGGAGCTGTGAGACTGTGGCAGTAAACAGAACCGAACCCGGGACACTGGAGCTGTGAGACTGTGGCAGTAAACAGAACCGAACCCGGGTCACTGGAGCTGTGAGACTGTGGCAGTAAACAGAACCGAACCCGGGTCACTGGAGCTGTGAGACTGTGGCAGTAAACAGAACCGAACCCGGGTCACTGGAGCTGTGAGACTGTGGCAGTAAACAGAACCGAACCCAGGTCACTGGAGCTGTGAGACTGTGGCAGTAAACAGAACCGAACCCAGGTCACTGGAGCTGTGAGACTGTGGCAGTAAACAGAACCGAACCCGGGTCACTGGAGCTGTGAGACTGTGGCAGTAAACAGAACCGAACCCAGGTCACTGGAGCTGTGAGACTGTGGCAGTAAACAGAACCGAACCCGGGACACTGGAGCTGTGAGACTGTGGCAGTAAACAGAACCGAACCCAGGACACTGGAGCTGTGAGACTGTGACAGTAAACAGAACCGAACCCGGGACACTGGAGCTGTGAGACTGTGGCAGTAAACAGAACCGAACCCAGGTCACTGGAGCGGTGAGACTGTGGCAGTAAACAGAACCGAACCCGGGTCACTGGAGCGGTGAGACTGTGGCAGTAAACAGAACCGAACCCGGGTCACTGGAGCTGTGAGACTGTGGCAGTAAACAGAACCGAACCCAGGTCACTGGAGCGGTGAGACTGTGGCAGTAAACAGAACCGAACCCGGGTCACTGGAGCTGTGAGACTGTGGCAGTAAACAGAACCGAACCCGGGTCACTGGAGCTGTGAGACTGTGGCAGTAAACAGAACCGAACCCGGGACACTGGAGCTGTGAGACTGTGGCAGTAAACAGAACCGAACCCGGGACACTGGAGCTGTGAGACTGTGGCAGTAAACAGAACCGAACCCGGGTCACTGGAGCTGTGAGACTGTGGCAGTAAACAGAACCGAACCCGGGACACTGGAGCTGTGAGACTGTGGCAGTAAACAGAACCGAACCCGGGACACTGGAGCTGTGAGACTGTGGCAGTAAACAGAACCGAACCCGGGACACTGGAGCTGTGAGACTGTGGCAGTAAACAGAACCGAACCCGGGTCACTGGAGCTGTGAGACTGTGGCAGTAAACAGAACCGAACCCGGGACACTGGAGCTGTGAGACTGTGGCAGTAAACAGAACTGAACCCAGGTCACTGGAGCTGTTAGACTGTGACAGTAAACAGAACCGAACCCGGGTCACTGGAGCTGTGAGACTGTGGCAGTAAACAGAACCGAACCCGGGACACTGGAGCTGTGAGACTGTGGCAGTAAACAGAACCGAACCCGGGACACTGGAGCTGTGAGACTGTGGCAGTAAACAGAACTGAACCCGGGACACTGGAGCTGTGAGACTGTGGCAGTAAACAGAACCGAACCCAGGACACTGGAGCTGTGAGACTGTGGCAGTAAACAGAACTGAACCCGGGTCACTGGAGCTGTGAGACTGTGGCAGTAAACAGAACCGAACCCGGGACACTGGAGCTGTGAGACTGTGGCAGTAAACAGAACTGAACCCGGGACACTGGAGCTGTGTGACTGTGGCAGTCCCCAGAACCGAACCCAGGACACTGGAGCTGTGAGACTGTGGCAGTAAACAGAACCGAACCTGGGACACTGGAGCTGTGAGACTGTGGCAGTAAACAGAACCGAACCCAGGACACTGGAGCTGTGAGACTGTGGCAGTAAACAGAACCGAACCCAGGACACTGGAGCTGTGAGACTGTGACAGTAAACAGAACCGAACCCGGGACACTGGAGCTGTGAGACTGTGGCAGTAAACAGAACCGAACCCGGGACACTGGAGCTGTGAGACTGTGGCAGTAAACAGAACCGAACCCAGGACACTGGAGCTGTGAGACTGTGACAGTAAACAGAACCGAACCCGGGTCACTGGAGCTGTGAGACTGTGGCAGTTAACAGAACCGAACCCATGTCACTGGAGCTGTGAGACTGTGGCAGTAAACAGAACAGAACCCGGGTCACTGGAGCTGTGAGACTGTGGCAGTAAACAGAACCGAACCCGGGACACTGGAGCTGTGAGACTGTGGCAGTAAACAGAACTGAACCCGGGTCACTGGAGCTGTGAGACTGTGACAGTAAACAGAACCGAACCCAGGTCACTGGAGCTGTGAGACTGTGGCAGTAAACAGAACCGAACCCAGGTCACTGGATCTGTGAGACTGTGGCAGTAAACAGAACCGAACCCGGGACACTGGAGCTGTGAGACTGTGGCAGTAAACAGAACTGAACCCGGGTCACTGGAGCTGTGAGACTGTGGCAGTAAACAGAACCGAACCCAGGTCACTGGAGCTGTGAGACTGTGGCAGTAAACAGAACCGAACCCAGGTCACTGGAGCTGTGAGACTGTGGCAGTAAACAGAACCGAACCCGGGACACTGGAGCTGTGAGACTGTGGCAGTAAACAGAACTGAACCCGGGTCACTGGAGCTGTGAGACTGTGACAGTAAACAGAACCGAACCCGGGACACTGGAGCTGTGAGACTGTGGCAGTAAACAGAACTGAACCCGGTTCACTGGAGCTGTGAGACTGTGGCAGTAAACAGAACCGAACCCGGGACACTGGATGTGTGAGACTGTGGCAGTAAACAGAACCGAACCCGGGACACTGGAGCTGTGAGACTGTGGCAGTAAACAGAACCGAACCCGGGTCACTGGAGCTGTGAGACTGTGGCAGTAAACAGAACCGAACCCGGGACACTGGAGCTGTGAGACTGTGGCAGTAAACAGAACCGAACCCGGGACACTGGAGCTGTGAGACTGTGGCAGTAAACAGAACCGAACCCGGGACACTGGAGCTGTGAGACTGTGGCAGTAAACAGAACCGAACGCAGGTCACTGGAGCTGTGAGACTGTGGCAGTAAACAGAACCGAACCCGGGACACTGGAGCTGTGAGACTGTGGCAGTAAACAGAACTGAACCCGGGTCACTGGAGCTGTGAGACTGTGGCAGTAAACAGAACTGAACCCGGGACACTGGAGCTGTGAGACTGTGGCAGTAAACAGAACCGAACCCAGGTCACTGGAGCTGTGAGACTGTGGCAGTAAACAGAACCAAACCCGGGACACTGGAGCTGTGAGACTGTGGCAGTAAACAGAACCGAACCCGGGACACTGGAGCTGTGAGACTGTGGCAGTAAACAGAACTGAACCCGGGACACTGGAGCTGTGAGACTGTGGCAGTAAACAGAACCGAACCCAGGACACTGGAGCTGTGAGACTGTGGCAGTAAACAGAACTGAACCCGGGTCACTGGAGCTGTGAGACTGTGGCAGTAAACAGAACCGAACCCGGGACACTGGAGCTGTGAGACTGTGGCAGTAAACAGAACTGAACCCGGGACACTGGAGCTGTGTGACTGTGGCAGTCCCCAGAACCGAACCCAGGACACTGGAGCTGTGAGACTGTGGCAGTAAACAGAACCGAACCCGGGTCACTGGAGCTGTGAGACTGTGGCAGTAAACAGAACCGAACCCAGGACACTGGAGCTGTGAGACTGTGGCAGTCCCCAGAACCGAACCCAGGACACTGGAGCTGTGAGACTGTGACAGTAAACAGAACCGAACCCGGGACACTGGAGCTGTGAGACTGTGGCAGTAAACAGAACCGAACCCAGGACACTGGAGCTGTGAGACTGTGACAGTAAACAGAACCGAACCCGGGACACTGGAGCTGTGAGACTGTGGCAGTAAACAGAACCGAACCCGGGACACTGGAGCTGTGAGACTGTGGCAGTAAACAGAACCGAACCCAGGACACTGGAGCTGTGAGACTGTGACAGTAAACAGAACCGAACCCGGGTCACTGGAGCTGTGAGACTGTGGCAGTTAACAGAACCGAACCCATGTCACTGGAGCTGTGAGACTGTGGCAGTAAACAGAACCGAACCCGGGTCACTGGAGCTGTGAGACTGTGGCAGTAAACAGAACCGAACCCGGGACACTGGAGCTGTGAGACTGTGGCAGTAAACAGAACCGAACCCAGGACACTGGAGCTGTGAGACTGTGACAGTAAACAGAACCGAACCCGGGACACTGGAGCTGTGAGACTGTGGCAGTAAACAGAACCGAACCCGGGACACTGGAGCTGTGAGACTGTGGCAGTAAACAGAACCGAACCCAGGACACTGGAGCTGTGAGACTGTGACAGTAAACAGAACCGAACCCGGGTCACTGGAGCTGTGAGACTGTGGCAGTTAACAGAACCGAACCCATGTCACTGGAGCTGTGAGACTGTGGCAGTAAACAGAACCGAACCCGGGTCACTGGAGCTGTGAGACTGTGGCAGTAAACAGAACCGAACCCGGGACACTGGAGCTGTGAGACTGTGGCAGTAAACAGAACTGAACCCGGGTCACTGGAGCTGTGAGACTGTGACAGTAAACAGAACCGAACCCAGGTCACTGGAGCTGTGAGACTGTGGCAGTAAACAGAACCGAACCCAGGTCACTGGATCTGTGAGACTGTGGCAGTAAACAGAACCGAACCCGGGACACTGGAGCTGTGAGACTGTGGCAGTAAACAGAACCGAACCCAGGTCACTGGAGCTGTGAGACTGTGGCAGTAAACAGAACCGAACCCGGGACACTGGAGCTGTGAGACTGTGGCAGTAAACAGAACTGAACCCGGGTCACTGGAGCTGTGAGACTGTGACAGTAAACAGAACCGAACCCGGGACACTGGAGCTGTGAGACTGTGGCAGTAAACAGAACTGAACCCGGTTCACTGGAGCTGTGAGACTGTGGCAGTAAACAGAACCGAACCCGGGACACTGGATGTGTGAGACTGTGGCAGTAAACAGAACCGAACCCGGGACACTGGAGCTGTGAGACTGTGGCAGTAAACAGAACCGAACCCGGGTCACTGGAGCTGTGAGACTGTGGCAGTAAACAGAACCGAACCCGGGACACTGGAGCTGTGAGACTGTGGCAGTAAACAGAACCGAACCCGGGACACTGGAGCTGTGAGACTGTGGCAGTAAACAGAACCGAACCCGGGACACTGGAGCTGTGAGACTGTGGCAGTAAACAGAACCGAACGCAGGTCACTGGAGCTGTGAGACTGTGGCAGTAAACAGAACCGAACCCGGGACACTGGAGCTGTGAGACTGTGGCAGTAAACAGAACTGAACCCGGGTCACTGGAGCTGTGAGACTGTGGCAGTAAACAGAACTGAACCCGGGACACTGGAGCTGTGAGACTGTGGCAGTAAACAGAACCGAACCCAGGTCACTGGAGCTGTGAGACTGTGGCAGTAAACAGAACCAAACCCGGGACACTGGAGCTGTGAGACTGTGGCAGTAAACAGAACCGAACCCGGGACACTGGAGCTGTGAGACTGTGGCAGTAAACAGAACCGAACCCGGGTCACTGGAGCTGTGAGACTGTGGCAGTAAACAGAACCGAACCCGGAGCACTGGAGCTGTGAGACTGTGGCCGTAAACAGAACCGAACCCGGGTCACTGGAGCTGTGTGACTGTGGCAGTCCCCAGAACCGAACCCAGGACACTGGAGCTGTGAGACTGTGGCAGTAAACAGAACTGAACCCAGGACACTGGAGCTGTGAGACTGTGACAGTAAACAGAACCGAACCCGGGACACTGGAGCTGTGAGACTGTGGCAGTAAACAGAACCGAACCCAGGACACTGGAGCTGTGAGACTGTGACAGTAAACAGAACCGAACCCGGGACACTGGAGCTGTGAGACTGTGGCAGTAAACAGAACCGAACCCGGGTCACTGGAGCTGTGAGACTGTGGCAGTAAACAGAACCGAACCCGGGACACTGGAGCTGTGAGACTGTGGCAGTAAACAGAACCGAACCCGTGTCACCGGAGCTGTGAGACTGTGGCAGTATACAGAACCGAACCCATGTCACTGGAGCTGTGAGACTTTGGCAGTAAACAGAACCGAACCCGGGTCACCGGAGCTGTGAGACTGTGGCAGTAAACAGAACCGAACCCGGGTCACTGGAGCTGTGAGACTGTGGCGGTAAACAGAACCGAACCCGGGACACTGGAGCTGTGAGACTGTGGCAGTAAACAGAACTGAACCCGGGTCACTGGAGCTGTGAGACTGTGGCAGTAAACAGAAATGAACCCGGGACACTGGAGCTGTGAGACTGTGGCAGTAAACAGAACCGAACCCAGGTCACTGGAGCTGTGAGACTGTGGCAGTAAACAGAACCAAACCCGGGACACTGGAGCTGTGAGACTGTGGCAGTAAACAGAACCGAACCCGGGACACTGGAGCTGTGAGACTGTGGCAGTAAACAGAACCGAACCCGGGTCACTGGAGCTGTGAGACTGTGGCAGTAAACAGAACCGAACCCGGGTCACTGGAGCTGTGAGACTGTGGCAGTAAACAGAACCGAACCCGGGTCACTGGAGCTGTGTGACTGTGGCAGTCCCCAGAACCGAACCCAGGACACTGGAGCTGTGAGACTGTGGCAGTAAACAGAACTGAACCCAGGACACTGGAGCTGTGAGACTGTGACAGTAAACAGAACCGAACCCGGGACACTGGAGCTGTGAGACTGTGGCAGTAAACAGAACCGAACCCAGGACACTGGAGCTGTGAGACTGTGACAGTAAACAGAACCGAACCCGGGACACTGGAGCTGTGAGACTGTGGCAGTAAACAGAACCGAACCCAGGTCACTGGAGCTGTGAGACTGTGGCAGTAAACAGAACCGAACCCGGGTCACTGGAGCTGTGTGACTGTGGCAGTCCCCAGAACCGAACCCAGGACACTGGAGCTGTGAGACTGTGGCAGTAAACAGAACTGAACCCAGGACACTGGAGCTGTGAGACTGTGACAGTAAACAGAACCGAACCCGGGACACTGGAGCTGTGAGACTGTGGCAGTAAACAGAACCGAACCCAGGACACTGGAGCTGTGAGACTGTGACAGTAAACAGAACCGAACCCGGGACACTGGAGCTGTGAGACTGTGGCAGTAAACAGAACCGAACCCGGGTCACTGGAGCTGTGAGACTGTGGCAGTAAACAGAACCGAACCCGTGTCACCGGAGCTGTGAGACTGTGGCAGTATACAGAACCGAACCCATGTCACTGGAGCTGTGAGACTTTGGCAGTAAACAGAACCGAACCCGGGTCACCGGAGCTGTGAGACTGTGGCAGTAAACAGAACCGAACCCGGGTCACTGGAGCTGTGAGACTGTGGCAGTAAACAGAACCGAACCCAGGTCACTGGAGCTGTGAGACTGTGGCAGTAAACAGAACCGAACCCGGGTCACTGGAGCTGTGAGACTGTGGCAGTAAACAGAACCGAACCCAGGTCACTGGAGCTGTGAGACTGTGACAGTAAACAGAACCGAACCCAGGTCACTGGAGCTGTGAGGCTGTGGCAGTAAACAGAACCGAACCCGGGTCACTGGAGCTGTGAGACTGTGGCAGTAAACAGAACCGAACCCAGGTCACTGGAGCTGTGAGACTGTGGCAGTAAACAGAACCGAACCCGGGACACTGGAGCTGTGAGACTGTGGCAGTAAACAGAACCGAACCCAGGACACTGGAGCTGTGAGACTGTGACAGTAAACAGAACCGAACCCGGGACACTGGAGCTGTGAGACTGTGGCAGTAAACAGAACTGAACCCAGGTCACTGGAGCTGTGAGACTGTGGCAGTAAACAGAACCGAACCCAGGTCACTGGAGCGGTGAGACTGTGGCAGTAAACAGAACCGAACCCGGGTCACTGGAGCTGTGAGACTGTGGCAGTAAACAGAACCGAACCCGGGACACTGGAGCTGTGAGACTGTGGCAGTAAACAGAACCGAACCCGGGACACTGGAGCTGTGAGACTGTGGCAGTAAACAGAACCGAACCCGGGACACTGGAGCTGTGAGACTGTGGCAGTAAACAGAACCGAACCCGGGACACTGGAGCTGTGAGACTGTGGCAGTAAACAGAACTGAACCCAGGTCACTGGAGCTGTGAGACTGTGACAGTAAACAGAACCGAACCCGGGTCACTGGAGCTGTGAGACTGTGGCAGTAAACAGAACCGAACCCGGGACACTGGAGCTGTGAGACTGTGGCAGTAAACAGAACCGAACCCGGGACACTGGAGCTGTGAGACTGTGGCAGTAAACAGAACTGAACCCGGGTCACTGGAGCTGTGAGACTGTGGCAGTAAACAGAACCGAACCCGGGACACTGGAGCTGTGAGACTGTGGCAGTAAACAGAACTGAACCCGGGACACTGGAGCTGTGTGACTGTGGCAGTCCCCAGAACCGAACCCAGGACACTGGAGCTGTGAGACTGTGGCAGTAAACAGAACCGAACCTGGGACACTGGAGCTGTCAGACTGTGGCAGTAAACAGAACCGAACCCAGGACACTGGAGCTGTGAGACTGTGACAGTAAACAGAACCGAACCCGGGACACTGGAGCTGTGAGACTGTGGCAGTAAACAGAACCGAACCTGGGACACTGGAGCTGTGAGACTGTGGCAGTAAACAGAACCGAACCCGGGACACTGGAGCTGTGAGACTGTGGCAGTAAACAGAACCGAACCCAGGACACTGGAGCTGTGAGACTGTGACAGTAAACAGAACCGAACTCGGGTCACTGGAGCTGTGAGACTGTGGCAGTTAACAGAACCGAACCCGGGTCACGGGAGCTGTGAGACTGTGGCAGTAAACAGAACCGAACCCAGGTCACTGGAGCTGTGACACTGTGGCAGTAAACAGAACCGAACCCGGGTCACTGGAGCTGTGAGGCTGTGGCAGTAAACAGAACCGAACCCGGGTCACTGGAGCTGTGAGGCTGTGGCAGTAAACAGAACCGAACCCATGTCACTGGAGCTGTGAGACTGTGGCAGTAAACAGAACCGGACCCGGGTCACCGGAGCTGTGAGACTGTGGCAGTAAACAGAACCGAACCCAGGTCACTGGAGCTGTGACACTGTGGCAGTAAACAGAACCGAACCCGGGTCACTGGAGCTGTGAGGCTGTGGCAGTAAACAGAACCGAACCCGGGTCACTGGAGCTGTGAGGCTGTGGCAGTAAACAGAACCGAACCCATCTCACTGTTGCTGTGAGACTGTGGCAGTAAACAGAACCGAACCCGGGTCACCGGAGCTGTGAGACTGTGGCAGTAAACAGAACCGAACCCGGGTCACCGGAGCTGTGAGACTGTGGCAGTATACAGAACCGAACCCATGTCACTGGAGCTGTGAGACTGTGGCAGTAAACAGAACCGAACCCAGGTCACTGGAGCTGTGAGACTGTGGCAGTAAACAGAACCGAACCCGGGTCACCGGAGCTGTGAGACTGTGGCAGTAAACAGAACCGAACCCGGGTCACTGGAGCTGTGAGACTGTGGCAGTAAACAGAACCGAACCCGGGTCACCGGAGCTGTGAGACTGTGGCAGTAAACAGAACCGAACCCGGGTCACTGGAGCTGTGAGACTGTGGAAGTAAACAGAACTGAACCCGGGTCACCGGAGCTGTGAGACTGTGGCAGTAAACAGAACCGAACCCAGGTCACTGGAGCTGTGAGACTGTGACAGTAAAAAGAACCGAACCCAGGTCACTGGAGCTGTGAGGCTGTGGCAGTAAACAGAACCGAACCCGGGTCACTGGAGCTGTGAGACTGTGGCAGTAAACAGAACCGAACCCAGGTCACTGGAGCTGTGAGACTGTGGCAGTAAACAGAACCGAACCCAGGTCACTGGAGCTGTGAGACTGTGACAGTAAACAGAACCGAACCCAGGACACTGGAGCTGTGAGACTGTGACAGTAAACAGAACCGAACCCGGGACACTGGAGCTGTGAGACTGTGGCAGTAAACAGAACCGAACCCGGGACACTGGAGCTGTGAGACTGTGGCAGTAAACAGAACCGAACCCAGGACACTGGAGCTGTGAGACTGTGACAGTAAACAGAACCGAACCCGGGACACTGGAGCTGTGAGACTGTGGCAGTCCCCAGAACCGAACCCGGGACACTGGAGCTGTGAGGCTGTGGCAGTAAACAGAACCGAACCCAGGTCACTGGAGCTGTGAGACTGTGGCAGTAAACAGAACCGAACCCAGGTCACTGGAGCGGTGAGACTGTGGCAGTAAACAGAACCGAACCCGGGTCACTGGAGCTGTGAGACTGTGGCAGTAAACAGAACCGAACCCGGGTCACTGGAGCTGTGAGACTGTGGCAGTAAACAGAACCGAACCCGGGACACTGGAGCTGTGAGACTGTGGCAGTAAACAGAACTGAACCCGGGACACTGGAGCTGTGTGACTGTGGCAGTCCCCAGAACCGAACCCAGGACACTGGAGCTGTGAGACTGTGGCAGTAAACAGAACCGAACCTGGGACACTGGAGCTGTCAGACTGTGGCAGTAAACAGAACCGAACCCAGGACACTGGAGCTGTGAGACTGTGACAGTAAACAGAACCGAACCCGGGACACTGGAGCTGTGAGACTGTGGCAGTAAACAGAACCGAACCTGGGACACTGGAGCTGTGAGACTGTGGCAGTAAACAGAACCGAACCCGGGACACTGGAGCTGTGAGACTGTGGCAGTAAACAGAACCGAACCCAGGACACTGGAGCTGTGAGACTGTGACAGTAAACAGAACCGAACTCGGGTCACTGGAGCTGTGAGACTGTGGCAGTTAACAGAACCGAACCCGGGTCACGGGAGCTGTGAGACTGTGGCAGTAAACAGAACCGAACCCAGGTCACTGGAGCTGTGACACTGTGGCAGTAAACAGAACCGAACCCGGGTCACTGGAGCTGTGAGGCTGTGGCAGTAAACAGAACCGAACCCGGGTCACTGGAGCTGTGAGGCTGTGGCAGTAAACAGAACCGAACCCATGTCACTGGAGCTGTGAGACTGTGGCAGTAAACAGAACCGGACCCGGGTCACCGGAGCTGTGAGACTGTGGCAGTAAACAGAACCGAACCCAGGTCACTGGAGCTGTGACACTGTGGCAGTAAACAGAACCGAACCCGGGTCACTGGAGCTGTGAGGCTGTGGCAGTAAACAGAACCGAACCCGGGTCACTGGAGCTGTGAGGCTGTGGCAGTAAACAGAACCGAACCCATCTCACTGGAGCTGTGAGACTGTGGCAGTAAACAGAACCGAACCCGGGTCACCGGAGCTGTGAGACTGTGGCAGTAAACAGAACCGAACCCGGGTCACCGGAGCTGTGAGACTGTGGCAGTATACAGAACCGAACCCATGTCACTGGAGCTGTGAGACTGTGGCAGTAAACAGAACCGAACCCAGGTCACTGGAGCTGTGAGACTGTGGCAGTAAACAGAACCGAACCCGGGTCACCGGAGCTGTGAGACTGTGGCAGTAAACAGAACCGAACCCGGGTCACTGGAGCTGTGAGACTGTGGCAGTAAACAGAACCGAACCCGGGTCACCGGAGCTGTGAGACTGTGGCAGTAAACAGAACCGAACCCGGGTCACTGGAGCTGTGAGACTGTGGCAGTAAACAGAACCGAACCCGGGTCACTGGAGCTGTGAGACTGTGGAAGTAAACAGAACTGAACCCGGGTCACCGGAGCTGTGAGACTGTGGCAGTAAACAGAACCGAACCCAGGTCACTGGAGCTGTGAGACTGTGACAGTAAAAAGAACCGAACCCAGGTCACTGGAGCTGTGAGGCTGTGGCAGTAAACAGAACCGAACCCGGGTCACTGGAGCTGTGAGACTGTGGCAGTAAACAGAACCGAACCCAGGTCACTGGAGCTGTGAGACTGTGGCAGTAAACAGAACCGAACCCAGGTCACTGGAGCTGTGAGACTGTGACAGTAAACAGAACCGAACCCAGGACACTGGAGCTGTGAGACTGTGACAGTAAACAGAACCGAACCCGGGACACTGGAGCTGTGAGACTGTGGCAGTAAACAGAACCGAACCCGGGACACTGGAGCTGTGAGACTGTGGCAGTAAACAGAACCGAACCCAGGACACTGGAGCTGTGAGACTGTGACAGTAAACAGAACCGAACCCGGGACACTGGAGCTGTGAGACTGTGGCAGTCCCCAGAACCGAACCCGGGACACTGGAGCTGTGAGGCTGTGGCAGTAAACAGAACCGAACCCAGGTCACTGGAGCTGTGAGACTGTGGCAGTAAACAGAACCGAACCCAGGTCACTGGAGCGGTGAGACTGTGGCAGTAAACAGAACCGAACCCGGGTCACTGGAGCTGTGAGACTGTGGCAGTAAACAGAACCGAACCCGGGTCACTGGAGCTGTGAGACTGTGGCAGTAAACAGAACCGAACCCGGGACACTGGAGCTGTGAGACTGTGGCAGTAAACAGAACCGAACCCGGGACACTGGAGCTGTGAGACTGTGGCAGTAAACAGAACCGAACCCGGGTCACTGGAGCTGTGAGACTGTGGCAGTAAACAGAACCGAACCCGGGACACTGGAGCTGTGAGACTGTGGCAGTAAACAGAACCGAACCCGGGACACTGGAGCTGTGAGACTGTGGCAGTAAACAGAACCGAACCCGGGACACTGGAGCTGTGAGACTGTGGCAGTAAACAGAACTGAACCCAGGTCACTGGAGCTGTGAGACTGTGACAGTAAACAGAACCGAACCCGGGACACTGGAGCTGTGAGACTGTGGCAGTAAACAGAACCGAACCCAGGTCACTGGAGCTGTGAGACTGTGGCAGTAAACAGAACCGAACCCGGGACACTGGAGCTGTGAGACTGTGGCAGTAAACAGAACCGAACCCAGGTCACTGGAGCTGTGACACTGTGGCAGTAAACAGAACCGAACCCGGGTCACTGGAGCTGTGAGGCTGTGGCAGTAAACAGAACCGAACCCATGTCACTGGAGCTGTGAGACTGTGGCAGTAAACAGAACCGGACCCGGGTCACCGGAGCTGTGAGACTGTGGCAGTAAACAGAACCGAACCCAGGTCACTGGAGCTGTGACACTGTGGCAGTAAACAGAACCGAACCCGGGTCACTGGAGCTGTGAGGCTGTGGCAGTAAACAGAACCGAACCCGGGTCACTGGAGCTGTGAGGCTGTGGCAGTAAACAGAACCGAACCCATCTCACTGGAGCTGTGAGACTGTGGCAGTAAACAGAACCGAACCCGGGTCACCGGAGCTGTGAGACTGTGGCAGTAAACAGAACCGAACCCGGGTCACCGGAGCTGTGAGACTGTGGCAGTATACAGAACCGAACCCATGTCACTGGAGCTGTGAGACTGTGGCAGTAAACAGAACCGAACCCAGGTCACTGGAGCTGTGAGACTGTGGCAGTAAACAGAACCGAACCCGGGTCACCGGAGCTGTGAGACTGTGGCAGTAAACAGAACCGAACCCGGGTCACTGGAGCTGTGAGACTGTGGCAGTAAACAGAACCGAACCCAGGTCACCGGAGCTGTGAGACTGTGGCAGTAAACAGAACCGAACCCGGGTCACTGGAGCTGTGAGACTGTGGCAGTAAACAGAACCGAACCCGGGACACTGGAGCTGTGAGACTGTGGAAGTAAACAGAACTGAACCCGGGTCACCGGAGCTGTGAGACTGTGGCAGTAAACAGAACCGAACCCAGGTCACTGGAGCTGTGAGACTGTGACAGTAAACAGAACCGAACCCAGGTCACTGGAGCTGTGAGGCTGTGGCAGTAAACAGAACCGAACCCGGGTCACTGGAGCTGTGAGACTGTGGCAGTAAACAGAACCGAACCCAGGTCACTGGAGCTGTGAGACTGTGGCAGTAAACAGAACCGAACCCAGGTCACTGGAGCTGTGAGACTGTGACAGTAAACAGAACCGAACCCAGGACACTGGAGCTGTGAGACTGTGACAGTAAACAGAACCGAACCCGGGACACTGGAGCTGTGAGACTGTGGCAGTAAACAGAACCGAACCCGGGACACTGGAGCTGTGAGACTGTGGCAGTAAACAGAACCGAACCCAGGACACTGGAGCTGTGAGACTGTGACAGTAAACAGAACCGAACCCGGGACACTGGAGCTGTGAGACTGTGGCAGTCCCCAGAACCGAACCCGGGACACTGGAGCTGTGAGGCTGTGGCAGTAAACAGAACCGAACCCAGGTCACTGGAGCTGTGAGACTGTGGCAGTAAACAGAACCGAACCCAGGTCACTGGAGCGGTGAGACTGTGGCAGTAAACAGAACCGAACCCGGGTCACTGGAGCTGTGAGACTGTGGCAGTAAACAGAACCGAACCCGGGTCACTGGAGCTGTGAGACTGTGGCAGTAAACAGAACCGAACCCGGGACACTGGAGCTGTGAGACTGTGGCAGTAAACAGAACCGAACCCGGGACACTGGAGCTGTGAGACTGTGGCAGTAAACAGAACCGAACCCGGGTCACTGGAGCTGTGAGACTGTGGCAGTAAACAGAACCGAACCCGGGACACTGGAGCTGTGAGACTGTGGCAGTAAACAGAACCGAACCCGGGACACTGGAGCTGTGAGACTGTGGCAGTAAACAGAACCGAACCCGGGACACTGGAGCTGTGAGACTGTGGCAGTAAACAGAACTGAACCCAGGTCACTGGAGCTGTGAGACTGTGACAGTAAACAGAACCGAACCCGGGACACTGGAGCTGTGAGACTGTGGCAGTAAACAGAACCGAACCCAGGTCACTGGAGCTGTGAGACTGTGGCAGTAAACAGAACCGAACCCGGGACACTGGAGCTGTGAGACTGTGGCAGTTAGCAGAACCGAACCCGGGTCACGGGAGCTGTGAGACTGTGGCAGTAAACAGAACCGAACCCGGGTCACGGGAGCTGTGAGACTGTGGCAGTAAACAGAACCGAACCCGGGACACTGTAGCTGTGAGACTGTGGCAGTAAACAGAACCGAACCCAGGTCACTGGAGCTGTGAGACTGTGGCAGTAAACAGAACTGAACCCGGGACACTGGAGCTGTGAGACTGTGGCAGTAAACAGAACCGAACCCGGGACACTGGAGCTGTGAGACTGTGGCAGTAAACAGAACTGAACCCGGGTCACTGGAGCTGTGAGACTGTGGCAGTAAACAGAACTGAAACGGGTCACTGGAGCTGTGAGACTGTGGCAGTAAACAGAACCGAACCCGGGACACTGGAGCTGTGAGACTGTGGCAGTAAACAGAACTGAACCCGGGACACTGGAGCTGTGTGACTGTGGCAGTCCCCAGAACCGAACCCAGGACACTGGAGCTGTGAGACTGTGACAGTAAACAGAACCGAACCCGGGACACTGGAGCTGTGAGACTGTGGCAGTAAACAGAACTGAACCCAGGTCACTGGAGCTGTGAGACTGTGGCAGTAAACAGAACCGAACCCAGGTCACTGGAGCGGTGAGACTGTGGCAGTAAACAGAACCGAACCCGGGTCACTGGAGCTGTGAGACTGTGGCAGTTAACAGAACCGAACCCGGGTCACTGGAGCTGTGAGACTGTGGCAGTAAACAGAACCGAACCCGGGACACTGGAGCTGTGAGACTGTGGCAGTAAACAGAACCGAACCCGGGACACTGGAGCTGTGAGACTGTGGCAGTAAACAGAACCGAACCCGGGTCACTGGAGCTGTGAGACTGTGGCAGTAAACAGAACCGAACCCGGGACACTGGAGCTGTGAGACTGTGACAGTAAACAGAACCGAACCCGGGTCACTGGAGCTGTGAGACTGTGGCAGTAAACAGAACCGAACCCGGGTCACTGGAGCTGTGAGACTGTGGCAGTAAACAGAACCGAACCCGGGACACTGGAGCTGTGAGACTGTGGCAGTAAACAGAACCGAACCCGGGACACTGGAGCTGTGAGACTGTGGCAGTAAACAGAACTGAACCCAGGTCACTGGAGCTGTGAGACTGTGACAGTAAACAGAACCGAACCCGGGTCACTGGAGCTGTGAGACTGTGGCAGTAAACAGAACCGAACCCAGGTCACTGGAGCTGTGAGACTGTGGCAGTAAACAGAACCGAACCCGGGTCACTGGAGCTGTGAGACTGTGGCAGTAAACAGAACCGAACCCGGGACACTGGAGCTGTGAGACTGTGGCAGTAAACAGAACTGAACCCGGGTCACTGGAGCTGTGAGACTGTGACAGTAAACAGAACCGAACCCAGGTCACTGGAGCTGTGAGACTGTGGCAGTAAACAGAACCGAACCCAGGTCACTGGAGCTGTGAGACTGTGGCAGTAAACAGAACCGAACCCGGGACACTGGAGCTGTGAGACTGTGGCAGTAAACAGAACTGAACCCGGGTCACTGGAGCTGTGAGACTGTGGCAGTAAACAGAACCGAACCCAGGTCACTGGAGCTGTGAGACTGTGGCAGTAAACAGAACCGAACCCAGGTCACTGGAGCTGTGAGACTGTGGCAGTAAACAGAACCGAACCCGGGACACTGGAGCTGTGAGACTGTGGCAGTAAACAGAACTGAACCCGGGTCACTGGAGCTGTGAGACTGTGACAGTAAACAGAACCGAACCCGGGACACTGGAGCTGTGAGACTGTGGCAGTAAACAGAACTGAACCCGGGTCACTGGAGCTGTGAGACTGTGGCAGTAAACAGAACCGAACCCGGGACACTGGAGGTGTGAGACTGTGGCAGTAAACAGAACCGAACCCGGGACACTGGAGCTGTGAGACTGTGGCAGTAAACAGAACCGAACCCGGGTCACTGGAGCTGTGAGACTGTGGCAGTAAACAGAACCGAACCCGGGACACTGGAGCTGTGAGACTGTGGCAGTAAACAGAACCGAACCCGGGACACTGGAGCTGTGAGACTGTGGCAGTAAACAGAACCGAACCCGGGACACTGGAGCTGTGAGACTGTGGAAGTAAACAGAACTGAACCTGGGACACTGGAGCTGTGAGACTGTGGCAGTAAACAGAACCGAACCCAGGTCACTGGAGCTGTGAGACTGTGGCAGTAAACAGAACCGAACCCGGGACACTGGAGCTGTGAGACTGTGGCAGTAAACAGAACCGAACCCGGGACACTGGAGCTGTGAGACTGTGGCAGTAAACAGAACCGAACCCGGGTCACTGGAGCTGTGAGACTGTGGCAGTAAACAGAACCGAACCCAGGTCACTGGAGCTGTGAGACTGTGGCAGTAAACAGAACCGAACCCGGGTCACTGGAGCTGTGTGACTGTGGCAGTCCCCAGAACCGAACCCAGGACACTGGAGCTGTGAGACTGTGGCAGTAAACAGAACCGAACCCGGGTCACTGGAGCTGTGTGACTGTGGCAGTCCCCAGAACCGAACCCAGGACACTGGAGCAGTGAGACTGTGACAGTAAACAGAACCGAACCCGGGACACTGGAGCTGTGAGACTGTGACAGTAAACAGAACCGAACCCAGGACACTGGAGCTGTGAGACTGTGACAGTAAACAGAACCGAACCCGGGACACTGGAGCTGTGAGACTGTGGCAGTAAACAGAACCGAACCCGGGACACTGGAGCTGTGAGACTGTGGCAGTAAACAGAACCGAACCCAGGACACTGGAGCTGTGAGACTGTGACAGTAAACAGAACCGAACCCGGGACACTGGAGCTGTGAGACTGTGACAGTAAACAGAACCGAACCCGGGACACTGGAGCTGTGAGACTGTGGCAGTTAGCAGAACCGAACCCGGGTCACGGGAGCTGTGAGACTGTGGCAGTAAACAGAACCGAACCCGGGACACTGGAGCTGTGAGACTGTGGCAGTAAGCAGAACCGAACCCAGGTCACTGGAGCTGTGAGACTGTGGCAGTAAACAGAACTGAACCCGGGACACTGGAGCTGTGAGACTGTGGCAGTAAACAGAACCGAACCCGGGACACTGGAGCTGTGAGACTGTGGCAGTAAACAGAACTGAACACGGGTCACTGGAGCTGTGAGACTGTGGCAGTAAACAGAACCGAACCCAGGTCACTGGAGCTGTGACACTGTGGCAGTAAACAGAACCGAACCCAGGACACTGGAGCTGTGAGACTGTGGCAGTAAACAGAACCGAACCCGGGTCACTGGAGCTGTGAGGCTGTGGCAGTAAACAGAACCGAACCCGGGTCACTGGAGCTGTGAGGCTGTGGCAGTAAACAGAACCGAACCCATGTCACTGGAGCTGTGAGACTGTGGCAGTAAACAGAACCGGACCAGGGTCACCGGAGCTGTGAGACTGTGGCAGTAAACAGAACCGAACCCAGGTCACTGGAGCTGTGAGACTGTGGCAGTAAACAGAACCGAACCCGGGTCACTGGAGCTGTGAGGCTGTGGCAGTAAACAGAACCGAACCCGGGTCACTGGAGCTGTGAGGCTGTGGCACTAAACAGAACCGAACCCATGTCACTGGAGCTGTGAGACTGTGACAGTAAACAGAACCGAACCCGGGTCACTGGAGCTGTGAGACTGTGACAGTAAACAGAACCGAACCCAGGTCACTGGAGCTGTGAGACTGTGACAGTAAACAGAACCGAACCCAGGTCACTGGAGCTGTGAGGCTGTGGCAGTAAACAGAACCGAACCCGGGTCACTGGAGCTGTGAGACTGTGGCAGTAAACAGAACCGAACCCAGGTCACTGGAGCTGTGAGACTGTGGCAGTAAACAGAACCGAACCCAGGTCACTGGAGCTGTGAGACTGTGACAGTAAACAGAACCGAACCCAGGACACTGGAGCTGTGAGACTGTGACAGTAAACAGAACCGAACCCGGGACACTGGAGCTGTGAGACTGTGGCAGTAAACAGAACCGAACCCGGGACACTGGAGCTGTGAGACTGTGGCAGTAAACAGAACCGAACCCGGGACACTGGAGCTGTGAGGCTGTGGCAGTAAACAGAACCGAACCCAGGTCACTGGAGCTGTGAGACTGTGGCAGTAAACAGAACCGAACCCAGGTCACTGGAGCGGTGAGACTGTGGCAGTAAACAGAACCGAACCCGGGTCACTGGAGCTGTGAGACTGTGGCAGTAAACAGAACCGAACCCGGGACACTGGAGCTGTGAGACTGTGGCAGTAAACAGAACCGAACCCAGGTCACTGGAGCTGTGAGACTGTGGCAGTAAACAGAACCGAACCCGTGTCACTGGAGCTGTGAGACTGTGGCAGTAAACAGAACCGAACCCGGGACACTGGAGCTGTGAGACTGTGGCAGTAAACAGAACTGAACCCGGGACACTGGAGCTGTGAGACTGTGGCAGTAAACAGAACCGAACCCAGGACACTGGAGCTGTGAGACTGTGGCAGTAAACAGAACCGAACCCGGGACACTGGAGCTGTGAGACTGTGGCAGTAAACAGAACCGAACCCGGGACACTGGAGCTGTGAGACTGTGGCAGTAAACAGAACCGAACCCGGGACACTGGAGCTGTGAGACTGTGGCAGTAAACAGAACCGAACCCGGGACACTGGAGCTGTGAGACTGTGGCAGTAAACAGAACCGAACCCAGGACACTGGAGCTGTGAGACTGTGGCAGTAAACAGAACCGAACCCGGGTCACTGGAGCTGTGAGAATGTGGCAGTTAACAGAACCGAACCCGGGTCACGGGAGCTGTGAGACTGTGGCAGTAAACAGAACCGAACCCAGGTCACTGGAGCTGTGAGTCTGTGGCAGTAAACAGAACCGAACCCGGGTCACTGGAGCTGTGAGACTGTGACAGTAAACAGAACCGAACCCGGGTCACTGGAGCTGTGAGAATGTGGCAGTTAACAGAACCGAACCCGGGTCACGGGAGCTGTGAGACTGTGGCAGTAAACAGAACCGAACCCAGGTCACTGGAGCTGTGACACTGTGGCAGTAAACAGAACCGAACCCGGGTCACTGGAGCTGTGAGGCTGTGGCAGTAAACAGAACCGAACCCGGGTCACTGGAGCTGTGAGGCTGTGGCAGTAAACAGAACCGAACCCATGTCACTGGAGCTGTGAGACTGTGGCAGTAAACAGAACCGGACCAGGGTCACCGGAGCTGTGAGACTGTGGCAGTAAACAGAACCGAACCCAGGTCACTGGAGCTGTGACACTGTGGCAGTAAACAGAACCGAACCCGGGTCACTGGAGCTGTGAGGCTGTGGCAGTAAACAGAACCGAACCCGGGTCACTGGAGCTGTGAGACTGTGGCAGTAAACAGAACCGAACCCGGGTCACCGGAGCTGTGAGACTGTGGCAGTATACAGAACCGAACCCATGTCACTGGAGCTGTGAGACTGTGGCAGTAAACAGAACCGAACCCAGGTCACTGGAGCTGTGAGACTGTGGCAGTAAACAGAACCGAACCCGGGTCACCGGAGCTGTGAGACTGTGGCAGTAAACAGAACCGAACCCGGGTCACTGGAGCTGTGAGACTGTGGCAGTAAACAGAACCGAACCCGGGTCACCGGAGCTGTGAGACTGTGGCAGTAAACAGAACCGAACCCGGGTCACTGGAGCTGTGAGACTGTGGAAGTAAACAGACCTGAACCCGGGTCACTGGAGCTGTGAGACTGTGGCAGTAAACAGAACCGAACCCAGGACACTGGAGCTGTGAGACTGTGGCAGTAAACAGAACCGAACCCGGGACACTGGAGCTGTGAGACTGTGGCAGTAAACAGAACCGAACCCGGGACACTGGAGCTGTGAGGCTGTGGCAGTAAACAGAACCGAACCCAGGTCACTGGAGCTGTGAGACTGTGGCAGTAAACAGAACTGAACCCAGGTCACTGGAGCGGTGAGACTGTGGCAGTAAACAGAACTGAACCCAGGACACTGGAGCTGTGAGACTGTGGCAGTAAACAGAACCGAACCCAGGTCACTGGAGCTGTGAGACTGTGGCAGTAAACAGAACCGAACCCAGGTCACTGGAGCTGTGAGACTGTGGCAGTAAACAGAACCGAACCCGGGTCACTGGAGCTGTGAGGCTGTGGCAGTAAACAGAACCGAACCCGGGTCACTGGAGCTGTGAGGCTGTGGCAGTAAACAGAACCGAACCCGGGTCACTGGAGCTGTGAGGCTGTGGCAGTAAACAGAACCGAACCCGGGTCACTGGAGCTGTGAGGCTGTGGCAGTAAACAGAACCGAACCCATGTCACTGGAGCTGTGAGACTGTGGCAGTAAACAGAACCGGACCAGGGTCACCGGAGCTGTGAGACTGTGGCAGTAAACAGAACCGAACCCAGGTCACTGGAGCTGTGACACTGTGGCAGTAAACAGAACCGAACCCGGGTCACTGGAGCTGTGAGGCTGTGGCAGTAAACAGAACCGAACCCGGGTCACTGGAGCTGTGAGGCTGTGGCAGTAAACAGAACCGAACCCATGTCACTGGAGCTGTGAGACTGTGACAGTAAACAGAACCGAACCCGGGTCACTGGAGCTGTGAGACTGTGACAGTAAACAGAACCGAACCCAGGTCACTGGAGCTGTGAGACTGTGACAGTAAACAGAACCGAACCCAGGTCACTGGAGCTGTGAGGCTGCGGCAGTAAACAGAACCGAACCCGGGTCACTGGAGCTGTGAGACTGTGGCAGTAAACAGAACCGAACCCAGGTCACTGGAGCTGTGAGACTGTGGCAGTAAACAGAACCGAACCCAGGTCACTGGAGCTGTGAGACTGTGACAGTAAACAGAACCGAACCCAGGACACTGGAGCTGTGAGACTGTGACAGTAAACAGAACCGAACCCGGGACACTGGAGCTGTGAGACTGTGGCAGTAAACAGAACCGAACCCGGGACACTGGAGCTGTGAGACTGTGGCAGTAAACAGAACCGAACCCGGGACACTGGAGCTGTGAGGCTGTGGCAGTAAACAGAACCGAACCCAGGTCACTGGAGCTGTGAGACTGTGGCAGTAAACAGAACCGAACCCAGGTCACTGGAGCGGTGAGACTGTTGCAGTAAACAGAACCGAACCCGGGTCACTGGAGCTGTGAGACTGTGGCAGTAAACAGAACCGAACCCGGGTCACTGGAGCTGTGAGACTGTGGCAGTAAACAGAACCGAACCCGGGACACTGGAGCTGTGAGACTGTGGCAGTAAACAGAACCGAACCCAGGTCACTGGAGCTGTGAGACTGTGGCAGTAAACAGAACCGAACCCGGGACACTGGAGCTGTGAGACTGTGGCAGTAAACAGAACCGAACCCGGGACACTGGAGCTGTGAGACTGTGGCAGTAAACAGAACTGAACCCAGGTCACTGGAGCTGTGAGACTGTGACAGTAAACAGAACCGAACCCGGGACACTGGAGCTGTGAGACTGTGGCAGTAAACAGAACCGAACCAAGGTCACTGGAGCTGTGAGACTGTGGCAGTAAACAGAACCGAACCCGGGACACTGGAGCTGTGAGACTGTGGCAGTTAGCAGAACCGAACCCGGGTCACGGGAGCTGTGAGACTGTGGCAGTAAACAGAACCGAACCCGGGTCACGGGAGCTGTGAGACTGTGGCAGTAAACAGAACCGAACCCGGGACACTGGAGCTGTGAGATTGTGGCAGTAAACAGAACCGAACCCAGGTCACTGGAGCTGTGAGACTGTGGCAGTAAACAGAACTGAACCCGGGACACTGGAGCTGTGAGACTGTGGCAGTAAACAGAACCGAACCCGGGACACTGGAGCTGTGAGACTGTGGCAGTAAACAGAACTGAACCCGGGTCACTGGAGCTGTGAGACTGTGGCAGTAAACAGAACCGAACCCGGGACACTGGAGCTGTGAGACTGTGGCAGTAAACAGAACTGAACCCGGGACACTGGAGCTGTGAGACTGTGGCAGTAAACAGAACCGAACCCAGGACACTGGAGCTGTGAGACTGTGGCAGTAAACAGAACTGAACCCGGGTCACTGGAGCTGTGAGACTGTGGCAGTAAACAGAACCGAACACGGGTCACTGGAGCTGTGAGACTGTGGCAGGAAACAGAACCGAACCCGGGACACTGGAGCTGTGAGACTGTGGCAGTAAACAGAACTGAACCCGGGACACTGGAGCTGTGTGACTGTGGCAGTCCCCAGAACCGAACCCAGGACACTGGAGCTGTGAGACTGTGGCAGTAAACAGAACCGAACCTGGGACACTGGAGCTGAGAGACTGTGGCAGTAAACAGAACCGAACCCAGGACACTGGAGCTGTGAGACTGTGGCAGAAAACAGAACCGAACCCGGGACACTGGAGCTGTGAGACTGTGGCAGTAAACAGAACCGAACCCGGGACACTGGAGCTGTGAGACTGTGGCAGTAAACTGAACCGAACCCAGGACACTGGAGCTGTGAGACTGTGACAGTAAACAGAACCGAACCCGGGACACTGGAGCTGTGAGACTGTGGCAGTAAACAGAACCGAACCCGGGACACTGGAGCTGTGAGACTGTGGCAGTAAACAGAACCGAACCCAGGACACTGGAGCTGTGAGACTGTGGCAGTAAACAGAACCGAACCCGGGACACTGGAGCTGTGAGACTGTGACAGTAAACAGAACCGAACCCGGGTCATTGGAGCTGTGAGACTGTGGCAGTTAACAGAACCGAACCCGGGTCACGGGAGCTGTGAGACTGTGGCAGTAAACAGAACCGAACCCAGGTCACTGGAGCTGTGACACTGTGGCAGTAAACAGAACCGAACCCGGGTCACTGGAGCTGTGAGGCTGTGGCAGTAAACAGAACCGAACCCATGTCACTGGAGCTGTGAGACTGTGGCAGTAAACAGAACCGGACCCGGGTCACTGGAGCTGTGAGACTGTGGCAGTAAACAGAACCGAACCCGGGACACTGGAGCTGTGAGACTGTGGCAGTAAACAGAACCGAACCCGGGACACTGGAGCTGTGAGACTGTGGCAGTAAACAGAACCGAACCCAGGTCACTGGAGCTGTGAGACTGTGGCAGTAAACAGAACCGAACCCGGGACACTGGAGCTGTGAGACTGTGGCAGTAAACAGAACCGAACCCGGGACACTGGAGCTGTGAGACTGTGGCAGTAAACAGAACTGAACCCAGGTCACTGGAGCTGTGAGACTGTGACAGTAAACAGAACCGAACCCGGGACACTGGAGCTGTGAGACTGTGGCAGTAAACAGAACCGAACCCAGGTCACTGGAGCTGTGAGACTGTGGCAGTAAACAGAAACGAACCCGGGACACTGGAGCTGTGAGACTGTGGCAGTTAGCAGAACCGAACCCGGGTCACGGGAGCTGTGAGACTGTGGCAGTAAACAGAACCGAACCCGGGTCACGGGAGCTGTGAGACTGTGGCAGTAAACAGAACCGAACCCGGGACACTGGAGCTGTGAGACTGTGGCAGTAAACAGAACCGAACCCAGGTCACTGGAGCTGTGAGACTGTGGCAGTAAACAGAACTGAACCCGGGACACTGGAGCTGTGAGACTGTGGCAGTAAACAGAACCGAACCCGGGACACTGGAGCTGTGAGACTGTGGCAGTAAACAGAACTGAACCCGGGTCACTGGAGCTGTGAGACTGTGGCAGTAAACAGAACCGAACCCGGGACACTGGAGCTGTGAGACTGTGGCAGTAAACAGAACTGAACCCGGGACACTGGAGCTGTGAGACTGTGGCAGTAAACAGAACCGAACCCAGGACACTGGAGCTGTGAGACTGTGGCAGTAAACAGAACTGAACCCGGGTCACTGGAGCTGTGAGACTGTGGCAGTAAACAGAACCGAACCCGGGACACTGGAGCTGTGAGACTGTGGCAGTAAACAGAACTGAACCCGGGACACTGGAGCTGTGTGACTGTGGCAGTCCCCAGAACCGAACCCAGGACACTGGAGCTGTGAGACTGTGGCAGAAAACAGAACCGAACCCGGGACACTGGAGCTGTGAGACTGTGGCAGTAAACAGAACCGAACCCGGGACACTGGAGCTGTGAGACTGTGGCAGTAAACTGAACCGAACCCAGGACACTGGAGCTGTGAGACTGTGACAGTAAACAGAACCGAACCCGGGACACTGGAGCTGTGAGACTGTGGCAGTAAACAGAACCGAACCCGGGACACTGGAGCTGTGAGACTGTGGCAGTAAACAGAACCGAACCCAGGACACTGGAGCTGTGAGACTGTGGCAGTAAACAGAACCGAACCCGGGACACTGGAGCTGTGAGACTGTGACAGTAAACAGAACCGAACCCGGGTCATTGGAGCTGTGAGACTGTGGCAGTTAACAGAACCGAACCCGGGTCACGGGAGCTGTGAGACTGTGGCAGTAAACAGAACCGAACCCAGGTCACTGGAGCTGTGACACTGTGGCAGTAAACAGAACCGAACCCGGGTCACTGGAGCTGTGAGGCTGTGGCAGTAAACAGAACTGAACCCGGGTCACTGGAGCTGTGAGACTGTGGCAGTAAACAGAACCGGACCCGGGTCACCGGAGCTGTGAGACTGTGGCAGTAAACAGAACCGAACCCAGGTCACTGGAGCTGTGACACTGTGGCAGTAAACAGAACCGAACCCGGGTCACTGGAGCTGTGAGGCTGTGGCAGTAAACAGAACCGAACCCGGGTCACTGGAGCTGTGAGGCTGTGGCAGTAAACAGAACCGAACCCATCTCACTGGAGCTGTGAGACTGTGGCAGTAAACAGAACCGAACCCGGGTCACCGGAGCTGTGAGACTGTGGCAGTAAACAGAACCGAACCCGGGTCACCGGAGCTGTGAGACTGTGGCAGTATACAGAACCGAACCCATGTCACTGGAGCTGTGAGACTGTGGCAGTAAACAGAACCGAACCCAGGTCACTGGAGCTGTGAGACTGTGGCAGTAAACAGAACCGAACCCGGGTCACCGGAGCTGTGAGACTGTGGCAGTCCCCAGAACCGAACCCAGGTCACTGGAGCTGTGAGGCTGTGGCAGTAAACAGAACCGAACCCGGGACACTGGAGCTGTGAGACTGTGGCAGTAAACAGAACCGAACCCGGGTCACCGGAGCTGTGAGACTGTGGCAGTAAACAGAACCGAACCCGGGTCACCGGAGCTGTGAGACTGTGGCAGTAAACAGAAACGAACCCGGGTCACTGGAGCTGTGAGACTGTGGCAGTAAACGGAACCGAACCCATGTCACTGGAGCTGTGAGACTGTGGCAGTAAACAGAACCGAACCCGGGTCACTGGAGCTGTGAGACTGTGGCAGTAAACAGAACCGAACCCGGGTCACTGGAGCTGTGAGACTGTGGCAGTAAACAGAACCGAACCAGGGTCACTGGAGCTGTGAGACTGTGGCAGTAAACAGAACTGAACCCGGGTCACTGGAGCTGTGAGACTGTGGCAGTAAACAGAACCGAACCAGGGTCACTGGAGCTGTGAGACTGTGGCAGTAAACAGAACTGAACCCGGGACACTGGAGCTGTGAGACTGTGGCAGTAAACAGAACCGAACCCGGGTCACTGGAGCTGTGAGACTGTGACAGTAAACAGAACCGAACCCGGGACACTGGAGCTGTGAGACTGTGGCAGTAAACAGAACCGAACCCAGGTCACTGGAGCTGTGAGACTGTGGCAGTAAACAGAACCGAACCCGGGTCACTGGAGCTGTGAGACTGTGGCAGTAAACAGAACTGAACCCAGGTCACTGGAGCTGTGAGACTGTGGCAGTAAACAGAACCGAACCCAGGACACTGGAGCTGTGAGACTGTGGCAGTAAACAGAACCGAACCCGGGTCAATGGAGCTGTGAGACTGTGGCAGTAAACAGAACCGAACCCAGGTCACTGGAGCTGTGAGACTGTGGCAGTAAACAGAACCGAACCCGGGACACTGGAGCTGTGAGACTGTGGCAGTAAACAGAACTGAACCCGGGTCACTGGAGCTGTGAGACTGTGGCAGTAAACAGAACCGAACCCGGGACACTGGTGCTGTGAGACTGTGGCAGTAAACAGAACTGAACCCGGGTCACTGGAGCTGTGAGACTGTGGCAGTAAACAGAACTGAACCGGGTCACTGGAGCTGTGAGACTGTGGCAGTAAACAGAACCGAACCCGGGACACTGGAGCTGTGAGACTGTGGCAGTAAACAGAACCGAACCCGGGTCACTGGAGCTGTGAGACTGTGGCAGTAAACAGAACCGAACCCGGGTCACTGGAGCTGTGAGACTGTGGCAGTAAACAGAACCGAACACGGGTCACTGGAGCTGTGAGACTGTGGCAGTAAACAGAACCGAACCCACGTCACTGGAGCTGTGAGACTGTGGCAGTAAACAGAACCGAACCCAGGTCAATGGAGCTGTGAGGCTGTGGCAGTAAATAGAACCGAACCCAGGTCACTGGAGCTGTGAGACTGTGGCAGTAAACAGAACCGAACCCGGGACACTGGAGCTGTGAGACTGTGGCAGTAAACAGAACTGAACCCGGGTCACTGGAGCTGTGAGACTGTGACAGTAAACAGAACCGAACCCAGGTCACTGGAGCTGTGAGACTGTGGCAGTAAACAGAACCGAACCCGGGTCACTGGAGCTGTGAGACTGTGGCAGTAAACAGAACCGAACCCAGGTCACTGGAGCTGTGAGACTGTGGCAGTAAACAGAACCGAACCCGGAACACTGGAGCTGTGAGAGTGTGGCAGTAAACAGAACTGAACCCGGGTCACTGGAGCTGTGAGACTGTGGCAGTAAACAGAACCGAACCCAGGTCACTGGAGCTGTGAGACTGTGGCAGTAAACAGAACCGAACCCAGGTCACTGGAGCTGTGAGACTGTGGCAGTAAACAGAACCGAACCCGGGACACTGGAGCTGTGAGACTGTGGCAGTAAACAGAACTGAACCCGGGTCACTGGAGCTGTGAGACTGTGGCAGTAAACAGAACCGAACCCAGGTCACTGGAGCTGTGAGACTGTGGCAGTAAACAGAACCGAACCCGGGACACTGGAGCTGTGAGACTGTGGCAGTAAACAGAACCGAACCCGGGTCACTGGAGCTGTGAGACTGTGGCAGTAAACAGAACCGAACCCGGGACACTGGAGCTGTGAGACTGTGGCAGTAAACAGAACCGAACCCGGGTCACTGGAGCTGTGAGACTGTGGCAGTAAACAGAACCGAACCCGGGTCACTGGAGCTGTGAGACTGTGGCAGTAAACAGAACCGAACCAGGGTCACTGGAGCTGTGAGACTGTGGCAGTAAACAGAACTGAACCCGGGTCACTGGAGCTGTGAGACTGTGGCAGTAAACAGAACTGAACCCGGGACACTGGAGCTGTGAGACTGTGGCAGTAAACAGAACCGAACCCGGGTCACTGGAGCTGTGAGACTGTGACCGTAAACAGAACCGAACCCGGGACACTGGAGCTGTGAGACTGTGGCAGTAAACAGAACCGAACCCAGGTCACTGGAGCTGTGAGACTGTGGCAGTAAACAGAACCGAACCCGGGTCACTGGAGCTGTGAGACTGTGGCAGTAAACAGAACTGAACCCAGGTCACTGGAGCTGTGAGACTGTGGCAGTAAACAGAACCGAACCCAGGACACTGGAGCTGTGAGACTGTGGCAGTAAACAGAACCGAACCCGGGTCAATGGAGCTGTGAGACTGTGGCAGTAAACAGAACCGAACCCAGGTCACTGGAGCTGTGAGACTGTGGCAGTAAACAGAACCGAACCCGGGACACTGGAGCTGTGAGACTGTGGCAGGAAACAGAACTGAACCCGGGTCACTGGAGCTGTGAGACTGTGGCAGTAAACAGAACCGAACCCGGGACACTGGTGCTGTGAGACTGTGGCAGTAAACAGAACTGAACCCGGGTCACTGGAGCTGTGAGACTGTGGCAGTAAACAGAACCGAACCCGGGACACTGGTGCTGTGAGACTGAGGCAGTAAACAGAACTGAACCCGGGTCACTGGAGCTGTGAGACTGTGGCAGTAAACAGAACTGAACCCGGGTCACTGGAGCTGTGAGACTGTGGCAGTAAACAGAACCGAACCCGGGACACTGGAGCTGTGAGACTGTGGCAGTAAACAGAACCGAACCCGGGTCACTGGAGCTGTGAGACTGTGGCAGTAAACAGAACCGAACCCGGGTCACTGGAGCTGTGAGACTGTGGCAGTAAACAGAACCGAACACGGGTCACTGGAGCTGTGAGACTGTGGCAGTAAACAGAACCGAACCCAGGTCACTGGAGCTGTGAGACTGTGGCAGTAAACAGAACCGAACCCAGGTCAATGGAGCTGTGAGTCTGTGGCAGTAAATAGAACCGAACCCAGGTCACTGGAGCTGTGAGACTGTGGCAGTAAACAGAACCGAACCCGGGACACTGGAGCTGTGAGACTGTGGCAGTAAACAGAACTGAACCCGGGTCACTGGAGCTGTGAGACTGTGACAGAAAACAGAACCGAACCCAGGTCACTGGAGCTGTGAGACTGTGACAGTAAACAGAACCGAACCCGGGTCACTGGAGCTGTGAGACTGTGGCAGTAAACAGAACCGAACCCAGGTCACTGGAGCTGTGAGACTGTGGCAGTAAACAGAACTGAACCCGGGTCACTGGAGCTGTGAGACTGTGGCAGTAAACAGAACCGAACCCAGGTCACTGGAGCTGTGAGACTGTGGCAGTAAACAGAACCGAACCCAGGTCACTGGAGCTGTGAGACTGTGGCAGTAAACAGAACCGAACCCGGGACACTGGAGCTGTGAGACTGTGGCAGTAAACAGAACTGAACCCGGGTCACTGGAGCTGTGAGACTGTGGCAGTAAACAGAACCGAATCCAGGTCACTGGAGCTGTGAGACTGTGGCAGTAAACAGAACCGAACCCGGGACACTGGAGCTGTGAGACTGTGGCAGTAAACAGAAGCGAACCCGGGTCACTGGAGCTGTGAGACTGTGGCAGTAAACAGAACCGAACCCGGGACACTGGAGCTGTGAGACTGTGGCAGTAAACAGAACCGAACCTGGGTCACTGGAGCTGTGAGACTGTGACAGTAAACAGAACCGAACCCGGGTCACTGGAGCTGTGAGACTGTGACAGTAAACAGAACCGAACCCGGGTCACTGGTGCTGCGAGACTGTGGCAGTAAACAGAACCGAACCCAGGACACTGGAGCTGTGAGACTGTGGCAGTAAACAGAACCGAACCCGGGTCACTGGAGCTTTGAGGCTGTGGCAGTTAACAGAACCGAACCCAGGACACTGGAGCTGTGAGACTGTGGCAGTAAACAGAACCGAACCCGGAACACTGGAGCTGTGAGACTGTGGCAGTAAACAGAACCGAACCCGGGACACTGGAGCTGTGAGACTGTGGCAGTAAACAGAACCGAACCCGGGTCACTGGAGCTGTGAGACTGTGGCAGTAAACAGAACCGAACCCGGGTCACTGGAGCTGTGAGACTGTGGCAGTCCCCAGAACCGAACCCAGGACACTGGAGCTGTGAGACTGTGGCAGTAAACAGAACCGAACACGGGACACTGGAGCTGTGAGACTGTGGCAGTAAACAGAACTGAACCCGGGACACTGGAGCTGTGAGACTGTGGCAGTAAACAGAACCGAACACGGGACACTGGAGCTGTGAGACTGTGGCAGTAAACAGAACTGAACCCGGGACACTGGAGCTGTGAGACTGTGGCAGTACGCAGAACTGAACCCAGGTCACTGGAGCTGTGAGACTGTGGCAGTACGCAGAACCGAACCCGGGACACTGGAGCTGTGAGACTGTGGCAGTAAACAGAACCGAACCCAGGTCACTGGAGCTGTGAGACTGTGGCAGTATACAGAACCGAACCCGGGACACTGGAGCTAGTGAGACTGTGGCAGTAAACAGAACCGAACCCAGGTCACTGGAGCTGTGAGACTGTGGCAGTAAACAGAACCGAACCCGGGTCACTGGAGCTGTGAGACTGTGGCAGTAAACAGAACCGAACACAGGTCACTGGAGCTGTGAGACTGTGGCAGTAAACAGAACCGAACCCGGGTCACTGGAGCTGTGAGGCTGTGGCAGTAAACAGAACCGAACCCGGGTCACTGGAGCTGTGAGGCTGTGTCAGTAAACAGAACCGAACCCAGGTCACTGGAGCTGTGAGGCTGTGGCAGTAAACAGAACCGAACCCATGTCACTGGAGCTGTGAGACTGTGGCAGTAAACAGAACCGAACCCGGGTCACTGGATCTGTGAGACTGTGGCAGTAAACAGAACCGAACCCGGGTCACTGGAGCTGTGAGACTGTGGCAGTAAACAGAACCAAACCCATGTCACTGGAGCTGTGAGGCTGTGGCAGTAAACTGAACCGAACCCAGGTCACTGGAGCTGTGAGACTGTGGCAGTAAACAGAACCAAACCCATGTCACTGGAGCTGTGAGACTGTGGCAGTAAACAGAACCGAACCCGGGACACTGGAGCTGTGAGACTGTGGCAGTAAACAGAACCGAACCCAGGTCACTGGAGCTGTGAGACTGTGGCAGTAAACAGAACCGAACCCGGGTCACTGGAGCTGTGAGACTGTGGCAGTAAACAGAACCGAACACGGGTCACTGGAGCTGTGAGACTGTGGCAGTAAACAGAACCGAACCCAGGTCACTGGAGCTGTGAGACTGTGGCAGTAAACAGAACCGAACCCAGGTCAATGGAGCTGTGAGGCTGTGGCAGTAAATAGAACCGAACCCAGGTCACTGGAGCTGTGAGACTGTGGCAGTAAACAGAACCGAACCCGGGACACTGGAGCTGTGAGACTGTGGCAGTAAACAGAACTGAACCCGGGTAACTGGAGCTGTGAGACTGTGGCAGTAAACAGAACCGAACCCAGGTCACTGGAGCTGTGAGACTGTGGCAGTAAACAGAACCGAACCCAGGTCACTGGAGCTGTGAGACTGTGGCAGTAAACAGAACCGAACCCGGGACACTGGAGCTGTGAGACTGTGGCAGTAAACAGAACTGAACCCGGGTCACTGGAGCTGTGAGACTGTGGCAGTAAACAGAACCGAACCCAGGTCACTGGAGCTTTGAGACTGTGGCAGTAAACAGAACCGAACCCGGGACACTGGAGCTGTGAGACTGTGGCAGTAAACAGAACCGAACCCAGGTCACTGGAGCTGTGAGACTGTGGCAGTAAACAGAACCGAACCCGGGACACTGGAGCTGTGAGACTGTGGCAGTAAACAGAACCGAACCCGGGTCACTGGTGCTGCGAGACTGTGGCAGTAAACAGAACCGAACCCAGGTCACTGGAGCTGTGAGACTGTGGCAGTAAACAGAACCGAACCCGGGTCACTGGAGCTGTGAGGCTTTGCCAGTTAACAGAACCGAACCCAGGACACTGGAGCTGTGAGACTGTGGCAGTAAACAGAACCGAACCCGGGTCACTGGAGCTGTGAGACTGTGGCAGTAAACAGAACCGAACCCGGGACACTGGAGCTGTGAGACTGTGGCAGTAAACAGAACCGAACCCGGGACACTGGAGCTGTGAGACTGTGGCAGTAAACAGAACCGAACCCGGGTCACTGGAGCTGTGAGGCTGTGGCAGTAAACAGAACCGAACCCGGGTCACTGGAGCTGTGAGGCTGTGTCAGTAAACAGAACCGAACCCAGGTCACTGGAGCTGTGAGGCTGTGGCAGTAAACAGAACCGAACCCATGTCACTGGAGCTGTGAGACTGTGGCAGTAAACAGAACTGAACCCGGGACACTGGAGCTGTGAGACTGTGGCAGTAAACAGAACCGAACCCGGGTCACTGGAGCTGTGAGACTGTGGCAGTCCCCAGAACCGAACCCAGGACACTGGAGCTGTGAGACTGTGGCAGTAAACAGAACCGAACACGGGACACTGGAGCTGTGAGACTGTGGCAGTAAACAGAACTGAACCCGGGACACTGGAGCTGTGAGACTGTGGCAGTACGCAGAACTGAACCCAGGTCACTGGAGCTGTGAGACTGTGGCAGTACGCAGAACCGAACCCGGGACACTGGAGCTGTGAGACTGTGGCAGTAAACAGAACCGAACCCAGGTCACTGGAGCTGTGAGACTGTGGCAGTATACAGAACCGAACCCGGGACACTGGAGCTGTGAGACTGTGGCAGTAAACAGAACCGAACCCAGGTCACTGGAGCTGTGAGACAGTGGCAGTAAACAGAACCGAACCCGGGTCACTGGAGCTGTGAGACTGTGGCAGTAAACAGAACCGAACACAGGTCACTGGAGCTGTGAGACTGTGGCAGTAAACAGAACCGAACCCGGGTCACTGGAGCTGTGAGACTGTGGCAGTAAACAGAACCGAACCCGGGTCACTGGAGCTGTGAGACTGTGGCAGTCCCCAGAACCGAACCCAGGACACTGGAGCTGTGAGACTGTGGCAGTAAACAGAACCGAACACGGGACACTGGAGCTGTGAGACTGTGGCAGTAAACAGAACTGAACCCGGGACACTGGAGCTGTGAGACTGTGGCAGTAAACAGAACCGAACACGGGACACTGGAGCTGTGAGACTGTGGCAGTAAACAGAACTGAACCCGGGACACTGGAGCTGTGAGACTGTGGCAGTACGCAGAACTGAACCCAGGTCACTGGAGCTGTGAGACTGTGGCAGTACGCAGAACCGAACCCGGGACACTGGAGCTGTGAGACTGTGGCAGTAAACAGAACCGAACCCAGGTCACTGGAGCTGTGAGACTGTGGCAGTATACAGAACCGAACCCGGGACACTGGAGCTAGTGAGACTGTGGCAGTAAACAGAACCGAACCCAGGTCACTGGAGCTGTGAGACTGTGGCAGTAAACAGAACCGAACCCGGGTCACTGGAGCTGTGAGACTGTGGCAGTAAACAGAACCGAACACAGGTCACTGGAGCTGTGAGACTGTGGCAGTAAACAGAACCGAACCCGGGTCACTGGAGCTGTGAGGCTGTGGCAGTAAACAGAACCGAACCCGGGTCACTGGAGCTGTGAGGCTGTGTCAGTAAACAGAACCGAACCCAGGTCACTGGAGCTGTGAGGCTGTGGCAGTAAACAGAACCGAACCCATGTCACTGGAGCTGTGAGACTGTGGCAGTAAACAGAACCGAACCCGGGTCACTGGATCTGTGAGACTGTGGCAGTAAACAGAACCGAACCCGGGTCACTGGAGCTGTGAGACTGTGGCAGTAAACAGAACCAAACCCATGTCACTGGAGCTGTGAGGCTGTGGCAGTAAACTGAACCGAACCCAGGTCACTGGAGCTGTGAGACTGTGGCAGTAAACAGAACCAAACCCATGTCACTGGAGCTGTGAGACTGTGGCAGTAAACAGAACCGAACCCGGGACACTGGAGCTGTGAGACTGTGGCAGTAAACAGAACCGAACCCAGGTCACTGGAGCTGTGAGACTGTGGCAGTAAACAGAACCGAACCCGGGTCACTGGAGCTGTGAGACTGTGGCAGTAAACAGAACCGAACACGGGTCACTGGAGCTGTGAGACTGTGGCAGTAAACAGAACCGAACCCAGGTCACTGGAGCTGTGAGACTGTGGCAGTAAACAGAACCGAACCCAGGTCAATGGAGCTGTGAGGCTGTGGCAGTAAATAGAACCGAACCCAGGTCACTGGAGCTGTGAGACTGTGGCAGTAAACAGAACCGAACCCGGGACACTGGAGCTGTGAGACTGTGGCAGTAAACAGAACTGAACCCGGGTAACTGGAGCTGTGAGACTGTGGCAGTAAACAGAACCGAACCCAGGTCACTGGAGCTGTGAGACTGTGGCAGTAAACAGAACCGAACCCAGGTCACTGGAGCTGTGAGACTGTGGCAGTAAACAGAACCGAACCCGGGACACTGGAGCTGTGAGACTGTGGCAGTAAACAGAACTGAACCCGGGTCACTGGAGCTGTGAGACTGTGGCAGTAAACAGAACCGAACCCAGGTCACTGGAGCTTTGAGACTGTGGCAGTAAACAGAACCGAACCCGGGACACTGGAGCTGTGAGACTGTGGCAGTAAACAGAACCGAACCCAGGTCACTGGAGCTGTGAGACTGTGGCAGTAAACAGAACCGAACCCGGGACACTGGAGCTGTGAGACTGTGGCAGTAAACAGAACCGAACCCGGGTCACTGGTGCTGCGAGACTGTGGCAGTAAACAGAACCGAACCCAGGTCACTGGAGCTGTGAGACTGTGGCAGTAAACAGAACCGAACCCGGGTCACTGGAGCTGTGAGGCTTTGCCAGTTAACAGAACCGAACCCAGGACACTGGAGCTGTGAGACTGTGGCAGTAAACAGAACCGAACCCGGGTCACTGGAGCTGTGAGACTGTGGCAGTAAACAGAACCGAACCCGGGACACTGGAGCTGTGAGACTGTGGCAGTAAACAGAACCGAACCCGGGACACTGGAGCTGTGAGACTGTGGCAGTAAACAGAACCGAACCCGGGTCACTGGAGCTGTGAGGCTGTGGCAGTAAACAGAACCGAACCCGGGTCACTGGAGCTGTGAGGCTGTGTCAGTAAACAGAACCGAACCCAGGTCACTGGAGCTGTGAGGCTGTGGCAGTAAACAGAACCGAACCCATGTCACTGGAGCTGTGAGACTGTGGCAGTAAACAGAACTGAACCCGGGACACTGGAGCTGTGAGACTGTGGCAGTAAACAGAACCGAACCCGGGTCACTGGAGCTGTGAGACTGTGGCAGTCCCCAGAACCGAACCCAGGACACTGGAGCTGTGAGACTGTGGCAGTAAACAGAACCGAACACGGGACACTGGAGCTGTGAGACTGTGGCAGTAAACAGAACTGAACCCGGGACACTGGAGCTGTGAGACTGTGGCAGTACGCAGAACTGAACCCAGGTCACTGGAGCTGTGAGACTGTGGCAGTACGCAGAACCGAACCCGGGACACTGGAGCTGTGAGACTGTGGCAGTAAACAGAACCGAACCCAGGTCACTGGAGCTGTGAGACTGTGGCAGTATACAGAACCGAACCCGGGACACTGGAGCTGTGAGACTGTGGCAGTAAACAGAACCGAACCCAGGTCACTGGAGCTGTGAGACAGTGGCAGTAAACAGAACCGAACCCGGGTCACTGGAGCTGTGAGACTGTGGCAGTAAACAGAACCGAACACAGGTCACTGGAGCTGTGAGACTGTGGCAGTAAACAGAACCGAACCCGGGTCACTGGAGCTGTGAGGCTGTGGCAGTAAACAGAACCGAACCCGGGTCACTGGAGCTGTGAGGCTGTGTCAGTAAACAGAACCGAACCCAGGTCACTGGAGCTGTGAGGCTGTGGCAGTAAACAGAACCGAACCCATGTCACTGGAGCTGTGAGACTGTGGCAGTAAACAGAACCGAACCCGGGTCACTGGAGCTGTGAGACTGTGGCAGTAAACAGAACCAAACCCATGTCACTGGAGCTGTGAGGCTGTGGCAGTAAACTGAACCGAACCCAGGTCACTGGAGCTGTGAGACTGTGGCAGTAAACAGAACCAAACCCATGTCACTGGAGCTGTGAGACTGTGGCAGTAAACAGAACCGAACCCGGGACACTGGAGCTGTGAGACTGTGGCAGTAAACAGAACCGAACCCAGGTCACTGGAGCTGTGAGACTGTGGCAGTAAACAGAACCGAACCCGGGTCACTGGAGCTGTGAGACTGTGGCAGTAAACAGAACCGAACACGGGTCACTGGAGCTGTGAGACTGTGGCAGTAAACAGAACCGAACCCAGGTCACTGGAGCTGTGAGACTGTGGCAGTAAACAGAACCGAACCCAGGTCAATGGAGCTGTGAGGCTGTGGCAGTAAATAGAACCGAACCCAGGTCACTGGAGCTGTGAGACTGTGGCAGTAAACAGAACCGAACCCGGGACACTGGAGCTGTGAGACTGTGGCAGTAAACAGAACTGAACCCGGGTAACTGGAGCTGTGAGACTGTGGCAGTAAACAGAACCGAACCCAGGTCACTGGAGCTGTGAGACTGTGGCAGTAAACAGAACCGAACCCAGGTCACTGGAGCTGTGAGACTGTGGCAGTAAACAGAACCGAACCCGGGACACTGGAGCTGTGAGACTGTGGCAGTAAACAGAACTGAACCCGGGTCACTGGAGCTGTGAGACTGTGGCAGTAAACAGAACCGAACCCAGGTCACTGGAGCTTTGAGATTGTGGCAGTAAACAGAACCGAACCCGGGACACTGGAGCTGTGAGACTGTGGCAGTAAACAGAACCGAACCCGGGACACTGGAGCTGTGAGACTGTGGCAGTAAACAGAACCGAACCCGGGTCACTGGTGCTGCGAGACTGTGGGAGTAAACAGAACCGAACCCAGGTCACTGGAGCTGTGAGACTGTGGCAGTAAACAGAACCGAACCCGGGTCACTGGAGCTGTGAGGCTTTGCCAGTTAACAGAACCGAACCCAGGACACTGGAGCTGTGAGACTGTGGCAGTAAACAGAACCGAACCCGGGTCACTGGAGCTGTGAGACTGTGGCAGTAAACAGAACCGAACCCGGGACACTGGAGCTGTGAGACTGTGGCAGTAAACAGAACCGAACCCGGGTCACTGGAGCTGTGAGACTGTGGCGGTAAACAGAACTGAACCCGGGACACTGGAGCTGTGAGACTGTGGCAGTAAACAGAACCGAACCCGGGTCACTGGAGCTGTGAGACTGTGGCAGTCCCCAGAACCGAACCCAGGACACTGGAGCTGTGAGACTGTGGCAGTAAACAGAACCGAACAAGGGACACTGGAGCTGTGAGACTGTGGCAGTAAACAGAACTGAACCCGGGACACTGGAGCTGTGAGACTGTGGCAGTACGCAGAACCGAACCCAGGTCACTGGAGCTGTGAGACTGTGGCAGTACGCAGAACCGAACCCGGGACACTGGAGCTGTGAGACTGTGGCAGTAAACAGAACCGAACCCAGGTCACTGGAGCTGTGAGACTGTGGCAGTATACAGAACCGAACCCGGGACACTGGAGCTGTGAGACTGTGGCAGTAAACAGAACCGAACCCAGGTCACTGGAGCTGTGAGGCTGTGACAGTAAACAGAACCGAACCCAGGTCACTGGAGCTGTGAGACTGTGGCAGTAAACAGAACCGAACCCGGGTCACTGGAGCTGTGAGACTGTGGCAGTAAACAGAACCGAACACAGGTCACTGGAGCTGTGAGACTGTGGCAGTAAACAGAACCGAACCCAGGTCACTGGAGCTGTGAGACTGTGGCAGTAAACAGAACCGAACCCAGGTCACTGGAGCTGTGAGACTGTGGCAGTAAACAGAACCGAACCCATGTCACTGGAGCTGTGAGACTGTGGCAGTAAACAGAACCGAACCCGGGTCACTGGAGCTGTGAGACTGTGACACTAAACAGAACCGAACCCGGGTCACTGGAGCTGTGAGACTGTGGCAGTAAACAGAACCGAACCCAGGTCACTGTAGCTGTGAGACTGTGGCAGTCCCCAGAACCGAACCCAGGTCACTGGAGCTGTGAGGCTGTGGCAGTAAACAGAACCGAACCCGGGACACTGGAGCTGTGAGACTGTGGCAGTAAACAGAACCGAACCCGGGTCACCGGAGCTGTGAGACTGTGGCAGTAAACAGAACCGAACCCGGGTCACCGGAGCTGTGAGACTGTGGCAGTAAACAGAAACGAACCCGGGTCACTGGAGCTGTGAGACTGTGGCAGTAAACAGAACCAAACCCGGGTAACCGGAGCTGTGAGACTGTGGCAGTAAACAGAACCGAACCCGGGTCACCGGAGCTGTGAGACTGTGGCAGTAAACAGAAACGAACCCGGGTCACTGGAGCTGTGAGACTGTGGCAGTAAACAGAACCGAACCCGGGACACTGGAGCTGTGAGACTGTGGCAGTAAACAGAACCGAACCCGGGTCACTGGAGCTGTGAGACTGTGACAGTAAACAGAACCGAACCCGGGTCACTGGAGCTGTGAGACTGTGACAGTAAACAGAACCGAACCCGGGTCACTGGTGCTGCGAGACTGTGGCAGTAAACAGAACCGAACCCAGGTCACTGGAGCTGTGAGACTGTGGCAGTAAACAGAACCGAACCCGGGTCACTGGAGCTGTGAGGCTGTGGCAGTTAACAGAACCGAACCCAGGACACTGGAGCTGTGAGACTGTGGCAGTAAACAGAACCGAACCCGGGTCACTGGAGCTGTGAGACTGTGGCAGTAAACAGAACCGAACCCGGGACACTGGAGCTGTGAGACTGTGGCAGTAAACAGAACCGAACCCGGGACACTGGAGCTGTGAGACTGTGGCAGTAAACAGAACCGAACCCGGGTCACTGGAGCTGTGAGACTGTGGCAGTAAACAGAACCGAACCCGGGTCACTGGAGCTGTGAGACTGTGGCAGTCCCCAGAACCGAACCCAGGACACTGGAGCTGTGAGACTGTGGCAGTAAACAGAACCGAACACGGGACACTGGAGCTGTGAGACTGTGGCAGTAAACAGAACTGAACCCGGGACACTGGAGATGTGAGACTGTGGCAGTACGCAGAACCGAACCCAGGTCACTGGAGCTGTGAGACTGTGGCAGTACGCAGAACCGAACCCGGGACACTGGAGCTGTGAGACTGTGGCAGTAAACAGAACCGAACCCAGGTCACTGGAGCTGTGAGACTGTGGCAGTATACAGAACCGAACCCGGGACACTGGAGCTGTGAGACTGTGGCAGTAAACAGAACCGAACCCAGGTCACTGGAGCTGTGAGACTGTGGCAGTAAACAGAACCGAACCCGGGTCACTGGAGCTGTGAGACTGTGGCAGTAAACAGAACCGAACACAGGTCACTGGAGCTGTGAGACTGTGGCAGTAAACAGAACCGAACCCGGGTCACTGGAGCTGTGAGGCTGTGGCAGTAAACAGAACCGAACCCGGGTCACTGGAGCTGTGAGGCTGTGTCAGTAAACAGAACCGAACCCGGGTCACTGGAGCTGTGAGACTGTGGCAGTAAACAGAACCGAACCCAGGTCACTGGAGCTTTGAGGCTGTGGCAGTAAACAGAACCGAACCCATGTCACTGGAGCTGTGCGACTGTGGCAGTAAACAGAACCGAACCCGGGTCACTGGAGCTGTGAGACTGTGGCAGTAAACAGAACCGAACCCAGGTCACTGGAGCTGTGAGAGTGTGGCAGTAAACAGAACCGAACCCGGGTCACTGGAGCTGTGAGACTGTGGCAGTAAACAGAACCAAACCCATGTCACTGGAGCTGTGAGGCTGTGGCAGTAAACTGAACCGAACCCAGGTCACTGGAGCTGTGAGACTGTGGCAGTAAACAGAACCAAACCCATGTCACTGGAGCTGTGAGACTGTGGCAGTAAACAGAACCGAACCCGGGACACTGGAGCTGTGAGACTGTGGCAGTAAACAGAACCGAACCCAGGTCACTGGAGCTGTGAGACTGTGGCAGTAAACAGAACCGAACCCGGGTCACTGGAGCTGTGAGACTGTGGCAGTAAACAGAACCGAACACGGGTCACTGGAGCTGTGAGACTGTGGCAGTAAACAGAACCGAACCCAGGTCACTGGAGCTGTGAGACTGTGGCAGTAAACAGAACCGAACCCAGGTCAATGGAGCTGTGAGGCTGTGGCAGTAAATAGAACCGAACCCGGGACACTGGAGCTGTGAGACTGTGGCAGTAAACAGAACCGAACCCAGGTCACTGGAGCTGTGAGACTGTGGCAGTAAACAGAACCGAACCCGGGTCACTGGAGCTGTGAGACTGTGGCAGTAAACAGAACCGAACCCAGGTCACTGGAGCTGTGAGACTGTGGCAGTAAACAGAACCGAACCCGGGTCACTGGAGCTGTGAGACTGTGGCTGTAAACAGAACTGAACCCGGGTCACTGGAGCTGTGAGACTGTGGCAGTAAACAGAACTGAACCCGGGTCACTGGAGCTGTGAGACTGTGGCAGTAAACAGAACCGAACCCAGGTCACTGGAGCTGTGAGACTGTGGCAGTAAACAGAACCGAACCCAGGTCACTGGAGCTGTGAGACTGTGGCAGTAAACAGAACCGAACCCGGGACACTGGAGCTGTGAGACTGTGGCAGTAAACAGAACCGAACCCGGGTCACTGGAGCTGTGAGACTGTGGCAGTAAACAGAACCGAACCCAGGTCACTGGAGCTGTGAGACTGTGGCAGTAAACAGAACCGAACCCGGGACACTGGAGCTGTGAGACTGTGGCAGTAAACAGAACCGAACCCGGGACACTGGAGCTGTGAGACTGTGGCAGTAAACAGAACCGAACCCGGGTCACTGGTGCTGCGAGACTGTGGCAGTAAACAGAACCGAACCCAGGTCACTGGAGCTGTGAGACTGTGGCAGTAAACAGAACCGAACCCGGGTCACTGGAGCTGTGAGGCTGTGGCAGTTAACAGAACCGAACCCAGGACACTGGAGCTGTGAGACTGTGGCAGTAAACAGAACCGAACCCGGGTCACTGGAGCTGTGAGACTGTGGCAGTAAACAGAACCGAACCCGGGACACTGGAGCTGTGAGACTGTGGCAGTAAACAGAACCGAACCCGGGACACTGGAGCTGTGAGACTGTGGCAGTAAACAGAACCGAACCCAGGTCACTGGAGCTGTGAGACTGTGGCAGTAAACAGAACTGAACCTGGGACACTGGAGCTGTGAGACTGTGGCAGTAAACAGAACCGAACCCGGGTCACTGGAGCTGTGAGACTGTGGCAGTCCCCAGAACCGAACCCAGGACACTGGAGCTGTGAGACTGTGGCAGTAAACAGAACCGAACACGGGACACTGGAGCTGTGAGACTGTGGCAGTAAACAGAACAGAACCCAGGACACTGGAGCTGTGAGACTGTGGCAGTAAACAGAACCGAACCCAGGTCACTGGAGCTGTGAGACTGTGGCAGTATACAGAACCGAACCCGGGACACTGGAGCTGTGAGACTGTGGCAGTAAACAGAACCGAACCCAGGTCACTGGAGCTGTGAGGCTGTGACAGTAAACAGAACCGAACCCAGGTCACTGGAGCTGTGAGACTGTGGCAGTAAACAGAACCGAACCCGGGTCACTGGAGCTGTGAGACTGTGGCAGTAAACAGAACCGAACACAGGTCACTGGAGCTGTGAGACTGTGGCAGTAAACAGAACCGAACCCAGGTCACTGGAGCTGTGAGACTGTGGCAGTAAACAGAACCGAACCCAGGTCACTGGAGCTGTGAGGCTGTGGCAGTAAACAGAACCGAACCCAGGTCACTGGAGATGTGAGGCTGTGGCAGTAAACAGAACCGAACCCATGTCACTGGAGCTGTGAGACTGTGGCAGTAAACAGAACCGAACCCGGGTCACTGGAGCTGTGAGACTGTGGCAGTAAACAGAACCGAACCCAGGTCACTGGAGCTGTGAGAGTGTGGCAGTAAACAGAACCGAACCCGGGTCACTGGAGCTGTGAGACTGTGGCAGTAAACAGAACCGAACACAGGTCACTGGAGCTGTGAGACTGTGGCAGTAAACAGAACCGAACCCGGGACACTGGAGCTGTGAGACTGTGACAGTAAACAGAACCGAACCCGGGTCACTGGAGCTGTGAGACTGTGGCAGTAAACAGAACTGAACCCAGGTCACTGGAGCTGTGAGGCTGTGGCAGTAAACAGAACCGAACCCAGGTCACTGGAGCTGTGAGACTGTGGCAGTAAACAGAACCAAACCCATGTCACTGGAGCTGTGAGACTGTGGCAGTAAACAGAACCGAACCCGGGTCACTGGAGCTGTGAGACTGTGGCAGTAAACAGAACCGAACCCGGGTCACTGGAGCTGTGAGACTGTAACACTAAACAGAACCGAACCCGGGTCACTGGAGCTGTGAGACTGTGGCAGTCCCCAGAACCGAACCCAGGTCACTGGAGCTGTGAGACTGTGGCAGTAAACAGAACCGAACCCAGGTCACTGGAGCTGTGAGACTGTGGCAGTAAACAGAACCGAACCCGGGTCACTGGAGCTGTGAGACTGTGGCAGTGAACAGAACCGAACCCAGGTCACTGGAGCTGTGAGACTGTGGCAGTAAACAGAACCGAACCCGGGTCACTGGAGCTGTGAGGCTGTGGCAGTAAACAGAACCGAACCCGGGTCACTGGAGCTGTGAGGCTGTGGCAGTAAACAGAACCGAACCCAGGTCACTGGAGCTGTGAGACTGTGGCAGTAAACAGAACCGAACTCAGGTCACTGGAGCCGTGAGGCTGTGGCAGTAAACAGAACCGAACCCATGTCACTGGAGCTGTGAGACTGTGGCAGTAAACAGAACCGAACCCGGGTCACTGCAGCTGTGAGACTGTGGCAGTAAACAGAACCGAACCCAGGACACTGGAGCTGTGAGACTGTGGCAGTAAACAGAACCGAACCCGGGTCACTGGAGCTGTGAGACTGTGGCAGTAAACAGAACCAAACCCATGTCACTGGAGCTGTGAGACTGTGGCAGTAAACAGAACCGAACCCGGGTCACTGGAGCTGTGAGACTGTGACACTAAACAGAACCGAACCCGGGTCACTGGAGCTGTGAGACTGTGGCAGTAAACAGAACCGAACCCAGGTCACTGGAGCTGTGAGACTGTGGCAGTCCCCAGAACCGAACCCAGGTCACTGGAGCTGTGAGGCTGTGGCAGTAAACAGAACCGAACCCGGGACACTGGAGCTGTGAGACTGTGGCAGTAAACAGAACCGAACCCGGGTCACCGGAGCTGTGAGACTGTGGCAGTAAACAGAACCGAACCCGGGTCACCGGAGCTGTGAGACTGTGGCAGTAAACAGAAACGAACCCGGGTCACTGGAGCTGTGAGACTGTGGCAGTAAACGGAACCGAACCCATGTCACTGGAGCTGTGAGACTGTGGCAGTAAACAGAACATAACCCGGGTCACTGGAGCTGTGAGGCTGTGGCAGTAAACAGAGCCGAACCCGGGACACTGGAGCTGTGAGACTGTGGCAGTAAACAGAACCGAACCCGGGACACTGGAGCTGTGAGACTGTGGCAGTAAACAGAACCGAACCCGGGACACTGAAGCTGTGAGACTGTGGCAGTAAACAGATCCGAACCCAGGACACTGGAGCTGTGAGACTGTGGCAGTAAACAGAACTGAACCCGGGTCACTGGAGCTGTGAGACTGTGGCAGTAAACAGAACCGAACCCGGGTCACTGGAGCTGTGAGACTGTGGCAGTAAACAGAACCGAACCCGGGTCACTGGAGCTGTGAGACTGTGGCAGTAAACAGAACCGAACCCGGGACACTGGATCTGTGAGACTGTGGCAGTAAACAGAACCGAACCCGGGACACTGGAGCTGTGAGACTGTGGCAGTAAACAGAACCGAACCCGGGTCACTGGAGCTGTGAGACTGTGGCAGTAATCAGAACCGAACCCAGGTCACTGGAGCTGTTAGACTGTGGCAGTAAACAGAACCGAACCCAGGTCACTGGAGCTGTGAGACTGTGGCAGTAAACAGAACCGAACCCGGGTCACTGGAGCTGTGAGACTGTGGCAGTAATCAGAACCGAACCCAGGTCACTGGAGCTGTTAGACTGTGGCAGTAAACAGAACCGAACCCAGGTCACTGTAGCTGTGAGACTGTGGCAGTAAACAGAACTGAACCCGGGTCACTGGAGCTGTGAGACTGTGGCAGTAAACAGAACCGAACCCGGGTCACTGGAGCTGTGAGACTGTGGCAGTAAACAGAACCGAACCCGGGTCACTGGAGCTGTGAGACTGTGGCAGTAAACAGAACCGAACCCGGGTCACTGGAGCTGTGAGACTGTGGCAGTAAACAGAACCGAACCCGGGTCACTGGAGCTGTGAGACTGTGGCAGTAAACAGAACCGAACCCGGGACACTGGATCTGTGAGACTGTGGCAGTAAACAGAACCGAACCCGGGACACTGGAGCTGTGAGACTGTGGCAGTAAACAGAACCGAACCCGGGTCACTGGAGCTGTGAGACTGTGGCAGTAATCAGAACCGAACCCAGGTCACTGGAGCTGTTAGACTGTGGCAGTAAACAGAACCGAACCCAGGTCACTGGAGCTGTGAGACTGTGGCAGTAAACAGAACCGAACCCGGGTCACTGGAGCTGTGAGACTGTGGCAGTAATCAGAACCGAACCCAGGTCACTGGAGCTGTTAGACTGTGGCAGTAAACAGAACCGAACCCAGGTCACTGGAGCTGTGAGACTGTGGCAGTAAACAGAACCGAACCCAGGTCACTGGAGCTGTGAGACTGTGGCAGTAAACAGAACCGAACCCCGGTGACTGGAGCTGTGAGACTGTGACAGTAAACAGAACCGAACCCAGGTCACTGGAGCTGTGAGACTGTGGCAGTAAACAGAACCGAACCCAGGTCACTGGAGCTGTTAGACTGTGGCAGTAAACAGAACCGAACCCAGGTCACTGGAGCTGTTAGACTGTGGCAGTAAACAGAACCGAACCCAGGTCACTGGAGCTGTGAGACTGTGGCAGTAAACAGAACCGAACCCCGGTCACTGGAGCTGTGAGACTGTGACAGTAAACAGAACCGAACCCAGGTCACTGGAGCTGTGAGACTGTGGCAGTAAACAGAACCGAACCCAGGTCACTGGAGATGTGAGACTGTGGCAGTAAACAGAACCGAACCCGGGTCACTGGAGCTGTGAGGCTGTGGCCGTAAACAGAACCGAACCCATGTCACTGGAGCTGTGAGACTGTGGCAGTAAACAGAACCGAACCCAGGTCACTGGAGCTGTGAGACTGTGGCAGTAAACAGAACCGAACCCAGGTCACTGGAGCTGTGAGACTGTGGCAGTAAACAGAACCGAACCCGGGTCACTGGAGCTGTGAGGCTGTGGCAGTAAACAGAACCGAACCCGGGTCACTGGAGCTGTGAGACTGTGGCAGTAAACAGAACTGAACCCGGGACACTGGAGCTGTGAGACTGTGGCAGTAAACAGAACTGAACCCAGGTCACTGGAGTTGTGAGACTGTGGCAGTAAACAGAACCAAACCCATGTCACTGGAGCTGTGAGACTGTGGCAGTAAACAGAACCGAACCCAGGACACTGGAGCTGTGAGACTGTGGCAGTAAACAGAACCGAACCCAGGACACTGGAGCTGTGAGACTGTGGCAGTAAACAGAACCGAACCCAGGACACTGGAGCTGTGAGACTGTGGCAGTAAACAGAACCGAACCCGGGTCACCGGAGCTGTGAGGCTGTGGCAGTCCCCAGAACCGAACCCAGGTCACTGGAGCTGTGAGGCTGTGGCAGTAAACAGAACCGAACCCAGGACACTGGAGCTGTGAGACTGTGGCAGTAAACAGAACCGAACCCGGGTCACCGGAGCTGTGAAACTGTGGCAGTAAACAGAACCGAACCCGGGTCACTGGAGCTGTGAGGCTGTGGCAGTAAACAGATCCGAACCCAGGACACTGGAGCTGTGAGACTGTGGCAGTGAACAGAACCGAACCCAGGTCACTGGAGCTGTGAGACTGTGGCAGTAAACAGAACCGAACCCAGGTCACTGGAGCTGTGAGACTGTGGCAGTAAACAGAACCGAACCCGGGTCACCGGAGCTGTGAGACTGTGGCAGTAAACAGAACCGAACCCAGGTCACTGGAGCTGTGAGACTGTGGCAGTAAACAGAACCGAACCCGGGTCACTGGAGCTGTGAGACTGTGGCAGTAAACAGAACCGAACCCATGTCACTGGAGCTGTGAGACTGTGGCAGTAAACAGAACCGAACCCGGGACACTGGAGCTGTGAGACTGTGGCAGTAAACAGAACTGAACCCGGGACACTGGAGCTGTGAGACTGCGGCAGTAAACAGAACCGAACCCGGGTCACTGGAGCTGTGAGGCTGTGGCAGTAAACAGAACCGAACCCAGGACACTGGAGCTGTGAGACTGTGGCAGTAAACAGAACTGAACCCGGGACACTGGAGCTGTGAGACTGCGGCAGTAAACAGAACCGAACCCGGGTCACTGGAGCTGTGAGGCTGTGGCAGTAAACAGAACCGAACCCAGGACACTGGAGCTGTGAGACTGTGGCAGTAAACAGAACCGAACCCAGGTCACTGGAGCTGTGAGACTGTGGCAGTAAACAGAACCGAACCCAGGTCACTGGAGCTGTGAGACTGTGGCAGTAAACAGAACTGAACCCGGGTCACTGGAGCTGTGAGACTGTGGCAGTAAACAGAACCGAACCCAGGTCACTGGAGCTGTGAGACTGTGGCAGTAAACAGAACCGAACCCAGGTCACTGGAGCTGTGAGAATGTGGCAGTAAACAGAACCGAACCCGGGTCACTGGAGCTGTGAGACTGTGGCAGTAAACAGAACCGAACCCGGGTCACTGGCGCTGTGAGACTGTGGCAGTAAACAGAACCGAACCCGGGTCACTGGAGCTGTGAGACTGTGGCAGTAAACAGAACCGAACCCAGGTCACTGGAGCTGTGAGACTGTGGCAGTAAACAGAACCGAACCCGGGTCACCGGAGCTGTGAGACTGTGACAGTAAACAGAACCAAACCCGGGTCACTGGAGCTGTGAGACTGTGGCAGTAAACAGAACCGAACCCGGGACACTGGAGCTGTGAGACTGTGACAGTAAACAGAACCAAACCCGGGTCACTGGAGCTGTGAGACTGTGGCAGTAAACAGAACCGAACCCAGGTCACCGGAGCTGTGAGACTGTGGCAGTAAACAGAACCGAACCCGGGTCACTGGAGCTGTGAGTCTGTGGTAGTAAACAGAACCGAACCCAGGTCACTGGAGCTGTGAGACGGTGGCAGTCCCCAGAACCGAACCCGGGACACTGGAGCTGTGAGGCTGTGGCAGTAAACAGAACCGAACCCAGGTCACTGGAGCTGTGAGGCTGTGGCAGTAAACAGAACCGAACCCGGGTCACTGGAGCTGTGAGACTGTGGCAGTAAACAGAACCGAACCCAGGTCACTGGAGCGGTGAGACTGTGGCAGTAAACAGAACCGAACCCGGGTCACTGGAGCTGTGAGACTGTGGCAGTGAACAGAACCGAACCCAGGTCACTGGAGCTGTGAGACTGTGGCAGTAAACAGAACCGAACCCAGGACACTGGAGCTGTGAGACTGTGGCAGTAAACATAACCGAACCCAGGTCACTGGAGCTGTGAGACTGTGGCAGTAAACAGAACCGAACCCGGGTCACTGGAGCTGTGAGACTGTGGCAGTAAACAGAACCGAACCCGGGACACTGGAGCTGTGAGACTGTGGCAGTAAACAGAACTGAACCCGGGTCACTGGAGCTGTGAGACTGTGACAGTAAACAGAACCGAACCCGGTACACTGGAGCTGTGAGACTGTGGCAGTAAACAGAACCGAACCCGGGTCACTGGAGCTGTGAGACTGTGGCAGTAAACAGAACCGAACCCAGGTCACTGGAGCTGTGAGACTGTGGCAGTAAACAGAACCGAACCCGGGACACTGGAGCTGTGAGACTGTGGCAGTAAACAGAACCGAACCCAGGACACTGGAGCTGTGAGACTGTGGCAGTAAACAGAACCAAACCCAGGACACTGGAGCGGTGAGACTGTGGCAGTAAACAGAACTGAACCCGGGTCACTGGAGCTGTGAGACTGTGGCAGTAAACAGAACCGAACCCAGGTCACTGGAGCTGTGAGACTGTGGCAGTAAACAGAACCGAACCCAGGTCACTGGAGCTGTGAGACTGTGGCAGTAAACAGAACCGAACCCGGGTCACTGGAGCTGTGAGGCTGTGGCAGTAAACAGAACTGAACCCGGGTCACTGGAGCTGTGAGACTGTGACAGTAAACAGAACCGAACCCGGGACACTGGAGCTGTGAGACTGTGGCAGTAAACAGAACCGAACCCGGGTCACTGGCGCTGTGAGACTGTGGCAGTAAACAGAACCGAACCCGGGTCACTGGAGCTGTGAGACTGTGGCAGTAAACAGAACCGAACCCGGGTCACTGGAGCTGTGAGACTGTGGCAGTGAACAGAACCGAACCCAGGTCACTGGAGCTGTGAGACTGTGGCAGTAAACAGAACCGAACCCAGGTCACTGGAGCGGTGAGACTGTGGCAGTAAACAGAACCGAACCCGGGTCACTGGAGCTGTGAGACTGTGACAGTAAACAGAACCGAACCCAGGTCACTGGAGCTGTGAGACTGTGGCAGTAAACAGAACCGAACCCAGGACACTGGAGCTGTGAGACTGTGGCAGTAAACATAACCGAACCCAGGTCACTGGAGCTGTGAGACTGTGGCAGTAAACAGAACCGAACCCGGGTCACTGGAGCTGTGAGACTGTGGCAGTGAACAGAACCGAACCCAGGTCACTGGAGCTGTGAGACTGTGGCAGTAAACAGAACCGAACCCAGGACACTGGAGCTGTGAGACTGTGGCAGTAAACAGAACCGAACCCAGGTCACTGGAGCTGTGAGACTGTGGCAGTAAACAGAACCGAACCCGGGACACTGGAGCTGTGAGACTGTGGCAGTAAACAGAACCGAACCCAGGACACTGGAGCTGTGAGACTGTGGCAGTAAACAGAACCAAACCCAGGACACTGGAGCGGTGAGACTGTGGCAGTAAACAGAACCGAACCCGGGTCACTGGAGCTGTGAGACTGTGGCAGTAAACAGAACCGAACCCAGGTCACTGGAGCTGTGAGACTGTGGCAGTAAACAGAACCGAACCCAGGTCACTGGAGCTGTGAGACTGTGGCAGTAAACAGAACCGAACCCGGGTCACTGGAGCTGTGAGGCTGTGGCAGTAAACAGAACTGAACCCGGGTCACTGGAGCTGTGAGACTGTGACAGTAAACAGAACCGAACCCGGGACACTGGAGCTGTGAGACTGTGGCAGTAAACAGAACCGAACCCGAGTCACTGGAGCTGTGAGACTGTGGCAGTAAACAGAACCGAACCCAGGTCACTGGAGCTGTGAGACTGTGGCAGTAAACAGAAACGAACCCAGGTCACTGTAGCTGTGAGACTGTGGCAGTAAACAGAACCGAACCCGGGACAATGGAGCTGTGAGACTGTGGCAGTAAACAGAACTGAACCCGGGTCACTGGAGCTGTGAGACTGTGACAGTAAACAGAACCGAACCCGGGACACTGGAGCTGTGAGACTGTGGCAGTAAACAGAACCGAACCCAGGACACTGGAGCTGTGAGACTGTGGCAGTAAACAGAACCAAACCCAGGACACTGGAGCGGTGAGACTGTGGCAGTAAACAGAACCGAACCCGGGTCACTGGAGCTGTGAGACTGTGGCAGTAAACAGAACCGAACCCAGGTCACTGGAGCTGTGAGAATGTGGCAGTAAACAGAACCGAACCCAGGTCACTGGAGCTGTGAGACTGTGGCAGTAAACAGAACCGAACCCGCGTCACTGGAGCTGTGAGACTGTGGCAGTAAACAGAACCGAACCCGGGACACTGGAGCTGCGAGACTGTGGCAGTAAACAGAACTGAACCCGGGTCACTGGAGCTGTGAGACTGTGACAGTAAACAGAACCGAACCCGGGACACTGGAGCTGTGAGACTGTGGCAGTAAACAGAACCGAACCCGGGTCACTGGAGCTGTGAGACTGTGGCAGTAAACAGAACCGAACCCAGGTCACTGGAGCTGTGAGACTGTGGCAGTAAACAGAACCGAACCCGGGACACTGGAGCTGTGAGACTGTGGCAGTAAACAGAACCGAACCCGGGACACTGGAGCTGTGAGACTGTGGCAGTAAACAGAACCGAACCCGGGACACTGGAGCTGTGAGACTGTGGCAGTAAACAGAACTGAACCCGGGTCACTGGAGCTGTGAGACTGTGGCAGTAAACAGAACCGAACCCAGGTCACTGGAGCTGTGAGACTGTGGCAGTAAACAGAACCGAACCCAGGTCACTGGAGCTGTGAGACTGTGGCAGTAAACAGAACTGAACCCGGGTCACTGGAGCTGTGAGACTGTGGCAGTAAACAGAACCGAACCCAGGTCACTGAAGCTGTGAGACTGTGGCAGTAAACAGAACCGAACCCGGGACACTGGAGCTGTGAGACTGTGGCAGTAAACAGAACCGAACCCAGGTCACTGGAGCTGTGAGACTGTGGCAGTAAACAGAACCGAACCCAGGTCACTGGAGCTGTGAGACTGTGGCAGTAAACAGAACCGAACCCGGGACACTGGAGCTTTGAGACTGTGGCAGTAAACAGAACTGAACCCGGGTCACTGGAGCTGTGAGACTGTGGCAGTAAACAGAACCGAACCCAGGTCACTGAAGCTGTGAGACTGTGGCAGTAAATAGAACCGAACCCGGGACACTGGAGGTGTGAGACTGTGGCAGTTAACAGAACCGAACCCGGGTCACTGGAGCTGTGAGACTGTGGCAGTAAACAGAACCGAACCCGGGTCACTGGAGCTGTGTGACTGTGGCAGTCCCCAGAACCGAACCCAGGTCACTGGAGCTGTGAGACTGTGGCAGTAAACAGAACCGAACCCAGGTCACTGGAGCTGTGAGACTGTGGCAGTAAACAGAACTGAACCCGGGACACTGGAGCTGTGAGACTGTGGCAGTAAACAGAACTGAACCCGGGACACTGGAGCTGTGAGACTGTGGCAGTAAACAGAACCGAACCCGGGTCACTGGAGCTGTGAGACTGTGGCAGTAAACAGAACCGAACCCGGGACACTGGAGCTGTGAGACTGTGGCAGTAAACAGAACTGAACCCAGGTCACTGGAGCTGTGAGACTGTGGCAGTAAACAGAACCGAACCCGGGTCACTGGAGCTGTGAGACTGTGGCAGTAAACAGAACCGAACCCGGGACACTGGAGCTGTGAGACTGTGGCAGTAAACAGAACCGAACCCAGGTCACTGAAGCTGTGAGACTGTGGCAGTAAACAGAACCGAACCCGGGACACTGGAGCTGTGAGACTGTGGCAGTAAACAGAACCGAACCCAGGTCACTGGAGCCGTGAGACTGTGGCAGTAAACAGAACCGAACCCAGGTCACTGGAGCGGTGAGACTGTGGCAGTAAACAGAACCGAACCCAGGTCACTGGAGCTGTGAGACTTTGGCAGTAAACAGAACTGAACCCAGGTCACTGGAGCTGTGAGACTGTGGCAGTAAACAGAACCGAACCCGGGTCACTGGAGCGGTGAGACTGTGGCAGTAAACAGAACCGAACCCAGGTCACTGGAGCTGTGAGACTGTGGCAGTAAACAGAACCGAACCCAGGTCACTGGAGCTGTGAGACTGAGGCAGTAAACAGAACTGAACCCGGGACACTGGAGCTGTGAGACTGTGGCAGTAAACAGAACCGAACCCGGGTCACTGGAGCTGTGAGACTGTGGCAGTAAACAGAACTGAACCCGGGACTCTGGAGCTGTGAGGCTGTGGCAGTAAACAGAACCGAACCCAGGTCACTGGAGCTGTGAGACTGTGGCAGTAAACAGAACTGAACCCAGGTCACTGGAGCTGTGAGACTGTGGCAGTAAACAGAACCGAACCCAGGTCACTGGAGCTGTGAGACTGTGGCAGTAAACAGAACCGAACCCGGGTCACTGGAGCTGTGAGACTGTGACAGTGAACAGAACCGAACCCGGGAGACTGGAGCTGTGAGGCTGTGGCAGTAAACAGAACTGAACCCAGGTCACTGGAGCTGTGAGACTGTGGCAGTAAACAGAACCGAACCCAGGTCACTGGAGCTGTGAGACTGTGGCAGTAAACAGAACCGAACCCGGGTCACTGGAGCTGTGAGACTGTGGCAGTAAACAGAACCGAACCCGGGTCACTGGAGCTGTGTGACTGTGGCAGTCCCCAGAACCGAACCCAGGTCACTGGAGCTGTGAGACTGTGGCAGTAAACAGAACCGAACCCAGGTCACTGGAGCTGTGAGACTGTGGCAGTAAACAGAACTGAACCCGGGACACTGGAGCTGTGAGACTGTGGCAGTAAACAGAACTGAACCCGGGACACTGGAGCTGTGAGACTGTGGCAGTAAACAGAACCGAACCCGGGTCACTGGAGCTGTGAGACTGTGGCAGTAAACAGAAGCGAACCCGGGACACTGGAGCTGTGAGACTGTGGCAGTAAACAGAACCGAACCCGGGTCACTGGAGCTGTGAGACTGTGGCAGTAAACAGAACCGAACCCAGGTCACTGAAGCTGTGAGACTGTGGCAGTAAACAGAACCGAACCCGGGTCACCGGAGCTGTGAGACTGTGGCAGTAAACAGAACTGAACCCGGGACACTGGAGCTGTGAGACTGTGGCAGTAAACAGAACCGAACCCGGGACACTGGAGCTGTGAGACTGTGGCAGTAAACAGAACCGAACCCAGGTCACTGGAGCTGTGAGACTGTGGCAGTAAACAGAACCGAACCCGGGTCACTGGAGCTGTGAGACTGTGGCAGTAAACAGAACCGAACCCAGGTCACTGGAGCTGTGAGACTGTGGCAGTAAACAGAACCGAACCCAGGTCACTGGAGCGGTGAGACTGTGGCAGTAAACAGAACCGAACCCAGGTCACTGGAGCTGTGAGACTTTGGCAGTAAAAAGAACTGAACCCAGGTCACTGGAGCTGTGAGACTGTGGCAGTAAACAGAACCGAACCCGGGTCACTGGAGCGGTGAGACTGTGGCAGTAAACAGAACCGAACCCAGGTCACTGGAGCTGTGAGACTGTGGCAGTAAACAGAACCGAACCCGGGTCACTGGAGCTGTGAGACTGTGGCAGTAAACAGAACCGAACCCAGGTCACTGGAGCTGTGAGACTGTGGCAGTAAACAGAACCGAACCCAGGTCACTGGAGCTGTGAGACTGTGGCAGTAAACAGAACTGAACCCGGGACACTGGAGCTGTGAGACTGTGGCAGTAAACAGAACTGAACCCGGGACACTGGAGCTGTGAGACTGTGGCAGTAAACAGAACCGAACCCGGGTCACTGGAGCTGTGAGACTGTGGCAGTAAACAGAACCGAACCCGGGACACTGGAGCTGTGAGACTGTGGCAGTAAACAGAACCGAACCCGGGTCACTGGAGCTGTGAGACTGTGGCAGTAAACAGAACCGAACCCAGGTCACTGAAGCTGTGAGACTGTGGCAGTAAACAGAACCGAACCCGGGTCACCGGAGCTGTGAGACTGTGGCAGTAAACAGAACTGAACCCGGGACACTGGAGCTGTGAGACTGTGGCAGTAAACAGAACCGAACCCGGGACACTGGAGCTGTGAGACTGTGGCAGTAAACAGAACCGAACCCAGGTCACTGGAGCTGTGAGACTGTGGCAGTAAACAGAACCGAACCCAGGTCACTGGAGCTGTGAGACTGTGGCAGTAAACAGAACCGAACCCAGGTCACTGGAGCGGTGAGACTGTGGCAGTAAACAGAACCGAACCCAGGTCACTGGAGCTGTCAGACTTTGGCAGTAAACAGAACGGAACCCAGGTCACTGGAGCTGTGAGACTGTGGCAGTAAACAGAACCGAACTCAGGTCACTGGAGCTGTGAGACTGTGGCAGTAAACAGAACCGAACCCAGGTCACTGGAGCTGTGAGACTGTGGCAGTTTACAGAACCGAACCCGGGTCACTGGAGCTGTGAGACTGTGGCAGTAAACAGAACTGAACCCGGGTCACTGGAGCTGTGAGACTGTGGCAGTAAACAGAACCGAACCCAGGTCACTGAAGCTGTGAGACTGTGGCAGTAAACAGAACCGAACCCGGGACACTGGAGCTGTGAGACTGTGGCAGTAAACAGAACCGAACCCAGGTCACTGGAGCTGTGAGACTGTGGCAGTAAACAGAACCGAACCCAGGTCACTGGAGCTGTGAGACTGTGGCAGTAAACAGAACCGAACCCGGGACACTGGAGCTGTGAGACTGTGGCAGTAAACAGAACTGAACCCGGGTCACTGGAGCTGTGAGACTGTGGCAGTAAACAGAACCGAACCCAGGTCACTGAAGCTGTGAGACTGTGGCAGTAAACAGAACCGAACCCGGGACACTGGAGGTGTGAGACTGTGGCAGTTAACAGAACCGAACCCGGGTCACTGGAGCTGTGAGACTGTGGCAGTAAACAGAACCGAACCCGGGTCACTGGAGCTGTGTGACTGTGGCAGTCCCCAGAACCGAACCCAGGTCACTGGAGCTGTGAGACTGTGGCAGTAAACAGAACCGAACCCGGGTCACTGGAGCTGTGAGACTGTGGCAGTAAACAGAACCGAACCCGGGTCACTGGAGCTGTGAGACTGTGGCAGTCCCCAGAACCGAACCCAGGTCACTGGAGCTGTGAGACTGTGGCAGTAAACAGAACCGAACCCGGGTCACTGGAGCTGTGAGACTGTGGCAGTAAACAGAACCGAACCCAGGTCACTGAAGCTGTGAGACTGTGGCAGTAAACAGAACCGAACCCGGGACACTGGATCTGTGAGACTGTGACAGTAAACAGAACCGAACCCAGGTCACTGAAGCTGTGAGACTGTGGCAGTAAACAGAACCGAACCCGGGTCACTGGAGCTGTGAGACTGTGACAGTAAACAGAACCGAACCCAGGTCACTGGAGCTGTGAGACTGTGACAGTAAACAGAACCGAACCCAGGTCACTGGAGCTGTGAGACTGTGACAGTAAACAGAACCGAACCCAGGTCACTGGAGCTGTGAGACTGTGGCAGTAAACAGAACCGAACCCGGGACACTGGAGCTGTGAGACTGTGGCAGTAAACAGAACCGAACCCAGGTCACTGGAGCTGTGAGACTGTGGCAGTAAACAGAACCGAACCCGGGACACTGGAGCTGTGAGAATGTGGCAGTAAACAGAACCGAACCCGGGACACTGGAGCTGTGAGACTGTGGCAGTAAACAGAACCGAACCCAGGTCACTGGAGCTGTGAGACTGTGGCAGTAAACAGAACCGAACCCGGGTCACTGGAGCTGTGAGACTGTGGCAGTAAACAGAACCGAACCCAGGTCACTGAAGCTGTGAGACTGTGGCAGTTAACAGAACCGAACCCGGGTCACTGGAGCTGTGAGACTGTGGCAGTAAACAGAACCGAACCCGGGTCACTGGAGCTGTGTGACTGTGGCAGTCCCCAGAACCGAACCCAGGTCACTGGAGCTGTGAGACTGTGGCAGTAAACAGAACCGAACCCGGGACACTGGAGCTGTGAGACTGTGACAGTAAACAGAACCGAACCCGGGTCACTGGAGCTGTGAGACTGTGGCAGTAAACAGAACCGAACCCGGGTCACTGGAGCTGTGAGACTGTGGCAGTCCCCAGAACCGAACCCAGGTCACTGGAGCTGTGAGACTGTGGCAGTAAACAGAACCGAACCCAGGTCACTGGAGCTGTGAGACTGTGGCAGTAAACAGAACCGAACCCAGGTCACTGAAGCTGTGAGACTGTGGCAGTAAACAGAACCGAACCCGGGACACTGGAGCTGTGAGACTGTGACAGTAAACAGAACCGAACCCAGGTCACTGAAGCTGTGAGACTGTGGCAGTAAACAGAACCGAACCCGGGTCACTGGAGCTGTGAGACTGTGACAGTAAACAGAACCGAACCCAGGTCACTGGAGCTGTGAGACTGTGACAGTAAACAGAACCGAACCCAGGTCACTGGAGCTGTGAGACTGTGGCAGTAAACAGAACCGAACCCGGGACACTGGAGCTGTGAGACTGTGGCAGTAAACAGAACCGAACCCAGGTCACTGGAGCTGTGAGACTGTGGCAGTAAACAGAACCGAACCCGGGACACTGGAGCTGTGAGACTGTGGCAGTAAACAGAACCGAACCCAGGTCACTGAAGCTGTGAGACTGTGGCAGTAAACAGAACCGAACCGGGGTCACCGGAGCTGTGAGACTGTGGCAGTAAACAGAACTGAACCCGGGACACTGGAGCTGTGAGACTGTGGCAGTAAACAGAACCGCACCCGGGTCACTGGAGCTGTGAGACTGTGGCAGTAAACAGAACCGAACCCAGGTCACTGGAGCTGTGAGACTGTGGCAGTAAACAGAACCGAACCCAGGTCACTGGAGCTGTGAGACTGTGGCAGTAAACAGAACCGAACCCAGGTCACTGGAGCGGTGAGACTGTGGCAGTAAACAGAACCGAACCCAGGTCACTGGAGCTGTGAGACTGTGGCAGTAAACAGAACCGAACCCGGGTCACTGGAGCTGTGAGACTGTGGCAGTAAACAGAACTGAACCCGGGACACTGGAGCTGTGAGGCTGTGGCAGTAAACAGAACCGAACCCAGGTCACTGGAGCTGTGAGACTGTGGCAGTAAACAGAACCGAACCCAGGTCACTGGAGCTGTGAGACTGTGGCAGTAAACAGAACCGAACCCAGGTCACTGGAGCTGTGAGACTGTGGCAGTAAACAGAACCGAACCCGGGTCACTGGAGCTGTGAGACTGTGACAGTGAACAGAACCGAACCCGGGACACTGGAGCTGTGAGGCTGTGGCAGTAAACAGAACTGAACCCAGGTCACTGGAGCTGTGAGACTGTGGCAGTAAACAGAACCGAACCCAGGTCACTGGAGCTGTGAGACTGTGGCAGTAAACAGAACCGAACCCGGGTCACTGGAGCTGTGAGACTGTGGCAGTAAACAGAACCGAACCCGGGTCACTGGAGCTGTGTGACTGTGGCAGTCCCCAGAACCGAACCCAGGTCACTGGAGCTGTGAGACTGTGGCAGTAAACAGAACCGAACCCAGGTCACTGGAGCTGTGAGACTGTGGCAGTAAACAGAACTGAACCCGGGACACTGGAGCTGTGAGACTGTGGCAGTAAACAGAACTGAACCCGGGACACTGGAGCTGTGAGACTGTGGCAGTAAACAGAACCGAACCCGGGTCACTGGAGCTGTGAGACTGTGGCAGTAAACAGAAGCGAACCCGGGACACTGGAGCTGTGAGACTGTGGCAGTAAACAGAACCGAACCCGGGTCACTGGAGCTGTGAGACTGTGGCAGTAAACAGAACCGAACCCAGGTCACTGAAGCTGTGAGACTGTGGCAGTAAACAGAACCGAACCCGGGTCACCGGAGCTGTGAGACTGTGGCAGTAAACAGAACCGAACCCGGGACACTGGAGCTGTGAGACTGTGGCAGTAAACAGAACCGAACCCAGGTCACTGGAGCTGTGAGACTGTGGCAGTAAACAGAACCGAACCCGGGTCACTGGAGCTGTGAGACTGTGGCAGTAAACAGAACCGAACCCAGGTCACTGGAGCTGTGAGACTGTGGCAGTAAACAGAACCGAACCCAGGTCACTGGAGCGGTGAGACTGTGGCAGTAAACAGAACCGAACCCAGGTCACTGGAGCTGTGAGACTTTGGCAGTAAAAAGAACTGAACCCAGGTCACTGGAGCTGTGAGACTGTGGCAGTAAACAGAACCGAACCCGGGTCACTGGAGCGGTGAGACTGTGGCAGTAAACAGAACCGAACCCAGGTCACTGGAGCTGTGAGACTGTGGCAGTAAACAGAACCGAACCCGGGTCACTGGAGCTGTGAGACTGTGGCAGTAAACAGAACCGAACCCAGGTCACTGGAGCTGTGAGACTGTGGCAGTAAACAGAACCGAACCCAGGTCACTGGAGCTGTGAGACTGTGGCAGTAAACAGAACTGAACCCGGGACACTGGAGCTGTGAGACTGTGGCAGTAAACAGAACTGAACCCGGGACACTGGAGCTGTGAGACTGTGGCAGTAAACAGAACCGAACCCGGGTCACTGGAGCTGTGAGACTGTGGCAGTAAACAGAACCGAACCCGGGACACTGGAGCTGTGAGACTGTGGCAGTAAACAGAACCGAACCCGGGTCACTGGAGCTGTGAGACTGTGGCAGTAAACAGAACCGAACCCAGGTCACTGAAGCTGTGAGACTGTGGCAGTAAACAGAACCGAACCCGGGTCACCGGAGCTGTGAGACTGTGGCAGTAAACAGAACTGAACCCGGGACACTGGAGCTGTGAGACTGTGGCAGTAAACAGAACCGAACCCGGGACACTGGAGCTGTGAGACTGTGGCAGTAAACAGAACCGAACCCGGGTCACTGGAGCTGTGAGACTGTGGCAGTAAACAGAACCGAACCCAGGTCACTGAAGCTGTGAGACTGTGGCAGTAAACAGAACCGAACCCGGGTCACCGGAGCTGTGAGACTGTGGCAGTAAACAGAACCGAACCCGGGTCACTGGAGCTGTGAGACTGTGGCAGTAAACAGAACCGAACCCAGGTCACTGGAGCTGTGAGACTGTGGCAGTAAACAGAACCGAACCCAGGTCACTGGAGCGGTGAGACTGTGGCAGTAAACAGAACCGAACCCAGGTCACTGGAGCTGTGAGACTTTGGCAGTAAACAGAACGGAACCCAGGTCACTGGAGCTGTGAGACTGTGGCAGTAAACAGAACCGAACCCAGGTCACTGGAGCTGTGAGACTGTGGCAGTAAACAGAACCGAACCCAGGTCACTGGAGCTGTGAGACTGTGGCAGTAAACAGAACCGAACCCAGGTCACTGGAGCTGTGAGACTGTGGCAGTAAACAGAACCGAACCCAGGTCACTGGAGCTGTGAGACTGTGGCAGTAAACAGAACCGAACCCAGGTCACTGGAGCTGTGAGACTGTGGCAGTAAACAGAACCGAACCCAGGTCACTGGAGCTTTGAGACTGTGGCAGTAAACAGAACCGAACCCGGGTCACTGGAGCTGTGAGACTGTGGCAGTAAACAGAACTGAACCCGGGTCACTGGAGCTGTGAGACTGTGGCAGTAAACAGAACCGAACCCAGGTCACTGAAGCTGTGAGACTGTGGCAGTAAACAGAACCGAACCCGGGACACTGGAGCTGTGAGACTGTGGCAGTAAACAGAACCGAACCCAGGTCACTGGAGCTGTGAGACTGTGGCAGTAAACAGAACCGAACCCAGGTCACTGGAGCTGTGAGACTGTGGCAGTAAACAGAACCGAACCCGGGACACTGGAGCTGTGAGACTGTGGCAGTAAACAGAACTGAACCCGGGTCACTGGAGCTGTGAGACTGTGGCAGTAAACAGAACCGAACCCAGGTCACTGAAGCTGTGAGACTGTGGCAGTAAACAGAACCGAACCCGGGACACTGGAGGTGTGAGACTGTGGCAGTTAACAGAACCGAACCCGGGTCACTGGAGCTGTGAGACTGTGGCAGTAAACAGAACCGAACCCGGGTCACTGGAGCTGTGTGACTGTGGCAGTCCCCAGAACCGAACCCAGGTCACTGGAGCTGTGAGACTGTGGCAGTAAACAGAACCGAACCCGGGTCACTGGAGCTGTGAGACTGTGGCAGTAAACAGAACCGAACCCGGGTCACTGGAGCTGTGAGACTGTGGCAGTCCCCAGAACCGAACCCAGGTCACTGGAGCTGTGAGACTGTGGCAGTAAACAGAACCGAACCCAGGTCACTGGAGCTGTGAGACTGTGGCAGTAAACAGAACCGAACCCAGGTCACTGAAGCTGTGAGACTGTGGCAGTAAACAGAACCGAACCCGGGACACTGGAGCTGTGAGACTGTGACAGTAAACAGAACCGAACCCAGGTCACTGAAGCTGTGAGACTGTGGCAGTAAACAGAACCGAACCCGGGTCACTGGAGCTGTGAGACTGTGACAGTAAACAGAACCGAACCCAGGTCACTGGAGCTGTGAGACTGTGACAGTAAACAGAACCGAACCCAGGTCACTGGAGCTGTGAGACTGTGGCAGTAAACAGAACCGAACCCGGGACACTGGAGCTGTGAGACTGTGGCAGTAAACAGAACCGAACCCAGGTCACTGGAGCTGTGAGACTGTGGCAGTAAACAGAACCGAACCCGGGACACTGGAGCTGTGAGACTGTGGCAGTAAACAGAACCGAACCCGGGTCACTGGAGCTGTGAGACTGTGGCAGTAAACAGAACCGAACCCGGGACACTGGAGCTGTGAGACTGTGGCAGTAAACAGAACCGAACCCGGGACACTGGAGCTGTGAGACTGTGGCAGTAAACAGAACTGAACCCGGGTCACTGGAGCTGTGAGACTGTGGCAGTAAACAGAACCGAACCCAGGTCACTGAAGCTGTGAGACTGTGGCAGTAAACAGAACCGAACCCGGGACACTGGAGGTGTGAGACTGTGGCAGTTAACAGAACCGAACCCAGGTCACTGGAGCTGTGAGACTGTGGCAGTAAACAGAACTGAACCCGGGTCACTGGAGCTGTGAGACTGTGGCAGTAAACAGAACCGAACCCGGGTCACTGGAGCTGTGAGACTGTGGCAGTAAACAGAACCGAACCCGGGTCACTGGAGCTGTGTGACTGTGGCAGTCCCCAGAACCGAACCCAGGTCACTGGAGCTGTGAGACTGTGAAAGTAAACAGAACCGAACCCGGGTCACTGGAGCTGTGAGACTGTGGCAGTAAACAGAACCGAACCCGTGTCACTGGAGCTGTGAGACTGTGGCAGTCCCCAGAACCGAACCCAGGTCACTGGAGCTGTGAGACTGTGGCAGTAAACAGAACCGAACCCAGGTCACTGGAGCTGTGAGACTGTGGCAGTAAACAGAACCGAACCCAGGTCACTGAAGCTGTGAGACTGTGGCAGTAAACAGAACCGAACCCGGGACACTGGAGCTGTGAGACTGTGACAGTAAACAGAACCGAACCCAGGTCACTGAAGCTGTGAGACTGTGGCAGTAAACAGAACCGAACCCGGGTCACTGGAGCTGTGAGACTGTGACAGTAAACAGAACCGAACCCAGGTCACTGGAGCTGTGAGACTGTGACAGTAAACAGAACCGAACCCAGGTCACTGGAGCTGTGAGACTGTGGCAGTAAACAGAACCGAACCCGGGACACTGGAGCTGTGAGACTGTGGCAGTAAACAGAACCGAACCCAGGTCACTGGAGCTGTGAGACTGTGGCAGTAAACAGAACCGAACCCGGGTCACTGGAGCTGTGAGACTGTGGCAGTAAACAGAACCGAACCCAGGTCACTGGAGCTGTGAGACTGTGGCAGTAAACAGAACCGAACTCAGGTCACTGGAGCTGTGAGACTGTGGCAGTAAACAGAACCGAACCCAGGTCACTGGAGCGGTGAGACTGTGGCAGTAAACAGAACCGAACCCAGGTCACTGGAGCTGTGAGACTTTGGCAGTAAACAGAACTGAACCCAGGTCACTGGAGCTGTGAGACTGTGGCAGTAAACAGAACCGAACCCGGGTCACTGGAGCGGTGAGACTGTGGCAGTAAACAGAACCGAACCCAGGTCACTGGAGCTGTGAGACTGTGGCAGTAAACAGAACCGAACCCAGGTCACTGGAGCTGTGAGACTGTGGCAGTAAACAGAACTGAACCCGGGACACTGGAGCTGTGAGACTGTGGCAGTAAACAGAACCGAACCCGGGTCACTGGAGCTGTGAGACTGTGGCAGTAAACAGAACTGAACCCGGGACACTGGAGCTGTGAGGCTGTGGCAGTAAACAGAACCGAACCCAGGTCACTGGAGCTGTGAGACTGTGGCAGTAAACAGAACCGAACCCAGGTCACTGGAGCTGTGAGACTGTGGCAGTAAACAGAACCGAACCCGGGACACTGGAGCTGTGAGGCTGTGGCAGTAAACAGAACTGAACCCAGGTCACTGGAGCTGTGAGACTGTGGCAGTAAACAGAACCGTACCCAGGTCACTGGAGCTGTGAGACTGTGGCAGTAAACAGAACCGAACCCAGGTCACTGGAGCTGTGAGACTGTGGCAGTAAACAGAACCGAACCCGGGACACTGGAGCTGTGAGGCTGTGGCAGTAAACAGAACCGGACCCAGGACACTGGAGCTGTGAGACTGTGGCAGTAAACAGAACCGAACCCGAGACACTGGAGCTGTGAGACTGTGACAGTAAACAGAACCGAACCCAGGTCACTGGAGCTGTGAGACTGTGACAGTAAACAGAACCGAACCCAGGTCACTGGAGCTGTGAGACTGTGACAGTAAACAGAACCGAACCCAGGTCACTGGAGCTGTGAGACTGTGGCAGTAAACAGAACCGAGCCCGGGTCACTGGAGCTGTGAGACTGTGGCAGTAAACAGAACCGAACCCGGGTCACTGGAGCTGTGAGACTGTGGCAGTAAACAGAACCGAGCCCGGGTCACTGGAGCTGTGAGACTGTGGCAGTACACAGAACCGAACCCAGGTCACTGGAGCTGTGAGACTGTGGCAGTAAACAGAACCAAACCCAGGTCACTGGAGCTGTGAGACTGTGGCAGTAAACAGAACCAAACCCAGGTCACTGGAGCTGTGAGACTGTGGCAGTAAACAGAACCAAACCCAGGTCACTGGAGCTGTGAGACTGTGGCAGTAAACAGAACCGAACCCAGGTCACTGGAGCGGTGAGACTGTGGCAGTAAACAGAACCGAACCCGGGTCACTGGAGCTGTGAGACTGTGGCAGTAAACAGAACCGAACCCAGGTCACTGGAGCTGTGAGACTGTGGCAGTAAACAGAACCGAACCCGGGTCACTGGAGCTGTGTGACTGTGGCAGTCCCCAGAACCGAACCCAGGTCACTGGAGCTGTGAGAATGTGGCAGTAAACAGAACCGAACCCAGGTCACTGGAGCTGTGAGACTGTGGCAGTAAACAGAACTGAACCCGGGACACTGGAGCTGTGAGACTGTGGCAGTAAACAGAACTGAACCCGGGACACTGGAGCTGTGAGACTGTGGCAGTAAACAGAACCGAACCCGGGTCACTGGAGCTGTGAGACTGTGGCAGTAAACAGAACCGAACCCGGGACACTGGAGCTGTGAGACTGTGGCAGTAAACAGAACCGAACCCGGGTCACTGGAGCTGTGAGACTGTGGCAGTAAACAGAACCGAACCCGGGTCACCGGAGCTGTGAGACTGTGGCAGTAAACAGAACTGAACCCGGGACACTGGAGCTGTGAGACTGTGGCAGTAAACAGAACCGAACCCGGGACACTGGAGCTGTGAGACTGTGGCAGTAAACAGAACTGAACCCGGGTCACTGGAGCTGTGAGACTGTGGCAGTAAACAGAACCGAACCCGGGACACTGGAGCTGTGAGACTGTGGCAGTAAACAGAACCGAACCCCGGTCACTGGAGCTGTGAGACTGTGGCAGTAAACAGAACCGATCCCAGGTCACTGGAGCTGTGAGACTGTGGCAGTAAACAGAACCGAACCCAGGTCACTGGAGCTGTGAGACTGTGGCAGTAAACAGAACCGAGCCCGGGTCACTGGAGCTGTGAGACTGTGGCAGTAAACAGAACCGAACCCGGGTCACTGGAGCTGTGAGACTGTGGCAGTAAACAGAACCGAGCCCGGGTCACTGGAGCTGTGAGACTGTGGCAGTACACAGAACCGAACCCAGGTCACTGGAGCTGTGAGACTGTGGCAGTAAACAGAACCAAACCCAGGTCACTGAAGCTGTGAGACTGTGGCAGTAAACAGAACCGAACCCAGGTCACTGGAGCTGTGAGACTGTGGCAGTAAACAGAACCGAACCCAGGTCACTGGAGCTGTGAGACTGTGGCAGTAAACAGAACTGAACCCGGGACACTGGAGCTGTGAGACTGTGGCAGTAAACAGAACTGAACCCGGGACACTGGAGCTGTGAGACTGTGGCAGTAAACAGAACCGAACCCGGGTCACTGGAGCTGTGAGACTGTGGCAGTAAACAGAACCGAACCCGGGACACTGGAGCTGTGAGACTGTGGCAGTAAACAGAACCGAACCCGGGTCACTGGAGCTGTGAGACTGTGGCAGTAAACAGAACCGAACCCGGGTCACCGGAGCTGTGAGACTGTGGCAGTAAACAGAACTGAACCCGGGACACTGGAGCTGTGAGACTGTGGCAGTAAACAGAACCGAACCCGGGACACTGGAGCTGTGAGACTGTGGCAGTAAACAGAACCGAACCCAGGTCACTGGAGCTGTGAGACTGTGGCAGTAAACAGAACCGAACCCGGGTCACTGGAGCTGTGAGACTGTGGCAGTAAACAGAACCGAACCCAGGTCACTGGAGCTGTGAGACTGTGGCAGTAAACAGAACCGAACCCAGGTCACTGGAGCTGTGAGACTGTGGCAGTAAACAGAACCGAACCCAGGTCACTGGAGCTGTGAGACTTTGGCAGTAAACAGAACTGAACCCAGGTCACTGGAGCTGTGAGACTGTGGCAGTAAACAGAACCGAACCCGGGTCACTGGAGCGGTGAGACTGTGGCAGTAAACAGAACCGAACCCAGGTCACTGGAGCTGTGAGACTGTGGCAGTAAACAGAACCGAACCCAGGTCACTGGAGCTGTGAGACTGTGGCAGTAAACAGAACCGAACCCAGGTCACTGGAGCTGTGAGACTTTGGCAGTAAACAGAACTGAACCCAGGTCACTGGAGCTGTGAGACTGTGGCAGTAAACAGAACCGAACCCGGGTCACTGGAGCGGTGAGACTGTGGCAGTAAACAGAACCGAACCCAGGTCACTGGAGCTGTGAGACTGTGGCAGTAAACAGAACCGAACCCGGGTCACTGGAGCTGTGAGACTGTGGCAGTAAACAGAACCGAACCCAGGTCACTGGAGCTGTGAGACTGTGGCAGTAAACAGAACTGAACCCGGGACACTGGAGCTGTGAGACTGTGGCAGTAAACAGAACTGAACCCGGGACACTGGAGCTGTGAGACTGTGGCAGTAAACAGAACCGAACCCGGGTCACTGGAGCTGTGAGACTGTGGCAGTAAACAGAACCGAACCCGGGACACTGGAGCTGTGAGACTGTGGCAGTAAACAGAACCGAACCCGGGTCACTGGAGCTGTGAGACTGTGGCAGTAAACAGAACCGAACCCAGGTCACTGAAGCTGTGAGACTGTGGCAGTAAACAGAACCGAACCCGGGTCACCGGAGCTGTGAGACTGTGGCAGTAAACAGAACTGAACCCGGGACACTGGAGCTGTGAGACTGTGGCAGTAAACAGAACCGAACCCGGGACACTGGAGCTGTGAGACTGTGGCAGTAAACAGAACCGAACCCAGGTCACTGGAGCTGTGAGACTGTGGCAGTAAACAGAACCGAACCCGGGTCACTGGAGCTGTGAGACTGTGGCAGTAAACAGAACCGAACCCAGGTCACTGGAGCTGTGAGACTGTGGCAGTAAACAGAACCGAACCTAGGTCACTGGAGCGGTGAGACTGTGGCAGTAAACAGAACCGAACCCAGGTCACTGGAGCTGTGAGACTTTGGCAGTAAACAGAACTGAACCCAGGTCACTGGAGCTGTGAGACTGTGGCAGTAAACAGAACCGAACCCGGGTCACTGGAGCGGTGAGACTGTGGCATTAAACAGAACCGAACCCAGGTCACTGGAGCTGTGAGACTGTGGCAGTAAACAGAACCGAACCCAGGTCACTGGAGCTGTGAGACTGTGGCAGTAAACAGAACCGAACCCGGGACACTGGAGCTGTGAGACTGTGGCAGTAAACAGAACCGAACCCAGGACACTGGAGCTGTGAGACTGTGGCAGTAAACAGAACCGAACCCATGTCACTGGAGCTGTGAGACTGTGGCAGTAAACAGAACCGAACCCGGGTCACTGGAGCTGTGAGACTGTGGCAGTAAACAGAACTGAACCCGGGACACTGGAGCTGTGAGGCTGTGGCTGTAAACAGAACCGAACCCAGGTCACTGGAGCTGTGAGACTGTGGCAGTAAACAGAACCGAACCCAGGTCACTGGAGCTGTGAGACTGTGGCAGTAAACAGAACCGAACCCAGGTCACTGGAGCTGTGAGACTGTGGCAGTAAACAGAACCGAACCCGGGACTCTGGAGCTGTGAGACTGTGGCAGTAAACAGAACTGAACCCGGGTCACCGGAGCTGTGAGACTGTGGCAGTAAACAGAACCGAACCCAGGTCACTGGAGCTGTGAGGCTGTGGCAGTAAACAGAACCGAACCCGGGACACTGGAGCTGTGAGACTGTGGCAGTAAACAGAACCGAACCCGGGACACTGGAGCTGTGAGACTGTGGCAGTAAACAGAACTGAACCCGGGTCACTGGAGCTGTGAGACTGTGGCAGTAAACAGAACCGAACCCAGGTCACTGAAGCTGTGAGACTGTGGCAGTAAACAGAACCGAACCCGGGACACTGGAGCTGTGAGACTGTGGCAGTAAACAGAACCGAACCCAGGTCACTGGAGCTGTGAGACTGTGGCAGTAAACAGAACCGAACCCAGGTCACTGGAGCTGTGAGACTGTGGCAGTAAACAGAACCGAACCCGGGACACTGGAGCTGTGAGACTGTGGCAGTAAACAGAACTGAACCCGGGTCACTGGAGCTGTGAGACTGTGGCAGTAAACAGAACCGAACCCAGGTCACTGAAGCTGTGAGACTGTGGCAGTAAACAGAACCGAACCCGGGACACTGGAGGTGTGAGACTGTGGCAGTTAACAGAACCGAACCCGGGTCACTGGAGCTGTGAGACTGTGGCAGTAAACAGAACCGAACCCGGGTCACTGGAGCTGTGAGACTGTGGCAGTAAACAGAACCGAACCCGGGACACTGGAGGTGTGAGACTGTGGCAGTTAACAGAACCGAACCCGGGTCACTGGAGCTGTGAGACTGTGGCAGTAAACAGAACCGAACCCGGGACACTGGAGCTGTGAGACTGTGGCAGTAAACAGAACCGAACCCGGGTCACTGGAGCTGTGTGACTGTGGCAGTCCCCAGAACCGAACCCAGGTCACTGGAGCTGTGAGACTGTGGCAGTAAACAGAACCGAACCCGGGTCACTGGAGCTGTGAGACTGTGGCAGTAAACAGAACCGAACCCGGGTCACTGGAGCTGTGTGACTGTGGCAGTAAACAGAACTGAACCCGGGACACTGGAGCTGTGAGACTGTGGCAGTAAACAGAACCGAACCCAGGTCACTGGAGCTGTGAGACTGTGGCAGTAAACAGAACCGAACCCAGGTCACTGGAGCTGTGAGACTGTGGCAGTAAACAGAACCGAACCCAGGTCACTGGAGCTGTGAGACTGTGGCAGTAAACAGAACCGAACCCAGGTCACTGAAGCTGTGAGACTGTGGCAGTAAACAGAACCGAACCCAGGTCACTGGAGCTGTGAGACTGTGGCAGTAAACAGAACCGAACCCGGGACACTGGAGCTGTGAGACTGTGACAGTAAACAGAACCGAACCCAGGTCACTGAAGCTGTGAGACTGTGGCAGTAAACAGAACCGAACCCAGGTCACTGGAGCTGTGAGACTGTGACAGTAAACAGAACCGAACCCAGGTCACTGGAGCTGTGAGACTGTGGCAGTAAACAGAACTGAACCCAAGACACTGGAGCTGTGAGACTGTGGCAGTAAACAGAACCGAACCCAGGTCACTGGAGCTGTGAGACTGTGGCAGTAAACAGAACCGAACCCGGGACACTGGAGCTGTGAGACTGTGGCAGTAAACAGAACCGAACCCAGGTCACTGGAGCTGTGAGACTGTGGCAGTAAACAGAACCGAACCCAGGTCACTGGAGCTGTGAGACTGTGGCAGTAAACAGAACCGAACCCAGGTCACTGGAGCGGTGAGACTGTGGCAGTAAACAGAACCGAACCCAGGTCACTGGAGCTGTGAGACTTTGGCAGTAAACAGAACTGAACCCAGGTCACTGGAGCTGTGAGACTGTGGCAGTAAACAGAACCGAACCCAGGTCACTGGAGCGGTGAGACTGTGGCAGTAAACAGAACCGAACCCAGGTCACTGGAGCTGTGAGACTTTGGCAGTAAACAGAACTGAACCCAGGTCACTGGAGCTGTGAGACTGTGGCAGTAAACAGAACCGAACCCGGGTCACTGGAGCTGTGAGACTGTGGCAGTAAACAGAACCGAACCCAGGTCACTGGAGCTGTGAGACTGTGGCAGTAAACAGAACCGAACCCGGGTCACTGGAGCTGTGAGACTGTGACAGTAAACAGAACCGAACCCGGGACACTGGAGCTGTGAGGCTGTGGCAGTAAACAGAACTGAACCCAGGTCACTGGAGCTGTGAGACTGTGGCAGTAAACAGAACCGAACCCAGGTCACTGGAGCTGTGAGACTGTGGCAGTAAACAGAACCGAACCCAGGTCACTGGAGCTGTGAGACTGTGGCAGTAAACAGAACCGAACCCGGGTCACTGGAGCTGTGAGACTGTGACAGTAAACAGAACCGAACCCAGGTCACTGGAGCTGTGAGACTGTGGCAGTAAACAGAACCGAGCCCGGGTCACTGGAGCTGTGAGACTGTGGCAGTAAACAGAACCGAACCCAGGTCACTGGAGCTGTGAGACTGTGGCAGTAAACAGAACCGAGCCCGGGTCACTGGAGCTGTGAGACTGTGGCAGTACACAGAACCGAACCCAGGTCACTGGAGCTGTGAGACTGTGGCAGTAAACAGAACCAAACCCAGGTCACTGGAGCTGTGAGACTGTGGCAGTAAACAGAACCAAACCCAGGTCACTGGAGCTGTGAGACTGTGGCAGTAAACAGAACCAAACCCAGGTCACTGGAGCTGTGAGACTGTGGCAGTAAACAGAACCGAACCCAGGTCACTGGAGCGGTGAGACTGTGGCAGTAAACAGAACCGAACCCGGGTCACTGGAGCTGTGAGACTGTGGCAGTAAACAGAACCGAACCCAGGTCACTGGAGCTGTGAGACTGTGGCAGTAAACAGAACCGAACCCGGGACACTGGAGCTGTGAGGCTGTGACAGTAAACAGAACCGAACCCGGGACACTGGAGCTGTGAGACTGTGGCAGTAAACAGAACCGAACCCAGGTCACTGGAGCTGTGAGACTGTGGCAGTAAACAGAACCGAACCCAGGTCACTGGAGCTGTGAGACTGTGGCAGTAAACAGAACCGAACCCAGGTCACTGGAGCTGTGAGACTGTGGCAGTAAACAGAACCGAACCCAGGTCACTGGAGCTGTGAGACTGTGGCAGTAAACAGAACCGAACCCAGGTCACTGGAGCTGTGAGACTGTGGCAGTAAACAGAACTGAACCCGGGACACTGGAGCTGTGAGGCTGTGGCAGTAAACAGAACCGAACCCGGGTCACTGGAGCTGTGAGACTGTGGCAGTAAACAGAACCGAACCCGGGACACTGGAGCTGTGAGACTGTGGCAGTAAACAGAACTGAACCCGGGTCACTGGAGCTGTGAGACTGTGGCAGTAAACAGAACCGAACCCAGGTCACTGGAGCTGTGAGACTGTGGCAGTAAACAGAACCGAACCCGGGTCACTGGAGCTGTGAGGCTGTGGCAGTAAACAGAACTGAACCCGGGTCACTGGAGCTGTGAGACTGTGGCAGTAAACAGAACCGAACCCGGGACACTGGAGCTGTGAGACTGTGGCAGTAAACAGAACCGAACCCGGGACACTGGAGCTGTGAGGTTGCGGTACTAATACCTGTTACAAAAACAATACTCTGTTACATTGAGAGGCTGATTGACAGCGTCTCCAGACAGAGTTAATAAAAACAGCGAGTGCTGGAAATACTCAGCAGGTCGGGCAACATCTGTGGAGAGAGAAACGGAGTTAATAAAAACAGAGAGTGCTGGAAATACTCAGCAGGTCGGGCAACATCTGTGCAGAGAGAAACGGAGTTAACGTTTCAGGTCTGTGACCCTTCATCAGAACTAACAGATATAAGAAATGTAAAAGATTTTAAGCAAGTAAAGCGGGGTTGGGGTAAGAGATAACAAAAGAGAAGGTGTTGATAGGACAAGGTCACAGACTAACAGACCAGAAGGTCATGGAGCAAAGACAAACAATATGTTAATGTTTTGCTGAAAGACACTTTAATGTAAAGCTCTGTTATCTTGTATCTCCTGGAAGCAGACACTCTGCTCTCTGACCCATGGTGACTGCACTGTGACCCAGAATATGGTGACTTCACATCTTCTTTCTTTCAGTAGGAGATATTCAATTCAGGAATGTTTTAGCATGGTATAGGATGTGTTCATTTGACACCTGTTAGCTTTGACCATTTGTCCTTTGTCCTTGTCAGACAGTTTCAACACACAAAGACCAAGATTTCTTTTCTTTCAATGCCATTTTGGATACATTGTTCATTTTGTAAATTAAAGGCTGATTTTTTTTCCTTAAAGACAAAGATGGTTTCTGGAGCTCTTTGGAGTTATTTTCACGATTGTTGTATTATCACAGCTGTGGTTTGTGTGACAACTCCATGTGGATGTTAAACTGCAAGGGTGATTGCACTGTCAAAGGCCTCTCCAGTCCTTAAACTGTCATTGTATCCTGCATTGCAAGGTGCTGTCACCGTGCAAGAGGTGATTGAATTACAAAGGACTATTAAACTGTCAGTGTATCCTGCATTGCAAGGTGCTGTCACCGTGCAAGAGGTGATTGAATTACAAAGGACTATTAAACTGTCATTGTTTCCTGCATTGCAAGGTGCTGTCACCGTGCAAGAGGTGATTGAATTACAAAGGACTATTAAACTGTCAGTGCATCCTGCATTGCAAGGTGCTGTCACCGTGCAAGAGGTGATTGAATTACAAAGGACTATTAAACTGTCATTGTTTCCTGCATTGCAAGGTGCTGTCACTGTGCAAGAGGTGATTGAATTGCAAAGGACTATTAAACTGTCAGTGTATCCTGCATTGCAAGGTGCTGTCACCATGCAAGAGGTGATTGAATTACAAAGGACTATGAAACTGTCAGTGTATCCTGCATTGCAAGGTGCTGTCACCGTGCAAGAGGTGATTGAATTACAAAGGACTATTAAACTGTCAGTGCATCCTGCATTGCAAGGTGCTGTCACCGTGCAAGAGGTGATTGAATTACAAAGGACTATTAAACTGTCAGTGTATCCTGCATTGCAAGGTGCTGTCACCGTGCAAGAGGTGATTGAATTACAAAGGACTATTAAACTGTCATTGTATCCTGCATTGCAAGGTGCTGTCACCGTGCAAGAGGTGATTGAATTACAAAGGACTATTAAACTGTCAGTGTATCCTGCATTGCAAGGTGCTGTCACCGTGCAAGAGGTGATTGAATTACAAAGGACTATTAAACTGTCAGTGTATCCTGCATTGCAAGGTGCTGTCACCGTGCAAGAGGTGATTGAATTACAAAGGACTATTAAACTGTCAGTGTATCCTGCATTGCAAGGTGCTGTCACCGTGCAAGAGGTGATTGAATTACAAAGGACTATTAAACTGTCAGTGTATCCTGCATTGCAAGGTGCTGTCACCGTGCAAGAGGTGATTGAATTACAAAGGACTATTAAACTGTCAGTGTATCCTGCATTGCAAGGTGCTGTCACCGTGCAAGAGGTGATTGAATTACAAAGGACTATTAAACTGTCAGTGTATCCTGCATTGCAAGGTGCTGTCACCGTGCAAGAGGTGATTGAATTACAAAGGACTATTAAACTGTCAGTGTATCCTGCATTGCAAGGTGCTGTCACCGTGCAAGAGGTGATTGAATTACAAAGGACTATTAAACTGTCATTGTATCCTGCATTGCAAGGTGCTGTCACCGTGCAAGAGGTGATTGAATTATTCTTTTCTTTTGGGCCTCCTTATCTCGAGAGACAATGGATACGCGCCTGGAGGTGGTCAGTGGTTTGTGAAGCAGCGCCTGGAGTGGCTATAAAGGCCAATTCTGGAGTGACAGGCTCTTCCACAGGTGCTGCAGAGAAATTTGTTTGTTGGGGCTGTTGCACAGTTGGTTCTCCCCTTGCGCCTCTGTCTTTTTTCCTGCCAACTACTAAGTCTCTTCGACTCGCCACAATTTAGCCCTGTCTTTATGGCTGCCCGCCAGCTCTGGCGAATTATAAAGGACTATTAAACTGTCAGTGTATCCTGCATTGCAAGGTGCTGTCACTGTGCAAGAGGTGATTGAATTACAAAGGGTATTTCTTTGCAAGAGGCTTCTGCTTTCCAGCACGTAGCTATTGAACTGCAAGAGTGTTCACACTACAAGAAGATATTACAGTGTAAGAGGCCATTGTAATGCAAAGTGTTATTGTATTAATTATGGATACTGTATTGTAAGCCCCCAATGTACTGCTTCAGGTTATTGCATTGCAAAGGGCAATTGCACTCCGATGAGCTATTGCTCTGTAAAAGTCCATTACTTTGCCAGTGTGCAATGTTATCAATGGGCTATTGCATGACTTAGCCCTATTGCATTGCAAGTAGTTGTTTCAGTTCATTGCCAAACATTCTTGGTTTTCTTGCGTTGCATGTGGATGTTGTATTGAAAGGGGCCATTGCATTGAAAGGGGCTCTGACATTGCAAGGATAATAGTCTGCAAGGGAGGGACTGTTGGACTGCAAGCGCTATTGCAATGAAATGCGTGTTGCATTGCTGGAGTTTTTGCTCTGCAAATAGTTCTTGTATTGCAAGGTGCCTTTGCATTTTCATTGCAAGTGGATGTTGCACACCACGCTCCATTGCAAACTCAAAGACCTTTGCATTGGAAGGAGTTATTGCACTACCAAAGGTCCCTGCATTGCAAGCTGCTATTGCACTGCAAGAGGCTATTGCAATACAAGGATCATGCACACTAATGGTTCCATTACATTGCAACTGGATGTTACATGGCAAGTGTCTATTGTATTGAAAGTCACAATTGCAAAACAAATAGCTATTGCACTGCAGGGAAATTTTGTATTGCGAGATGGTTTCCATTGTGAGAGGATATTATATTTCAATAGGGTATCAAAAGGCAAATTTGCTCTTGGACTGCACCTGGCTTTTGTACCATAAGCATGTTATGCAAAGCATAGAACTGTTGCACTGTAAGGGGAAAATACATTGCCAGGGTCTATTGCACACCAAAGAGCTTTTGCACTGCAAAAGGCTATTGAATTGTCATGGTCTGTTGTGTTCAAAAGGCTATAGCATTTCTTCACGTTATTGCTATGTCACTCTTAGAGACTATTACATTGCATGTTGTTTTTACACTGTGAGTGGAGATTGCACTGCATGGGGCTATTGCTTTGTTAGTGGATGTTGTACTGCAAAGGCTATTGTACTACAAGTTTTTGTGTTGCATTGTAAGGGTCTAGTGCACCATAACTTCAATGGGATTTCAAATGCTTGTTACATTGCAACATTCTATGACATCTCAAGGTGCTTTTTGCACTACAAGGGGCTGCAGCACTGCATGGGAAATTTGCATTACAATTGGATTTTACATAGCAAGTCCCATTGCATTACATGGGCAAATGCACAGGAAAGGCCTCTGCATTGCAAGATGCTATTGTGCTGCTAGAGGTTCCTGCACTGAGAGGGACAATTACCCTGTCAGAGGTTCCTGCACTGCGTGGTACAATTACCCTGTCAGAGGTTCCTGCACTGCGAGGTACAATTACCCTGTCAGAGGTTCCTGTACTGCGAGGTACAATTACCCTGTCAGAGGTTCCTGTACTGCGAGGTACAATTACCCTGTCAGAGGTTCCTGTACTGCGAGGTACAATTACCCTGTCAGAGGTTCCTGTACTGCGAGGTACAATTACCCTGTCAGAGGTTCCTGTACTGCGAGGTACAATTACCCTGTCAGAGGTTCCTGTACTGCGAGGTACAATTACCCTGTCAGAGGTTCCTGTACTGCGAGGTACAATTACCCTGTCAGAGGTTCCTGTACTGCGAGGTACAATTACCCTGTCAGAGGTTCCTGTACTGCGAGGTACAATTACACTGTCAGAGGTTCCTGTACTGCGAGGTACAATTACCCTGTCAGAGGTTCCTGTACTGCGAGGTACAATTACCCTGTCAGAGGTTCCTGTACTGCGAGGTACAATTACCCTGTCAGAGGTTCCTGTACTGCGAGGTACAATTACCCTGTCAGAGGTTCCTGTACTGCGAGGTACAATTACCCTGTCAGAGGTTCCTGTACTGCGAGGTACAATTACCCTGTCAGAGGTTCCTGTACTGCGAGGTACAATTACCCTGTCAGAGGTTCCTGTACTGCGAGGTACAATTACCCTGTCAGAGGTTCCTGTACTGCGAGGTACAATTACACTGTCAGAGGTTCCTGTACTGCGAGGTACAATTACCCTGTCAGAGGTTCCTGTACTGCGAGGTACAATTACCCTGTCAGAGGTTCCTGTACTGCGAGGTACAATTACCCTGTCAGAGGTTCCTGTACTGCGAGGTACAATTACCCTGTCAGAGGTTCCTGTACTGTGAGGTACAATTACACTGTCAGAGGTTCCTGTACTGCGAGGTACAATTACCCTGTCAGAGGTTCCTGTACTGCGAGGTACAATTACCCTGTCAGAGGTTCCTGTACTGCGAGGTACAATTACCCTGTCAGAGGTTCCTGTACTGCGAGGTACAATTACCCTGTCAGAGGTTCCTGTACTGCGAGGTACAATTACCCTGTCAGAGGTTCCTGTACTGCGAGGTACAATTACCCTGTCAGAGGTTCCTGTACTGCGAGGTACAATTACCCTGTCAGAGGTTCCTGTACTGCGAGGTACAATTACCCTGTCAGAGGTTCCTGTACTGCGAGGTACAATTACCCTGTCAGAGGTTCCTGTACTGCGAGGTACAATTACCCTGTCAGAGGTTCCTGTACTGCGAGGTACAATTACCCTGTCAGAGGTTCCTGTACTGCGAGGTACAATTACACTGTCAGAGGTTCCTGTACTGCGAGGTACAATTACACTGTCAGAGGTTCCTGTACTGCGAGGTACAATTACCCTGTCAGAGGTTCCTGTACTGCGAGGTACAATTACACTGTCAGAGGTTCCTGCACTGCGAGGTACAATTACCCTGTCAGAGGTTCCTGCACTGCGAGGTACAATTACCCTGTCAGAGGTTCCTGTACTGCGAGGTACAATTACACTGTCAGAGGTTCCTGTACTGCGAGGTACAATTACACTGTCAGAGGTTCCTGTACTGCGAGGTACAATTACCCTGTCAGAGGTTCCTGTACTGCGAGGTACAATTACCCTGTCAGAGGTTCCTGTACTGCGAGGTACAATTACCCTGTCAGAGGTTCCTGTACTGCGAGGTACAATTACCCTGTCAGAGGTTCCTGCACTGCGAGGTACAAATACCCTGTCAGAGGTTCCTGTACTGCGAGGTACAATTACCCTGTCAGAGGTTCCTGCACTGCGAGGTACAATTACCCTGTCAGAGGTTCCTGCACTGCGAGGTACAATTACACTGTCAGAGGTTCCTGTACTGCGAGGTACAATTACCCTGTCAGAGGTTCCTGTACTGCGAGGTACAATTACACTGTCAGAGGTTCCTGTACTGCGAGGTACAATTACCCTGTCAGAGGTTCCTGTACTGCGAGGTACAATTACCCTGTCAGGGGTTCCGGCACTGCGAGGTACAATTACCCTGTCAGAGGTTCCTGTAATGCGAGGTACAATTACCCTGTCAGAGGTTCCTGTACTGCGAGGTACAATTACCCTGTCAGAGGTTCCTGTACTGCGAGGTACAATTACCCTGTCAGAGGTTCCTGTACTGCGAGGTACAATTACCCTGTCAGAGGTTCCTGTACTGCGAGGTACAATTACCCTGTCAGAGGTTCCTGTACTGCGAGGTACAATTACACTGTCAGAGGTTCCTGTACTGCGAGGTACAATTACACTGTCAGAGGTTCCTGTACTGCGAGGTACAATTACCCTGTCAGAGGTTCCTGTACTGCGAGGTACAATTACACTGTCAGAGGTTCCTGCACTGCGAGGTACAATTACCCTGTCAGAGGTTCCTGCACTGCGAGGTACAATTACCCTGTCAGAGGTTCCTGTACTGCGAGGTACAATTACACTGTCAGAGGTTCCTGTACTGCGAGGTACAATTACACTGTCAGAGGTTCCTGTACTGCGAGGTACAATTACCCTGTCAGAGGTTCCTGTACTGCGAGGTACAATTACCCTGTCAGAGGTTCCTGTACTGCGAGGTACAATTACCCTGTCAGAGGTTCCTGTACTGCGAGGTACAATTACCCTGTCAGAGGTTCCTGCACTGCGAGGTACAATTACCCTGTCAGAGGTTCCTGTACTGCGAGGTACAATTACCCTGTCAGAGGTTCCTGTACTGCGAGGTACAATTACCCTGTCAGAGGTTCCTGTACTGCGAGGTACAATTACCCTGTCAGAGGTTCCTGTACTGCGAGGTACAATTACCCTGTCAGAGGTTCCTGTACTGCGAGGTACAATTACACTGTCAGAGGTTCCTGTACTGCGAGGTACAATTACACTGTCAGAGGTTCCTGTACTGCGAGGTACAATTACCCTGTCAGAGGTTCCTGTACTGCGAGGTACAATTACCCTGTCAGAGGTTCCTGCACTGCGAGGTACAATTACCCTGTCAGAGGTTCCTGCACTGCGAGGTACAATTACCCTGTCAGAGGTTCCTGTACTGCGAGGTACAATTACACTGTCAGAGGTTCCTGTACTGCGAGGTACAATTACACTGTCAGAGGTTCCTGTACTGCGAGGTACAATTACCCTGTCAGAGGTTCCTGTACTGCGAGGTACAATTACCCTGTCAGAGGTTCCTGTACTGCGAGGTACAATTACCCTGTCAGAGGTTCCTGTACTGCGAGGTACAATTACCCTGTCAGAGGTTCCTGCACTGCGAGGTACAATTACCCTGTCAGAGGTTCCTGTACTGCGAGGTACAATTACACTGTCAGAGGTTCCTGTACTGCGAGGTACAATTACCCTGTCAGAGGTTCCTGTACTGCGAGGTACAATTACACTGTCAGAGGTTCCTGTACTGCGAGGTACAATTACCCTGTCAGAGGTTCCTGTACTGCGAGGTACAATTACCCTGTCAGAGGTTCCGGCACTGCGAGGTACAATTACCCTGTCAGAGGTTCCTGTACTGCGAGGTACAATTACCCTGTCAGAGGTTCCTGTACTGCGAGGTACAATTACCCTGTCAGAGGTTCCTGCACTGCGAGGTACAATTACCCTGTCAGAGGTTCCTGTACTGCGAGGTACAATTACCCTGTCAGAGGTTCCTGCACTGCGAGGTACAATTACCCTGTCAGAGGTTCCTGTACTGCGAGGTACAATTACACTGTCAGAGGTTCCTGTACTGCGAGGTACAATTACACTGTCAGAGGTTCCTGCACTGCGAGGTACAATTACACTGTCAGAGGTTCCTGCACTGCGAGGTACAATTACACTGTCAGAGGTTCCTGTACTGCGAGGTACAATTACACTGTCAGAGGTTCCTGCACTGCGAGGTACAATTACACTGTCAGAGGTTCCTGCACTGCGAGGTACAATTACCCTGTCAGAGGTTCCTGCACTGCGAGGTACAATTACCCTGTCAGAGGTTCCTGTACAGCGAGGTACAATTACCCTGTCAGAGGTTCCTGTACTGCGAGGTACAATTACCCTGTCAGAGGTTCCTGTACTGCGAGGTACAATTACCCTGTCAGAGGTTCCTGTACTGCGAGGTACAATTACCCTGTCAGAGGTTCCTGTACTGCGAGGTACAATTACCCTGTCAGAGGTTCCTGTACTGCGAGGTACAATTACCCTGTCAGAGGTTCCTGTACTGCGAGGTACAATTACCCTGTCAGAGGTTCCTGTACTGCGAGGTACAATTACCCTGTCAGAGGTTCCTGTACTGCGAGGTACAATTACACTGTCAGAGGTTCCTGTACTGCGAGGTACAATTACCCTGTCAGAGGTTCCTGTATTGCGAGGTACAATTACCCTGTCAGAGGTTCCTGTACTGCGAGGTACAATTACCCTGTCAGAGGTTCCTGTACTGCGAGGTACAATTACCCTGTCAGAGGTTCCTGCACTGCGAGGTACAATTACCCTGTCAGAGGTTCCTGCACTGCGAGGTACAATTACCCTGTCAGAGGTTCCTGTACTGCGAGGTACAATTACCCTGTCAGAGGTTCCTGTACTGCGAGGTACAATTACCCTGTCAGAGGTTCCTGTACTGCGAGGTACAATTACCCTGTCAGAGGTTCCTGTACTGCGAGGTACAATTACCCTGTCAGAGGTTCCTGCACTGCGAGGTACAATTACCCTGTCAGAGGTTCCTGTACTGCGAGGTACAATTACCCTGTCAGAGGTTCCTGTACTGTGAGGTACAATTACCCTGTCAGAGGTTCCTGTACTGCGAGGTACAATTACCCTGTCAGAGGTTCCTGTACTGTGAGGTACAATTACGATGTCAGAGGTTCCTGTACTGTGAGGTACAATTACCCTGTCAGAGGTTCCTGTACTGCGAGGTACAATTACCCTGTCAGAGGTTCCTGTACTGCGAGGTACAATTACCCTGTCAGAGGTTCCTGTACTGCGAGGTACAATTACCCTGTCAGAGGTTCCTGTACTGCGAGGTACAATTACCCTGTCAGAGGTTCCTGTACTGCGAGGTACAATTACACTGTCAGAGGTTCCTGTACTGCGAGGTACAATTACCCTGTCAGAGGTTCCTGTACTGCGAGGTACAATTACCCTGTCAGAGGTTCCTGTACTGCGAGGTACAATTACCCTGTCAGAGGTTCCTGTACTGCGAGGTACAATTACACTGTCAGAGGTTCCTGTACTGCGAGGTACAATTACCCTGTCAGAAGTTCCTGTACTGCGAGGTACAATTACCCTGTCAGAGGTTCCTGTACTGCGAGGTACAATTACCCTGTCAGAGGTTCCTGTACTGCGAGGTACAATTACCCTGTCAGAGGTTCCTGTACTGCGAGGTACAATTACCCTGTCAGAGGTTCCTGTACTGCGAGGTACAATTACACTGTCAGAGGTTCCTGTACTGCGAGGTACAATTACCCTGTCAGAAGTTCCTGCACTGCGAGGTACAATTACCCTGTCAGAAGTTCCTGTACTGCGAGGTACAATTATCCTGTCAGAGGTTCCTGTACTGCGAGGTACAATTACACTGTCAGAGGTTCCTGTACTGCGAGGTACAATTACCCTGTCAGAAGTTCCTGCACTGCGAGGTACAATTACACTGTCAGAGGTTCCTGTACTGCGAGGTACAATTACACTGTCAGAGGTTCCTGTACTGCGAGGTACAATTACCCTGTCAGAGGTTCCTGTACTGCGAGGTACAATTACCCTGTCCGAGGTTCCTTTACTGCGAGGTACAATTACCCTGTCAGAGGTTCCTGCACTGCGAGGTACAATTACCCTGTCAGAGGTTCCTGCACTGCGAGGTACAATTACCCTGTCAGAGGTTCCTGTACTGCGAGGTACAATTACACTGTCAGAGGTTCCTGTACTGCGAGGTACAATTACCCTGTCAGAGGTTCCTGTATTGCGAGGTACAATTACCCTGTCAGAGGTTCCTGTACTGCGAGGTACAATTACCCTGTCAGAGGTTCCTGTACTGCGAGGTACAATTACCCTGTCAGAGGTTCCTGCACTGCGAGGTACAATTACCCTGTCAGAGGTTCCTGCACTGCGAGGTACAATTACCCTGTCAGAGGTTCCTGTACTGCGAGGTACAATTACCCTGTCAGAGGTTCCTGTACTGCGAGGTACAATTACCCTGTCAGAGGTTCCTGTACTGCGAGGTACAATTACCCTGTCAGAGGTTCCTGTACTGCGAGGTACAATTACCCTGTCAGAGGTTCCTGCACTGCGAGGTACAATTACCCTGTCAGAGGTTCCTGTACTGCGAGGTACAATTACCCTGTCAGAGGCTCCTGTACTGTGAGGTACAATTACCCTGTCAGAGGTTCCTGTACTGCGAGGTACAATTACCCTGTCAGAGGTTCCTGTACTGTGAGGTACAATTACGATGTCAGAGGTTCCTGTACTGTGAGGTACAATTACCCTGTCAGAGGTTCCTGTACTGCGAGGTACAATTACCCTGTCAGAGGTTCCTGTACTGCGAGGTACAATTACCCTGTCAGAGGTTCCTGTACTGCGAGGTACAATTACCCTGTCAGAGGTTCCTGTACTGCGAGGTACAATTACCCTGTCAGAGGTTCCTGTACTGCGAGGTACAATTACCCTGTCAGAGGTTCCTGTACTGCGAGGTACAATTACACTGTCAGAGGTTCCTGTACTGCGAGGTACAATTACCCTGTCAGAGGTTCCTGTACTGCGAGGTACAATTACCCTGTCAGAGGTTCCTGTACTGCGAGGTACAATTACCCTGTCAGAGGTTCCTGTACTGCGAGGTACAATTACCCTGTCAGAGGTTCCTGTACTGCGAGGTACAATTACACTGTCAGAGGTTCCTGTACTGCGAGGTACAATTACCCTGTCAGAAGTTCCTGTACTGCGAGGTACAATTACCCTGTCAGAGGTTCCTGTACTGCGAGGTACAATTACCCTGTCAGAGGTTCCTGTACTGCGAGGTACAATTACCCTGTCAGAGGTTCCTGTACTGCGAGGTACAATTACCCTGTCAGAGGTTCCTGTACTGCGAGGTACAATTACACTGTCAGAGGTTCCTGTACTGCGAGGTACAATTACCCTGTCAGAAGTTCCTGCACTGCGAGGTACAATTACCCTGTCAGAAGTTCCTGTACTGCGAGGTACAATTATCCTGTCAGAGGTTCCTGTACTGCGAGGTACAATTACACTGTCAGAGGTTCCTGTACTGTGAGGTACAATTACCCTGTCAGAAGTTCCTGCACTGCGAGGTACAATTACACTGTCAGAGGTTCCTGTACTGCGAGGTACAATTACACTGTCAGAGGTTCCTGTACTGCGAGGTACAATTACCCTGTCAGAGGTTCCTGTACTGCGAGGTACAATTACCCTGTCCGAGGTTCCTTTACTGCGAGGTACAATTACCCTGTCAGAGGTTCCTGCACTGCGAGGTACAATTACCCTGTCAGAGGTTCCTGCACTGCGAGGTACAATTACCCTGTCAGAGGTTCCTGCACTGCGAGGTACAATTACCCTGTCAGAGGTTCCTGTACTGCGAGGTACAATTACCCTGTCAGAAGTTCCTGCACTGCGAGGTACAATTACCCTGTCAGAAGTTCCTGCACTGCGAGGTACAATTACCCTGTCAGAAGTTCCTGTACTGCGAGGTACAATTACCCTGTCAGAGGTTCCTGTACTGCGAGGTACAATTACACTGTCAGAGGTTCCTGTACTGCGAGGTACAATTACCCTGTCAGAGGTTCCTGCACTGCGAGGTACAATTACCCTGTCAGAGGTTCCTGTACTGCGAGGTACAATTACCCGGTCAGAGGTTCCTGCACTGTGAGGTACAATTACCCTGTCAGAGGTTCCTGTACTGCGAGGTACAATTACCCTGTCAGAGGTTCCTGTACTGCGAGGTCCAATTACCCTGTCAGAAGTTCCTGTACTGCGAGGTACAATTACCCTGTCAGAGGTTCCTGTACTGCGAGGTACAATTACCCTGTCAGAGGTTCCTGTACTGCGAGGTCCAATTACCCTGTCAGAAGTTCCTGTACTGCGAGGTACAATTACCCTGTCAGAGGTTCCTGTACTGCGAGGTACAATTACCCTGTCAGAGGTTCCTGCACTGCGAGGTACAATTACACTGTCAGATGTTCCTGCACTGCGAGGTACAATTACCCTGTCAGAAGTTCCTGTACTGCGAGTTACAATTACCCTGTCAGAGGTTCCTGTACTGCGAGGTACAATTACCCTGTCAGAGGTTCCTGCACTGCGAGGTACAATTACCCTGTCAGAGGTTCCTGTACTGCGAGGTACAATTACCCTGTCAGAGGTTCCTGTACTGCGAGGTACAATTACCCTGTCAGAGGTTCCTGTACTGCGAGGTACAATTACCCTGTCAGAGGTTCCTGTACTGCGAGGTACAATTACCCTGTCAGAGGTTCCTGCACTGCGAGGTACAATTACACTGTCAGAGGTTCCTGCACTGCGAGGTACAATTACCCTGTCAGAAGTTCCTGTACTGCGAGGTACAATTACCCTGTCAGAGGTTCCTGCACTGCGAGGTACAATTACCCTGTCAGAGGTTCCTGTACTGCGAGGTACAATTACTCTGTCAGAGGTTCCTGTACTGCGAGGTACAATTACCCTGTCAGAGGTTCCTGTACTGCGAGGTACAATTACCCTGTCAGAGGTTCCTGCACTGCGAGGTACATTTACCCTGTCAGAGGTTCCTGTACTGCGAGGTACAATTACACTGTCAGAGGTTCCTGTACTGCGAGGTACAATTACCCTGTCAGAGGTTCCTGTACTGCGAGGTACAATTACCCTGTCAGAGGTTCCTGTACTGCGAGGTACAATTACCCTGTCAGAGGTTCCTGTACTGCGAGGTACAATTACCCTGTCAGAGGTTCCTGTACTGCGAGGTACAATTACCCTGTCAGAGGTTCCTGCACTGCGAGGTACAATTACCCTGTCAGAGGTTCCTGCACTGCGAGGTACAATTACCCTGTCAGAGGTTCCTGCACTGCGAGGTACAATTACCCTGTCAGAGGTTCCTGCACTGCGAGGTACAATTACCCTGTCAGAGGTTCCTGTACTGCGAGGTACAATTACCCTGTCAGAGGTTCCTGTACTGCGAGGTACAATTACCCTGTCAGAGGTTCCTGTACTGCGAGGTACAATTACCCTGTCCGAGGTTCCTGTACTGCGAGGTACAATTACCCTGTCAGAGGTTCCTGTACTGCGAGGTACAATTACCCTGTCAGAGGTTCCTGTACTGCGAGGTACAATTACCCTGTCAGAGGTTCCTGCACTGCGAGGTACAATTACCCTGTCAGAGGTTCCTGTACTGCGAGGTACAATTACCCTGTCAGAGGTTCCTGTACTGCGAGGTACAATTACCCTGTCCGAGGTTCCTGTACTGCGAGGTACAATTACCCTGTCAGAGGTTCCTGTACTGCGAGGTACAATTACCCTGTCAGAGGTTCCTGTACTGCGAGGTACAATTACCCTGTCAGAGGTTCCTGCACTGCGAGGTACAATTACCCTGTCAGAGGTTCCTGTACTGCGAGGTACAATTACCCTGTCAGAGGTTCCTGTACTGCGAGGTACAATTACCCTGTCAGAGGTTCCTGTACTGCGAGGTACAATTACACTGTCAGAGGTTCCTGCACTGTGAGGTACAATTACCCTGTCAGAGGTTCCTGTACTGCGAGGTACAATTACCCTGTCAGAGGTTCCTGTACTGCGAGGTACAATTACCCTGTCAGAGGTTCCTGTACTGCGAGGTACAATTACCCTGTCAGAGGTTCCTGCACTGCGAGGTACAATTACCCTGTCAGAGGTTCCTGTACTGCGAGGTACAATTACCCTGTCAGAGGTTCCTGTACTGCGAGGTACAATTACCCTGTCAGAGGTTCCTGTACTGCGAGGTACAATTACACTGTCAGAGGTTCCTGCACTGTGAGGTACAATTACCCTGTCAGAGGTTCCTGTACTGCGAGGTACAATTACCCTGTCAGAGGTTCCTGTACTGCGAGGTACAATTACCCTGTTAGAGGTTCCTGCACTGCGAGGTACAATTACCCTGTCAGAGGTTCCTGTACTGCGAGGTACAATTACCCTGTCAGAGGTTCCTGTACTGCGAGGTACAATTACCCTGTCAGAGGTTCCTGTCCTGCGAGGTACAATTACCCTGTCAGAGGTTCCTGTACTGTGAGGTACAATTACCCTGTCAGAGGTTCCTGTACTGCGAGGTACAATTACCATGTCAGAGGTTCCTGTACTGCGAGGTACAATTACACTGTCAGAGGTTCCTGTACTGCGAGGTACAATTACACTGTCAGAGGTTCCTGTACTGCGAGGTACAATTACCCTGTCAGAGGTTCCTGTACTGCGAGGTACAATTACCCTGTCAGAGGTTCCTGTCCTGCGAGGTACAATTACCCTGTCAGAGGTTCCTGTACTGTGAGGTACAATTACCCTGTCAGAGGTTCCTGTACTGCGAGGTACAATTACCATGTCAGAGGTTCCTGTACTGCGAGGGACAATTACCCTGTCAGAGGTTCCTGCACTGCGAGGTACAATTACCCTGTCAGAGGTTCCTGCACTGCGAGGTACAATTACCCTGTCAGAGGTTCCTGCACTGCGAGGTACAATTACCCTGTCAGAGGTTCCTGTACTGCGAGGTACAATTACCCTGTCAGAGGTTCCTGCACTGCGAGGTACAATTACACTGTCAGAGGTTCCTGCACTGCGAGGTACAATTACCCTGTCAGATGTTCCTGTACTGCGAGGTACAATTACCCTGTCAGAGGTTCCTGCACTGCGAGGTACAATTACCCTGTCAGAGGTTCCTGTACTGCGAGGTACAATTACCCTGTCAGAGGTTCCTGCACTGCGAGGTACAATTACACTGTCAGAGGTTCCTGTACTGCGAGGTACAATTACCCTGTCAGAGGTTCCTGTACTGCGAGGTACAATTACCCTGTCAGAGGTTCCTGCACTGCGAGGTACAATTACCCTGTCAGAGGTTCCTGTACTGCGAGGTACAATTACCCTGTCAGAGGTTCCTGTACTGCGAGGTACAATTACCCTGTCAGAGGTTCCTGTACTGCGAGGTACAATTACCCTGTCAGAGGTTCCTGTACTGCGAGGTACAATTACCCTGTCAGAGGTTCCTGCACTGCGAGGTACAATTACCCTGTCAGAGGTTCTTGTACTGCGAGGTACAATTACCGTGTCAGAGGTTCCTGTACTGCGAGGTACAATTACACTGTCAGAGGTTCCTGCACTGCGAGGTTCAATTACCCTGTCAGAAGTTCCTGTACTGCGAGGTACAATTACCCTGTCAGAGGTTCCTGTACTGCGAGGTACAATTACCCTGTCAGAGGTTCCTGTACTGCGAGGTACAATTACCCTGTCAGAGGTTCCTGTACTGCGAGGTACAATTACCCTGTCAGAGGTTCCTGTACTGCGAGGTACAATTACCCTGTCAGAGGTTCCTGCACTGCGAGGTACAATTACCCTGTCAGAGATTCCTGTACTGCGAGGTACAATTACACTGTCAGAGGTTCCTGCACTGCGAGGTACAATTACCCTGTCAGAGGTTCCTGCACTGCGAGGTACAATTACCCTGTCAGAGGTTCCTGCACTGCGAGGTACAATTACCCTGTCAGAGGTTCCTGTACTGCGAGGTACAATTACACTGTCAGAGGTTCCTGTACTGCGAGGTACAATTACCCTGTCAGAGGTTCCTGTACTGCGAGGTACAATTACACTGTCAGAGGTTCCTGTACTGCGAGGTACAATTACCCTGTCAGAGGTTCCTGTACTGCGAGGTACAATTACCCTGTCAGAGGTTCCTGTACTGCGAGGTACAATTACCCTGTCAGAGGTTCCTGTACTGCGAGGTACAATTACACTGTCAGAGGTTCCTGTACTGTGAGGTACAATTACCCTGTCAGAGGTTCCTGTACTGCGAGGTACAATTACCCTGTCAGAGGTTCCTGCACTGCGAGGTACAATTACCCTGTCAGAGGTTCCTGTACTGCGAGGTACAATTACCCTGTCAGAGGTTCCTGTAGTGCGAGGTACAATTACCCTGTCAGAGGTTCCTGTACTGCGAGGTACAATTACCCTGTCAGAGGTTCCTGTACTGCGAGGTACAATTACCCTGTCAGAGGTTCCTGTACTGCGAGGTACAATTACCCTGTCAGAGGTTCCTGCACTGCGAGGTACAATTACCCTGTCAGAGGTTCCTGTACTGCGAGGCACAATTACCCTGTCAGAGGTTCCTGTACTGCGAGGTACAATTACACTGTCAGAGGTTCCTGTACTGCGAGGTACAATTACCCTGTCAGAGGTTCCTGTACTGCGAGGTACAATTACCCTGTCAGAGGTTCCTGTACTGCGAGGTACAATTACCCTGTCAGAGGTTCCTGCACTGCGAGGTACAATTACCCTGTCAGAGGTTCCTGTACTGCGAGGTACAATTACCCTGTCAGAGGTTCCTGTACTGAGAGGTACAATTACCCTGTCAGAGGTTCCTGTACTGCGAGGTACAATTATCCTGTCAGAGGTTCCTGTACTGCGAGGTACAATTACCCTGTCAGAGGTTCCTGCACTGCGAGGTACAATTACCCTGTCAGAGGTTCCTGTACTGCGAGGTACAATTACCCTGTCAGAGGTTCCTGTACTGCGAGGTACAATTACCCTGTCAGAGGTTCCTGTACTGTGAGGTACAATTACCCTGTCAGAGGTTCCTGTACTGCGAGGTACAATTACCCTGTCAGAGGTTCCTGTACTGCGAGGTACAATTACCCTGTCAGAGGTTCCTGTACTGCGAGGTACAATTACACTGTCAGAGGTTCCTGCACTGCGAGGTACAATTACCCTGTCAGAGGTTCCTGTACTGCGAGGTACAATTACCCTGTCAGAGGTTCCTGCACTGCGAGGTACAATTACACTGTCAGAGGTTCCTGCACTGCGAGGTACAATTACCCTGTCAGAGGTTCCTGTACTGCGAGGTACAATTACCCTGTCAGAGGTTCCTGTACTGCGAGGTACAATTACCCTGTCAGAGGTTCCTGTACTGCGAGGTACAATTACCCTGTCAGAGGTTCCTGTACTGCGAGGTACAATTACACTGCAATAGGCCTTTGCATTCCAATCGTCAAGCATGCTAAAAAGGTCCAGGGCATTGTAAGTGATTGGTGTGTTAAACGTTTCTATTACTTTGCACTTATAAATGTCTATGGCACTGCCAGAGTGAGTGTGTTAATATTAATCTGTGTTCTCTGTCAGTGTGTTAATATTCCTGAGGACAGTGGGGGTGTTTTACACTTCACAGGGTGTATCTGACTGTGGGTCATGATATACACAGTGTGTCAGTGAGTGTGTTAATATTAATCTGTGTTCTCTGTCAGTGTGTTAATATTCCTGAGGACAGTGGGGGTGTTTTACACTTCACAGGGTGTATCTGACTGTGGGTCATGATGTACACAGTGTGTCAGTGAGTGTGTTCATACTAATCTGTGTTCTCTGTCAGTGTGTTAATATTCCTGAGGACAGTGGGGGTGTTTTACACTTCACAGGGTGTATCTGACTGTGGGTCATGATATACACAGTGTGTCAGTGAGTGTGTTAATATTAATCTGTGTTCTCTGTCAGTGTGTTAATATTCCTGAGGACAGTGGGGGTGTTTTACACTTCACAGGGTGTATCTGACTGTGGGTCATGATATACACAGTGTGTCAGTGAGTGTGTTAATATTAATCTGTGTTCTCTGTCAGTGTGTTAATATTACTGAGGACAGTGGGGGTGTTTTACACTTCACAGGGTTTATCTGACTGTGGGTCATGATATACACAGTGTGTCAGTGAGTGTGTTAATATTAATCTGTGTTCTCTGTCAGTGTGTTAATATTCCTGAGGACAGTGGGGGTGTTTTACACTTCACAGGGTGTATCTGACTTTGGGTCATGATATACACAGTGTGTCAGTGAGTGTGTTCATATTAATCTGTGTTCTCTGCCAGTGTGTTAATATTACTGAGGACAGTGGGGGTGTTTTACACTTCACAGGGTGTATCTGACTGTGGGACATGATGTACACAGTGTGTCAGTGAGTGTGTTCATATTAATCTGTGTTCTCTGTCAGTGTGTTAATATTCCTGAGGACAGTGGGGGTGTTTTACACTTCACAGGGTTTATCTGACTGTGGGTCATGATATACACAGTGTATCAGTGAGTGTGTTAATATTAATCTGTGTTCTCTGTCAGTGTGTTAATATTACTGAGGAAAGTGGGGATGTTTTACACTTCACAGGGTGTATCTGACTGTGGGTCATGATATACACAGTGTGTCAGTGAGTGTGTTAATATTAATCTGTGTTCTCTGTCAGTGTGTTAATATTCCTGAGGACAGTGGGGGTGTTTTACACTTCACAGGGTGTATCTGACTGTGGGTCATGATATACACAGTGTGTCAGTGAGTGTGTTAATATTAATCTGTGTTCTCTGTCAGTGTGTTAATATTCCTGAGGACAGTGGGGATGTTTTACACTTCACAGGGTGTATCTGACTGTGGGTCATGATATACATGGTGTGTCAGTGAGTGTGTTAATATTAATCTGTGTTCTCTGTCAGTGTGTTAATATTACTGAGGACAGTGGGGGTGTTTTACACTTCACAGGGTGTATCTGACTGTGGGTCATGATGTACACAGTGTGTCAGTGAGTGTGTTAATATTAATCTGTGTTCACTGTCAGTGGGTTAATATTCCTGAGGACAGTGGGGGTGTTTTACACTTCACAGGGTGTATCTGACTGTGGGTCATGATATACACAGTGTATCAGTGAGTGTGTTAATATTAATCTGTGTTCTCTGTCAGTGTGTTAATATTACTGAGGACAGTGGGGATGTTTTACACTTCACAGGGTGTATCTGACTGTGGGTCATGATATACACAGTGTGTCAGTGAGTGTGTTAATATTAATCTGTGTTCTCTGTCAGTGTGTTAATATTCCTGAGGACAGTGGGGGTGTTTTACACTTCACAAGGAGTATCTGACTGTGGGTCATGATATACATCGTGTGTCAGTGAGTGTGTTAATATTAATCTGTGTTCTCTGTCAGTGTGTTAATATTACTGAGGACAGTGGGGGTGTTTTACACTTCACAGGGTGCATCTGACTGTGGGTCATGATTTACACAGTGTGTCAGTGAGTGTGTTAATATTAATCTTTGTTCTCTGTCAGTGTGTTAATATTACTGAGGACAGTGGGGATGTTTTACACTTCACAGGGTTTATCTGACTGTGGGTCATGATATACACATTGTGTCAGTGAGTGTGTTAATATTAATCTGTGTTCTCTGTCAGTGTGTTAATATTCCTAAGGACAGTGGGGGTGTTTTACACTTCACAGGGTGTATCTGACTGTGGGTCATGATATACATAGTGTGTCAGTGAGTGTGTTAATATTAATCTGTGTTCTCTGTCAGTGTGTTAATATTACTGAGGACAGTGGGGGTGTTTTACACTTCACAGGGTGCATCTGACTGTGGGTCATGATTTACACAGTGTGTCAGTGAGTGTGTTAATATTAATCTTTGTTCTCTGTCAGTGTGTTAATATTACTGAGGACAGTGGGGATGTTTTACACTTCACAGGGTGTATCTGACTGTGGGCCATGATATACACAGTGTGTCAGTGAGTGTGTTAATATTAATCTGTGTTCTCTGTCAGTGTGTTAATATTCCTGAGGACAGTGGGGGTGTTTTACACTTCACAGGGTGTATCTGACTGTGGGTCATGATATACACAGTGTGTCAGTGAGTGTGTTAATATTAATCTGTGTTCTCTGTCAGTGTGTTAATATTCCTGAGGACAGTGGTGGTGTTTTACACTTCACAGGGTGTATCTGACTGTGGGTCATGATATACACAGTGTGTCAGTGAGTGTGTTAATATTAATCTGTGTTCTCTGTCAGTGTGTTAATATTCCTGAGGACAGTGGGGGTGTTTTACACTTCACAGGGTGTATCTGAATGTGGGTCATGATATACACAGTGTGTCAGTGAGTGTGTTAATATTAATCTGTGTTCTCTGTCAGTGTGTTAATATTACTGAGGACAGTGGGGGTGTTTTACACTTCACAGGGTTTATCTGACTGTGGGTCATGATATACACAGTGTGTCAGTGAGTGTGTTAATATTAATCTGTGTTCTCTGTCAGTGTGTTAATATTACTGAGGACAGTGGGGGAGTTTTACACTTCACAGGGTTTATCTGACTGTGGGTCATGATATACACAGTGTGTCAGTGAGTGTGTTAATATTAATCTGTGTTCTCTGTCAGTGTGTTAATATTCCTGAGGACAGTGGGGGTGTTTTACACTTCACAGGGTGTATCTGACTGTGGGTCATGATGTACACAGTGTGTCAGTGAGTGTGTTAATATTAATCTGTGTTCTCTGTCAGTGTGTTAATATTACTGAGGACAGTGGGGATGTTTTACACTTCACAGTGTTTATCTGACTCTGGCTCATGATGTGCACAGTGTGGGGTGAGTGTGTTAATATTAATCTGTGTTCTCTGTCAGTGTGTTAATATTACTGAGGACAGTGGGGGTGTTTTACACTTCACAGGGTGTATCTGACTGTGGGTCATGATATACACAGTGTGTCAGTGAGTGTGTTAATATTAATCTGTGTTCTCTGTCAGTGTGTTAATATTACTGAGGACAGTGGGGGTGTTTTGCACTTCACAGGGTGTATCTGACTGTGGGTCATGATATACACAGTGTGTCAGTGAGTGTGTTAATATTAATCTGTGTTCTCTGTCAGTGTGTTAATATTACTGAGGACAGTGGGGGTGTTTTGCACTTCACAGGGTGTATCTGACTGTGTGTCATGATATACACAGTGTGTCAGTGAGTGTGTTAATATTAATCTGTGTTCTCTGTCAGTGTGTTAATATTACTGATGACAGTGGGGGTGTTTTACACTTCACCGGGTGTATCTGACTGTGGGTCATGATATACACAGTGTGTCAGTGAGTGTGTTAATATTAATCTGTGTTCTCTGTCAGTGTGTTAATATTACTGAGGACAGTGGGGGTGTTTTACACTTCACAGGGTTTATCTGACTGTGGGTCATGATATACACAGTGTGTCAGTGAGTGTGTTAACATTAATCTGTGTTCTCTGTCAGTGTGTTAATATTCCTGAGGACAGTGGGGGTGTTTTACACTTCACAGGGTGTATCTGACTGTGGGTCATGATATACACAGTGTGTCAGTGAGTGTGTTAATATTAATCTGTGTTCTCTGTCACTGTGTTAATATTACTGAGGACGGTGGGGGTGTTTTACACTTCACAGGGTGTATCTGACTGTGGGTCATGATATACAGAGTGTGTCAGTGAGTGTGTTAATATTAATCTGTGTTCTCTGTCAGTGTGTTAATATTACTGAGGACAGTGGGGGTGTTTTACACTTCACAGGGTGTATCTGACTGTGGGTCATGATATACACAGTGTGTCAGTGAGTGTGTTAATATTAATCTGTGTTCTCTGTCAGTGTGTTAATATTCCTGAGGACAGTGGGGGTGTTTTACATTCACAGGGTGTATCTGACTGTGGGTCATGATATACACAGTGTGTCAGTGAGAGTGTTAATATTAATCTGTTTTCTCTGTCAGTGTGTTAATATTCCTGAGGACAGTGGGGGTGTTTTACACTTCACAGAGTGTATCTGACTGTGAGTCATGATGTACAAAGTGTGTCAGTGAGTGTGTTAATATTAATCTGTGTTCTCTGTCAGTGTGTTAATATTCCTGAGGACAGTGGGGGTGTTTTACACTTCACAGGGTGTCTCTGACTGTGGGTCATGATATACACAGTGTGTCAGTGAGTGTGTTAATATTAATCTGTGTTCTCTGTCAGTGTGTTAATATTACTGAGGACAGTGGGGGTGTTTTACACTTCACAGGGTGTATCTGACTGTGGGTCATGATGTACACAGTGTGTCAGTGAGTGTGTTAATATTAATCTGTGTTCTCTGTCAGTGTGTTAATATTCCTGAGGACAGTGGGGATGTTTTACACTTCACCGGGTGTATCTGACTGTGGGTCATGATATACACAGTGTGTCAGTGAGTGTGTTAATATTAATCTGTGTTCGCTGTCAGTGTGTTAAGATTACTGAGGACAGTGGGGGTGTTTTACACTTCACAGGGTGTATCTGACTGTGGGTCATGATATACACAGTGTGTCAGTGAGTGTGTTAATATTAATCTGTGTTCTCTGTCAGTGTGTTAATATTACTGAGGACAGTGGGGGTGTTTTACACTTCACAGGGTTTATCTGACTGTGGGTCATGGTATACACAGTGTGTCAGTGAGTGTGTTAATATTAATCTGTGTTCTCTGTCAGTGTGTTAATATTAGTGAGGACAGTGGAGGTGTTTTACACTTCACAGGGTGTATCTGACTGTGGGTCATGATGTACACAGTGTGTCAGTGAGAGCGTTAATATTAATCTGTGTTCTCTGTCAGTGTGTTACTATTCCTGAGGACCGTGGGGGTGTTTTACACTTCACAGGGTGTATCTGACTGTGGGTCATGATATACACAGTGTGTCAGTGAGTGTGTTAATATTAATCTGTGTTCTCTGTCAGTGTGTTAATATTACTGAGGACAGTGGGGGTGTTTTACACTTCACAGGGTGTATCTGACTGTGGGTCATGATATACACAGTGTGTCAGTGAGTGTGTTAATATTAATCTGTGTTCTCTGTCAGTGTGTTAATATTCCTGAGGACAGTGGGGGTGTTTTACACTTCACAGGGTGTATCTGACTGTGGGTCATGATATACACAGTGTGTCAGTGAGTGTGTTAATATTAATCTGTGTTCTCTGTCAGTGTGTTAATATTACTGAGGACAGTGGGGGTGTTTTACACTTCACAGGGTGTATCTGACTGTGGGTCATGATATACACAGTGTGTCAGTGAGTGTGTTAATATTAATCTGTGTTCTCTGTCAGTGTGTTAATATTACTGAGGACAGTGGGGGTGTTTTACACTTCACAGGGTGTATCTGACTGTGGGTCATGATATACACAGTGTGTCAGTGAGTGTGTTAATATTAATCTGTGTTCTCTGACAGTGTGTTAATATTACTGAGGACAGTGGGGGTGTTTTGCACTTCACAGGGTGTATCTGACTGTGGGTCATGACATACACAGTGTGTCAGTGAGTGTGTTAATATTAATCTGTGTTCTCTGAACGTGTGTTAATATTCCTGAGGACAGTGGGGGTGTTTTACACTTCACAGGGTTTATCTGACTGTGGGTCATGATGTACACAGTGTGTCAGTGAGTGTGTTAATATTAATCTGTGTTCTCTGAACGTGTGTTAATATTCCTGAGGACAGTGGTGGTGTTTTACACTTCACAGGGTGTATCTGACTGTGGGTCATGATATACACAGTGTGTCAGTGAGTGTGTTAATATTAATCTGTGTTCTCTGTCAGTGTGTTAATATTACTGAGGACAGTGGGGATGGTTTACACTTCACAGGGTGTATCTGACTGTGGGTCATGATATACACAGTGTGTCAGTGAGTGTGTTAATATTAATCTGTGTTCTCTGTCAGTGTGTTAATATTCCTGAGGACAGTGGGGGTGTTTTACACTTCACAGGGTGTATCTGACTGTGGGTCATGATATACACAGTGTGTCAGTGAGTGTGTTAATATTAATCTGTGTTCTCTGTCAGTGTGTTAATATTACTGAGGACAGTGGTGGTGTTTTACACTTCACAGGGTGTATCTGACTGTGGGTCATGATATACACAGTGTGTCAGTGAGTGTGTTAATATTAATCTGTGTTCTCTGTCAGTGTGTTAATATTACTGAGGACAGTGGGGGTGTTTTACACTTCACAGGGTGTATCTGACTGTGGGTCATGATATACACAGTGTGTCAGTGAGTGTGTTAATATTAATCTGTGTTCTCTGACAGTGTGTTAATATTACTGAGGACAGTGGGGGTGTTTTACACTTCACAGGGTGTATCTGACTGTGGGTCATGATATACACAGTGTGTCAGTGAGTGTGTTAATATTAATCTGTGTTCTCTGACAGTGTGTTAATATTACTGAGGACAGTGGGGGTGTTTTACACTTCACAGGGTGTATCTGACTGTGGGTCATGATATACACAGTGTGTCAGTGAGTGTGTTAATATTAATCTGTGTTCTCTGTCAGTGTGTTAATATTCCTGAGAACAGTGGGGGTGTTTTACACTTCACAGGGTGTATCTGACTGTGGGTCATGATATACACAGTGTGTCAGTGAGTGTGTTAATATTAATCTGTGTTCTCTGTCAGTGTGTTAATATTACTGAGGACAGTGGGGGTGTTTTACACTTCACAGGGTGTATCTGACTGTGGGTCATGATATACACAGTGTGTCAGTGAGTGTGTTAATATTAATCTGTGTTCTCTGTCAGTGTGTTAATATTCCTGAGGACAGTGGGGGTGTTTTACACTTCACAGGGTGTATCTGACTGTGGGTCATGATATACACAGTGTGTCAGTGAGTGTGTTAATATTAATCTGTGTTCTCTGTCAGTGTGTTAATATTACTGAGGACAGTGGGGGTGTTTTACACTTCACAGGGTGTATCTGACTGTGGGTCATGATATACACAGTGTGTCAGTGAGTGTGTTAATATTAATCTGTGTTCTCTGTCAGTGTGTTAATATTACTGAGGACAGTGGGGGTGTTTTACACTTCACAGGGTGTATCTGACTGTGGGTCATGATATACACAGTGTGTCAGTGAGTGTGTTAATATTAATCTGTGTTCTCTGACAGTGTGTTAATATTACTGAGGACAGTGGGGGTGTTTTGCACTTCACAGGGTGTATCTGACTGTGGGTCATGACATACACAGTGTGTCAGTGAGTGTGTTAATATTAATCTGTGTTCTCTGAACGTGTGTTAATATTCCTGAGGACAGTGGGGGTGTTTTACACTTCACAGGGTTTATCTGACTGTGGGTCATGATGTACACAGTGTGTCAGTGAGTGTGTTAATATTAATCTGTGTTCTCTGAACGTGTGTTAATATTCCTGAGGACAGTGGTGGTGTTTTACACTTCACAGGGTGTATCTGACTGTGGGTCATGATATACACAGTGTGTCAGTGAGTGTGTTAATATTAATCTGTGTTCTCTGTCAGTGTGTTAATATTACTGAGGACAGTGGGGATGGTTTACACTTCACAGGGTGTATCTGACTGTGGGTCATGATATACACAGTGTGTCAGTGAGTGTGTTAATATTAATCTGTGTTCTCTGTCAGTGTGTTAATATTCCTGAGGACAGTGGGGGTGTTTTACACTTCACAGGGTGTATCTGACTGTGGGTCATGATATACACAGTGTGTCAGTGAGTGTGTTAATATTAATCTGTGTTCTCTGTCAGTGTGTTAATATTACTGAGGACAGTGGTGGTGTTTTACACTTCACAGGGTGTATCTGACTGTGGGTCATGATATACACAGTGTGTCAGTGAGTGTGTTAATATTAATCTGTGTTCTCTGTCAGTGTGTTAATATTACTGAGGACAGTGGGGGTGTTTTACACTTCACAGGGTGTATCTGACTGTGGGTCATGATATACACAGTGTGTCAGTGAGTGTGTTAATATTAATCTGTGTTCTCTGACAGTGTGTTAATATTACTGAGGACAGTGGGGGTGTTTTACACTTCACAGGGTGTATCTGACTGTGGGTCATGATATACACAGTGTGTCAGTGAGTGTGTTAATATTAATCTGTGTTCTCTGTCAGTGTGTTAATATTACTGAGGACAGTGGGGGTGTTTTACACTTCACAGGGTGTATCTGACTGTGGGTCATGATATACACAGTGTGTCAGTGAGTGTGTTAATATTAATCTGTGTTCTCTGTCAGTGTGTTAATATTACTGAGGACAGTGGGGGTGTTTTACACTTCACAGGGTGTATCTGACTGTGGGTCATGATATACACAGTGTGTCAGTGAGTGTGTTAATATTAATCTGTGTTCTCTGACAGTGTGTTAATATTACTGAGGACAGTGGGGGTGTTTTGCACTTCACAGGGTGTATCTGACTGTGGGTCATGACATACACAGTGTGTCAGTGAGTGTGTTAATATTAATCTGTGTTCTCTGAACGTGTGTTAATATTCCTGAGGACAGTGGGGGTGTTTTACACTTCACAGGGTTTATCTGACTGTGGGTCATGATGTACACAGTGTGTCAGTGAGTGTGTTAATATTAATCTGTGTTCTCTGAACGTGTGTTAATATTCCTGAGGACAGTGGTGGTGTTTTACACTTCACAGGGTGTATCTGACTGTGGGTCATGATATACACAGTGTGTCAGTGAGTGTGTTAATATTAATCTGTGTTCTCTGTCAGTGTGTTAATATTACTGAGGACAGTGGGGATGGTTTACACTTCACAGGGTGTATCTGACTGTGGGTCATGATATACACAGTGTGTCAGTGAGTGTGTTAATATTAATCTGTGTTCTCTGTCAGTGTGTTAATATTCCTGAGGACAGTGGGGGTGTTTTACACTTCACAGGGTGTATCTGACTGTGGGTCATGATATACACAGTGTGTCAGTGAGTGTGTTAATATTAATCTGTGTTCTCTGTCAGTGTGTTAATATTACTGAGGACAGTGGTGGTGTTTTACACTTCACAGGGTGTATCTGACTGTGGGTCATGATATACACAGTGTGTCAGTGAGTGTGTTAATATTAATCTGTGTTCTCTGTCAGTGTGTTAATATTACTGAGGACAGTGGGGGTGTTTTACACTTCACAGGGTGTATCTGACTGTGGGTCATGATATACACAGTGTGTCAGTGAGTGTGTTAATATTAATCTGTGTTCTCTGACAGTGTGTTAATATTACTGAGGACAGTGGGGGTGTTTTACACTTCACAGGGTGTATCTGACTGTGGGTCATGATATACACAGTGTGTCAGTGAGTGTGTTAATATTAATCTGTGTTCTCTGACAGTGTGTTAATATTACTGAGGACAGTGGGGGTGTTTTACACTTCACAGGGTGTATCTGACTGTGGGTCATGATATACACAGTGTGTCAGTGAGTGTGTTAATATTAATCTGTGTTCTCTGTCAGTGTGTTAATATTCCTGAGAACAGTGGGGGTGTTTTACACTTCACAGGGTGTATCTGACTGTGGGTCATGATATACACAGTGTGTCAGTGAGTGTGTTAATATTAATCTGTGTTCTCTGTCAGTGTGTTAATATTCCTGAGAACAGTGGGTGTGTTTTACACTTCACAGGGTGTATCTGACTGTGGGTCATGATATACACAGTGTGTCAGTGAGTGTTTTAATATTAATCTGTGTTCTTCTGTCAGTGTGTTAATATTACTGAGGACAGTGGGGGTGTTTTACACTTCACAGGGTGTATCTGACTGTGGGTCATGATATACACAGTGTGTCAGTGAGTGTGTTAATATTAATCTGTGTTCTCTGTCAGTGTGTTAATATTCCTGAGAACAGTGGGGGTGTTTTACACTTCACAGGTTGTATCTGACTGTGGGTCATGATATACACAGTGTGTCAGTGAGTGTTTTAATATTAATCTGTGTTCTCTGTCAGTGTGTTAATATTCCTGAGGACAGTGGGGGTGTTTTACACTTCACAGGGTGTATCTGACTGTGGGTCATGATATACACAGTGTGTCAGTGAGTGTGTTAATATTAATCTGTGTTCTCTGTCAGTGTGTTAATATTACTGAGGACAGTGGGGGTGTTTTGCACTTCACAGGGTGTATCTGACTGTGGGTCATGACATACACAGTGTGTCAGTGAGTGTGTTAATATTAATCTGTGTTCTCTGAACGTGTGTTAATATTCCTGAGGACAGTGGGGGTGTTTTACACTTCACAGGGTTTATCTGACTGTGGGTCATGATGTACACAGTGTGTCAGTGAGTGTGTTAATATTAATCTGTGTTCTCTGTCAGTGTGTTAATATTCCTGAGGACAGTGGGGGTGCTTTACACTTCACAGGGTGTATCTGACTGTGAGTCATGATGTACAAAGTGTGTCAGTGAGTGTGTTAATATTAATCTGTGTTCTCTGAACGTGTGTTAATATTCCTGAGGACAGTGGGGGTGTTTTACACTTCACAGGGTTTATCTGACTGTGGGTCATGATGTACACAGTGTGTCAGTGAGTGTGTTAATATTAATCTGTGTTCTCTGTCAGTGTGTTAATATTCCTGAGGACAGTGGGGGTGTTTTACACTTCACAGGGTGTATCTGACTGTGGGTCATGATGTACACAATGTGTCAGTGAGTGTGTTAATATTAATCTGTGTTCTCTGTCAGTGTGTTAATATTACTGAGGACAGTGGGGATGTTTTACACTTCACAGGGTGTATCTGACTGTGGGTCATGATATACACAGTGTGTCAGTGAGTGTGTTAATATTAATCTGTGTTCTCTGTCAGTGTGTTAATATTCCTGAGGACAGTGGGGATGTTTTACACTTCACAGGGTGTATCTGACTGTGGGTCATGATATACACAGTGTGTCAGTGAGTGTGTTAATATTAATCTGTGTTCTCTGTCAGTGTGTTAATATTCCTGAGGACAGTGTGGGTGTTTTACACTTCACAGGGTGTATCTGACTGTGGGTCATGATATACACAGTGTGTCAGTGAGTGTGTTAATATTAATCTGTGTTCTCTGTCAGTGTGTTAATATTACTGAGGACAGTGGGGGTGTTTTACACTTCACAGGGTTTATCTGACTGTGAGTCATGATGTACAAAGTGTGTCAGTGAGTGTGTTAATATTAATCTGTGTTCTCTGTCAGTGTGTTAATATTCCTGAGGACAGTGGGGATGTTTTACACTTCACAGGGTGTATCTGACTGTGGGTCATGATATACACAGTGTGTCAGTGAGTGTGTTAATATTAATCTGTGTTCTCTGTCAGTGTGTTAATATTCCTGAGGACAGTGGGGATGCTTTACACTTCACAGGGTGTATCTGACTGTGGGTCATGATGTACACAGTGTGTCAGTGAGTGTGTTAATATTAATCTGTGTTCTCTGTCAGTGTGTTAATATTCCTGAGGACAGTGGGAGTGTTTTACACTTCACAGGGTGTATCTGACTGTGGGTCATGATGTACACAGTGTGTCAGTGAGTGTGTTAATATTAATCTGTGTTCTCTGTCAGTGTGTTAATATTACTGAGGACAGTGGGGGTGTTTTACACTTCACAGGGTGTATCTGACTGTGGGTCATGATATACACAGTGTGTCAGTGAGTGTGTTAATATTAATCTGTGTTCTCTGTCAGTGTGTTAATATTACTGAGGACAGTGGGGGTGTTTTACACTTCACAGGGTGTATCTGACTGTGGGTCATGATATACACAGTGTGTCAGTGAGTGTGTTAATATTAATCTGTGTTCTCTGTCAGTGTGTTAATATTCCTGAGGACAGTGGGGGTGTTTTACACTTCACAGGGTGTATCTGACTGTGGGTCATGATATACACAGTGTGTCAGTGAGTGTGTTAATATTAATCTGTGTTCTCTGTCAGTGTGTTAATATTACTGAGGACAGTGGGGGTGTTTTACACTTCTCAGGGTGTATCTGACTGTGGGTCATGATGTACACAGTGTGTCAGTGAGTGTGTTAATATTAATCTGTGTTCTCTGTCAGTGTGTTAATATTACTGAGGACAGTGGGGGTGTTTTACACTTCACAGTTTGTATCTAACTGTGGGTCATGATGTACACAGTGTGTCAGTGAGTGTGTTAATATTAATCTGTGTTCTCTGTCAGTGTGTTAATATTCCTGAGGACAGTGGGGGTGTTTTACACTTCACAGGGTGTATCTGACTGTGGGTCATGATATACACAGTGTGTCAGTGAGTGTGTTAATATTAATCTGTGTTCTCTGTCAGTGTGTTAATATTACTGAGGACAGTGGGGGTGTTTTACACTTCACAGGGTGTATCTGACTCTGGGTCATGATATACACAGTGTGTCAGTGAGTGTGTTAATATTAATCTGTGTTCTCTGTCAGTGTGTTAATATTACTGAGGACAGTGGGGATGTTTTACACTTCACAGGGTGTATCTGACTGTGGGTCATGATATACACAGTGTGTCAGTGAGTGTGTTAATATTCATCTGTGTTCTCTGTCAGTGTGTTAATATTCCTGAGGACAGTGGGGGTGTTTTACACTTCACAGGGTTTATCTGACTGTGGGTCATGATATACACAGTGTGTCAGTGAGTGTGTTAATATTAATCTGTGTTCTCTGTCAGTGTGTTAATATTACTGAGGACAGTGGGGGTGTTTTACACTTCACAGGGTGTATCTGACTGTGGGTCATGATATACACAGTGTGTCAGTGAGTGTGTTAATATTAATCTGTGTTCTCTGTCAGTGTGTTAATATTACTGAGGACAGTGGGGGTGTTTTACACTTCACAGGGTGTATCTGACTGTGAGTCATGATGTACACAGTGTGTCAGTGAGTGTGTTAATATTAATCTATGTTCTCTGTCAGTGTGTTAATATTCCTGAGGACAGTGGGGATGCTTTACACTTCACAGGGTCTATCTGACTGTGGGTCATGATGTACAAAGTGTGTCAGTGAGTGTGTTAATATTAATCTGTGTTCTCTGTCAGTGTGTTAATATTCCTGAGGACAGTGGGGGTGTTTTACACTTCACAGGGTTTATCTGACTGTGAGTCATGATGTACAAAGTGTGTCAGTGAGTGTGTTAATATTAATCTGTGTTCTCTGTCAGTGTGTTAATATTCCTGAGGACAGTGGGGATGTTTTACACTTCACAGGGTTTATCTGACTGTAGGTCATGATAGACACAGTGTGTCAGTGAGTGTGTTAATATTAATCTGTATTCTCTGTCAGTGTGTTAATATTCCTGAGGACAGTGGGGATGCTTTACACTTCACAGGGTGTATCTGACTGTGGGTCATGATGTACACAGTGTGTCAGTGAGTGTGTTAATATTAATCTGTGTTCTCTGTCAGTGTGTTAATATTCCTGAGGACAGTGGGGGTGTTTTACACTTCATAGGGTGTATCTGACTGTGGGTCATGATGTACACAGTGTGTCAGTGAGTGTGTTAATATTAATCTGTGTTCTCTGTCAGTGTGTTAATATTACTGAGGACAGTGGGGGTGTTTTACACTTCACAGGGTGTATCTGACTGTGGGTCATGATATACACAGTGTGTCAGTGAGTGTGTTAATATTAATCTGTGTTCTCTGTCAGTGTGTTAATATTACTGAGGACAGTGGGGGTGTTTTACACTTCACAGGGTGTATCTGACTGTGGGTCATGATATACACAGTGTGTCAGTGAGTGTGTCAATATTAATCTGTGTTCTCTGTCAGTGTGTTAATATTACTGATGGCAGTGGGGGTGTTTTACACTTCACAGGGTGTATCTGACTGTGGGTCATGATGTACACAGTGTGTCAGTGAGTGTGTTAATATTAATCTGTGTTCTCTGTCAGTGTGTTAATATTCCTGAGGACAGTGGGGGTGTTTTACACTTCACAGGGTGTATCTGACTGTGGGTCATGATGTACACAGTGTTTCAGCGAATGTGTTAATATTAATCTGTGTTCTCTGTCAGTGTGTTAATATTACTGAGGACAGTGGGGGTGTTTTACACTTCACAGGGTGTATCTGACTGTGGGTCATGATATACACAGTGTGTCAGTGAGTGTGTTAATATTAATCTGTGTTCTCTGTCAGTGTGTTAATATTCCTGAGGACAGTGGGGGTGTTTTACACTTCACAGGGTGTATCTGACTGTGGGTCATGATGTACACAGTGTGTCAGTGAGTGTGTTAATATTAATCTGTGTTCTCTGTCAGTGTGTTAATATTCCTGAGGACAGTGGGGATGCTTTACACTTCACAGGGTGTATCTGACTGTGGGTCATGATGTACACAGTGTGTCAGTGAGTGTGTTAATATTAATCTGTGTTCTCTGTCAGTGTGTTAATATTCCTGAGGACAGTGGGGATGTTTTACACTTCACCGGGTGTATCTGACTGTGGGTCATGATATACACAGTGTGTCAGTGAGTGTGTTAATATTAATCTGTGTTCTCTGTCAGTGTGTTAATATTACTGAGGACAGTGGGGGTGTTTTACACTTCACAGGGTGTATCTGACTGTGGGTCATGATATACACAGTGTGTCAGTGAGTGTGTTAATATTAATCTGTGTTCTCTGTCAGTGTGTTAATATTACTGAGGACAGTGGGGGTGTTTTACACTACACAGGGTTTATCTGACTGTGGGTCATGATATACACAGTGTGTCAGTGAGTGTGTTAATATTAATCTGTGTTCTCTGTCAGTGTGTTAATATTACTGAGGACAGTGGTGGTGTTTTACACTTCACAGGGTGTATCTGACTGTGGGTCATGATATACACAGTGTGTCAGTGAGTGTGTTAATATTAATCTGTGTTCTCTGTCAGTGTGTTAATATTACTGAGGACAGTGGGGGTGTTTTACACATCACAGGGTGTATCTGACTGTGGGTCATGATATACACAGTGTGTCAGTGAGTGTGTTAATATTAATCTGTGTTCTCTGTCAGTGTGTTAATATTCCTGAGGACAGTGGTGGTGTTTTACACTTCACATGGTGTATCTGACTGTGGGTCATGATATACACAGTGTGTCAGTGAGTGTGTTAATATTAATCTGTGTTCTCTGTCAGTGTGTTAATATTGCCGAGGACAGTGGGGGTGTTTTACACTTCACAGGGTGTATCTGACTGTGGGTCATGATATACACAGTGTGTCAGTGAGTGTGTTAATATTAATCTGTGTTCTCTGTCAGTGTGTTAATATTACTGAGGACAGTGGGGGTGTTTTACACTTCACAGGGTGTATCTGACTGTGGGTCATGTTATACACAGTGTGTCAGTGAGAGCTTTAATATTAATCTGTGTTCTCTGTCAGTGTGTTACTATTCCTGAGGACAGTGGGGTGTTTTACACTTCACAGGGTGTATCTGACTGTGGGTCATGATATACACAGTGTGTCAGTGAGTGTGTTAATATTAATCTGTGTTCTCTGTCAGTGTGTTAATATTACTGAGGACAGTGGGGGTGTTTTACACTTCACAGGGTGTATCTGACTGTGGGTCATGATGTACACAGTGTGTCAGTGAGTGTGTTAATATTAATCTGTGTTCTCTGTCAGTGTGTTAATATTACTGAGGACAGTGGGGGTGTTTTACACTTCACAGGGTGTATCTGACTGTGGGTCATGATATACACAGTGTGTCAGTGAGTGTGTTAATATTAATCTGTGTTCTCTGTCAGTGTGTTAATATTACTGAGGACAGTGGGGGTGTTTTACACTTCACAGGGTGTATCTGACTGTGGGTCATGTTATACACAGTGCGTCAGTGAGTGTGTTAATATTAATCTGTGTTCTCTGTCAGTGTGTTAATATTACTGAGGACAGTGGGGGTGTTTTACACTTCACAGGGTGTATCTGACTGTGGGTCATGACATACACAGTGTGTCAGTGAGTGTGTTAATATTAATCTGTGTTCTCTGTCAGTGTGTTAATATTCCTGAGGACAGTGGGGGTGTTTTACACTTCACAGGGTTTATCTGACTGTGGGTCATGATGTACACAGTGTGTCATTGAGTGTGTTAATATTAATCTGTGTTCTCTGTCAGTGTGTTAATATTGCTGAGGACAGTGGGGATGTTTTACACTTCACAGGGTGTATCTGACTGTGGGTCATGATGTACACAGCGTGTCAGTGAGCGTGTTAATATTAATCTGTGTTCTCTGTCAGTGTGTTAATATTACTGAGGACAGTGGGGATGTTTTGCACTTCACAGGGTGTATCTGACTGTGGGTCATGATATGCACAGTGTGTCAGTGAGTGTGTTAATATTAATCTGTGTTCTCTGTCAGTGTGTTAATATTCCTGAGGACAGTGGGGGTGTTTTACACTTCACAGGGTGTATCTGACTGTGGGTCATGATATACACAGTGTGTCAGTGAGTGTGTTAATATTAATCTGTGTTCTCTGTCAGTGTGTTAATATTCCTGAGGACAGTGGGGGTGTTTTACACTTCACAGGGTGTATCTGACTGAGGGTCATGATATACACAGTGCGTCAGTGAGTGTGTTAATATTAATCTGTGTTCTCTCTCAGTGTGTTAATATTCCTGAGGACAGTGGGGGTGTTTTACACTTCACAGGGTGTATCTGACTGTGGGTCATGATGTACACAGTGTGTCAGTGAGTGTGTTAATATTAATCTGTGTTCTCTGTCAGTGTGTTAATATTCCTGAGGACAGTGGGGATGTTTTACACTTCACCGGGTGTATCTGACTGTGGGTCATGATATACACAGTGTGTCAGTGAGTGTGTTAATATTAATCTGTGTTCTCTGTCAGTGTGTTAATATTACTGAGGACAGTGGGGGTGTTTTACACTTCACAGGGTGTATCTGACTGTGGGTCATGATATACACAGTGTGTCAGTGAGTGTGTTAATATTAATCTGTGTTCTCTGTCAGTGTGTTAATATTACTGAGGACAGTGGGGGTGTTTTACACGACACAGGGTTTATCTGACTGTGGGTCATGATATACACAGTGTGTCAGTGAGTGTGTTAATATTAATCTGTGTTCTCTGTCAGTGTGTTAATATTACTGAGGACAGTGGGGATGTTTTACACTTCACCGGGTGTATCTGACTGTGGGTCATGATATACACAGTGTGTCAGTGAGTGTGTTAATATTAATCTGTGTTCTCTGTCAGTGTGTTAATATTACTGAGGACAGTGGGGGTGTTTTACACTTCACAGGGTGTATCTGACTGTGGGTCATGATATACACAGTGTGTCAGTGAGTGTGTTAATATTAATCTGTGTTCTCTGTCAGTGTGTTAATATTACTGAGGACAGTGGGGGTGTTTTACACTACACAGGGTTTATCTGACTGTGGGTCATGATATACACAGTGTGTCAGTGAGTGTGTTAATATTAATCTGTGTTCTCTGTCAGTGTGTTAATATTACTGAGGACAGTGGTGGTGTTTTACACTTCACAGGGTGTATCTGACTGTGGGTCATGATATACACAGTGTGTCAGTGAGTGTGTTAATATTAATCTGTGTTCTCTGTCAGTGTGTTAATATTACTGAGGACAGTGGGGGTGTTTTACACTTCACAGGGTGTATCTGACTGTGGGTCATGATATACACAGTGTGTCAGTGAGTGTGTTAATATTAATCTGTGTTCTCTGTCAGTGTGTTAATATTCCTGAGGACAGTGGTGGTGTTTTACACTTCACAGGGTGTATCTGACTGTGGGTCATGATATACACAGTGTGTCAGTGAGTGTGTTAATATTAATCTGTGTTCTCTGTCAGTGTGTTAATATTACTGAGGACAGTGGGGGTGTTTTACACTTCACAGGGTGTATCTGACTGTGGGTCATGATATACACAGTGTGTCAGTGAGTGTGTTAATATTAATCTGTGTTCTCTGTCAGTGTGTTAATATTACTGAGGACAGTGGTGGTGTTTTACACTTCACAGGGTGTATCTGACTGTGGGTCATGATATACACAGTGTGTCAGTGAGTGTGTTAATATTAATCTGTGTTCTCTGTCAGTGTGTTAATATTACTGAGGACAGTGGGGGTGTTTTACACTTCACAGGGTGTATCTGACTGTGTGTCATGATATACACAGTGTGTCAGTGAGTGTGTTAATATTAATCTGTGTTCTCTGTCAGTGTGTTAATATTCCTGAGGACAGTGGTGGTGTTTTACACTTCACAGGGTGTATCTGACTGTGGGTCATGATATACACAGTGTGTCAGTGAGTGTGTTAATATTAATCTGTGTTCTCTGTCAGTGTGTTAATATTGCTGAGGACAGTGGGGGTGTTTTACACTTCACAGGGTGTATCTGACTGTGGGTCATGATATACACAGTGTGTCAGTGAGAGCATTAATATTAATCTGTGTTCTCTGTCAGTGTGTTACTATTCCTGAGGACAGCGGGGTGTTTTACACTTCACAGGGTGTATCTGACTGTGGGTCATGATATACACAGTGTGTCAGTGAGTGTGTTAATATTAATCTGTGTTCTCTGTCAGTGTGTTAATATTACTGAGGACAGTGGGGGTGTTTTACACTTCACAGGGTGTATCTGACTGTGGGTCATGATGTACACAGTGTGTCAGTGAGTGTGTTAATATTAATCTGTGTTCTCTGTCAGTGTGTTAATATTACTGAGGACAGTGGGGGTGTTTTACACTTCACAGGGTGTATCTGACTGTGGGTCATGATATACACAGTGTGTCAGTGAGTGTGTTAATATTAATCTGTGTTCTCTGTCAGTGTGTTAATATTACTGAGGACAGGGGGGGTGTTTTACACTTCACAGGGTGTATCTGACTGTGGGTCATGATATACACAGTGCGTCAGTGAGTGTGTTAATATTAATCTGTGTTCTCTGTCAGTGTGTTAATATTACTGAGGACAGTGGGGGTGTTTTACACTTCACAGGGTGTATCTGACTGTGGGTCATGACATACACAGTGTGTCAGTGAGTGTGTTAATATTAATCTGTGTTCTCTGTCAGTGTGTTAATATTCCTGAGGACAGTGGGGGTGTTTTACACTTCACAGGGTGTATCTGACTGTGGGTCATGATGTACACAGTGTGTCAGTGAGTGTGTTAATATTAATCTGTGTTCTCTGTCAGTGTGTTAATATTGCTGAGGACAGTGGGGATGTTTTACACTTCACAGGGTGTATCTGACTGTGGGTCATGATGTACACAGGGTGTCAGTGAGCGTGTTAATATTAATCTGTGTTCTCTGTCAGTGTGTTAATATTACTGAGGACAGTGGGGATGTTTTACACTTCACAGGGTGTATCTGACTGTGGGTCATGATATGCACAGTGTGTCAGTGAGTGTGTTAATATTAATCTGTGTTCTCTGTCAGTGTGTTAATATTCCTGAGGACAGTGGGGGTGTTTTACACTTCACAGGGTGTATATGACTGTGGGTCATGATATACACAGTGTGTCAGTGAGTGTGTTAATATTAATCTGTGTTCTCTGTCAGTGTGTTAATATTCCTGAGGACAGTGGGGATGTTTTACACTTCACAGGGTGTATCTGACTGTGGGTCATGATATACACAGTGTGTCAGTGAGTGTGTTAATATTAATCTGTGTTCTCTGTCAGTGTGTTAATATTCCTGAGGACAGTGGGGATGTTTTACACTTCACAGGGTGTATCTGACTGTGGGTCATGATATACACAGTGTGTCAGTGAGAGTGTTAATATTAATCTGTGTTCTCTGTCAGTGTGTTAATATTACGGAGGACAGTGGGGGTGTTTTACACTTCACAGGGTGTATCTGACTGTGGGTCATGATATACACAGTGTGTCAGTGAGAGTGTTAATATTAATCTGTGTTCTCTGTCTGTGTGTTAATATTCCTGAGGACAGTGGGGGTGTTTTACACTTCACAGGGTGTATCTGACTGTGGGTCATGATAGACACAGTGTGTCAGTGAGTGTGTTAATATTAATCTGTGTTCTCTGTCAGTGTGTTAATATTACTGAGGACAGTGGGGGTGTTTTACACTTCACAGGGTGTATCTGACTGTGGGTCATGATATACACAGTGTGTCAGTGAGTGTGTTAATATTAATCTGTGTTCTCTGTCAGTGTGTTAATATTACTGAGGACAGTGGGGATGTTTTACACTTCACAGGGTTTATCTGACTGTGGGTCATGATATACACAGTGTGTCAGTGAGTGTGTTAATATTAATCTGTGTTCTCTGTCAGTGTGTTAATATTACTGAGGACAGTGGGGGTGTTTTACACTTCACAGGGTGTATCTGACTGTGGGTCATGATATACACAGTGTGTCAGTGAGTGTGTTAATATTAATCTGTGTTCTCTGTCAGTGTGTTAATATTACTGAGGACAGTGGGGATGTTTTACACTTCACAGGGTGTATCTGACTGTGGGTCATGATATACACAGTGTGTCAGTGAGTGTGTTAATATTAATCTGTGTTCTCTGTCAGTGTGTTAATATTACTGAGGACAGTGGGGATGTTTTACACTTCACAGGGTGTATCTGACTGTGGGTCATGATATACACAGTGTGTCAGTGAGTGTGTTAATATTAATCTGTGTTCTCTGTCAGTGTGTTAATATTACTGAGGACAGTGGGGATGTTTTACACTTCACAGGGTGTATCTGACTGTGGGTCATGATATACACAGTGTGTCAGTGAGTGTGTTAATATTAATCTGTGTTCTCTGTCAGTGTGTTAATATTACTGAGGACAGTGGGGATGTTTTACACTTCACAGGGTGTATCTGACTGTGGGTCATGATATACACAGTGTGTCAGTGAGTGTGTTAATATTAATCTGTGTTCTCTGTCAGTGTGTTAATATTACTGAGGACAGTGGGGGTGTTTTACACTTCACAGGGTGTATCTGACTGTGGGTCATGATATACACAGTGTGTCAGTGAGAGTGTTAATATTAATCTGTGTTCTCTGTCAGTGTGTTAATATTCCTGAGGACAGTGGGGGTGTTTTACACTTCACAGGGTGTATCTGACTGTGGGTCATGATATACACAGTGTGTCAGTGAGTGTGTTAATATTAATCTGTGTTCTCTGTCAGTGTGTTAATATTCCTGAGGACAGTGGGGATGTTTTACACTTCACAGGGTTTATCTGACTGTGGGTCATGATGTACACAGTGTGTCAGTGAGTGTGTTAATATTAATCTGTGTTCTCTGTCAGTGTGTTAATATTACTGAGGACAGTGGGGGTGTTTTACACTTCACAGTTTGTATCTAACTGTGGGTCATGATGTACACAGTGTGTCAGTGAGTGTGTTAATATTAATCTGTGTTCTCTGTCAGTGTGTTAATATTCCTGAGGACAGTGGGGGTGTTTTACACTTCACAGGGTGTATCTGACTGTGGGTCATGATGTACACAGTGTGTCAGTGAGTGTGTTAATATTAATCTGTGTTCTCTGTCAGTGTGTTAATATTACTGAGGACAGTGGAGGTGTTTTACACTTCACAGGGTGTATCTGACTGTGGGTCATGATATACACAGTGTGTCAGTGAGTGTGTTAATATTAATCTGTGTTCTCTGTCAGTGTGTTAATATTACTGAGGACAGTGGGGGTGTTTTACACTTCACAGGGTGTATCTGACTGTGGGTCATGATGTACACAGTGTGTCAGTGAGTGTGTTAATATTAATCTGTGTTCTCTGTCAGTGTGTTAATATTACTGAGGACAGTGGGGGTGTTTTACACTTCACAGGGTGTATCTGACTGTGGGTCATGATATACACAGTGTGTCAGTGAGTGTGTTAATATTAATCTGTGTTCTCTGTCAGTGTGTTAATATTACTGAGGACAGTGGGGGTGTTTTACACTTCACAGTGTGTATCTGACTGTGGGTCATGATGTACACAGTGTGTCAGTGAGTGTGTTAATATTAATCTGTGTTCTCTGTCAGTGTGTTAATATTACTGAGGACAGTGGGGATGTTTTACACTTCACAGGGTGTATCTGACTGTGGGTCATGATATACACAGTGTGTCAGTGAGTGTGTTAATATTAATCTGTGTTCTCTGTCAGTGTGTTAATATTACTGAGGACAGTGGGGGTGTTTTACACTTCACAGGGTGTATCTGACTGTGGGTCATGATATACACAGTGTGTCAGTGAGTGTGTTAATATTAATCTGTGTTCTCTGTCAGTGTGTTAATATTACTGAGGACAGTGGGGGTGTTTTACACTTCACAGGGTGTATCTGACTGTGGGTCATGATATACACAGTGTGTCAGTGAGTGTGTTAATATTAATCTGTGTTCTCTGTCAGTGTGTTAATATTACTGAGGACAGTGGGGGTGTTTTACACTTCACAGGGTGTATCTGACTGTGGGTCATGATATACACGGTGCGTCAGTGAGTGTGTTAATATTAATCTGTGTTCTCTGTCAGTGTGTTAATATTACTGAGGACAGTGGGGGTGTTTTACACTTCACAGGGTGTATCTGACTGTGGGTCATGATATACACAGTGTGTCAGTGAGTGTGTTAATATTAATCTGTGTTCTCTGTCAGTGTGTTAATATTACTGAGGACAGTGGGGGTGTTTTACACTTCACAGGGTGTATCTGACTGTGGGTCATGATATACACAGTGTGTCAGTGAGTGTGTTAATATTAATCTGTGTTCTCTGTCAGTGTGTTAATATTACTGAGGACAGTGGGGGTGTTTTACACTTCACAGGGTGTATCTGACTGTGGGTCATGATATACACAGTGCGTCAGTGAGTGTGTTAATATTAATCTGTGTTCTCTGTCAGTGTGTTAATATTACTGAGGACAGTGGGGGTGTTTTACACTTCACAGGGTGTATCTGACTGTGGGTCATGACATACACAGTGTGTCAGTGAGTGTGTTAATATTAATCTGTGTTCTCTGTCAGTGTGTTAATATTCCTGAGGACAGTGGGGGTGTTTTACACTTCACAGGGTGTATCTGACTGTGGGTCATGATGTACACAGTGTGTCAGTGAGTGTGTTAATATTAATCTGTGTTCTCTGTCAGTGTGTTAATATTGCTGAGGACAGTGGGGATGTTTTACACTTCACAGGGTGTATCTGACTGTGGGTCATGATGTACACAGCGTGTCAGTGAGCGTGTTAATATTAATCTGTGTTCTCTGTCAGTGTGTTAATATTACTGAGGACAGTGGGGATGTTTTACACTTCACAGGGTGTATCTGACTGTGGGTCATGATATGCACAGTGTGTCAGTGAGTGTGTTAATATTAATCTGTGTTCTCTGTCAGTGTGTTAATATTCCTGAGGACAGTGGGGGTGTTTTACACTTCACAGGGTGTATATGACTGTGGGTCATGATATACACAGTGTGTCAGTGAGTGTGTTAATATTAATCTGTGTTCTCTGTCAGTGTGTTAATATTCCTGAGGACAGTGGGGATGTTTTACACTTCACAGGGTGTATCTGACTGTGGGTCATGATATACACAGTGTGTCAGTGAGTGTGTTAATATTAATCTGTGTTCTCTGTCAGTGTGTTAATATTCCTGAGGACAGTGGGGATGTTTTACACTTCACAGGGTGTATCTGACTGTGGGTCATGATATACACAGTGTGTCAGTGAGAGTGTTAATATTAATCTGTGTTCTCTGTCAGTGTGTTAATATTACGGAGGACAGTGGGGGTGTTTTACACTTCACAGGGTGTATCTGACTGTGGGTCATGATATACACAGTGTGTCAGTGAGAGTGTTAATATTAATCTGTGTTCTCTGTCAGTGTGTTAATATTCCTGAGGACAGTGGGGGTGTTTTACACTTCACAGGGTGTATCTGACTGTGGGTCATGATATACACAGTGTGTCAGTGAGTGTGTTAATATTAATCTGTGTTCTCTGTCAGTGTGTTAATATTCCTGAGGACAGTGGGGATGTTTTACACTTCACAGGGTTTATCTGACTGTGGGTCATGATGTACACAGTGTGTCAGTGAGTGTGTTAATATTAATCTGTGTTCTCTGTCAGTGTGTTAATATTCCTGAGGACAGTGGGGTGTTTTACACTTCACAGGGTGTATCTGACTGTGGGTCATGATATACACAGTGTGTCAGTGAGAGTGTTAATATTAATCTGTGTTCTCTGTCAGTGTGTTAATATTACTGAGGACAGTGGGGGTGTTTTACACTTCACAGGGTGTATCTGACTGTGGGTCATGATATACACAGTGTGTCAGTGAGAGTGTTAATATTAATCTGTGTTCTCTGTCAGTGTGTTAATATTCCTGAGGACAGTGGGGGTGTTTTACACTTCACAGGGTGAATCTGACTGTGGGTCATGATATACACAGTGTGTCAGTGAGTGTGTTAATATTAATCTGTGTTCTCTGTCAGTGTGTTAATATTCCTGAGGACAGTGGGGATGTTTTACACTTCACAGGGTTTATCTGACTGTGGGTCATGATGTACACAGTGTGTCAGTGAGTGTGTTAATATTAATCTGTGTTCTCTGTCAGTGTGTTAATATTACTGAGGACAGTGGGGGTGTTTTACACTTCACAGTTTGTATCTAACTGTGGGTCATGATGTACACAGTGTGTCAGTGAGTGTGTTAATATTAATCTGTGTTCTCTGTCAGTGTGTTAATATTCCTGAGGACAGTGGGGGTGTTTTACACTTCACAGGGTGTATCTGACTGTGGGTCATGATGTACACAGTGTGTCAGTGAGTGTGTTAATATTAATCTGTGTTCTCTGTCAGTGTGTTAATATTACTGAGGACAGTGGAGGTGTTTTACACTTCACAGGGTGTATCTGACTGTGGGTCATGATATACACAGTGTGTCAGTGAGTGTGTTAATATTCATCTGTGTTCTCTGTCAGTGTGTTAATATTCCTGAGGACAGTGGGGGTGTTTTACACTTCACAGGGTTTATCTGACTGTCGGTCATGATATACACAGTGTGTCAGTGAGTGTGTTAATATTAATCTGTGTTCTCTGTCAGTGTGTTAATATTACTGAGGACAGTGGGGGTGTTTTACACTTCACAGGGTGTATCTGACTGTGAGTCATGATGTACACAGTGTGTCAGTGAGTGTGTTAATATTAATCTGTGTTCTCTGTCAGTGTGTTAATATTCCTGAGGACAGTGGGGATGCTTTACACTTCACAGGGTGTATCTGACTGTGGGTCATGATGTACACAGTGTGTCAGTGAGTGTGTTAATATTAATCTGTGTTCTCTGTCAGTGTGTTAATATTCCTGAGGACAGTGGGGGTGTTTTACACTTCACAGGGTTTATCTGACTGTGAGTCATGATGTACAAAGTGTGTCAGTGAGTGTGTTAATATTAATCTGTGTTCTCTGTCATTGTGTTAATATTCCTGAGGACAGTGGGGATGTTTTACACTTCACAGGGTGTATCTGACTGTGCGTCATGATATACACAGCGTGTCAGTGAGTGTGTTAATATTAATCTGTGTTCTCTGTCAGTGTGTTAATATTCCTGAGGACAGTGGGGATGCTTTACACTTCACAGGGTGTATCTGACTGTGGGTCATGAAGTACACAGTGTGTCAGTGAGTGTGTTAATATTAATCTGTATTCTCTGTCAGTGTGTTAATATTCCTGAGGACCGTGGGGGTGTTTTACACTTCACAGGGTGTATCTGACTGTGGGTCATGATGTACACAGTGTGTCAGTGAGTGTGTTAATATTAATCTGTGTTCTCTGTCAGTGTGTTAATATTACTGAGGACAGTGGGGGTGTTTTACACTTCACAGGGTGTATCTGACTGTGGGTCATGATATACACAGTGTGTCAGTGAGTGTGTTAATATTAATCTGTGTTCTCTGTCAGTGTGTTAATATTACTGAGGACAGTGGGGGTGTTTTACACTTCACAGGGTGTATCTGACTGTGGGTCATGATGTACACAGTGTGTCAGTGAGTGTGTTAATATTAATCTGTGTTCTCTGTCAGTGTGTTAATATTCCTGTGGACAGTGGGGGTGTTTTACACTTCACAGGGTGTATCTGACTGTGGGTCATGATATACACAGTGTGTCAGTGAGTGTGTTAATATTAATCTGTGTTCTCTGTCAGTGTGTTAATATTCCTGAGGACAGTGGGGGTGTTTTACACTTCACAGGGTGTATCTGACTGTGGGTCATGATGTTCACAGTGTGTCAGTGAGTGTGTTAATATTAATCTGTGTTCTCTGTCAGTGTGTTAATATTACTGAGGACAGTGGGGGTGTTTTACACTTCACAGTTTGTATCTAACTGTGGGTCATGATGTACACAGTGTGTCAGTGAGTGTGTTAATATTCATCTGTGTTCTCTGTCAGTGTGTTAATATTCCTGAGGACAGTGGGGGTGTTTTACACTTCACAGGGTTTATCTGACTGTGGGTCATGATATACACAGTGTGTCAGTGAGTGTGTTAATATTAATCTGTGTTCTCTGTCAGTGTGTTAATATTACTGAGGACAGTGGGGGTGTTTTACACTTCACAGGGTGTATCTGACTGTGAGTCATGATGTACACAGTGTGTCAGTGAGTGTGTTAATATTAATCTGTGTTCTCTGTCAGTGTGTTAATATTCCTGAGGACAGTGGGGGTGTTTTACACTTCACAGGGTGTATCTGACTGTGGGTGATGATATACACAGTGTGTCAGTGAGTGTGTTAATATTAATCTGTGTTCTCTGTCAGTGTGTTAATATTCCTGAGGACAGTGGGGATGCTTTACACTTCACAGGGTGTATCTGACTGTGGGTCATGATGTATACAGTGTGTCAGTGAGTGTGTTAATATTAATCTGTGTTCTCTGTCAGTGTGTTAATATTCCTGAGGACAGTGGGGGTGTTTTACACTTCACAGGGTTTATCTGACTGTGAGTCATGATGTACAAAGTGTGTCAGTGAGTGTGTTAATATTAATCTGTGTTCTCTGTCAGTGTGTTAATATTCCTGAGGACAGTGGGGATGTTTTACACTTCACAGGGTGTATCTGACTGTGGGTCATGATATACACAGTGTGTCAGTGAGTGTGTTAATATTAATCTGTGTTCTCTGTCAGTGTGTTAATATTCCTGAGGACAGTGGGGATGCTTTACACTTCACAGGGTGTATCTGACTGTGGGTCATGATGTACACAGTGTGTCAGTGAGTGTGTTAATATTAATCTGTGTTCTCTGTCAGTGTGTTAATATTACTGAGGACTGTGGGGGTGTTTTACACTTCACAGGGTTTATCTGACTGTGGGTCATGATATACACAGTGTGTCAGTGAGTGTGTTAATATTAATCTGTATTCTCTGTCAGTGTGTTAATATTCCTGAGGACAGTGGGGGTGTTTTACACTTCACAGGGTGTATCTGACTGTGGGTCATGATGTACACAGTGTGTCAGTGAGTGTGTTAATATTAATCTGTGTTCTCTGTCAGTGTGTTAATATTACTGAGGACAGTGGGGGTGTTTTACACTTCACAGTGTGTATCTGACTGTGGGTCATGATATACACAGTGTGTCAGTGAGTGTGTTAATATTAATCTGTGTTCTCTGTCAGTGTGTTAATATTACTGAGGACAGTGGGGGTGTTTTACACTTCACAGGGTGTATCTGACTGTGGGTGATGATGTACACAGTGTGTCAGTGAATGTGTTAATATTAATCTGTGTTCTCTGTCAGTGTGTTAATATTACTGAGGACAGTGGGGGTGTTTTACACTTCACAGGGTGTATCTGACTGTGGGTCATGATATACACAGTGTGTCAGTGAGTGTGTTAATATTAATCTGTGTTCTCTGTCAGTGTGTTAATATTCCAGAGGACAGTGGGGGTGTTTTACACTTCACAGGGTGTATCTGACTGTGGGTCATGATGTACACAGTGTGTCAGTGAGTGTGTTAATATTAATCTGTGTTCTCTGTCAGTGTGTTAATATTACTGAGGACAGTGGGGGTGTTTTACACTTCACAGGGTGTATCTGACTGTGGGTCATGATATACACAGTGTGTCAGTGAGTGTGTTAATATTATTCTGTGTTCTCTGTCAGTGAGTTAATATTACTGAGGACAGTGGGGGTGTTTTACACTTCACAGGGTGTATCTGACTGTGGGTCATGATATACACAGTGTGTCAGTGAGTGTGTTAATATTAATCTGTGTTCTCTGTCAGTGTGTTAATATTACTGAGGACAGTGGGGGTGTTTTACACTTCACAGGGTGTATCTGACTGTGGGTCATGATATACACAGTGTGTCAGTGAGTGTGTTAATATTAATCTGTGTTCTCTGTCAGTGTGTTAATATTCCTGAGGACAGTGGGGGTGTTTTACACTTCACAGGGTGTATCTGACTGTGGGTCATGATATACACAGTGTGTCAGTGAGTGTGTTAATATTAATCTGTGTTCTCTGTCAGTGTGTTAATATTCCTGAGGACAGTGGGGGTGTTTTACACTTCACAGGGTGTATCTGACTCTGGGTCATGATATACACAGTGTGTCAGTGAGTGTGTTAATATTAATCTGTGTTCTCTGTCAGTGTGTTAATATTCCTGAGGACAGTGGGGGTGTTTTACACTTCACAGGGTGTATCTGACTGTGGGTCATGATATACACAGTGTGTCAGTGAGTGTGTTAATATTAATCTGTGTTCTCTGTCAGTGTGTTAATATTGCTGAGGACAGTGGGGGTGTTTTACACTTCACAGGGTGTATCTGACTCTGGGTCATGATATACACAGTGTGTCAGTGAGTGTGTTAATATTAATCTGTGTTCTCTGTCAGTGTGTTAATATTACTGAGGACAGTGGGGGTGTTTTACACTTCACAGGGTGTATCTGACTGTGGGTCATGATGTACACAGTGTGTCAGTGAGTGTGTTAATATTAATCTGTGTTCTCTGTCAGTGTGTTAATATTCCTGAGGACAGTGGGGGTGTTTTACACTTCACAGGGTGTATCTGACTGTGGGTCATGATATACACAGTGTGTCAGTGAGTGTGTTAATATTAATCTGTGTTCTCTGTCAGTGTGTTAATATTACTGAGGACTTTGGGGGTGTTTTACACTTCACAGGGTGTATCTGACTGTGGGTCATGATATACACAGTGTGTCAGTGAGTGTGTTAATATTAATCTGTGTTCTTTGTCAGTGTGTTAATATTACTGAGGACAGTGGGGGTGTTTTACACTTCACAGGGTGTATCTGACTGTGGGTCATGATGTACACAGTGTGTCAGTGAGTGTGTTAATATTAATCTGTGTTCTCTGTCAGTGTGTTAATATTCCTGAGGACAGTGGGGGTGTTTTACACTTCACAGGGTGTATCTGACTGTGGGTCATGATATACACAGTGTGTCAGTGAGTGAGTGTGTTAATATTAATCTGTGTTCTCTGTCAGTGTGTTAATATTCCTGAGGACAGTGGGGGTGTTTTACACTTCACCGGGTGTATCTGACAGTGGGTCATGATGTACACAGTGTGTCAGTGAGTGTGTTAATATTAATCTGTGTTCTCTGTCAGTGTGTTAATATTGCTGAGGACAGTGGGGGTGTTTTACACTTCACAGGGTATATCTGACTGTGGGTCATGATATGCACAGTGTGTCAGTGAGTGTGTTAATATTAATCTGTGTTCTCTGTCAGTGTGTTAATATTACTGAGGACAGTGGGGGTGTTTTACACTTCACAGGGTGTATCTGACTGTGAGTCATGATATACACAGTGTGTCAGTGAGTGTGTTAATATTAATCTGTGTTCTCTGTCAGTGTGTTAATATTACTGAGGGCAGTGGGGGTGTTTTACACTTCACAGGGTGTATCTGACTGTGAGTCATGATATACACAGTGTGTCAGTGAGTGTGTTAATATTAATCTGTGTTCTCTGTCAGAGTGTTAATATTCCTGTGGACAGTGAGGATGTTTTACACTTCACAGGGAGTATCTGACTTTGGATCATGATATACACAGTGTGTCAGTGAGTGTGTTAATATTAATCTGTGTTCTCTGTCAGTGTGTTAATATTACTGAGGACAGTGGGGGTGTTTTGCACTTCACAGGGTTTATCTGGCTGTGAGTCATGATATACACAGTGTGTCAGTGAGTGTGTTAATATTAATCTGTGTTCTCTGTCAGTGTGTTAATATTCCTGAGGACAGTGGGGGTGTTTTACACTTCACAGGGTGTATCTGACTGTGGGTCATGATGTACACAGTGTGTCAGTGAGTGTGTTAATATTAATCTGTGTTCTCTGTCAGTGTGTTAATATTACTGAGGACATTGGGGGTGTTTTACACTTCACAGGGTGTATCTGACTGGGGGTCATGATATACACAGTGTGTCAGTGAGTGTGTTAATATTAATCTGTGTTCTCTGTCAGTGTGTGAATATTACTGAGGACAGTGGGGGTGTTTTACACTTCACAGGGTGTATCTGACTGTGGGTCATGATGTACACAGTGTGTCAGTGAGTGTGTTAATATTAATCTGTGTTCTCTGTCAGTGTGTTAATATTACTGAGGACAGTGGGGGTGTTTTACACTTCACAGGGTGTATCTGACTGTGGGTCATGATATACACAGTGTGTCAGTGAGTGTGTTAATATTAATCTGTGTTATCTGTCAGTGTGTTAATATTACTGAGGACAGTGGGGGTGTTTTACACTTCACAGGGTGTATCTGACTGTGGGTCATGATATACACAGTGTGTCAGTGAGTGTGTTAATATTAATCTGTGTTCTCTGTCAGTGTGTTAATATTACTGAGGACAGTGGGGATGTTTTACACTTCACAGGGTGTATCTGACTGTGGGTCATGATATACACAGTGTGTCAGTGAGTGTGTTAATATTAATCTGTGTTCTCTGTCAGTGTGTTAATATTCCTGAGGACAGTGGGGATGTTTTACACTTCACAGGGTGTATCTCGCTGTGGGTCATGATATACACAGTGTGTCAGTGAGTGTGTTAATATTAATCTGTGTTCTCTGTCAGTGTGTTAATATTCCTGAGGACAGTGGTGGTGTTTTACACTTCACAGGGTGTATCTGGCTGTGGGTCATGCTGTACACAGTGTGTCAGTGAGTGTGTTAATATTAATCTGTGTTCTCTGTCAGTGTGTTAATATTACTGAGGACAGTGGGGGTGTTTTACACTTCACAGGGTGTATCTGACTGTGGGTCATGATATACACAGTGTGTCAGTGAGTGTGTTAATATTAATCTGTGTTATCTGTCAGTGTGTTAATATTACTGAGGACAGTGGGGGTGTTTTACACTTCACAGGGTGTATCTGACTGTGGGTCATGATATACACAGTGTGTCAGTGAGTGTGTTAATATTAATCTGTGTTCTCTGTCAGTGTGTTAATATTCCTGAGGACAGTGGGGATGTTTTACACTTCACAGGGTGTATCTGACTGTGGGTCATGATATACACAGTGTGTCAGTGAGTGTGTTAATATTAATCTGTGTTCTCTGTCAGTGTGTTAATATTACTGAGGACAGTGGGGATGTTTTACACTTCACAGGGTGTATCTGACTGTGGGTCATGATATACACAGTGTGTCAGTGAGTGTGTTAATATTAATCTGTGTTCTCTGTCAGTGTGTTAATATTACTGAGGACAGTGGGGGTGTTTTACACTTCACAGGGTGTATCTGACTGTGGGTCATGATATACACAGTGTGTCAGTGAGTGTGTTAATATTAATCTGTGTTCTCTGTCAGTGTGTTAATATTACTGAGGACAGTGGGGGTGTTTTACACTTCACAGGGTGTATCTGACTGTGGGTCATGATATACACAGTGTGTCAGTGAGTGTGTTAATATTAATCTGTGTTCTCTGTCAGTGTGTTAATATTACTGAGGACAGTGGGGGTGTTTTTCACTTCACAGTTTGTATCTAACTGTGGGTCATGATATACACAGTGTGTCAGTGAGTGTGTTAATATTAATCTGTGTTCTCTGTCAGTGTGTTAATATTACTGAGGACAGTGGGGTTGTTTTACACTTCACAGGGTTTATCTGACTGTGGGTCATGATATACACAGTGTGTCAGTGAGTGTGTTAATATTAATCTGTGTTCTCTGTCAGTGTGTTAATATTACTGAGGACAGTGGGGATGTTTTACACTTCACAGGGTTTATCTGACTGTGGGTCATGATATACACAGTGTGTCAGTGAGTGTGTTAATATTAATCTGTGTTCTCTGTCAGTGTGTTAATATTCCTGAGGACAGTGGGGATGTTTTACACTTCACAGGGTGTATCTGACTGTGGGTCATGATATACACAGTGTGTCAGTGAGTGTGTTAATATTAATCTGTGTTCTCTGTCAGTGTGTTAATATTACTGAGGACAGTGGGGGTGTTTTACACTTCACAGGGTTTATCTGACTGTGGGTCATGATGTACACAGTGTGTCAGTGAGTGTGTTAATATTAATCTGTGTTCTCTGTCAGTGTGTTAATATTCCTGAGGACAGTGGGGGTGTTTTGCACTTCACAGGGTGTATCTGACTGTGGGTCATGATATACACAGTGTGTCAGTGAGTGTGTTAATATTAATCTGTGTTCTCTGTCAGTGTGTTAATATTACTGAGGACAGTGGGGGTGTTTCACACTTCACAGGGTGTATCTGACTGTGGGTCATGATGTACACAGTGTGTCAGTGAGTGTGTTAATATTAATCTGTGTTCTCTGTCAGTGTGTTAATATTACTGAGGACAGTGGGGGTGTTTTACACTTCACAGGGTGTATCTAACTGTGGGTCATGATATACACAGTGTGTCAGTGAGTGTGTTAATATTAATCTGTGTTCTCTGTCAGTGTGTTAATATTACTGAGGACAGTGGGGGTGTTTTACACTTCACAGGGTGTATCTAACTGTGGGTCATGATATACACAGTGTGTCAGTGAGTGTGTTAATATTAATCTGTGTTCTCTGTCAGTGTGTTAATATTCTTGAGGACAGTGGGATGTTTTACACTTCACAGGGTGTATCTGACTGTGGGTCATGATATACACAGTGTGTCAGTGAGTGTGTTAATATTAATCTGTGTTCTCTGTCAGTGTGTTAATATTACTGAGGACAGTGGGGGTGTTTTACACTTCACAGGGTGTATCTGAGTGTGGGTCATGATGTACACAGTGTGTCAGTGGGTGTGTTAATATTAATCTGTGTTCTCTGTCAGTGTGTTAATATTACTGAGGACAGTGGGGATGTTTTACACTTCACAGGGTTTATCTGACTGTGGGTCATGATATACACAGTGTGTCAGTGAGTGTGTTAATATTAATCTGTGTTCTCTGTCAGTGTGTTAATATTACTGAGGACAGTGGGGATGTTTTACACTTCACAGGGTTTATCTGACTGTGGGTCATGATATACACAGTGTGTCAGTGAGTGTGTTAATATTAATCTGTGTTCTCTGTCAGTGTGTTAATATTACTGAGGACAGTGGGGGTGTTTTACTCTTCACAGGGTTTATCTGACTGTGGGTCATGATATACACAGTGTGTCAGTGAGCGTGTTAATATTAATCTGTGTTCTCTGTCAGTGTGTTAATATTACTGAGGACAGTGGGGGTGTTTTACACTTCACAGGGTGTATCTGACTGTGGGTCATGATATACACAGTGTGTCAGTGAGTGTGTTAATATTAATCTGTGTTCTCTGTCAGTGTGTTAATATTACTGAGGACAGTGCGGGTGTTTTACACTTCACAGGGTGTATCTGACTGTGGGTCATGATGTACACAGTGTGTCAGTGAGTGTGTTAATATTAATCTGTGTTCTCTGTCAGTGTGTTAATATTCCTGAGGACTGTGGGGGTGTTTTACACTTCACAGGGTGTATCTGACTGTGGGTCATGATATACACAGTGTGTCAGTGTGTGTGTTAATATTAATCTGTGTTCTCTGTCAGTGTGTTAATATTCCTGAGGACAGTGGGGGTGTTTTACACTTCACAGGGTGTATCTGACTGTGGGTCATGATATACACAGTGTGTCAGTGTGTGTGTTAATATTAATCTGTGTTCTCTGTCAGTGTGTTAATATTCCTGAGGACAGTGGGGGTGTTTTACACTTCACAGGGTGTATCTGACTGTGGGTCATGATGTACACAGTGTGTCAGTGAGTGTGTTAATATTAATCTGTGTACTCTGTCAGTGTGTTAATATTCCTGTGGACAGTGGGGGTGTTTTACACTTCACAGGGTTTATCTGACTGTGGGTCATGATATACACAGTGTGTCAGTGAGTGTGTTAATATTAATCTGTGTTCTCTGTCAGTGTGTTAATATTACTGAGGACAGTGGGGATGTTTTACACTTCACAGGGTGTATCTGACTGTGAGTCATGATGTACACAGTGTGTCAGTGAGTGTGTTAATATTAATCTGTGTTCTCTGTCAGTGTGTTAATATACCTGAGGACAGTGGGGATGTTTTACACTTCACAGGGTTTATCTGACTGTGGGTCATGATATACACAGTGTGTCAGTGAGTGTGTTAATATTAATCTGTGTTCTCTGTCAGTGTGTTAATATTCCTGAGGACAGTGGGGATGTTTTACACTTCACAGGGTTTATCTGACTGTGGGTCATGATATACACAGTGTGTCAGTGAGTGTGTTAATATTAATCTGTGTTCTCTGTCAGTGTGTTAATATTCCTGAGGACAGTGGGGGTGTTTTACACATCACAGGGTGTATCTGACTCTGGGTCATGATATACAGCGTGTGTCAGTGAGTGTGTTAATATTAATCTGTGTTCTCTGTCAGTGTGTTAATATTACTGAGGACAGTGGGGGTGTTTTACTCTTCACAGGGTTTATCTGACTGTGGGTCATGATATACACAGTGTGTCAGTGAGCGTGTTAATATTAATCTGTGTTCTCTGTCAGTGTGTTAATATTACTGAGGACAGTGGGGGTGTTTTACACTTCACAGGGTGTATCTGACTGTGGGTCATGATATACACAGTGTGTCAGTGAGTGTGTTAATATTAATCTGTGTTCTCTGTCAGTGTGTTAATATTACTGAGGACAGTGCGGGTGTTTTACACTTCACAGGGTGTATCTGACTGTGGGTCATGATGTACACAGTGTGTCAGTGAGTGTGTTAATATTAATCTGTGTTCTCTGTCAGTGTGTTAATATTCCTGAGGACTGTGGGGGTGTTTTACACTTCACAGGGTGTATCTGACTGTGGGTCATGATATACACAGTGTGTCAGTGTGTGTGTTAATATTAATCTGTGTTCTCTGTCAGTGTGTTAATATTCCTGAGGACAGTGGGGGTGTTTTACACTTCACAGGGTGTATCTGACTGTGGGTCATGATATACACAGTGTGTCAGTGTGTGTGTTAATATTAATCTGTGTTCTCTGTCAGTGTGTTAATATTCCTGAGGACAGTGGGGGTGTTTTACACTTCACAGGGTGTATCTGACTGTGGGTCATGATGTACACAGTGTGTCAGTGAGTGTGTTAATATTAATCTGTGTACTCTGTCAGTGTGTTAATATTCCTGTGGACAGTGGGGGTGTTTTACACTTCACAGGGTTTATCTGACTGTGGGTCATGATATACACAGTGTGTCAGTGAGTGTGTTAATATTAATCTGTGTTCTCTGTCAGTGTGTTAATATTACTGAGGACAGTGGGGATGTTTTACACTTCACAGGGTGTATCTGACTGTGAGTCATGATGTACACAGTGTGTCAGTGAGTGTGTTAATATTAATCTGTGTTCTCTGTCAGTGTGTTAATATACCTGAGGACAGTGGGGATGTTTTACACTTCACAGGGTTTATCTGACTGTGGGTCATGATATACACAGTGTGTCAGTGAGTGTGTTAATATTAATCTGTGTTCTCTGTCAGTGTGTTAATATTCCTGAGGACAGTGGGGATGTTTTACACTTCACAGGGTTTATCTGACTGTGGGTCATGATATACACAGTGTGTCAGTGAGTGTGTTAATATTAATCTGTGTTCTCTGTCAGTGTGTTAATATTCCTGAGGACAGTGGGGGTGTTTTACACATCACAGGGTGTATCTGACTCTGGGTCATGATATACAGCGTGTGTCAGTGAGTGTGTTAATATTAATCTGTGTTCTCTGTCAGTGTGTTAATATTCCTGAGGACAGTGGGGGTGTTTTACACTTCACAGGGTTTATCTGACTGTGGGTCATGATATACACAGTGTGTCAGTGAGTGTGTTAATATTAATCTGTGTTCTCTGTCAGTGTGTTAATATTACTGAGGACAGTGGGGATGTTTTACACTTCACAGGGTGTATCTGACTGTGGGTCATGATATACACAGTGTGTCAGTGAGTGTGTTAATATTAATCTGTGTTCTCTGTCAGTGTGTTAATATTACTGAGGACAGTGGTGGTGTTTTACACTTCACAGGGTGTATCTGGCTGTGGGTCATGATATACACAGTGTGTCAGTGAGTGTGTTAATATTAATCTGTGTTCTCTGTCAGTGTGTTAATATTCCTGAGGACAGTGTGGGTGTTTTACACATCACAGGGTGTATCTGACTGTGGGTCATGATATACACAGTGTGTCAGTGAGTGTGTTAATATTAATCTGTGTTCTCTGTCAGTGTGTTAATATTACTGAGGACAGTGGGGGTGTTTTACACTTCACAGGGTGTATCTGACTGTGGGTCATGATGTACACAGTGTGTCAGTGAGTGTGTTAATATTAATCTGTGTTCTCTGTCAGTGTGTTAATATTACTGAGGACAGTGGGGGTGTTTTACACTTCACAGGGTGTATCTAACTGTGGGTCATGATATACACAGTGTGTCAGTGAGTGTGTTAATATTAATCTGTGTTCTCTGTCAGTGTGTTAATATTACTGAGGACAGTGGGGGTGTTTTACACTTCACAGGGTGTATCTAACTGTGGGTCATGATATACACAGTGTGTCAGTGAGTGTGTTAATATTAATCTGTGTTCTCTGTCAGTGTGTTAATATTACTGAGGACAGTGGGGGTGTTTTACAATTCACAGGGTGTATCTAACTGTGGGTCATGATATACACAGTGTGTCAGTGAGTGTGTTAATATTAATCTGTGTTCTCTGTCAGTGTGTTAATATTCTTGAGGACAGTGGGATGTTTTACACTTCACAGGGTGTATCTGACTGTGGGTCATGATATACACAGTGTGTCAGTGAGTGTGTTAATATTAATCTGTGTTCTCTGTCAGTGTGTTAATATTACTGAGGACAGTGGGGGTGTTTTACACTTCACAGGGTGTATCTGAGTGTGGGTCATGATGTACACAGTGTGTCAGTGGGTGTGTTAATATTAATCTGTGTTCTCTGTCAGTGTGTTAATATTACTGAGGACAGTGGGGATGTTTTACACTTCACAGGGTTTATCTGACTGTGGGTCATGATATACACAGTGTGTCAGTGAGTGTGTTAATATTAATCTGTGTTCTCTGTCAGTGTGTTAATATTACTGAGGACAGTGGGGATGTTTTACACTTCACAGGGTTTATCTGACTGTGGGTCATGATATACACAGTGTGTCAGTGAGTGTGTTAATATTAATCTGTGTTCTCTGTCAGTGTGTTAATATTACTGAGGACAGTGGGGGTGTTTTACTCTTCACAGGGTTTATCTGACTGTGGGTCATGATATACACAGTGTGTCAGTGAGCGTGTTAATATTAATCTGTGTTCTCTGTCAGTGTGTTAATATTACTGAGGACAGTGGGGGTGTTTTACACTTCACAGGGTGTATCTGACTGTGGGTCATGATATACACAGTGTGTCAGTGAGTGTGTTAATATTAATCTGTGTTCTCTGTCAGTGTGTTAATATTACTGAGGACAGTGCGGGTGTTTTACACTTCACAGGGTGTATCTGACTGTGGGTCATGATGTACACAGTGTGTCAGTGAGTGTGTTAATATTAATCTGTGTTCTCTGTCAGTGTGTTAATATTCCTGAGGACTGTGGGGGTGTTTTACACTTCACAGGGTGTATCTGACTGTGGGTCATGATATACACAGTGTGTCAGTGTGTGTGTTAATATTAATCTGTGTTCTCTGTCAGTGTGTTAATATTCCTGAGGACAGTGGGGGTGTTTTACACTTCACAGGGTGTATCTGACTGTGGGTCATGATATACACAGTGTGTCAGTGTGTGTGTTAATATTAATCTGTGTTCTCTGTCAGTGTGTTAATATTCCTGAGGACAGTGGGGGTGTTTTACACTTCACAGGGTGTATCTGACTGTGGGTCATGATGTACACAGTGTGTCAGTGAGTGTGTTAATATTAATCTGTGTACTCTGTCAGTGTGTTAATATTCCTGTGGACAGTGGGGGTGTTTTACACTACACAGGGTTTATCTGACTGTGGGTCATGATATACACAGTGTGTCAGTGAGTGTGTTAATATTAATCTGTGTTCTCTGTCAGTGTGTTAATATTACTGAGGACAGTGGGGATGTTTTACACTTCACAGGGTGTATCTGACTGTGAGTCATGATGTACACAGTGTGTCAGTGAGTGTGTTAATATTAATCTGTGTTCTCTGTCAGTGTGTTAATATACCTGAGGACAGTGGGGATGTTTTACACTTCACAGGGTTTATCTGACTGTGGGTCATGATATACACAGTGTGTCAGTGAGTGTGTTAATATTAATCTGTGTTCTCTGTCAGTGTGTTAATATTCCTGAGGACAGTGGGGATGTTTTACACTTCACAGGGTTTATCTGACTGTGGGTCATGATATACACAGTGTGTCAGTGAGTGTGTTAATATTAATCTGTGTTCTCTGTCAGTGTGTTAATATTCCTGAGGACAGTGGGGGTGTTTTACACATCACAGGGTGTATCTGACTCTGGGTCATGATATACAGCGTGTGTCAGTGAGTGTGTTAATATTAATCTGTGTTCTCTGTCAGTGTGTTAATATTCCTGAGGACAGTGGGGGTGTTTTACACTTCACAGGGTTTATCTGACTGTGGGTCATGATATACACAGTGTGTCAGTGAGTGTGTTAATATTAATCTGTGTTCTCTGTCAGTGTGTTAATATTACTGAGGACAGTGGGGATGTTTTACACTTCACAGGGTGTATCTGACTGTGGGTCATGATATACACAGTGTGTCAGTGAGTGTGTTAATATTAATCTGTGTTCTCTGTCAGTGTGTTAATATTACTGAGGACAGTGGTGGTGTTTTACACTTCACAGGGTGTATCTGGCTGTGGGTCATGATATACACAGTGTGTCAGTGAGTGTGTTAATATTAATCTGTGTTCTCTGTCAGTGTGTTAATATTCCTGAGGACAGTGTGGGTGTTTTACACATCACAGGGTGTATCTGACTGTGGGTCATGATATACACAGTGTGTCAGTGAGTGTGTTAATATTAATCTGTGTTCTCTGTCAGTGTGTTAATATTACTGAGGACAGTGGGGGTGTTTTACACTTCACAGGGTGTATCTGACTGTGGGTCATGATGTACACAGTGTGTCAGTGAGTGTGTTAATATTAATCTGTGTTCTCTGTCAGTGTGTTAATATTACTGAGGACAGTGGGGGTGTTTTACACTTCACAGGGTGTATCTAACTGTGGGTCATGATATACACAGTGTGTCAGTGAGTGTGTTAATATTAATCTGTGTTCTCTGTCAGTGTGTTAATATTACTGAGGACAGTGGGGGTGTTTTACACTTCACAGGGTGTATCTAACTGTGGGTCATGATATACACAGTGTGTCAGTGAGTGTGTTAATATTAATCTGTGTTCTCTGTCAGTGTGTTAATATTCCTGAGGACAGTGGGATGTTTTACACTTCACAGGGTGTATCTGACTGTGGGTCATGATATACACAGTGTGTCAGTGAGTGTGTTAATATTAATCTGTGTTCTCTGTCAGTGTGTTAATATTACTGAGGACAGTGGGGGTGTTTTACACTTCACAGGGTGTATCTGAGTGTGGGTCATGATGTACACAGTGTGTCAGTGAGTGTGTTAATATTAATCTGTGTTCTCTGTCAGTGTGTTAATATTACTGAGGACAGTGGGGATGTTTTACACTTCACAGGGTTTATCTGACTGTGGGTCATGATATACACAGTGTGTCAGTGAGTGTGTTAATATTAATCTGTGTTCTCTGTCAGTGTGTTAATATTACTGAGGACAGTGGGGATGTTTTACACTTCACAGGGTTTATCTGACTGTGGGTCATGATATACACAGTGTGTCAGTGAGTGTGTTAATATTAATCTGTGTTCTCTGTCAGTGTGTTAATATTACTGAGGACAGTGGGGGTGTTTTACACTTCACAGGGTTTATCTGACTGTGGGTCATGATATACACAGTGTGTCAGTGAGTGTGTTAATATTAATCTGTGTTCTCTGTCAGTGTGTTAATATTACTGAGGACAGTGCGGGTGTTTTACACTTCACAGGGTGTATCTGACTGTGGGTCATGATGTACACAGTGTGTCAGTGAGTGTGTTAATATTAATCTGTGTTCTCTGTCAGTGTGTTAATATTCCTGAGGACAGTGGGGGTGTTTTACACTTCACAGGGTGTATCTGACTGTGGGTCATGATATACACAGTGTGTCAGTGTGTGTGTTAATATTAATCTGTGTTCTCTGTCAGTGTGTTAATATTCCTGAGGACAGTGGGGGTGTTTTACACTTCACAGGGTGTATCTGACTGTGGGTCATGATGTACACAGTGTGTCAGTGAGTGTGTTAATATTAATCTGTGTACTCTGTCAGTGTGTTAATATTCCTGTGGACAGTGGGGGTGTTTTACACTTCACAGGGTTTATCTGACTGTGGGTCATGATATACACAGTGTGTCAGTGAGTGTGTTAATATTAATCTGTGTTCTCTGTCAGTGTGTTAATATTACTGAGGACAGTGGGGGTGTTTTACACTTCACAGGGTGTATCTGAGTGTGGGTCATGATGTACACAGTGTGTCAGTGAGTGTGTTAATATTAATCTGTGTTCTCTGTCAGTGTGTTAATATTACTGAGGACAGTGGGGATGTTTTACACTTCACAGGGTTTATCTGACTGTGGGTCATGATATACACAGTGTGTCAGTGAGTGTGTTAATATTAATCTGTGTTCTCTGTCAGTGTGTTAATATTACTGAGGACAGTGGGGATGTTTTACACTTCACAGGGTTTATCTGACTGTGGGTCATGATATACACAGTGTGTCAGTGAGTGTGTTAATATTAATCTGTGTTCTCTGTCAGTGTGTTAATATTACTGAGGACAGTGGGGGTGTTTTACTCTTCACAGGGTTTATCTGACTGTGGGTCATGATATACACAGTGTGTCAGTGAGCGTGTTAATATTAATCTGTGTTCTCTGTCAGTGTGTTAATATTACTGAGGACAGTGGGGGTGTTTTACACTTCACAGGGTGTATCTGACTGTGGGTCATGATATACACAGTGTGTCAGTGAGTGTGTTAATATTAATCTGTGTTCTCTGTCAGTGTGTTAATATTACTGAGGACAGTGCGGGTGTTTTACACTTCACAGGGTGTATCTGACTGTGGATCATGATGTACACAGTGTGTCAGTGAGTGTGTTAATATTAATCTGTGTTCTCTGTCAGTGTGTTAATATTCCTGAGGACTGTGGGGGTGTTTTACACTTCACAGGGTGTATCTGACTGTGGGTCATGATGTACACAGTGTGTCAGTGAGTGTGTTAATATTAATCTGTGTTCTCTGTCAGTGTGTTAATATTCCTGAGGACAGTGGGGGTGTTTTACACTTCACAGGGTGTATCTGACTGTGGGTCATGATATACACAGTGTGTCAGTGTGTGTGTTAATATTAATCTGTGTTCTCTGTCAGTGTGTTAATATTCCTGAGGACAGTGGGGGTGTTTTACACTTCACAGGGTGTATCTGACTGTGGGTCATGATATACACAGTGTGTCAGTGTGTGTGTTAATATTAATCTGTGTTCTCTGTCAGTGTGTTAATATTCCTGAGGACAGTGGGGGTGTTTTACACTTCACAGGGTGTATCTGACTGTGGGTCATGATGTACACAGTGTGTCAGTGAGTGTGTTAATATTAATCTGTGTACTCTGTCAGTGTGTTAATATTCCTGTGGACAGTGGGGGTGTTTTACACTTCACAGGGTTTATCTGACTGTGGGTCATGATATACACAGTGTGTCAGTGAGTGTGTTAATATTAATCTGTGTTCTCTGTCAGTGTGTTAATATTACTGAGGACAGTGGGGGTGTTTTACACTTCACAGGGTGTATCTGAGTGTGGGTCATGATGTACACAGTGTGTCAGTGAGTGTGTTAATATTAATCTGTGTTCTCTGTCAGTGTGTTAATATTACTGAGGACAGTGGGGATGTTTTACACTTCACAGGGTTTATCTGACTGTGGGTCATGATATACACAGTGTGTCAGTGAGTGTGTTAATATTAATCTGTGTTCTCTGTCAGTGTGTTAATATTACTGAGGACAGTGGGGATGTTTTACACTTCACAGGGTTTATCTGACTGTGGGTCATGATATACACAGTGTGTCAGTGAGTGTGTTAATATTAATCTGTGTTCTCTGTCAGTGTGTTAATATTACTGAGGACAGTGGGGGTGTTTTACTCTTCACAGGGTTTATCTGACTGTGGGTCATGATATACACAGTGTGTCAGTGAGCGTGTTAATATTAATCTGTGTTCTCTGTCAGTGTGTTAATATTACTGAGGACAGTGGGGGTGTTTTACACTTCACAGGGTGTATCTGACTGTGGGTCATGATATACACAGTGTGTCAGTGAGTGTGTTAATATTAATCTGTGTTCTCTGTCAGTGTGTTAATATTACTGAGGACAGTGCGGGTGTTTTACACTTCACAGGGTGTATCTGACTGTGGATCATGATGTACACAGTGTGTCAGTGAGTGTGTTAATATTAATCTGTGTTCTCTGTCAGTGTGTTAATATTCCTGAGGACTGTGGGGGTGTTTTACACTTCACAGGGTGTATCTGACTGTGGGTCATGATATACACAGTGTGTCAGTGTGTGTGTTAATATTAATCTGTGTTCTCTGTCAGTGTGTTAATATTCCTGAGGACAGTGGGGGTGTTTTACACTTCACAGGGTGTATCTGACTGTGGGTCATGATATACACAGTGTGTCAGTGTGTGTGTTAATATTAATCTCTGTTCTCTGTCAGTGTGTTAATATTCCTGAGGACAGTGGGGGTGTTTTACACTTCACAGGGTGTATCTGACTGTGGGTCATGATGTACACAGTGTGTCAGTGAGTGTGTTAATATTAATCTGTGTACTCTGTCAGTGTGTTAATATTCCTGTGGACAGTGGGGTTGTTTTACACTTCACAGGGTTTATCTGACTGTGGGTCATGATATACACAGTGTGTCAGTGAGTGTGTTAATATTAATCTGTGTTCTCTGTCAGTGTGTTAATATTACTGAGGACAGTGGGGATGTTTTACACTTCACAGGGTGTATCTGACTGTGAGTCATGATGTACACAGTGTGTCAGTGAGTGTGTTAATATTAATCTGTGTTCTCTGTCAGTGTGTTAATATACCTGAGGACAGTGGGGATGTTTTACACTTCACAGGGTTTATCTGACTGTGGGTCATGATATACACAGTGTGTCAGTGAGTGTGTTAATATTAATCTGTGTTCTCTGTCAGTGTGTTAATATTCCTGAGGACAGTGGGGATGTTTTACACTTCACAGGGTTTATCTGACTGTGGGTCATGATATACACAGTGTGTCACTGAGTGTGTTAATATTAATCTGTGTTCTCTGTCAGTGTGTTAATATTCCTGAGGACAGTGGGGGTGTTTTACACATCACAGGGTGTATCTGACTCTGGGTCATGATATACAGCGTGTGTCAGTGAGTGTGTTAATATTAATCTGTGTTCTCTGTCAGTGTGTTAATATTACTGAGGACAGTGGGGGTGTTTTACACTTCACAGGGTTTATCTGACTGTGGGTCATGATATACACAGTGTGTCAATGAGTGTGTTAATATTAATCTGTGTTCTCTGTCAGTGTGTTAATATTACTGAGGACAGTGGTGGTGTTTTACACTTCACAGGGTGTATCTGGCTGTGGGTCATGATATACACAGTGTGTCAGTGAGTGTGTTAATATTAATCTGTGTTCTCTGTCAGTGTGTTAATATTACTGAGGACAGTGGGGGTGTTTTACACTTCACAGGGTGTATCTGACTGTGAGTCATGATGTACACAGTGTGTCAGTGAGTGTGTTAATATTAATCTGTGTTCTCTGTCAGTGTGTTAATATTCCTGAGGACAGTGGGGATGTTTTACACTTCACAGGGTGTATCTGACTGTGGGTCATGATATACACAGTGTGTCAGTGAGTGTGTTAATATTAATCTGTGTTCTCTGTCAGTGTGTTAATATTCCTGAGGACAGTGTGGGTGTTTTACACATCACAGGGTGTATCTGACTGTGGGTCATGATATACACAGTGTGTCAGTGAGGGTGTTAATATTAATCTGTGTTCTCTGTCAGTGTGTTAATATTACTGAGGACAGTGGGGGTGTTTTACACTTCACAGGGTGTATCTGACTGTGGGTCATGATGTACACAGTGTGTCAGTGAGTGTGTTAATATTAATCTGTGTTCTCTGTCAGTGTGTTAATATTACTGAGGACAGTGGGGGTGTTTTACACTTCACAGGGTGTATCTAACTGTGGGTCATGATATACACAGTGTGTCAGTGAGTGTGTTAATATTAATCTGTGTTCTCTGTCAGTGTGTTAATATTACTGAGGACAGTGGGGGTGTTTTACACTTCACAGGGTGTATCTAACTGTGGGTCATGATATACACAGTGTGTCAGTGAGTGTGTTAATATTAATCTGTGTTCTCTGTCAGTGTGTTAATATTCCTGAGGACAGTGGGATGTTTTACACTTCACAGGGTGTATCTGACTGTGGGTCATGATATACACAGTGTGTCAGTGAGTGTGTTAATATTAATCTGTGTTCTCTGTCAGTGTGTTAATACTACTGAGGACAGTGGGGGTGTTTTACACTTCACAGGGTGTATCTGAGTGTGGGTCATGATGTACACAGTGTGTCAGTGAGTGTGTTAATATTAATCTGTGTTCTCTGTCAGTGTGTTAATATTACTGAGGACAGTGGGGATGTTTTACACTTCACAGGGTTTATCTGACTGTGGGTCATGATATACACAGTGTGTCAGTGAGTGTGTTAATATTAATCTGTGTTCTCTGTCAGTGTGTTAATATTACTGAGGACAGTGGGGATGTTTTACACTTCACAGGGTTTATCTGACTGTGGGTCATGATATACACAGTGTGTCAGTGAGTGTGTTAATATTAATCTGTGTTCTCTGTCAGTGTGTTAATATTACTGAGGACAGTGGGGGTGTTTTACACTTCACAGGGTTTATCTGACTGTGGGTCATGATATACACAGTGTGTCAGTGAGTGTGTTAATATTAATCTGTGTTCTCTGTCAGTGTGTTAATATTACTGAGGACAATGGGGGTGTTTTACACTTCACAGGGTGTATCTGACTGTGGGTCATGATATACACAGTGTGTCAGTGAGTGTGTTAATATTAATCTGTGTTCTCTGTCAGTGTGTTAATATTACTGAGGACAGTGCGGGTGTTTTACACTTCACAGGGTGTATCTGACTGTGGGTCATGATGTACACAGTGTGTCAGTGAGTGTGTTAATATTAATCTGTGTTCTCTGTCAGTGTGTTAATATTCCTGAGGACAGTGGGGGTGTTTTACACTTCACAGGGTGTATCTGACTGTGGGTCATGATATACACAGTGTGTCAGTGTGTGTGTTAATATTAATCTGTGTTCTCTGTCAGTGTGTTAATATTCCTGAGGACAGTGGGGGTGTTTTACACTTCACAGGGTGTATCTGACTGTGGGTCATGATATACACAGTGTGTCAGTGTGTGTGTTAATATTAATCTGTGTTCTCTGTCAGTGTGTTAATATTCCTGAGGACAGTGGGGGTGTTTTACACTTCACAGGGTGTATCTGACTGTGGGTCATGATGTACACAGTGTGTCAGTGAGTGTGTTAATATTAATCTGTGTACTCTGTCAGTGTGTTAATATTCCTGAGGACAGTGGGGGTGTTTTACACTTCACAGGGTTTATCTGACTGTGGGTCATGATATACACAGTGTGTCAGTGAGTGTGTTAATATTAATCTGTGTTCTCTGTCAGTGTGTTAATATTACTGAGGACAGTGGGGATGTTTTACACTTCACAGGGTGTATCTGACTGTGAGTCATGATGTACACAGTGTGTCAGTGAGTGTGTTAATATTAATCTGTGTTCTCTGTCAGTGTGTTAATATACCTGAGGACAGTGGGGATGTTTTACACTTCACAGGGTTTATCTGACTGTGGGTCATGATATACACAGTGTGTCAGTGAGTGTGTTAATATTAATCTGTGTTCTCTGTCAGTGTGTTAATATTACTGAGGACAGTGGGGATGTTTTACACTTCACAGGGTTTATCTGACTGTGGGTCATGATATACACAGTGTGTCAGTGAGTGTGTTAATATTAATCTGTGTTCTCTGTCAGTGTGTTAATATTCCTGAGGACAGTGGGGGTGTTTTACACATCACAGGGTGTATCTGACTCTGGGTCATGATATACAGCGTGTGTCAGTGAGTGTGTTAATATTAATCTGTGTTCTCTGTCAGTGTGTTAATATTCCTGAGGACAGTGGGGGTGTTTTACACTTCACAGGGTTTATCTGACTGTGGGTCATGATATACACAGTGTGTCAGTGAGTGTGTTACTATTAATCTGTGTTCTCTGTCAGTGTGTTAATATTACTGAGGACAGTGGGGATGTTTTACACTTCACAGGGTGTATCTGACTGTGGGTCATGATATACACAGTGTGTCAGTGAGTGTGTTAATATTAATCTGTGTTCTCTGTCAGTGTGTTAATATTACTGAGGACAGTGGTGGTGTTTTACACTTCACAGGGTGTATCTGGCTGTGGGTCATGATATACACAGTGTGTCAGTGAGTGTGTTAATATTAATCTGTGTTCTCTGTCAGTGTGTTAATATTACTGAGGACAGTGGGGGTGTTTTACACTTCACAGGGTGTATCTGACTGTGAGTCATGATGTACACAGTGTGTCAGTGAGTGTGTTAATATTAATCTGTGTTCTCTGTCAGTGTGTTAATATTCCTGAGGACAGTGGGGATGTTTTACACTTCACAGGGTGTATCTGACTGTGGGTCATGATATACACAGTGTGTCAGTGAGTGTGTTAATATTAATCTGTGTTCTCTGTCAGTGTGTTAATATTACTGAGGACAGTGGGGGTGTTTTACACTTCACAGGGTGTATCTGACTGTGGGTCATGATGTACACAGTGTGTCAGTGAGTGTGTTAATATTAATCTGTGTTCTCTGTCAGTGTGTTAATATTCCTGAGGACAGTGGGGATGTTTTACACTTCACAGGGTGTATCTGACTGTGGGTCATGATATACACAGTGTGTCAGTGAGTGTGTTAATATTAATCTGTGTTCTCTGTCAGTGTGTTAATATTACTGAGGACAGTGGGGGTGTTTTACACTTCACAGGGTTTATCTGGCTATGGGTCATGATATACACAGTGTGTCAGTGAGAGTGTTAATATTAATCTGTGTTCTCTGTCAGTGTGTTAATATTACTGAGGACAGTGGGGTTGTTTTACACTTCACAGGGTGTATCTGACTGTGGGTCATGATATACACAGTGCGTCAGTGAGTGTGTTAATATTAATCTGTGTTCTCTGTCAGTGTGTTAATATTACTGAGGACAGTGGGGGTGTTTTACACTTCACAGGGTGTATCTGACTGTGGATCATGATGTACACAGTGTGTCAGTGAGTGTGTTAATATTAATCTGTGTTCTCTGTCAGGGTGTTAATATTCCTGAGGACAGTGGGGGTGTTTTACACTTCACAGGGTGTATCTGACTGTGGGTCATGATATACACAGTGTGTCAGTGTGTGTGTTAATATTAATCTGTGTTCTCTGTCAGTGTGTTAATATTCCTGAGGACAGTGGGGGTGTTTTACACTTCACAGGGTGTATCTGACTGTGGGTCATGATATACACAGTGTGTCAGTGTGTGTGTTAATATTAATCTGTGTTCTCTGTCAGTGTGTTAATATTCCTGAGGACAGTGGGGGTGTTTTACACTTCACAGGGTGTATCTGACTGTGGGTCATGATGTACACAGTGTGTCAGTGAGTGTGTTAATATTAATCTGTGTACTCTGTCAGTGTGTTAATATTCCTGTGGACAGTTGGGGTGTTTTACACTTCACAGGGTTTATCTGACTGTGGGTCATGATATACACAGTGTGTCAGTGAGTGTGTTAATATTAATCTGTGTTCTCTGTCAGTGTGTTAATATTACTGAGGACAGTGGGGATGTTTTACACTTCACAGGGTGTATCTGACTGTGAGTCATGATGTACACAGTGTGTCAGTGAGTGTGTTAATATTAATCTGTGTTCTCTGTCAGTGTGTTAATATACCTGAGGACAGTGGGGATGTTTTTCACTTCACAGGGTTTATCTGACTGTGGGTCATGATATACACAGTGTGTCAGTGAGTGTGTTAATATTAATCTGTGTTCTCTGTCAGTGTGTTAATATTACTGAGGACAGTGGGGATGTTTTACACTTCACAGGGTTTATCTGACTGTGGGTCATGATATACACAGTGTGTCAGTGAGTGTGTTAATATTAATCTGTGTTCTCTGTCAGTGTGTTAATATTCCTGAGGACAGTGGGGGTGTTTTACACATCACAGGGTGTATCTGACTCTGGGTCATGATATACAGCGTGTGTCAGTGAGTGTGTTAATATTAATCTGTGTTCTCTGTCAGTGTGTTAATATTCCTGAGGACAGTGGGGGTGTTTTACACTTCACAGGGTTTATCTGACTGTGGGTCATGATATACACAGTGTGTCAGTGAGTGTGTTACTATTAATCTGTGTTCTCTGTCAGTGTGTTAATATTACTGAGGACAGTGGGGATGTTTTACACTTCACAGGGTGTATCTGACTGTGGGTCATGATATACACAGTGTGTCAGTGAGTGTGTTAATATTAATCTGTGTTCTCTGTCAGTGTGTTAATATTACTGAGGACAGTGGTGGTGTTTTACACTTCACAGGGTGTATCTGGCTGTGGGTCATGATATACACAGTGTGTCAGTGAGTGTGTTAATATTAATCTGTGTTCTCTGTCAGTGTGTTAATATTACTGAGGACAGTGGGGGTGTTTTACACTTCACAGGGTGTATCTGACTGTGAGTCATGATGTACACAGTGTGTCAGTGAGTGTGTTAATATTAATCTGTGTTCTCTGTCAGTGTGTTAATATTCCTGAGGACAGTGGGGATGTTTTACACTTCACAGGGTGTATCTGACTGTGGGTCATGATATACACAGTGTGTCAGTGAGTGTGTTAATATTAATCTGTGTTCTCTGTCAGTGTGTTAATATTACTGAGGACAGTGGGGGTGTTTTACACTTCACAGGGTGTATCTGACTGTGGGTCATGATGTACACAGTGTGTCAGTGAGTGTGTTAATATTAATCTGTGTTCTCTGTCAGTGTGTTAATATTCCTGAGGACAGTGGGGATGTTTTACACTTCACAGGGTGTATCTGACTGTGGGTCATGATATACACAGTGTGTTAGTGAGTGTGTTAATATTACTCTGTGTTCTCTGTCAGTGTGTTAAAATTACTGAGGACAGTGGGGGTGTTTTACACTTCACAGGGTGTATCTGACTGTGGGTCATGATATACACAGTGTGTCAGTGAGAGTGTTAATATTAATCTGTGTTCTCTGTCAGTGTGTTAATATTACTGAGGACAGTGGGGTTGTTTTACACTTCACAGGGTGTATCTGACTGTGGGTCATGATATACACAGTGTGTCAGTGAGTGTGTTAATATTAATCTGTGTTCTCTGTCAGTGTGTTAATATTACTGAGGACAGTGGGGGTGTTTTACACTTCACAGGGTGTATCTGACTGTGGATCATGATGTACACAGTGTGTCAGTGAGTGTGTTAATATTAATCTGTGTTCTCTGTCAGGGTGTTAATATTCCTGAGGACAGTGGGGGTGTTTTACACTTCACAGGGTTTATCTGACTGTGGGTCATGATATACACAGTGTGTCAGTGAGTGTGTTAATATTAATCTGTGTTCTCTGTCAGTGTGTTAATATTCCTGAGGACAGTGGGGGTGTTTTACACTTCACAGGGTGTATCTGACTGTGGGTCATGATGTACACAGTGTGTCAGTGAGTGTATTAATATTAATCTGTGTTCTCTGTCAGTGTGTTAATATTCCTGAGGACAGTGGGGATGTTTTACACTTCACAGGGTGTATCTGACTGTGGGTCATGATGTACACAGTGTGTCAGTGAGTGTGTTAATATTAATCTGTGTTCTCTGTCAGTGTGTTAATATTCCTGAGGACAGTGGGGGTGTTTTACACTTCACAGGGTGTATCTGACTGTGGGTCATGATATACACAGTGTGTCAGTGTGTGTGTTAATATTAATCTGTGTTCTCTGTCAGTGTGTTAATATTCCTGAGGACAGTGGGGGTGTTTTACACTTCACAGGGTGTATCTGACTGTGGGTCATGATATACACAGTGTGTCAGTGTGTGTGTTAATATTAATCTGTGCTCTCTGTCAGTGTGTTAATATTCCTGAGGACAGTGGGGGTGTTTTACACTTCACAGGGTGTATCTGACTGTGGGTCATGATGTACACAGTGTGTCAGTGAGTGTGTTAATATTAATCTGTGTACTCTGTCAGTGTGTTAATATTCCTGTGGACAGTGGGGGTGTTTTACACTTCACAGGGTTTATCTGACTGTGGGTCATGATATACACAGTGTGTCAGTGAGTGTGTTAATATTAATCTGTGTTCTCTGTCAGTGTGTTAATATTACTGAGGACAGTGGGGATGTTTTACACTTCACAGGGTGTATCTGACTGTGAGTCATGATGTACACAGTGTGTCAGTGAGTGTGTTAATATTAATCTGTGTTCTCTGTCAGTGTGTTAATATACCTGAGGACAGTGGGGATGTTTTACACTTCACAGGGTTTATCTGACTGTGGGTCATGATATACACAGTGTGTCAGTGAGTGTGTTAATATTAATCTGTGTTCTCTGTCAGTGTGTTAATATTACTGAGGACAGTGGGGATGTTTTACACTTCACAGGGTTTATCTGACTGTGGGTCATGATATACACAGTGTGTCAGTGAGTGTGTTAATATTAATCTGTGTTCTCTGTCAGTGTGTTAATATTCCTGAGGACAGTGGGGGTGTTTTACACATCACAGGGTGTATCTGACTCTGGGTCATGATATACAGCGTGTGTCAGTGAGTGTGTTAATATTAATCTGTGTTCTCTGTCAGTGTGTTAATATTCCTGAGGACAGTGGGGGTGTTTTACACTTCACAGGGTTTATCTGACTGTGGGTCATGATATACACAGTGTGTCAGTGAGTGTGTTACTATTAATCTGTGTTCTCTGTCAGTGTGTTAATATTACTGAGGACAGTGGGGATGTTTTACACTTCACAGGGTGTATCTGACTGTGGGTCATGATATACACAGTGTGTCAGTGAGTGTGTTAATATTAATCTGTGTTCTCTGTCAGTGTGTTAATATTACTGAGGACAGTGGTGGTGTTTTACACTTCACAGGGTGTATCTGGCTGTGGGTCATGATATACACAGTGTGTCAGTGAGTGTGTTAATATTAATCTGTGTTCTCTGTCAGTGTGTTAATATTACTGAGGACAGTGGGGGTGTTTTACACTTCACAGGGTGTATCTGACTGTGAGTCATGATGTACACAGTGTGTCAGTGAGTGTGTTAATATTAATCTGTGTTCTCTGTCAGTGTGTTAATATTCCTGAGGACAGTGGGGATGTTTTACACTTCACAGGGTGTATCTGACTGTGGGTCATGATATACACAGTGTGTCAGTGAGTGTGTTAATATTAATCTGTGTTCTCTGTCAGTGTGTTAATATTACTGAGGACAGTGGGGGTGTTTTACACTTCACAGGGTGTATCTGACTGTGGGTCATGATGTACACAGTGTGTCAGTGAGTGTGTTAATATTAATCTGTGTTCTCTGTCAGTGTGTTAATATTCCTGAGGACAGTGGGGATGTTTTACACTTCACAGGGTGTATCTGACTGTGGGTCATGATATACACAGTGTGTCAGTGAGTGTGTTAATATTAATCTGTGTTCTCTGTCAGTGTGTTAATATTACTGAGGACAGTGGGGGTGTTTTACACTTCACAGGGTTTATCTGGCTATGGGTCATGATATACACAGTGTGTCAGTGAGAGTGTTAATATTAATCTGTGTTCTCTGTCAGTGTGTTAATATTACTGAGGACAGTGGGGTTGTTTTACACTTCACAGGGTGTATCTGACTGTGGGTCATGATATACACAGTGTGTCAGTGAGTGTGTTAATATTAATCTGTGTTCTCTGTCAGTGTGTTAATATTACTGAGGACAGTGGGGGTGTTTTACACTTCACAGGGTGTATCTGACTGTGGATCATGATGTACACAGTGTGTCAGTGAGTGTGTTAATATTAATCTGTGTTCTCTGTCAGGGTGTTAATATTCCTGAGGACAGTGGGGGTGTTTTACACTTCACAGGGTTTATCTGACTGTGGGTCATGATATACACAGTGTGTCAGTGAGTGTGTTAATATTAATCTGTGTTCTCTGTCAGTGTGTTAATATTCCTGAGGACAGTGGGGGTGTTTTACACTTCACAGGGTGTATCTGACTGTGGGTCATGATGTACACAGTGTGTCAGTGAGTGTGTTAATATTAATCTGTGTTCTCTGTCAGTGTGTTAATATTCCTGAGGACAGTGGGGATGTTTTACACTTCACAGGGTGTATCTGACTGTGGGTCATGATGTACACAGTGTGTCAGTGAGTGTGTTAATATTAATCTGTGTTCTCTGTCAGTGTGTTAATATTCCTGTGGACAGTGGGGGTGTTTTACACTTCACAGGGTGTATCTGACTGTGGGTCATTGCATACACAGTGTGTCAGTGAGTATGTTAATATTAATCTGTGTTCTCTGTCAGTGTGTTAATATTACTGAGGACAGTGGGGATGTTTTACACTTCACAGGGTTTATCTGACTGTGGATCATGATATACACAGTGTGTCAGTGAGTGTGTTAATATTACTCTGTGTTCTCTGTCAGTGTGTTAATATTACTGAGGACAGTGGGGGTGTTTTACACTTCACAGGGTGCATCTGACTGTGGGTCATGATATACACAGTGTGTCAGTGAGTGTGTTAATATTAATCTGTGTTCTCTGTCAGTGTGTTAATATTGCTGAGGACAGTGGGGGTGTTTTACACTTCACAGGGTGTATCTGGCTGTGGGTCATGATATACACAGTGTGTCAGTGAGTGTGTTAATATTAATCTGTGTTCTCTGTCAGTGTGTTAATATTGCTGAGGACAGTGGGGGTGTTTTACACTTCACAGGGTGTATCTGGCTGTGGGTCATGATGTACACAGTGTGTCAGTGAGTGTGTTAATATTAATCTGTGTTCTCTGTCAGTGTGTTAATATTGCTGAGGACAGTGGGGGTGTTTTACACTTCACAGGGTGTATCTGGCTGTGGGTCATGATATACACAGTGTGTCAGTGAGTGTGTTAATATTAATCTGTGTTCTCTGTCAGTGTGTTAATATTACTGAGGACAGTGGGGGTGTTTTACACTTCACAGTTTGTATCTAACTGTGGGTCATGATATACACAGTGTGTCAGTGAGTGTGTTAATATTAATCTGTGTTCTCTGTCAGTGTGTTAATATTGCTGAGGACAGTGGGGGTGTTTTACACTTCACAGGGTGTATCTGGCTGTGGGTCATGATATACCCAGTGTGTCAGTGAGTGTGTTAATATTAATCTGTGTTCTCTGTCAGTGTGTTAATATTACTGAGGACAGTGGGGGTGTTTTACACTTCACAGTTTGTATCTAACTGTGGGTCATGATATACACAGTGTGTCAGTGAGTGTGTTAATATTACTCTGTGTTCTCTGTCAGTGTGTTAATATTCCTGAGGACAGTGGGGGTGTTTTACACTTCACAGGGTTTATCTGACTGTGGGTCATAATATACACAGTGTGTCAGTGAGTGTGTTAATATTAATCTGTGTTCTCTGTCAGTGTGTTAATATTCCTGAGGACAGTGGGGGTGTTTTACACTTCACAGGGTGTATCTGACTGTGAGTCATGATGTACACAGTGTGTCAGTGAGTGTGTTAATATTAATCTGTGTTCTCTGTCAGTGTGTTAATATTACTGAGGACAGTGGGGGTGTTTTACACTTCACAGGGTGTATCTGACTGTGAGTCATGATGTACACAGTGTGTCAGTGAGTGTGTTAATATTAATCTGTGTTCTCTGTCAGTGTGTAATATTCCTGAGGACAGTGGGGGTGTTTTACACTTCACAGGGTGTATCTGACTGTGAGTCATGATGTACACAGTGTGTCAGTGAGTGTGTTAATATTACTCTGTGTTCTCTGTCAGTGTGTTAATATTACTGAGGACAGTGGGGTTGTTTTACACTTCACAGGGTGTATCTGACTGTGAGTCATGATGTACACAGTGTGTCAGTGAGTGTGTTAGTATTAATCTGTGTTCTCTGTCAGTGTGTTAATATTCCTGAGGACAGTGGGGATGTTTTACACTTCACAGGGTGTATCTGACTGTGGGTCATGATATACACAGTGTGTCAGTGAGTGTGTTAATATTAATCTGTGTTCTCTGTCAGTGTGTTAATATTCCTGAGGACAGTGGGGGTGTTTTACACATCACAGGGTGTATCTGACTGTGGGTCATGATGTACACAGTGTGTCAGTGAGTGTGTTAATATTAATCTGTGTTCTCTGTCAGTGTGTTAATATTACTGAGGACAGTGGGGGTGTTTTACACTTCACAAGGTGTATCTGACTCTGGGTCATGATATACAGAGTGTGTCAGTGAGTGTGTTAATATTAATCTGTGTTCTCTGTCAGTGTGTTAATATTCCTGAGGACAGTGGGGGTGTTTTACACTTCACAGGGTTTATCTGACTGTGGGTCATGATATACACAGTGTGTCAGTGAGTGTGTTAATATTAATCTGTGTTCTCTGTCAGTGTGTTAATATTACTGAGGACAGTGGGGATGTTTTACACTTCACAGGGTGTATCTGACTGTGGGTCATGATATACACAGTGTGTCAGTGAGTGTGTTAATATTACTCTGTGTTCTCTGTCAGTGTGTTAATATTCCTGAGGACAGTGGGGGTGTTTTACACTTCACAGGGTTTATCTGACTGTGGGTCATGATATACACAGTGTGTCAGTGAGTGTGTTAATATTAATCTGTGTTCTCTGTCAGTGTGTTAATATTACTGAGGACAGTGGGGGTGTTTTACACTTCACAGGGTGTATCTGACTGTGGGTCATGATATACACAGTGTGTCAGTGAGTGTGTTAATATTACTCTGTGTTCTCTGTCAGTGTGTTAATATTACTGAGGACAGTGGGGGTGTTTTACACTTCACAGGGTGTATCTGACTGTGGGTCATGATATACACAGTGTGTCAGTGAGTGTGTTAATATTAATCTGTGTTCTCTGTCAGTGTGTTAATATTACTGAGGACAGTGGGGGTGTTTTACACTTCACAGGGTGTATCTGACTGTGGGTCATGATGTACACAATGTGTCAGTGAGTGTGTTAATATTAATCTGTGTTCTCTGTCAGTGTGTTAATATTCCTGTGGACAGTGGGGGTGTTTTACACTTCACAGGGTGTATCTGACTGTGGGTCATGATGTACACAGTGTGTCAGTGAGTGTGTTAATATTAATCTGTGTTCTCTGTCAGTGTGTTAATATTCCTGTGGACAGTGGGGGTGTTTTACACTTCACAGGGTGTATCTGACTGTGGGTCATGACATACACACTGTGTCAGTGAGTGTGTTAATATTACTCTGTGTTCTCTGTCAGTGTGTTAATATTACTGAGGACAGTGGGGGTGTTTTACACTTCACAGGGTGCATCTGGCTGTGGGTCATGATATACACAGTGTGTCAGTGAGTGTGTTAATATTAATCTGTGTTCTCTGTCTGTGTGTTAATATTCCTGAGGACAGTGGGGGTGTTTTACACTTCACAGGGTGTATCTGACTGTGGGTCATGATATACACAGTGTGTCAGTGAGTGTGTTAATATTAATCTGTGTTCTCTGTCAGTGTGTTAATATTCCTGAGGACAGTGGGGGTGTTTTACACTTCACAGGGTGTATCTGACTGTGGGTCATAATATACACAGTGTGTCAGTGAGTGTGTTAATATTAATCTGTGTTCTCTGTCAGTGTGTTAATATTACTGAGGACAGTGGGGGTGTTTTACACTTCACAGGGTGTATCTGACTGTGGGTCATGATATACACAGTGTGTCAGTGTGTGTGTTAATATTAATCTGTGTTCTCTGTCAGTGTGTTAATATTCCTGAGGACAGTGGGGGTGTTTTACACTTCACAGGGTGTATCTGACTGTGAGTCATGATGTACACAGTGTGTCAGTGAGTGTGTTAATATTAATCTGTGTTCTCTGTCAGTGTGTTAATATTACTGAGGACAGTGGGGGTGTTTTACACTTCACAGGGTGTATCTGACTGTGAGTCATGATGTACACAGTGTGTCAGTGAGTGTGTTAATATTAATCTGTGTTCTCTGTCAGTGTGTTAATATTCCTGAGGACAGTGGGGGTGTTTTACACTTCACAGGGTGTATCTGACTGTGAGTCATGATGTACACAGTGTGTCAGTGAGTGTGTTAATATTACTCTGTGTTCTCTGTCAGTGTGTTAATATTACTGAGGACAGTGGGGTTGTTTTACACTTCACAGGGTGTATCTGACTGTGAGTCATGATGTACACAGTGTGTCAGTGAGTGTGTTAGTATTAATCTGTGTTCTCTGTCAGTGTGTTAATATTCCTGAGGACAGTGGGGATGTTTTACACTTCACAGGGTGTATCTGACTGTGGGTCATGATATACACAGTGTGTCAGTGAGTGTGTTAATATTAATCTGTGTTCTCTGTCAGTGTGTTAATATTCCTGAGGACAGTGGGGGTGTTTTACACATCACAGGGTGTATCTGACTGTGGGTCATGATGTACACAGTGTGTCAGTGAGTGTGTTAATATTAATCTGTGTTCTCTGTCAGTGTGTTAATATTACTGAGGACAGTGGGGGTGTTTTACACTTCACAAGGTGTATCTGACTCTGGGTCATGATATACAGAGTGTGTCAGTGAGTGTGTTAATATTAATCTGTGTTCTCTGTCAGTGTGTTAATATTCCTGAGGACAGTGGGGGTGTTTTACACTTCACAGGGTTTATCTGACTGTGGGTCATGATATACACAGTGTGTCAGTGAGTGTGTTAATATTAATCTGTGTTCTCTGTCAGTGTGTTAATATTACTGAGGACAGTGGGGATGTTTTACACTTCACAGGGTGTATCTGACTGTGGGTCATGATATACACAGTGTGTCAGTGAGAGTGTTAATATTAATCTGTGTTCTCTGTCAGTGTGTTAATATTACTGAGGACAGTGGGGGTGTTTTACACTTCACAGGGTGTATCTGACTGTGGGTCATGATATACACAGTGTGTCAGTGAGTGTGTTAATATTACTCTGTGTTCTCTGTCAGTGTGTTAATATTACTGAGGTCAGTGGGGGTGTTTTACACTTCACAGGGTGTATCTGACTGTGGGTCATGATATACACAGTGTGTCAGTGAGTGTGTTAATATTAATCTGTGTTCTCTGTCAGTGTGTTAATATTCCTGAGGACAGTGGGGGTGTTTTACACTTCACAGGGTGTATCTGACTGTGGGTCATGATGTACACAATGTGTCAGTGAGTGTGTTAATATTAATCTGTGTTCTCTGTCAGTGTGTTAATATTCCTGTGGACAGTGGGGGTGTTTTACACTTCACAGGGTGTATCTGACTGTGGGTCATGATGTACACAGTGTGTCAGTGAGTGTGTTAATATTAATCTGTGTTCTCTGTCAGTGTGTTAATATTCCTGTGGACAGTGGGGGTGTTTTACACTTCACAGGGTGTATCTGACTGTGGGTCATGACATACACAGTGTGTCAGTGAGTGTGTTAATATTACTCTGTGTTCTCTGTCAGTGTGTTAATATTACTGAGGACAGTGGGGGTGTTTTACACTTCACAGGGTGCATCTGGCTGTGGGTCATGATATACACAGTGTGTCAGTGAGTGTGTTAATATTAATCTGTGTTCTCTGTCTGTGTGTTAATAATCCTGAGGACAGTGGGGGTGTTTTACACTTCACAGGGTGTATCTGACTGTGGGTCATGATATACACAGTGTGTCAGTGAGTGTGTTAATATTAATCTGTGTTCTCTGTCAGTGTGTTAATATTCCTGAGGACAGTGGGGGTGTTTTACACTTCACAGGGTGTATCTGACTGTGGGTCATGATGTGCACAGTGTGTCAGTGAGTGTGTTAATATTAATCTGTGTTCTCTGTCAGTGTGTTAATATTCCTGTGGACAGTGGGGGTGTTTTACACTTCACAGGGTGTATCTGACTGTGGGTCATGATATACACAGTGTGTCAGTGAGTGTGTTAATATTAATCTGTGTTCTCTGTCAGTGTGTTAATATTCCTGAGGACAGTGGGGATGTTTTACACTTCACAGGGTTTATCTGACTGTGGGTCATGATATACACAGTGTGTCAGTGAGTGTGTTAATATTAATCTGTGTTCTCTGTCAGTGTGTTAATATTCCTGAGGACAGTGGGGGTGTTTTACACTTCACAGGGTGTATCTGACTGTGGGTCATGATATACACAGTGTGTCAGTGAGTGTGTTAATATTAATCTGTGTTCTCTGTCAGTGTGTTAATATTACTGAGGACAGTGGGGGTGTTTTACACTTCACAGGGTGTATCTGACTGTGAGTCATGATATACACAGTGTGTCAGTGAGTGTGTTAATATTAATCTGTGTTCTCTGTCAGTGTGTTAATATTCCTGAGGACAGTGGGGGTCTTTTACACTTCACAGGGTGTATCTGACTGTGGGTCATGATATACACAGTGTGTCAGTGTGTGTGTTAATATTAATCTGTGTTCTCTGTCAGTGTGTTAATATTCCTGAGGACAGTGGGGGTGTTTTACACTTCACAGGGTGTATCTGACTGTGGGTCATGATGTACACAGTGTGTCAGTGAGTGTGTTAATATTAATCTGTGTTCTCTGTCAGTGTGTTAATATTCCTGAGGACAGTGGGGATGTTTTACACTTCACAGGGTGTATCTGACTGTGGGTCATGATGTACACAGTGTGTCAGTGAGTGTGTTAATATTAATCTGTGTTCTCTGTCAGTGTGTTAATATTCCTGAGGACAGTGGGGATGTTTTACACTTCACAGGGTGTATCTGACTGTGGGTCATGATGTACACAGTGTGTCAGTGAGTGTGTTAATATTAATCTGTGTTCTCTGTCAGTGTGTTAATATTCCTGTGGACAGTGGGGGTGTTTTACACTTCACAGGGTGTATCTGACTGTGGGTCATTACATACACAGTGTGTCAGTGAGTGTGTTAATATTACTCTGTGTTCTCTGTCAGTGTGTTAATATTACTGAGGACAGTGGGGGTGTTTTACACTTCACAGGGTGTATCTGACTGTGGGTCATGATATACACAGTGTGTCAGTGAGTGTGTTAATATTAATCTGTGTTCTCTGTCAGTGTGTTAATATTCCTGAGGACAGTGGGGATGTTTTGCACTTCACAGGGTGCATCTGGCTGTGGGTCATGATATACACAGTGTGTCAGTGAGTGTGTTAATATTAATCTGTGTTCTCTGTCAGTGTGTTAATATACCTGAGGACAGTGGGGATGTTTTACACTTCACAGGGTTTATCTGACTGTGGGTCATGATATACACAGTGTGTCAGTGAGTGTGTTAATATTAATCTGTGTTCTCTGTCAGTGTGTTAATATTACTGAGGACAGTGGGGATGTTTTACACTTCACAGGGTTTATCTGACTGTGGGTCATGATATACACAGTGTGTCAGTGAGTGTGTTAATATTAATCTGTGTTCTCTGTCAGTGTGTTAATATTCCTGAGGACAGTGGGGGTGTTTTACACTTCACAGGGTTTATCTGACTGTGGGTCATGATATACACAGTGTGTCAGTGAGTGTGTTAATATTAATCTGTGTTCTCTGTCAGTGTGTTAATATTACTGAGGACAGTGGGGGTGTTTTACACTTCACAGGGTGTATCTGACTGTGAGTCATGATATACACAGTGTGTCAGTGAGTGTGTTAATATTAATCTGTGTTCTCTGTCAGTGTGTTAATATTACTGAGGACAGTGGGGGTGTTTTACACTTCACAGGGTGTATCTGACTGTGGGTCATGATATACACAGTGTGTCAGTGTGTGTGTTAATATTAATCTGTGTTCTCTGTCAGTGTGTTAATATTCCTGAGGACAGTGGGAATGTTTTACACTTCACAGGGTTTATCTAACTCTGGGTCATGATATACACAGTGTGTCAGTGAGTGTGTTAATATTAATCTGTGTTCTCTGTCAGTGTGTTAATATTCCTGAGGACAGTGGGGGTGTTTTACACTTCACAGGGTGTATCTGACTGTGGGTCATGATGTACACAGTGTGTCAGTGAGTGTGTTAATATTAATCTGTGTTCTCTGTCAGTGTGTTAATATTCCTGTGGACAGTGGGGGTGTTTTACACTTCACAGGGTGTATCTGACTGTGGGTCATGACATACACAGTGTGTCAGTGAGTGTGTTAATATTACTCTGTGTTCTCTGTCAGTGTGTTAATATTACTGAGGACAGTGGGGGTGTTTTACACTTCACAGGGTGCATCTGGCTGTGGGCCATGATATACACAGTGTGTCAGTGAGTGTGTTAATATTAATCTGTGTTCTCTGTCAGTGTGTTAATATACCTGAGGACAGTGGGGATGTTTTACACTTCACAGGGTTTATCTGACTGTGGGTCATGATATACCCAGTGTGTCAGTGAGTGTGTTAATATTAATCTGTGTTCTCTGTCAGTGTGTTAATATTACTGAGGACAGTGGGGGTGTTTTACACTTCACAGTTTGTATCTAACTGTGGGTCATGATATACACAGTGTGTCAGTGAGTGTGTTAATATTAATCTGTGTTCTCTGTCAGTGTGTTAATATTCCTGAGGACAGTGGGGGTGTTTTACACTTCACAGGGTGCATCTGACTGTGGGTCATGATATACACAGTGTGTCAGTGAGTGTGTTAATATTAATCTGTGTTCTCTGTCTGTGTGTTAATATTCCTGAGGACAGTGGGGATGTTTTACACTTCACAGGGTTTCTCTGACTGTGGGTCATGATATACACAGTGTGTCAGTGAGTGTGTTAATATTAATCTGTGTACTCTGTCAGTGTGTTAATATTCCTGAGGACAGTGGGGGTGTTTTCCACTTCACAGGGTGTATCTGACTGTGGGTCATGATATACACAGTGTGTCAGTGAGTGTGTTAATATTAATCTGTGTTCTCTGTCTGTGTGTTAATATTCCTGAGGACAGTGGGGGTGTTTTACACTTCACAGGGTGTATCTGACTGTGGGTCATGATATACACAGTGTGTCAGTGAGTGTGTTAATATTAATCTGTGTTCTCTGTCAGTGTGTTAATATTCCTGAGGACAGTGGGGGTGTTTTACACTTCACAGGGTGTATCTGACTGTGGGTCATAATATACACAGTGTGTCAGTGAGTGTGTTAATATTAATCTGTGTTCTCTGTCAGTGTGTTAATATTACTGAGGACAGTGGGGGTGTTTTACACTTCACAGGGTGTATCTGACTGTGGGTCATGATATACACAGTGTGTCAGTGTGTGTGTTAATATTAATCTGTGTTCTCTGTCAGTGTGTTAATATTCCTGAGGACAGTGAGGGTGTTTTACACTTCACAGGGTGTATCTGACTGTGAGTCATGATGTACACAGTGTGTCAGTGAGTGTGTTAATATTAATCTGTGTTCTCTGTCAGTGTGTTAATATTACTGAGGACAGTGGGGGTGTTTTACACTTCACAGGGTGTATCTGACTGTGAGTCATGATGTACACAGTGTGTCAGTGAGTGTGTTAATATTAATCTGTGTTCTCTGTCAGTGTGTTAATATTCCTGAGGACAGTGGGGGTGTTTTACACTTCACAGGGTGTATCTGACTGTGAGTCATGATGTACACAGTGTGTCAGTGAGTGTGTTAATATTACTCTGTGTTCTCTGTCAGTGTGTTAATATTACTGAGGACAGTGGGGTTGTTTTACACTTCACAGGGTGTATCTGACTGTGAGTCATGATGTACACAGTGTGTCAGTGAGTGTGTTAGTATTAATCTGTGTTCTCTGTCAGTGTGTTAATATTCCTGAGGACAGTGGGGATGTTTTACACTTCACAGGGTGTATCTGACTGTGGGTCATGATATACACAGTGTGTCAGTGAGTGTGTTAATATTAATCTGTGTTCTCTGTCAGTGTGTTAATATTCCTGAGGACAGTGGGGGTGTTTTACACATCACAGGGTGTATCTGACTGTGGGTCATGATGTACACAGTGTGTCAGTGAGTGTGTTAATATTAATCTGTGTTCTCTGTCAGTGTGTTAATATTACTGATGACAGTGGGGGTGTTTTACACTTCACAAGGTGTATCTGACTCTGGGTCATGATATACAGAGTGTGTCAGTGAGTGTGTTAATATTAATCTGTGTTCTCTGTCAGTGTGTTAATATTCCTGAGGACAGTGGGGGTGTTTTACACTTCACAGGGTTTATCTGACTGTGGGTCATGATATACACAGTGTGTCAGTGAGTGTGTTAATATTAATCTGTGTTCTCTGTCAGTGTGTTAATATTACTGAGGACAGTGGGGATGTTTTACACTTCACAGGGTGTATCTGACTGTGGGTCATGATATACACAGTGTGTCAGTGAGAGTGTTAATATTAATCTGTGTTCTCTGTCAGTGTGTTAATATTACTGAGGACAGTGGGGGTGTTTTACACTTCACAGGGTGTATCTGACTGTGGGTCATGATATACACAGTGTGTCAGTGAGTGTGTTAATATTACTCTGTGTTCTCTGTCAGTGTGTTAATATTACTGAGGACAGTGGGGGTGTTTTACACTTCACAGGGTGTATCTGACTGTGGGTCATGATATACACAGTGTGTCAGTGAGTGTGTTAATATTAATCTGTGTTCTCTGTCAGTGTGTTAATATTCCTGAGGACAGTGGGGGTGTTTTACACTTCACAGGGTGTATCTGACTGTGGGTCATGATGTACACAATGTGTCAGTGAGTGTGTTAATATTAATCTGTGTTCTCTGTCAGTGTGTTAATATTCCTGTGGACAGTGGGGGTGTTTTACACTTCACAGGGTGTATCTGACTGTGGGTCATGATGTACACAGTGTGTCAGTGAGTGTGTTAATATTAATCTGTGTTCTCTGTCAGTGTGTTAATATTCCTGTGGACAGTGGGGGTGTTTTACACTTCACAGGGTGTATCTGACTGTGGGTCATGACATACACAGTGTGTCAGTGAGTGTGTTAATATTACTCTGTGTTCTCTGTCAGTGTGTTAATATTACTGAGGACAGTGGGGGTGTTTTACACTTCACAGGGTGCATCTGGCTGTGGGTCATGATATACACAGTGTGTCAGTGAGTGTGTTAATATTAATCTGTGTTCTCTGTCTGTGTGTTAATATTCCTGAGGACAGTGGGGGTGTTTTACACTTCACAGGGTGTATCTGACTGTGGGTCATGATATACACAGTGTGTCAGTGAGTGTGTTAATATTAATCTGTGTTCTCTGTCAGTGTGTTAATATTCCTGAGGACAGTGGGGGTGTTTTACACTTCACAGGGTGTATCTGACTGTGGGTCATGATATACACAGTGTGTCAGTGAGTGTGTTAATATTAATCTGTGTTCTCTGTCAGTGTGTTAATATTCCTGAGGACAGTGGGGGTGTTTTACACTTCACAGGGTGTATCTGACTGTGGGTCATGATGTGCACAGTGTGTCAGTGAGTGTGTTAATATTAATCTGTGTTCTCTGTCAGTGTGTTAATATTCCTGTGGACAGTGGGGGTGTTTTACACTTCACAGGGTGTATCTGACTGTGGGTCATGATATACACAGTGTGTCAGTGAGTGTGTTAATATTAATCTGTGTTCTCTGTCAGTGTGTTAATATTCCTGAGGACAGTGGGGATGTTTTACACTTCACAGGGTTTATCTGACTGTGGGTCATGATATACACAGTGTGTCAGTGAGTGTGTTAATATTAATCTGTGTTCTCTGTCAGTGTGTTAATATTCCTGAGGACAGTGGGGGTGTTTTACACTTCACAGGGTGTATCTGACTGTGGGTCATGATATACACAGTGTGTCAGTGAGTGTGTTAATATTAATCTGTGTTCTCTGTCAGTGTGTTAATATTACTGAGGACAGTGGGGGTGTTTTACACTTCACAGGGTTTATCTGACTGTGAGTCATGATATACACAGTGTGTCAGTGAGTGTGTTAATATTAATCTGTGTTCTCTGTCAGTGTGTTAATATTCCTGAGGACAGTGGGGGTCTTTTACACTTCACAGGGTGTATCTGACTGTGGGTCATGATATACACAGTGTGTCAGTGTGTGTGTTAATATTAATCTGTGTTCTCTGTCAGTGTGTTAATATTCCTGAGGACAGTGGGGGTGTTTTACACTTCACAGGGTGTATCTGACTGTGGGTCATGATGTACACAGTGTGTCAGTGAGTGTGTTAATATTAATCTGTGTTCTCTGTCAGTGTGTTAATATTCCTGAGGACAGTGGGGATGTTTTACACTTCACAGGGTGTATCTGACTGTGGGTCATGATGTACACAGTGTGTCAGTGAGTGTGTTAATATTAATCTGTGTTCTCTGTCAGTGTGTTAATATTCCTGAGGACAGTGGGGATGTTTTACACTTCACAGGGTGTATCTGACTGTGGGTCATGATGTACACAGTGTGTCAGTGAGTGTGTTAATATTAATCTGTGTTCTCTGTCAGTGTGTTAATATTCCTGTGGACAGTGGGGGTGTTTTACACTTCACAGGGTGTATCTGACTGTGGGTCATTACATACACAGTGTGTCAGTGAGTGTGTTAATATTACTCTGTGTTCTCTGTCAGTGTGTTAATATTACTGAGGACAGTGGGGGTGTTTTACACTTCACAGGGTGTATCTGACTGTGGGTCATGATATACACAGTGTGTCAGTGAGTGTGTTAATATTAATCTGTGTTCTCTGTCAGTGTGTTAATATTCCTGAGGACAGTGGGGATGTTTTGCACTTCACAGGGTGCATCTGGCTGTGGGTCATGATATACACAGTGTGTCAGTGAGTGTGTTAATATTAATCTGTGTTCTCTGTCAGTGTGTTAATATACCTGAGGACAGTGGGGATGTTTTACACTTCACAGGGTTTATCTGACTGTGGGTCATGATATACACAGTGTGTCAGTGAGTGTGTTAATATTAATCTGTGTTCTCTGTCAGTGTGTTAATATTACTGAGGACAGTGGGGATGTTTTACACTTCACAGGGTTTATCTGACTGTGGGTCATGATATACACAGTGTGTCAGTGAGTGTGTTAATATTAATCTGTGTTCTCTGTCAGTGTGTTAATATTCCTGAGGACAGTGGGGGTGTTTTACACTTCACAGGGTTTATCTGACTGTGGGTCATGATATACACAGTGTGTCAGTGAGTGTGTTAATATTAATCTGTGTTCTCTGTCAGTGTGTTAATATTACTGAGGACAGTGGGGGTGTTTTACACTTCACAGGGTGTATCTGACTGTGAGTCATGATATACACAGTGTGTCAGTGAGTGTGTTAATATTAATCTGTGTTCTCTGTCAGTGTGTTAATATTACTGAGGACAGTGGGGGTGTTTTACACTTCACAGGGTGTATCTGACTGTGGGTCAAGATATACACAGTGTGTCAGTGTGTGTGTTAATATTAATCTGTGTTCTCTGTCAGTGTGTTAATATTCCTGAGGACAGTGGGAATGTTTTACACTTCACAGGGTTTATCTAACTCTGGGTCATGATATACACAGTGTGTCAGTGAGTGTGTTAATATTAATCTGTGTTCTCTGTCAGTGTGTTAATATTCCTGAGGACAGTGGGGGTGTTTTACACTTCACAGGGTGTATCTGACTGTGGGTCATGATGTACACAGTGTGTCAGTGAGTGTGTTAATATTAATCTGTGTTCTCTGTCAGTGTGTTAATATTCCTGTGGACAGTGGGGGTGTTTTACACTTCACAGGGTGTATCTGACTTTGGGTCATGACATACACAGTGTGTCAGTGAGTGTGTTAATATTACTCTGTGTTCTCTGTCAGTGTGTTAATATTACTGAGGACAGTGGGGGTGTTTTACACTTCACAGGGTGCATCTGGCTGTGGGCCATGATATACACAGTGTGTCAGTGAGTGTGTTAATATTAATCTGTGTTCTCTGTCAGTGTGTTAATATACCTGAGGAGAGTGGGGATGTTTTACACTTCACAGGGTTTATCTGACTGTGGGTCATGATATACCCAGTGTGTCAGTGAGTGTGTTAATATTAATCTGTGTTCTCTGTCAGTGTGTTAATATTACTGAGGACAGTGGGGGTGTTTTACACTTCACAGTTTGTATCTAACTGTGGGTCATGATATACACAGTGTGTCAGTGAGTGTGTTAATATTAATCTGTGTTCTCTGTCAGTGTGTTAATATTCCTGAGGACAGTGGGGGTGTTTTACACTTCACAGGGTGTATCTGACTGTGGGTCATGATATACACAGTGTGTCAGTGAGTGTGTTAATATTAATCTGTGTTCTCTGTCTGTGTGTTAATATTCCTGAGGACAGTGGGGATGTTTTACACTTCACAGGGTTTATCTGACTGTGGGTCATGATATACACAGTGTGTCAGTGAGTGTGTTAATATTAATCTGTGTACTCTGTCAGTGTGTTAATATTCCTGAGGACAGTGGGGGTGTTTTCCACTTCACAGGGTGTATCTGACTGTGGGTCATGATATACACAGTGTGTCAGTGAGTGTGTTAATATTAATCTGTGTTCTCTGTCAGTGTGTTAATATTACTGAGGACAGTGGGGGTGTTTTACACTTCACAGGGTGTATCTGACTGTGGGTCATGATATACACAGTGTGTCAGTGTGTGTGTTAATATTAATCTGTGTTCTCTGTCAGTGTGTTAATATTCCTGAGGACAGTGGGGGTGTTTTACACTTCACAGGGTGTATCTGACTGTGGGTCATGATGTACACAGTGTGTCAGTGAGTGTGTTAATATTAATCTGTGTTCTCTGTCAGTGTGTTAATATTCCTGTGGACAGTGTGGGTGTTTTACACTTCACAGGGTGTATCTGACTGTGGGTCATGACATACACAGTGTGTCAGTGAGTGTGTTAATATTACTCTGTGTTCTCTGTCAGTGTGTTAATATTACTGAGGACAGTGGGGGTGTTTTACACTTCACAGGGTGCATCTGGCTGTGGGCCATGATATACACAGTGTGTCAGTGAGTGTGTTAATATTAATCTGTGTTCTCTGTCAGTGTGTTAATATACCTGAGGACAGTGGGGATGTTTTACACTTCACAGGGTTTATCTGACTGTGGGTCATGATATACCCAGTGTGTCAGTGAGTGTGTTAATATTAATCTGTGTTCTCTGTCAGTGTGTTAATATTACTGAGGACAGTGGGGGTGTTTTACACTTCACAGTTTGTATCTAACTGTGGGTCATGATATACACAGTGTGTCAGTGAGTGTGTTAATATTAATCTGTGTTCTCTGTCAGTGTGTTAATATACCTGAGGACAGTGGGGATGTTTTACACTTCACAGGGTTTATCTGACTGTGGGTCATGATATACCCAGTGTGTCAGTGAGTGTGTTAATATTAATCTGTGTTCTCTGTCAGTGTGTTAATATTACTGAGGACAGTGGGGGTGTTTTACACTTCACAGTTTGTATCTAACTGTGGGTCATGATATACACAGTGTGTCAGTGAGTGTGTTAATATTAATCTGTGTTCTCTGTCAGTGTGTTAATATTCCTGAGGACAGTGGGGGTGTTTTACACTTCACAGGGTGTATCTGACTGTGGGTCATGATATACACAGTGTGTCAGTGAGTGCGTTAATATTAATCTGTGTTCTCTGTCAGTGTGTTAATATTCCTGAGGACAGTGGGGGTGTTTTACACTTCACAGGGTTTATCTGACTGTGGGTCATGATATACACAGTGTGTCAGTGAGTGTGTTAATATTAATCTGTGTTCTCTGTCAGTGTGTTAATATTCCTGAGGACAGTGGGGGTGTTTTACACTTCACAGGGTGTATCTGACTGTGAGTCATGATGTACACAGTGTGTCAGTGAGTGTGTTAATATTAATCTGTGTTCTCTGTCAGTGTGTTAATATTACTGAGGACAGTGGGGGTGTTTTACACTTCACAGGGTGTATCTGACTGTGAGTCATGATGTACACAGTGTGTCAGTGAGTGTGTTAATATTAATCTGTGTTCTCTGTCAGTGTGTTAATATTCCTGAGGACAGTGGGGGTGTTTTACACTTCACAGGGTGTATCTGACTGTGAGTCATGATGTACACAGTGTGTCAGTGAGTGTGTTAATATTACTCTGTGTTCTCTGTCAGTGTGTTAATATTACTGAGGACAGTGGGGTTGTTTTACACTTCACAGGGTGTATCTGACTGTGGGTCATGATGTACACAGTGTGTCAGTGAGTGTGTTAATATTAATCTGTGTTCTCTGTCAGTGTGTTAATATTACTGAGGACAGTGGGGATGTTTTACACTTCACAGGGTGTATCTGACTGTGGGTCATGATATACACAGTGTGTCAGTGAGTGTGTTAATATTAATCTGTGTTCTCTGTCAGTGTGTTAATATTCCTGAGGACAGTGGGGGTGTTTTACACATCACAGGGTGTATCTGACTCTGGGTCATGATATACAAAGTGTGTCAGTGAGTGTGTTAATATTAATCTGTGTTCTCTGTCAGTGTGTTAATATTCCTGAGGACAGTGGGGGTGTTTTACACTTCACAGGGTTTATCTGACTGTGGGTCATGATATACACAGTGTGTCAGTGAGTGTGTTAATATTAATCTGTGTTCTCTGTCAGTGTGTTAATATTACTGAGGACAGTGGGGATGTTTTACACTTCACAGGGTGTATCTGACTGTGGGTCATGATATACACAGTGTGTCAGTGAGAGTGTTAATATTAATCTGTGTTCTCTGTCAGTGTGTTAATATTACTGAGGACAGTGGGGGTGTTTTACACTTCACAGGGTGTATCTGACTGTGGGTCATGATATACACAGTGTGTCAGTGAGTGTGTTAATATTACTCTGTGTTCTCTGTCAGTGTGTTAATATTACTGAGGACAGTGGGGGTGTTTTACACTTCACAGGGTGTATCTGACTGTGGGTCATGATATACACAGTGTGTCAGTGAGTGTGTTAATATTAATCTGTGTTCTCTGTCAGTGTGTTAATATTCCTGAGGACAGTGGGGGTGTTTTACACTTCACAGGGTGTATCTGACTGTGGGTCATAATATACACAGTGTGTCAGTGAGTGTGTTAATATTAATCTGTGTTCTCTGTCAGTGTGTTAATATTCCTGAGGACAGTGTGGGTGTTTTACACTTCACAGGGTTTATCTGACTGTGGGTCATGATATACACAGTGTGTCAGTGAGTGTGTTAATATTAATCTGTGTTCTCTGTCAGTGTGTTAATATTACTGAGGACAATGGGGGTGTTTTACACTTCACAGGGTGTATCTGACTGTGAGTCATGATATACACAGTGTGTCAGTGAGTGTGTTAATATTAATCTGTGTTCTCTGTCAGTGTGTTAATATTACTGAGGACAGTGGGGGTGTTTTACACTTCACAGGGTGTATCTGACTGTGGGTCATGATATACACAGTGTGTCAGTGTGTGTGTTAATATTAATCTGTGTTCTCTGTCAGTGTGTTAATATTCCTGAGGACAGTGGCGGTGTTTTACACTTCACAGGGTGTATCTGACTGTGGGTCATGATGTACACAATGTGTCAGTGAGTGTGTTAATATTAATCTGTGTTCTCTGTCAGTGTGTTAATATTCCTGTGGACAGTGGGGGTGTTTTACACTTCACAGGGTGTATCTGACTGTGGGTCATGATGTACACAGTGTGTCAGTGAGTGTGTTAATATTAATCTGTGTTCTCTGTCAGTGTGTTAATATTCCTGTGGACAGTGGGGGTGTTTTACACTTCACAGGGTGTATCTGACTGTGGGTCATGACATACACAGTGTGTCAGTGAGTGTGTTAATATTACTCTGTGTTCTCTGTCAGTGTGTTAATATTACTGAGGACAGTGGGGGTGTTTTACACTTCACAGGGTGCATCTGGCTGTGGGTCATGATATACACAGTGTGTCAGTGAGTGTGTTAATATTAATCTGTGTTCTCTGTCTGTGTGTTATTATTCCTGAGGACAGTGGGGATGTTTTACACTTCACAGGGTTTATCTGACTGTGGGTCATGATATACACAGTGTGTCAGTGAGTGTGTTAATATTAATCTGTGTACTCTGCCAGTGTGTTAATATTCCTGAGGACAGTGGGGGTGTTTTCCACTTCACAGGGTGTATCTGACTGTGGGTCATGATATACACAGTGTGTCAGTGAGTGTGTTAATATTAATCTGTGTTCTCTGTCAGTGTGTTAATATTACTGAGGACAGTGGGGGTGATTTACACTTCACAGGGTGTATCTGACTGTGGGTCATGACATACACAGTGTGTCAGTGAGTGTGTTAATATTACTCTGTGTTCTCTGTCAGTGTGTTAATATTACTGAGGACAGTGGGGGTGTTTTACACTTCACAGGGTGCATCTGGCTGTGGGCCATGATATACACCGTGTGTCAGTGAGTGTGTTAATATTAATCTGTGTTCTCTGTCAGTGTCTTAATATACCTGAGGACAGTGGGGATGTTTTACACTTCACAGGGTTTATCTGACTGTGGGTCATGATATACCCAGTGTGTCAGTGAGTGTGTTAATATTAATCTGTGTTCTCTGCCAGTGTGTTAATATTACTGAGGACAGTGGGGGTGTTTTACACTTCACAGTTTGTATCTAACTGTGGGTCATGATATACACAGTGTGTCAGTGAGTGTGTTAATATTAATCTGTGTTCTCTGTCAGTGTGTTAATATTCCTGAGGACAGTGGGGGTGTTTTACACTTCACAGGGTTTATCTGACTGTGGGTCATGATATACACAGTGTGTCAGTGAGTGTGTTAATATTAATCTGTGTTCTCTGTCAGTGTGTTAATATTCCTGAGGACAGTGGGGGTGTTTTACACTTCACAGGGTGTATCTGACTGTGAGTCATGATGTACACAATGTGTCAGTGAGTGTGTTAATATTAATCTGTGTTCTCTGTCAGTGTGTTAATATTACTGAGGACAGTGGGGGTGTTTTACACTTCACAGGGTGTATCTGACTGTGAGTCATGATGTACACAGTGTGTCAGTGAGTGTGTTAATATTAATCTGTGTTCTCTGTCAGTGTGTTAATATTCCTGAGGACAGTGGGGGTGTTTTACACTTCACAGGGTGTATCTGACTGTGAGTCATGATGTACACAGTGTGTCAGTGAGTGTGTTAATATTACTCTGTGTTCTCTGTCAGTGTGTTAATATTACTGAGGACAGTGGGGGTGTTTTACACTTCACAGGGTGTATCTGACTGTGAGTCATGATGTACACAGTGTGTCAGGGAGTGTGTTAATATTAATCTGTGTTCTCTGTCAGTGTGTTAATATTCCTGAGGACAGTGGGGATGTTTTACACTTCACAGGGTGTATCTGACTGTGGGTCATGATATACACAGTGTGTCAGTGAGTGTGTTAATATTAATCTGTGTTCTCTGTCAGTGTGTTAATATTCCTGAGGACAGTGGGGATGTTTTACACTTCACAGGGTGTATCTGACTGTGGGTCATGATGTACACAGTGTGTCAGTGAGTGTGTTAATATTAATCTGTGTTCTCTGTCAGTGTGTTAATATTCCTGAGGACAGTGGGGGTGTTTTACACTTCACAGGGTGTATCTGACTGTGAGTCATGATATACACAGTGTGTCAGTGAGTGTGTTAATATTAATCTGTGTTCTCTGTCAGTGTGTTAATATTCCTGAGGACAGTGGGGGTGTTTTACACTTCACAGGGTGTATCTGACTGTGGGTCATGATGTACACAGTGTGTCAGTGAGTGTGTTAATATTAATCTGTGTTCTCTGTCAGTGTGTTAATATTACTGAGGACAGTGGGGGTGTTTTACACTTCACAGGGTGTATCTGACTGTGGGTCATGATATACACAGTGTGTCAGTGAGTGTGTTAATATTAATCTGTGTTCTCTGTCAGTGTGTTAATATTCCTGAGGACAGTGGGGGTGTTTTACACTTCACAGGGTGTATCTGACTGTGGGTCATGATGTACACAGTGTGTCAGTGAGTGTGTTAATATTAATCTGTGTTCTCTGTCAGTGTGTTAATATTACTGAGGACAGTGGGGGTGTTTTACACTTCACAGGGTGTATCTGACTGTGGGTCATGATATACACAGTGTGTCAGTGATGTGTTAATATTAATCTGTGTTCTCTGCCAGTGTGTTAATATTACTGAGGACAGTGGTTGTGTTTTACACTTCACAGTTTGTATCTAACTGTGGGTCATGATATACACGGTGTGTCAGTGAGTGTGTTAATATTAATCTGTGTTCTCTGTCAGTGTGTTAATATTACTGAGGACAGTAGTTCTGTTTTACACTTCACAGTTTGTATCTAACTGTGGGTCATGATGTACACAGTGTGTCAGTGAGTGTGTTAATATTAATCTGTGTTCTCTGTCAGTGTGTTAATATTCCTGAGGACAGTGGGGGTGTTTTACACTTCACCGGGTGTATCTGACTGTGGGTCATGATATACACAGTGTGTCAGTGAGTGTGTTAATATTAATCTGTGTTCTCTGTCAGTGTGTTAATATTACTGAGGACAGTGGAGGTGTTTTACACTTCACAGGGTGTATCTGACTGTGGGTCATGATATACACAGTGTGTCAGTGAGTGTGTTAATATTAATCTGTGTTCTCTGTCAGTGTGTTAATATTACTGAGGACAGTGGGGGTGTTTTGCACTTCACAGGGTTTATCTGACTGTGGGTCATGATGTACACAGTGTGTCAGTGAGTGTGTTAATATTAATCTGTGTTCTCTGACAGTGTGTTAATATTCCTGAGGACAGTGGGGGTGTTTTACACTTCACAGGGTGTATCTGACTGTGGGTCATGATATACACAGTTTGTCAGTGAGTGTGTTAATATTACTCTGTGTTCTCTGTCAGTGTGTTAATATTACTGAGGACAGTGGGTGTGTTTTACACTTCACAGGGTGTATCTGACTGTGGGTCATGATATACACAGTGTGTCAGTGTGTGTGTTAATATTAATCTGTGTTCTCTGTCAGTGTGTTAATATTCCTGAGGACAGTGGGGGTGTTTTACACTTCACAGGGTGTATCTGACTGTGGGTCATGATATACAATGTGTGTCAGTGAGTGTGTTAATATTAATCTGTGTTCTCTGTCAGTGTGTTAATATTCCTGAGGACAGTGGGGATGTTTTACACTTCACAGGGTGTATCTGACTGTGGGTCATGATATAGACAGTGTGTCAGTGAGTGTGTTAATATTAATCTGTGTTCTCTGTCAGTGTGTTAATATTCCTGAGGACAGTGGGGGTGTTTTACACTTCACAGGGTTTATCTGACTGTGTGTCATGATATACACAGTGTCTCAGTGAGTGTGTTAATATTAATCTGTGTTCTCTGTCAGTGTGTTAATATTACTGAGGACAGTGGGGGTGTTTTACACTTCACAGGGTGTATCTGACTGTGGATCATGATGTACACAGTGTGTCAGTGAGTGTGTTAATATTAATCTGTGTTCTCTGTCAGGGTGTTAATATTCCTGAGGACAGTGGGGGTGTTTTACACTTCACAGGGTTTATCTGACTGTGGGTCATGATATACACAGTGTGTCAGTGAGTGTGTTAATATTAATCTGTGTTCTCTGTCAGTGTGTTAATATTACTGAGGACAGTGGGGGTGTTTTACACTTCACAGGGTGTATCTGACTGTGGATCATGATGTACACAGTGTGTCAGTGAGTGTGTTAATATTAATCTGTGTTCTCTGTCAGGGTGTTAATATTCCTGAGGACAGTGGGGGTGTTTTACACTTCACAGGGTGTATCTGACTGTGGATCATGATGTACACAGTGTGTCAGTGAGTGTGTTAATATTAATCTGTGTTCTCTGTCAGTGTGTTAATATTCCTGAGGACAGTGGGGGTGTTTTACACTTCACAGGGTGTATCTGACTGTGGGTCATGATATACACAGTGTGTCAGTGAGTGTGTTAATATTAATCTGTGTTCTCTGTCAGTGTGTTAATATTACTGAGGACAGTGGGGGTGTTTTACACTTCACCGGGTGTATCTGACTGTGGGTCATGATGTACACAGTGTGTCAGTGAGTGTGTTAATATTAATCTGTGTTCTCTGTCAGTGTGTTAATATTGCTGAGGACAGTGGGGGTGTTTTACACTTCACAGGGTGTATCTGACTGTGGGTCATGATATACACAGTGTGTCAGTGAGTGTGTTAATATTAATCTGTGTTCTCTGTCAGTGTGTTAATATTCCTGAGGACAGTGGGGGTGTTTTACACTTCACCGGGTGTATCTGACTGTGGGTCATGATGTACACAGTGTGTCAGTGAGTGTGTTAATATTAATCTGTGTTCTCTGTCAGTGTGTTAATATTCCTGAGGACAGTGGGGGTGTTTTACACTTCACCGGGTGTATCTGACTGTGGGTCATGATGTACACAGTGTGTCAGTGAGTGTGTTAATATTAATCTGTGTTCTCTGTCAGTTTGTTAATATTGCTGAGGACAGTGGTGGTGTTTTACACTTCACAGGGTGTATCTGACTGTGGGTCATGATATACACAGTGTGTCAGTGAGTGTGTTAATATTAATCTGTGTTCTCTGTCAGTGTGTTAATATTCCTGAGGACAGTGGGGGTGTTTTACACTTCACAGGGTGTATCTGACTGTGGGTCATGATATACACAGTGTGTCAGTGAGTGTGTTAATATTACTCTGTGTTCTCTGTCAGTGTGTTAATATTACTGAGGACAGTGGGGGTGTTTTACACTTCACAGGGTGTATCTGACTGTGGGTCATGATATACACAGTGTGTCACTGAGTGTGTTAATATTAATCTGTGTTCTCTGTCAGTGTGTTAATATTCCTGAGGACAGTGGGGGTGTTTTACACTTCACAGGGTGTATCTGACTGTGGGTCATGATATACACAGTGTGTCAGTGAGTGTGTTAATATTAATCTGTGTTCTCTGTCAGTGTGTTAATATTACTGAGGACAGTGGGGGTGTTTTACACTTCACAGGGTGTATCTGACTGTGGGTCATGATATACACAGTGTGTCAGTGTGTGTGTTAATATTAATCTGTGTTCTCTGTCAGTGTGTTAATATTCCTGAGGACAGTGGGGGTGTTTTACACTTCACAGGGTGTATCTGACTGTGGGTCATGATGTACACAGTGTGTCAGTGAGTGTGTTAATATTAATCTGTGTTCTCTGTCAGTGTGTTAATATTCCTGTGGACAGTGGGGGTGTTTTACACTTCACAGGGTGTATCTGACTGTGGGTCATGATGTACACAGTGTGTCAGTGAGTGTGTTAATATTAATCTGTGTTCTCTGTCAGTGTGTTAATATTCCTGTGGACAGTGGGGGTGTTTTACACTTCACAGGGTGTATCTGACTGTGGGTCATGATGTACACAGTGTGTCAGTGAGTGTGTTAATATTAATCTGTGTTCTCTGTCAGTGTGTTAATATTCCTGAGGACAGTGGGGGTGTTTTACACTTCACAGGGTGTATCTGACTGTGGGTCATGATATACACAGTGTGTCAGTGAGTGTGTTAATATTAATCTGTGTTCTCTGTCAGTGTGTTAATATTACTGAGGACAGTGGGGGTGTTTTACACTTCACAGGGTGTATCTGACTGTGGGTCATGATATACACAGTGTGTCAGTGTGTGTGTTAATATTAATCTGTGTTCTCTGTCAGTGTGTTAATATTCCTGAGGACAGTGGGGGTGTTTTACACTTCACAGGGTGTATCTGACTGTGGGTCATGATGTACACAGTGTGTCAGTGAGTGTGTTAATATTAATCTGTGTTCTCTGTCAGTGTGTTAATATTCCTGTGGACAGTGGGGTTTTTTACACTTCACAGGATGTATCTGACTGTGGGTCATGATGTACACAGTGTGTCAGTGAGTGTGTTAATATTAATCTGTGTTCTCTGTCAGTGTGTTAATATTCCTGTGGACAGTGGGGATATTTTACACTTCACAGGGTGTATCTGACTGTGGGTCATGACATACACAGTGTGTCAGTGAGTGTGTTAATATTACTCTGTGTTCTCTGTCAGTGTGTTAATATTACTGAGGACAGTGGGGGTGTTTTACACTTCACAGGGTGCATCTGGCTGTGGGTCATGATATACACAGTGTGTCAGTGAGTGTGTTAATATTAATCTGTGTACTCTGTCAGTGTGTTAATATTCCTGAGGACAGTGGGGGTGTTTTACACTTCACAGGGTGTATCTGACTCTGGGTCATGATGTACACAGTGTGTCAGTGAGTGTGTTAATATTAATCTGTGTTCTCTGTCAGTGTGTTAATATTACTGAGGACAGTGGGGGTGTTTTACACTTCACAGGGTTTATCTGAATGTGGGTCATGATATACACAGTGTGTCAGTGAGTGTGTTAATATTAATCTGTGTTCTCTGTCAGTGTGTTAGTATTCCTGAGGACAGTGGGGATGTTTTACACTTCACAGGGTGTATCTGACTGTGGGTCATGATATACACAGTGTGTCAGTGAGTGTGTTAATATTAATCTGTGTTCTCTGTCAATGTGCTAATATTACTGAGGACAGTGGGGGTGTTTTACACTTCACCGGGTGTATCTGACTGTGGGTCATGATGTACACAGTGTGTCAGTGAGTGTGTTAATATTAATCTGTGTTCTCTGTCAGTGTGTTAATATTCCTGAGGACAGTGGGGGTGTTTTACACTTCACAGGGTGTATCTGACTGTGGGTCATGATATACACAGTGTGTCAGTGAGTGTGTTAATATTAATCTGTGTTCTCTGTCAGTGTGTTAATATTCCTGAGGACAGTGGGGGTGTTTTACACTTCACAGGGTGTATCTGACTGTGGGTCATGATATACACAGTGTGTCAGTGAGTGTGTTAATATTAATCTGTGTTCTCTGTCAGTGTGTTAATATTCCTGAGGACAGTGGGGGTGTTTTACACTTCACAGGGTGTATCTGACTGTGGGTCATGATATACACAGTGTGTCAGTGAGTGTGTTAATATTACTCTGTGTTCTCTGTCAGTGTGTTAATATTCCTGAGGACAGTGGGGGTGTTTTACACTTCACAGGGTGTATCTGACTGTGGGTCATGATATACACAGTGTGTCAGTGAGTGTGTTAATATTAATCTGTGTTCTCTGTCAGGGTGTTAATATTCCTGAGGACAGTGGGGGTGTTTTACACTTCACAGGGTGTATCTGACTGTGGGTCATGATATACACAGTGTGTCAGTGAGTGTGTTAATATTAATCTTTGTTCTCTGTCAGTGTGTTAATATTACTGAGGACAGTGGGGGTGTTTTACACTTCACCGGGTGTATCTGACTGTGGGTCATGATGTACACAGTGTGTCAGTGAGTGTGTTAATATTAATCTGTGTTCTCTGTCAGTGTGTTAATATTGCTGAGGACAGTGGGGGTGTTTTACACTTCACAGGGTGTATCTGACTGTGGGTCATGATATACACAGTGTGTCAGTGAGTGTGTTAATATTAATCTGTGTTCTCTGTCAGTGTGTTAATATTCCTGAGGACAGTGGGGGTGTTTTACACTTCACCGGGTGTATCTGACTGTGGGTCATGATGTACACAGTGTGTCAGTGAGTGTGTTAATATTAATCTGTGTTCTCTGTCAGTGTGTTAATATTCCTGAGGACAGTGGGGGTGTTTTACACTTCACCGGGTGTATCTGACTGTGGGTCATGATGTACACAGTGTGTCAGTGAGTGTGTTAATATTAATCTGTGTTCTCTGTCAGTTTGTTAATATTGCTGAGGACAGTGGGGGTGTTTTACACTTCACAGGGTGTATCTGACTGTGGGTCATGATATACACAGTGTGTCAGTGAGTGTGTTAATATTAATCTGTGTTCTCTGTCAGTGTGTTAATATTCCTGAGGACAGTGGGGGTGTTTTACACTTCACAGGGTGTATCTGACTGTGGGTCATGATATACACAGTGTGTCAGTGAGTGTGTTAATATTACTCTGTGTTCTCTGTCAGTGTGTTAATATTACTGAGGACAGTGGGGGTGTTTTACACTTCACAGGGTGTATCTGACTGTGGGTCATGATATACACAGTGTGTCACTGAGTGTGTTAATATTAATCTGTGTTCTCTGTCAGTGTGTTAATATTCCTGAGGACAGTGGGGGTGTTTTACACTTCACAGGGTGTATCTGACTGTGGGTCATGATATACACAGTGTGTCAGTGAGTGTGTTAATATTAATCTGTGTTCTCTGTCAGTGTGTTAATATTACTGAGGACAGTGGGGGTGTTTACACTTCACAGGGTGTATCTGACTGTGGGTCATGATATACACAGTGTGTCAGTGTGTGTGTTAATATTAATCTGTGTTCTCTGTCAGTGTGTTAATATTCCTGAGGACAGTGGGGGTGTTTTACACTTCACAGGGTGTATCTGACTGTGGGTCATGATGTACACAGTGTGTCAGTGAGTGTGTTAATATTAATCTGTGTTCTCTGTCAGTGTGTTAATATTCCTGTGGACAGTGGGGGTGTTTTACACTTCACAGGGTGTATCTGACTGTGGGTCATGATGTACACAGTGTGTCAGTGAGTGTGTTAATATTAATCTGTGTTCTCTGTCAGTGTGTTAATATTCCTGTGGACAGTGGGGGTGTTTTACACTTCACAGGGTGTATCTGACTGTGGGTCATGATGTACACAGTGTGTCAGTGAGTGTGTTAATATTAATCTGTGTTCTCTGTCAGTGTGTTAATATTCCTGAGGACAGTGGGGGTGTTTTACACTTCACAGGGTGTATCTGACTGTGGGTCATGATATACACAGTGTGTCAGTGAGTGTGTTAATATTAATCTGTGTTCTCTGTCAGCGTGTTAATATTACTGAGGACAGTGGGGGTGTTTTACACTTCACAGGGTGTATCTGACTGTGGGTCATGATATACACAGTGTGTCAGTGTGTGTGTTAATATTAATCTGTGTTCTCTGTCAGTGTGTTAATATTCCTGAGGACAGTGGGGGTGTTTTACACTTCACAGGGTGTATCTGACTGTGGGTCTTGATGTACACAGTGTGTCAGTGTGTGTGTTAATATTAATCTGTGTTCTCTGTCAGTGTGTTAATATTCCTGTGGACAGTGGGGTTTTTTACACTTCACAGGATGTATCTGACTGTGGGTCATGATGTACACAGTGTGTCAGTGAGTGTGTTAATATTAATCTGTGTTCTCTGTCAGTGTGTTAATATTCCTGTGGACAGTGGGGGTGTTTTACACTTCACAGGGTGTATCTGACTGTGGGTCATGATGTACACAGTGTGTCAGTGAGTGTGTTAATATTAATCTGTGTTCTCTGTCAGTGTATTAATATTCCTGAGGACAGTGGGGGTGTTTTACACTTCACAGGGTGTATCTGACTGTGTGTCATGATATACACAGTGTGTCAGTGAGTGTGTTAATATTAATCTGTGTTCTCTGTCAGTGTGTTAATATTACTGAGGACAGTGGGGGTGTTTTACACTTCACAGGGTGTATCTGACTGTGGGTCATGATATACACAGTGTGTCAGTGAGTGTGTTAATATTAATCTGTGTTCTCTGTCAGTGTGTTAATATTACTGAGGACAGTGGGGGTGTTTTACACTTCACAGGGTGTATCTGACTGTGGGTCATGATATACACAGTGTGTCAGTGAGTGTGTTAATATTAATCTGTGTTCTCTGTCAGTGTGTTAATATTGCTGAGGACAGTGGGGGTGTTTTACACTTCACAGGGTGTATCTGACTGTGGGTCATGACATACACATTGTGTCAGTGAGTGTGTTAATATTACTCTGTGTTCTCTGTCAGTGTGTTAATATTACTGAGGACAGTGGGGGTGTTTTACACTTCACAGGGTGTATCTGGCTGTGGGTCATGATATACACAGTGTGTCAGTGAGTGTGTTAATATTAATCTGTGTTCTCTGTCAGTGTGTTAATATTACTGAGGACAGTGGGGGTGTTTTACACTTCACAGGGTGTATCGGACTGTGGGTCATGATATACACAGTGTGTCAGTGAGTGTGTTAATATTAATCTGTGTACTCTGTCAGTGTGTTAATATTCCTGAGGACAGTGGGGGTGTTTTACACTTCACAGGGTGTATCTGACTCTGGGTCATGATGTACACAGTGTGTCAGTGAGTGTGTTAATATTAATCTGTGTTCTCTGTCAGTGTGTTAATATTACTGAGGACAGTGGGGGTGTTTTACACTTCACAGGGTTTATCTGACTGTGGGTCATGATATACACAGTGTGTCAGTGAGTGTGTTAATATTAATCTGTGTTCTCTGTCAGTGTGTTAATATTCCTGAGGACAGTGGGGAAGTTTTACACTTCACAGGGTGTATCTGACTGTGGGTCATGATATACACAGTGTGTCAGTGAGTGTGTTAATATTAATCTGTATCTCTGTCAATGTGCTAATATTACTGAGGACAGTGGGGGTGTTTTACACTTCACCGGGTGTATCTGACTGTGGGTCATGATGTACACAGTGTGTCAGTGAGTGTGTTAATATTAATCTGTGTTCTCTGTCAGTGTGTTAATATTCCTGAGGACAGTGGGGGTGTTTTACACTTCACAGGGTGTATCTGACTGTGGGTCATGATATACACAGTGTGTCAGTGAGTGTGTTAATATTAATCTGTGTTCTCTGTCAGTGTGTTAATATTCCTGAGGACAGTGGGGGTGTTTTACACTTCACAGGGTGTATCTGACTGTGGGTCATGATATACACAGTGTGTCAGTGAGTGTGTTAATATTAATCTGTGTTCTCTGTCAGTGTGTTAATATTCCTGAGGACAGTGGTGGTGTTTTACACTTCACAGGGTGTATCTGGCTGTGGGTCATGATGTACACAGTGTGTCAGTGAGTGTGTTAATATTAATCTGTGTTCTCTGTCAGTGTATTAATATTACTGAGGACATTGGGGGTGTTTTACACTTCACAGGGCGTATCTGACTGTGGGTCATGATATACACAGTGTGTCAGTGAGTGTGTTAATATTAATCTGTGTTCTCTGTCAGTGTGTTAATATTACTGAGGACAGTGGGGGTGTTTTACACTTCACAGGGTGTATCTGACTGTGGGTCATGATGTACACAGTGTGTCAGTGAGTGTGTTAATATTAATCTGTGTTCTCTGTCAGTGTGTTAATATTACTGAGGACAGTGGGGGTGTTTTACACTTCACAGGGTGTATCTGACTGTGGGTCATGACATACACAGTGTGTCAGTGAGTGTGTTAATATTACTCTGTGTTCTCTGTCAGTGTGTTAATATTACTGAGGACAGTGGGGGTGTTTTACACTTCACAGGGTGCATCTGGCTGTGGGTCATGATATACACAGTGTGTCAGTGAGTGTGTTAATATTAATCTGTGTACTCTGTCATTGTGTTAATATTCCTGAGGACAGTGGGGGTGTTTTACACTTCACAGGGTGTATCTGACTCTGGGTCATGATGTACACAGTGTGTCAGTGAGTGTGTTAATATTAATCTGTGTTCTCTGTCAGTGTGTTAATATTACTGAGGACAGTGGGGGTGTTTTACACTTCACAGGGTGTATCTGACTGTGGGTCATGATATACACAGTGTGTCAGTGAGTGTGTTAATATTAATCTGTGTTCTCTGTCAGTGTGTTAATATTGCTGAGGACAGTGGGGGTGTTTTACACTTCACAGGGTGTATCTGACTGTGGGTCATGATGTACACAGTGTGTCAGTGAGTGTGTTAATATTAATCTGTGTTCTCTGTCAGTGTGTTAATATTCCTGAGGACAGTGGGGATGTTTTACACTTCACAGGGTGTATCTGACTGTGGGTCATGATATACACAGTGTGTCAGTGAGTGTGTTAATATTAATCTGTGTTCTCTGTCAGTGTGCTAATATTACTGAGGACAGTGGGGGTGTTTTACACTTCACAGGGTGTATCTGACTGTGGGTCATGATATACACAGTGTGTCAGTGAGTGTGTTAATATTAATCTGTGTTCTCTGTCAGTGTGTTAATATTCCTGAGGACAGTGGTGGTGTTTTACACTTCACAGGGTGTATCTGGCTGTGGGTCATGATGTACACAGTGTGTCAGTGAGTGTGTTAATATTAATCTGTGTTCTCTGTCAGTGTGTTAATATTACTGAGGACAGTGGGGGTGTTTTACACTTCACAGGGCGTATCTGACTGTGGGTCATGATATACACAGTGTGTCAGTGAGTGTGTTAATATTAATCTGTGTTCTCTGTCAGTGTGTTAATATTACTGAGGACAGTGGGGGTGTTTTACACTTCACAGGGTGTATCTGACTGTGGGTCATGATATACACAGTGTGTCACTGAGTGTGTTAATATTAATCTGTGTTCTCTGTCAGTGTGTTAATATTACTGAGGACAGTGGGGGTGTTTTACACTTCACAGGGTGTATCTGACTGTGGGTCATGATATACACAGTGTGTCAGTGAGTATGTTAATATTAATCTGTGTTCTCTGTCAGTGTGTTAATATTACTGAGGACAGTGGGGGTGTTTTACACTTCACAGGGTGTATCTGACTGTTAGTCATGATGTACACAGTGTGTCAGTGAGTGTGTTAATATTAATCTGTGTTCTCTGTCAGTGTGTTAATATTACTGAGGACAGTGGGGGTGTTTTACACTTCACAGGGTGTATCTGACTGTGGGTCATGATATACACAGTGTGTCAGTGAGTGTGTTAATATTAATCTGTGTTCTCTGTCAGTGTGTTAATATTCCTGAGGACAGTGGGGATGTTTTACACTTCACAGGGTGTATCTGACTGTGGTCATGATATACACAGTGTGTCAGTGAGTGTGTTAATATTAATCTGTGTTCTCTGTCAGTGTGTTAATATTACTGAGGACAGTGGGGGTGTTTTACACTTCACAGAGTGTAACTGACTGTGGGTCATGATATACACAGTGTGTCAGTGAGTGTGTTAATATTAATCTGTGTTCTCTGTCAGTGTGTTAATATTACTGAGGACAGTGGGGGTGTTTTACACTTCACAGGGTGTATCTGACCGTGGATCATGATGTACACAGTGTGTCAGTGAGTGTGTTAATATTAATCTGTGTTCTCTGTCAGGGTGTTAATATTCCTGAGGACAGTCGGGGTGTTTTACACTTCACAGGGTTTATCAGACTGTGGGTCATGATATACACAGTGTGTCAGTGAGTGTGTTAATATTAATCTGTGTTCTCTGTCAGTGTGTTAATATTCCTGAGGACAGTGGGGGTGTTTTACACTTCACAGGGTGTATCTGACTGTGGGTCATGATATACACAGTGTATCAGTGAGTGTGTTAATATTAATCTGTGTTCTCTGTCAGTGTGTTAATATTCCTGAGGACAGTGGGGGTGTTTTACACTTCACAGGGTGTATCTGACTGTGGGTCATAATGTACACAGTGTGTCAGTGAGTGTGTTAATATTAATCTGTGTACTCTGTCAGTGTGTTAATATTCCTGAGGACAGTGGGGGTGTTTTACACTTCACAGGGTGTATCTGACTCTGGGTCATGATGTACACAGTGTGTCAGTGAGTGTGTTAATATTAATCTGTGTTCTCTGTCAGTGTGCTAATATTACTGAGGACAGTGGGGGTGTTTTACACTTCACAGGGTTTATCTGACTGTGGGTCATGATATACACAGTGTGTCAGTGAGTGTGTTAATATTAATCTGTGTTCTCTGTCAGTGTGTTAATATTCCTGAGGACAGTGGGGATGTTTTACACTTCACAGGGTGTATCTGACTGTGGGTCATGATATACACAGTGTGTCAGTGAGTGTGTTAATATTAATCTGTGTTCTCTGTCAGTGTGTTAATATTCCTGAGGACAGTGGGGATGTTTTACACTTCACAGGGTGTATCTGACTGTGGGTCATGATATACACAATGTGTCAGTGAGTGTGTTAATATTAATCTGTGTTCTCTGTCAGTGTGTTAATATTCCTGAGGACAGTGGTGGTGTTTTACACTTCACAGGGTGTATCTGGCTGTGGGTCATGATGTACACAGTGTGTCAGTGAGTGTGTTAATATTAATCTGTGTTCTCTGTCAGTGTGTTAATATTACTGAGGACAGTGGGGGTGTTTTACACTTCACAGGGCGTATCTGACTGTGGGTCATGATATACACAGTGTGTCAGTGAGTGTGTTAATATTAATCTGTGTTCTCTGTCAGTGTGTTAATATTACTGAGGACAGTGGGGGTGTTTTACACTTCACAGGGTGTATCTGACTGTGGGTCATGATATACACAGTGTGTCAGTGAGTGTGTTAATATTAATCTGTGTTCTCTGTCAGTGTGTTAATATTACTGAGGACAGTGGGGGTGTTTTACACTTCACAGGGTGTATCTGACTGTGGGTCATGATATACACAGTGTGTCAGTGAGTGTGTTAATATTAATCTGTGTTCTCTGTCAGTGTGTTAATATTCCTGAGGACAGTGGGGATGTTTTACACTTCACAGGGTGTATCTGACTGTGGTCATGATATACACAGTGTGTCAGTGAGTGTGTTAATATTAATCTGTGTTCTCTGTCAGTGTGTTAATATTACTGAGGACAGTGGGGGTGTTTTACACTTCACAGAGTGTATCTGACTGTGGGTCATGATATACACAGTGTGTCAGTGAGTGTGTTAATATTAATCTGTGTTCTCTGTCAGTGTGTTAATATTACTGAGGACAGTGGGGGTGTTTTACACTTCACAGGGTGTATCTGACCGTGGATCATGATGTACACAGTGTGTCAGTGAGTGTGTTAATATTAATCTGTGTTCTCTGTCAGGGTGTTAATATTCCTGAGGACAGTCGGGGTGTTTTACACTTCACAGGGTTTATCAGACTGTGGGTCATGATATACACAGTGTGTCAGTGAGTGTGTTAATATTAATCTGTGTTCTCTGTCAGTGTGTTAATATTCCTGAGGACAGTGGGGGTGTTTTACACTTCACAGGGTGTATCTGACTGTGGGTCATGATATACACAGTGTATCAGTGAGTGTGTTAATATTAATCTGTGTTCTCTGTCAGTGTGTTAATATTCCTGAGGACAGTGGGGGTGTTTTACACTTCACAGGGTGTATCTGACTGTGGGTCATAATGTACACAGTGTGTCAGTGAGTGTGTTAATATTAATCTGTGTTCTCTGTCAGTGTGTTAATATTACTGAGGACAGTGGGGGTGTTTTACACTTCACAGGGTTTATCTGACTGTGGGTCATGATGTACACAGTGTGTCAGTGAGTGTGTTAATATTAATCTGTGTTCTCTGTCAGTGTGTTAATATTCCTGAGGACAGTGGGGATGTTTTACACTTCACAGGGTGTATCTGACTGTGGGTCATGATATACACAGTGTGTCAGTGAGTGTGTTAATATTAATCTGTGTTCTCTGTCAGTGTGTTAATATTCCTGAGGACAGTGGGGGTGTTTTACACTTCACAGGGTGTATCTGACTGTGGGTCATGATATACACAGTGTATCAGTGAGTGTGTTAATATTAATCTGTGTTCTCTGTCAGTGTGTTAATATTCCTGAGGACAGTGGGGATGTTTTACACTTCACAGGGTGTATCTGACTGTGGGTCATGATATACACAGTGTGTCAGTGAGTGTGTTAATATTAATCTGTGTTCTCTGTCAGTGTGTTAATATTACTGAGGACAGTGGGGGTGTTTTACACTTCACAGGGTGTATCTGACTGTGGGTCATGATGTACACAGTGTGTCAGTGAGTGTGTTAATATTAATCTGTGTCCTCTGTCAGTGTGTTAATATTCCTGATGACAGCGGGGGTGTTTTACACTTCACAGGGTTTATCTGACTGTGGGTCATGATGTACACAGTGTGTCAGTGAGTGTGTTAATATTAATCTGTGTTCTCTGTCAGTGTGTTAATATTCCTGAGGACAGTGGGGGTGTTTTACACTTCACAGGGTGTATCTGACTGTGGGTCATGATATACACAGTGTATCAGTGAGTGTGTTAATATTAATCTGTGTTCTCTGTCAGTGTGTTAATATTCCTGAGGACAGTGGGGGTGTTTTACACTTCACAGGGTGTATCTGACTGTGGGTCATAATGTACACAGTGTGTCAGTGAGTGTGTTAATATTAATCTGTGTACTCTGTCAGTGTGTTAATATTCCTGAGGACAGTGGGGGTGTTTTACACTTCACAGGGTGTATCTGACTGTGGGTCATGATGTACACAGTGTGTCAGTGAGTGTGTTAATATTAATCTGTGTTCTCTGTCAGTGTGTTAATATTACTGAGGACAGTGGGGGTGTTTTACACTTCACAGGGTTTATCTGACTGTGGGTCATGATATACACAGTGTGTCAGTGAGTGTGTTAATATTAATCTGTGTTCTCTGTCAGTGTGTTAATATTCCTGAGGACAGTGGGGATGTTTTACACTTCACAGGGTGTATCTGACTGTGGGTCATGATATACACAGTGTGTCAGTGAGTGTGTTAATATTAATCTGTGTTCTCTGTCAATGTGCTAATATTACTGAGGACAGTGTGGGTGTTTTACACTTCACCGGGTGTATCTGACTGTGGGTCATGATGTACACAGTGTGTCAGTGAGTGTGTTAATATTAATCTGTGTTCTCTGTCAGTGTGTTAATATTCCTGAGGACAGTGGGGGTGTTTTACACTTCACAGGGTGTATCTGACTGTGGGTCATGATATACACAGTGTGTCAGTGAGTGTGTTAATATTAATCTGTGTTCTCTGTCAGTGTGTTAATATTCCTGAGGACAGTGGGGGTGTTTTACACTTCACAGTGTGTATCTGACTGTGGGTCATGATATACACAGTGTGTCAGTGAGTGTGTTAATATTAATCTGTGTTCTCTGTCAGTGTGTTAATATTCCTGAGGACAGTGGGGGTGTTTTACACTTCACAGGGTGTATCTGACTGTGGGTCATGATATACACAGTGTGTCAGTGAGTGTGTTAATATTATTCTGTGTTCTCTGTCAGTGTGTTAATATTCCTGAGGACAGTGGGGGTGTTTTACACTTCACAGGGTGTATCTGACTGTGGGTCATGATATACACAGTGTGTCAGTGAGTGTGTTAATATTAATCGGTGTTCTCTGTCAGTGTGTTAATATTCCTGAGGACAGTGGTGGTGTTTTACACTTCACAGGGTGTATCTGGCTGTGGGTCATGATGTACACAGTGTGTCAGTGAGTGTGTTAATATTAATCTGTGTTCTCTGTCAGTGTGTTAATATTACTGAGGACAGTGGGGGTGTTTTACACTTCACAGGGCGTATCTGACTGTGGGTCATGATATACACAGTGTGTCAGTGAGTGTGTTAATATTAATCTGTGTTCTCTGTCAGTGTGTTAATATTACTGAGGACAGTGGGGGTGTTTTACACTTCACAGGGTGTATCTGACTGTGGGTCATGATGTACACAGTGTGTCAGTGAGTGTGTTAATATTAATCTGTGTTCTCTGTCAGTGTGTTAATATTACTGAGGACAGTGGGGGTGTTTTACACTTCACAGGGTGTATCTGACTGTGGGTCATCACATACACAGTGTGTCAGTGAGTGTGTTAATATTACTCTGTGTTCTCTGTCAGTGTGTTAATATTACTGAGGACAGTGGGGGTGTTTTACACTTCACAGGGTGCATCTGGCTGTGGGTCATGATATACACAGTGTGTCAGTGAGTGTGTTAATATTAATCTGTGTACTCTGTCAGTGTGTTAATATTCCTGAGGACAGTGGGGGTGTTTTACACTTCACAGGGTGTATCTGACTCTGGGTCATGATGTACACACTGTGTCAGTGAGTGTGTTAATATTAATCTGTGTTCTCTGTCAGTGTGTTAATATTACTGAGGACAGTGGGGGTGTTTTACACTTCACAGGGTTTATCTGACTGTGGGTCATGATATACACAGTGTGTCAGTGAGTGTGTTAATATTAATCTGTGTTCTCTGTCAGTGTGTTAATATTGCTGAGGACAGTGGGGGTTTTTTACACTTCACAGGGTGTATCTGACTGTGGGTCATGATGTACACAGTGTGTCAGTGAGTGTGTTAATATTAATCTGTGTTATCTGTCAGTGTGTTAATATTCCTGAGGACAGTGGGGATGTTTTACACTTCACAGGGTGTATCTGACTGTGGGTCATGATATACACAGTGTGTCAGTGAGTGTGTTAATATTAATCCGTGTTCTCTGTCAGTGTGCTAATATTACTGAGGACAGTGGGGGTGTTTTACACTTCACAGGGTGTATCTGACTGTGGGTCATGATATACACAGTGTGTCAGTGAGTGTGTTAATATTAATCTGTGTTCTCTGTCAGTGTGTTAATATTCCTGAGGACAGTGGTGGTGTTTTACACTTCACAGGGTGTATCTGACTCTGGGTCATGATGTACACAGTGTGTCAGTGAGTGTGTTAATATTAATCTGTGTTCTCTGTCAGTGTGTTAATATTACTGAGGACAGTGGGGGTGTTTTACACTTCACAGGGTTTATCTGACTGTGGGTCATGATATACACAGTGTGTCAGTGAGTGTGTTAATATTAATCTGTGTTCTCTGTCAGTGTGTTAATATTGCTGAGGACAGTGGGGGTGTTTTACACTTCACAGGGTGTATCTGACTGTGGGTCATGATGTACACAGTGTGTCAGTGAGTGTGTTAATATTAATCTGTGTTCTCTGTCAGTGTGTTAATATTCCTGAGGACAGTGGGGATGTTTTACACTTCACAGGGTGTATCTGATTGTGGGTCATGATATACACAGTGTGTCAGTGAGTGTGTTAATATTAATCTGTGTTCTCTGTCAGTGTGCTAATATTACTGAGGACAGTGGGGGTGTTTTACACTTCACAGGGTGTATCTGACTGTGGGTCATGATATACACAGTGTGTCAGTGAGTGTGTTAATATTAATCTGTGTTCTCTGTCAGTGTGTTAATATTCCTGAGGACAGTGGTGGTGTTTTACACTTCACAGGGTGTATCTGGCTGTGGGTCATGATGTACACAGTGTGTCAGTGAGTGTGTTAATATTAATCTGTGTTCTCTGTCAGTGTGTTAATATTACTGATGACAGTGGGGGTGTTTTACACTTCACAGGGCGTATCTGACTGTGGGTCATGATATACACAGTGTGTCAGTGAGTGTGTTAATATTAATCTGTGTTCTCTGTCAGTGTGTTAATATTACTGAGGACAGTGGGGGTGTTTTACACTTCACAGGGTGTATCTGACTGTGGGTCATGATATACACAGTGTGTCAGTGAGTGTGTTAATATTAATCTGTGTTCTCTGTCAGTGTGTTAATATTACTGAGGACAGTGGGGGTGTTTTACACTTCACAGGGTGTATCTGACTGTGGGTCATGATATACACAGTGTGTCAGTGAGTATGTTAATATTAATCTGTGTTCTCTGTCAGTGTGTTAATATTACTGAGGACAGTGGGGGTGTTTTACACTTCACAGGGTGTATCTGACTGTGAGTCATGATGTACACAGTGTGTCAGTGAGTGTGTTAATATTAATCTGTGTTCTCTGTCAGTGTGTTAATATTACTGAGGACAGTGGGGGTGTTTTACACTTCACAGGGTGTATCTGACTGTGGGTCATGATATACACAGTGTGTCAGTGAGTGTGTTAATATTAATCTGTGTTCTCTGTCAGTGTGTTAATATTCCTGAGGACAGTGGGGATGTTTTACACTTCACAGGGTGTATCTGACTGTGGTCATGATATACACAGTGTGTCAGTGAGTGTGTTAATATTAATCTGTGTTCTCTGTCAGTGTGTTAATATTACTGAGGACAGTGGGGGTGTTTTACACTTCACAGGGTGTATCTGACTGTGGGTCATGATATACACAGTGTGTCAGTGAGTGTGTTAATATTAATCTGTGTTCTCTGTCAGTGTGTTAATATTACTGAGGACAGTGGGGGTGTTTTACACTTCACAGGGTGTATCTGACCGTGGATCATGATGTACACAGTGTGTCAGTGAGTGTGTTAATATTAATCTGTGTTCTCTGTCAGGGTGTTAATATTCCTGAGGACAGTGGGGGTGTTTTACACTTCACAGGGTTTATCTGACTGTGGGTCATGATATACACAGTGTGTCAGTGAGTGTGTTAATATTAATCTGTGTTCTCTGTCAGTGTGTTAATATTCCTGAGGACAGTGGGGGTGTTTTACACTTCACAGGGTGTATCTGACTGTGGGTCATGATATACACAGTGTATCAGTGAGTGTGTTAATATTAATCTGTGTTCTCTGTCAGTGTGTTAATATTCCTGAGGACAGTGGGGGTGTTTTACACTTCACAGGGTGTATCTGACTGTGGGTCATAATGTACACAGTGTGTCAGTGAGTGTGTTAATATTAATCTGTGTTCTCTGTCAGTGTGTTCATATTACTGAGGACAGTGGGGGTGTTTTACACTTCACAGGGTGTATCTGACTGTGGGTCATGATATACACAGTGTGTCAGTGAGTGTGTTAATATTAATCTGTGTTCTCTGTCAGTGTGTTAATATTACTGAGGACAGTGGGGGTGTTTTACACTTCACAGGGTGTATCTGACTGTGGGTCATGATGTACACAGTGTGTCAGTGAGTGTGTTAATATTAATCTGTGTTCTCTGTCAGTGTGTTAATATTACTGAGGACAGTGGGGGTGTTTTACACTTCACAGGGTGTATCTGAATGTGGGTCATGATATACACAGTGTGTCAGTGAGTGTGTAAATATTAATCTGTGTTCTCTGTCAGTGTGTTAATATTACTGAGGACAGTGGGCGTGTTTTACACTTCACAGGGTGTATCTGACTGTGGGTCATGATGTGCACAGTGTGTCAGTGAGTGTGTTAATATTAATCTGTGTTCTCTGTCAGTGTGTTAATATTCCTGAGGACAGTGGGGGTGTTTTACACTTCACAGGGTGTATCTGACTGTGGGTCATGATGTACACAGTGTGTCAGTGAGTGTGTTAATATTAATCTGTGTACTCTGTCAGTGTGTTAATATTACTGAGGACAGTGGGGGTGTTTTACACTTCACAGGGTGTATCTGACTGTGGGTCATGATATACACAGTGTGTCAGTGAGTGTGTTAATATTAATCTGTGTTCTCTGTCAGTGTGTTAATATTACTGAGGACAGTGGGGGTGTTTTACACTTCACAGGGTGTATCTGACTGTGGATCATGATATACAAAGTGTGTCAGTGAGTGTGTCAATATTAATCTGTGTTCTCTGTCAGTGTGTTAATATTCCTGAGGACAGTGGTGGTGTTTTACACTTCACAGGGTATATCTGATTGTGGATCATGATGTACACAGTGTGTCAGTGAGTGTGTTAATATTAATCTGTGTTCTCTGTCAGTGTGTTAATATTCCTGTGGACAGTGGGGGTGTTTTACACTTCACAGGGTGTATCTGACTGTGGGTCATGATGTACACAGTGTGTCAGTGAGTGTGTTAATATTAATCTGTGTTCTCTGTCAGTGTGTTAATATTCCTGAGGACAGTGGGGGTGTTTTACACTTCACAGGGTGTATCTGACTGTGGGTCATGATGTACACAGTGTGTCAGTGAGTGTGTTAATATTAATCTGTGTTCTCTGTCAGTGTGTTAATATTACTGAGGACAGTGGGGGTGTTTTACACTTCACAGGGTGTATCTGACTGTGGGTCATGATATACACAGTGTGTCAGTGAGTGTGTTAATATTAATCTGTGTTCTCTGTCAGTGTGTTAATATTCCTGTGGACGGTGGGGGTGTTTTACACTTCACAGGGTGTATCTGACTGTGGGTCATGATATACACAGTGTGTCAGTGAGTGTGTTAATATTAATCTGTGTTCTCTGTCAGTGTGTTAATATTACTGAGGACAGTGGGGATGTTTTACACTTCACAGGGTGTATCTGACTGTGGGTCATGATATACACAGTGTGTCAGTGAGTGTGTTAATATTAATCTGTGTTCTCTGTCAATGTGTTAATATTACTGAGGACAGTGGGGGTGTTTTACACTTCACAGGGTGTATCTGACTGTGGGTCATGATATACACAGTGTGTCAGTGAGTGTGTTAATATTAATCTGTGTTCTCTGTCAGTGTGTTAATATTGCTGAGGACAGTGGGGATGTTTTACACTTCACAGGGTGTGTCTGACTGTGGGTCATGATATACACAGTGTGTCAGTGAGTGTGTTAATATTAATCTGTGTTCTCTGTCAGTGTGTTAATATTCCTGAGGACAGTGGGTGTGTTTTACACTTCACAGGGTGTATCTGACTCTGGGTCATGATATACACAGTGTGTCAGTGAGTGTGTTAATATTAATCTGTGTTCTCTGTCAGTGTGTTAATATTCCTGAGGACAGTGGGGGTGTTTTACACTTCACAGGGTGTATCTGACTCTGGGTCATGATATACACAGTGTGTCAGTGAGTGTGTTAATATTAATCTGTGTTCTCTGTCAGTGTGTTAATATTCCTGAGGACAGTGGGAGTGTTTTACACTTCACAGGGTGTATCTGACTGTGGGTCATGATGTACACAGTGTGTCAGTGAGTGTGTTAATATTAATCTGTGTTCTCTGTCAGTGTGTTAATATTCCTGAGGACAGTGGGGGTGTTTTACACTTCACAGGGTGTATCTGACTGTGGGTCATGATATACACAGTGTGTCAGTGAGTGTGTTAATATTAATCTGTGTTCTCTGTCAGTGTGTTAATATTGCTGAGGACAGTGGGGGTGTTTTACACTTCACAGGGTGTGTCTGACTGTGGGTCATGATGTACACAGTGTGTCAGTGAGTGTGTTAATATTAATCTGTGTTCTCTGTCAGTGTGTTAATATTCCTGAGGACAGTGGGGGTGTTTTACACTTCACAGGGTGTATCTGACTGTGGGTCATGATATACACAGTGTGTCAGTGAGTGTGTTAATATTACTCTGTGTTCTCTGTCAGTTTGTTAATATTACTGAGGACAGTGGGGGTGTTTTACACTTCACAGGGTGTATCTGACTGTGTGTCATGATATACACAGTGTGTCAGTGAGTGTGTTAATATTAATCTGTGTTCTCTGTCAGTGTGTTAATATTCCTGAGAACAGTGGGGGTGTTTTACACTTCACAGGGTGTATCTGACTATGGGTCATGATATACACAGTGTGTCAGTGAGTGTGTTAATATTAATCTGTGTTCTCTGTCAGTGTGTTAATATTACTGAGGACAGTCGGGGTGTTTTACACTTCACAGGGTGTATCTGACTGTGGGTCATGATGTACACAGTGTGTCAGTGAGTGTGTTAATATTAATCTGTGTTCTCTGTCAGTGTGTTAATATTACTGAGGACAGTGGGGGTGTTTTACACTTCACAGGGTGTATCTGACTGTGGGTCATGATATACACAGTGTGTCAGTGTGTGTGTTAATATTAATCTGTGTTCTCTGTCAGTGTGTTAATATTCCTGAGGACAGTGGGGGTGTTTTACACTTCACAGGGTGTATCTGACTGTGGGTCATGATGTACACAGTGTGTCAGTGAGTGTGTTAATATTAATCTGTGTTCTCTGTCAGTGTGTTAATATTACTGAGGACAGTGGGGGTGTTTTACACTTCACAGGGTGTATCTGACTGTGGGTCATGATATACACAGTGTGTCAGTGAGTATGTTAATATTAATTTGTGTTCTCTGTCAGTGTGTTAATATTACCGAGGACAGTGGGGGTGTTTTACACTTCACAGGGTGTATCTGACTGTGGGTCATTATATACACAGTGTGTCAGTGAGTGTGTTAATATTAATCTGTGTTCTCTGTCAGTGTGTTAATATTACTGAGGACAGTGGGGGTGTTTTACACTTCACCGGGTGTATCTGACTGTGGGTCATGATATACACAGTGTGTCAGTGAGTGTGTTAATATTAATCTGTGTACTCTGTCAGTGTGTTAATATCACTGAGGACAGTGGGGGTGTTTTACACTTCACAGGGTGTATCTGACTGTGGGTCATGATGTACACAGTGTGTCAGTGAGTGTGTTAATATTAATCTGTGTTCTCTGTCAGTGTGTTAATATTACTGAGGACAGTGGGGGTGTTTTACACTTCACAGGGTGTATCTGACTGTGGGTCATGATATACACAGTGTGTCAGTGAGTGTGTTAATATTAATCTGTGTTCTCTGTCAGTGAGTTAATATTACTGAGGACAGTGGGGGTGTTTTACACTTCACAGGGTGTATCTGACTGTGGGTCATGATATACACAGTCTGTCAGTGAGTATGTTGATATTAATTTGTGTTCTCTGTCAGTGTGTTAATATTACCGAGGACAGTGGGGGTGTTTTACACTTCACAGGGTGTATCTGACTGTGGGTCATTATATACACAGTGTGTCAGTGAGTGTGTTAATATTAATCTGTGTTCTCTGTCAGTGTGTTAATATTACTGAGGACAGTGGGGGTGTTTTACACTTCACCGGGTGTATCTGACTGTGGGTCATGATATACACAGTGTGTCAGTGAGTGTGTTAATATTAATCTGTGTACTCTGTCAGTGTGTTAATATCACTGAGGACAGTGGGGGTGTTTTACACTTCACAGGGTGTATCTGACTGTGGGTCATGATGTACACAGTGTGTCAGTGAGTGTGTTAATATTAATCTGTGTTCTCTGTCAGTGTGTTAATATTACTGAGGACAGTGGGGGTGTTTTACACTTCACAGGGTGTATCTGACTGTGGGTCATGATATACACAGTGTGTCAGTGAGTGTGTTAATATTAATCTGTGTTCTCTGTCAGTGTGTTAATATTACTGAGGACAGTGGGGGTGTTTTACACTTCACAGGGTTTATCTGACTGTGGGTCATGATGTACACAGTGTGTCAGTGAGTGTGTTAATATTAATCTGTGTTCTCTGTCAGTGTGTTAATATTCCTGTGGACAGTGGGGGTGTTTTACACTTCACAGGGTGTATCTGACTGTGGGTCATGATGTACACAGTATGTCAGTGAGTGTGTTAATATTAATCTGTGTTCTCTGTCAGTGTGTTAATATTCCTGTGGACAGTGGGGGTGTTTTACACTTCACAGGGTGTATCTGACTGTGGGTCATGATGTACACAGTGTGTAAGTGAGTGTGTTAATATTAATCTGTGTTCTCTGTCAGTGTGTTAATATTCCTGTGGACAGTGGGGGTGTTTTGCACTTCACAGGGTGTATCTGACTGTGGGTCATGATGTACACAGTGTGTCAGTGAGTGTGTTAATATTAATCTGTGTTCTCTGTCAGTGTGTTAATATTACTGAGGACAGTGGGGGTGTTTTACACTTCACAGGGTGTATCTGAATGTGGGTCATGATATACACAGTGTGTCAGTGAGTGTGTAAATATTAATCTGTGTTCTCTGTCAGTGTGTTAATATTCCTGAGGACAGTGGGGGTGTTTTACACTTCACAGGGTTTATCTGACTGTGGGTGATGATATACACAGTGTGTCAGTGTGTGTGTTAATATTAATCTGTGTTCTCTGTCAGTGTGTTAATATTCCTGAGGACAGTGGGGGTGTTTTACACTTCACAGGGTGTATCTGACTGTGGGTCATGATGTACACAGTGTGTCAGTGAGTGTGTTAATATTAATCTGTGTTCTCTGTCAGTGTGTTAATATTACTGAGGACAGTGGGGGTGTTTTACACTTCACCGGGTGTATCTGACTGTGGGTCATGATATACACAGTGTGTCAGTGAGTGTGTTAATATTAATCTGTGTACTCTGTCAGTGTGTTAATATCACTGAGGACAGTGGGGGTGTTTTACACTTCACAGGGTGTATCTGACTGTGGGTCATGATGTACACAGTGTGTCAGTGAGTGTGTTAATATTAATCTGTGTTCTCTGTCAGTGTGTTAATATTACTGAGGACAGTGGGGGTGTTTTACACTTCACAGGGTGTATCTGACTGTGGGTCATGATATACACAGTGTGTCAGTGAGTGTGTTAATATTAATCTGTGTTCTCTGTCAGTGAGTTAATATTACTGAGGACAGTGGGGGTGTTTTACACTTCACAGGGTGTATCTGACTGTGGGTCATGATATACACAGTGTGTCAGTGAGTATGTTAATATTAATTTGTGTTCTCTGTCAGTGTGTTAATATTACCGAGGACAGTGGGGGTGTTTTACACTTCACAGGGTGTATCTGACTGTGGGTCATTATATACACAGTGTGTCAGTGAGTGTGTTAATATTAATCTGTGTTCTCTGTCAGTGTGTTAATATTACTGAGGACAGTGGGGGTGTTTTACACTTCACCGGGTGTATCTGACTGTGGGTCATGATATACACAGTGTGTCAGTGAGTGTGTTAATATTAATCTGTGTACTCTGTCAGTGTGTTAATATCACTGAGGACAGTGGGGGTGTTTTACACTTCACAGGGTGTATCTGACTGTGGGTCATGATGTACACAGTGTGTCAGTGAGTGTGTTAATATTAATCTGTGTTCTCTGTCAGTGTGTTAATATTACTGAGGACAGTGGGGGTGTTTTACACTTCACAGGGTGTATCTGACTGTGGGTCATGATATACACAGTGTGTCAGTGAGTGTGTTAATATTAATCTGTGTTCTCTGTCAGTGTGTTAATATTACTGAGGACAGTGGGGGTGTTTTACACTTCACAGGGTTTATCTGACTGTGGGTCATGATGTACACAGTGTGTCAGTGAGTGTGTTAATATTAATCTGTGTTCTCTGTCAGTGTGTTAATATTCCTGTGGACAGTGGGGGTGTTTTACACTTCACAGGGTGTATCTGACTGTGGGTCATGATGTACACAGTGTGTCAGTGAGTGTGTTAATATTAATCTGTGTTCTCTGTCAGTGTGTTAATATTCCTGTGGACAGTGGGGGTGTTTTACACTTCACAGGGTGTATCTGACTGTGGGTCATGATGTACACAGTGTGTAAGTGAGTGTGTTAATATTAATCTGTGTTCTCTGTCAGTGTGTTAATATTCCTGAGGACAGTGGGGGTGTTTTACACTTCACAGGGTTTATCTGACTGTGGGTGATGATATACACAGTGTGTCAGTGTGTGTGTTAATATTAATCTGTGTTCTCTGTCAGTGTGTTAATATTCCTGAGGACAGTGGGGGTGTTTTACACTTCACAGGGTGTATCTGACTGTGGGTCATGATGTACACAGTGTGTCAGTGAGTGTGTTAATATTAATCTGTGTTCTCTGTCATTGTGTTAATATTCCTGAGGACAGTGGTGGTGTTTTACACTTCACAGGGTGTATCTGACTGTGGATCATGATGTACACAGTGTGTCAGTGAGTGTGTTAATATTAATCTGTGTTCTCTGTCAGTGTGTTAATATTCCTGTGGACAGTGGGGGTGTTTTACACTTCACAGGGTGTATCTGACTGTGGGTCAGGATGTACACAGTGTGTCAGTGAGTGTGTTAATATTAATCTGTGTTCTCTGTCAGTGTGTTAATATTCCTGAGGACAGTGGGGGTGTTTTACACTTCACAGGGTGTATCTGACTGTGGGTCATGATGTACACAGTGTGTCAGTGAGAGTGTTAATATTAATCTGTGTTCTCTGTCAGTGTGTTAATATTCCTGAGGACAGTGGGGGTGTTTTACACTTCACAGTGTTTATCTGACTGTGGGTCATGATATACATAGTGTGTCAGTGAGTGTGTTAATATTAATCTGTGTTCTCTGTCAGTGTGTTAATATTACTGAGGACTGTGGGGGTGTTTTACACTTCACAGGGTGTATCTGACTGTGGGTCATGATATACACAGTGTGTCAGTGAGTGTGTTAATATTAATCTGTGTTCTCTGTCAGTGTGTTAATATTCTTGTGGACGGTGGGGGTGTTTTACACTTCACAGGGTGTATCTGACTGTGGGTCATGATATACACAGTGTGTCAGTGAGTGTGTTAATATTAATCTGTGTTCTCTGTCAGTGTGTTAATATTACTGAGGACAGTGGGGATGTTTTACACTTCACAGGGTGTATCTGACTGTGGGTCATGATGTACACAGTGTGTCAGTGAGTGTGTTAATATTAATCTGTGTTCTCTGTCAGTGTGTTAATATTCCTGAGGACAGTGGGGGTGTTTTATACTTCACAGGGTGTATCTGACTGTGGGTCATGATATACACAGTGTGTCAGTGAGTGTGTTAATATTAATCTGTGTTCTCTGTCAGTGTGTTAATATTCCTGAGGACAGTGGGGGTGTTTTACACTTCACAGGGTGTATCTGACTGTGGGTCATGATATACACAGTGTGTCAGTGAGTGTGTTAATATTAATCTGTGTTCTCTGTCAGTGTGTTAATATTCCTGAGGACAGTGGGGATGTTTTACACTTCACAGGGTGTATCTGACTGTGGGTCATGATGTACACAGTGTGTCAGTGAGTGTGTTAATATTAATCTGTGTTCTCTGTCAGTGTGTTAATATTACTGAGGACAGTGGGGATGTTTTACACTTCACAGGGTGTATCTGACTGTGGGTCATGATGTACACAGTGTGTCAGTGAGTGTGTTAATATTAATCTGTGTTCTCTGAACGTGTGTTAATATTCCTGAGGACAGTGGGGGTGTTTTACACTTCACAGGGTTTATCTGACTGTGGGTCATGATATACACAGTGTGTCAGTGAGTGTGTTAATATTAATCTGTGTTCTCTGACAGTGTGTTAATGTTCCTGAGGACAGTGGGGGTGTTTTACACTTCACAGGGTGTATCTGACTGTGGGTCATGATATACACAGTGTGTCAGTGAGTGTGTTAATATTAATCTGTGTTCTCTGTCAGTGTGTTAATATTACTGAGGACAGTGGGGGTGTTTTACACTTCACAGGGTGTATCTGACTGTGGGTCATGATATACACAGTGTGTCAGTGAGTGTGTTAATATTAACCTGTGTTCTCTGTCAGTGTGTTAATATTCCTGAGGACAGTGGGGGTGTTTTACACTTCACAGGGTTTATCTGACTGTGGGTCATGATATACACAGTGTGTCAGTGAGTGTGTTAATATTAATCTGTGTTCTCTGTCAGTGTGTTAATATTCCTGAGGACACTGGGGGTGTTTTACACTTCACAGGGTGTATCTGACTGTGGGTCATGATATACACAGTGTGTCAGTTAGTGTGTTAATATTAATCTGTGTTCTCTGTCAGTGTGTTAATATTCCTGAGGACAGTGGGGGTGTTTTACACTTCACAGGGTGTATCTGACTGTGGGTCATGATATACACAGTGTGTCAGTGAGTGTGTTAATATTAATCTGTGTTCTCTGTCAGTGTGTTAATATTACTGAGGAAAGTGGGGGTGTTTTACACTTCACAGGGTGTATCTGACTCTGGGTCATGATATACACAGTGTGTCAGTGAGTGTGTTAATATTAATCTGTGTTCTCTGTCAGTGTGTTAATATTACTGAGGACAGTGGGGGTGTTTTACACTTCACAGGGTGTAGCTGACTGTGGGTCATGATGTACACAGTGTGTCAGTGAGTGTGTTAATATTAATCTGTGTTCTCTGTCAGTGTGTTAATATTACTGAGGACAGTGGTGGTGTTTTACACTTCACAGGGTTTATCTGACTGTGGGTCATGATGTACACAGTGTGTCAGTGAGTGTGTTAATATTAATCTGTGTTCTCTGTCAGTTTGTTAATATTACTGAGGACAGTGGGAGTGTTTTACACTTCACAGGGTGTATCTGACTGTGGGTCATGATATACACAGTGTGTCAGTGAGTGTGTTAATATTAATCTGTGTTCTCTGTCAGTGTGTTAATATTACTGAGGACAGTGGGGGTGTTTTACACTTCACAGGGTGTATCTGACTGTGGGCCATGATATACACAGTGTGTCAGTGAGTGTGTTAATATTAATCTGTGTTCTCTGTCAGTGTGTTAATATTACTGAGGACAGTGGGGTGTTTTACACTTCACAGGGTTTATCTGACTGTGGGTCATGATATACACAGTGTGTCAGTGAGTGTGTTAATATTAATCTGTGTTCTCTGTCAGTGTGTTAATATTCCTGAGGACAGTGGGGGTGTTTTACACTTCACAGGGTGTATCTGACTGTGGGTCATGATGTACACAGTGTGTCAGTGAGTGTGTTAATATTAATCTGTGTTCTCTGTCAGTGTGTTAATATTCCTGAGGACAGTGGGGGTGTTTTACACTTCACAGGGTGTATCTGACTGTGGGTCATGATGTACACAGTGTGTCAGTGAGTGTGTTAATATTAATCTGTGTTCTCTGTCAGTGTGTTAATATTCCTGAGGACAGTGGGGGTGGTTTACACTTCACAGGGTGTATCTGACTGTGGGTCATGATATACACAGTGTGTCAGTGAGTGTGTTAATATTAATCTGTGTTCTCTGTCAGTGTGTTAATATTCCTGAGGACAGTGCAGGTGTTTTACACTTCACAGGGTGTATCTGACTGTGGGTCATGATGTACACAGTGTGTCAGTGAGTGTGTTAATATTAATCTGTGTACTCTGTCAGTGTGTTAATATTACTGAGGACAGTGGGGGTGTTTTACACTTCACAGGGTGTATCTGACTGTGGGTCATGATATACACAGTGTGTCAGTGAGTGTGTTAATATTAATCTGTGTTCTCTGTCAGTGTGTTAATATTCCTGAGGACAGTGGGGGTGTTTTACACTTCACAGGGTTTATCTGACTGTGGATCATGATATACACAGTGTGTCAGTGAGTGTGTTAATATTAATCTGTGTTCTCTGTCAGTATGTTAATATTACTGAGGACAGTGGGGGTGTTTTACACTTCACAGGGTGTATCTGACTGTGGGTCATGATATACACAGTGTGTCAGTGAGTGTGTTAATATTAATCTGTGTTCTCTGTCAGTGTGTTAATATTACTGAGGACAGTGGGGGTGTTTTACACTTCACAGGGTGTATCTGACTGTGGGTCATGATGTACACAGTGTGTCAGTGAGTGTGTTAATATTAATCTGTGTTCTCTGTCAGTGTGTTAATATTACTGAGGACAGTGGGGGTGTTTTATACTTCACAGGGTGTATCTGACTGTGGGTCATGATATACACAGTGTGTCAGTGAGTGTGTTAATATTAATCTGTGTTCTCTGTCAGTGTGTTAATATTACTGAGGACAGTGGGGGTGTTTTACACTTCACAGGGTGTATCTGACTGTGGGTCATGATGTACACAGTGTGTCAGTGAGTGTGTTAATATTAATCTGTGTTCTCTGTCAGTGTGTTAATATTCCTGAGGACAGTGGGGGTGTTTTACACTTCACAGGGTGTATCTGACTGTGGGTCATGATATACACAGTGTGTCAGTGAGTGTGTTAATATTAATCTGTGTTCTCTGTCAGTGTGTTAATATTCCTGAGGACAGTGGGGGTGTTTTACACTTCACAGGGTTTATCTGACTGTGGGTCATGATATACACAGTGTGTCAGTGAGTGTGTTAATATTAATCTGTGTTCTCTGTCAGTGTGTTAATATTCCTGAGGACACTGGCGGTGTTTTACACTTCACAGGGTGTATCTGACTGTGGGTCATGATATACACAGTGTGTCAGTGAGTGTGTTAATATTAATCTGTGTTCTCTGTCAGTGTGTTAATATTCCTGAGGACAGTGGGGGTGTTTTACACTTCACAGGGTTTATCTGACTGTGGGTCATGATATACACAGTGTGTCAGTGAGTGTGTTAATATTAATCTGTGTTCTCTGTCAGTGTGTTAATATTCCTGAGGACACTGGGGGTGTTTTACACTTCACAGGGTGTATCTGACTGTGGGTCATGATATACACAGTGTGTCAGTGAGTGTGTTAATATTAATCTGTGTTCTCTGTCAGTGTGTTAATATTACTGAGGACAGTGGGTGTGTTTTACACTTCACATGGTGTATCTGACTGTGGGTCATGATATACAGAGTGTGTCAGTGAGTGTGTTAATATTAATCTGTGTTCTCTGTCAGTGTGTTAATATTCCTGAGGACAGTGGGGGTGTTTTACACTTCACAGGGTGTATCTGACTGTGGGTCATGATATACACAGTGTGTCAGTGAGTGTGTTAATATTAATCTGTGTTCTCTGTCAGTGTGTTAATATTCCTGAGGACAGTGGGGGTGTTTTACACTTCACAGGGTGTATCTGACAGTGGGTCATGATATACACAGTGTGTCAGTGAGTGTGTTAATATTAATCTGTGTTCTCTGTCAGTGTGTTAATATTCCTGAGGACAGTGGGGGTGTTTTACACTTCACAGGGTGTATCTGACTGTGGGTCATGATATACACAGTGTGTCAGTGAGTGTGTTAATATTAATCTGTGTTCTCTGTCAGTGTGTTAATATTACTGAGGACAGTGGGGGTGTTTTACACTTCACAGGGTGTATCTGACTCTGGGTCATGATATACACAGTGTGTCAGTGAGTGTGTTAATATTAATCTGTGTTCTCTGTCAGTGTGTTAATATTACTGAGGACAGTGGGGGTGTTTTACACTTCACAGGGTGTAGCTGACTGTGGGTCATGATGTACACAGTGTGTCAGTGAGTGTGTTAATATTAATCTGTGTTCTCTGTCAGTGTGTTAATATTACTGAGGACAGTGGGGGTGTTTTACACTTCACAGGGTTTATCTGACTGTGGGTCATGATGTACACAGTGTGTCAGTGAGTGTGTTAATATTAATCTGTGTTCTCTGTCAGTGTGTTAATATTACTGAGGACAGTGGGAGTGTTTTACACTTCACAGGGTGTATCTGACTGTGGGTCATGATATACACAGTGTGTCAGTGAGTGTGTTAATATTAATCTGTGTTCTCTGTCAGTGTGTTAATATTACTGAGGACAGTGGGGGTGTTTTACACTTCACAGGGTGTATCTGACTGTGGGTCATGATATACACAGTGTGTCAGTGAGTGTGTTAATATTAATCTGTGTTCTCTGTCAGTGTGTTAATATTACTGAGGACAGTGGGGTGTTTTACACTTCACAGGGTTTATCTGACTGTGGGTCATGATATACACAGTGTGTCAGTGAGTGTGTTAATATTAATCTGTGTTCTCTGTCCGTGTGTTAATATTACTGAGGACAGTGGGGATGTTTTACACTTCACAGGGTGTATCTGACTGTGGGTCATGATATACACAGTGTGTCAGTGAATGTGTTAATATTAATCTGTGTTCTCTGTCAGTGTGTTAATATTCCTGAGGACAGTGGGGATGTTTTACACTTCACAGGGTGTATCTGACTGTGGGTCATGATATACACAGTGTGTCAGTGAATGTGTTAATATTAATCTGTGTTCTCTGTCAGTGTGTTAATATTACTGAGGACAGTGGGGGTGTTTTACACTTCACAGGGTGTATCTGACTGTTCGCATGACATACACAGTGTGTCAGTGAGTGTGTTAATATTAATCTGTGTTCTCTGTCAGTGTGTTAATATTCCTGAGGACAGTGGGGGTGTTTTACACTTCACAGGGTTTATCTGACTGTGGGTCATGATATACACAGTGTGTCAGTGAGTGTGTTAATATTAATCTGTGTTCTCTGTCAGTGTGTTAATATTCCTGAGGACAGTGGGGGTGTTTTACACTTCACAGGGTGTATCTGACTGTGGGTCATGATGTACACAGTGTGTCAGTGAGTGTGTTAATATTAATCTGTGTTCTCTGTCAGTGTGTTAATATTCCTGAGGACAGTGGGGGTGTTTTACACTTCACAGGGTGTATCTGACTGTGGGTCATGATGGACACAGTGTGTCAGTGAGTGTGTTAATATTAATCTGTGTTCTCTGTCAGTGTGTTAATATTCCTGAGGACAGTGGGGGTGTTTTACACTTCACAGGGTTTATCTGACTGTGGATCATGATATACACAGTGTGTCAGTGAGTGTGTTAATATTAATCTGTGTTCTCTGTCAGTATGTTAATATTACTGAGGACAGTGGGGGTGTTTTACACTTCACAGGGTGTATCTGACTGTGGGTCATGATATACACAGTGTGTCAGTGAGTGTGTTAATATTAATCTGTGTTCTCTGTCAGTGTGTTAATATTACTGAGGACAGTGGGGGTGTTTTACACTTCACAGGGTGTATCTGACTGTGGGTCATGATATACACAGTGTGTCAGTGAGTGTGTTAATATTAATCTGTGTTCTCTGTCAGTGTGTTAATATTACTGAGGACAGTGGGGGTGTTTTACACTTCACAGGGTGTATCTGACTGTGGGTCATGATATACACAGTGTGTCAGTGAGTGTGTTAATATTAATCTGTGTTCTCTGTCAGTGTGTTAATATTACTGAGGACAGTGGGGGTGTTTTACACTTCACAGGGTGTATCTGACTGTGGGTCATGATGTACACAGTGTGTCAGTGAGTGTGTTAATATTAATCTGTGTTCTCTGTCAGTGTGTTAATATTACTGAGGACAATGGGGGTGTTTTATACTTCACAGGGTGTATCTGACTGTGGGTCATGATATACACAGTGTGTCAGTGAGTGTGTTAATATTAATCTGTGTTCTCTGTCAGTGTGTTAATATTCCTGAGGACAGTGGGGGTGTTTTACACTTCACAGGGTGTATCTGACTGTGGGTCATGATATACACAGTGTGTCAGTGAGTGTGTTAATATTAATCTGTGTTCTCTGTCAGTGTGTTAATATTCCTGAGGACAGTGGGGGTGTTTTACACTTCACAGGGTTTATCTGACTGTGGGTCATGATATACACAGTGTGTCAGTGAGTGTGTTAATATTCATCTGTGTTCTCTGTCAGTGTGTTAATATTCCTGAGGACACTGGGGGTGTTTTACACTTCACAGGGTGTATCTGACTGTGGGTCATGATATACACAGTGTGTCAGTGAGTGTGTTAATATTAATCTGTGTTCTCTGTCAGTGTGTTAATATTACTGAGGACAGTGGGGGTGTTTTACACTTCACAGGGTGTATCTGACTGTGGGTCATGATATACACAGTGTGTCAGTGAGTGTGTTAATATTAATCTGTGTTCTCTGTCAGTGTGTTAATATTACTGAGGACAGTGGGGGTGTTTTACACTTCACAGGGTGTATCTGACTGTGGGTCATGATGTACACAGTGTGTCAGTGAGTGTGTTAATATTAATCTGTGTTCTCTGTCAGTGTGTTAATATTACTGAGGACAGTGGGGGTGTTTTACACTTCACATGGTTTATCTGACTGTGGGTCATGATGTACACAGTGTGTCAGTGAGTGTGTTAATATTAATCTGTGTTCTCTGTCAGTGTGTTAATATTACTGAGGACAGTGGGAGTGTTTTACACTTCACAGGGTGTATCTGACTGTGGGTCATGATATACACAGTGTGTCAGTGAGTGTGTTAATATTAATCTGTGTTCTCTGTCAGTGTGTTAATATTACTGAGGACAGTGGGGGTGTTTTACACTTCACAGGGTGTATCTGACTGTGGGTCATGATATACACAGTGTGTCAGTGAGTGTGTTAATATTAATCTGTGTTCTCTGTCAGTGTGTTAATATTACTGAGGACAGTGGGGTGTTTTACACTTCACAGGGTTTATCTGACTGTGGGTCATGATATACACAGTGTGTCAGTGAGTGTGTTAATATTAATCTGTGTTCTCTGTCAGTGTGTTAATATTCCTGAGGACAGTGGGGGTGTTTTACACTTCACAGGGTGTATCTGACTGTGGGTCATGATGTACACAGTGTGTCAGTGAGTGTGTTAATATTAATCTGTGTTCTCTGTCAGTGTGTTAATATTCCTGAGGACAGTGGGGGTGTTTTACACTTCACAGGGTGTATCTGACTGTGGGTCATGATGGACACAGTGTGTCAGTGAGTGTGTTAATATTAATCTGTGTTCTCTGTCAGTGTGTTAATATTACTGAGGACAGTGGGGGTGTTTTACACTTCACAGGGTTTATCTGACTGTGGGTCATGATGTACACAGTGTGTCAGTGAGTGTGTTAATATTAATCTGTGTTCTCTGTCAGTGTGTTAATATTACTGAGGACAGTGGGAGTGTTTTACACTTCACAGGGTGTATCTGACTGTGGGTCATGATATACACAGTGTGTCAGTGAGTGTGTTAATATTAATCTGTGTTCTCTGTCAGTGTGTTAATATTACTGAGGACAGTGGGGGTGTTTTACACTTCACAGGGTTTATCTGACTGTGGATCATGATATACACAGTGTGTCAGTGAGTGTGTTAATATTAATCTGTGTTCTCTGTCAGTATGTTAATATTACTGAGGACAGTGGGGGTGTTTTACACTTCACAGGGTGTATCTGACTGTGGGTCATGATATACACAGTGTGTCAGTGAGTGTGTTAATATTAATCTGTGTTCTCTGTCAGTGTGTTAATATTACTGAGGACAGTGGGGGTGTTTTACACTTCACAGGGTGTATCTGACTGTGGGTCATGATGTACACAGTGTGTCAGTGAGTGTGTTAATATTAATCTGTGTTCTCTGTCAGTGTGTTAATATTACTGAGGACAGTGGGGGTGTTTTACACTTCACAGGGTTTATCTGACTGTGGGTCATGATATACACAGTGTGTCAGTGAGTGTGTTAATATTAATCTGTGTTCTCTGTCAGTGTGTTAATATTACTGAGGACAGTGGGGGTGTTTTACACTTCACAGGGTGTATCTGACTGTGGGTCATGATGTACACAGTGTGTCAGTGAGTGTGTTAATATTAATCTGTGTTCTCTGTCAGTGTGTTAATATTCCTGAGGACAGTGGGGGTGTTTTACACTTCACAGGGTGTATCTGACTCTGGGTCATGATATACACAGTGTGTCAGTGAGTGTGTTAATATTAATCTGTGTACTCTGTCAGTGTGTTAATATTACTGAGGACAGTGGGGGTGTTTTACACTTCACAGGGTGTATCTGACTGTGGGTCATGATATACACGGTGTGTCAGTGAGTGTGTTAATATTAATCTGTGTTCTCTGTCAGTGTGTTAATATTACTGAGGACAGTGAGGATGTTTTACACTTCACAGGGTTTATCTGACTGTGGGTCATGATGTACACAGTGTGTCAGTGAGTGTGTTAATATTAATCTGTGTTCTCTGTCAGTGTGTTAATATTCCTGAGGACAGTGGGGGTGTTTTACACTTCACAGGGTGTATCTGACTCTGGGTCATGATATACACAGTGTGTCAGTGAGTGTGTTAATATTAATCTGTGTACTCTGTCAGTGTGTTAATATTACTGAGGACAGTGGGGGTGTTTTACACTTCACAGGGTGTATCTGACTGTGGGTCATGATATACACGGTGTGTCAGTGAGTGTGTTAATATTAATCTGTGTTCTCTGTCAGTGTGTTAATATTACTGAGGACAGTGGGGTTGTTTTACACTTCACAGGGTGTATCTGACTCTGGGTCATGATATACACAGTGTGTCAGTGAGTGTGTTAATATTAATCTGTGTTCTCTGTCAGTGTGTTAATATTCCTGAGGACAGTGGGGGTGTTTTACACTTCACAGGGTGTATCTGACTGTGGGCCATGATGTACACAGTGTGTCAGTGAGTGTGTTAATATTAATCTGTGTTCTCTGTCAGTGTGTTAATATTACTGAGGACAGTGGGGGTGTTTTACACTTCACAGGGTGTATCTGACTGTGGGTCATGATGTACACAGTGTATCAGTGAGTGTGTTAATATTAATCTGTGTTCTCTGTCAGTGTGTTAATATTACTGAGGACAGTGGGGGTGTTTTACACTTCACAGGGTGTATCTGACTGTGGGTCATGATATACACAGTGTGTCAGTGAGTGTGTTAATATTAATCTGTGTTCTCTGTCAGTGTGTTAATATTACTGAGGACATTGGGGATGTTTTACACTTCACAGAGTGTATCTGACTGTGGGTCATGATATACACAGTGTGTCAGTGAGTGTGTTAATATTAATCTGTGTTCTCTGTCAGTGTGTTAATATTCCTGAGGACAGTGGGGTGTTTTACAATTCACAGGGTGTATCTGACTGTGGGTCATGATGGACACAGTGTGTCAGTGAGTGTGTTAATATTAATCTGTGTTCTCTGTCAGTGTGTTAATATTCCTGAGGACAGTGGGGGTGTTTTACACTTCACAGGGTTTATCTGACTGTGGATCATGATATACACAGTGTGTCAGTGAGTGTGTTAATATTAATCTGTGTTCTCTGTCAGTGTGTTAATATTCCTGAGGACAGTGGGGGTGTTTTACACTTCACAGGGTTTATCTGACTGTGGATCATGATATACACAGTGTGTCAGTGAGTGTGTTAATATTAATCTGTGTTCTCTGTCAGTGTGTTAATATTACTGAGGACAGTGGGGGTGTTTTACACTTCACAGGGTGTATCTGACTGTGGGTCATGATATACACAGTGTGTCAGTGAGTGTGTTAATATTAATCTGTGTTCTCTGTCAGTGTGTTAATATTCCTGAGGACAGTGGGGGTGTTTTACACTTCACAGGGTGTATCTGACTGTGGGTCATGATATACACAGTGTGTCAGTGATTGTGTTAATATTAATCTGTGTTCTCTGTCAGTGTGTTAATATTCCTGAGGACAGTGGGGGTGTTTTACACTTCACAGGGTTTATCTGACTGTGGGTCATGATATACACAGTGTGTCAGTGAGTGTGTTAATGTTAATCTGTGTTCTCTGTCAGTGTGTTAATATTACTGAGGACAGTGAGGGTGTTTTACACTTCACAGGGTTTATCTGACTGTGGGTCATGATGTACACAGTGTGTCAGTGAGTGTGTTAATATTAATCTGTGTTCTCTATCAGTGTGTTAATATTCCTGAGGACAGTGGGGGTGTTTTACACTTCACAGGGTTTATCTGACTGTGGGTCATGATATACACAGTGTGTCAGTGAGTGTGTTAATATTAATCTGTGTTCTCTGTCAGTGTGTTAATATTCCTGAGGACAGTGGGGGTGTTTTACACTTCACAGGGTGTATCTGACTGTGGGTCATGATATACACAGTGTGTCAGTGAGTGTGTTAATATTAATCTGTGTTCTCTGTCAGTGTGTTAATATTCCTGAGGACAGTGGGGATGTTTTACACTTCACAGGGTGTATCTGACTGTGGGTCATGATGTACACAGTGTGTCAGTGAGTGTGTTAATATTAATCTGTGTTCTCTGTCAGTGTGTTAATATTACTGAGGACAGTGGGGGTGTTTTACACTTCACAGGGTGTATCTGACTGTGGGTCATGATGTACACAGTGTGTCAGTGAGTGTGTTAATATTAATCTGTGTTCTCTGTCAGTGTGTTAATATTACTGAGGACAGTGGGGTTGTTTTACACTTCACAGGGTTTATCTGACTGTGGGTCATGATATACACAGTGTGTCAGTGAGTGTGTTAATATTAATCTGTGTTCTCTGTCAGTGTGTTAATATTACTGAGGACAGTGGGGGTGTTTTACACTTCACAGGGTGTATCTGACTGTGGGTCATGATATACACAGTGTGTCAGTGAGTGTGTTAATATTAATCTGTGTTCTCTGTCAGTGTGTTAATATTACTGAGGACAGTGGGGGTGTTTTACACTTCACAGGGTGTATCTGACTGTGGGTCATGATATACACAGTGCGTCAGTGAGTGTGTTAATATTAATCTGTGTTCTCTGTCAGTGTGTTAATATTCCTGAGGACAGTGGGGGTGTTTTACACTTCACCGGGTGTATCTGACTCTGGGTCATGATGTACACAGTGTGTCAGTGAGTGTGTTAATATTAATCTGTGTTCTCTGTCAGTGTGTTAATATTACTGAGGACAGTGGGGGTGTTTTACACTTCACAGGGTGTATCTGACTGTGGGTCATGATATACACAGTGTGTCAGTGAGTGTGTTAATATTAATCTGTGTTCTCTGTCAGTGTGTTAATATTACTGAGGACAGTGGGGGTGTTTTACACTTCACAGGGTGTATCTGACTGTGGGTCATGATATACACAGTGTGTCAGTGAGTGTGTTAATATTATTCTGTGTACTCTGTCAGTGTGTTAATATTACTGAGGACAGTGGGGGTGTTTTACACTTCACAGGGTGTATCTGACTGTGGATCATGATGTACACAGTGTGTCAGTGAGTGTGTTAATATTAATCTGTGTTCTCTGTCAGTGTGTTAATATTCCTGAGGACAGTGGGGGTGTTTTACACTTCACCGGGTGTATCTGGCTGTGAGTCATGATGTACACAGTGTGTCAGTGAGTGTGTTAATATTAATCTGTGTTCTCTGTCAGTGTGTTAATATTACTGAGGACAGTGGGGGTGTTTTACACTTCACAGGGTGTATCTGACTGTGGGTCATGATATACACAGTGAGTCAGTGAGTGTGTTAATATTAATCTGTGTTCTCTGTCAGTGTGTTAATATTACTGAGGACAGTGGGGGTGTTTTACACTTCACCGGGTGTATCTGACTGTGGGTCATGATATACACAGTGTGTCAGTGAGTGTGTTAATATTAATCTGTGTTCTCTGTCAGTGTGTTAATATTCCTGTGGACAGTGGGGGTGTTTTACACTTCACAGGGTGTATCTGACTGTGGGTCATGATATACACAGTGTGTCAGTGAGTGTGTTAATATTAATCTGTGTTCTCTGTCAGTGTGTTAATATTACTGAGGACAGTGGGAAAGTTTTACACTTCACAGGGTTTATCTGACTGTGGGTCATGATATACACAGTGTGTCAGTGAGTGTGTTAATATTAATCTGTGTTCTCTGTCCGTGTGTTAATATTCCTGAGGACAGTGGGGGTGTTTTACACTTCACAGGGTGCATCTGACTGTGGGTCATGATGTACACAGTGTGTCAGTGAGTGTGTTAATATTAATCTGTGTTCTCTGTCAGTGTGTTAATATTCCTGAGGACAGTGGGGGTGTTTTACACTTCACAGGGTGCATCTGACTGTGGGTCATGATGTACACAGTGTGTCAGTGAGTGTGTTAATATTAATCTGTGTTCTCTGTCAGTGTGTTAATATTCCTGAGGACAGTGGGGGTGTTATACACTTCACCGGGTGTATCTGGCTGTGAGTCATGATGTACACAGTGTGTCAGTGAGTGTGTTAATATTAATCTGTGTTCTCTGTCAGTGTGTTAATATTACTGAGGACAGTGGGGGTGTTTTACACTTCACAGGGTGTATCTGACTGTGGGTCATGATATACACAGTGTGTCAGTGAGTGTGTTAATATTAATCTGTGTTCTCTGTCAGTGTGTTAATATTACTGAGGACAGTGGGGGTGTTTTACACTTTACAGGGTGTATCTGACTGTGGGTCATGATATACACAGTGTGTCAGTGAGTTTGTTAATATTAATCTGTGTTCCCTGTCAGTGTGTTAATATTACTGAGGACAGTGGGGGTGTTTTACACTTCACAGGGTGTATCTGACTGTGGGTCATGATATACACAGTGTGTCAGTGAGTGTGTTAATATTAATCTGTGTTCTCTGTCAGTGTGTTAATATTGCTGAGGACAGTGGGGGTGTTTTACACTTCACAGGGTGTATCTGACTGTGGGTCATGATATACACAGTGTGTCAGTGAGTGTGTTAATATTAATCTGTGTTCTCTGTCAGTGTGTTAATATTCCTGAGGACAGTGGGGGTGTTTTACACTTCACAGGGTTTATCTGACTGTGGGTCATGATATACACAGTGTGTCAGTGAGTGTGTTAATATTAATCTGTGTTCTCTGTCAGTGTGTTAATATTACTGAGGACAGTGGGGGTGTTTTGCACTTCACAGGGTGTATCTGACTGTGGGTCATGATGTACACAGTGTGTCAGTGAGTGTGTTAATATTAATCTGTGTTCTCTGTCAGTGTGTTAATATTACTGAGGACAGTGGGGATGTTTTACACTTCACAGGGTGTATCTGACTGTGAGTCATGATGTACACAGTGTGTCAGTGAGTGTGTTAATATTAATCTGTGTTCTCTGTCAGTGTGTTAATATTACTGAGGACAGTGGGGGTGTTTTACACTTCACCGGGTGTATCTGACTGTGGGTCATGATATACACAGTGTGTCAGTGAGTGTGTTAATATTAATCTGTGTTCTCTGTCAGTGTGTTAATATTCCTGAGGACAGTGGGGGTGTTTTACACTTCACAGGGTGTATCTGACTGTGGGTCATGATATACACAGTGTGTCAGTGAGTGTGTTAATATTAATCTGTGTTCTCTGTCAGTGTGTTAATATTACTGAGGACAGTGGGGGTGTTTTACACTTCACAGGGTGTATCTGACTGTGGGTCATGATATACGCAGTGTGTCAGTGAGTGTGTTAATATTAATCTGTGTTCTCTGTCAGTGTGTTAATATTCCTGAGGACAGTGGGGGTGTTTTACACTTCACAGGGTGTATCTGACTGTGGGTCATGATATACACAGTGTGTCAGTGAGTGTGTTAATATTAATCTGTGTTCTCTGTCAGTGTGTTAATATTACTGAGGACAGTGGGGGTGTTTTACACTTCACAGGGTGTATCTGACTGTGGGTCATGATATACACAGTGTGTCAGTGAGTGTGTTAATACTAATCTGTGTTCTCTGTCAGTGTGTTAATATTCCTGAGGACAGTGGGGGTGTTTTACACTTCACCGGGTGTATCTGGCTGTGAGTCATGATGTACACAGTGTGTCAGTGAGTGTGTTAATATTAATCTGTGTTCTCTGTCAGTGTGTTAATATTCCTGAGGACAGTGGGGGTGTTTTACACTTCACAGGGTGTATCTGACTCTGGGTCATGATATACACAGTGTGTCAGTGAGTGTGTTAATATTAATCTGTGTTCTCTGTCAGTGTGTTAATATTCCTGAGGACAGTGGGGGTGTTTTACACATCACAGGGTATATCTGACTGTGGGTCATGATATACACAGTGTGTCAGTGAGTGTGTTAATATTAATCTGTGTTCTCTGTCAGTGTGTCAATATTACTGAGGACAGTGGGGATGTTTTACACTTCACAGGGTGTATCTGACTGTAGGTCATGATGTACACAGTGTGTCAGTGAGTGTGTTAATATTAATCTGTGTTCTCTGTCAGTGTGTTAATATTCCTGAGGACAGTGGGGGTGTTTTACACTTCACAGGGTGTATCTGACTGTGGGTCATGATGTACACAGTGTGTCAGTGAGTGTGTTAATATTAATCTGTGTTCTCTGTCAGTGTGTTAATATTCCTGAGGACAGTGGGCATGTTTTACACTTTACAGGGTGTATCTGACTGTGAGTCATGATATACACAGTGTGTCAGTGAGTGTGTTAATATTAATCTGTGTTCTCCGTCAGTGTGTTAATATTACTGAGGACAGTGGGGGTGTTTTACACTTCACAGGGTGTATCTGACTGTGGGTCATGATATACACAGTGTGTCAGTGAGTGTGTTAATATTAATCTGTGTTCTCTGTCAGTGTGTTAATATTGCTGAGGACAGTGGGGGTGTTTTACACTTCACAGGGTGTATCTGACTGTGGGTCATGATGTACACAGTGTGTCAGTGAGTGTGTTAATATTAATCTGTGTTCTCTGTCAGTGTGTTAATATTACTGAGGACAGTGGGGGTGTTTTACACTTCACCGGGTGTATCTGACTGTGGGTCATGATATACACAGTGTGTCAGTGAGTGTGTTAATATTAATCTGTGTTCTCTGTCAGTGTGTTAATATTACTGAGGACAGTGGGGGTGTTTTACACTTCACCGAGTGTATCTGGCTGTGAGTCATGATGTACACAGTGTGTCAGTGAGTGTGTTAATATTAATCTGTGTTCTCTGTCAGTGTGTTAATATTACTGAGGACAGTGGGGGTGTGTTACACTTCACAGGGTGTATCTGACTGTGGGTCATGATATACACAGTGTGTCAGTGAGTGTGTTAATATTAATCTGTGTTCTCTGTCAAAGTGTTAATATTACTGAGGACAGTGGGGGTGTTTTACACTTCACAGGGTGTATCTGACTGTGGGTCATGATATACACAGTGTGTCAGTGAGTGTGTTAATATTAATCTGTGTTCTCTGTCAGGGTGTTAATATTCCTGAGGACAGTGGGGGTGTTTTACACATCACAGGGTATATCTGACTGTGGGTCATGATATACACAGTGTGTCAGTGAGTGTGTTAATATTAATCTGTGTTCTCTGTCAGTGTGTTAATATTACTGAGGACAGTGGGGATGTTTTACACTTCACAGGGTGTATCTGACTGTAGGTCATGATGTACACAGTGTGTCAGTGAGTGTGTTAATATTAATCTGTGTTCTCTGTCAGTGTGTTAATATTCCTGAGGACAGTGGGGGTGTTTTACACTTCACAGGGTGTATCTGACTGTGGTTCATGATATACACAGTGTGTCAGTGAGTGTGTTAATATTAATCTGTGTTCTCTGTCAGTGTGTTAATATTACTGAGGACAGTGGGGATGTTTTACACTTCACAGGGTGTATCTGACTGTGGGTCATGATGTACACAGTGTGTCAGTGAGTGTGTTAATATTAATCTGTGTTCTCTGTCAGTGTGTTAATATTACTGAGGACAGTGGGGGTGTTTTACACTTCACAGGGTGTATCTGACTGTGGGTCATGATGTACACAGTGTGTCAGTGAGTGTGTTAATATTAATCTGTGTTCTCTGTCAGTGTGTTAATATTACTGAGGACAGTGGGGGTGTTTTACACTTCACAGGGTGTATCTGACTGTGGGTCATGATGTACACAGTGTGTCAGTGAGTGTGTTAATATTAATCTGTGTTCCCTGTCAGTGTGTTAATATTACTGAGGACAGTGGGGGTGTTTTACACTTCACAGTGTGTATCTGACTGTGGGTCATGATGTACACAATGTGTCAGTGAGTGTGTTAATATTCATCTGTGTTCTCTGTCAGTGTGTTAATATTACTGAGGACAGTGGGGGTGTTTTACACTTCACCGGGTGTATCTGACTGTGGGTCATGATATACACAGTGTGTCAGTGAGTGTGTTAATATTAATCTGTGTTCTCTGTCAGTGTGTTAATATTACTGAGGACAGTGGGGGTGTTTTACACTTCACCGGGTGTATCTGGCTGTGAGTCATGATATACACAGTGTGTCAGTGAGTGTGTTAATATTAATCTGTGTTCTCTGTCAGTGTGTTAATATTACTGAGGACAGTGGGGGTGTTTTACACTTCACCGGGTGTATCTGGCTGTGAGTCATGATGTACACAGTGTGTCAGTGAGTGTGTTAATATTAATCTGTGTTCTCTGTCAGTGTGTTAATATTCCTGAGGACAGTGGGGGTGTTTTACACTTCACAGGGTGTATCTGACTGCGGGTCATGATATACACAGTGTGTCAGTGAGTGTGTTAATATTAATCTGTGTTCTCTGTCAGTGTGTTAATATTACTGAGGACAGTGGGGGTGTTTTACACTTCACCGGGTGTATCTGGCTGTGAGTCATGATGTACACAGTGTGTCAGTGAGTGTGTTAATATTAATCTGTGTTCTCTGTCAGTGTGTTAATATTACTGAGGACAGTGGGGGTGTTTTACACTTCACAGGGTGTATCTGACTGTGGGTCATGATATACACAGTGAGTCAGTGAGTGTGTTAATATTAATCTGTGTTCTCTGTCAGTGTGTTAATATTACTGAGGACAGTGGGGGTGTTTTACACTTCACAGGGTGTATCTGACTGTGGGTCATGATATACACAGTGTGTCAGTGAGTGTGTTAATATTAATCTGTGTTCTCTGTCAGTGTGTTAATATTCCTGAGGACAGTGGGGGTGTTTTACACTTCACAGGGTGCATCTGACTGTGGGTCATGATTTACACAGTGTGTCAGTGAGTGTGTTAATATTAATCTGTGTTCTCTGTCAGTGTGTTAATATTACTGAGGACAGTGGGGATGTTTTACACTTCACAGGGTGTATCTGACTGTGGGTCATGATATACACAGTGTGTCAGTGAGTGTGTTAATATTAATCTGTGTTCTCTGTCAGTGTGTTAATATTACTGAGGACAGTGGGGGTGTTTTACACTTCACAGGGTATATCTGACTGTGGGTCATGATATACACAGTGTGTCAGTGAGTGTGTTAATATTAATCTGTGTTCTCTGTCAGTGTGTTAATATTCCTGAGGACAGTGGGGGTGTTTTACACTTCACAGGGTGTATCTGACTGTGGGTCATGATGTACACAGTGTGTCAGTGAGTGTGCTAATATTAATCTGTGTTCTCTGTCAGTGTGTTAATATTACTGAGGACAGTGGGGGTGTTTTACACTTCACAGGGTTTATCTGACTGTGAGTCATGATATACACAGTGTGTCAGTGAGTGTGTTAATATTAATCTGTGTTCTCTGTCAGTGTGTTAATATTCCTGAGGACAGTGGGGATGTTTTACACTTCACAGGGTGTATCTGGCTGTGGGTCATGATATACCCAGTGTGTCAGTGAGTGTGTTAATATTAATCTGTGTTCTCTGTCAGTGTGTTAATATTACTGAGGACAGTGGGGATGTTTTACACTTCACCGGGTGTATCTGACTGTGGGTCATGATATACACAGTGTGTCAGTGAGTGTGTTAATATTAATCTGTGTTCTCTGTCAGTGTGTTAATATTCCTGAGGACAGTGGGGGTGTTTTACACTTCACAGGGTGTATCTGTCTGTGGGTCATGATGTACACAGTGTGTCAGTGAGTGTGTTAATATTAATCTGTGTTCTCTGTCAGTGTGTTAATATTCCTGAGGACAGTGGGGATGTTTTACACTTCACCGGGTGTATCTGACTGTGGGTCATGATATACACAGTGTGTCAGTGAGTGTGTTAATATTAATCTGTGTTCTCTGTCAGTGTGTTAATATTACTGAGGACAGTGGGGGTGTTTTACACTTCACAGGGTGTATCTGACTGTGGGTCATGATATACACAGTGTGTCAGTGAGTGTGTTAATATTAATCTGTGTTCTCTGTCAGGGTGTTAATATTCCTGAGGACAGTGGGGGTGTTTTACACATCACAGGGTATATCTGACTGTGGGTCATGATATACACAGTGTGTCAGTGAGTGTGTTAATATTAATCTGTGTTCTCTGTCAGTGTGTTAATATTACTGAGGACAGTGGGGATGTTTTACACTTCACAGGGTGTATCTGACTGTAGGTCATGATGTACACAGTGTGTCAGTGAGTGTGTTAATATTAATCTGTGTTCTCTGTCAGTGTGTTAATATTCCTGAGGACAGTGGGGGTGTTTTACACTTCACAGGGTGTATCTGACTGTGGTTCATGATATACACAGTGTGTCAGTGAGTGTGTTAATATTAATCTGTGTTCTCTGTCAGTGTGTTAATATTACTGAGGACAGTGGGGATGTTTTACACTTCACAGGGTGTATCTGACTGTGGGTCATGATGTACACAGTGTGTCAGTGAGTGTGTTAATATTAATCTGTGTTCTCTGTCAGTGTGTTAATATTACTGAGGACAGTGGGGGTGTTTTACACTTCACAGGGTGTATCTGACTGTGGGTCATGATGTACACAGTGTGTCAGTGAGTGTGTTAATATTAATCTGTGTTCTCTGTCAGTGTGTTAATATTACTGAGGACAGTGGGGGTGTTTTACACTTCACAGGGTGTATCTGACTGTGGGTCATGATGTACACAGTGTGTCAGTGAGTGTGTTAATATTAATCTGTGTTCCCTGTCAGTGTGTTAATATTACTGAGGACAGTGGGGGTGTTTTACACTTCACAGTGTGTATCTGACTGTGGGTCATGATGTACACAATGTGTCAGTGAGTGTGTTAATATTCATCTGTGTTCTCTGTCAGTGTGTTAATATTACTGAGGACAGTGGGGGTGTTTTACACTTCACCGGGTGTATCTGACTGTGGGTCATGATATACACAGTGTGTCAGTGAGTGTGTTAATATTAATCTGTGTTCTCTGTCAGTGTGTTAATATTACTGAGGACAGTGGGGGTGTTTTACACTTCACCGGGTGTATCTGGCTGTGAGTCATGATATACACAGTGTGTCAGTGAGTGTGTTAATATTAATCTGTGTTCTCTGTCAGTGTGTTAATATTACTGAGGACAGTGGGGGTGTTTTACACTTCACCGGGTGTATCTGGCTGTGAGTCATGATGTACACAGTGTGTCAGTGAGTGTGTTAATATTAATCTGTGTTCTCTGTCAGTGTGTTAATATTCCTGAGGACAGTGGGGGTGTTTTACACTTCACAGGGTGTATCTGACTGCGGGTCATGATATACACAGTGTGTCAGTGAGTGTGTTAATATTAATCTGTGTTCTCTGTCAGTGTGTTAATATTACTGAGGACAGTGGGGGTGTTTTACACTTCACCGGGTGTATCTGGCTGTGAGTCATGATGTACACAGTGTGTCAGTGAGTGTGTTAATATTAATCTGTGTTCTCTGTCAGTGTGTTAATATTACTGAGGACAGTGGGGGTGTTTTACACTTCACAGGGTGTATCTGACTGTGGGTCATGATATACACAGTGAGTCAGTGAGTGTGTTAATATTAATCTGTGTTCTCTGTCAGTGTGTTAATATTACTGAGGACAGTGGGGGTGTTTTACACTTCACAGGGTGTATCTGACTGTGGGTCATGATATACACAGTGTGTCAGTGAGTGTGTTAATATTAATCTGTGTTCTCTGTCAGTGTGTTAATATTCCTGAGGACAGTGGGGGTGTTTTACACTTCACAGGGTGCATCTGACTGTGGGTCATGATTTACACAGTGTGTCAGTGAGTGTGTTAATATTAATCTGTGTTCTCTGTCAGTGTGTTAATATTACTGAGGACAGTGGGGATGTTTTACACTTCACAGGGTGTATCTGACTGTGGGTCATGATATACACAGTGTGTCAGTGAGTGTGTTAATATTAATCTGTGTTCTCTGTCAGTGTGTTAATATTACTGAGGACAGTGGGGGTGTTTTACACTTCACAGGGTATATCTGACTGTGGGTCATGATATACACAGTGTGTCAGTGAGTGTGTTAATATTAATCTGTGTTCTCTGTCAGTGTGTTAATATTCCTGAGGACAGTGGGGGTGTTTTACACTTCACAGGGTGTATCTGACTGTGGGTCATGATGTACACAGTGTGTCAGTGAGTGTGCTAATATTAATCTGTGTTCTCTGTCAGTGTGTTAATATTACTGAGGACAGTGGGGGTGTTTTACACTTCACAGGGTTTATCTGACTGTGAGTCATGATATACACAGTGTGTCAGTGAGTGTGTTAATATTAATCTGTGTTCTCTGTCAGTGTGTTAATATTCCTGAGGACAGTGGGGATGTTTTACACTTCACAGGGTGTATCTGGCTGTGGGTCATGATATACCCAGTGTGTCAGTGAGTGTGTTAAAATTAATCTGTGTTCTCTGTCAGTGTGTTAATATTACTGAGGACAGTGGGGATGTTTTACACTTCACCGGGTGAATCTGACTGTGGGTCATGATATACACAGTGTGTCAGTGAGTGTGTTAATATTAATCTGTGTTCTCTGTCAGTGTGTTAATATTCCTGAGGACAGTGGGGGTGTTTTACACTTCACAGGGTGTATCTGTCTGTGGGTCATGATGTACACAGTGTGTCAGTGAGTGTGTTAATATTAATCTGTGTTCTCTGTCAGTGTGTTAATATTCCTGAGGACAGTGGGGATGTTTTACACTTCACCGGGTGTATCTGACTGTGGGTCATGATATACACAGTGTGTCAGTGAGTGTGTTAATATTAATCTGTGTTCTCTGTCAGTGTGTTAATATTACTGAGGACAGTGGGGGTGTTTTACACTTCACAGGGTGTATCTGACTGTGAGTCATGATATACACAGTGTGTCAGTAAGTGTGTTAATATTAATCTGTGTTCTCTGTCAGTGTGTTAATATTACTGACGACAGTGGGGGTGTTTTACACTTCACAGGGTGTATCTGACTGTGGGTCATGATGTACACAGTGTGTCAGTGAGTGTGTTAATATTAATCTGTGTTCTCTGTCAGTGTGTTAATATTACTGAGGACAGTGGGGGTGTTTTACACTTCACAGGGTGTATCTGACTGTGGGTCATGATATACACAGTGAGTCAGTGAGTGTGTTAATATTAATCTGTGTTCTCTGTCAGTGTGTTAATATTACTGAGGACAGTGGGGGTGTTTTACACTTCACAGGGTGTATCTGACTGTGGGTCATGATATACACAGTGAGTCAGTGAGTGTGTTAATATTAATCTGTGTTCTCTGTCAGTGTGTTAATATTACTGAGGACAGTGGGGGTGTTTTACACTTCACAGGGTGTATCTGACTGTGGGTCATGATGTACACAGTGTGTCAGTGAGTGTGTTAATATTAATCTGTGTTCTCTGTCAGTGTGTTAATATTACTGAGGACAGTGGGGGTGTTTTACACTTCACAGGGTGTATCTGACTGTGGGTCATGATGTACACAGTGTGTCAGTGAGTGTGTTAATATTAATCTGTGTTCTCTGTCAGTGTGGTAATATTACTGAGGACAGTGGGGGTGTTTTGCACTTCACAGGGTGTATCTGGCTGTGGGTCATGATATACACAGTGTGTCAGTGAGTGTGTTAATATTAATCTGTGTTCTCTGTCAGTGTGTTAATATTACTGAGGACAGTGGGGGTGTTTTACACTTCACAGGGTGTATCTGACTGTGGGTCATGATATACACAGTGTGTCAGTGAGTGTGTTAATATTAATCTGTGTTCTCTGTCAGTGTGTTAATATTACTGAGGACAGTGGGGGTGTTTTACACTTCACAGGGTGTAACTGACTGTGGGTCATGATGTACACAGTGTGTCAGTGAGTGTGTTAATATTAATCTGTGTTCTCTGTCAGTGTGGTAATATTACTGAGGACAGTGGGGGTGTTTTGCACTTCACAGGGTGTATCTGGCTGTGGGTCATGATATACACAGTGTGTCAGTGAGTGTGTTAATATTAATCTGTGTTCTCTGTCAGTGTGTTAATATTACTGAGGACAGTGGGGGTGTTTTACACTTCACAGGGTGTATCTGACTGTGGGTCATGATATACACAGTGTGTCAGTGAGTGTGTTAATATTAATCTGTGTTCTCTGTCAGTGTGTTAATATTACTGAGGACAGTGGGGATGTTTTACACTTCACAGGGTTTATCTGACTGTGGGTCATGATATACACAGTGTGTCAGTGAGTGTGTTAATATTAATCTGTGTTCTCTGTCAGTGTGTTAATATTCCTGAGGACAGTGGGGGTGTTTTACACTTCACAGAGTTTATCTGACTGTGGGTCATGATATACACAGTGTGTCAGTGAGTGTGTTAATATTAATCTGTGTTCTCTGTCAGTGTGTTAATATTCCTGAGGACAGTGGGGGTGTTTTACACTTCACAGGGTGTATCTGACTGTGGGTCATGATACACACAGTGTGTCAGTGAGTGTGTTAATATTAATCTGTGTTCTCTGTCAGTGTGTTAATATTCCTGAGGACAGTGGGGGTGTTTTACACTTCACAAGGTGTATCTGACTGTGGGTCATGATGTACACAGTGTGTCAGTGAGTGTGTTAATATTAATCTGTGTTCTCTGTCGGTGTGTTAATATTGCTGAGGACAGTGGGGATGTTTTACACTTCACCGGGTGTATCTGACTGTGGGTCATGATATACACAGTGTGTCAGTGAGTGTGTTAATATTAATCTGTGTTCTCTGTCAGTGTGTTAATATTACTGAGGACTGTGGGGGTGTTTTACACTTCACAGGGTGTATCTGACTGTGAGTCATGATATACACAGTGTGTCATTAAGTGTGTTAATATTAATCTGTGTTCTCTGTCAGTGTGTTAATATTACTGACGACAGTGGGGGTGTTTTACACTTCACAGGGTGTATCTGACTGTGGGTCATGATGTACACAGTGTGTCAGTGAGTGTGTTAATATTAATCTGTGTTCTCTGTCAGTGTGTTAATATTACTGAGGACAGTGGGGGTGTTTTACACTTCACAGGGTGTATCTGACTGTGGGTCATGATATACACAGTGAGTCAGTGAGTTTGTTAATATTAATCTGTGTTCTCTGTCAGTGTGATAATATTACTGAGGACAGTGGGGGTGTTTTACACTTCACAGGGTGTATCTGACTGTGGGTCATGATATACACAGTGAGTCAGTGAGTGTGTTAATATTAATCTGTGTTCTCTGTCAGTGTGTTAATATTACTGAGGACAGTGGGGGTGTTTTACACTTCACAGGGTGTATCTGACTGTGGGTCATGATGTACACAGTGTGTCAGTGAGTGTGTTAATATTAATCTGTGTTCTCTGTCAGTGTGTTAATATTACTGAGGACAGTGGGGGTGTTTTACACTTCACAGGGTGTATCTGACTGTGGGTCATGATGTACACAGTGTGTCAGTGAGTGTGTTAATATTAATCTGTGTTCTCTGTCAGTGTGGTAATATTACTGAGGACAGTGGGGGTGTTTTGCACTTCACAGGGTGTATCTGGCTGTGGGTCATGATATACACAGTGTGTCAGTGAGTGTGTTAATATTAATCTGTGTTCTCTGTCAGTGTGTTAATATTACTGAGGACAGTGGGGGTGTTTTACACATCACAGGGTGTATCTGACTGTGGGTCATGATATACACAGTGTGTCAGTGAGTGTGTTAATATTAATCTGTGTTCTCTGTCAGTGTGTTAATATTACTGAGGACAGTGGGGATGTTTTACACTTCAGAGGGTTTATCTGACTGTGGGTCATGATATACACAGTGTGTCAGTGAGTGTGTTAATATTAATCTGTGTTCTCTGTCAGTGTGTTAATATTCCTGAGGACAGTGGGGGTGTTTTACACTTCACAGAGTTTATCTGACTGTGGGTCATGATATACACAGTGTGTCAGTGAGTGTGTTAATATTAATCTGTGTTCTCTGTCAGTGTGTTAATATTCCTGAGGACAGTGGGGGTGTTTTACACTTCACAGGGTGTATCCGACTGTGGGTCATGATGTACACAGTGTGTCAGTGAGTGTGTTAATATTAATCTGTGTTCTCTGTCAGTGTGTTAATATTGCTGAGGACAGTGGGGGTGTTTTACACTTCACCGGGTGTATCTGACTGTGGGTCATGATATACACAGTGTGTCAGTGAGTGTGTTAATATTAATCTGTGTTCTCTGTCAGTGTGTTAATATTACTGAGGACAGTGGGGGTGTTTTACACTTCACAGGGTCTATCTGACTGTGGGTCATGATATACACAGTGTGTCAGTGAGTGTGTTAATATTAATCTGTGTTCTCTGTCAGTGTGTTAATATTACTGAGGACAGTGGGGATGTTTTACACTTCACAGGGTGTATCTGACTGTGGGTCATGATGTACACAGTGTGTCAGTGAGTGTGTTAATATTAATCTGTGTTCTCTGTCAGTGTGTTAATATTACTGAGGACAGTGGGGGTGTTTTACACTTCACAGGGTGTATCTGACTGTGGGTCATGATGTACACAGTGTGTCAGTGAGTGTGTTAATATTAATCTGTGTTCTCTGTCAGTGTGTTAATATTACTGAGGACAGCGGGGGTGTTTTACACTTCACCGGGTGTATCTGACTGTGGGTGATGATATACACAGTGTGTCAGTGAGTGTGTTAATATTAATCTGTGTTCCCTGTCAGTGTGTTAATATTCCTGAGGACAGTGGGCATGTTTTACACTTTACAGGGTGTATCTGACTGTGGGTCATGATATACACAGTGTGTCAGTGAGTGTGTTAATATTAATCTGTGTTCTCTGTCAGTGTGTTAATATTACTCAGGACAGTGGGGGTGTTTTACACTTCACAGGGTGTATCTGACTGTGGGTCATGATATACACAGTGTGTCAGTGAGTGTGTTAATATTAATCTGTGTTCTCTGTCAGTGTGTTAATGTTACTGAGGACAGTGGGGATGTTTTACACTTCACAGGGTGTATCTGACTGTGGGTCATGATATACACAGTGTGTCAGTGATTGTGTTAATATTAATCTGTGTTCTCTGTCAGTGTGTTAATATTCCTGAGGACAGTGGGGGTGTTTTACACTTCACAGGGTTTATCTGACTGTGGGTCATGATGTACACAGTGTGTCAGTGAGTGTGTTAATATTAATCTGTGTTCTCTGTCAGTGTGTTAATATTCCTGAGGACAGTGGGGGTGTTTTACACTTCACAGGGTGTATCTGACTGTGGGTCATGATATACACAGTGTGTCAGTGAGTGTGTTAATATTAATCTGTGTTCTCTGTCAGTGTGTTAATAATACTGAGGACAGTGGGGATGTTTTACACTTCACAGGGTGTATCTGACTGTGGGTCATGATATACACAGTGTGTCAGTGAGTGTGTTAATATTAATCTGTGTTCTCTGTCAGTGTGTTAATATTACTGAGGACAGTGGGGGTGTTTTACACTTCACAGGGTGTATCTGACTGTGGGTCATGATATACACAGTGTGTCAGTGAGTGTGTTAATATTAATCTGTGTTCTCTGTCAGTGTGTTAATATTACTGAGGACAGGGGGGGTATTTTACACTTCACAGGGTTTATCTGACTGTGGGTCATGATGTACACAGTGTGTCAGTGAGTGTGTTAATATTAATCTGTGTTCTCTGTCAGTGTGTTAATATTACTGAGGACAGTGGGGGTGTTTTACACTTCACAGGGTTTATCTGACTCTGGGTCATGATATACACAGTGTGTCAGTGAGTGTGTTAATATTAATCTGTGTTCTCTGTCAGAGTGTTAATATTACTGAGGACAGTGGGGGTGTTTTACACTTCACAGGGTTTATCTGACTGTGGGTCATGATATACACAGTGTGTCAGTGAGTGTGTTAATATTAATCTGTGTTCTCTGTCAGTGTGTTAATATTACTGAGGACAGTGGGCATGTTTTACACTTTACAGGGTGTATCTGTCTGTGGGTCATGATATACACAGTGTGTCAGTGAGTGTGTTAATATTAATCTGTGTTCTCTGTCAGTGTGTTAATATTCCTGAGGACAGTGGGGGTATTTTACACTTCACAGGGTGTATCTGACTGTGGGTCATGATATACACAGTGTGTCAGTGAGTGTGTTAATATTAATCTGTGTTCTCTGTCAGTGTGTTAATATTACTGAGGACAGTGGGCATGTTTTACACTTTACAGGGTGTATCTGTCTGTGGGTCATGATATACACAGTGTGTCAGTGAGTGTGTTAATATTAATCTGTGTTCTCTGTCAGTGTGTTAATATTCCTGAGGACAGTGGGGGTATTTTACACTTCACAGGGTGTATCTGACTGTGGGTCATGATATACACAGTGTGTCAGTGAGTGTGTTAATATTAATCTGTGTACTCTGTCAGTGTGTTAATATTACTGAGGACAGTGGGGGTGTTTTACACTTCACAGGGTTTATCTGACTGTCGGTCATGATAGACACAGTGTGTCAGTGAGTGTGTTAATATTAATCTGTGTTCTCTGTCAGTGTGTTAATATTGCTGAGGACAGTGGGGGTGTTTTACACTTCACAGGGTTTATCTGACTGTGGGTCATGATATACACAGTGTGTCAGTGAGTGTGTTAATATTAATCTGTGTTCTCTGTCAGTGTGTTAATATTACTGAGGACAGTGGGGGTGTTTTACACTTCACAGGATTTATCTGACTGTGGGTCATGATATACAGTGTGTCAGTGAGTGTGTTAATATGAATCTGTGTTCTCTGTCAGTGTGTTAATATTACTGAGGACAATGGGGGTGTTTTACACTTCACAGGGTGTATCTGACTGTGGGTCATGATATACACAGTGTGTCAGTGAGTGTGTTAATATTAATCTGTGTTCTCTGTCAGTGTGTTAATATTCCTGAGGACAGTGGGGGTGTTTTACACTTCACAGGGTGTATCTGACTGTGGGTCATGATATACACAGTGTGTCAGTGAGTGTGTTAATATTAACCTGTGTTCTCTGTCAGTGTGTTAATATTACTGAGGACAGTGGGGGTGTTTTACACTTCACAGGATGTATCTGACTGTGGGTCATGATGTAAACAGTGTGTCAGTGAGTGTGTTAATATTAATCTGTGTTCTCTGTCAGTGTGTTAATATTCCTGAGGACAGTGGGGATGTTTTACACTTCACCGGGTGTATCTGACTGTGGGTCATGATATACACAGTGTGTCAGTGAGTGTGTTAATATGAATCTGTGTTCTCTGTCAGTGTGTTAATATTACTGAGGACAGTGGGGGTGTTTTACACTTCACAGGGTGTATCTGACTGTGGGTCATGATATACACAGTGTGTCAGTGAGTGTGTTAATATTAATCTGTGTTCTCTGTCAGTGTGTTAATATTCCTGAGGACAGTGGGGGTGTTTTACACTTCACAGGGTGTATCTGACTGTGGGTCATGATATACACAGTGTGTCAGTGAGTGTGTTAATATTAACCTGTGTTCTCTGTCAGTGTGTTAATATTACTGAGGACAGTGGGGGTGTTTTACACTTCACAGGATGTATCTGACTGTGGGTCATGATGTAAACAGTGTGTCAGTGAGTGTGTTAATATTAATCTGTGTTCTCTGTCAGTGTGTTAATATTCCTGAGGACAGTGGGGATGTTTTACACTTCACCGGGTGTATCTGACTGTGGATCATGATATACACAGTGTGTCAGTGAGTGTGTTAATATTAATCTGTGTTCTCTGTCAGGTGTTAATATTACTGAGGACAGTGGGGGTGTTTTACACTTCACAGGGTGTATCTGACTGTGGGTCATGATATACACAGTGTGTCAGTGAGTTTGTTAATATTAACCTGTGTTCTCTGTCAGTGTGTTAATATTACTGAGGACAGTGGGGGTGTTTTACACTTCACAGGATGTATCTGACTGTGGGTCATGATGTACACAGTGTGTCAGTGAGTGTGTTAATATTAATCTGTGTTCTCTGTCAGTGTGTTAATATTCCTGAGGACAGTGGGGATGTTTTACACTTCACCGGGTGTATCTGACTGTGGGTCATGATATACACAGTGTGTCAGTGAGTGTGTTAATATTAATCTGTGTTCTCTGTCAGTGTGTTAATATTACTGAGGACAGTGGGGGTGTTTTACACTTCACAGGGTGTATCTGACTGTGGGTCATGATATACACAGTGTGTCAGTGAGTGTGTTAATATTAATCTGTGTTCTCTGTCAGTGTGTTAATATTACTGAGGACAGTGGGGGTGTTTTACACTTCACAGGGTGTATCTGACTGTGGGTCATGATGTACACAGTGTGTCAGTGAGTGTGTTAATATTAATCAGTGTTCTCAGTCAGTGTGTTAATATTCCTGAGGACAGTGGGGGTGTTTTACACTTCACCGGGTGTATCTGACTGTGGGTCATGATATACACAGTGTGTCAGTGAGTGTGTTAATATTAATCTGTGTTCTCTGTCAGTGTGTTAATATTCCTGAGGACAGTGGGGGTGTTTTACACTTCACAGGGTGTATCTGACTGTGGGTCATGATGTACACAGTGTGTCAGTGAGTGTGTTAATATTAATCTGTGTTCTCTGTCAGGGTGTTAATATTACTGAGGACAGTGGGGGTGTTTTACACTTCACAGGGTGTATCTAACTGTGGGTCATGATATACACAGTGTGTCAGTGAGTGTGTTAATATTAATCTGTGTTCTCTGTCAGTGTGTTAATATTCCTGAGGACAGTGGGGGTGTTTTACACTTCACAGGGTGTATCTGACTGTGGGTCATGATATACACAGTGTGTCAGTCAGTGTGTTAATATTAATCTGTGTTCTCTGTCAGTGTGTTAATATTACTGAGGACATTGGGGATGTTTTACACTTCACAGGGTGTATCTGACTGTGGGTCATGATATACACAGTGTGTCAGTGAGTGTGTTAATATTAATCTGTGTTCTCAGTCAGTGTGTTAATATTCCTGAGGACAGTGGGGGTGTTTTACACTTCACAGGGTGTATCTGACTCTGGGTCATGATATACACAGTGTGTCAGTGAGAGTGTTAATATTAATCTGTGTTCTCAGTCAGTGTGTTAATATTCCTGAGGACAGTGGGGGTGTTTTACACTTCACATGGTGTATCTGACTGTGGGTCATGATATACACAGTGTGTCAGTGAGTGTGTTAATATTAATCTGTGTTCTCTGTCAGTGTGTTAATATTACTGAGGACAGTGGGGGTGTTTTACACTTCACAGGGTTTATCTGACTGTGGGTCATGATATACACAGTGTGTCAGTGAGAGTGTTAATATTAATCTGTGTTCTCTGTCAGTGTGTTAATATTACTGAGGACAGTGGGGGTGTTTTACACTTCACAAGGTGTATCTGACTGTGGGTCATGATATACACAGTGTGTCAGTGAGTGTGTTAATATTAATCTGTGTTCTCTGTCAGTGTGTTAATATTACTGAGGACAGTGGGGGTGTTATACACTTCACAGGGTGTATCTGACTGTGGGTCATGATATACACAGTGTGTCAGTGAGTGTGTTAATATTAATCTGTGTTCTCTGTCAGTGTGTTAATATTCCTGAGGACAGTGGGGGTGTTTTACACTTCACAGGGTGTATCTGACTGTGGGTCATGATGTACACAGTGTGTCAGTGAGTGTGTTAATATTAATCTGTGTTCTCTGTCAGTGCGTTAATATTACTGAGGACAGTGGGGGTGTTTTACACTTCACAGGGTGTATCTGACTGTGAGTCATGATATACACAGTGTGTCAGTGAGAGTGTTAATATTAATCTGTGTTCTCTGTCAGTGTGTTAATATTACTGAGGACAGTGGGGGTGTTTTACACTTCACAGGGTGTATCTGACTGTGGGTCATGATGTACACAGTGTGTCAGTGAGAGTGTTAATATTAATCTGTGTACTCTGTCAGTGTGTTAATATTACTGAGGACAGTGGGGGTGTTTTACACTTCACAGGGTGTATCTGACTGTGAGTCATGATATACACAGTGTGTCAGTGAGAGTGTTAATATTAATCTGTGTACTCTGTCAGTGTGTTAATATTACTGAGGACAGTGGGGGTGTTTTACACTTCACAGGGTGTATCTGACTGTGGGTCATGATGTACACAGTGTGTCAGTGAGTGTGTTAATATTAATCTGTGTTCTCTGTCAGTGTGTTAATATTACTCAGGACAGTGGGGGTGTTTTACACTTCACAGGGTTTATCTGACTGTGGGTCATGATATACACAGTGTGTCAGTGAGTGTGTTAATATTAATCTGTGTTCTCTGTCAGTGTGTTAATATTACTGAGGACAGTGGGGGTGTTTTACACTTCACAGAGTGTATCTGACTGTGGGTCATGATATACACAGTGTGTCAGTGAGTGTGTTAATATTAATCTGTGTTCTCTGTCAGTGTGTTAATATTACTGAGGACAGTGGGGGTGTTTTGCACTTCACAGGGTTTATCTGACTGTGGGTCATGATGTACACAGTGTGTCAGTGAGTATGTTAATATTAATCTGTGTTCTCTGTCAGTGTGTTAATATTCCTGAGGACAGTGGGGATGTTTTACACTTCACAGGGTGTATCTGACTGTGGGTCATGATGTACACAGTGTGTCAGTGAGTGTGTTAATATTAATCTGTGTTCTCTGTCAGTGTGTTAATATTACTGAGGACAGTGGGGGTGTTTTGCACTTCACAGGGTTTATCTGACTGTGGGTCATGATGTACACAGTGTGTCAGTGAGTATGTTAATATTAATCTGTGTTCTCTGTCAGTGTGTTAATATTCCTGAGGACAGTGGGGATGTTTTACACTTCACAGGGTGTATCTGACTGTGGGTCATGATGTACACAGTGTGTCAGTGAGTGTGTTAATATTAATCTGTGTTCTCTGTCAGTGTGTTAATATTACTGAGGACAGTGGGGGTGTTATACACTTCACCGGGTGTATCTGACTGTGGGTCATGATATACACAGTGTGTCAGTGAGTGTGTTGATATTAATTTGTGTTCTCTGTCAGTGTGTTAATATTCCTGAGGACAGTGGGGATGTTTTACACTTCACAGGGTGTATCTGACTGTGGGTCATGATATACACAGTGTGTCAGTGAGTGTGTTAATATTAATCTGTGTTCTCTTTCAGTGTGTTAATATTCCTGAGGACAGTGGGGATGTTTTACACTTCACAGGGTGTTTCTGAATGTGGGTCATGATATACACAGTGTGTCAGTGAGTGTGTTAATATTACTCTGTGTTCTCTGTCAGTGTGTTAATATTACTGAGGACAGTGGGGGTGTTTTACACTTCACAGGGTGTATCTGACTGTGGGCCATGATGTACACAGTGTGTCAGTGAGTGTGTTAATATTAATCTGTGTTCTCTGTCAGTGTGTTAATATTACTGAGGACAGTGGGGGTGTTTTACACTTCACAGGGTGTATCTGACTGTGGGTCATGACATACACAGTGTGTCAGTGAGTGTGTTAATATTAATCTGTGTTCTCTGTCAGTGTGTTAATATTCCTGAGGACAGTGGGGATGTTTTACACTTCACAGGGTGTATCTGACTGTGGGTCATGATGTACACAGTGTGTCAGTGAGTGTGTTAATATTAATCTGTGTTCTCTGTCAGTGTGTTAATATTACTGAGGACAGTGGGAATGTTTTGCACTTCACAGGGGGTATCTGACTGTGGGTCATGATGTACACAGTGTGTCAGTGAGTGTGTTAATATTAATTTGTGTTCTCTGTCAGTGTGTTAATATTCCTGAGGACAGTGGGGGTGTTTTACACTTCACAGGGTGTATCTGACTGTGGGTCATGATATACACAGTGTGTCAGTGAGTGTGTTAATATTAATCTGTGTTCTCTGTCAGTGTGTTAATATTACTGAGGACAGTGGGAGTGCTTTACACTTCACAGGGTGTATCTGACTGTGGGTCATGATATACACAGTGTGTCAGTGAGAGTGTTAATATTAATCTGTGTTCTCTGTCAGTGTGTTAATATTACTGAGGACAGTGGGGGTGTTTTACACTTCACAGGGTGTATCTGACTGTGGGTCATGATATACACAGTGTGTCAGTGAGTGTGTTAATATTAATCTGTGTTCTCTGTCAGTGTGTTAATATTACTGAGGACAGTGGGGGTGTTATACACTTCACAGGGTGTATCTGACTGTGGGTCATGATATACACAGTGTGTCAGTGAGTGTGTTAATATTAATCTGTGTTCTCTGTCAGTGCGTTAATATTACTGAGGACAGTGGGGGTGTTTTACACTTCACAGGGTGTATCTGACTGTGAGTCATGATATACACAGTGTGTCAGTGAGAGTGTTAATATTAATCTGTGTTCTCTGTCAGTGTGTTAATTTTACTGAGGACAGTGGGGGTGTTTTACACTTCACAGGGTGTATCTGACTGTGGGTCATGATGTACGCAGTGTGTCAGTGAGAGTGTTAATATTAATCTGTGTACTCTGTCAGTGTGTTAATATTACTGAGGACAGTGGGGGTGTTTTACACTTCACAGGGTGTATCTGACTGTGAGTCATGATATACACAGTGTGTCAGTGAGAGTGTTAATATTAATCTGTGTACTCTGTCAGTGTGTTAATATTACTGAGGACAGTGGGGGTGTTTTACACTTCACAGGGTGTATCTGACTGTGAGTCATGATATACACAGTGTGTCAGTGAGTGTGTTAATATTAATCTGTGTTCTCTGTCAGTGTGTTAATATTACTGAGGACAGTGGGGGTGTTTTACACTTCACAGGGTTTATCTGACTGTGGGTCATGATGTACACAGTGTGTCAGTGAGTATGTTAATATTAATCTGTGTTCTCTGTCAGTGTGTTAATATTCCTGAGGACAGTGGGGGTGTTTTACACTTCACAGGGTGTATCTGACTGTGGGTCATGATATACACAGTGTGTCAGTGAGTGTGTTAATATTAACCTGTGTTCTCTGTCAGTGTGTTAATATTACTGAGGACAGTGGGGGTGTTTTACACTTCACAGGATGTATCTGACTGTGGGTCATGATGTAAACAGTGTGTCAGTGAGTGTGTTAATATTAATCTGTGTTCTCTGTCAGTGTGTTAATATTCCTGAGGACAGTGGGGATGTTTTACACTTCACCGGGTGTATCTGACTGTGGGTCATGATATACACAGTGTGTCAGTGAGTGTGTTAATATTAACCTGTGTTCTCTGTCAGTGTGTTAATATTACTGAGGACAGTGGGGGTGTTTTACACTTCACAGGATGTATCTGACTGTGGGTCATGATGTACACAGTGTGTCAGTGAGTGTGTTAATATTAATCTGTGTTCTCTGTCAGTGTGTTAATATTCCTGAGGACAGTGGGGATGTTTTACACTTCACCGGGTGTATCTGACTGTGGGTGATGATATACACAGTGTGTCAGTGAGTGTGTTAATATTAATCTGTGTTCTCTGTCAGTGTGTTAATATTACTGAGGACAGTGGGGGTGTTTTACACTTCACAGGGTGTATCTGACTGTGGGTCATGATATACACAGTGTGTCAGTGAGTGTGTTAATATTAATCTGTGTTCTCTGTCAGTGTGTTAATATTACTGAGGACAGTGGGGGTGTTTTACACTTCACAGGGTGTATCTGACTGTGGGTCATGATGTACACAGTGTGTCAGTGAGTGTGTTAATATTAATCAGTGTTCTCAGTCAGTGTGTTAATATTCCTGAGGACAGTGGGGGTGTTTTACACTTCACCGGGTGTATCTGACTGTGGGTCATGATATACACAGTGTGTCAGTGAGTGTGTTAATATTAATCTGTGTTCTCTGTCAGTGTGTTAATATTCCTGAGGACAGTGGGGGTGTTTTACACTTCACAGGGTGTATCTGACTGTGGGTCATGATGTACACAGTGTGTCAGTGAGTGTGTTAATATTAATCTGTGTTCTCTGTCAGGGTGTTAATATTACTGAGGACAGTGGGGGTGTTTTACACTTCACAGGGTGTATCTAACTGTGGGTCATGATATACACAGTGTGTCAGTGAGTGTGTTAATATTAATCTGTGTTCTCTGTCAGTGTGTTAATATTCCTGAGGACAGTGGGGGTGTTTTACACTTCACAGGGTGTATCTGACTGTGGGTCATGATATACACAGTGTGTCAGTCAGTGTGTTAATATTAATCTGTGTTCTCTGTCAGTGTGTTAATATTACTGAGGACATTGGGGATGTTTTACACTTCACAGGGTGTATCTGACTGTGGGTCATGATATACACAGTGTGTCAGTGAGTGTGTTAATATTAATCTGTGTTCTCAGTCAGTGTGTTAATATTCCTGAGGACAGTGGGGGTGTTTTACACTTCACAGGGTGTATCTGACTCTGGGTCATGATATACACAGTGTGTCAGTGAGAGTGTTAATATTAATCTGTGTTCTCAGTCAGTGTGTTAATATTCCTGAGGACAGTGGGGGTGTTTTACACTTCACAGGGTGTATCTGACTGTGGGTCATGATATACACAGTGTGTCAGTGAGTGTGTTAATATTAATCTGTGTTCTCTGTCAGTGTGTTAATATTACTGAGGACAGTGGGGGTGTTTTACACTCAACAGGGTTTATCTGACTGTGGGTCATGATATACGCAGTGTGTCAGTGAGAGTGTTAATATTAATCTGTGTTCTCTGTCAGTGTGTTAATATTACTGAGGACAGTGGGGGTGTTTTACACTTCACAAGGTGTATCTGACTGTGGGTCATGATATACACAGTGTGTCAGTGAGTGTGTTAATATTAATCTGTGTTCTCTGTCAGTGTGTTAATATTACTGAGGACAGTGGGGGTGTTATACACTTCACAGGGTGTATCTGACTGTGGGTCATGATATACACAGTGTGTCAGTGAGTGTGTTAATATTAATCTGTGTTCTCTGTCAGTGTGTTAATATTCCTGAGGACAGTGGGGGTGTTTTACACTTCACAGGGTGTATCTGACTGTGGGTCATGATGTACACAGTGTGTCAGTGAGTGTGTTAATATTAATCTGTGTTCTCTGTCAGTGCGTTAATATTAATGAGGACAGTGGGGGTGTTTTACACTTCACAGGGTGTATCTGACTGTGAGTCATGATATACACAGTGTGTCAGTGAGAGTGTTAATATTAATCTGTGTTCTCTGTCAGTGTGTTAATATTACTGAGGACAGTGGGGGTGTTTTACACTTCACAGGGTGTATCTGACTGTGGGTCATGATGTACACAGTGTGTCAGTGAGAGTGTTAATATTAATCTGTGTACTCTGTCAGTGTGTTAATATTACTGAGGACAGTGGGGGTGTTTTACACTTCACAGGGTGTATCTGACTGTGAGTCATGATATACACAGTGTGTCAGTGAGAGTGTTAATATTAATCTGTGTACTCTGTCAGTGTGTTAATATTACTGAGGACAGTGGGGGTGTTTTACACTTCACAGGGGGTATCTGACTGTGGGTCATGATGTACACAGTGTGTCAGTGAGTGTGTTAATATTAATCTGTGTTCTCTGTCAGTGTGTTAATATTACTCAGGACAGTGGGGGTGTTTTACACTTCACAGGGTTTATCTGACTGTGGGTCATGATATACACAGTGTGTCAGTGAGTGTGTTAATATTAATCTGTGTTCTCTGTCAGTGTGTTAATATTACTGAGGACAGTGGGGGTGTTTTACACTTCACAGGGTGTATCTGACTGTGGGTCATGATATACACAGTGTGTCAGTGAGTGTGTTAATATTAATCTGTGTTCTCTGTCAGTGTGTTAATATTACTGAGGACAGTGGGGGTGTTTTGCACTTCACAGGGTTTATCTGACTGTGGGTCATGATGTACACAGTGTGCCAGTGAGTATGTTAATATTAATCTGTGTTCTCTGTCAGTGTGTTAATATTCCTGAGGACAGTGGGGATGTTTTACACTTCACAGGGTGTATCTGACTGTGGGTCATGATGTACACAGTGTGTCAGTGAGTGTGTTAATATTAATCTGTGTTCTCTGTCAGTGTGTTAATATTACTGAGGACAGTGGGGGTGTTTTGCACTTCACAGGGTTTATCTGACTGTGGGTCATGATGTACACAGTGTGTCAGTGAGTATGTTAATATTAATCTGTGTTCTCTGTCAGTGTGTTAATATTCCTGAGGACAGTGGGGATGTTTTACACTTCACAGGGTGTATCTGACTGTGGGTCATGATGTACACAGTGTGTCAGTGAGTGTGTTAATATTAATCTGTGTTCTCTGTCAGTGTGTTAATATTACTGAGGACAGTGGGGGTGTTATACACTTCACCGGGTGTATCTGACTGTGGGTCATGATATACACAGTGTGTCAGTGAGTGTGTTGATATTAATTTGTGCTCTCTGTCAGTGTGTTAATATTCCTGAGGACAGTGGGGATGTTTTACACTTCACAGGGTGCATCTGACTGTGGGTCATGATATACACAGTGTGTCAGTGAGTGTGTTAATATTAATCTGTGTTCTCTTTCAGTGTGTTAATATTCCTGAGGACAGTGGGGATGTTTTACACTTCACAGGGTGTTTCTGAATGTGGGTCATGATATACACAGTGTGTCAGTGAGTGTGTTAATATTACTCTGTGTTCTCTGTCAGTGTGTTAATATTACTGAGGACAGTGGGGGTGTTTTACACTTCACAGGGTGTATCTGACTGTGGGCCATGATGTACACAGTGTGTCAGTGAGTGTGTTAATATTAATCTGTGTTCTCTGTCAGTGTGTTAATATTACTGAGGACAGTGGGGGTGTTTTACACTTCACAGGGTGTATCTGACTGTGGGTCATGATATACACAGTGTGTCAGTGAGTGTGTTAATATTAATCTGTGTTCTCTGTCAGTGTGTTAATATTACTGAGGACAGTGGGAGTGCTTTACACTTCACAGGGTGTATCTGACTGTGGGTCATGATATACACAGTGTGTCAGTGAGAGTGTTAATATTAATCTGTGTTCTCTGTCAGTGTGTTAATATTACTGAGGACAGTGGGGGTGTTTTACACTTCACAGGGTGTATCTGACTGTGGGTCATGATATACACAGTGTGTCAGTGAGTGTGTTAATATTAATCTGTGTTCTCTGTCAGTGTGTTAATATTACTGAGGACAGTGGGGGTGTTATACACTTCACAGGGTGTATCTGACTGTGGGTCATGATATACACAGTGTGTCAGTGAGTGTGTTAATATTAATCTGTGTTCTCTGTCAGTGCGTTAATATTACTGAGGACAGTGGGGGTGTTTTACACTTCACAGGGTGTATCTGACTGTGAGTCATGATATACACAGTGTGTCAGTGAGAGTGTTAATATTAATCTGTGTTCTCTGTCAGTGTGTTAATTTTACTGAGGACAGTGGGGGTGTTTTACACTTCACAGGGTGTATCTGACTGTGGGTCATGATGTACGCAGTGTGTCAGTGAGAGTGTTAATATTAATCTGTGTACTCTGTCAGTGTGTTAATATTACTGAGGACAGTGGGGGTGTTTTACACTTCACAGGGTGTATCTGACTGTGAGTCATGATATACACAGTGTGTCAGTGAGAGTGTTAATATTAATCTGTGTACTCTGTCAGTGTGTTAATATTACTGAGGACAGTGGGGGTGTTTTACACTTCACAGGGTGTATCTGACTGTGAGTCATGATATACACAGTGTGTCAGTGAGTGTGTTAATATTAATCTGTGTTCTCTGTCAGTGTGTTAATATTACTGAGGACAGTGGGGGTGTTTTACACTTCACAGGGTTTATCTGACTGTGGGTCATGATGTACACAGTGTGTCAGTGAGTATGTTAATATTAATCTGTGTTCTCTGTCAGTGTGTTAATATTCCTGAGGACAGTGGGGATGTTTTACACTTCACAGGGTGTATCTGACTGTGGGTCATGATGTACACAGTGTGTCAGTGAGTGTGTTAATATTAATCTGTGTTCTCTGTCAGTGTGTTAATATTGCTGAGGACAGTGGGGGTGTTTTACACTTCACAGGGTGTATCTGACTGTGGGTCATGATGTACACAGTGTGTCAGTGAGTGTGTTAATATTAATCTGTGTACTCTGTCAGTGTGTTCATATTACTGAGGACAGTGGGGGTGTTTTACACTTCACCGGGTGTATCTGACTGTGGGTCATGATATACACAGTGTGTCAGTGTGTGTGTTAATATTAATCTGTGTTCCCTGTCAGTGTGTTAATATTCCTGAGGACAGTGGGGGTGTTTTACACATCACAGGGTGTATCTGACTGTGGGTCATGATATACACAGTGTGTCAGTGAGTGTGTTGATATTAATTTGTGTTCTCTGTCAGTGTGTTAATATTACTGAGGACAGTGCGGGTGTTTTACACTTCACAGGGTGTATCTGACTGTGGGTCATGATATACACAGTGTGTCAGTGAGTGTGTTGATATTAATTTGTGTTTTCTGTCAGTGTGTTAATATTCCTGAGGACAGTGGGGATGTTTTACACTTCACAGGGTGTATCTGACTGTGGGTCATGATATACACAGTGTGTCAGTGAGTGTGTTAATATTAATCTGTGTTCTCTGTCAGTGTGTTAATATTCCTGAGGACAGTGGGGGTGTTTTACACTTCACAGGGTGTATCTGACTCTGGGTCATGATATACACAGTGTGTCAGTGAGAGTGTTAATATTAATCTGTGTTCTCAGTCAGTGTGTTAATATTCCTGAGGACAGTGGGGGTGTTTTACACTTCACAGGGTGTATCTGACTGTGGGTCATGATATACACAGTGTGTCAGTGAGTGTGTTAATATTAATCTGTGTTCTCTGTCAGTGTGTTAATATTACTGAGGACAGTGGGGGTGTTTTACACTTCACAGGGTTTATCTGACTGTGGGTCATGATATACACAGTGTGTCAGTGAGAGTGTTAATATTAATCTGTGTTCTCTGTCAGTGTGTTAATATTACTGAGGACAGTGGGGGTGTTTTACACTTCACAAGGTGTATCTGACTGTGGGTCATGATATACACAGTGTGTCAGTGAGTGTGTTAATATTAATCTGTGTTCTCTGTCAGTGTGTTAATATTACTGAGGACAGTGGGGGTGTTATACACTTCACAGGGTGTATCTGACTGTGGGTCATGATATACACAGTGTGTCAGTGAGTGTGTTAATATTAATCTGTGTTCTCTGTCAGTGTGTTAATATTCCTGAGGACAGTGGGGGTGTTTTACACTTCACAGGGTGTATCTGACTGTGGGTCATGATGTACACAGTGTGTCAGTGAGTGTGTTAATATTAATCTGTGTTCTCTGTCAGTGCGTTAATATTAATGAGGACAGTGGGGGTGTTTTACACTTCACAGGGTGTATCTGACTGTGAGTCATGATATACACAGTGTGTCAGTGAGAGTGTTAATATTAATCTGTGTTCTCTGTCAGTGTGTTAATATTACTGAGGACAGTGGGGGTGTTTTACACTTCACAGGGTGTATCTGACTGTGGGTCATGATGTACACAGTGTGTCAGTGAGAGTGTTAATATTAATCTGTGTACTCTGTCAGTGTGTTAATATTACTGAGGACAGTGGGGGTGGTTTACACTTCACAGGGTGTATCTGACTGTGAGTCATGATATACACAGTGTGTCAGTGAGAGTGTTAATATTAATCTGTGTACTCTGTCAGTGTGTTAATATTACTGAGGACAGTGGGGGTGTTTTACACTTCACAGGGGGTATCTGACTGTGGGTCATGATGTACACAGTGTGTCAGTGAGTGTGTTAATATTAATCTGTGTTCTCTGTCAGTGTGTTAATATTACTGAGGACAGTGGGGGTGTTTTGCACTTCACAGGGTTTATCTGACTGTGGGTCATGATGTACACAGTGTGCCAGTGAGTATGTTAATATTAATCTGTGTTCTCTGTCAGTGTGTTAATATTCCTGAGGACAGTGGGGATGTTTTACACTTCACAGGGTGTATCTGACTGTGGGTCATGATGTACACAGTGTGTCAGTGAGTGTGTTAATATTAATCTGTGTTCTCTGTCAGTGTGTTAATATTACTGAGGACAGTGGGGGTGTTTTGCACTTCACAGGGTTTATCTGACTGTGGGTCATGATGTACACAGTGTGTCAGTGAGTATGTTAATATTAATCTGTGTTCTCTGTCAGTGTGTTAATATTCCTGAGGACAGTGGGGATGTTTTACACTTCACAGGGTGTATCTGACTGTGGGTCATGATGTACACAGTGTGTCAGTGAGTGTGTTAATATTAATCTGTGTTCTCTGTCAGTGTGTTAATATTACTGAGGACAGTGGGGGTGTTATACACTTCACCGGGTGTATCTGACTGTGGGTCATGATATACACAGTGTGTCAGTGAGTGTGTTGATATTAATTTGTGTTCTCTGTCAGTGTGTTAATATTCCTGAGGACAGTGGGGATGTTTTACACTTCACAGGGTGTATCTGACTGTGGGTCATGATATACACAGTGTGTCAGTGAGTGTGTTAATATTAATCTGTGTTCTCTTTCAGTGTGTTAATATTCCTGAGGACAGTGGGGATGTTTTACACTTCACAGGGTGTTTCTGAATGTGGGTCATGATATACACAGTGTGTCAGTGAGTGTGTTAATATTACTCTGTGTTCTCTGTCAGTGTGTTAATATTACTGAGGACAGTGGGGGTGTTTTACACTTCACAGGGTGTATCTGACTGTGGGCCATGATGTACACAGTGTGTCAGTGAGTGTGTTAATATTAATCTGTGTTCTCTGTCAGTGTGTTAATATTACTGAGGACAGTGGGGGTGTTTTACACTTCACAGGGTGTATCTGACTGTGGGTCATGACATACACAGTGTGTCAGTGAGTGTGTTAATATTAATCTGTGTTCTCTGTCAGTGTGTTAATATTCCTGAGGACAGTGGGGATGTTTTACACTTCACAGGGTGTATCTGACTGTGGGTCATGATGTACACAGTGTGTCAGTGAGTGTGTTAATATTAATCTGTGTTCTCTGTCAGTGTGTTAATATTACTGAGGACAGTGGGAATGTTTTGCACTTCACAGGGGGTATCTGACTGTGGGTCATGATGTACACAGTGTGTCAGTGAGTGTGTTAATATTAATTTGTGTTCTCTGTCAGTGTGTTAATATTCCTGAGGACAGTGGGGGTGTTTTACACTTCACAGGGTGTATATGACTGTGGGTCATGATATACACAGTGTGTCAGTGAGTGTGTTAATATTAATCTGTGTTCTCTGTCAGTGTGTTAATATTACTGAGGACAGTGGGAGTGCTTTACACTTCACAGGGTGTATCTGACTGTGGGTCATGATATACACAGTGTGTCAGTGAGAGTGTTAATATTAATCTGTGTTCTCTGTCAGTGTGTTAATATTACTGAGGACAGTGGGGGTGTTTTACACTTCACAGGGTGTATCTGACTGTGGGTCATGATATACACAGTGTGTCAGTGAGTGTGTTAATATTAATCTGTGTTCTCTGTCAGTGTGTTAATATTACTGAGGACAGTGGGGGTGTTATACACTTCACAGGGTGTATCTGACTGTGGGTCATGATATACACAGTGTGTCAGTGAGTGTGTTAATATTAATCTGTGTTCTCTGTCAGTGCGTTAATATTACTGAGGACAGTGGGGGTGTTTTACACTTCACAGGGTGTATCTGACTGTGAGTCATGATATACACAGTGTGTCAGTGAGAGTGTTAATATTAATCTGTGTTCTCTGTCAGTGTGTTAATTTTACTGAGGACAGTGGGGGTGTTTTACACTTCACAGGGTGTATCTGACTGTGGGTCATGATGTACGCAGTGTGTCAGTGAGAGTGTTAATATTAATCTGTGTACTCTGTCAGTGTGTTAATATTACTGAGGACAGTGGGGGTGTTTTACACTTCACAGGGTGTATCTGACTGTGAGTCATGATATACACAGTGTGTCAGTGAGAGTGTTAATATTAATCTGTGTACTCTGTCAGTGTGTTAATATTACTGAGGACAGTGGGGGTGTTTTACACTTCACAGGGTGTATCTGACTGTGAGTCATGATATACACAGTGTGTCAGTGAGTGTGTTAATATTAATCTGTGTTCTCTGTCAGTGTGTTAATATTACTGAGGACAGTGGGGGTGTTTTACACTTCACAGGGTTTATCTGACTGTGGGTCATGATGTACACAGTGTGTCAGTGAGTATGTTAATATTAATCTGTGTTCTCTGTCAGTGTGTTAATATTCCTGAGGACAGTGGGGATGTTTTACACTTCACAGGGTGTATCTGACTGTGGGTCATGATGTACACAGTGTGTCAGTGAGTGTGTTAATATTAATCTGTGTTCTCTGTCAGTGTGTTAATATTGCTGAGGACAGTGGGGGTGTTTTACACTTCACAGGGTGTATCTGACTGTGGGTCATGATGTACACAGTGTGTCAGTGAGTGTGTTAATATTAATCTGTGTACTCTGTCAGTGTGTTCATATTACTGAGGACAGTGGGGGTGTTTTACACTTCACCGGGTGTATCTGAATGTGGGTCATGATATACACAGTGTGTCAGTGTGTGTGTTAATATTAATCTGTGTTCCCTGTCAGTGTGTTAATATTCCTGAGGACAGTGGGGGTGTTTTACACTTCACAGGGTGTATCTGACTGTGGGTCATGATATACACAGTGTGTCAGTGAGTGTGTTGATATTAATTTGTGTTCTCTGTCAGTGTGTTAATATTACTGAGGACAGTGCGGGTGTTTTACACTTCACAGGGTGTATCTGACTGTGGGTCATGATATACACAGTGTGTCAGTGAGTGTGTTGATATTAATTTGTGTTTTCTGTCAGTGTGTTAATATTCCTGAGGACAGTGGGGATGTTTTACACTTCACAGGGTGTATCTGACTGTGGGTCATGATATACACAGTGTGTCAGTGAGTGTGTTAATATTAATCTGTGTTCTCTGTCAGTGTGTTAATATTCCTGAGGACAGTGGGGATGTTTTACACTTCACAGGGTGTTTCTGACTGTGGGTCATGATATACACAGTGTGTCAGTGAGTGTGTTAATATTACTCTGTGTTCTCTGTCAGTGTGTTAATATTACTGAGGACAGTGGGGGTGTTTTACACTTCACAGGGTGTATCTGACTGTGGGTCATGATATACACAGTGTGTCAGTGAGTGTGTTAATATTAATCTGTGTTCTCTGTCAGTGTGTTAATATTACTGAGGACAGTGGGGGTGTTTTACACTTCACAGGGTGTATCTGACTGTGGGTCATGACATACACAGTGTGTCAGTGAGTGTGTTAATATTAATCTGTGTTCTCTGTCAGTGTGTTAATATTCCGGAGGACAGTGGGGATGTTTTACACTTCACAGGGTGTATCTGACTGTGGGTCATGATGTACACAGTGTGTCAGTGAGTGTGTTAATATTAATCTGTGTTCTCTGTCAGTGTGTTAATATTACTGAGGACAGTGGGGGTGTTTTACACTTCACCGGGTGTATCTGACTGTGGGTCATGATATACACTGTGTGTCAGTGAGTGTGTTGATATTAATTTGTGTTCTCTGTCAGTGTGTTAATATTCCTGAGGACAGTGGGGATGTTTTACACTTCACAGGGTGTATCTGACTGTGGGTCATGATATACACAGTGTGTCAGTGAGTGTGTTAATATTAATCTGTGTTCTCTGTCAGTGTGTTAATATTACTGAGGACAGTGGGGGTGTTTTACACTTCACAGGGTGTATCTGACTGTGGGTCATGATGTACACAGTGTGTCAGTGAGTGTGTTAATATTGATCTGTGTTCTCTGTCAGTGTGTTAATATTGCTGAGGACAGTGGGGGTGTTTTACACTTCACAGGGTGTATCTGACTGTGGGTCATGATGTACACAGTGTGTCAGTGAGTGTGTTAATATTAATCTGTGTACTCTGTCAGTGTGTTAATATTACTGAGGACAGTGCGGGTGTTTTACACTTCACAGGGTGTATCTGACTGTGGGTCATGATGTACACAGTGTGTCAGTGAGTGTGTTAATATTAATCTGTGTTCTCTGTCAGGTGTTAATATTACTGAGGACAGTGGGGTATTTTACACTTCACAGGGTGTATCTGACTGTGGGTCATGATATACACAGTGTGTCAGTGAGTGTGTTAATATTAATCTGTGTTCTCTGTCAGCGTGTTAATCTTACTGAGGACAGTGGGGGTGTTTTACACTTCACAGGGTGTATCTGACTGTGGGTCATGATGTACACAGTGTGTCAGTGAGTGTGTTAATATTAATCTGTGTTCTCTGTCAGTGTGTTAATATTACTGAGGACAGTGGGAATGTTTTACACTTCACAGGGGGTATCTGACTGTGGGTCATGATGTACACAGTGTGTCAGTGAGTGTGTTAATATTAATTTGTGTTCTCTGTCAGTGTGTTAATATTCCTGAGGACAGTGGGGGTGTTTTACACTTCACAGGGTGTATCTGACTGTGGGTCATGATATACACAGTGTGTCAGTGAGTGTGTTAATATTAATCTGTGTTCTCTGTCAGTGTGTTAATATTCCTGAGGACAGTGGGGATGTTTTATACTTCACAGGGTGTATCTGACTGTGGGTCATGATGTACACAGTGTGTCAGTGAGTGTGTTAATATTAATCTGTGTTCTCTGTCAGTGTGTTAATATTACTGAGGACAGTGGGGGTGTTTTACACTTCACAGGGTGTATCTGACTGTGGGTCATGATATACACAGTGTGTCAGTGAGTGTGTTAATATTAATCTGTGTTCTCTGTCAGGTGTTAATATTACTGAGGGCAGTGGGGGTGTTTTACACTTCACAGGGTGTATCTGACTGTGGGTCATGATATACACAGTGTGTCAGTGAGTGTGTTAATATTAATCTGTGTTCTCTGTCAGTGTGTTAATATTCCTGAGGACAGTGGGGTTGTTTTACAGTTCACAGGGTGCATCTGACTGTGGGTCATGATATACACAGTGTGCCAGTGAGTGTGTTAATATTAATCTGTGTTCTCTGTCAGTGTGTTAATATTCCTGAGGACAGTGGGGGTGTTTTACACTTCACAGGGTGTATCTGACTGTGGGTCATGATGTACACAGTGTGTCAGTGAGCGTGTTAATATTAATCTGTGTTCTCTGTCAGTGTGTTAATATTACTGAGGACAGTGGGGGTGTTTTACACTTCACAGGGTGTATCTGACTGTGGGTCATGATGTACACAGTGTGTCAGTGAGTGTGTTAATATTAATCTGTGTACTCTGTCAGTGTGTTAATATTACTGAGGACAGTGGGGGTGTTTTACACTTCACCGGGTGTATCTGACTGTGGGTCATGATATACACTGTGTGTCAGTGAGTGTGTTGATATTAATTTGTGTTCTCTGTCAGTGTGTTAATATTCCTGAGGACAGTGGGGATGTTTTACACTTCACAGGGTGTATCTGACTGTGGGTCATGATATACACAGTGTGTCAGTGAGTGTGTTAATATTAATCTGTGTTCTCTGTCAGTGTGTTAATATTCCTGAGGACAGTGGGGGTGTTTTACACTTCACAGGGTGTATCTGACTGTTTGTCATGACATACACAGTGTGTCAGTGAGTGTGTTAATATTAATCTGTGTACTCTGTCAGTGTGTTAATATTACTGAGGACAGTGGGGGTGTTTTACACTTCACCGGGTGTATCTGACTGTGGGTCATGATATACACTGTGTGTCAGTGAGTGTGTTGATATTAATTTGTGTTCTCTGTCAGTGTGTTAATATTCCTGAGGACAGTGGGGATGTTTTACACTTCACAGGGTGTATCTGACTGTGGGTCATGATATACACAGTGTGTCAGTGAGTGTGTTAATATTAATCTGTGTTCTCTGTCAGTGCGTTAATATTACTGAGGACAGTGGGGGTGTTTTACACTTCACAGGGTGTATCTGACTGTGGGTCATGATATACACAGTGTGTCAGTGAGTGTGTTAATATTAATCTGTGTTCTCTGTCAGTGTGTTAATATTACTGAGGACAGTGGGGGTGTTTTACACTTCACAGGGTGTATCTGACTGTGGGTCATGATATACACAGTGTGTCAGTGAGTGTGTTAATATTAATCTGTGTTCTCTGTCAGTGTGTTAATATTCCTGAGGACAGTGGGGGTGTTTTACACTTCACAGGGTGTATCTGACTGTGGGTCATGATGTACACAGTGTGTCAGTGAGTGTGTTAATATTAATCTGTGTTCTCTGTCAGTGTGTTAATATTCCTGAGGACAGTGGGGGTGTTTTACACTTCACAGGGTGTTTCTGACTGTGAGTCATGATATACACAGTGTGTCAGTGAGTGTGTTAATATTAGTCTGTGTTCTCTGTCAGTTTGTTAATATTACTGAGGACAGTGGGGGTGTTTTACACTTCACAGGGTTTATCTGACTGTGGGTCATGATATACACAGTGTATCAGTGAGTGTGTTAATATTAATCTGTGTTCCCTGTCAGTGTGTTAATATTACTGAGGACAGTGGGGGTGTTTTACACTTCACAGGGTGTATCTGACTGTGGATCATGATATACACAGTGTGTCAGTGAGTGTGTTAATATTAATCTGTGTTCTCTGTCAGTGTGTTAATATTACTGAGGACAGTGGGTGTGTTTTACACTTCACAGGGTGTATCTGACTGTGGGTCATGATGTACACAGTGTGTCAGTGAGTGTGTTAATATTACTCTGTGTTCTCTGTCAGTGTGTTAATATTACTGAGGACAGTGGGGGTGTTTTACACTTCACAGGGTGTATCTGACTGTGGATCATGATATACACAGTGTGTCAGTGAGTGTGTTAATATTAATCTGTGTTCTCTGTCAGTGTGTTAATATTCCTGAGGACAGTGGGGATGTTTTACACTTCACAGGGTGTATCTGACTGTGGGTCATGATATACACAGTGTGTCAGTGAGTGTGTTAATATTAATCTGTGTTCTCTGTCAGTGTGTTAATATTACTGAGGACAGTGGGGGTGTTTTACACTTCACAGGGTGTATCTGACTGTGGATCATGATATACACAGTGTGTCAGTGAGTGTGTTAATATTAATCTGTGTTCTCTGTCAGTGTGTTAATATTACTGAGGACAGTGGGTGTGTTTTACACTTCACAGGGTGTATCTGACTGTGGGTCATGATGTACACAGTGTGTCAGTGAGTGTGTTAATATTACTCTGTGTTCTCTGTCAGTGTGTTAATATTACTGAGGACAGTGGGTGTGTTACACTTCACAGGGTGTATCTGACTGTGGATCATGATATACACAGTGTGTCAGTGAGTGTGTTAATATTAATCTGTGTTCTCTGTCAGTGTGTTAATATTCCTGAGGACAGTGGGGATGTTTTACACTTCACAGGGTGTATCTGACTGTGGGTCATGATATACACAGTGTGTCAGTGAGTGTGTTAATATTAATCTGTGTTCTCTGTCAGTGTGTTAATATTCCTGAGGACAGTGGGAGTGTTTTACACTTCACAGGGTGTATCTGACTGTGGGTCATGATATACACAGTGTGTCAGTGAGTGTGTTAATATTAATCTGTGTTCTCTGTCAGTGTGTTAATATTACTGAGGACAGTGGGGGTGTTTTACACTTCACAGGGTGTATCTGACTGTCTTTCTTTTGGGCCTCCTTATGTCGAGAGACAATGGATACGCGCCTGGAGGTGGTCAGTGGTTTGTGAAGCAGCGCCTGGAGTGGCTATAAAGGCCAATTCTGGAGTGACAGGCTCTTCCACAGGTGCTGCAGAGAAATTTGTTTGTTGGGGCTGTTGCACAGTTGGTTCTCCCCTTGCGCCTCTGTCTTTTTTCCTGCCAACTACTAAGTCTCTTCGACTCGCCACAATTTAGCCCTGTCTTTATGGCTGCCCGCCAGCTCTGGCGAATGCTGGCAACTGACTCCCACGACTTGTGATCAATGTCACACGATTTCATGTCGCGTTTGCAGACGTCTTTATAACGGAGACATGGACGGCCGGTGGGTCTGATACCAGTGGCGAGCTCGCTGTACAATGTGTCTTTGGGGATCCTGCCATCTTCCATGCGGCTCACATGGCCAAGCCATCTCAAGCGCCGCTGACTCAGTAGTGTGTATAAGCTGGGGGTGTTGGCCGCTTCAAGGACTTCTGTGTTGGAGATATAGTCCTGCCACCTGATGCCAAGTATTCTCCGGAGGCAGCGAAGATGGAATGAATTGAGACGTCGCTCTTGGCTGGCATACGTTGTCCAGGCCTCGCTGCCGTAGAGCAAGGTACTGAGGACACAGGCCTGATACACTCGGACTTTTGTGTCGGACTGTGGGTCATGATATACACAGTGTGTCAGTGAGTGTGTTAATATTAATCTGTGTTCTCTGTCAGTGTGTTAATATTACTGAGGACAGTGGGGGTGTTTTACACTTCACAGGGTGTATCTGACTGTGGGTCATGATGTACACAGTGTGTCAGTGAGTGTGTTAATATTAATCTGTGTTCTCTGTCAGTGTGTTAATATTACTGTGGACAGTGGGGATGTTTTACACTTCACAGGGTTTATCTGACTGTGGGTCATGATGTACACAGTGTGTCAGTGAGTGTGTTAATATTAATCTGTGTTCTCTGTCAGTGTGTTAATATTACTGAGGACAGTGGAGGTGTTTTACACTTCACCGGGTGTATCTGACTGTGGGTCATGATGTACACAGTGTGTCAGTGAGTGTGTTAATATTAATCTGTGTTCTCTGTCAGTGTGTTAATATTCCTGAGGACAGTGGGGGTGTTTTACACTTCACAGGGTGTATCTGACTGTGGGTCATGATATACACAGTGTGTCAGTGAGAGTGTTAATATTAATCTGTGTTCTCTGTCAGTGTGTTAATATTCCTGAGGACAGTGGGGGTGTTTTACACTTCACAGGGTGTATCTGACTGTGGGTCATGATATACACAGTGTGTCAGTGAGTGTGTTAATATTAATCTGTGTTCTCTGTCAGTGTGTTAATATTCCTGAGGACAGCGGGGGTGTTTTACACTTCACAGGGTTTATCTGACTGTGGGTCATGATATACACAGTGTGTCAGTGAGTGTGTTAATATTAATCTGTGTTCTCTGTCAGTGTGTTAATATTGCTGAGGACAGTGGGGGTGTTTTACACTTCACAGGGTGTATCTGACTCTGGGTCATGATATACACAGTGTGTCAGTGAGTGTGTTAATATTAATCTGTGTTCTCTGTCAGTGTGTTAATATTACTGAGGACAGTGGGGGTGTTTTACACTTCACAGGGTGTATCTGACTGTGGGTCATGATGTACACAGTGTGTCAGTGAGTGTGTTAATATTACTCTGTGTTCTCTGTCAGTGTGTTAATATTACTGAGGACAGTGGGGGTGTTTTACACTTCACAGGGTGTATCTGACTGTGGATCATGATATACACAGTGTGTCAGTGAGTGTGTTAATATTAATCTGTGTTCTCTGTCAGTGTGTTAATATTCCTGAGGACAGTGGGGATGTTTTAAACTTCACAGGGTGTATCTGACTGTGGGTCATGATATACACAGTGTGTCAGTGAGTGTGTTAATATTAATCTGTGTTCTCTGTCAGTGTGTTAATATTACTGAGGACAGTGGGGGTGTTTTACACTTCACAGGGTGTATCTGACTGTGGGTCATGATATTCACAGTGCGTCAGTGAGTGTGTTAATATTAATCTGTGTTCTCTGTCAGTGTGTTAATATTACTGAGGACAGTGGGGGTGTTTTACACTTCACAGGGTGTATCTGACTGTGGGTCATGATATACACAGTGTGTCAGTGAGTGTGTTAATATTAATCTGTGTTCTCTGTCAGTGTGTTAATATTACTGAGGACAGTGGGGGTGTTTTACACTTCACAGGGTGTATCTGACTGTGGGTCATGATGTACACAGTGTGTCAGTGAGTGTGTTAATATTAATCTGTGTTCTCTGTCAGTGTGTTAATATTACTGTGGACAGTGGGGATGTTTTACACTTCTCAGGTTTATCTGACTGTGGGTCATGATGTACACAGTGTGTCAGTGAGTGTGTTAATATTAATCTGTGTTCTCTGTCAGTGTGTTAATATTACTGAGGACAGTGGAGGTGTTTTACACTTCACAGGGTGTATCTGACTGTGGGTCATGATGTACACAGTGTGTCAGTGAGTGTGTTAATATTAATCTGTGTTCTCTGTCAGTGTGTTAATATTCCTGAGGACAGTGGGGGTGTTTTACACTTCACAGGGTGTATCTGACTGTGGGTCATGATATACACAGTGTGTCAGTGAGAGTGTTAATATTAATCTGTGTTCTCTGTCAGTGTGTTAATATTCCTGAGGACAGTGGGGGTGTTTTACACTTCACAGGGTGTATCTGACTGTGGGTCATGATATACACAGTGTGTCAGTGAGTGTGTTAATATTAATCTGTGTTCTCTGTCAGTGTGTTAATATTCCTGAGGACAGCGGGGGTGTTTTACACTTCACAGGGTTTATCTGACTGTGGGTCATGATATACACAGTGTGTCAGTGAGTGTGTTAATATTAATCTGTGTTCTCTGTCAGTGTGTTAATATTCCTGAGGACAGCGGGGGTGTTTTACACTTCACAGGGTTTATCTGACTGTGGGTCATGATATACACAGTGTGTCAGTGAGTGTGTTAATATTAATCTGTGTTCTCTGTCAGTGTGTTAATATTGCTGAGGACAGTGGGGGTGTTTTACACTTCACAGGGTGTATCTGACTCTGGGTCATGATATACACAGTGTGTCAGTGAGTGTGTTAATATTAATCTGTGTTCTCTGTCAGTGTGTTAATATTCCTGAGGACAGTGGGGTGTTTTACACTTCAAAGGGTGTATCTGACTGTGGGTCATGATGTACACAGTGTGTCAGTGAGTGTGTTAATATTAATCTGTGTTCTCTGTCAGTGTGTTAATATTACTGAGGACAGTGGGGGTGTTTTACACTTCACAGGGTGTATCTGACTGTGGGTCATGATATTCACAGTGCGTCAGTGAGTGTGTTAATATTAATCTGTGTTCTCTGTCAGTGTGTTAATATTACTGAGGACAGTGGGGGTGTTTTACACTTCACAGGGTGTATCTGACTGTGGATCATGATATACACAGTGTGTCAGTGAGTGTGTTAATATTAATCTGTGTTCTCTGTCAGTGTGTTAATATTCCTGAGGACAGTGGGGATGTTTTAAACTTCACAGGGTGTATCTGACTGTGGGTCATGATATACACAGTGTGTCAGTGAGTGTGTTAATATTAATCTGTGTTCTCTGTCAGTGTGTTAATATTACTGAGGACAGTGGGGGTGTTTTACACTTCACAGGGTGTATCTGACTGTGGGTCATGATATTCACAGTGCGTCAGTGAGTGTGTTAATATTAATCTGTGTTCTCTGTCAGTGTGTTAATATTACTGAGGACAGTGGGGGTGTTTTACACTTCACAGGGTGTATCTGACTGTGGGTCATGATATACACAGTGTGTCAGTGAGTGTGTTAATATTAATCTGTGTTCTCTGTCAGTGTGTTAATATTACTGAGGACAGTGGGGGTGTTTTACACTTCACAGGGTGTATCTGACTGTGGGTCATGATGTACACAGTGTGTCAGTGAGTGTGTTAATATTAATCTGTGTTCTCTGTCAGTGTGTTAATATTACTGTGGACAGTGGGGATGTTTTACACTTCTCAGGTTTATCTGACTGTGGGTCATGATGTACACAGTGTGTCAGTGAGTGTGTTAATATTAATCTGTGTTCTCTGTCAGTGTGTTAATATTACTGAGGACAGTGGAGGTGTTTTACACTTCACAGGGTGTATCTGACTGTGGGTCATGATGTACACAGTGTGTCAGTGAGTGTGTTAATATTAATCTGTGTTCTCTGTCAGTGTGTTAATATTCCTGAGGACAGTGGGGGTGTTTTACACTTCACAGGGTGTATCTGACTGTGGGTCATGATATACACAGTGTGTCAGTGAGAGTGTTAATATTAATCTGTGTTCTCTGTCAGTGTGTTAATATTCCTGAGGACAGTGGGGGTGTTTTACACTTCACAGGGTGTATCTGACTGTGGGTCATGATATACACAGTGTGTCAGTGAGTGTGTTAATATTAATCTGTGTTCTCTGTCAGTGTGTTAATATTCCTGAGGACAGCGGGGGTGTTTTACACTTCACAGGGTTTATCTGACTGTGGGTCATGATATACACAGTGTGTCAGTGAGTGTGTTAATATTAATCTGTGTTCTCTGTCAGTGTGTTAATATTCCTGAGGACAGCGGGGGTGTTTTACACTTCACAGGGTTTATCTGACTGTGGGTCATGATATACACAGTGTGTCAGTGAGTGTGTTAATATTAATCTGTGTTCTCTGTCAGTGTGTTAATATTGCTGAGGACAGTGGGGGTGTTTTACACTTCACAGGGTGTATCTGACTCTGGGTCATGATATACACAGTGTGTCAGTGAGTGTGTTAATATTAATCTGTGTTCTCTGTCAGTGTGTTAATATTCCTGAGGACAGTGGGGTGTTTTACACTTCAAAGGGTGTATCTGACTGTGGGTCATGATGTACACAGTGTGTCAGTGAGTGTGTTAATATTAATCTGTGTTCTCTGTCAGTGTGTTAATATTACTGAGGACAGTGGGGGTGTTTTACACTTCACAGGGTGTATCTGACTGTGGGTCATGATATTCACAGTGCGTCAGTGAGTGTGTTAATATTAATCTGTGTTCTCTGTCAGTGTGTTAATATTACTGAGGACAGTGGGGGTGTTTTACACTTCACAGGGTGTATCTGACTGTGGATCATGATATACACAGTGTGTCAGTGAGTGTGTTAATATTAATCTGTGTTCTCTGTCAGTGTGTTAATATTACTGAGGACAGTGGGTGTGTTTTACACTTCACAGGGTGTATCTGACTGTGGGTCATGATGTACACAGTGTGTCAGTGAGTGTGTTAATATTACTCTGTGTTCTCTGTCAGTGTGTTAATATTACTGAGGACAGTGGGGGTGTTTTACACTTCACAGGGTGTATCTGACTGTGGATCATGATATACACAGTGTGTCAGTGAGTGTGTTAATATTAATCTGTGTTCTCTGTCAGTGTGTTAATATTCCTGAGGACAGTGGGGATGTTTTACACTTCACAGGGTGTATCTGACTGTGGGTCATTATATACACAGTGTGTCAGTGAGTGTGTTAATATTAAGCTGTGTTCTCTGTCAGTGTGTTAATATTACTGAGGACAGTGGGGGTGTTTTACACTTCACAGGGTGTATCTGACTGTGGGTCATGATATTCACAGTGCGTCAGTGAGTGTGTTAATATTAATCTGTGTTCTCTGTCAGTGTGTTAATATTACTGAGGACAGTGGGGGTGTTTTACACTTCACAGGGTGTATCTGACTGTGGGTCATGATGTACACAGTGTGTCAGTGAGTGTGTTAATATTAATCTGTGTTCTCTGTCAGTGTGTTAATATTACTGAGGACAGTGGGGGTGTTTTACACTTCACAGGGTGTATCTGACTGTGGGTCATGATGTACACAGTGTGTCAGTGAGAGTGTTAATATTAATCTGTGTTCTCTGTCAGTGTGTTAATATTCCTGAGGACAGCGGGGGTGTTTTACACTTCACAGGGTGTATCTGACTGTGGGTCATGATATACACAGTGTGTCAGTGAGTGTGTTAATATTAATCTGTGTTCTCTGTCAGTGTGTTAATATTCCTGAGGACAGCGGGGGTGTTTTACACTTCACAGGGTTTATCTGACTGTGGGTCATGATATACACAGTGTGTCAGTGAGTGTGTTAATATTAATCTGTGTTCTCTGTCAGTGTGTTAATATTGCTGAGGACAGTGGGGGTGTTTTACACTTCACAGGGTGTATCTGACTCTGGGTCATGATATACACAGTGTGTCAGTGAGTGTGTTAATATTAATCTGTGTTCTCTGTCAGTGTGTTAATATTCCTGAGGACAGTGGGGTGTTTTACACTTCACAGGGTGTATCTGACTGTGGGTCATGATGTACACAGTGTGTCAGTGAGTGTGTTAATATTAATCTGTGTTCTCTGTCAGTGTGTTAATATTACTGAGGACAGTGGGGGTGTTTTACACTTCACAGGGTGTATCTGACTGTGGGTCATGATATACACAGTGTGTCAGTGAGTGTGTTAATATTAATCTGTGTTCTCTGTCAGTGTGTTAATATTCCTGAGGACAGTGGGGGTGTTTTACACTTCACAGGGTGTATCTGACTGTGGGTCATGATGTACACAGTGTGTCAGTGAGTGTGTTAATATTAATCTGTGTTCTCTGTCAGTGTGTTAATATTACTGAGGACAGTGGGGGTGTTTTACACTTCACAGGGTGTATCTGACTGTGGGTCATGATGTACACAGTGTGTCAGTGAGAGTGTTAATATTAATCTGTGTTCTCTGTCAGTGTGTTAATATTCCTGAGGACAGTGGGGTGTTTTACACTTCACAGGGTGTATCTGACTGTGGGTCATGATGTACACAGTGTGTCAGTGAGTGTGTTAATATTAATCTGTGTTCTCTGTCAGTGTGTTAATATTACTGAGGACAGTGGGGGTGTTTTACACTTCACAGGGTGTATCTGACTGTGGGTCATGATATACACAGTGTGTCAGTGAGTGTGTTAATATTAATCTGTGTTCTCTGTCAGTGTGTTAATATTCCTGAGGACAGTGGGGGTGTTTTACACTTCACAGGGTGTATCTGACTGTGGGTCATGATGTACACAGTGTGTCAGTGAGTGTGTTAATATTAATCTGTGTTCTCTGTCAGTGTGTTAATATTACTGAGGACAGTGGGGGTGTTTTACACTTCACAGGGTGTATCTGACTGTGGGTCATGATGTACACAGTGTGTCAGTGAGAGTGTTAATATTAATCTGTGTTCTCTGTCAGTGTGTTAATATTACTGAGGACAGTGGGGTGTTTTACACTTCACAGGGTGTATCTGACTGTGGGTCATGATGTAAACAGTGTGTCAGTGAGTGTGTTAATATTAATCTGTGTTCTCTGTCAGTGTGTTAATATTCCTGAGGACAGTGGGGTGTTTTACACTTCACAGGGTGTATCTGACTGTGGGTCATGATGTACACAGTGTGTCAGTGAGTGTGTTAATATTAATCTGTGTTCTCTGTCAGTGTGTTAATATTCCTGAGGACAGTGGGGGTGTTTTACACTTCACAGGGTGTATCTGACTGTGGGTCATGATGTACACAGTGTGTCAGTGAGTGTGTTAATATTAATCTGTGTTCTCTGTCAGTGTGTTAATATTACTGAGGACAGTGGGGGTGTTTTACACTTCACAGGGTGTATCTGACTGTGGGTCATGATGTACACAGTGTGTCAGTGAGAGTGTTAATATTAATCTGTGTTCTCTGTCAGTGTGTTAATATTACTGAGGACAGTGGGGTGTTTTACACTTCACAGGGTGTATCTGACTGTGGGTCATGATGTACACAGTGTGTCAGTGAGTGTCTTAATATTAATCTGTGTTCTCTGTCAGTGTGTTAATATTCCTGAGGACAGTGGGGGTGTTTTACACTTCACAGGGTGTATCTGACTGTGGGTCATGATGTACACAGTGTGTCAGTGAGTGTGTTAATATTAATCTGTGTTCTCTGTCAGTGTGTTAATATTACTGAGGACATTGGGGGTGTTTTACACTTCACAGGGTGTATCTGACTGTTGGTCATGATGTACACAGTGTGTCAGTGAGTGTGTTAATATTAATATGTGTTCTCTGTCAGTGTGTTAATATTCCTGAGGACTTTGGGGTGTTTTACACTTCACAGGGTGTATCTGACTGTGGGTCATGATATACACAGTGTGTCAGTGAGTGTGTTAATATTAATCTGTGTTCTCTGTCAGTGTGTTAATATTACTGAGGACAGTGGGGGTGTTTTACACTTCACAGGGTGTATCTGACTGTGGGTCATGATATACACAGTGTGTCAGTGAGTGTGTTAATATTAATCTGTGTTCTCTGTCAGTGTGTTAATATTCCTGAGGACAGTGGGGGTGTTTTACACTTCACAGGGTTTATCTGACTGTGGGTCATGATATACACAGTGTGTCAGTGAGTGTGTTAATATTAATCTGTGTTCTCTGTCAGTGTGTTAATATTACTGAGGACAGTGCAGGTGTTTTACACTTCACAGGGTGTATCTGACTGTGGGTCATGATGTACACAGTGTGTCAGTGAGTGTGTTAATATTAATCTGTGTTCTCTGTCAGTGTGTTAATATTACTGAGGACAGTGGGGGTGTTTTACACTTCACCGGGTGTATCTGACTGTGGGTCATGATTTACACAGTGTGTCAGTGAGTGTGTTAATATTAATCTGTGTTCTATGTCAGTGTGTTAATATTACTGAGGACAGTGGGGGTGTTTTACACTTCACAGGGTGTATCTGACTGTGGGTCATGATATACACAGTGTGTCAGTGAGTGTGTTAATATTAACCTGTGTTCTCTTTCAGTGTGTTAATATTCCTGAGGACAGTGGGGGTGTTTTACAATTCAAAGGGTGTATCTGACTGTGGGTCATGATGTACACAGTGTGTCAGTGAGTGTGTTAATATTAATCTGTGTTCTCTGTCAGTGTGTTAATTTTGCTGAGGACAGTGGGGGTGTTTTACACTTCACAGGGTGTATCTGACTGTGGGTCATGATGTACACAGTGTGTCAGTGAGTGTGTTAATATTAATCTGTGTTCTCTGTCAGTGTGTTAATATTACTGAGGACAGTGGGGGTGTTTTACACTTCACAGGGTGTATCTGACTGTGGGTCATGATATACACAGTGTGTCAGTGAGAGTGTTAATATTAATCTGTGTTCTCTGTCAGTGTGTTAATATTCCTGAGGACAGCGGGGGTGTTTTACACTTCACAGGGTGTATCTGACTGTGGGTCATGATATACACAGTGTGTCAGTGAGTGTGTTAATATTAATCTGTGTTCTCTGTCAGTGTGTTAATATTCCTGAGGACAGCGGGGGTGTTTTACACTTCACAGGGTTTATCTGACTGTGGGTCATGATATACACAGTGTGTCAGTGAGTGTGTTAATATTAATCTGTGTTCTCTGTCAGTGTGTTAATATTGCTGAGGACAGTGGGGGTGTTTTACACTTCACAGGGTGTATCTGACTCTGGGTCATGATATACACAGTGTGTCAGTGAGTGTGTTAATATTAATCTGTGTTCTCTGTCAGTGTGTTAATATTCCTGAGGACAGTGGGGTGTTTTACACTTCACAGGGTGTATCTGACTGTGGGTCATGATGTACACAGTGTGTCAGTGAGTGTGTTAATATTAATCTGTGTTCTCTGTCAGTGTGTTAATATTACTGAGGACAGTGGGGGTGTTTTACACTTCACAGGGTGTATCTGACTGTGGGTCATGATATACACAGTGTGTCAGTGAGTGTGTTAATATTAATCTGTGTTCTCTGTCAGTGTGTTAATATTCCTGAGGACAGTGGGGGTGTTTTACACTTCACAGGGTGTATCTGACTGTGGGTCATGATGTACACAGTGTGTCAGTGAGTGTGTTAATATTAATCTGTGTTCTCTGTCAGTGTGTTAATATTACTGAGGACAGTGGGGGTGTTTTACACTTCACAGGGTGTATCTGACTGTGGGTCATGATGTACACAGTGTGTCAGTGAGAGTGTTAATATTAATCTGTGTTCTCTGTCAGTGTGTTAATATTACTGAGGACAGTGGGGTGTTTTACACTTCACAGGGTGTATCTGACTGTGGGTCATGATGTACACAGTGTGTCAGTGAGTGTGTTAATATTAATCTGTGTTCTCTGTCAGTGTGTTAATATTCCTGAGGACAGTGGGGTGTTTTACACTTCACAGGGTGTATCTGACTGTGGGTCATGATGTACACAGTGTGTCAGTGAGTGTGTTAATATTAATCTGTGTTCTCTGTCAGTGTGTTAATATTCCTGAGGACAGTGGGGGTGTTTTACACTTCACAGGGTGTATCTGACTGTGGGTCATGATGTACACAGTGTGTCAGTGAGTGTGTTAATATTAATCTGTGTTCTCTGTCAGTGTGTTAATATTACTGAGGACAGTGGTGGTGTTTTACACTTCACAGGGTGTATCTGACTGTGGGTCATGATGTACACAGTGTGTCAGTGAGAGTGTTAATATTAATCTGTGTTCTCTGTCAGTGTGTTAATATTACTGAGGACAGTGGGGTGTTTTACACTTCACAGGGTGTATCTGACTGTGGGTCATGATGTACACAGTGTGTCAGTGAGTGTGTTAATATTAATCTGTGTTCTCTGTCAGTGTGTTAATATTCCTGAGGACAGTGGGGTGTTTTACACTTCACAGGGTGTATCTGACTGTGGGTCATGATGTACACAGTGTGTCAGTGAGTGTGTTAATATTAATCTGTGTTCTCTGTCAGTGTGTTAATATTACTGAGGACAGTGGGGGTGTTTTACACTTCACAGGGTGTATCTGACTGTGGGTCATGATGTACACAGTGTGTCAGTGAGTGTGTTAATATTAATATGTGTTCTCTGTCAGTGTGTTAATATTCATGAGGACAGTGGGGGTGTTTTACACTTCACAGGGTGTATCTGACTGTGGGTCATGATATACACAGTGTGTCAGTGAGTGTGTTAATATTAATCTGTGTTCTCTGTCAGTGTGTTAATATTACTGAGGACAGTGGGGGTGTTTTACACTTCACAGGGTGTATCTGACTGTGGGTCATGATATACACAGTGTGTCAGTGAGTGTGTTAATATTAATCTGTGTTCTCTGTCAGTGTGTTAATATTCCTGAGGACAGTGGGGGTGTTTTATACTTCACAGGGTTTATCTGACTGTGGGTCATGATATACACAGTGTGTCAGTGAGTGTGTTAATATTAATCTGTGTTCTCTGTCAGTGTGTTAATATTACTGAGGACAGTGGAGGTGTTTTACAATTCACAGGGTGTATCTGACTGTGGGTCATGATGTACACAGTGTGTCAGTGAGTGTGTTAATATTAATCTGTGTTCTCTGTCAGTGTGTTAATATTACTGAGGACAGTGGGGGTGTTTTACACTTCACCGGGTGTATCTGACTGTGGGTCATGATTTACACAGTGTGTCAGTGAGTGTGTTAATATTAATCTGTGTTCTATGTCAGTGTGTTAATATTACTGAGGACAGTGGGGGTGTTTTACACTTCACAGGGTGTATCTGACTGTGGGTCATGATATACACAGTGTGTCAGTGAGTGTGTTAATATTAACCTGTGTTCTCTGTCAGTGTGATAATATTCCTGAGGACAGTGGGGGTGTTTTACAATTCAAAGGGTGTATCTGACTGTGGGTCATGATGTACACAGTGTGTCAGTGAGTGTGTTAATATTAATCTGTGTTCTCTGTCAGTGTGTTAATTTTGCTGAGGACAGTGGGGGTGTTTTACACTTCACAGGGTGTATCTGACTGTGGGTCATGATGTACACAGTGTGTCAGTGAGTGTGTTAATATTAATCTGTGTTCTCTGTCAGTGTGTTAATATTACTGAGGACAGTGGGGGTGTTTTACACTTCACAGGGTGTATCTGACTGTGGGTCATGATATACACAGTGTGTCAGTGAGAGTGTTAATATTAATCTGTGTTCTCTGTCAGTGTGTTAATATTGCTGAGGACAGTGGGGATGTTTTACACTTCACAGGGTTTATCTGACTCTGGGTCATGATGTACACAGTGTGTCAGTGAGTGTGTTAATATTATTCTGTGTTCTCTGTCAGTGTGTTAATATTACTGAGGACAGTGGGGGTGTTTTACACTTCACAGGGTGTATCTGACTGTGGGTCATGATGTACACAGTGTGTCAGTGAGTGTGTTAATATTAATCTGTGTTCTCTGTCAGTGTGTTAATATTACTGAGGACAGTGGGGGTGTTTTACACTTCACAGGGTTTATCTGACTGTGGGTCATGATATACACAGTGTGTCAGTGAGTGTGTTAATATTAATCTGTGTTCTCTGTCAGGTGTTAATATTACTGAGGACAGTGGGGGTGTTTTACACTTCACAGGGTGTATCTGACTGTGGGTCATGATATACACAGTGTGTCAGTGAGTGTGTTAATATTAATCTGTGTTCTCTGTCAGTGTGTTAATATTACTGAGGACCGTGGGGGTGTTTTACACTTCACAGGGTGTATCTGACTGTGGGTCATGATATACACAGTGTGTCAGTGAGTGTGTTAATATTAATCTGTGTTCTCTGTCAGTGTGTTAATATTCCTGAGGACAGTGGGGATGTTTTACACTTCACAGGGTGTATCTGACTGTTCGCATGACATACACAGTGTGTCAGTGAGTGTGTTAATATTAATCTGTGTTCTCTGTCAGTGTGTTAATATTCCTGAGGACAGTGGGGATGTTTTACACTTCACAGGGTGTATCTGACTGTGGGTCATGATGTACACAGTGTGTCAGTGAGTGTGTTAATATTAATCTGTGTTCTCTGTCAGTGTGTTAATATTATTGATGACAGTGGGGGTGTTTTGCACTTCACAGGGTGTATCTGACTGTGGGTCATGATATACACAGTGTGTCAGTGAGTGTGTTAATATTAATCTGTGTTCTCTGTCAGTGTGTTAATATTCCTGAGGACAGTGGGGATGTTTTACACTTCACAGGGTGTATCTGACTGTGGGTCATGATGTACACAGTGTGTCAGTGAGTGTGTTAATATTAATCTGTGTTCTCTGTCAGTGTGTTAATATTCCTGAGGACAGTGGGGGTGTTTTACACTTCACAGGGTGTATCTGACTGTGGGTCATGATGTGCACAGTGTGTCAGTGAGTGTGTTAATATTAATCTGTGTTCTCTGTCAGTGTGTTAATATTCCTGAGGACAGTGGGGGTGTTTTACACTTCACAGGGTGTATCTGACTGTGGGTCATGATATACACAGTGTGTCAGTGAGTGTGTTAATATTAATCTGTGTTCTCTGTCAGTGTGTTAATATTCCTGAGGACAGTGGGGGTGTTTTACACTTCACAGGGTGTATCTGACTCTGGGTCATGATGTACACAGTGTGTCAGTGAGTGTGTTAATATTAATCTGTGTTCTCTGTCAGTGTGTTAATATTCCTGAGGACAGTGGGGGTGTTTTACACTTCACAGGGTGTATCTGACTGTGGGTCATGATGTACACAGTGTGTCAGTGAGTGTGTTAATATTAATCTGTGTTCTCTGTCAGTGTGTTAATATTACTGAGGACAGTGGGGGTGTTTTACACTTCACAGGGTGTATCTGACTGTGGGTCATGATATACACAGTGTGTCAGTGAGTGTGTTAATATTAATCTGTGTTCTCTGTCAGTGTGTTAATATTACTGAGGACAGTGGGGGTGTTTTACACTTCACAGGGTGTATCTGACTGTGGGTCATGATATACACAGTGTGTCAGTGAGTGTGTTAATATTAATCTGTGTTCTCTGTCAGTGTGTTAATATTACTGAGGACAGTGGGGGTGTTTTACACTTCACAGGGTGTATCTGACTGTGGGTCATGATATACACAGTGTGTCAGTGAGTGTGTTAATATTAATCTGTGTTCTCTGTCAGTGTGTTAATATTCCTGAGGACAGTGGGGGTGTTTTACACTTCACAGGGTGTATCTGACTGTGGGTCATGATGTACACAGTGTGTCAGTGAGTGTCTTAATATTAATCTGTGTTCTCTGTCAGTGTGTTAATATTCCTGAGGACAGTGGGGATGTTTTACACTTCACAGGGTGTATCTGACTGTGGGTCATGATGTACACAGTGTGTCAGTGAGTGTGTTAATATTAATCTGTGTTCTCTGTCAGTGTGTTAATATTACTGAGGACAGTGGGGGTGTTTTACACTTCACAGGGTGTATCTGACTGTGGGTCATGATATACACAGTGTGTCAGTGAGTGTGTTAATATTAATCTGTGTTCTCTGTCAGTGTGTTAATATTACTGAGGACAGTGGGGGTGTTTTACACTTCACAGGGTGTATCTGACTGTGGGTCATGATGTACACAGTGTGTCAGTGAGTGTGTTAATATTAATCTGTGTTCTCTGTCAGTGTGTTAATATTCCTGAGGACAGTGGGGATGTTTTACACTTCACAGGGTGTATCTGACTGTGGGTCATGATGTACACAGTGTGTCAGTGAGTGTGTTAATATTAATCTGTGTTCTCTGTCAGTGTGTTAATATTACTGAGGACAGTGGGGGTGTTTTACACTTCACAGGGTGTATCTGACTGTGGGTCATGATATACACAGTGTGTCAGTGAGTGTGTTAATATTAATCTGTGTTCTCTGTCAGTGTGTTAATATTACTGAGGACAGTGGGGGTGTTTTACACTTCACAGGGTGTATCTGACTGTGGGTCATGATGTACACAGTGTGTCAGTGAGTGTGTTAATATTAATCTGTGTTCTCTGTCAGTGTGTTAATATTACTGAGGACAGTGGGGGTGTTTTACACTTCACAGGGTGTATCTGACTGTGGGTCATGATATACACAGTGTGTCAGTGAGTGTGTTAATATTAATCTGTGTTCTCTGTCAGTGTGTTAATATTACTGAGGACAGTGGGGGTGTTTTACACTTCACAGGGTGTATCTGACTGTGGGTCATGATATACACAGTGTGTCAGTGAGTGTGTTAATATTAATCTGTGTTCTCTGTCAGTGTGCTAATATTACTGAGGACAGTGGGGGTGTTTTACACTTCACAGGGTGTATCTGACTGTGGGTCATGATATACACAGTGTGTCAGTGAGTGTGTTAATATTAATCTGTGTTCTCTGTCAGTGTGCTAATATTACTGAGGACAGTGGGGGTGTTTTACACTTCACAGGGTGTATCTGACTGTGGGTCATGATATACACAGTGTGTCAGTGAGTGTGTTAATATTAATCTGTGTTCTCTGTCAGTGTGTTAATATTACTGAGGACAGTGTGGGTGTTTTACACTTCACAGGGTGTATCTGACTGTGGGTCATGATATACACAGTGTGTCAGTGAGTGTGTTAATATTAATCTGTGTTCTCTGTCAGTGTGTTAATATTACTGAGGACTGTGGGGGTGTTTTACACTTCACCGGGTGTATCTGACTCTGGGTCATGATGTACACAGTGTGTCAGTGAGTGTGTTAATATTAATCTGTGTTCTCTGTCAGTGTGCTAATATTACTGAGGACAGTGGGGGTGTTTTACACTTCACAGGATGTATCTGACTGTGGGTCATGATATACACAGTGTGTCAGTGAGTGTGTTAATATTAATCTGTGTTCTCTGTCAGTGTGCTAATATTACTGAGGACAGTGGGGGTGTTTTACACTTCACAGGATGTATCTGACTGTGGGTCATGATATACACAGTGTGTCAGTGAGTGTGTTAATATTAATCTGTGTTCTCTGTCAGTGTGTTAATATTACTGAGGACAGTGGGGGTGTTTTACACTTCAGAGGGTGTATCTGACTGTGGGTCATGATATACACAGTGTGTCAGTGAGTGTGTTAATATTAATCTGTGTTCTCTGTCAGTGTGTTAATATTACTGAGGACAGTGGGGGTGTTTTACACTTCACAGGGTGTATCTGGCTGTGGGTCATGATATACACAGTGTGTCAGTGAGTGTGTTAATATTAATCTGTGTTCTCTGTCAGTGTGTTAATATTACTGAGGACAGTGGGGGTGTTTTACACTTCACCGGGTGTATCTGACTGTGGGTCATGATATACACAATGTGTCAGTGAGTGTGTTAATATTAATCTGTGTTCTCTGTCAGTGTGTTAATATTCCTGAGGACAGTGGGGGTGTTTTACACTTCACAGGGTGTATCTGACTGTGGGTCATGATATACACAGTGTGTCAATGAGTGTGTTAATATTAATCTGTGTTCTCTGTCAGTGTGTTAATATTCCTGAGGACAGTGCGGGTGTTTTACACTTCACAGGGTTTATCTGACTGTGGGTCATGATATACACAGTGTGTCAGTGAGTGTGTTAATATTAATCTGTGTTCTCTGTCAGTGTGTTAATATTCCTGAGGACAGTGGGGGTGTTTTACACTTCACAGGGTGTATCTGACTGTGGGTCATGATATACACAGTGTGTCAGTGAGTGTGTTAATATTAATCTGTGTTCTCTGTCAGTGTGTTAATATTACTGAGGACAGTGGGGGTGTTTTACACTTCACAGGGTGTATCTGACTGTGGGTCATGATATACACAGTGTGTCAGTGAGTGTGTTAATATTAATCTGTGTTCTCTGTCAGTGTGTTAATATTACTGAGGACAGTGGGGGTGTTTTACACTTCACAGGGTGTATCTGACTGTGGGTCATGATATACACAGTGTGTCAGTGAGTGTGTTAATATTAATCTGTGTTCTCTGTCAATGTGTTAATATTACTGAGGGCAGTGGGGGTGTTTTACACTTCACAGGGTGTATCTGACTGTGGGTCATGATATACACAGTGTGTCAGTGAGTGTGTTCATATTAATCTGTGTTCTCTGTCAGTGTGTTAATATTACTGAGGACAGTGGGGGTGTTTTACACTTCACAGGGTGTATCTGACTCTGTGTCATGATGTACACAGTGTGTCAGTGAGTGTGTTAATATTAATCTGTGTTCTCTGTCAGTGTGTTAATATTGCTGAGGACAGTGGGGGTGTTTTACACTTCACAGGGTTTATCTGACTGTGGGTCATGATATACACAGTGTGTCAGTGAGTGTGTTAATATTAATCTGTGTTCTCTGTCAGTGTGTTAATATTACTGAGGACAGTGGGGATGTTTTACACTTCACAGTGTGTATCTGACTGTGGGTCATGATATACACAGTGTGTCAGTGAGTGTGTTAATATTAATCTGTGTTCTCTGTCAGTGTGTTAATATTACTGAGGACAGTGGGGGTGTTTTACACTTCACAGGGTGTATCTGACTCTGTGTCATGATGTACACAGTGTGTCAGTGAGTGTGTTAATATTAATCTGTGTTCTCTGTCAGTGTGTTAATATTACTGAGGACAGTGGGGGTGTTTTACACTTCACAGGGTGTATCTGACTGTGGGTAATGATGTACACAGTGTGTCAGTGAGTGTGTTAATATTAACCTGTGTTCTCTGTCAGTGTGTTAATATTCCTGAGGAAAGTGGGGGTGTTTTACACTTCACAGGGTGTATCTGACTGTGGGTCATGATGTACACAGTGTGTCAGTGAGTGTGTTAATATTAATCTGTGTTCTCTGTCAGTGTGTTAATATTACTGAGGACAGTGGGGGTGTTTTACACTTCACAGGGTGTATCTGACTGTGGGTAATGATGTACACAGTGTGTCAGTGAGTGTGTTAATATTAACCTGTGTTCTCTGTCAGTGTGTTAATATTCCGGAGGACAGTGGGGGTGTTTTACACTTCACAGGGTGTCTCTGACTGTGGGTCATGATGTACACAGTGTGTCAGTGAGTGTGTTAATATTAATCTGTGTTCTCTGTCAGTGTGTTAATATTACTGAGGACAGTGGGGGTGTTTTACACTTCACAGGGTGTATCTGACTGTGGGTCATGATGTACACAGTGTGTCAGTGAGTGTGTTAATATTAATCTGTGTTCTCTGTCAGTGTGTTAATATTACTGAGGACAGTGGGGGTGTTTTACACTTCACAGGGTGTATCTGACTGTGGGTCATGATATACACAGTGTGTCAGTGAGTGTGTTAATATTAATCTGTGTTCTCTGTCAGTGTGTTAATATTACTGAGGACAGTGGGAATGTTTTACACTTCACAGGGTGTATCTGACTGTGGGTCATGATGTACACAGTGTGTCAGTGAGTGTGTTAATATTAATCTGTGTTCTCTGTCAGTGTGTTAATATTCCTGTGGACAGTGGGGGTGTTTTACACTTCACCGGGTGTATCTGACTGTGGGTCATGATTTACACAGTGTGTCAGTGAGTGTGTTAATATTAACCTGTGTTCTCTGTCAGTGTGTTAATATTCCTGAGGACAGTGGGGATGTTTTACACTTCACCGGGTGTATCTGACTGTGGGTCATGATATACACAGTGTGTCAGTGAGTGTGTTAATATTAATCTGTGTTCTCTGTCAGTGTGTTAATATTACTGAGGACAGTGGAGGTGTTTTACACTTCACAGGGTGTATCTGACTGTGGGTCATGATATACACAGTGTGTCAGTGAGTGTGTTAATATTAATCTGTGTTCTCTGTCAGGTGTTAATATTCCTGAGGACAGTGGGGGTGTTTTACACTTCACAGGGTGTATCTGACTGTGGGTCATGATATACACAGTGTGTCAGTGAGTGTGTTAATATTAATCTGTGTTCTCTGTCAGTGTGTTAATATTCCTGAGGACAGTGGGGGTGTTTTACACTTCACAAGGTGTATCTGACTGTGGGTCATGATATACACAGTGTGTCAGTGAGTGTGTTAATATTAATCTGTGTTCTCTGTCAGTGTGTTAATATTCCTGAGGACAGTGGGGGTGTTTTACACTTCACAGAGTGTATCTGACTGTGGGTCATGATGTACACAGTGTGTCAGTGAGTGTGTTAATATTAATCTGTGTTCTCTGTCAGTGTGTTAATATTGCTGAGGACAGTGGGGGTGTTTTACACTTCACAGGGTGTATCTGACTGTGGGTCATGATATACACAGTGTGTCAGTGAGTGTGTTAATATTAATCTGTGTTCTCTGTCAGTGTGTTAATATTACTGAGGACAGTGGGGGTGTTTTACACTTCACAGGGTATATCTGACTGTGGGTCATGATATACACAGTGTGTCAGTGAGTGTGTTAATATTAATCTGTGTTCTCTGTCAGTGTGTTAATATTCCTGAGGACAGTGGGGGGTGTTTTACACTTCACAGGGTGCATCTGACTGTGGGTGATGATATACACAGTGTGTCAGTGAGTGTGTTAATATTAATCTGTGTTCTCTGTCAGTGTGTTAATATTCCTGAGGACAGTGGGGATGTTTTACACTTCACAGGGTGTATCTGACTGTGGGTCATGATATACACAGTGTGTCAGTGAGTGTGTTAATATTAATCTGTGTTCTCTGTCAGTGTGTTAATATTACTGAGGACAGTGAGGGTGTTTTACACTTCACAGGGTGTATCTGACTGTGGGTCATGATATACACAGTGTGTCAGTGAGTGTGTTAATATTTATCTGTGTTCTCTGTCAGTGTGTTAATATTACTGAGGACAGTGGGGATGTTTTACACTTCACAGGGTGTATCTGACTGTGGGTCATGATGTACACAGTGTGTCAGTGAGTGTGTTAATATTAATCTGTGTTCTCTGTCAGTGTGTTAATATTACTGAGGACAGTGGGGGTGTTTTACACTTCACAGGGTGTATCTGACTGTGGGTCATGATATACGCAGTGTGTCAGTGAGTGTGTTAATATTAATCTGTGTTCTCTGTCAGTGTGTTAATATTACTGAGGACAGTGGGGGTGTTTTACACTTCACAGGGTTTATCTGACTGTGGGTCATGATGTACACAGTGTGTCAGTGAGTGTGTTAATATTAATCTGTGTTCTCTGTCAGTGTGTTAATATTCCTGAGCACAGTGGGGGTGTTTTACACTTCACAGGGTGTATCTGACTGTGGGTCATGATATACACAGTGTGTCAGTGAGTGTGTTAATATTAATCTGTGTTCTCTGTCAGTGTGTTAATATTACTGAGGACAGTGGGGGTGTTTTACACTTCACAGGGTGTATCTGACTGTGGGTCATGATATACACAGTGTGTCAGTGAGTGTGTTAATATTAATCTGTGTTCTCTGTCAGTGTGTTAATATTCCTGAGGACAGCGGGGGTGTTTTACACTTCACAGGGTGTATCTGACTGTGGGTCATGATATACACAGTGTGTCAGTGAGTGTGTTAATATTAATCTGTGTTCTCTGTCAGTGTGTTAATATTACTGAGGACAGTGGGGGTGTTTTACACTTCACAGGGTGTATCTGACTGTGGGTCATGATATACACAGTGTGTCAGTGAGTGTGTTAATATTAATCTGTGTTCTCTGTCAGTGTGTTAATATTCCTGAGGACAGTGGGGGTGTTTTACACTTCACAGGGTATATCTGACTGTGGGTCATGATATACACAGTGTGTCAGTGAGTGTGTTAATATTAATCTGTGTTCTCTGTCAGTGTGTTAATATTCCTGAGGACAGTGGGGGGTGTTTTACTCTTCACAGTGTTTATCTGACTGTGGGTCATGATATACACAGTGTGTCAGTGAGTGTGTTAATATTAATCTGTGTTCTCTGTCAGTGTGTTAATATTACTGAGGACAGCGGGGGTGTTTTACACTTCACAGGGTGTATCTGACTGTGAGTCATGATATACACAGTGTGTCAGTGAGTGTGTTAATATTAATCTGTGTTCTCTGTCAGTGTGTTAATATTACTGAGGACAGTGGGGGTGTTTTACACTTCACAGGGTGTATCTGACTGTGGGTCATGATATACACAGTGTGTCAGTGAGTGTGTTAATATTAATCTGTGTTCTCTGTCAGTGTGTTAATATTCCTGAGGACAGTGGGGATGTTTTACACTTCACAGGGTGTATCTGACTGTGGGTCATGATATACACAGTGTGTCAGTGAGTGTGTTAATATTAATCTGTGTTCTCTGTCAGTGTGTTAATATTCCTGAGGACAGTGGGGGTGTTTTACACTTCACAGGGTGTATCTGACTGTGGGTCATGATGTACTCAGTGTGTCAGTGAGTGTGTTAATATTAATCTGTGTTCTCTGTCAGTGTGTTAATATTGCTGAGGTCAGTGGGGGTGTTTTACACTTCACCGGGTGTATCTGACTGTGGTTCATGATGTACACAGTGTGTCAGTGAGTGTGTTAATATTAATCTGTGTTCTCTGTCAGTGTGTTAATATTCCTGAGGACAGTGGGGATGTTTTACACATCACAGGGTGTATCTGACTGTGGGTCATGATGTACACAGTGTGTCAGTGAGTGTGTTAATATTAATCTGTGTTCTCTGTCAGTGTGTTAATATTACTGAGGACAGTGGGGGTGTTTTACACTTCACAGGGTGTATCTGACTGTGGGTCATGATGTACACAGTGTGTCAGTGAGTGTGTTAATATTAATCTGTGTTCTCTGTCAGTGTGTTAATATTCCTGAGGACAGTGGGGGTGTTTTACACTTCACAGGGTGTATCTGACTGTGGGTCATGATATACACAGTGTGTCAGTGAGTGTGTTAATATTAATCTGTGTTCTCTGTCAGTGTGTTAATATTACTGAGGACAGTGGGGGTGTTTTACACTTCACAGGGTGTATCTGACTGTGGGTCATGATGTACACAGTGTGTCAGTGAGTGTGTTAATATTAATCTGTGTTCTCTGTCAGTGTGTTAATATTACTGAGGACAGTGGGGGTGTTTTACACTTCACAGGGTGCATCTGACTGTGGGTCATGATGTACACAGTGTGTCAGTGAGTGTGTTAGTATTAATCTGTGTTCTCTGTCAGTGTGTTAATATTACTGAGGACAGTGGGGGTGTTTTACACTTCACAGGGTGTATCTGACTGTGGGTCATGATGTACACAGTGTGTCAGTGAGTGTGTTAATATTAATCTGTGTTCTCTGTCAGTGTGTTAATATTACTGAGGACAGTGGGGATGTTTTACACATCACCGGGTGTATCTGACTGTGGGTCATGATATACACAGTGTGTCAGTGAGTGTGTTAATATTAATCTGTGTTCTCTGTCAGTGTGTTAATATTCCTGAGGACTGTGGGGGTGTTTTACACTTCACCGGGTGTATCTGACTGTGGGTCATGATGTACACAGTGTGTCAGTGAGTGTGTTAATATTAATCTGTGTTCTCTGTCAGTGTGTTAATATTCCTGAGGACAGCGGGGGTGTTTTACACTTCACCGGGTGTATCTGACTGTGGGTCATGATATACACAGTGTGTCAGTGAGTGTGTTAATATTAATCTGTGTTCTCTGTCAGTGTGTTAATATTACTGAGGACAGTGGGGGTGTTTTACACTTCACAGGGTGTATCTGACTGTGGGTCATGATATACACAGTGTGTCAGTGAGTGTGTTAATATTAATCTGTGTTCTCTGTCAGTGTGTTAATATTACTGAGGACAGTGGGGGTGTTTTACACTTCACAGGGTGTATCTGACTGTGGGTCATGATATACACAGTGTGTCAGTGAGTGTGTTAATATTAATCTGTGTTCTCTGTCAGTGTGTTAATATTCCTGAGGACAGTGGGGGTGTTTTACACTTCACAGGGTGTATCTGACTGTGGGTCATGATATACACAGTGTGTCAGTGAGTGTGTTAATATTAATCTGTGTTCTCTGTGAGGTGTTAATATTCCTGAGGACAGTGGGGGTGTTTTACACTTCACAGGGTGTATCTGACTGTGGGTCATGATGTACACAGTGTGTCAGTGAGTGTGTTAATATTAATCTGTGTTCTCTGTCAGTGTGTTAATATTACTGAGGACAGTGGGGGTGTTTTACACTTCACCGGGTGTATCTGACTCTGGGTCATGATATACACAGTGTGTCAGTGAGTGTGTTAATATTAATCTGTGTTCTCTGTCAGTGTGTTAATATTACTGAGGACAGTGGGGGTGTTTTACACTTCACAGGGTGTATCTGACTGTGGGTCATGATATTCACAGTGTGTCAGTGAGTGTGTTAATATGAATCTGTGTACTCTGTCAGGGTGTTAATATTACCGAAGACAGTGGGGGTGTTTTACACTTCACAGGGTGTATCTGACTGTGGGTCATGATATACACAGTGTGTCAGTGAGTGTGTTAATATTAATCTGTGTTCTCTGTCAGTGTGTTAATATTACTGAGGACAGTGGGGGTGTTTTACACTTCACAGGGTGTATCTGACTGTGGGTCATGATATACACAGTGTGTCAGTAGTGTGTTAATATTAATCTGTGTTCTCTGTCAGAGTGTTAATATTACTGAGGACAGTGGGGGTGTTTTACACTTCACAGGGTGTATCTGACTGTGGGTCATGATATACACAGTGTGTCAGTGAGTGTGTTAATATTAATCTGTGTTCTCTGTCAGTGTGTTAATATTCCTGAGGACAGTGGGGGTGTTTTACACTTCACAGGGTGTATCTGACTGTGGGTCATGATATACACAGTGTGTCAGTGAGTGTGTTAATATTAATCTGTGTTCTCTGTCAGTGTGTTAATATTCCTGAGGACAGTGGGGGTGTTTTACACTTCACAGGGTGTATCTGACTGTGGGTCATGATATACAGAGTGTGTCAGTGAGTGTGTTAATATTAATCTGTGTTCTCTGTCAGTGTGTTAATATTCCTGAGGACAGTGGGGGTGTTTTACACTTCACAGGGTGTATATGACTGTGGGTCATGATGTACTCAGTGTGTCAGTGAGTGTGTTAATATTAATCTGTGTTCTCTGTCAGTGTGTTAATATTCCTGAGGACAGTGGGGATGTTTTACACTTCACAGGGTTTATCTAACTGTTACACAGTGTGTCAGTGAGTGTGTTAATATTAATCTGTGTTCTCTGTCAGTGTGTTAATATTACTGAGGACAGTGGGGGTGTTTTACACTTCACATGGTGTATCTGACTGTGGGTCATGACATACACAGTGTGTCAGTGAGTGTGTTAATATTAATCTGTGTTCTCTGTCAGTGTGTTAATATTCCTGAGGACAGTGGGGATGTTTTACACTTCACCGGGTGTATCTGACTCTGGGTCATGATATACACAGTGTGTCAGTGAGTGTGTTAATATTAATCTGTGTTCTCTGTCAGTGTGTTAATATTACTGAGGACAGTGGGGATGTTTTACACTTCACAGAGTGTATCTGACTGTGGGTCATGATATACACAGTGTGTCACTGAGTGTGTTAATATTAATCTGTGTTCTCTGTCAGTGTGTTAATATTCCTGAGGACAGTGGGGGTGTTTTACACTTCACAGGGTGTATCTGACTGTGGGTCATGATATACACAGTGAGTCAGTGAGTGTGTTAATATTAATCTGTGTTCTCTGTCAGTGTGTTAATATTACTGAGGACAGTGGGGGTGTTTTACACTTCACAGGGTGTATCTGACTGTGGGTCATGATATACACAGTGTGTCAGTGAGTGTGTTAATATTAATCTGTGTTCTCTGTCAGTGTGTTAATATTCCTGAGGACAGTGGGGATGTTTTACACTTCACAGGGTGTATCTGACTGTGGGTCATGATATACACAGTGTGTCAGTGAGTGTGTTAATATTAATCTGTGTTCTCTGTCAGTGTGTTAATATTCCTGAGGACAGTGGGGGTGTTTTACACTTCACAGGGTGTATCTGACTGTGGGTCATGATGTACACAGTGTGTCAGTGAGTGTGTAAATATTAATCTGTGTTCTCTGTCAGTGTGTTAATATTCCTGAGGACAGTGGGGGTGTTTTACACTTCACAGGGTGTATCTGACTGTGGGTCATGATGTACACAGTGTGTCAGTGAGTGTGTTAATATTAATCTGTGTTCTCTGTCAGTGTGTTAATATTACTGAGGACAGTGGGGATGTTTTACACTTCACAGGGTTTATCTGACTGTGGGTCATGATATACACAGTGTGTCAGTGAGTGTGTTAATATTAATCTGTGTTCTCTGTCAGTGTGTTAATATTACTGAGGACAGTGGGGGTGTTTTACACTTCACAGGGTGTATCTGACTGTGGGTCATGATATACACAGTGTGTCAGTGAGTGTGTTAATATTAATCTGTGTTCTCTGTCAGTGTGTTAATATTGCTAAGGACAGTGGGGGTGTTTTACACTTCACTGGGTGTATCTGACTCTGGGTCATGATATACACAGTGTGTCAGTGAGTGTGTTAATATTAATCTGTGTTCTCTGTCAGTGTGTTAATATTGCTGAGGACAGTGGGGGTGTTTTACACTTCACCGGGTGTATCTGACTGTGGTTCATGATGTACACAGTGTGTCAGTGAGTGTGTTAATATTAATCTGTGTTCTCTGTCAGTGTGTTAATATTCCTGAGGACAGTGGGGATGTTTTACACTTCACAGGGTGTATCTGACTGTGGGTCATGATGTACACAGTGTGTCAGTGAGTGTGTTAATATTAATCTGTGTTCTCTGTCAGTGTGTTAATATTACTGAGGACAGTGGGGGTGTTTTACACTTCACAGGGTGTATCTGACTGTGGGTCATGATATACACAGTGTGTCAGTGAGTGTGTTAATATTAATCTGTGTTCTCTGTCAGTGTGTTAATATTACTGAGGACAGTGGGGGTGTTTTACACTTCACAGGGTGTATCTGACTGTGGGTCATGATGTACACAGTGTGTCAGTGAGTGTGTTAATATTAATCTGTGTTCTCTGTCAGTGTGTTAATATTACTGAGGACAGTGGGGATGTTTTACACTTGACCGGGTGTATCTGACTGTGGGTCATGATATACACAGTGTGTCAGTGAGTGTGTTAATATTAATCTGTGTTCTCTGTCAGTGTGGTAATATTCCTGAGGACTGTGGGGGTGTTTTACACTTCACCGGGTGTATCTGACTGTGGGTCATGATGTACACAGTGTGTCAGTGAGTGTGTTAATATTAATCTGTGTTCTCTGTCAGTGTGTTAATATTCCTGAGGACACCGGGGTGTTTTACACTTCACAGGGTGTATCTGACTGTGGGTCATGATATACACAGTGTGTCAGTGAGTGTGTTAATATTAATCTGTGTTCTCTGTCAGTGTGTTAATATTACTGAGGACAGTGGGGGTGTTTTACACTTCACAGGGTGTATCTGACTGTGGGTCATGATATACACAGTGTGTCAGTGAGTGTGTTAATATTAATCTGTGTTCCCTGTCAGTGTGTTAATATTACTGAGGACAGTGGGGGTGTTTTACACTTCACAGGGTGTATCTGACTGTGGGTCATGATATACACAGTGTGTCAGTGAGTGTGTTAATATTAATCTGTGTTCTCTGTCAGTGTGTTAATATTCCTGAGGACAGTGGGGGTGTTTTACACTTCACAGGGTGTATCTGACTGTGGGTCATGATATACACAGTGTGTCAGTGAGTGTGTTAATGTTAATCTGTGTTCTCTGTCAGTGTGTTAATATTACTGAGGACAGTGGGGGTGTTTTACACTTCACAGTGTGTATCTGACTGTGGGTCATGATGTACACAGTGTGTCAGTGAGTGTGTTAATATTAATCTGTGTTCTCTGTCAGTGTGTTAATATTACTGAGGACAGAGGGGGTGTTTTACACTTCACAGGGTGTATCTGACTGTGGGTCATGATATACACAGTGTGTCAGTGAGTGTGTTAATATTAATCTGTGTTCTCTGTCAGTGTGTTAATATTCCTGAGGACAGTGGGGGTGTTTTACACTTCACAGGGTGTATCTGACTGTGGGTCATGATATACACAGTGTGTCAGTGAGTGTGTTAATATTAATCTGTGTTCTCTGTCAGTGTGTTAATATTACTGAGGACAGTGGGGGTGTTTTACACTTCACAGGGTGCATCTGACTGTGGGTCATGATATACACAGTGTGTCAGTGAGTGTGTTAATATTAATCTGTGTTCTCTGTCAGTGTGTTAATATTACTGAGGACAGTGGGGGTGTTTTACACTTCACAGGGTGTATCTGACTGTGGGTCATGATGTACACAGTGTGTCAGTGAGTGTGTTAATATTAATCTGTGTTCTCTGTCAGTGTGTTAATATTACTGAGGACAGTGGGGGTGTTTTACACTTCACAGGGTGCATCTGACTGTGGGTCATGATATACACAGTGTGTCAGTGAGTGTGTTAATATTAATCTGTGTTCTCTGTCAGTGTGTTAATATTACTGAGGACAGTGGGGGTGTTTTACACTTCACAGGGTGTATCTGACTGTGGGTCATGATGTACACAGTGTGTCAGTGAGTGTGTTAATATTAATCTGTGTTCTCTGTCAGTGTGTTAATATTGCTGAGGACAGTGGGGGTGTTTTACACTTCACAGGATGTATCTGACTGTGGGTCATGATATACACAGTGTGTCAGTGAGTGTGTTAATATTAATCTGTGTTCTCTGTCTGTGTGTTAATATTACTGAGAACAGTGGGGATGTTTTACACTTCACAGGGTGTATCTGACTGTGGGTCATGATATACACAGTGTGTCAGTGAGTGTGTTAATATTAATCTGTGTTCTCTGTCAGTGTGTTAATATTCCTGAGGACTGTGGGGGTGTTTTACACTTCACCGGGTGTATCTGACTGTGGGTCATGATGTACACAGTGTGTCAGTGAGTGTGTTAATATTAATCTGTGTTCTCTGTCAGTGTGTTAATATTCCTGAGGACAGTGGGGGTGTTTTACACTTCACAGGGTGTATCTGACTGTGGGTCATGATATACATAGTGTGTCAGTGAGTGTGTTAATATTAATTTGTGTTCTCTGTCAGTGTGTTAATATTGCTGAGGACAGTGGGGGTGTTTTACACTTCACAGGATGTATCTGACTGTGGGTCATGATATACACAGTGTGTCAGTGAGTGTGTTAATATTAATCTGTGTTCTCTGTCTGTGTGTTAATATTACTGAGAACAGTGGGGATGTTTTACACTTCACAGGGTGTATCTGACTGTGGGTCATGATATACACAGTGTGTCAGTGAGTGTGTTAATATTAATCTGTGTTCTCTGTCAGTGTGTTAATATTCCTGAGGACTGTGGGGGTGTTTTACACTTCACCGGGTGTATCTGACTGTGGGTCATGATGTACACAGTGTGTTAGTGAGTGTGTTAATATTAATCTGTGTTCTCTGTCAGTGTGTTAATATTCCTGAGGACAGCGGGGGTGTTTTACACTTCACAGGGTGTATCTGACTGTGGGTCATGATATACACAGTGTGTCAGTGAGTGTGTTAATATTAATCTGTGTTCTCTGTCAGTGTGTTAATATTACTGAGGACAGTGGGGGTGTTTTACACTTCACAGGGTGTATCTGACTGTGGGTCATGATATACACAGTGTGTCAGTGAGTGTGTTAATATTAATCTGTGTTCTCTGTCAGTGTGTTAATATTACTGAGGACAGTGGGGGTGTTTTACACTTCACAGGGTGTATCTGACTGTGGGTCATGATATACACAGTGTGTCAGTGAGTGTGTTAATATTAATCTGTGTTGTCTGTCAGTGTGTTAATATTACTGAGGACAGTGGGGGTGTTTTACACTTCACAGGGTGTATCTGACTGTGGGTCATTATATACACAGTGTGTCAGTGAGTGTGTTAATATTAATCTGTGTTCTCTGTCAGTGTGTTAATATTCCTGAGGACAGTGGGGGTGTTTTACACTTCACAGGGTGTATCTGACTGTGGGTCATGTTATACACAGTGTGTCAGTGAGTGTGTTAATATTAATCTGTGTTCTCCGTCAGTGTGTTAATATTACTGAGGACAGTGGGGGTGTTTTACACTTCACCGGGTGTATCTGACTCTGGGTCATGATATACACAGTGTGTCAGTGAGTGTGTTAATATTAATCTGTGTTCTCTGTCAGTGTGTTAATATTACTGAGGACAGTGGGGGTGTTTTACACTTCACAGGGTGTATCTGACTGTGGGTCATGATATACACAGTGTGTCAGTGAGTGTGTTAATATTAATCTGTGTTCTCTGTCAGTGTGTTAATATTACTGAGGACAGTGGGGGTGTTTTACACTTCACAGGGTGTATCTGACTGTGGGTCATGATGTACACAGTGTGTCAGTGAGTGTGTTAATATTAATCTGTGTTCTCTGTCAGTGTGTTAATATTACTGAGGACAGTGGGGGTGTTTTACACTTCACCGGGTGTATCTGACTCTGGGTCATGATATACACAGTGTGTCAGTGAGTGTGTTAATATTAATCTGTGTTCTCTGTCAGTGTGTTAATATTACTGAGGACAGTGGGGGTGTTTTACACTTCACAGGGTGTATCTGACTGTGGGTCATGATATACACAGTGTGTCAGTGAGTGTGTTAATATGAATCTGTGTACTCTGTCAGGGTGTTAATATTACCGAAGACAGTGGGGGTGTTTTACACTTCACAGGGTGTATCTGACTGTGGGTCATGATATACACAGTGTGTCAGTGAGTGTGTTAATATTAATCTGTGTACTCTGTCAGTGTGTTAATATTCCTGAGGACAGTGGGGGTGTTTTACACTTCACAGGGTGTATCTGACTGTGGGTCATGATATACACAGTGTGTCAGTGAGTGTGTTAATATTAATCTGTGTACTCTGTCAGTGTGTTAATATTCCTGAGGACAGTGGGGGTGTTTTACACTTCACATGGTGTATCTGACTGTGGGTCATGACATACACAGTGTGTCAGTGAGTGTGTTAATATTAATCTGTGTTCTCTGTCAGTGTGTTAATATTACTGAGGACAGTGGGGATGTTTTACACTTCACAGGGTGTATCTGACTGTGGGTCATGATATACACAGTGTGTCAGTGAGTGTGTTAATATTAATCTGTGTTCTCTGTCAGTGTGTTAATATTCCTGAGGACAGTGGGGGTGTTTTACACTTCACAGGGTGTATCTGACTGTGGATCATGATGTACACAGTGTGTCAGTGAGTGTGTTAATATTAATCTGTGTTCTCTGTCAGTGTGTTAATATTCCTGAGGACAGTGGGGATGTTTTACACTTCACCGGGTGTATCTGACTCTGGGTCATGATATACACAGTGTGTCAGTGAGTGTGTTAATATTAATCTGTGTTCTCTGTCAGTGTGTTAATATTACTGAGGACAGTGGGGATGTTTTACACGTCACAGAGTGTATCTGACTGTGGGTCATGATATACACAGTGTGTCAGTGAGTGTGTTAATACTAATCTGTGTTCTCTGTCAGTGTGTTAATATTCCTGAGGACAGTGGGGGTGTTTTACACTTCACAGGGTGTATCTGACTGTGGGTCATGATATACACAGTGTGTCAGTGAGTGTGTTAATATTAATCTGTGTTCTCTGTCAGTGTGTTAATATTACTGAGGACAGTGGGGGTGTTTTACACTTCACAGGGTGTATCTGACTGTGTGTCATGATATACACAGTGTGTCAGTGAGTGTGTTAATATTAATCTGTGTTCTCTGTCAGTGTGTTAATATTCCTGAGGACAGTGGGGATGTTTTACACTTCACAGGGTGTATCTGACTGTGGGTCATGATATACACAGTGTGTCAGTGAGTGTGTGAATATTAATCTGTGTTCTCTGTCAGTGTGTTAATATTACTGAGGACAGTGGGGGTGTTTTACACTTCACAGGGTGTATCTGACTGTGGGACATGATGTACACAGTGTGTCAGTGAGTGTGTTAATATTAATCTGTGTTCTCTGTCAGTGTGTTAATATTCCTGAGGACAGTGGGGGTGTTTTACACTTCACAGGGTGTATCTGACTGTGGGTCATGATGTACACAGTGTGTCAGTGAGTGTGTTAATATTAATCTGTGTTCTCTGTCAGTGTGTTAATATTCCTGAGGACAGTGGGGATGTTTTACACTTCACAGGGTGTATCTGACTGTGGGTCATGATGTACACAGTGTGTCAGTGAGTGTGTTAATATTAATCTGTGTTCTCTGTCAGTGTGTTAATATTACTGAGGACAGTGGGGATGTTTTACACTTCACAGAGTGTATCTGACTGTGGGTCATGATATACACAGTGTGTCAGTGAGTGTGTTAATATTAATCTGTGTTCTCTGTCAGTGTGTTAATATTCCTGAGGACAGTGGGGGTGTTTTACACTTCACAGGGTGTATCTGACTGTGGGTCATGATATACACAGTGTGTCAGTGAGTGTGTTAATATTAATCTGTGTTCCCTGTCAGTGTGTTAATATTACTGAGGACAGTGGGGGTGTTTTACACTTCACAGGGTGTATCTGACTGAGGGTCATGATATACACAGTGTGTCAGTGAGTGTGTTAATATTAATCTGTGTTCTCTGTCAGTGTGTTAATATTCCTGAGGACAGTGGGGATGTTTTACACTTCACAGGGTGTATCTGACTGTGGGTCATGATATACACAGTGTGTCAGTGAGTGTGTTAATATTAATCTGTGTTCTCTGTCAGTGTGTTAATATTCCTGAGGACAGTGGGGGTGTTTTACACTTCACAGGGTGTATCTGACTGTGGGTCATGATGTACACAGTGTGTCAGTGAGTGTGTTAATATTAATCTCTGTTCTCTGTCAGTGTGTTAATATTGCTAAGGACAGTGGGGGTGTTTTACACTTCACTGGGTGTATCTGACTCTGGGTCATGATATACACAGTGTGTCAGTGAGTGTGTTAATATTAATCTGTGTTCTCTGTCAGTGTGTTAATATTGCTGAGGACAGTGGGGGTGTTTTACACTTCACCGGGTGTATCTGACTGTGGGTCATGATGTACACAGTGTGTCAGTGAGTGTGTTAATATTAATCTGTGTTCTCTGTCAGTGTGTTAATATTACTGAGGACAGTGGGGGTGTTTTACACTTCACAGGGTGTATCTGACTGTGGGTCATGATGTACACAGTGTGTCAGTGAGTGTGTTAATATTAATCTGTGTTCTCTGTCAGTGTGTTAATATTCCTGAGGACAGTGGGGGTGTTTTACACTTCACAGGGTGTATCTGACTGTGGTTCATGATATACACAGTGTGTCAGTGAGTGTGTTAATATTAATCTGTGTTCTCTGTCAGTGTGTTAATATTCCTGAGGACAGTGGGGGTGTTTTACACTTCACAGGGTGTATCTGACTGTGGGTCATGATATACACAGTGTGTCAGTGAGTGTGTTAATATTAATCTGTGTTCTCTGTCAGTGTGTTAATATTACTGAGGACAGTGGGGGTGTTTTACACTTCACAGGGTGTATCTGACTGTGGGTCATGATGTACACAGTGTGTCAGTGAGTGTGTTAATATTAATCTGTGTTCTCTGTCAGTGTGTTAATATTACTGAGGACAGTGGGGATGTTTTACACTTCACCGGGTGTATCTGACTGTGGGTCATGATATACACAGTGTGTCAGTGAGTGTGTTAATATTAATCTGTGTTCTCTGTCAGTGTGTTAATATTCCTGAGGACTGTGGGGGTGTTTTACACTTCACCGGGTGTATCTGACTGTGGGTCATGATGTACACAGTGTGTCAGTGAGTGTGTTAATATTAATCTGTGTTCTCTGTCAGTGTGTTAATATTACTGAGGACAGTGGGGGTGTTTTACACTTCACAGGGTGTATCTGACTGTGGGTCATGATATACACAGTGTGTCAGTGAGTGTGTTAATATTAATCTGTGTTCTCCGTCAGTGTGTTAATATTCCTGAGGACAGTGGGGGTGTTTTACACTTCACAGGGTGTATCTGACTGTGGGTCATGATATACACAGTGTGTCAGTGAGTGTGTTAATATTAATCTGTGTTCTCTGTCAGTGTGTTAATATTACTGAGGACAGTGGGGGTGTTTTACACTTCACAGGGTGTATCTGACTGTGGGTCATGATGTACACAGTGTGTCAGTGAGTGTGTTAATATTAATCTGTGTTCTCTGTCAGTGTGTTAATATTACTGAGGACAGTGGGGGTGTTTTACACTTCACAGGGTGCGTCTGACTGTGGGTCATGATATACACAGTGTGTCAGTGAGTGTGTTAATATTAATCTGTGTTCTCTGTCAGTGTGTTAATATTACTGAGGACAGTGGGGGTGTTTTACACTTCACAGGGTGTATCTGACTGTGGGTCATGATGTACACAGTGTGTCAGTGAGTGTGTTAATATTAATCTGTGTTCTCTGTCAGTGTGTTAATATTACTGAGGACAGTGGGGATGTTTTACACTTCACCGGGTGTATCTGACTGTGGGTCATGATATACACAGTGTGTCAGTGAGTGTGTTAATATTAATCTGTGTTCTCTGTCAGTGTGTTAATATTCCTGAGGACTGTGGGGGTGTTTTACACTTCACCGGGTGTATCTGACTGTGGGTCATGATGTACACAGTGTGTCAGTGAGTGTGTTAATATTAATCTGTGTTCTCTGTCAGTGTGTTAATATTCCTGAGGACAGCGGGGGTGTTTTACACTTCACAGGGTGTATCTGACTGTGGGTCATGATATACACAGTGTGTCAGTGAGTGTGTTAATATTAATCTGTGTTCTCTGTCAGTGTGTTAATATTACTGAGGACAGTGGGGGTGTTTTACACTTCACAGGGTGTATCTGACTGTGGGTCATGATATACACAGTGTGTCAATGAGTGTGTTAATATTAATCTGTGTTCTCTGTCAGTGTGTTAATATTACTGAGGACAGTGGGGGTGTTTTACACTTCACAGGGTGTATCTGACTGTGGGTCATGATATACACAGTGTGTCAGTGAGTGTGTTAATATTAATCTGTGTTCTCTGTCAGTGTGTTAATATTCCTGAGGACAGTGGGGGTGTTTTACACTTCACAGGGTGTATCTGACTGTGGGTCATGATATACACAGTGTGTCAGTGAGTGTGTTAATATTAATCTGTGTTCTCTGTGAGGTGTTAATATTCCTGAGGACAGTGGGGGTGTTTTACACTTCACAGGGTGTATCTGACTGTGGGTCATGATATACACAGTGTGTCAGTGAGTGTGTTAATATTAATCTGTGTTCTCTGTCAGTGTGTTAATATTCCTGAGGACAGTGGGGGTGTTTTACACTTCACAGGGTGTATCTGACTGTGGGTCATGATGTACACAGTGTGTCAGTGAGTGTGTTAATATTAATCTGTGTTCTCTGTCAGTGTGTTAATATTTCTGAGGACAGTGGGGGTGTTTTACACTTCACAGGGTGTATCTGACTGTGGGTCATGATGTACACAGTGTGTCAGTGAGTGTGTTAATATTAATCTGTGTTCTCTGTCAGTGTGTTAATATTACTGTGGACAGTGGGGGTGTTTTACACTTCACCGGGTGTATCTGACTCTGGGTCATGATATACACAGTGTGTCAGTGAGTGTGTTAATATTAATCTGTGTTCTCTGTCAGTGTGTTAATATTACTGAGGACAGTGGGGGTGTTTTACACTTCACAGGGTGTATCTGACTGTGGGTCATGATGTACACAGTGTGTCAGTGAGTGTGTTAATATTAATCTGTGTTCTCTGTCAGTGTGTTAATATTCCTGAGGACAGTGGGGATGTTTTACACTTCACAGGGAGTATCTGACTGTGGGTCATGATATACACAGTGTGTCAGTGACTGTGTTAATATGAATCTGTGTACTCTGTCAGGGTGTTAATATTACCGAAGACAGTGGGGGTGTTTTACACTTCACTGGGTGTATCTGACTGTGGGTCATGATATACACAGTGTGTCAGTGAGTGTGTTAATATTAATCTGTGTTCTCTGTCAGTGTGTTAATATTACTGAGGACAGTGGGGGTGTTTTACACTTCACAGGGTGTATCTGACTGTGGGTCATGATATACACAGTGTGTCAGTGAGTGTGTTAATATTAATCTGTGTTCTCTGTCAGTGTGTTAATATTACTGAGGACAGTGGGAATGTTTTACACTTCACAGGGTTTATCTAACTGTGGGTCATGATATACACAGTGTGTCAGTGAGAGTGTTAATATTAATCTGTGTTCTCTGTCAGTGTGTTAATATTCCTGAGGACAGTGGGGATGTTTTACACTTCACAGGGTTTATCTAACTGTGGGTCATGATATACACAGTGTGTCAGTGAGTGTGTTAATATTAATCTGTGTTCTCTGTCAGTGTGTTAATATTACTGAGGACAGTGGGGGTGTTTTACACTTCACATAGTGTATCTGACTGTGGGTCATGACATACACAGTGTGTCAGTGAGTGTGTTAATATTAATCTGTGTTCTCTGTCAGTGTGTTAATATTACTGAGGACAGTGGGGGTGTTTTACACTTCACAGGGTGTATCTGACTGTGGGTCATGATGTACACAGTGTGTCAGTGAGTGTGTTAATATTAATCTGTGTTCTCTGTCAGTGTGTTAATATTACTGAGGACAGTGGGGATGTTTTACACTTCACCGGGTGTATCTGACTGTGGGTCATGATATACACAGTGTGTCAGTGAGTGTGTTAATATTAATCTGTGTTCTCTGTCAGTGTGTTAATATTCCTGAGGACTGTGGGGGTGTTTTACACTTCACCGGGTGTATCTGACTGTGGGTCATGATGTACACAGTGTGTCAGTGAGTGTGTTAATATTAATCTGTGTTCTCTGTCAGTGTGTTAATATTCCTGAGGACAGCGGGGGTGTTTTACACTTCACAGGGTGTATCTGACTGTGGGTCATGATATACACAGTGTGTCAGTGAGTGTGTTAATATTAATCTGTGTTCTCTGTCAGTGTGTTAATATTACTGAGGACAGTGGGGGTGTTTTACACTTCACAGGGTGTATCTGACTGTGGGTCATGATATACACAGCGTGTCAGTGAGTGTGTTAATATTAATCTGTGTTCTCTGTCAGTGTGTTAATATTACTGAGGACAGTGGGGGTGTTTTACACTTCACAGGGTGTATCTGACTGTGGGTCATGATATACACAGTGTGTCAGTGAGTGTGTTAATATTAATCTGTGTTCTCTGTCAGTGTGTTAATATTCCTGAGGACAGTGGGGGTGTTTTACACTTCACAGGGTGTATCTGACTGTGGGTCATGATATACACAGTGTGTCAGTGAGTGTGTTAATATTAATCTGTGTTCTCTGTGAGGTGTTAATATTCCTGAGGACAGTGGGGGTGTTTTACACTTCACAGGGTGTATCTGACTGTGGGTCATGATATACACAGTGTGTCAGTGAGTGTGTTAATATTAATCTGTGTTCTCTGTCAGTGTGTTAATATTCCTGAGGACAGTGGGTGTGTTTTACACTTCACAGGGTGTATCTGACTGTGGGTCATGATGTACACAGTGTGTCAGTGAGTGTGTTAATATTAATCTGTGTTCTCTGTCAGTGTGTTAATATTTCTGAGGACAGTGGGGGTGTTTTACACTTCACAGGGTGTATCTGACTGTGGGTCATGATGTACACAGTGTGTCAGTGAGTGTGTTAATATTAATCTGTGTTCTCTGTCAGTGTGTTAATATTACTGTGGACAGTGGGGGTGTTTTACACTTCACCGGGTGTATCTGACTCTGGGTCATGATATAGACAGTGTGTCAGTGAGTGTGTTAATATTAATCTGTGTTCTCTGTCAGTGTGTTAATATTACTGAGGACAGTGGGGGTGTTTTACACTTCACAGGGTGTATCTGACTGTGGGTCATGATGTACACAGTGTGTCAGTGAGTGTGTTAATATTAATCTGTGTTCTCTGTCAGTGTGTTAATATTACTGAGGACAGTGGGGATGTTTTACACTTCACAGGGAGTATCTGACTGTGGGTCATGATATACACAGTGTGTCAGTGACTGTGTTAATATGAATCTGTGTACTCTGTCAGGGTGTTAATATTACCGAAGACAGTGGGGGTGTTTTACACTTCACTGGGTGTATCTGACTGTGGGTCATGATATACACAGTGTGTCAGTGAGTGTGTTAATATTAATCTGTGTTCTCTGTCAGTGTGTTAATATTACTGAGGACAGTGGGGGTGTTTTACACTTCACAGGGTGTATCTGACTGTGGGTCATGATATACACAGTGTGTCAGTGAGTGTGTTAATATTAATCTGTGTTCTCTGTCAGTGTGTTAATATTACTGAGGACAGTGGGAATGTTTTACACTTCACAGGGTTTATCTAACTGTGGGTCATGATATACACAGTGTGTCAGTGAGAGTGTTAATATTAATCTGTGTTCTCTGTCAGTGTGTTAATATTCCTGAGGACAGTGGGGATGTTTTACACTTCACAGGGTTTATCTAACTGTGGGTCATGATATACACAGTGTGTCAGTGAGTGTGTTAATATTAATCTGTGTTCTCTGTCAGTGTGTTAATATTACTGAGGACAGTGGGGGTGTTTTACACTTCACATAGTGTATCTGACTGTGGGTCATGACATACACAGTGTGTCAGTGAGTGTGTTAATATTAATCTGTGTTCTCTGTCAGTGTGTTAATATTACTGAGGACAGTGGGGATGTTTTACACTTCACAGGGTGTATCTGACTGTGGGTCATGATATACACAGTGTGTCAGTGAGTGTGTTAATATTAATCTGTGTTCTCTGTCAGTGTGTTAATATTCCTGAGGACAGTGGGGATGTTTTACACTTCACCGGGTGTATCTGACTCTGGGTCATGATATACACAGTGTGTCAGTGAGTGTGTTAATATTAATCTGTGTTCTCTGTCAGTGTGTTAATATTACTGAGGGCAGTGGGGATGTTTTACACTTCACAGAGTGTATCTGACTGTGGGTCATGATATACACAGTGTGTCAGTGAGTGTGTTAATATTAATCTGTGTTCTCTGTCAGTGTGTTAATATTCCTGAGGACAGTGGGGGTGTTTTACACTTCACAGGGTGTATCTGACTGTGGGTCATGATATACACAGTGTGTCAGTGAGTGTGTTAATATTAATCTGTGTTCTCTGTCAGTGTGTTAATATTACTGAGGACAGTGGGGGTGTTTTACACTTCACAGGGTGTATCTGACTGTGGGTCATGATATACACAGTGTGTCAGTGAGTGTGTTAATATTAATCTGTGTTCTCTGTCAGTGTGTTAATATTGCTGAGGACAGTGGGGGTGTTTTACACTTCACCGGGTGTATCTGACTGTGGGTCATGATGTACACAGTGTGTCAGTGAGTGTGTTAATATTAATCTGTGTTCTCTGTCAGTGTGTTAATATTACTGAGGACAGTGGGGGTGTTTTACACTTCACAGGGTGTATCTGACTGTGGGTCATGATGTACACAGTGTATCAGTGAGTGTGTTAATATTAATCTGTGTTCTCTGTCAGTGTGTTAATATTCCTGAGGACAGTGGGGGTGTTTTACACTTCACAGGGTGTATCTGACTGTGGTTCATGTTATACACAGTGTGTCAGTGAGTGTGTTAATATTAATCTGTGTTCTCTGTCAGTGTGTTAATATTCCTGAGGACAGTGGGGGTGTTTTACACTTCACAGGGTGTATCTGACTGTGGGTCATGATATACACAGTGTGTCAGTGAGTGTGTTAATATTAATCTGTGTTCTCTGTCAGTGTGTTAATATTACTGAGGACAGTGGGGGTGTTTTACACTTCACAGGGTGTATCTGACTGTGGGTCATGATGTACACAGTGTGTCAGTGAGTGTGTTAATATTAATCTGTGTTCTCTGTCAGTGTGTTAATATTACTGAGGACAGTGGGGATGTTTTACACTTCACCGGGTGTATCTGACTGTGGGTCATGATATACACAGTGTGTCAGTGAGTGTGTTAATATTAATCTGTGTTCTCTGTCAGTGTGTTAATATTCCTGAGGACTGTGGGGGTGTTTTACACTTCACCGGGTGTATCTGACTGTGGGTCATGATGTACACAGTGTGTCAGTGAGTGTGTTAATATTAATCTGTGTTCTCTGTCAGTGTGTTAATATTACTGAGGACAGTGGGGGTGTTTTACACTTCACAGGGTGTATCTGACTGTGGGTCATGATATACACAGTGTGTCAGTGAGTGTGTTAATATTAATCTGTGTTCTCCGTCAGTGTGTTAATATTCCTGAGGACAGTGGGGGTGTTTTACACTTCACAGGGTGTATCTGACTGTGGGTCATGATATACACAGTGTGTCAGTGAGTGTGTTAATATTAATCTGTGTTCTCTGTCAGTGTGTTAATATTACTGAGGACAGTGGGGGTGTTTTACACTTCACAGGGTGTATCTGACTGTGGGTCATGATGTACACAGTGTGTCAGTGAGTGTGTTAATATTAATCTGTGTTCTCTGTCAGTGTGTTAATATTACTGAGGACAGTGGGGGTGTTTTACACTTCACAGGGTGCGTCTGACTGTGGGTCATGATATACACAGTGTGTCAGTGAGTGTGTTAATATTAATCTGTGTTCTCTGTCAGTGTGTTAATATTACTGAGGACAGTGGGGGTGTTTTACACTTCACAGGGTGTATCTGACTGTGGGTCATGATGTACACAGTGTGTCAGTGAGTGTGTTAATATTAATCTGTGTTCTCTGTCAGTGTGTTAATATTACTGAGGACAGTGGGGATGTTTTACACTTCACCGGGTGTATCTGACTGTGGGTCATGATATACACAGTGTGTCAGTGAGTGTGTTAATATTAATCTGTGTTCTCTGCCAGTGTGTTAATATTCCTGAGGACTGTGGGGGTGTTTTACACTTCACCGGGTGTATCTGACTGTGGGTCATGATGTACACAGTGTGTCAGTGAGTGTGTTAATATTAATCTGTGTTCTCTGTCAGTGTGTTAATATTCCTGAGGACAGCGGGGGTGTTTTACACTTCACAGGGTGTATCTGACTGTGGGTCATGATATACACAGTGTGTCAGTGAGTGTGTTAATATTAATCTGTGTTCTCTGTCAGTGTGTTAATATTACTGAGGACAGTGGGGGTGTTTTACACTTCACAGGGTGTATCTGACTGTGGGTCATGATATACACAGTGTGTCAGTGAGTGTGTTAATATTAATCTGTGTTCTCTGTCAGTGTGTTAATATTACTGAGGACAGTGGGGGTGTTTTACACTTCACAGGGTGTATCTGACTGTGGGTCATGATATACACAGTGTGTCAGTGAGTGTGTTAATATTAATCTGTGTTCTCTGTCAGTGTGTTAATATTCCTGAGGACAGTGGGGGTGTTTTACACTTCACAGGGTGTATCTGACTGTGGGTCATGATATACACAGTGTGTCAGTGAGTGTGTTAATATTAATCTGTGTTCTCTGTGAGGTGTTAATATTCCTGAGGACAGTGGGGGTGTTTTACACTTCACAGGGTGTATCTGACTGTGGGTCATGATATACACAGTGTGTCAGTGAGTGTGTTAATATTAATCTGTGTTCTCTGTCAGTGTGTTAATATTCCTGAGGACAGTGGGGGTGTTTTACACTTCACAGGGTGTATCTGACTGTGGGTCATGATGTACACAGTGTGTCAGTGAGTGTGTTAATATTAATCTGTGTTCTCTGTCAGTGTGTTAATATTTCTGAGGACAGTGGGGGTGTTTTACACTTCACAGGGTGTATCTGACTGTGGGTCATGATGTACACAGTGTGTCAGTGAGTGTGTTAATATTAATCTGTGTTCTCTGTCAGTGTGTTAATATTACTGTGGACAGTGGGGGTGTTTTACACTTCACCGGGTGTATCTGACTCTGGGTCATGATATACACAGTGTGTCAGTGAGTGTGTTAATATTAATCTGTGTTCTCTGTCAGTGTGTTAATATTACTGAGGACAGTGGGGGTGTTTTACACTTCACAGGGTGTATCTGACTGTGGGTCATGATGTACACAGTGTGTCAGTGAGTGTGTTAATATTAATCTGTGTTCTCTGTCAGTGTGTTAATATTACTGAGGACAGTGGGGATGTTTTACACTTCACAGGGAGTATCTGACTGTGGGTCATGATATACACAGTGTGTCAGTGACTGTGTTAATATGAATCTGTGTACTCTGTCAGGGTGTTAATATTACCGAAGACAGTGGGGGTGTTTTACACTTCACTGGGTGTATCTGACTGTGGGTCATGATATACACAGTGTGTCAGTGAGTGTGTTAATATTAATCTGTGTTCTCTGTCAGTGTGTTAATATTACTGAGGACAGTGGGGGTGTTTTACACTTCACAGGGTGTATCTGACTGTGGGTCATGATATACACAGTGTGTCAGTGAGTGTGTTAATATTAATCTGTGTTCTCTGTCAGTGTGTTAATATTACTGAGGACAGTGGGAATGTTTTACACTTCACAGGGTTTATCTAACTGTGGGTCATGATATACACAGTGTGTCAGTGAGAGTGTTAATATTAATCTGTGTTCTCTGTCAGTGTGTTAATATTCCTGAGGACAGTGGGGATGTTTTACACTTCACAGGGTTTATCTAACTGTGGGTCATGATATACACAGTGTGTCAGTGAGTGTGTTAATATTAATCTGTGTTCTCTGTCAGTGTGTTAATATTACTGAGGACAGTGGGGGTGTTTTACACTTCACATAGTGTATCTGACTGTGGGTCATGACATACACAGTGTGTCAGTGAGTGTGTTAATATTAATCTGTGTTCTCTGTCAGTGTGTTAATATTACTGAGGACAGTGGGGATGTTTTACACTTCACAGGGTGTATCTGACTGTGGGTCATGATATACACAGTGTGTCAGTGAGTGTGTTAATATTAATCTGTGTTCTCTGTCAGTGTGTTAATATTCCTGAGGACAGTGGGGATGTTTTACACTTCACCGGGTGTATCTGACTCTGGGTCATGATATACACAGTGTGTCAGTGAGTGTGTTAATATTAATCTGTGTTCTCTGTCAGTGTGTTAATATTACTGAGGGCAGTGGGGATGTTTTACACTTCACAGAGTGTATCTGACTGTGGGTCATGATATACACAGTGTGTCAGTGAGTGTGTTAATATTAATCTGTGTTCTCTGTCAGTGTGTTAATATTCCTGAGGACAGTGGGGGTGTTTTACACTTCACAGGGTGTATCTGACTGTGGGTCATGATATACACAGTGTGTCAGTGAGTGTGTTAATATTAATCTGTGTTCTCTGTCAGTGTGTTAATATTACTGAGGACAGTGGGGGTGTTTTACACTTCACAGGGTGTATCTGACTGTGGGTCATGATATACACAGTGTGTCAGTGAGTGTGTTAATATTAATCTGTGTTCTCTGTCAGTGTGTTAATATTCCTGAGGACAGTGGTGATGTTTTACACTTCACAGGGTGTATCTGACTGTGGGTCATGATATACACAGTGTGTCAGTGAGTGTGTTAATATTAATCTGTGTTCTCTGTCAGTGTGTTAATATTCCTGAGGACAGTGGGGGTGTTTTACACTTCACAGGGTGTATCTGACTGTGGGTCATGATGTACACAGTGTGTCAGTGAGTGTGTTAATATTAATCTGTGTTCTCTGTCAGTGTGTTAATATTCCTGAGGACAGTGGGGATGTTTTACACTTCACCGGGTGTATCTGACTCTGGGTCATGATATACACAGTGTGTCAGTGAGTGTGTTAATATTAATCTGTGTTCTCTGTCAGTGTGTTAATATTACTGAGGGCAGTGGGGATGTTTTACACTTCACAGAGTGTATCTGACTGTGGGTCATGATATACACAGTGTGTCAGTGAGTGTGTTAATATTAATCTGTGTTCTCTGTCAGTGTGTTAATATTCCTGAGGACAGTGGGGGTGTTTTACACTTCACAGGGTGTATCTGACTGTGGGTCATGATATACACAGTGTGTCAGTGAGTGTGTTAATATTAATCTGTGTTCTCTGTCAGTGTGTTAATATTCCTGAGGACAGTGGGGGTGTTTTACACTTCACAGGGTGTATCTGACTGTGGGTCATGATGTACACAGTGTGTCAGTGAGTGTGTTAATATTAATCTGTGTTCTCTGTCAGTGTGTTAATATTCCTGAGGACAGTGGGGATGTTTTACACTTCACCGGGTGTATCTGACTCTGGGTCATGATATACACAGTGTGTCAGTGAGTGTGTTAATATTAATCTGTGTTCTCTGTCAGTGTGTTAATATTACTGAGGGCAGTGGGGATGTTTTACACTTCACAGAGTGTATCTGACTGTGGGTCATGATATACACAGTGTGTCAGTGAGTGTGTTAATATTAATCTGTGTTCTCTGTCAGTGTGTTAATATTCCTGAGGACAGTGGGGGTGTTTTACACTTCACAGGGTGTATCTGACTGTGGGTCATGATATACACAGTGTGTCAGTGAGTGTGTTAATATTAATCTGTGTTCTCTGTCAGTGTGTTAATATTACTGAGGACAGTGGGGGTGTTTTACACTTCACAGGGTGTATCTGACTGTGGGTCATGATATACACAGTGTGTCAGTGAGTGTGTTAATATTAATCTGTGTTCTCTGTCAGTGTGTTAATATTCCTGAGGACAGTGGGGATGTTTTACACTTCACAGGGTGTATCTGACTGTGGGTCATGATATACACAGTGTGTCAGTGAGTGTGTTAATATTAATCTGTGTTCTCTGTCAGTGTGTTAATATTCCTGAGGACAGTGGGGGTGTTTTACACTTCACAGGGTGTATCTGACTGTGGGTCATGATGTACACAGTGTGTCAGTGAGTGTGTTAATATTAATCTGTGTTCTCTGTCAGTGTGTTAATATTCCTGAGGACAGTGGGGATGTTTTACACTTCACCGGGTGTACCTGACTCTGGGTCATGATATACACAGTGTGTCAGTGAGTGTGTTAATATTAATCTGTGTTCTCTGTCAGTGTGTTAATATTACTGAGGACAGTGGGGATGTTTTACACTTCACAGAGTGTATCTGACTGTGGGTCATGATATACACAGTGTGTCAGTGAGTGTGTTAATATTAATCTGTGTTCTCTGTCAGTGTGTTAATATTCCTGAGGGCAGTGGGGGTGTTTTACACTTCACAGGGTGTATCTGACTGTGGGTCATGATATACACAGTGTGTCAGTGAGTGTGTTAATATTAATCTGTGTTCTCTGTCAGTGTGTTAATATTACTGAGGACAGTGGGGGTGTTTTACACTTCACAGGGTGTATCTGACTGTGGGTCATGATATACACAGTGTGTCAGTGAGTGTGTTAATATTAATCTGTGTTCTCTGTCAGTGTGTTAATATTCCTGAGGACAGTGGGGATGTTTTACACTTCGCAGGGTGTATCTGACTGTGGGTCATGATATACACAGTGTGTCAGTGAGTGTGTTAATATTAATCTGTGTTCTCTGTCAGTGTGTTAATATTCCTGAGGACAGTGGGGGTGTTTTACACTTCACAGGGTGTATCTGACTGTGGGTCATGATGTACACAGTGTGTCAGTGAGTGTGTTAATATTAATCTGTGTTCTCTGTCAGTGTGTTAATATTGCTAAGGACAGTGGGGGTGTTTTACACTTCACTGGGTGTATCTGACTCTGGGTCATGATATACACAGTGTGTCAGTGAGTGTGTTAATATTAATCTGTGTTCTCTGTCAGTGTGTTAATATTGCTGAGGACAGTGGGGGTGTTTTACACTTCACCGGGTGTATCTGACTGTGGTTCATGATGTACACAGTGTGTCAGTGAGTGTGCTAATATTAATCTGTGTTCTCTGTCAGTGTGTTAATATTCCTGAGGACAGTGGGGATGTTCTACACTTCGCAGGGTGTATCTGACTGTGGGTCATGATGTACACAGTGTGTCAGTGAGTGTGTTAATATTAATCTGTGTTCTCTGTCAGTGTGTTAATATTCCTGAGGACAGTGGGGGTGTTTTACACTTCACAGGGTGTATCTGACTGTGGGTCATGATATACACAGTGTCTCAGTGAGTGTGTTAATATTAATCTGTGTTCTCTGTCAGTGTGTTAATATTCCTGAGGACAGTGGGGGTGTTTTACACTTCACAGGGTGTATCTGACTGTGGGTCATGATATACACAGTGTGTCAGTGAGTGTGTTAATATTAATCTGTGTTCTCTGTCAGTGTGATAATATTCCTGAGGACAGTGGGGGTGTTTTACACTTCACAGGGTTTATCTGACTGTGGGTCATGATATACACAGTGTGTCAGTGAGTGTGTTAATATTAATCTGTGTTCTCTGTCAGTGTGTTAATATTACTGAGGACAGTGGGGGTGTTTTACACTTCACAGGGTGTATCTGACTGTGGGTCATGATGTACACAGTGTGTCAGTGAGTGTGTTAATATTAATCTGTGTTCTCTGTGAGTGTGTTAATATTACTGAGGACAGTGGGGGTGTTTTACACTTCACAGGGTGTATCTGACTGTGGGTCATGATGTACACAGTGTGTCAGTGAGTGTGTTAATATTAATCTGTGTTCTCTGTCAGTGTGTTAATATTACTGAGGACAGTGGGGGTGTTTTACACTTCACAGGGTGCATCTGACTGTGGGTCATGATATACACAGTGTGTCAGTGAGTGTGTTAATATTAATCTGTGTTCTCTGTCAGTGTGTTAATATTACTGAGGACAGTGGGGGTGTTTTACACTTCACAGGGTGTATCTGACTGTGGGTCATGATGTACACAGTGTGTCAGTGAGTGTGTTAATATTAATCTGTGTTCTCTGTCAGTGTGTTAATATTACTGAGGACAGTGGGGATGTTTTACACTTCACCGGGTGTATCTGACTGTGGGTCATGATATACACAGTGTGTCAGTGAGTGTGTTAATATTAATCTGTGTTCTCTGTCAGTGTGTTAATATTCCTGAGGACTGTGGGGGTGTTTTACACTTCACCGGGTGTATCTGGCTGTGGGTCATGATGTACACAGTGTGTCAGTGAGTGTGTTAATATTAATCTGTGTTCTCTGTCAGTGTGTTAATATTCCTGAGGACAGCGGGGGTGTTTTACACTTCACAGGGTGTATCTGACTGTGGGTCATGATATACACAGTGTGTCAGTGAGTGTGTTAATATTAATCTGTGTTCTCTGTCAGTGTGTTAATATTACTGAGGACAGTGGGGGTGTTTTACACTTCACAGGGTGTATCTGACTGTGGGTCATGATATACACAGTGTGTCAGTGAGTGTGTTAATATTAATCTGTGTTCTCTGTCAGTGTGTTAATATTACTGAGGACAGTGGGGGTGTTTTACACTTCACAGGGTGTATCTGACTGTGGGTCATGATATACACAGTGTGTCAGTGAGTGTGTTAATATTAATCTGTGTTCTCTGTCAGTGTGTTAATATTACTGAGGACAGTGGGGGTGTTTTACACTTCACAGGGTGTATCTGACTGTGGGTCATGATGTACACAGTGTGTCAGTGAGTGTGTTAATATTAATCTGTGTTCTCTGTCAGTGTGTTAATATTCCTGAGGACAGTGGGGATGTTTTACACCTCACAGGGTTTATCTGACTCTGGGTCATGATATACACAGTGTGTCAGTGAGTGTGTTAATATTAATCTGTGTTCTCTGTCAGTGTGTTAATATTCCTGAGGACAGTGGGGATGTTTTACACTTCACAGGGTTTATCTGACTGTGGGTCATGATGTACACAGTGTGTCAGTGAGTGTGTTAATATTAATCTGTGTACTCTGTCAGTGTGTTAATATTACTGAGGACAGTGGGGGTGTTTTACACTTCACAGGGTGTATCTGACTGTGGGTCATGATATACACAGTGTGTCAGTGAGTGTGTTAATATTAATCTGTGTTCTCTGTCACTGTGTTAATATTCCTGAGGACAGTGGGGGTGTTTTACACTTCACAGGGTGTATCTGACTGTGGGTCATGATGTACACAGTGTGTCAGTGAGAGTGTTAATATTAATCTGTGTTCTCTGTCAGTGTGTTAATATTACTGAGGACAGTGGGGGTGTTTTACACTTCACAGGGTGTATCTGACTGTGGATCATGATGTACACAGTGTGTCAGTGAGTGTGTTAATATTAATCTGTGTTCTCTGTCAAGTGTTAATATTACTGAGGACAGTGGGGTGTTTTACACTTCACAAGGTGTATCTGACTGTGGGTCATGATCTACACAGTGTGTCAGTGAGTGTGTTAATATTAATCTGTGTTCTCTGTCAGTGTGTTAATATTACTGAGGACAGTGGGGGTGTTTTACACTTTACAGGGTGTATCTGACTGTGGATCATGATGTACACAGTGTGTCAGTGAGTGTGTTGATATTAATCTGTGTTCTCTGTCAGTGTGTTAATATTCCTGAGGACAGTGGGGGTGTTTTACACTTCACAGGGTGTATCTGACTGTGGGTCATGATATACACAGTGTGTCAGTGAATGTGTTAATATTAATCTGTGTTCTCTGTCAGTGTGTTAATATTCCTCAGGACAGTGGGGGTGTTTTACACTTCACAGGGTGTATCTGACTGTGGGTCATGATATACACAGTGTGTCAGTGAATGTGTTAATATTAATCTGTGTTCTCTGTCAGTGTGTTAATATTACTGAGGACAGTGGGGGTGTTTTACACTTCACAGGGTGTATCTGACTGTGGGTCACGATGTACACAGTGTGTCAGTGAGTGTGTTAATATTAATCTGTGTACTCTGTCAGTGTGTTAATATTCCTGAGGACAGTGGGGATGTTTTACACTTCACAGGGTGTATCTGACTGTGGGTCATGATATACACAGTGTGTCAGTGAGTGTGTTAATATTAATCTGTGTTCTCTGTCAGTGTGTTAATATTGCTGAGGACAGTGGGGGTGTTTTACACTTCACAGGGTGTATCTGACTGTGGGTCATGATGTACACAGTGTGTCAGTGAGTGTGTTAATATTAATCTGTGTTCTCTGTCAGTGTGTTAATATTACTGAGGACAGTGGGGGTGTTTTACACTTCACAGGGTGTATCTGACTGTGGGTCATGATCTACACAGTGTGTCAGTGAGTGTGTTAATATTAATCTGTGTTCTCTGTCAGTGTGTTAATATTCCTGAGGACAGTGGGGATGTTTTACACTTCACAGGGTGTATCTAACTGTGGGTCATGATATACACAGTGTGTCAGTGAGTGTGTTAATATTAATCTGTGTTCTCTGTCAGTGTGTTAATATTCCTGAGGACAGTGGGGATGTTTTACACTTCACAGGGTGTATCTGACTGTGGGTCATGATATACACAGTGTGTCAGTGAGTGTGTTAATATTAATCTGTGTTCTCTGTCAGTGTGTTAATATTACTGAGGACAGCGGGGGTGTTTTACACTTCACAGGGTGTATCTGACTGTGGGTCATGATGTACACAGTGTGTCAGTGAGTGTGTTAATATTAATCTGTGTTCTCTGTCAGTGTGTTAATATTACTGAGGACAGTGGGGGTGTTTTACACTTCACAGGGTGTATCTGACTGTGGGTCATGATATACACAGTGTGTCAGTGAGTGTGTTAATATTAATCTGTGTTCTCTGTCAGTGTGTTAATATTCCTGAGGACAGTGGGGGTGTTTTACACTTCACAGGGTGTATCTGACTGTGGGTCATGATGTACACAGTGTGTCAGTGAGTGTGTTAATATTAATCTGTGTTCTCTGTCAGTGTGTTAATATTCCTGAGGACAGTGGGGATGTTTTACACTTCACAGGGTGTATCTGACTGTGGGTCATGATATACACAGTGTGTCAGTGAGTGTGTTAATATTAATCTGTTTTCTCTGTCAGTGTGTTAATATTACTGAGGACAGCGGGGGTGTTTTACACTTCACAGGGTGTATCTGACTGTGGGTCATGATGTACACAGTGTGTCAGTGAGTGTGTTAATATTAATCTGTGTTCTCTGTCAGTGTGTTAATATTACTGAGGACAGTGGGGGTGTTTTACACTTCACAGGGTGTATCTGACTGTGGGTCATGATATACACAGTGTGTCAGTGAGTGTGTTAATATTAATCTGTGTTCTCTGTCAGTGTGTCAATATTCCTGAGGACAGTGGGGGTGTTTTACACTTCACAGGGTGTATCTGACTGTGGGTCATGATGTACACAGTGTGTCAGTGAGTGTGTTAATATTAATCTGTGTTCTCCGTCAGTGTGTTAATATTCCTGAGGACAGTGGGGGTGTTTTACACTTCACAGGGTGTATCTGACTTTGGGTCATGATATACACAGTGTGTCAGTGAGTGTGTTAATATTAATCTGTGTTCTCTGTCAGTGTGTTAATATTACTGAGGACAGTGGGGGTGTTTTACACTTCACAGGGTGTATCTGACTGTGGGTCATGATCTACACAGTGTGTCAGTGAGTGTGTTAATATTAATCTGTGTTCTCTGTCAGTGTGTTAATATTCCTGAGGACAGTGGGGATGTTTTACACTTCACAGGGTGTATCTAACTGTGGGTCATGATATACACAGTGTGTCAGTGAGTGTGTTAATATTAATCTGTGTTCTCTGTCAGTGTGTTAATATTCCTGAGGACAGTGGGGATGTTTTACACTTCACAGGGTGTATCTGACTGTGGGTCATGATATACACAGTGTGTCAGTGAGTGTGTTAATATTAATCTGTGTTCTCTGTCAGTGTGTTAATATTACTGAGGACAGCGGGGGTGTTTTACACTTCACAGGGTGTATCTGACTGTGGGTCATGATGTACACAGTGTGTCTGTGAGTGTGTTAATATTAATCTGTGTTCTCTGTCAGTGTGTTAATATTACTGAGGACAGTGGGGGTGTTTTACACTTCACAGGGTGTATCTGACTGTGGGTCATGATATACACAGTGTGTCAGTGAGTGTGTTAATATTAATCTGTGTTCTCTGTCAGTGTGTTAATATTCCTGAGGACAGTGGGGGTGTTTTACACTTCACAGGGTGTATCTGACTGTGGGTCATGATGTACACAGTGTGTCAGTGAGTGTGTTAATATTAATCTGTGTTCTCTGTCAGTGTGTTAATATTCCTGAGGACAGTGGGGATGTTTTACACTTCACAGGGTGTATCTGACTGTGGGTCATGATATACACAGTGTGTCAGTGAGTGTGTTAATATTAATCTGTGTTCTCTGTCAGTGTGTTAATATTACTGAGGACAGCGGGGGTGTTTTACACTTCACAGGGTGTATCTGACTGTGGGTCATGATGTACACAGTGTGTCAGTGAGTGTGTTAATATTAATCTGTGTTCTCTGTCAGTGTGTTAATATTACTGAGGACAGTGGGGGTGTTTTACACTTCACAGGGTGTATCTGACTGTGGGTCATGATATACACAGTGTGTCAGTGAGTGTGTTAATATTAATCTGTGTTCTCTGTCAGTGTGTTAATATTCCTGAGGACAGTGGGGGTGTTTTACACTTCACAGGGTGTATCTGACTGTGGGTCATGATGTACACAGTGTGTCAGTGAGTGTGTTAATATTAATCTGTGTTCTCTGTCAGTGTGTTAATATTCCTGAGGACAGTGGGGGTGTTTTACACTTCACAGGGTGTATCTGACTTTGGGTCATGATATACACAGTGTGTCAGTGAGTGTGTTAATATTAATCTGTGTTCTCTGTCAGGTGTTAATATTCCTGAGGACAGTGGGGGTGTTTTACACTTCACAGGGTGTATCTGACTGTGAGTCATGATATACACAGTGTGTCAGTGAGTGTGTTAATATTAATCTGTGTTCTCTGTCAGTGTGTTAATATTCCTGAGGACAGTGGGGGTGTTTTACACTTCACAGGGTGTATCTGACTGTGGGTCATGATATACATAGTGTGTCAGTGAGTGTGTTAATATTAATCTGTGTTCTCTGTCAGTGTGTTAATATTACTGAGGACAGTGGGGGTGTTTTACACTTCACAGGGTGTATCTGACTGTGGGTCATGATGTACACAGTGTTTCAGTGAGTGTGTTAATATTAATCTGTGTTCTCTGTCAGTGTGTTAATATTACTGAGGACAGTGGGGATGTTTTACACTTCACAGGGTTTATCTGACTGTGAGTCATGATGTACACAGTGTGTCAGTGAGTGTGTTAATATTAATCTGTGTTCTCTGTCAGTGTGTTAATATTCCTGAGGACAGTGGGGATGTTTTACACTTCACAGGGTGTATCTGACTGTGGGTCATGATATACACAGTGTGTCAGTGAGTGTGTTAATATTAGTCTGTGTTCTCTGTCAGTGTGTTAATATTACTGAGGACAGTGGGGGTGTTTTACACTTCACCGGGTGTATCTGACTCTGGGTCATGATATACACAGTGTGTCAGTGAGTGTGTTAATATTAATCTGTGTTCTCTGTCAGTGTGTTAATATTACTGAGGACAGTGGGGGTATTTTACACTTCACAGGGTGTATCTGACTGTGGGTCATGATGTACACAGTGTGTCAGTGAGTGTGTTAATATTAATCTGTGTTCTCTGTCAGTGTGTTAATATTACTGAGGACAGTGGGGGTGTTTTACACTTCACAGGGTGTATCTGACTGTGGGTCATGATCTACACAGTGTGTCAGTGAGTGTGTTAATATTAATCTGTGTTCTCTGTCAGTGTGTTAATATTCCTGAGGACAGTGGGGATGTTTTACACTTCACAGGGTGTATCTAACTGTGGGTCATGATATACACAGTGTGTCAGTGAGTGTGTTAATATTAATCTGTGATCTCCGTCAGTGTGTTAATATTCCTGAGGACAGTGGGGATGTTTTACACTTCACAGGGTGTATCTGACTGTGGGTCATGATATACACAGTGTGTCAGTGAGTGTGTTAATATTAATCTGTGTTCTCTGTCAGTGTGTTAATATTACTGAGGACAGCGGGGGTGTTTTACACTTCACAGGGCGTATCTGACTGTGGGTAATGATGTACACAGTGTGTCAGTGAGTGTGTTAATATTAATCTGTGTTCTCTGTCAGTGTGTTAATATTACTGAGGACAGTGGGGGTGTTTTACACTTCACAGGGTGTATCAGACTGTGGGTCATGATATACACAGTGTGTCAGTGAGTGTGTTAATATTAATCTGTGTTCTCTGTCAGTGTGTTAATATTCCTGAGGACAGTGGGGGTGTTTTACACTTCACAGGGTGTATCTGACTGTGGGTCATGATGTACACAGTGTGTCAGTGAGTGTGTTAATATTAATCTGTGTTCTCTGTCAGTGTGTTAATATTCCTGAGGACAGTGGGGGTGTTTTACACTTCACAGGGTGTATCTGACTCTGGGTCATGATATACACAGTGTGTCAGTGAGTGTGTTAATATTAATCTGTGTTCTCTGTCAGGTGTTAATATTCCTGAGGACAGTGGGGGTGTTTTACACTTCACAGGGTGTATCTGACTGTGAGTCATGATATACACAGTGTGTCAGTGAGTGTGTTAATATTAATCTGTGTTCTCTGTCAGTGTGTTAATATTACTGAGGACAGTGGGGGTGTTTTACACTTCACAGGGTGTATCTGACTGTGGGTCATGATGTACACAGTGTTTCAGTGAGTGTGTTAATATTAATCTGTGTTCTCTGTCAGTGTGTTAATATTACTGAGGACAGTGGGGATGTTTTACACTTCACAGGGTTTATCTGACTGTGAGTCATGATGTACACAGTGTGTCAGTGAGTGTGTTAATATTAATCTGTGTTCTCTGTCAGTGTGTTAATATTCCTGAGGACAGTGGGGATGTTTTACACTTCACAGGGTGTATCTGACTGTGGGTCATGATATACACAGTGTGTCAGTGAGTGTGTTAATATTAATCTGTGTTCTCTGTCAGTGTGTTAATATTACTGAGGACAGTGGGGGTGTTTTACACTTCACCGGGTGTATCTGACTCTGGGTCATGATATACACAATGTGTCAGTGAGTGTGTTAATATTAATCTGTGTTCTCTGTCAGGTGTTAATATTCCAGAGGACAGTGGGGGTGTTTTACACTTCACAGGGTGTATCTGACTGTGAGTCATGATATACACAGTGTGTCAGTGAGTGTGTTAATATTAATCTGTGTTCTCTGTCAGTGTGTTAATATTCCTGAGGACAGTGGGGGTGTTTTACACTTCACAGGGTGTATCTGACTGTGGGTCATGATATACATAGTGTGTCTGTGAGTGTGTTAATATTAATCTGTGTTCTCTGTCAGTGTGTTAATATTACTGAGGACAGTGGGGGTGTTTTACACTTCACAGGGTGTATCTGACTGTGGGTCATGATGTACACAGTGTTTCAGTGAGTGTGTTAATATTAATCTGTGTTCTCTGTCAGTGTGTTAATATTACTGAGGACAGTGGGGATGTTTTACACTTCACAGGGTTTATCTGACTGTGAGTCATGATGTACACAGTGTGTCAGTGAGTGTGTTAATATTAATCTGTGTTCTCTGTCAGTGTGTTAATATTCCTGAGGACAGTGGGGATGTTTTACACTTCACAGGGTGTATCTGACTGTGGGTCATGATATACACAGTGTATCAGTGAGTGTGTTAATATTAATCTGTGTTCTCTGTCAGTGTGTTAATATTACTGAGGACAGTGGGGGTGTTTTACACTTCACCGGGTGTATCTGACTCTGGGTCATGATATACACAGTGTGTCAGTGAGTGTGTTAATATTAATCTGTGTTCTCTGTCAGTGTGTTAATATTACTGAGGACAGTGGGGGTGTTTTACACTTCACAGGGTGTATCTGACTGTGGGTCATGATATACACAGTGTGTCAGTGAGTGTGTTAATATTAATCTGTGTTCTCTGTCAGTGTGTTAATATTACTGAGGACAGTGGGGGTGTTTTACACTTCACCGGGTGTATCTGACTGTGGGTCATGATGTACACAGTGTGTCAGTGAGTGTGTTAATATTAATCTGTGTTCTCTGTCAGTGTGTTAATATTACTGAGGACAGTGGGGGTATTTTACACTTCACAGGGTGTATCTGACTGTGGGTCATGATGTACACAGTGTGTCAGTGAGTTTGTTAATATTAATCTGTGTTCTCTGTCAGTGTGTTAATATTACTGAGGACAGTGGGGGTGTTTTACACTTCACAGGGTGTATCTGACTGTGGGTCATGATATACACAGTGTGTCAGTGAGTGTGTTAATATTAATCTGTGTACTCTGTCAGTGTGTTAATATTACTGAGGACAGTGGGGGTGTTTTACACTTCACAAGGTGTATCTGGCTGTGGGTCATGATATACACAGTGTGTCAGTGAGTGTGTTAATATTAATCTGTGTTCTCTATCAGTGTGTTAATATTCCTGAGGACAGTGGGGATGTTTTACACTTCACAGGGTGTATCTGACTGTGGGTCATGATATACACAGTGTGTCAGTGAGTGTGTTAATATTAATCTGTGTTCTCTGTCAGTGTGTTAATATTACTGAGGACAGCGGGGGTGTTTTACACTTCACAGGGTGTATCTGACTGTGAGTCATGATATACACAGTGTGTCAGTGAGTGAGTTAATATTAATCTGTGTTCTCTGTCAGTGTGTTAATATTACTGAGGACAGTGGGGGTGTTTTACACTTCACAGGGTGTATCTGACTGTGGGTCATGACATACACAGTGTGTCAGTGAGTGTGTTAATATTAATCTGTGTTCTCTGTCAGTGTGTTAATATTCCTGAGGACAGTGGGGGTGTTTTACACTTCACAGGGTGTATCTGACTGTGGGTCATGATGTACACAGAGTGTCAGTGAGTGTGTTAATATTATTCTGTGTTCTCGGTCAGTGTGTTAATATTGCTAAGGACAGTGGGGGTGTTTTACACTTCACAGGGTGTATCTGACTCTGTGTCATGATATACACAGTGTGTCAGTGAGTGTGTTAATATTAATCTGTGTTCTCTGTCAGTGTGTTAATATTCCTGAGGACAGTGGGGATGTTTTACACTTCACAGGGTGTATCTGACTGTGGGTCATGATATACACAGTGTGTCAGTGAGTGTGTTAATATTAATCTGTGTTCTCTGTCAGTGTGTTAATATTACTGAGGACAGTGGGGGTGTTTTACACTTCACAGGGTGTATCTGACTGTGGGTCATGATATACACAGTGTGTCAGTGAGTGTGTTAATATTAATCTGTGTTCTCTGTCAGTGTGTTAATATTACTGAGGACAGTGGGGGTGTTTTACACTTCACAGGGTGTATCTGACTGTGGGTCATGATATACACAGTGTGTCAGTGAGTGTGTTAAAATTAATCTGTGTTCTCTGTCAGTGTGTTAATATTACTGAGGACAGTGGGGATGTTTTACACTTCACAGGGTTTATCTGACTGTGGGTCATGATGTACACAGTGTGTCAGTGAGTGTGTTAATATTAATCCGTGTTCTCTGTCAGTGTGTTAATATTCCTGAGGACAGCGGGGGTGTTTTACACTTCACAGGGTGTATCTGACTGTGGGTCATGATGGACACAGTCTGTCAGTGAGTGTGTTAATATTAATCTGTGTTCTCTGTCAGTGTGTTAATATTACTGAGAACAGTGGGGGTGTTTTACACTTCACAGGGTGTATCTGACTGTGGGTCATGATATACACAGTGTGTCAGTGAGTGTGTTAATATTAATCTGTGTTCTCTGTCAGTGTGTTAATATTCCTGAGGACAGTGGGGGTGTTTTACACTTCACAGGGTGTATCTGACTGTGGGTCATGATATACACAGTGTGTCAGTGAGTGTGTTAATATTAATCTGTGTCCTCAGTCAGTGTGTTAATATTACTGAGGACAGTGGGGGTGTTTTACACTTCACAGGGTGTATCTGACTGTGGGTCATGATGTACACAGTGTGTCAGTGAGTGTGTTAATATTAATCTGTGTTCTCTGTCAGTGTGTTAATATTACTGAGGACAGTGGGGGTGTTTTACACTTCACAGGGTGTATCTGACTGTGGGTCATGATGTACACAGTGTGTCAGTGAGTGTGTTAATATTAATCTGTGTTCTCTGTCAGTGTGTTAATATTCCTGAGGACAGTGGGGGTGTTTTACACTTCACAGGGTGTATCTGACTGTGGGTCATGATGTACACAGTGTGTCAGTGAGTCTGTTAATATTAATCTGTGTTCTCTGTCAGTGTGTTAATATTCCTGAGGACAGTGGGGATGTTTTACACTTCACAGGGTGTATCTGACTGTGGGTCATGATATACACAGTGTGTCAGTGAGTGTGTTAATATTAATCTGTGTTCTCTGTCAGTGTGTTAATATTGCTGAGGACAGTGGGGGTGTTTTACACTTCACAGGGTGTATCTGACTGTGAGTCATGATATACACAGTGTGTCAGTGAGTGTGTTAATATTAATCTGTGTTCTCTGTCAGTGTGTTAATATTACTGAGGACAGTGGGGATGTTTTACACTTCACAGGGTTTATCTGACTGTGGGTCATGATGTACACAGTGTGTCAGTGAGTGTGTTAATATTAATCTGTGTTCTCTGTCAGTGTGTTAATATTCCTGAGGACAGCGGGGGTGTTTTACACTTCACCGGGGGTATATGACTGTGGGTCATGATGGACATAGTCTGTCAGTGAGTGTGTTAATATTAATCTGTGTTCTCTGTCAGTGCGTTAATATTACTGAGAACAGTGGGGGTGTTTTACACTTCACAGGGTGTATCTGACTGTGGGTCATGATATACACAGTGTGTCAGTGAGTGTGTTAATATTAATCTGTGTTCTCTGTCAGTGTGTTAATATTACTGAGGACAGTGGGGGTGTTTTACACTTCACAGGGTGTATCTGACTGTGGGTCATGATGTACACAGTGTGTCAGTGAGTGTGTTAATATTAATCTGTGTTCTCTGTGAGGTGTTAATATTCCTGAGGACAGTGGGGGTGTTTTACACTTCACAGGGTGTATCTGACTGTGGGTCATGATGTACACAGTGTGTCAGTGAGTGTGTTAATATTAATCTGTGTTCTCTGTCAGTGTGTTAATATTACTGAGGACAGTGGGGGTGTTTTACACTTCACCGGGTGTATCTGACTCTGGGTCATGATATACACAGTGTGTCAGTGAGTGTGTTAATATTAATCTGTGTTCTCTGTCAGTGTGTTAATATTACTGAGGACAGTGGGGGTGTTTTACACTTCACAGGGTGTATCTGACTGTGGGTCATGATGTACACATTGTGTCAGTGAGTGTGTTAATATTAATCTGTGTTCTCTGTCAGTGTGTTAATATTCCTGAGGACAGTGGGGATGTTTTACACTTCACGGGGTGTATCTGACTGTGGGTCATGATATACACAGTGTGTCAGTGAGTGTGTTAATATTAATCTGTGTTCTCTGTCAGTGTGTGAATATTACTGAGGACAGTGGGGGTGTTTTACACTTCACAGGGTGTATCTGACTGTGGGTCATGATATACACAGTGTGTCAGTGAGTGTGTTAATATTAATCTGTGTTCTCTGTCAGTGTGTTAATATTACTGAGGACAGTGGGGGTGTTTTACACTTCACAGGGTGTATCTGACTGTGGGTCATGATATACACAGTGTGTCAGTGAGTGTGTTAATATTAATCTGTGTTCTCTGTCAGTGTGTTAATATTACTGAGGACAGTGGGGGTGTTTTACACTTCACAGGGTGTATCTGACTGTGGGTCATGATATACACAGTGTGTCAGTGAGTGTGTTAATATTAATCTGTGTTCTCTGTCAGTGTGTTAATATTACTGAGGACAGTGGAGATGTTTTACACTTCACAGGGTGTATCTGACTGTGGGTCATGATGTACACAGTGTGTCAGTGAGTGTGTTAATATTAATCTGTATTCTCTGTCAGTGTGTTAATATTCCTGAGGACAGTGGGGGTGTTTTACACTTCACAGGGTTTATCTGACTGTGGGTCATGATGGACACAGTCTGTCAGTGAGTGTGTTAATATTAATCTGTGTTCTCTGTCAGTGTGTTAATATTACTGAGGACAGTGGGGGTGTTTTACACTTCACAGGGTGTATCTGACTGTGGGTCATGATATACACAGTGTGTCAGTGAGTGTGTTAATATTAATCTGTGTTCTCTGTCAGTGTGTTAATATTACTGAGGACAGTGGGGGTGTTTTACACTTCACAGGGTGTATCTGACTGTGGGTCATGATATACACAGTGTGTCAGTGAGTGTGTTAATATTAATCTGTGTTCTCTGTCAGTGTGTTAATATTACTGAGGACAGTGGGGATGTTTTACACTTCACAGAGTGTATCTGACTGTGGGTCATGATATACACAGTGTGTCAGTGAGTGTGTTAATATTAATCTGTGTTCTCTGTCAGTGTGTTAATATTACTGAGGACAGTGGGGGTGTTTTACACTTCACAGGGTGTATCTGACTGTGGGTCATGATATACACAGTGTGTCAGTGAGTGTGTTAATATTAATCTGTGTTCTCTGTCAGTGTGTTAATATTACTGAGGACAGTGGGGATGTTTTACACTTCACAGAGTGTATCTGACTGTGGGTCATGATATACACAGTGTGTCAGTGAGTGTGTTAATATTAATCTGTGTTCTCTGTCAGTGTGTTAATATTCCTGAGGACAGTGGGGATGTTTTACACTTCACAGGGTTTATCTGACTGTGGGTCATGATATACACAGTGTGTCAGTGAGTGTGTTAATATTAATCTGTGTTCTCTGTCAGTGTGTTAATATTACTGAGGACAGTGGGGGTGTTTTACACTTCACAGGGTGTATCTGACTGTGGGTCATGATATACACAGTGTGTCAGTGAGTGTGTTAATATTAATCTGTGTTCTCTGTCAGTGTGTTAATATTACTGAGGACAGTGGGGGTGTTTTACACTTCACAGGGTGTATCGGACTGTGGGTCATGATGTACACAGTGTGTCAGTGAGTGTGTTAATATTACTCTGTGTTCTCTGTGAGGTGTTAATATTCCTGAGGACAGTGGGGGTGTTTTACACTTCACAGGGTGTATCTGACTGTGGGTCATGATATACACAGTGTGTCAGTGAGTGTGTTAATATTAATCTGTGTTCTCTGTCAGTGTGTTAATATTACTGAGGACAGTGGGGGTGTTTTACACTTCACCTGGTGTATCTGACTCTGGGTCATGATATACACAGTGTGTCAGTGAGTGTGTTAATATTAATCTGTGTTCTCTGTCAGTGTGTTAATATTACTGAGGACAGTGGGGATGTTTTACACTTCACAGAGTGTATCTGACTGTGGGTCATGATATACACAGTGTGTCAGTGAGTGTGTTAATATTAATCTGTGTTCTCTGTCAGTGTGTTAATATTACTGAGGACAGTGGGGGTGTTTTACACTTCACATGGTGTATCTGACTGTGGATCATGATATACACAGTGTGTCAGTGAGTGTGTTAATATTAATCTGTGTTCTCTGTCAATGTGTTAATATTACTGAGGACAGTGGGGGTGTTTTACACTTCACCGGGTGTATCTGACTGTGGGTCATGATGTACACAGTGTGTCAGTGAGTGTGTTAATAGTAATCTGTGTTCTCTGTCAGTGTGTTAATATTACTGAGGACAGTGGGGGTGTTTTACACTTCACAGGGTGTATCTGACTGTGGGTCATGATGTACACAGTGTGTCAGTGAGTGTGTTAATATTACTCTGTGTTCTCTGTGAGGTGTTAATATTCCTGAGGACAGTGGGGGTGTTTTACACTTCACAGGGTGTATCTGACTGTGGGTCATGATATACACAGTGTGTCAGTGAGTGTGTTAATATTAATCTGTGTTCTCTGTCAGTGTGTTAATATTACTGAGGACAGTGGGGGTGTTTTACACTTCACCTGGTGTATCTGACTCTGGGTCATGATATACACAGTGTGTCAGTGAGTGTGTTAATATTAATCTGTGTTCTCTGTCAGTGTGTTAATATTACTGAGGACAGTGGGGATGTTTTACACTTCACAGAGTGTATCTGACTGTGGGTCATGATATACACAGTGTGTCAGTGAGTGTGTTAATATTAATCTGTGTTCTCTGTCAGTGTGTTAATATTACTGAGGACAGTGGGGGTGTTTTACACTTCACATGGTGTATCTGACTGTGGATCATGATATACACAGTGTGTCAGTGAGTGTGTTAATATTAATCTGTGTTCTCTGTCAATGTGTTAATATTACTGAGGACAGTGGGGGTGTTTTACACTTCACCGGGTGTATCTGACTGTGGGTCATGATGTACACAGTGTGTCAGTGAGTGTGTTAATAGTAATCTGTGTTCTCTGTCAGTGTGTTAATATTACTGAGGACAGTGGGGGTGTTTTACACTTCACAGGGTGTATCTGACTGTGGGTCATGATGTACACAGTGTGTCAGTGAGTGTGTTAATATTAATCTGTGTTCCCTGTCAGTGTGTTAATATTCCTGAGGACAGTGGGGGTGTTTTACACTTCACAGGGTGTATCTGACTGTGGGTCATGATATACACAGTGTGTCAGTGAGTGTGTTAATATTAATCTGTGTTCTCTGTCAGTGTGTTAATATTCCTGAGGACAGTGGGGGTGTTTTACACTTCACAGGGTGTCTCTGAATGTGGGTCATTATGCACACAGTGTGTCAGTGAGTGTGTTAATATTAATCTGTGTTCTCTGTCAGTGTGTTAATATTACTGAGGACAGTGGGGGTGTTTTACACTTCACAGGGTGTATCTGACTGTGGGTCATGATGTACACAGTGTGTCAGTGAGTGTGTTAATATTAATCTGTGTTCCCTGTCAGTGTGTTAATATTCCTGAGGACAGTGGGGGTGTTTTACACTTCACAGGGTGTATCTGACTGTGGGTCATGATATACACAGTGTGTCAGTGAGTGTGTTAATATTAATCTGTGTTCTCTGTCAGTGTGTTAATATTACTGAGGACAGTGGGGGTGTTTTACACTTCACAGGGTGTATCTGACTGTGGGTCATGATATACACAGTGTGTCAGTGAGTGTGTTAATATTAATCTGTGTTCTCTGTCAGTGTGTTAATATTCCTGAGGACAGTGGGGGTGTTTTACACTTTACAGGGTGTATCTGACTGTGGGTCATGATATACACAGTGTGTCAGTGAGTGTGTTAATATTAATCTGTGTTCCCTGTCAGTGTGTTAATATTCCTGAGGACAGTGGGGGTGTTTTACACTTCACAGGGTGTATCTGACTGTGGGTCATGATATACAAAGTGTGTCAGTGAGTGTGTTAATATTCATCTGTGTTCTCTGTCAGTGTGTTAATATTCCTGAGGACAGTGGGGGTGTTTTACACTTCACCGGGTGTATCTGACTGTGGGTCATGATACACACAGTGTGTCAGTGAGTGTGTTAATATTAATCTGTGTTCTCTGTCAGTGTGTTAATATTCCTGAGGACAGTGGGGGTGTTTTACACTTCACCGGGTGTATCTGACTGTGGGTCATGATATACACAGTGTGTCAGTGAGTGTGTTAATATTAATCTGTGTTCTCTGTCAGTGTGTTAATATTCCTGAGGACAGTGGGGGTGTTTTACACTTCACAGGGTGTATCTGACTGTGAGTCATGATATACACAGTGTGTCAGTGACTGTGTTAATATTAATCTGTGTTCTCTATCAGTGTGTTAATATTACTGAGGACAGTGGGGGTGTTTTACACTTCACAGGGTGTATCTGACTGTGGGTCATTATGTACACAGTGTGTCAGTGAGTGTGTTAATATTAATCTGTGTTCTCTGTCAGTGTGTTAATATTCCTGAGGACAGTGGGGGTGTTTTACACTTCACAGGGTGTATCTGACTGTGGGTCATGATATACACAGTGTGTCAGTGAGTGTGTTAATATTAATCTGTGTTCCCTGTCAGTGTGTTAATATTCCTGAGGACAGTGGGGGTGTTTTACACTTCACAGGGTGTATCTGACTGTGGGTCATGATATACACAGTGTGTCAGTGAGTGTGTTAATATTAATCTGTGTTCTCTGTCAGTGTGTTAATATTCCTGAGGACAGTGGGGATGTTTTACACTTCACAGGGTCTATCTGACTGTGGGTCATTATGTACACAGTGTGTCAGTGAGTGTGTTAATATTAATCTGTGTTCTCTGTCAGTGTGTTAATATTCCTGAGGACAGTGGGGGTGTTTTACACTTCACAGGGTGTATCTGACTGTGGGTCATGATATACACAGTGTGTCAGTGAGTGTGTTAATATTAATCTGTGTTCCCTGTCAGTGTGTTAATATTCCTGAGGACAGTGGGGGTGTTTTACACTTCACAGGGTGTATCTGACTGTGGGTCATGATATACACAGTGTGTCAGTGAGTGTGTTAATATTAATCTGTGTTCTCTGTCAGTGTGTTAATATTCCTGAGGCCAGTGGGGATGTTTTACACTTCACAGGGTCTATCTGACTGTGAGTCATGATATACACAGTGTGTCAGTGAGTGTGTTAATATTAATCTGTGTTCTCTGTCAGTGTGTTAATATTACTGAGGACAGTGGGGGTGTTTTACACTTCACAGGGTGTATCTGACTGTGGGTCATGATATACACAGTGTATCAGTGAGTGTGTTAATATTAATCTGTGTTCTCTGTCAGTGTGTTAATATTACTGAGGACAGTGGGGATGTTTTACACTTCACAGGGTGTATCTGACTGTGGGTCATGATATACACAGTGTGTCAGTGAGTGTGTTAATATTAATCTGTGTTCTCTGTCAGTGTGTTAATATTACTGAGGACAGTGGGGGTGTTTTACACATCACAGGGTGTATCTGACTGTGGGTCATGATATACACAGTGTGTCAGTGAGTGTGTTAATATTAATCTGTGTTCTCTGTCAGTGTGTTAATATTCCAGAGGACAGTGGGGGTGTTTTACACTTCACAGGGTGTATCTGACTCTGGGTCATGATGTACACAGTGTGTCAGTGAGTGTGTTAATATTAATCTGTGTTCTCTGTCAGTGTGTTAATATTCCTGAGGACAGTGGGGGTGTTTTACACTTCACAGGGTGTATCTGACTCTGGGTCATGATGTACACAGTGTGTCAGTGAGTGTGTTAATATTAATCTGTGTTCTCTGTCAGTGTGTTAATATTACTGAGGACAGTGGGGGTGTTTTACACTTCACCGGGTGTATCTGACTGTGGGTCATGATATACAGAGTGTGTCAGTGAGTGTGTTAATATTAATCTGTGTTCTCTGTCAGTGTGTTAATATTCCTGAGGACAGTGGGGGTGTTTTACACTTCACAGGGTGTATCTGACTGTGAGTCATGATATACACAGTGTGTCAGTGAGTGTGTTAATATTAATCTGTGTTCTCTATCAGTGTGTTAATATTACTGAGGACAGTGGGGGTGTTTTACACTTCACCGGGTGTATCTGACTGTGGGTCATTATGTACACAGTGTGTCAGTGAGTGTGTTAATATTAATCTGTGTTCTCTGTCAGTGTGTTAATATTCCTGAGGACAGTGGGGGTGTTTTACACTTCACAGGGTGTATCTGACTGTGGGTCATGATATACACAGTGTGTCAGTGAGTGTGTTAATATTAATCTGTGTTCCCTGTCAGTGTGTTAATATTCCTGAGGACAGTGGGGGTGTTTTACACTTCACAGGGTGTATCTGACTGTGGGTCATGATATACACAGTGTGTCAGTGAGTGTGTTAATATTAATCTGTGTTCTCTGTCAGTGTGTTAATATTCCTGAGGACAGTGGGGATGTTTTACACTTCACAGGGTCTATCTGACTGTGGGTCATTATGTACACAGTGTGTCAGTGAGTGTGTTAATATTAATCTGTGTTCTCTGTCAGTGTGTTAATATTCCTGAGGACAGTGGGGGTGTTTTACACTTCACAGGGTGTATCTGACTGTGGGTCATGATATACACAGTGTGTCAGTGAGTGTGTTAATATTAATCTGTGTTCCCTGTCAGTGTGTTAATATTCCTGAGGACAGTGGGGGTGTTTTACACTTCACAGGGTGTATCTGACTGTGGGTCATGATATACACAGTGTGTCAGTGAGTGTGTTAATATTAATCTGTGTTCTCTGTCAGTGTGTTAATATTCCTGAGGACAGTGGGGATGTTTTACACTTCACAGGGTCTATCTGACTGTGAGTCATGATATACACAGTGTGTCAGTGAGTGTGTTAATATTAATCTGTGTTCTCTGTCAGTGTGTTAATATTACTGAGGACAGTGGGGGTGTTTTACACTTCACAGGGTGTATCTTACTGTGGGTCATGATATACACAGTGTGTCAGTGAGTGTGTTAATATTAATCTGTGTTCTCTGTCAGTGTGTTAATATTACTGAGGACAGTGGGGGTGTTTTACACATCACAGGGTGTATCTGACTGTGGGTCATGATATACACAGTGTGTCAGTGAGTGTGTTAATATTAATCTGTGTTCTCTGTCAGTGTGTTAATATTCCAGAGGACAGTGGGGGTGTTTTACACTTCACAGGGTGTATCTGACTCTGGGTCATGATGTACACAGTGTGTCAGTGAGTGTGTTAATATTAATCTGTGTTCTCTGTCAGTGTGTTAATATTACTGAGGACAGTGGTGGTGTTTTACACTTCACAGGGTGTATCTGACTGTGGGTCATGATATACACAGTGTGTCAGTGAGTGTGTTAATATTAATCTGTGTTCTCTGTCAGTGTGTTAATATTCCTGAGGACAGTGGGGATGTTTTACACTTCACAGGGTGTATCTGACTCTGGGTCATGATGTACACAGTGTGTCAGTGAGTGTGTTAATATTAATCTGTGTTCTCTGTCAGTGTGTTAATATTACTGAGGACAGTGGGGATGTTTTACACTTCACAGGGTGTATCTGACTCTGGGTCATGATGTACACAGTGTGTCAGTGAGTGTGTTAATATTAATCTGTGTTCTCTGTCAGAATGTTAATATTACTGAGGACAGTGGGGGTGTTTTACACTTCACAGGGTGTATCTGACTGTGGGTCATGATGTACACAGTGTTTCAGTGAGTGTGTTAATATTAATCTGTGTTCTCTGTCAGTGTGTTAATATTCCTCAGGACAGTGGGCCTGTTTTACACTTCACAGGGTCTATCTGACTGTGGGTCATGATGTACACAGTGTGTCAGTGAGTGTGTTAATATTAATCTGTGTTCTCTGTCAGTGTGTTAATATTCCTGAGGACAGTGGGGATGTTTTACACTTCACAGGGTCTATCTGACTGTGAGTCATTATATACACAGTGTGTCAGTGAGTGTGTTAATATTAATCTGTGTTCTCTGTCAGTGTGTTAATATTACTGAGGACAGTGGGGGTGTTTTACACTTCACAGGGTGTATCTGACTGTGGGTCATGATATACACAGTGTTTCAGTGAGTGTGTTAATATTAATCTGTGTTCCCTGTCAGTGTGTTAATATTCCTGAGGACAGTGGGGGTGTTTTACACTTCACAGGGTGTATCTGACTGTGGGTCATGATATACACAGTGTGTCAGTGAGTGTGTTAATATTAATCTGTGTTCTCTGTCAGTGTGTTAATATTCCTGAGGACAGTGGGGATGTTTTACACTTCACAGGGTCTATCTGACTGTGAGTCATGATATACACAGTGTGTCAGTGAGTGTGTTAATATTAATCTGTGTTCTCTGTCAGTGTGTTAATATTACTGAGGACAGTGGGGGTGTTTTACACTTCACAGGGTGTATCTTACTGTGGGTCATGATATACACAGTGTGTCAGTGAGTGTGTTAATATTAATCTGTGTTCTCTGTCACTGTGTTAATATTACTGAGGACAGTGGGGGTGTTTTACACTTCACAGGGTGTATCTGACTGTGGGTCATGATATACACAGTGTGTCAGTGAGTGTGTTAATATTAATCTGTGTTCCCTGTCAGTGTGTTAATATTCCTGAGGACAGTGGGGGTGTTTTACACTTCACATGGTGTATCTGACTGTGGGTCATGATATACACAGTGTGTCAGTGAGTGTGTTAATATTAATCTGTGTTCTCTGTCAGTGTGTTAATATTCCTGAGGACAGTGGGGATGTTTTACACTTCACAGGGTCTATCTGACTGTGGGTCATTATGTACACAGTGTGTCAGTGAGTGTGTTAATATTAATCTGTGTTCTCTGTCAGTGTGTTAATATTCCTGAGGACAGTGGGGGTGTTTTACACTTCACAGGGTGTTTCTGACTGTGGGTCATGATATACACAGTGTGTCAGTGAGTGTGTTAATATTAATCTGTGTTCCCTGTCAGTGTGTTAATATTCCTGAGGACAGTGGGGGTGTTTTACACTTCACAGGGTGTATCTGACTGTGGGTCATGATATACACAGTGTGTCAGTGAGTGTGTTAATATTAATCTGTGTTCTCTGTCAGTGTGTTAATATTCCTGAGGACAGTGGGGATGTTTTACACTTCACAGGGTCTATCTGACTGTGAGTCATGATATACACAGTGTGTCAGTGAGTGTGTTAATATTAATCTGTGTTCTCTGTCAGTGTGTTAATATTACTGAGGACAGTGGGGGTGTTTTACACTTCACAGGGTGTATCTTACTGTGGGTCATGATATACACAGTGTGTCAGTGAGTGTGTTAATATTAATCTGTGTTCTCTGTCAGTGTGTTAATATTACTGAGGACAGTGGGGGTGTTTTACACATCACAGGGTGTATCTGACTGTGGGTCATGATATACACAGTGTGTCAGTGAGTGTGTTAATATTAATCTGTGTTCTCTGTCAGTGTGTTAATATTCCAGAGGACAGTGGGGGTGTTTTACACTTCACAGGGTGTATCTGACTCTGGGTCATGATGTACACAGTGTGTCAGTGAGTGTGTTAATATTAATCTGTGTTCTCTGTCAGTGTGTTAATATTCCTGAGGACAGTGGGGGTGTTTTACACTTCACAGGGTGTATCTGACTCTGGGTCATGATGTACACAGTGTGTCAGTGAGTGTGTTAATATTAATCTGTGTTCTCTGTCAGTGTGTTAATATTACTGAGGACAGTGGTGGTGTTTTACACTTCACAGGGTGTATCTGACTGTGGGTCATGATATACACAGTGTTTCAGTGAGTGTGTTAATATTAATCTGTGTTCTCTGTCAGTGTGTTAATATTCCTGAGGACAGTGGGGATGTTTTACACTTCACAGGGTGTATCTGACTCTGGGTCATGATGTACACAGTGTGTCAGTGAGTGTGTTAATATTAATCTGTGTTCTCTGTCAGTGTGTTAATATTACTGAGGACAGTGGGGATGTTTTACACTTCACAGGGTGTATCTGACTCTGGGTCATGATGTACACAGTGTGTCAGTGAGTGTGTTAATATTAATCTGTGTTCTCTGTCAGAATGTTAATATTACTGAGGACAGTGGGGGTGTTTTACACTTCACAGGGTGTATCTGACTGTGGGTCATGATGTACACAGTGTTTCAGTGAGTGTGTTAATATTAATCTGTGTTCTCTGTCAGTGTGTTAATATTCCTGAGGACAGTGGGCCTGTTTTACACTTCACAGGGTCTATCTGACTGTGGGTCATGATGTACACAGTGTGTCAGTGAGTGTGTTAATATTAATCTGTGTTCTCTGTCAGTGTGTTAATATTCCTGAGGACAGTGGGGATGTTTTACACTTCACAGGGTCTATCTGACTGTGAGTCATGATATACACAGTGTGTCAGTGAGTGTGTTAATATTAATCTGTGTTCTCTGTCAGTGTGTTAATATTACTGAGGACAGTGGGGGTGTTTTATACTTCACAGGGTGTATCTGACTGTGGGTCATGATATACACAGTGTTTCAGTGAGTGTGTTAATATTAATCTGTGTTCTCTGTCAGTGTGTTAATATTCCTGAGGACAGTGGGGGTGTTTTACACTTCACAGGGTGTATCTGACTGTGGGTCATGATATACACAGTGTGTCAGTGCGTGTGTTAATATTAATCTGTGTCCTCTGTCAGTGTGTTAATGTTGCTGAGGACAGTGGGTGTGTTTTACACTTCACAGGGTCTATCTGACTGTGGGTCATGATATACACAGTGTGTCAGTGAGTGTGTTAATATTAATCTGTGTTCTCTGTCAGTGTGTTAATATTACTGAGGACAGTGGGGGTGTTTTACACTTCACAGGGTGTATCTTACTGTGGGTCATGATATACACAGTGTGTCAGTGAGTGTTTTAATATTAATCTGTGTTCTCTGTCAGTGTGTTAATATTGCTGAGGACAGTGGGGGTGTTTTACACTTCACAGGGTGTATCTGACTCTGGGTCATGATATACACAGTGTGTCAGTGAGTGTGTTAATATTAATCTGTGTTCTCTGTCAGGTGTTAATATTACTGAGGACAGTGGGGGTGTTTTACACTTCACAGGGTGTATCTGACTGTGGGTCATGATATACACAGTGTGTCAGTGAGTGTGTTAATATTAATCTGTGTTCTCTGTCAGTGTGTTAATATTACTGAGGACAGTGGGGGTGTTTTACACTTCACAGGGTGTATCTGACTGTGGGTCATGATATACACAGTGTGTCAGTGAGTGTGTTAATATTAATCTGTGTTCTCTGTCAGTGTGTTAATATTACTGAGGACAGTTGGGGTGTTTTACACTTCACAGGGTGTATCTGACTGTGGGTGATGATATACACAGTGTGTCAGTGAGTGTGTTAATATTAATCTGTGTTCTCTGTCAGTGTGTTAATATTACTGAGGACAGTGGGGGTGTTTTACACTTCACAGGGTGTATCTGACTGTGGGTCATGATATACACAGTGTGTCAGTGAGTGTGTTAATATTAATCTGTGTTCTCTGTCAGTGTGTTAATATTGCTGAGGACAGTGAGGATGTTTTACACTTCACAGGGTGTATCTGACTGTGGGTCATGATATACACAGTGTGTCAGTGAGTGTGTTAATATTAATCTGTGTTCTCTGTCAGTGTGTTAATATTCCTGAGGACAGTGGGGGTGTTTTACACTTCACAGGGTGTATCTGACTGTGGGTCATGATATACACAGTGTGTCAGTGAGTGTGTTAATATTAATCTGTGTTCTCTGTCAGTGTGTTAATATTGCTGAGGACAGTGAGGATGTTTTACACTTCACAGGGTGTATCTGACTGTGGGTCATGATATACACAGTGTGTCAGTGAGTGTGTTAATATTAATCTGTGTTCTCTGTCAGTGTGTTAATATTACTGAGGACAGTGGGGATGTTTTACACTTCAGAGGGTGTATCTGACTGTGGGTCATGATGTACACAGCGTGTCAGTGAGTGTGTTAATATTAATCTGTGTTCTCTGTCAGTGTGTTAATATTCCTGAGGACAGTGGGGATGTTTTACACTTCACAGGGTGTATCTGGCTGTGGGTCATGATATACACAGTGTGTCAGTGAGTGTGTTAATATTAATCTGTGTTCTCTGTCAGTGTGTTAATATTACTGAGGACAGTGGGGGTGTTTTACACTTCACAGGGTGTATCTGACTGTGGGTCATGATATACACAGTGTGTCAGTGAGTGTGTTAATATTACTCTGTGTTCTCTGTCAGTGTGTTAATATTACTGAGGACAGTGGGGGTGTTTTACACTTCACCGGGTGTATCTGACTGTGGGTCATGATATACACAGTGTGTCAGTGAGTGTGTTAATATTAATCTGTGTTCTCTGTCAGTGTGTTAATATTCCTGAGGACAGTGGGGGTGTTTTACACTTTACAGGGTGTATCTGACTCTGGGTCATGATATACACAGTGTGTCAGTGAGTGTGTTAATATTAATCTGTGTTCTCTGTCAGTGTGTTAATATTACTGAGGACAGTGGGGGTGTTTTACACTTCACAGGGTGTATCTGACTGTGGGTCATGATGTACACAGTGTGTCAGTGAGTGTGTTAATATTAATCTGTGCTCTCTGTCAGTGTGTTAATATTACTGAGGACAGTGGGGGTGTTTTACACTTCACAGGGTGTATCTGACTGTGGGTCATGATGTACACAGTGTGTCAGTGAGTGTTTTAATATTAATCTGTGTTCTCTGTCAGTATGTTAATATTACTGAGGACAGTGGGTGTCTTTTACACTTCACAGGGTTTATCTGACTGTGGGTCATGATGTGGACAGTGTGTCAGTGAGTGTGTTAATATTAATCTGTGTTCTCTGTCAGTGTGTTAATATTACTGAGGACAGTGGGGATGTTTCACACTTCACAGGGTGTATCTGACTCTGGGTCATGATGTACACAGTGTGTCAGTGAGTGTGTTAATATTAATCTGTGTTCTCTGTCAGTGTGTTAATATTACTGAGGACAGTGGGGGTGTTTTACACTTCACAGGGTGTATCTGACTGTGGGTCATGATATACACAGTGTGTCAGTGAGTGTGTTAATATTAATCTGTGTTCTCTGTCAGTGTGTTAATATTACTGAGGACAGTGGGGGTGTTTTACACTTCACAGGGTGTATCTGACTGTGGGTCATGATGTGGACAGTGTGTCAGTGAGTGTGTTAATATTAATCTGTGTTCTCTGTCAGTGTGTTAATATTACTGAGGACAGTGGGGATGTTTTACACTTCACAGGGTGTATCTGACTCTGGGTCATGATGTACACAGTGTGTCAGTGAGTGTGTTAATATTAATCTGTGTTCTCTGTCAGTGTGTTAATATTACTGAGGACAGTGGGGGTGTTTTACACTTCACAGGGTGTATCTGACTGTGGGTCATGATATACACAGTGTGTCAGTGAGTGTGTTAATATTAATCTGTGTTCTCTGTCAGTGTGTTAATATTACTGAGGACAGCGGGGGTGTTTTACACTTCACAGGGTGTATCTGACTGTGGATCATGATATACACAGTGTGTCAGTGAGTGTGTTAATATTAATCTGTGTTCTCTGTCAGTGTGTTAATATTCCTGAGGACAGTGGGGGTGTTTTACACTTCACAGGGTGTATCTGACTGTGGGTCATGATATACACAGTGTGTCAGTGAGTGTGTTAATATTAATCTGTGTTCTCTGTCAGTGTGTTAATATTACTGAGGACAGTGGGGGTGTTTTACACTTCACAGGGTGTATCTGACTGTGGGTCATGATATACACAGTGTGTCAGTGAGTGTGTTAATATTAATCTGTGTTCTCTGTCAGTGTGTTAATATTCCTGAGGACAGTGGGGATGTTTTACACTTCACAGGGTGTATCTGACTCTGGGTCATGATGTACACAGTGTGTCAGTGAGTGTGTTAATATTAATCTGTGTTCTCTGTCAGTGTGTTAATATTACTGAGGACAGTGGGGATGTTTTACACTTCACAGGGTGTATCTGACTCTGGGTCATGATGTACACAGTGTGTCAGTGAGTGTGTTAATATTAATCTGTGTTCTCTGTCAGAATGTTAATATTACTGAGGACAGTGGGGGTGTTTTACACTTCACAGGGTGTATCTGACTGTGGGTCATGATGTACACAGTGTTTCAGTGAGTGTGTTAATATTAATCTGTGTTCTCTGTCAGTGTGTTAATATTCCTGAGGACAGTGGGGGTGTTTTACACTTCACAGGGTCTATCTGACTGTCGGTCATGATGTACACAGTGTGTCAGTGAGTGTGTTAATATTAATCTGTGTTCTCTGTCAATGTGTTAATATTCCTGAGGACAGTGGGGATGTTTTACACTTCACAGGGTCTATCTGACTGTGAGTCATGATATACACAGTGTGTCAGTGAGTGTGTTAATATTAATCTGTGTTCTCTGTCAGTGTGTTAATATTACTGAGGACAGTGGGGGTGTTTTACACTTCACAGGGTGTATCTGACTGTGGGTCATGATATACACAGTGTTTCAGTGAGTGTGTTAATATTAATCTGTGTTCTCTGTCAGTGTGTTAATATTCCTGAGGACAGTGGTGGTGTTTTACACTTCACAGGGTGTATCTTACTGTGGGTCATGATATACACAGTGTGTCAGTGAGTGTTTTAATATTAATCTGTGTTCTCTGTCAGTGTGTTAATATTGCTGAGGACAGTGGGGGTGTTTTACACTTCACAGGGTGTATCTGACTGTGGGTCATGATATACACAGTGTGTCAGTAAGTGTGTTAATATTAATCTGTGTTCTCTGTCAGTGTGTTAATATTACTGAGGACAGTGGGGGTGTTTTACACTTCACAGGGTGTATCTGACTCTGGGTCATGATATACACAGTGTGTCAGTGAGTGTGTTAATATTAATCTGTGTTCTCTGTCAGTGTGTTAATATTACTGAGGACAGTGGGGGTGTTTTACACTTCACAGGGTGTATCTGACTGTGGGTCATGATATACACAGTGTGTCAGTGAGTGTGTTAATATTAATCTGTGTTCTCTGTCAGTGTGTTAATATTACTGAGGACAGCGGGGGTGTTTTACACTTCACAGGGTGTATCTGACTGTGGATCATGATATACACAGTGTGTCAGTGAGTGTGTTAATATTAATCTGTGTTCTCTGTCAGTGTGTTAATATTCCTGAGGACAGTGGGGGTGTTTTACACTTCACAGGGTGTATCTGACTGTGGGTCATGATATACACAGTGTGTCAGTGAGTGTGTTAATATTAATCTGTGTTCTCTGTCAGTGTGTTAATATTACTGAGGACAGTGGGGGTGTTTTACACTTCACAGGGTGTATCTGACTGTGGGTCATGATATACACAGTGTGTCAGTGAGTGTGTTAATATTAATCTGTGTTCTCTGTCAGTGTGTTAATATTCCTGAGGACAGTGGGGATGTTTTACACTTCACAGGGTGTATCTGACTCTGGGTCATGATGTACACAGTGTGTCAGTGAGTGTGTTAATATTAATCTGTGTTCTCTGTCAGTGTGTTAATATTACTGAGGACAGTGGGGATGTTTTACACTTCACAGGGTGTATCTGACTCTGGGTCATGATGTACACAGTGTGTCAGTGAGTGTGTTAATATTAATCTGTGTTCTCTGTCAGAATGTTAATATTACTGAGGACAGTGGGGGTGTTTTACACTTCACAGGGTGTATCTGACTGTGGGTCATGATGTACACAGTGTTTCAGTGAGTGTGTTAATATTAATCTGTGTTCTCTGTCAGTGTGTTAATATTCCTGAGGACAGTGGGGGTGTTTTACACTTCACAGGGTCTATCTGACTGTCGGTCATGATGTACACAGTGTGTCAGTGAGTGTGTTAATATTAATCTGTGTTCTCTGTCAATGTGTTAATATTCCTGAGGACAGTGGGGATGTTTTACACTTCACAGGGTCTATCTGACTGTGAGTCATGATATACACAGTGTGTCAGTGAGTGTGTTAATATTAATCTGTGTTCTCTGTCAGTGTGTTAATATTACTGAGGACAGTGGGGGTGTTTTACACTTCACAGGGTGTATCTGACTGTGGGTCATGATATACACAGTGTTTCAGTGAGTGTGTTAATATTAATCTGTGTTCTCTGTCAGTGTGTTAATATTCCTGAGGACAGTGGTGGTGTTTTACACATCACAGGGTGTATCTTACTGTGGGTCATGATATACACAGTGTGTCAGTGAGTGTGTTAATATTAATCTGTGTTCTCTGTCAGTGTGTTAATATTCCTGAGGACAGTGGGGGTGTTTTACACTTCACAGGGTGTATCTGACTGTGGGTCATGATATACACAATGTGTCAGTGAGTGTGTTAATATTAATCTGTGTTCTCTGTTAGTGTGTTAATATTGCTGAGGACAGTGAGGATGTTTTACACTTCACAGGGTGTATCTGACTGTGGGTCATGATATACACAGTGTGTCAGTGAGTGTGTTAATATTAATCTGTGTTCTCTGTCAGTGTGTTAATATTACTGAGGACAGTGGGGATGTTTTACACTTCAGAGGGTGTATCTGACTGTGGGTCATGATGTACACAGCGTGTCAGTGAGTGTGTTAATATTAATCTGTGTTCTCTGTCAGTGTGTTAATATTCCTGAGGACAGTGGGGATGTTTTACACTTCACAGGGTGTATCTGGCTGTGTGTCATGATATACACAGTGTGTCAGTGAGTGTGTTAATATTAATCTGTGTTCTCTGTCAGTGTGTTAATATTACTGAGGACAGTGGGGGTGTTTTACACTTCACAGGGTGTATCTGACTGTGGGTCATGATATACACAGTGTGTCAGTGAGTGTGTTAATATTACTCTGTGTTCTCTGTCAGTGTGTTAAAATTACTGAGGACAGTGGGGGTGTTTTACACTTCACCGGGTGTATCTGACTGTGGGTCATGATATACACAGTGTGTCAGTGAGTGTGTTAATATTAATCTGTGTTCTCTGTCAGTGTGTTAATATTCCTGAGGACAGTGGGGGTGTTTTACACTTTACAGGGTGTATCTGACTGTGGGTCATGATATACACAGTGTGTCAGTGAGTGTGTTAATATTAATCTGTGTTCTCTGTCAGTGTGTTAATATTACTGAGGACAGTGGGGGTGTTTTACACTTCACAGGGTGTATCTGACTGTGGGTCATGATGTACAAAGTGTGTAAGTGAGTGTGTTAATATTAATCTGTGTTCTCTGTCAGTGTGTTAATATTACTGAGGACAGTGGGGGTGTTTTACACTTCACAGGGTGTATCTGACTGTGGGTCATGATATACACAGTGTGTCAGTGAGTGTGTTAATATTAATCTGTGTTCTCTGTCAGTGTGTTAATATTACTGAGGACAGCGGGGGTGTTTTACACTTCACAGGGTGTATCTGACTGTGGATCATGATATACACAGTGTGTCAGTGAGTGTGTTAATATTAATCTGTGTTCTCTGTCAGTGTGTTAATATTCCTGAGGACAGTGGGGGTGTTTTACACTTCACAGGGTGTATCTGACTGTGGGTGATGATATACACAGTGTGTCAGTGAGTGTGTTAATATTAATCTGTGTTCTCTGTCAGTGTGTTAATATTACTCAGGACAGTGGGGGTGTTTTACACTTCACAGGGTGTATCTGACTGTGGATCATGATGTACATAGTGTGTCAGTGAGTGTGTTAATATTAATCTGTGTTCTCTGTCAGTGTGTTAATATTACTGAGGACAGTGGGGGTGTTTTACACTTCACAGGGTGTATCTGACTGTGGGTCATGATATACACAGTGTGTCAGTGAGTGTGTTAATATTAATCTGTGTTCTCTGTCAGTGTGTTAATATTACTGAGGACAGTGGGGGTGTTTTACACTTCACAGGGTGTATCTGACTGTGGGTCATGATGTACATAGTGTGTCAGTGAGTGTGTTAATATTAATCTGTGTTCTCTGTCAGTGTGTTAATATTACTGAGGACAGTGGGGGTGTTTTACACTTCACAGGGTGTATCTGACTGTGGGTCATGATATACACAGTGTGTCAGTGAGTGTGTTAATATTAATCTGTGTTCTCTGTCAGTGTGTTAATATTACTGAGGACAGTGGGGGTGTTTTACACTTCACAGGGTGTATCTGACTGTGGGTCATGATATACACAGTGTGTCAGTGAGTGTGTTAATATTAATCTGTGTTCTCTGTCAGTGTGTTAATATTACTGAGGACAGTGAGGGTGTTTTACACTTCACCGGGTGTATCTGACTGTGGGTCACGATATACACAGTGTGTCAGTGAGTGTGTTAATATTAATCTGTGATCTCTGTCAGTGTGTTAATATTGCTGAGGACAGTGAGGATGTTTTACACTTCACAGGGTGTATCTGACTGTGGGTCATGATATACACAGTGTGTCAGTGAGTGTGTTAATATTAATCTGTGTTCTCTGTCAGTGTGTTAATATTCCTGAGGACAGTGGGGGTGTTTTACACTTCACAGGGTGTCTCAGGACAGTGGGGGTGTTTTACACTTCACCGGGTGTATCTGGCTGTGGGTCATGATATACACAGTGTGTCAGTGAGTGTGTTAATATTAATCTAAGTTCTCTGTCAGTGTGTTAATATTACTGAGGACAGTGGGGGTGTTTTACACTTCACCGGGTGTATCTGGCTGTGGGTCATGATGTACACAGCGTGTCAGTGAGTGTGTTAATATTAATCTGTGTTCTCTGTCAGTGTGTTAATATTCCTGAGGACAGTGGGGATGTTTTACACTTCACAGGGTGTATCTGGCTGTGGGTCATGATATACACAGTGTGTCAGTGAGTGTGTTAATATTAATCTGTGTTCTCTGTCAGGTGTTAATATTACTGAGGACAGTGGGGGTGTTTTACACTTCACAGGGTGTATCTGACTGTGGGTCACGATATACACAGTGTGTCAGTGAGTGTGTTAATATTAATCTGTGTTCTCTGTCAGTGTGTTAATATTGCTGAGGACAGTGAGGATGTTTTACACTTCACAGGGTGTATCTGACTGTGGGTCATGATATACACAGTGTGTCAGTGAGTGTGTTAATATTAATCTGTGTTCTCTGTCAGTGTGTTAATATTCCTGAGGACAGTGGGGGTGTTTTACACTTCACAGGGTGTATCTGACTGTGGGTCATGATATACACAGTGTGTCAGTGAGTGTGTTAATATTAATCTGTGTTCTCTGTCAGTGTGTTAATATTGCTGAGGACAGTGAGGATGTTTTACACTTCACAGGGTGTATCTGACTGTGGGTCATGATATACACAGTGTGTCAGTGAGTGTGTTAATATTAATCTGTGTTCTCTGTCAGTGTGTTAATATTACTGAGGACAGTGGGGATGTTTTACACTTCACAGGGTGTATCTGACTGTGGGTCATGATGTACACAGTGTGTCAGTGAGTGTGTTAATATTAATCTGTGTTCTCTGTCAGTGTGTTAATATTCCTGAGGACAGTGGGGATGTTTTACACTTCACAGGGTGTATCTGGCTGTGGGTCATGATATACACAGTGTGTCAGTGAGTGTGTTAATATTAATCTGTGTTCTCTGTCAGGTGTTAATATTACTGAGGACAGTGGGGGTGTTTTACACTTCACAGGGTGTATCTGACTGTGGGTCATGATATACACAGTGTGTCAGTGAGTGTGTTAATATTAATCTGTGTTCTCTGTCAGTGTGTTAATATTACTGAGGACAGTGGGGGTGTTTTACACTTCACAGGGTGTATCTGACTGTGGGTCATGATATACACAGTGTGTCAGTGAGTGTGTTAATATTAATCTGTGTTCTCTGTCAGTGTGTTAATATTACTGAGGACAGTTGGGGTGTTTTACACTTCACAGGGTGTATCTGACTGTGGGTGATGATATACACAGTGTGTCAGTGAGTGTGTTAATATTAATCTGTGTTCTCTGTCAGTGTGTTAATATTACTGAGGACAGTGGGGGTGTTTTACACTTCACAGGGTGTATCTGACTGTGGGTCATGATATACACAGTGTGTCAGTGAGTGTGTTAATATTAATCTGTGTTCTCTGTCAGTGTGTTAATATTGCTGAGGACAGTGAGGATGTTTTACACTTCACAGGGTGTATCTGACTGTGGGTCATGATATACACAGTGTGTCAGTGAGTGTGTTAATATTAATCTGTGTTCTCTGTCAGTGTGTTAATATTCCTGAGGACAGTGGGGGTGTTTTACACTTCACAGGGTGTATCTGACTGTGGGTCATGATATACACAGTGTGTCAGTGAGTGTGTTAATATTAATCTGTGTTCTCTGTCAGTGTGATAATATTGCTGATGACAATGGGGGTGTTTTACACTTCACAGGGTGTATCTGACTGTGGGTCATGATATACACAGTGTGTCAGTGAGTGTGTTAATATTAATCTGTGTTCTCTGTCAGTGTGTTAATATTACTGAGGACAGTGGGGGTTTTTTACACTTCACAGGGTGTATCTGACTGTGGGTCATGATATACACAGTGTGTCAGTGAGTGTGTTAATATTACTCTGTGTTCTCTGTCAGTGTGTTAATATTACTGAGGACAGTGGGGGTGTTTTACACTTCACCGGGTGTATCTGACTGTGGGTCATGATATACACAGTGTGTCAGTGAGTGTGTTAATATTAATCTGTGTTCTCTGTCAGTGTGTTAATATTCCTGAGGACAGTGGGGGTGTTTTACACTTTACAGGGTGTATCTGACTGTGGGTCATGATATACACAGTGTGTCAGTGAGTGTGTTAATATTAATCTGTGTTCTCTGTCAGTGTGTTAATATTACTGAGGACAGTGGGGGTGTTTTACACTTCACATGGTGTATCTGACTGTGGATCATGATATACACAGTGTGTCAGTGAGTGTGTTAATATTAATCTGTGTTCTCTGTCAGTGTGTTAATATTACTGAGGACAGTGAGGATGATTTACACTTCACAGGGTGTATCTGACTGTGGGTCATGATATACACAGTGTGTCAGTGAGTGTGTTAATATTAATCTGTGTTCTCTGTCAGTGTGTTAATATTACTGAGGACAGCGGGGGTGTTTTACACTTCACAGGGTGTATCTGACTGTGGATCATGATATACACAGTGTGTCAGTGAGTGTGTTAATATTAATCTGTGTTCTCTGTCAGTGTGTTAATATTCCTGAGGACAGTGGGGGTGTTTTACACTTCACAGGGTGTATCTGACTGTGGGTCATGATATACACAGTGTGTCAGTGAGTGTGTTAATATTAATCTGTGTTCTCTGTCAGTGTGTTAATATTACTGAGGACAGTGGGGATGTTTTACACTTCACAGGGTGTGTCTGACTGTGGGTCATGATATACACAGTGTGTCAGTGAGTGTGTTAATATTAATCTGTGTTCTCTGTCAGTGTGATAATATTGCTGACGACAATGGGGGTGTTTTACACTTCACAGGGTGTATCTGACTGTGGATCATGATGTACATAGTGTGTCAGTGAGTGTGTTAATATTAATCTGTGTTCTCTGTCAGTGTGTTAATATTACTGAGGACAGTGGGGGTGTTTTACACTTCACAGGGTGTATCTGACTGTGGGTCATGATATACACAGTGTGTCAGTGAGTGTGTTAATATTAATCTGTGTTCTCTGTCAGTGTGTTAATATTACTGAGGACAGTGGGGGTGTTTTACACTTCACAGGGTGTATCTGACTGTGGGTCATGATATACACAGTGTGTCAGTGAGAGTGTTAATATTAATCTGTGTTCTCTGTCAGTGTGTTAATATTTCTGAGGACAGTGGGGGTGTTTTATACTTCACAGGGTTTATCTGACTGTGGGTCATGATATACACAGTGTGTCAGTGAGTGTGTTAATATTAATCTGTGTTCTCTGTCAGTGTGTTAATATTCCTGAGGACAGTGGGGGTGTTTTACACTTCACAGGGTGTATCTGACTGTGGGTCATGATATACACAGTGTGTCAGTGAGTGTGTTAATATTAATCTGTGTTCTCTGTCAGTGTGTTAATATTCCTGAGGACAGTGGGGATGTTTTACACTTCACAGGGTGTATCTGACTGTGGGTCACGATATACACAGTGTGTCAGTGACTGTGTTAATATTAATCTGTGTTCTCTGTCAGTGTGTTAATATTGCTGAGGACAGTGAGGATGTTTTACACTTCACAGGGTGTATCTGACTGTGGGTCATGATATACACAGTGTGTCAGTGAGTGTGTTAATATTAATCTGTGTTCTCTGTCAGTGTGTTAATATTCCTGAGGACAGTCGGGGTGTTTTACACTTCACAGGGTGTATCTGACTGTGGGTCATGATATACACAGTGTGTCAGTGAGTGTGTTAATATTAATCTGTGTTCTCTGTCAGTGTGTTAATATTGCTGAGGACAGTGAGGAATTTTTACACTTCACAGGGTGTATCTGACTGTGGGTCATGATATACACAGTGTGTCAGTGAGTGTGTTAATATTAATCTGTGTTCTCTGTCAGTGTGTTAATATTACTGAGGATAGTGGGGATGTTTTACACTTCACAGGGTGTATCTGACTGTGGGTCATGATGTACACAGTGTGTCAGTGAGTGTGTTAATATTAATCTGTGTTCTCTGTCAGTGTGTTAATATTCCTGAGGACAGTGGGGATGTTTTACACTTCACAGGGTGTATCTGGCTGTGGGTCATGATATACACAGTGTGTCAGTGAGTGTGTTAATATTAATCTGTGTTCTCTGTCAGTGTGTTAATATTGCTGAGGACAGTGAGGATGTTTTACACTTCACAGGGTGTATCTGACTGTGGGTCATGATATACACAGTGTGTCAGTGAGTGTGTTAATATTAATCTGTGTTCTCTGTCAGTGTGTTATTATTCCTGAGGACAGTGGGGGTGTTTTACACTTCACAGGGTGTATCTGACTGTGGGTCATGATATACACAGTGTGTCAGTGAGTGTGTTAATATTAATCTGTGTACTCTGTCAGTGTGTTAATATTGCTGAGGACAGTGAGGATGTTTTACACTTCACAGGGTGTATCTGACTGTGGGTCATGATATACACAGTGTGTCAGTGAGTGTGTTAATATTAATCTGTGTTCTCTGTCAGTGTGTTAATATTACTGAGGACAGTCGGGATGTTTTACACTTCAGAGGGTGTATCTGGCTGTGGGTCATGATGTACACAGCGTGTCAGTGAGTGTGTTAATATTAATCTGTGTTCTCTGTCAGTGTGTTAATATTCCTGAGGACAGTGGGGATGTTTTACACTTCACAGGGTGTATCTGGCTGTGGGTCATGATATACACAGTGTGTCAGTGAGTGTGTTAATATTAATCTGTGTTCTCTGTCAGTGTGTTAATATTACTGAGGACAGTGGGGGTGTTTTACACTTCACAGGGTGTATCTGACTGTGGGTCATGATATACACAGTGTGTCAGTGAGTGTGTTAATATTACTCTGTGTTCTCTGTCAGTGTGTTAAAATTACTGAGGACAGTGGGGGTGTTTTACACTTCACCGGGTGTATCTGACTGTGGGTCATGATATACACAGTGTGTCAGTGAGTGTGTTAATATTAATCTGTGTTCTCTGTCAGTGTGTTAATATTCCTGAGGACAGTGGGGGTGTTTTACACTTTACAGGGTGTATCTGACTCTGGGTCATGATATACACAGTGTGTCAGTGAGTGTGTTAATATTAATCTGTGTTCTCTGTCAGTGTGTTAATATTCCTGAGGACAGTGGGGGTGTTTTACACTTTACAGGGTGTATCTGACTCTGGGTCATGATATACACAGTGTGTCAGTGAGTGTGTTAATATTAATCTGTGTTCTCTGTCAGTGTGTTAATATTAATGAGGACAGTGGGGGTGTTTTACACTTCACAGGGTTTATCTGACTGTGGGTCATGATATACACAGTGTGTCAGTGAGTGTGTTAATATTAATCTGTGTTCTCTGTCAGTGTGTTAATATTACTGAGGACAGTGGGGGTGTTTTACACTTCACAGGGTTTATCTGACTGTGGGTCATGATATACACAGTGTGTCAGTGAGTGTGTTAATATTAATCTGTGTTCTCTGTCAGTGTGTTAATATTCCTGATGACAGTGGGGGTGTTTTACACTTCACAGGGTGTATCTGACTGTGGGTCATGATATACACAGTGTGTCAGTGAGTGTGTTAATATTAATCTGTGTTCTCTGTCAGTGTGTTAATATTCCTGATGACAGTGGGGGTGTTTTACACTTCACAGGGTGTATCTGACTGTGGGTCATGATATACACAGTGTGTCAGTGAGTGTGTTAATATTAATCTGTGTTCTCTGTCAGTGTGTTAATATTACTGAGGACAGTGGGGATGATTTACACTTCACAGGGTGTATCTGACTGTGGGTCATGATATACACAGTGTGTCAGTGAGAGTGTTAATATTAATCTGTGTTCTCTGTCAGTGTGTTAATATTACTGAGGACAGTGGGGGTGTTTTACACTTCACAGGGTGTATCTGACTGTGGGTCATGATGTACACAGTGTGTCAGTGAGTGTGTTAATATTAATCTGTGTTCTCTGTCAGTGTGTTAATATTACTGAGGACAGTGGGGGTGTTTTACACTTCACAGGGTGTATCTGACTGTGGGTCATGATATACACAGTGTGTCAGTGAGTGTGTTAATATTAATCTGTGTACTCTGTCAGTGTGTTAATATTCCTGAGGACAGTGGGGGTGTTTTACACTTCACAGGGTGTATCTGACTGTGGGTCATGATATACACAGTGTGTCAGTGAGTGTGTTAATATTAATCTGTGTTCTCTGTCAGTGTGTTAATATTACTGAGGACAGTGGGGGTGTTTTACACTTCACAGGGTGTATCTGACTGTGGGTCATGATATACACAGTGTGTCAGTGAGTGTGTTAATATTAATCTGTGTTCTCTGTCCGTGTGTTAATATTACTGAGGACAGTGGGGGTGTTTTACACTTCACAGGGTGTATCTGACTGTGGGTCATGATATACACAGTGTGTCAGTGAGTGTGTTAATATTAATCTGTGTTCTCTGTCCGTGTGTTAATATTACTGAGGACAGTGGGGGTGTTTTACACTTCACAGGGTGTATCTGACTGTGGGTCATGATATACACAGTGTGTCAGTGAGTGTGTTAATATTAATCTGTGTTCTCTGTCAGTGTGTTAATATTCCTGAGGACAGTGGGGGTGTTTTACACTTCACAGGGTGTATCTGACTGTGGGTCATGATATACACAGTGTGTCAGTGAGTGTGTTAATATTAATCTGTGTTCTCTGTCAGTGTGTTAATATTACTGAGGACAGCGGGGGTGTTTTACACTTCACAGGGTGTCTCTGACTGTGGATCATGATATACACAGTGTGTCAGTGAGTGTGTTAATATTAATCTGTGTTCTCTGTCAGTGTGTTAATATTCCTGAGGACAGTGGGGGTGTTTTACACTTCACAGGGTGTATCTGACTGTGGGTCATGATATACACAGTGTGTCAGTGAGTGTGTTAATATTAATCTGTGTTCTCTGTCAGTGTGTTAATATTACTCAGGACAGTGGGGGTGTTTTACACTTCACCGGGTGTATCTGGCTGTGGGTCATGATATACACAGTGTGTCAGTGAGTGTGTTAATATTAATCTAAGTTCTCTGTCAGTGTGTTAATATTACTGAGGACAGTGGGGGTGTTTTACACTTCACCGGGTGTATCTGACTGTGGGTCATGATGTACACAGTGTGTCAGTGAGTGTGTTAATATTAATCTGTGTTCTCTGTCAGTGTGTTAATATTCCTGAGGACAGTGGGGATGTTTTACACTTCACCGGGTGTATCTGACTGTGGGTCATGATATACACAGTGTGTCAGTGAGTGTGTTAATATTAATCTGTGTTCTCTGTCAGTGTGATAATATTGCTGACGACAATGGGGGTGTTTTACACTTCACAGGGTGTATCTGACTGTGGATCATGATGTACATAGTGTGTCAGTGAGTGTGTTAATATTAATCTGTGTTCTCTGTCAGTGTGTTAATATTACTGAGGACAGTGGGGGTGTTTTACACTTCACAGGGTGTATCTGACTGTGGGTCATGATATACACAGTGTGTCAGTGAGTGTGTTAATATTAATCTGTGTTCTCTGTCAGTGTGTTAATATTACTGAGGACAGTGGGGGTGTTTTACACTTCACAGGGTGTATCTGACTGTGGGTCATGATATACACAGTGTGTCAGTGAGAGTGTTAATATTAATCTGTGTTCTCTGTCAGTGTGTTAATATTTCTGAGGACAGTGGGGGTGTTTTACACTTCACAGGGTTTATCTGACTGTGGGTCATGATATACACAGTGTGTCAGTGAGTGTGTTAATATTAATCTGTGTTCTCTGTCAGTGTGTTAATATTCCTGAGGACAGTGGGGGTGTTTTACACTTCACAGGGTGTATCTGACTGTGGGTCATGATATACACAGTGTGTCAGTGAGTGTATTAATATTAATCTGTGTTCTCTGTCAGTGTGTTAATATTACTGAGGACAGCGGGGGTGTTTTACACTTCACAGGGTGTATCTGACTGTGGATCATGATATACACAGTGTGTCAGTGAGTGTGTTAATATTAATCTGTGTTCTCTGTCAGTGTGTTAATATTACTCAGGACAGTGGGGGTGTTTTACACTTCACCGGGTGTATCTGGCTGTGGGTCATGATATACACAGTGTGTCAGTGAGTGTGTTAATATTAATCTAAGTTCTCTGTCAGTGTGTTAATATTACTGAGGACAGTGGGGGTGTTTTACACTTCACCGGGTGTATCTGACTGTGGGTCATGATGTACACAGTGTGTCAGTGAGTGTGTTAATATTAATCTGTGTTCTCTGTCAGTGTGTTAATATTCCTGAGGACAGTGGGGATGTTTTACACTTCACCGGGTGTATCTGACTGTGGGTCATGATATACACAGTGTGTCAGTGAGTGTGTTAATATTAATCTGTGTTCTCTGTCAGTGTGATAATATTGCTGACGACAATGGGGGTGTTTTACACTTCACAGGGTGTATCTGACTGTGGATCATGATGTACATAGTGTGTCAGTGAGTGTGTTAATATTAATCTGTGTTCTCTGTCAGTGTGTTAATATTACTGAGGACAGTGGGGGTGTTTTACACTTCACAGGGTGTATCTGACTGTGGGTCATGATATACACAGTGTGTCAGTGAGTGTGTTAATATTAATCTGTGTTCTCTGTCAGTGTGTTAATATTACTGAGGACAGTGGGGGTGTTTTACACTTCACAGGGTGTATCTGACTGTGGGTCATGATATACACAGTGTGTCAGTGAGAGTGTTAATATTAATCTGTGTTCTCTGTCAGTGTGTTAATATTTCTGAGGACAGTGGGGGTGTTTTACACTTCACAGGGTTTATCTGACTGTGGGTCATGATATACACAGTGTGTCAGTGAGTGTGTTAATATTAATCTGTGTTCTCTGTCAGTGTGTTAATATTCCTGAGGACAGTGGGGGTGTTTTACACTTCACAGGGTGTATCTGACTGTGGGTCATGATATACACAGTGTGTCAGTGAGTGTGTTAATATTAATCTGTGTTCTCTGTCAGTGTGTTAATATTACTGAGGACAGCGGGGGTGTTTTACACTTCACAGGGTGTATCTGACTGTGGATCATGATATACACAGTGTGTCAGTGAGTGTGTTAATATTAATCTGTGTTCTCTGTCAGTGTGTTAATATTCCTGAGGACAGTGGGGGTGTTTCACACTTCACAGGGTGTATCTGACTGTGGGTCATGATATACACAGTGTGTCAGTGAGTGTGTTAATATTAATCTGTGTTCTCTGTCAGTGTGTTAATATTACTCAGGACAGTGGGGGTGTTTTACACTTCACCGGGTGTATCTGGCTGTGGGTCATGATATACACAGTGTGTCAGTGAGTGTGTTAATATTAATCTAAGTTCTCTGTCAGTGTGTTAATATTACTGAGGACAGTGGGGGTGTTTTACACTTCACCGGGTGTATCTGACTGTGGGTCATGATGTACACAGTGTGTCAGTGAGTGTGTTAATATTAATCTGTGTTCTCTGTCAGTGTGATAATACTGCTGACGACAATGGGGGTGTTTTACACTTCACAGGGTGTATCTGACTGTGGATCATGATGTACATAGTGTGTCAGTGAGTGTGTTAATATTAATCTGTGATCTCTGTCAGTGTGTTAATATTACTGAGGACAGTGGGGGTGTTTTACACTTCACAGGGTGTATCTGACTGTGGGTCATGATATACACAGTGTGTCAGTGAGTGTGTTAATATTAATCTGTGTTCTCTGTCAGTGTGTTAATATTCCTGAGGACAGTGGGGGTGTTTTACACTTCACAGGGTGTATCTGACTGTGGGTCATGATATACACAGTGTGTCAGTGAGTGTGTTAATATTAATCTGTGTTCTCTGTCAGTGTGTTAATATTACTGAGGACAGCGGGGGTGTTTTACACTTCACAGGGTGTATCTGACTGTGGATCATGATATACACAGTGTGTCAGTGAGTGTGTTAATATTAATCTGTGTTCTCTGTCAGTGTGTTAATATTCCTGAGGACAGTGGGGGTGTTTTACACATCACAGGGTGTATCTGACTGTGGGTCATGATATACACAGTGTGTCAGTGAGTGTGTTAATATTAATCTGTGTTCTCTGTCAGTGTGTTAATATTACTCAGGACAGTGGGGGTGTTTTACACTTCACCGGGTGTATCTGGCTGTGGGTCATGATATACACAGTGTGTCAGTGAGTGTGTTAATATTAATCTAAGTTCTCTGTCAGTGTGTTAATATTACTGAGGACAGTGGGGGTGTTTTACACTTCACCGGGTGTATCTGACTGTGGGTCATGATGTACACAGTGTGTCAGTGAGTGTGTTAATATTAATCTGTGTTCTCTGTCAGTGTGTTAATATTCCTGAGGACAGTGGGGATGTTTTACACTTCACCGGGTGTATCTGACTGTGGGTCATGATATACACAGTGTGTCAGTGAGTGTGTTAATATTAATCTGTGTTCTCTGTCAGTGTGATAATATTGCTGACGACAATGGGGGTGTTTTACACTTCACAGGGTGTATCTGACTGTGGATCATGATGTACATAGTGTGTCAGTGAGTGTGTTAATATTAATCTGTGTTCTCTGTCAGTGTGTTAATATTACTGAGGACAGTGGGGGTGTTTTACACTTCACAGGGTGTATCTGACTGTGGGTCATGATATACACAGTGTGTCAGTGAGTGTGTTAATATTAATCTGTGTTCTCTGTCAGTGTGTTAATATTACTGAGGACAGTGGGGGTGTTTTACACTTCACAGGGTGTATCTGACTGTGGGTCATGATATACACAGTGTGTCAGTGAGTGTGTTAATATTAATCTGTGTTCCCTGTCAGTGTGTTAATATTCCTGAGGACAGTGGGGATGTTTTGCACTTCACAGGGTGTATCTGACTGTGAGTCATGATATACACAGTGTGTCAGTGAGTGTGTTAATATTAATCTGTGTTCTCTGTCAGTGTGTTAATATTCCTGAGGACAGTGGGGGTGTTTTACACTTCACAGGGTGTATCTGACTGTGGGTCATGATATACACAGTGTGTCAGTGAGTGTGTTAATATTAATCTGTGTTCTCTGTCAGTGTGTTAATATTCCTGAGGACAGTGGGGATGTTTTACACTTCACAGGGTGTATCTGACAGTGGGTCACGATATACACAGTGTGTCAGTGTGTGTTAATATTAATCTGTGTTCTCTGTCAGTGTGTTAATATTGCTGAGGCCAGTGAGGATGTTTTACACTTCACAGGGTGTATCTGACTGTGGGTCATGATATACACAGTGTGTCAGTGAGTGTGTTAATATTAATCTGTGTTCTCTGTCAGTGTGTTAATATTCCTGAGGACAGTGGGGGTGTTTTACACTTCACAGGGTGTATCTGACTGTGGGTCATGATATACACAGTGTGTCAGTGAGTGTGTTAATATTAATCTGTGTTCTCTGTGAGTGTGTTAATATTGCTGAGGACAGTGAGGATGTTTTACACTTCACAGGGTGTATCTGACTTTGGGTCATGATATACACAGTGTGTCAGTGAGTGTGTTAATATTAATCTGTGTTCTCTGTCAGTGTGTTAATATTACTGAGGACAGTGGGGATGTTTTACACTTCACAGGGTGTATCTGACTGTGGGTCATGATGTACACAGTGTGTCAGTGAGTGTGTTAATATTAATCTGTGTTCTCTGTCAGTGTGTTAATATTCCTGAGGACAGTGGGGATGTTTTACACTTCACAGGGTGTATCTGGCTGTGGGTCATGATATACACAGTGTGTCAGTGAGTGTGTTAATATTAATCTGTGTTCTCTGTCAGTGTGTTAATATTACTGAGGACAGTGGGGGTGTTTTACACTTCACAGGGTGTATCTGACTGTGGGTCATGATATACACAGTGTGTCAGTGAGTGTGTTAATATTACTCTGTGTTCTCTGTCAGTGTGTTAATATTACTGAGGACAGTGGGGGTGTTTTACACTTCACCGGGTGTATCTGACTGTGGGTCATGATATACACAGTGTTTCAGTGAGTGTGTTAATATTAATCTGTGTTCTCTGTCAGTGTGTTAATATTCCTGAGGACAGTGGGGGTGTTTTACACTTTACAGGGTGTATCTGACTGTGGGTCATGATATACACAGTGTGTCAGTGAGTGTGTTAATATTAATCTGTGTTCTCTGTCAGTGTGTTAATATTACTGAGGACAGTGGGGGTGTTTTACACTTCACAGGGTGTATCTGACTGTGAGTCATGATATACACAGTGTGTCAGTGAGTGTGTTAATATTAATCTGTGTTCTCTGTCAGTGTGTTAATATTACTGAGGACAGCGGGGGTGTTTTACACTTCACAGGGTGTATCTGACTGTGGGTCATGATATACACAGTGTGTCAGTGAGTGTGTTAATATTAATCTGTGTTCTCTGTCAGTGTGTTAATATTACTGAGGACAGCGGGGGTGTTTTACACTTCACAGGGTGCATCTGACTGTGGATCATGATATACACAGTGTGTCAGTGAGTGTGTTAATATTAATCTGTGTTCTCTGTCAGTGTGTTAATATTCCTGAGGACAGTGGGGGTGTTTTACACTTCACAGGGTGTATCTGACTGTGGGTCATGATATACACAGTGTGTCAGTGAGTGTGTTAATATTAATCTGTGTTCTCTGTCAGTGTGTTAATATTACTGAGGACAGTGGGGATGTTTTACACTTCACAGGGTGTATCTGACTGTGGGTCATGATATACACAGTGTGTCAGTGAGTGTGTTAATATTAATCTGTGTTCTCTGTCAGTGTGATAATATTGCTGACGACAATGGGGGTGTTTTACACTTCACAGGGTGTATCTGACTGTGGGTCATGATATACACAGTGTGTCAGTGAGTGTGTTAATATTACTCTGTGTTCTCTGTCAGTGTGTTAATATTACTGAGGACAGTGGGGGTGTTTTACACTTCACAGGGTGTATCTGGCTGTGGGTCATGATATACACAGTGTGTCAGTGAGTGTGTTAATATTAAACTGTGTTCTCTGTCAGTGTGTTAATAATCCTGAGGACAGTGGGGGTGTTTTACACTTCACAGGGTGTATCTGACTGTGGGTCATGATATACACAGTGTGTCAGTGAGTGTGTTAATATTAATCTGTGTTCTCTGTCAGTGTGTTAATATTACTGAGGACAGTGGGGGTGTTTTACACTTCACAGGGTGTATCTGACTGTGAGTCATGATATACACAGTGTGTCAGTGAGTGTGTTAATATTAATCTGTGTTCTCTGTCAGTGTGTTAATATTACTGAGGACAGCGGGGGTGTTTTACACTTCACAGGGTGTATCTGACTGTGGGTCATGATATACACAGTGTGTCAGTGAGTGTGTTAATATTAATCTGTGTTCTCTGTCAGTGTGTTAATATTACTGAGGACAGCGGGGGTGTTTTACACTTCACAGGGTGCATCTGACTGTGGATCATGATATACACAGTGTGTCAGTGAGTGTGTTAATATTAATCTGTGTTCTCTGTCAGTGTGTTAATATTCCTGAGGACAGTGGGGGTGTTTTACACTTCACAGGGTGTATCTGACTGTGGGTCATGATATACACAGTGTGTCAGTGAGTGTGTTAATATTAATCTGTGTTCTCTGTCAGTGTGTTAATATTACTGAGGACAGTGGGGGTGTTTTACACTTCACAGGGTGTATCTGACTGTGAGTCATGATATACACAGTGTGTCAGTGAGTGTGTTAATATTAATCTGTGTTCTCTGTCAGTGTGTTAATATTACTGAGGACAGCGGGGGTGTTTTACACTTCACAGGGTGTATCTGACTGTGGGTCATGATATACACAGTGTGTCAGTGAGTGTGTTAATATTAATCTGTGTTCTCTGTCAGTGTGTTAATATTACTGAGGACAGCGGGGGTGTTTTACACTTCACAGGGTGCATCTGACTGTGGATCATGATATACACAGTGTGTCAGTGAGTGTGTTAATATTAATCTGTGTTCTCTGTCAGTGTGTTAATATTCCTGAGGACAGTGGGGGTGTTTTACACTTCACAGGGTGTATCTGACTGTGGGTCATGATATACACAGTGTGTCAGTGAGTGTGTTAATATTAATCTGTGTTCTCTGTCAGTGTGTTAATATTACTGAGGACAGTGGGGATGTTTTACACTTCACAGGGTGTATCTGACTGTGGGTCATGATATACACAGTGTGTCAGTGAGTGTGTTAATATTAATCTGTGTTCTCTGTCAGTGTGATAATATTGCTGACGACAATGGGGGTGTTTTACACTTCACAGGGTGTATCTGACTGTGGGTCATGATATACACAGTGTGTCAGTGAGTGTGTTAATATTACTCTGTGTTCTCTGTCAGTGTGTTAATATTACTGAGGACAGTGGGGGTGTTTTACACTTCACAGGGTGTATCTGGCTGTGGGTCATGATATACACAGTGTGTCAGTGAGTGTGTTAATATTAAACTGTGTTCTCTGTCAGTGTGTTAATAATCCTGAGGACAGTGGGGGTGTTTTACACTTCACAGGGTGTATCTGACTGTGGGTCATGATATACACAGTGTGTCAGTGAGTGTGTTAATATTAATCTGTGTTCTCTGTCAGTGTGTTAATATTACTGAGGACAGTGGGGGTGTTTTACACTTCACAGGGTTTATCTGACTGTGGGTCATGATATACACAGTGTGTCAGTGAGTGTGTTAATATTAATCTGTGTTCTCTGTCAGTGTGTTAATATTCCTGAGGACAGTGGGGGTGTTTTACACTTCACAGGGTGTATCTGACTGTGGGTCATGATATACACAGTGTGTCAGTGAGTGTGTTAATATTAATCTGTGTTCTCTGTCAGTGTGTTAATATTCCTGAGGACAGTGGGGGTGTTTTACACTTCACAGGGTGTATCTGACTGTGGGTCATGATATGCACAGTGTGTCAGTGAGTGTGTTAATATTAATCTGTGTTCTCTGTCAGTGTGTTAATATTCCTGAGGACAGTGGGGGTGTTTTACACTTCACAGGGTGTATCTGACTGTGGATCATGATGTACATAGTGTGTCAGTGAGTGTGTTAATATTAATCTGTGTTCTCTGTCAGTGTGTTAATATTACTGAGGACAGTGGGGGTGTTTTACACTTCACAGGGTGTATCTGACTGTGGGTCATGATGTACACAGTGTGTCAGTGAGTGTGTTAATATTAATCTGTGTTCTCTGTCAGTGTGTTAATATTACTGAGGACAGTGGGGGTGTTTTACACTTCACAGAGTGTATCTGACTGTGGATCATGATGTACATAGTGGGTCAGTGAGTGTGTTAATATTAATCTGTGTTCTCTGTCAGTGTGTTAATATTTCTGAGGACAGTGGGGGTGTTTTACACTTCACAGGGTTTATCTGACTGTGGGTCATGATATACACAGTGTGTCAGTGAGTGTGTTAATATTAATCTGTGTTCTCTGTCAGTGTGTTAATATTCCTGAGGACAGTGGGGGTGTTTTACACTTCACAGGGTGTATCTGACTGTGGGTCATGATGTACACAGTGTGTCAGTGAGTGTGTTAATATTAATCTGTGTTCTCTGTCAGTGTGTTAATATTACTGAGGACAGTGGGGGTGTTTTACACTTCACAGGGTGTATCTGACTGTGGGTCATGATGTACACAGTGTGTCAGTGAGTGTGTTAATATTAATCTGTGTTCTCTGTCAGTGTGTTAATATTACTGAGGACAGTGGGGGTGTTTTACACTTCACAGGGTGTATCTGACTGTGGGTCATGATATACACAGTGTGTCAGTGAGTGTGTTAATATTAATCTGTGTACTCTGTCAGTGTGTTAATATTCCTGAGGACAGTGGGGGTGTTTTACACTTCACAGGGTGTATCTGACTGTGGGTCATGATATACACAGTGTGTCAGTGAGTGTGTTAATATTAATCTGTGTTCTCTGTCAGTGTGTTAATATTACTGAGGACAGTGGGGGTGTTTTACACTTCACAGGGTGTATCTGACTGTGGGTCATGATATACACAGTGTGTCAGTGAGTGTGTTAATATTAATCTGTGTTCTCTGTCCGTGTGTTAATATTACTGAGGACAGTGGGGGTGTTTTACACTTCACAGGGTGTATCTGACTGTGGGTCATGATATACACAGTGTGTCAGTGAGTGTGTTAATATTAATCTGTGTTCTCTGTCCGTGTGTTAATATTACTGAGGACAGTGGGGGTGTTTTACACTTCACAGGGTGTATCTGACTGTGGGTCATGATATACACAGTGTGTCAGTGAGTGTGTTAATATTAATCTGTGTTCTCTGTCAGTGTGTTAATATTACTGAGGACAGCGGGGGTGTTTTACACTTCACAGGGTGCATCTGACTGTGGATCATGATATACACAGTGTGTCAGTGAGTGTGTTAATATTAATCTGTGTTCTCTGTCAGTGTGTTAATATTCCTGAGGACAGTGGGGGTGTTTTACACTTCACAGGGTGTATCTGACTGTGGGTCATGATATACACAGTGTGTCAGTGAGTGTGTTAATATTAATCTGTGTTCTCTGTCAGTGTGTTAATATTACTGAGGACAGTGGGGATGTTTTACACTTCACAGGGTGTATCTGACTGTGGGTCATGATATACACAGTGTGTCAGTGAGTGTGTTAATATTAATCTGTGTTCTCTGTCAGTGTGATAATATTGCTGACGACAATGGGGGTGTTTTACACTTCACAGGGTGTATCTGACTGTGGGTCATGATATACACAGTGTGTCAGTGAGTGTGTTAATATTACTCTGTGTTCTCTGTCAGTGTGTTAATATTACTGAGGACAGTGGGGGTGTTTTACACTTCACAGGGTGTATCTGGCTGTGGGTCATGATATACACAGTGTGTCAGTGAGTGTGTTAATATTAAACTGTGTTCTCTGTCAGTGTGTTAATAATCCTGAGGACAGTGGGGGTGTTTTACACTTCACAGGGTGTATCTGACTGTGGGTCATGATATACACAGTGTGTCAGTGAGTGTGTTAATATTAATCTGTGTTCTCTGTCAGTGTGTTAATATTACTGAGGACAGTGGGGGTGTTTTACACTTCACAGGGTTTATCTGACTGTGGGTCATGATATACACAGTGTGTCAGTGAGTGTGTTAATATTAATCTGTGTTCTCTGTCAGTGTGTTAATATTCCTGAGGACAGTGGGGGTGTTTTACACTTCACAGGGTGTATCTGACTGTGGGTCATGATATACACAGTGTGTCAGTGAGTGTGTTAATATTAATCTGTGTTCTCTGTCAGTGTGTTAATATTCCTGAGGACAGTGGGGGTGTTTTACACTTCACAGGGTGTATCTGACTGTGGGTCATGATATGCACAGTGTGTCAGTGAGTGTGTTAATATTAATCTGTGTTCTCTGTCAGTGTGTTAATATTCCTGAGGACAGTGGGGGTGTTTTACACTTCACAGGGTGTATCTGACTGTGGATCATGATGTACATAGTGTGTCAGTGAGTGTGTTAATATTAATCTGTGTTCTCTGTCAGTGTGTTAATATTACTGAGGACAGTGGGGGTGTTTTACACTTCACAGGGTGTATCTGACTGTGGGTCATGATGTACACAGTGTGTCAGTGAGTGTGTTAATATTAATCTGTGTTCTCTGTCAGTGTGTTAATATTACTGAGGACAGTGGGGGTGTTTTACACTTCACAGAGTGTATCTGACTGTGGATCATGATGTACATAGTGGGTCAGTGAGTGTGTTAATATTAATCTGTGTTCTCTGTCAGTGTGTTAATATTTCTGAGGACAGTGGGGGTGTTTTACACTTCACAGGGTTTATCTGACTGTGGGTCATGATATACACAGTGTGTCAGTGAGTGTGTTAATATTAATCTGTGTTCTCTGTCAGTGTGTTAATATTCCTGAGGACAGTGGGGGTGTTTTACACTTCACAGGGTGTATCTGACTGTGGGTCATGATGTACACAGTGTGTCAGTGAGTGTGTTAATATTAATCTGTGTTCTCTGTCAGTGTGTTAATATTACTGAGGACAGTGGGGGTGTTTTACACTTCACAGGGTGTATCTGACTGTGGGTCATGATGTACACAGTGTGTCAGTGAGTGTGTTAATATTAATCTGTGTTCTCTGTCAGTGTGTTAATATTACTGAGGACAGTGGGGGTGTTTTACACTTCACAGGGTGTATCTGACTGTGGGTCATGATATACACAGTGTGTCAGTGAGTGTGTTAATATTAATCTGTGTACTCTGTCAGTGTGTTAATATTCCTGAGGACAGTGGGGGTGTTTTACACTTCACAGGGTGTATCTGACTGTGGGTCATGATATACACAGTGTGTCAGTGAGTGTGTTAATATTAATCTGTGTTCTCTGTCAGTGTGTTAATATTACTGAGGACAGTGGGGGTGTTTTACACTTCACAGGGTGTATCTGACTGTGGGTCATGATATACACAGTGTGTCAGTGAGTGTGTTAATATTAATCTGTGTTCTCTGTCCGTGTGTTAATATTACTGAGGACAGTGGGGGTGTTTTACACTTCACAGGGTGTATCTGACTGTGGGTCATGATATACACAGTGTGTCAGTGAGTGTGTTAATATTAATCTGTGTTCTCTGTCCGTGTGTTAATATTACTGAGGACAGTGGGGGTGTTTTACACTTCACAGGGTGTATCTGACTGTGGGTCATGATATACACAGTGTGTCAGTGAGTGTGTTAATATTAATCTGTGTTCTCTGTCAGTGTGTTAATATTCCTGAGGACAGTGGGGGTGTTTTACACTTCACAGGGTGTATCTGACTGTGGGTCATGATATACACAGTGTGTCGTTGAGTGTGTTAATATTAATCTGTGTTCTCTGTCAGTGTGTTAATATTACTGAGGACAGCGAGGGTGTTTTACACTTCACAGGGTGTATCTGACTGTGGATCATGATATACACAGTGTGTCAGTGAGTGTGTTAATATTAATCTGTGTTCTCTGTCAGTGTGTTAATATTCCTGAGGACAGTGGGGGTGTTTTACACTTCACAGGGTGTATCTGACTGTGGGTCATGATATACACAGTGTGTCAGTGAGTGTGTTAATATTAATCTGTGTTCTCTGTCAGTGTGTTAATATTACTCAGGACAGTGGGGGTGTTTTACACTTCACCGGGTGTATCTGGCTGTGGGTCATGATATACACAGTGTGTCAGTGAGTGTGTTAATATTAATCTAAGTTCTCTGTCAGTGTGTTAATATTACTGAGGACAGTGGGGGTGTTTTACACTTCACCGGGTGTATCTGACTGTGGGTCATGATGTACACAGTGTGTCAGTGAGTGTGTTAATTTTAATCTGTGTTCTCTGTCAGTGTGTTAATATTCCTGAGGACAGTGGGGATGTTTTACACTTCACCGGGTGTATCTGACTGTGGGTCATGATATACACAGTGTGTCAGTGAGTGTGTTAATATTAATCTGTGTTCTCTGTCAGTGTGATAATATTGCTGACGACAATGGGGGTGTTTTACACTTCACAGGGTGTATCTGACTGTGGATCATGATGTACATAGTGTGTCAGTGAGTGTGTTAATATTAATCTGTGTTCATGTCAGTGTGTTAATATTACTGAGGACAGTGGGGGTGTTTTACACTTCACAGGGTGTATCTGACTGTGGATCATGATGTACATAGTGTGTCAGTGAGTGTGTTAATATTAATCTGTGTTCTCTGTCAGTGTGTTAATATTACTGAGGACAGTGGGGGTGTTTTACACTTCACAGGGTGTATCTGACTGTGGGTCATGATATACACAGTGTGTCAGTGAGTGTGTTAATATTAATCTGTGTTCTCTGTCAGTGTGTTAATATTACTGAGGACAGTGGGGGTGTTTTACACTTCACAGGGTGTATCTGACTGTGGGTCATGATATACACAGTGTGTCAGTGAGAGTGTTAATATTAATCTGTGTTCTCTGTCAGTGTGTTAATATTTCTGAGGACAGTGGGGGTGTTTTACACTTCACAGGGTTTATCTGACTGTGGGTCATGATATACACAGTGTGTCAGTGAGTGTGTTAATATTAATCTGTGTTCTCTGTCAGTGTGTTAATATTCCTGAGGACAGTGGGGGTGTTTTACACTTCACAGGGTGTATCTGACTGTGGGTCATGATATACACAGTGTGTCAGTGAGTGTGTTAATATTAATCTGTGTTCTCTGTCAGTGTGTTAATATTACTGAGGACAGTGGGGATGATTTACACTTCACAGGGTGTATCTGACTGTGGGTCATGATATACACAGTGTGTCAGTGAGTGTGTTAATATTAATCTGTGTTCTCTGTCAGTGTGTTAATATTACTGAGGACAGCGGGGGTGTTTTACACTTCACAGGGTGTATCTGACTGTGGATCATGATATACACAGTGTGTCAGTGAGTGTGTTAATATTAATCTGTGTTCTCTGTCAGTGTGTTAATATTCCTGAGGACAGTGGGGGTGTTTTACACTTCACAGGGTGTATCTGACTGTGGGTCATGATATACACAGTGTGTCAGTGAGTGTGTTAATATTAATCTGTGTTCTCTGTCAGTGTGTTAATATTACTCAGGATAGTGGGGGTGTTTTACACTTCACCGGGTGTATCTGGCTGTGGGTCATGATATACACAGTGTGTCAGTGAGTGTGTTAATATTAATCTAAGTTCTCTGTCAGTGTGTTAATATTACTGAGGACAGTGGGGGTGTTTTACACTTCACCGGGTGTATCTGACTGTGGGTCATGATGTACACAGTGTGTCAGTGAGTGTGTTAATATTAATCTGTGTTCTCTGTCAGTGTGTTAATATTCCTGAGGACAGTGGGGATGTTTTACACTTCACCGGGTGTATCTGACTGTGGGTCATGATATACACAGTGTGTCAGTGAGTGTGTTAATATTAATCTGTGTTCTCTGTCAGTGTGATAATATTGCTGACGACAATGGGGGTGTTTTACACTTCACAGGGTGTATCTGACTGTGGATCATGATGTACATAGTGTGTCAGTGAGTGTGTTAATATTAATCTGTGTTCTCTGTCAGTGTGTTAATATTACTGAGGACAGTGGGGGTGTTTTACACTTCACAGGGTGTATCTGACTGTGGGTCATGATATACACAGTGTGTCAGTGAGTGTGTTAATATTAATCTGTGTTCTCTGTCAGTGTGTTAATATTACTGAGGACAGTGGGGGTGTTTTACACTTCACAGGGTGTATCTGACTGTGGGTCATGATATACACAGTGTGTCAGTGAGTGTGTTAATATTAATCTGTGTTCCCTGTCAGTGTGTTAATATTCCTGAGGACAGTGGGGATGTTTTGCACTTCACAGGGTGTATCTGACTGTGAGTCATGATATACACAGTGTGTCAGTGAGTGTGCTAATATTAATCTGTGTTCTCTGTCAGTGTGTTAATATTCCTGAGGACAGTGGGGGTGTTTTACACTTCACAGGGTGTATCTGACTGTGGGTCATGATATACACAGTGTGTCAGTGAGTGTGTTAATATTAATCTGTGTTCTCTGTCAGTGTGTTAATATTCCTGAGGACAGTGGGGATGTTTTACACTTCACAGGGTGTATCTGACAGTGGGTCACGATATACACAGTGTGTCAGTGAGTGTGTTAATATTAATCTGTGTTCTCTGTCAGTGTGTTAATATTGCTGAGGCCAGTGAGGATGTTTTACACTTCACAGGGTGTATCTGACTGTGGGTCATGATATACACAGTGTGTCAGTGAGTGTGTTAATATTAATCTGTGTTCTCTGTCAGTGTGTTAATATTCCTGAGGACAGTGGGGGTGTTTTACACTTCACAGGGTGTATCTGACTGTGGGTCATGATATACACAGTGTGTCAGTGAGTGTGTTAATATTAATCTGTGTTCTCTGTGAGTGTGTTAATATTGCTGAGGACAGTGAGGATGTTTTACACTTCACAGGGTGTATCTGACTTTGGGTCATGATATACACAGTGTGTCAGTGAGTGTGTTAATATTAATCTGTGTTCTCTGTCAGTGTGTTAATATTACTGAGGACAGTGGGGATGTTTTACACTTCACAGGGTGTATCTGACTGTGGGTCATGATGTACACAGTGTGTCAGTGAGTGTGTTAATATTAATCTGTGTTCTCTGTCAGTGTGTTAATATTCCTGAGGACAGTGGGGATGTTTTACACTTCACAGGGTGTATCTGGCTGTGGGTCATGATATACACAGTGTGTCAGTGAGTGTGTTAATATTAATCTGTGTTCTCTGTCAGTGTGTTAATATTACTGAGGACAGTGGGGGTGTTTTACACTTCACAGGGTGTATCTGACTGTGGGTCATGATATACACAGTGTGTCAGTGAGTGTGTTAATATTACTCTGTGTTCTCTGTCAGTGTGTTAATATTACTGAGGACAGTGGGGGTGTTTTACACTTCACCGGGTGTATCTGACTGTGGGTCATGATATACACAGTGTTTCAGTGAGTGTGTTAATATTAATCTGTGTTCTCTGTCAGTGTGTTAATATTCCTGAGGACAGTGGGGGTGTTTTACACTTTACAGGGTGTATCTGACTGTGGGTCATGATATACACAGTGTGTCAGTGAGTGTGTTAATATTAATCTGTGTTCTCTGTCAGTGTGTTAATATTACTGAGGACAGTGGGGGTGTTTTACACTTCACAGGGTGTATCTGACTGTGAGTCATGATATACACAGTGTGTCAGTGAGTGTGTTAATATTAATCTGTGTTCTCTGTCAGTGTGTTAATATTACTGAGGACAGCGGGGGTGTTTTACACTTCACAGGGTGTATCTGACTGTGGGTCATGATATACACAGTGTGTCAGTGAGTGTGTTAATATTAATCTGTGTTCTCTGTCAGTGTGTTAATATTACTGAGGACAGCGGGGGTGTTTTACACTTCACAGGGTGCATCTGACTGTGGATCATGATATACACAGTGTGTCAGTGAGTGTGTTAATATTAATCTGTGTTCTCTGTCAGTGTGTTAATATTCCTGAGGACAGTGGGGGTGTTTTACACTTCACAGGGTGTATCTGACTGTGGGTCATGATATACACAGTGTGTCAGTGAGTGTGTTAATATTAATCTGTGTTCTCTGTCAGTGTGTTAATATTACTGAGGACAGTGGGGATGTTTTACACTTCACAGGGTGTATCTGACTGTGGGTCATGATATACACAGTGTGTCAGTGAGTGTGTTAATATTAATCTGTGTTCTCTGTCAGTGTGATAATATTGCTGACGACAATGGGGGTGTTTTACACTTCACAGGGTGTATCTGACTGTGGGTCATGATATACACAGTGTGTCAGTGAGTGTGTTAATATTACTCTGTGTTCTCTGTCAGTGTGTTAATATTACTGAGGACAGTGGGGGTGTTTTACACTTCACAGGGTGTATCTGGCTGTGGGTCATGATATACACAGTGTGTCAGTGAGTGTGTTAATATTAAACTGTGTTCTCTGTCAATGTGTTAATAATCCTGAGGACAGTGGGGGTGTTTTACACTTCACAGGGTGTATCTGACTGTGGGTCATGATATACACAGTGTGTCAGTGAGTGTGTTAATATTAATCTGTGTTCTCTGTCAGTGTGTTAATATTACTGAGGACAGTGGGGGTGTTTTACACTTCACAGGGTTTATCTGACTGTGGGTCATGATATACACAGTGTGTCAGTGAGTGTGTTAATATTAATCTGTGTTCTCTGTCAGTGTGTTAATATTCCTGAGGACAGTGGGGGTGTTTTACACTTCACAGGGTGTATCTGACTGTGGGTCATGATATACACAGTGTGTCAGTGAGTGTGTTAATATTAATCTGTGTTCTCTGTCAGTGTGTTAATATTCCTGAGGACAGTGGGGGTGTTTTACACTTCACAGGGTGTATCTGACTGTGGGTCATGATATGCACAGTGTGTCAGTGAGTGTGTTAATATTAATCTGTGTTCTCTGTCAGTGTGTTAATATTCCTGAGGACAGTGGGGGTGTTTTACACTTCACAGGGTGTATCTGACTGTGGATCATGATGTACATAGTGTGTCAGTGAGTGTGTTAATATTAATCTGTGTTCTCTGTCAGTGTGTTAATATTACTGAGGACAGTGGGGGTGTTTTACACTTCACAGGGTGTATCTGACTGTGGGTCATGATGTACACAGTGTGTCAGTGAGTGTGTTAATATTAATCTGTGTTCTCTGTCAGTGTGTTAATATTACTGAGGACAGTGGGGGTGTTTTACACTTCACAGAGTGTATCTGACTGTGGATCATGATGTACATAGTGGGTCAGTGAGTGTGTTAATATTAATCTGTGTTCTCTGTCAGTGTGTTAATATTTCTGAGGACAGTGGGGGTGTTTTACACTTCACAGGGTTTATCTGACTGTGGGTCATGATATACACAGTGTGTCAGTGAGTGTGTTAATATTAATCTGTGTTCTCTGTCAGTGTGTTAATATTCCTGAGGACAGTGGGGGTGTTTTACACTTCACAGGGTGTATCTGACTGTGGGTCATGATATACACAGTGTGTCAGTGAGTGTGTTAATATTAATCTGTGTTCTCTGTCAGTGTGTTAATATTCCTGAGGACAGTGGGGATGTTTTACACTTCACAGGGTGTATCTGACTGTGGGTCACGATATACACAGTGTGTCAGTGAGTGTGTTAATATTAATCTGTGTTCTCTGTCAGTGTGTTAATATTGCTGAGGACAGTGAGGATGTTTTACACTTCACAGGGTGTATCTGACTGTGGGTCATGATATACACAGTGTGTCAGTGAGTGTGTTAATATTAATCTGTGTTCTCTGTCAGTGTGTTAATATTCCTGAGGACAGTGGGGGTGTTTTACACTTCACAGGGTGTATCTGACTGTGGGTCATGATATACACAGTGTGTCAGTGAGTGTGTTAATATTAATCTGTGTTCTCTGTCAGTGTGTTAATATTGCTGAGGACAGTGAGGATGTTTTACTCTTCACAGGGTGTATCTGACTTTGGGTCATGATATACACAGTGTGTCAGTGAGTGTGTTAATATTAATCTGTGTTCTCTGTCAGTGTGTTAATCTTACTGAGGACAGTGGGGATGTTTTACACTTCACAGGGTGTATCTGACTGTGGGTCATGATGTACACAGTGTGTCAGTGAGTGTGTTAATATTAATCTGTGTTCTCTGTCAGTGTGTTAATATTCCTGAGGACAGTGGGGATGTTTTACACTTCACAGGGTGTATCTGGCTGTGGGTCATGATATACACAGTGTGTCAGTGAGTGTGTTAATATTAATCTGTGTTCTCTGTCAGTGTGTTAATATTACTGAGGACAGCGGGGGTGTTTTACACTTCACAGGGTGTATCTGACTGTGGATCATGATATACACAGTGTGTCAGTGAGTGTGTTAATATTAATCTGTGTTCTCTGTCAGTGTGTTAATATTCCTGAGGACAGTGGGGGTGTTTTACACTTCACAGGGTGTATCTGACTGTGGGTCATGATATACACAGTGTGTCAGTGAGTGTGTTAATATTAATCTGTGTTCTCTGTCAGTGTGTTAATATTACTGAGGACAGTGGGGATGTTTTACACTTCACAGGGTGTATCTGACTGTGGGTCATGATATACACAGTGTGTCAGTGAGTGTGTTAATATTAATCTGTGTTCTCTGTCAGTGTGATAATATTGCTGACGACAATGGGGGTGTTTTACACTTCACAGGGTGTATCTGACTGTGGGTCATGATATACACAGTGTGTCAGTGAGTGTGTTAATATTACTCTGTGTTCTCTGTCAGTGTGTTAATATTACTGAGGACAGTGGGGGTGTTTTACACTTCACAGGGTGTATCTGGCTGTGGGTCATGATATACACAGTGTGTCAGTGAGTGTGTTAATATTAAACTGTGTTCTCTGTCAGTGTGTTAATAATCCTGAGGACAGTGGGGGTGTTTTACACTTCACAGGGTGTATCTGACTGTGGGTCATGATATACACAGTGTGTCAGTGAGTGTGTTAATATTAATCTGTGTTCTCTGTCAGTGTGTTAATAATCCTGAGGACAGTGGGTGTGTTTTACACTTCACAGGGTGTATCTGACTGTGGGTCATGATATACACAGTGTGTCAGTGAGTGTGTTAATATTAATCTGTGTTCTCTGTCAGTGTGTTAATATTACTGAGGACAGTGGGGATGTTTTACTCTTCACAGGGTGTATCTGACTGTGGGTCATGATGTACACAGTGTGTCAGTGAGTGTGTTAATATTAATCTGTGTTCTCTGTCAGTGTGTTAATATTACTGAGGACAGCGGGGGTGTTTTACACTTCACAGGGTGTATCTGACTGTGGATCATGATATACACAGTGTGTCAGTGAGTGTGTTAATTTTAATCTGTGTTCTCTGTCAGTGTGTTAATATTCCTGAGGACAGTGGGGGTGTTTTACACTTCACAGGGTGTATCTGACTGTGGATCATGATGTACATAGTGTGTCAGTGAGTGTGTTAATATTAATCTGTGTTCTCTGTCAGTGTGTTAATATTACTGAGGACTGTGGGGGTGTTTTACACTTCACAGGGTGTATCTGACTGTGGGTCATGATATACACAGTGTGTCAGTGAGTGTGTTAATATTAATCTGTGTTCTCTGTCAGTGTGTTAATATTACTGAGGACAGTGGGGGTGTTTTACACTTCACAGGGTGTATCTGACTGTGGGTCATGATATACACAGTGTGTCAGTGAGAGTGTTAATATTAATCTATGTTCTCTGTCAGTGTGTTAATATTCCTGAGGACAGTGGGGGTGTTTTACACTTCACAGGGTTTATCTGACTGTGGGTCATGATATACACAGTGTGTCAGTGAGTGTGTTAATATTAATCTGTGTTCTCTGTCAGTGTGTTAATATTCCTGAGGACAGTGGGGGTGTTTTACACTTCACAGGGTGTATCTGACTGTGGGTCATGATATACATAGTGTGTCAGTGAGTGTGTTAATATTAATCTGTGTTCTCTGTCAGTGTGTTAATATTCCTGAGGACAGTGGGGGTGTTTTACACTTCACAGGGTTTATCTGACTGTGGGTCATGATATACACAGTGTGTCAGTGAGTGTGTTAATATTAATCTGTGTTCTCTGTCAGTGTGTTAATATTACTGAGGACAGTGGGGGTGTTTTACACTTCACAGGGTTTATCTGACTGTGGGTCATGATATACACAGTGTGTCAGTGAGTGTGTTAATATTAATCTGTGTTCTCTGTCAGTGTGTTGATATTACTGAGGACAGTGGGGGTGTTTTACACTTCACAGGGTTTATCTGACTGTGGGTCATGATATACACAGTGTGTCAGTGAGTGTGTTAATATTAATCTGTGTTCTCTGTCAGTGTGTAAATATTCCTGAGGACAGTGGGGGTGTTTTACACTTCACAGGGTGTATCTGACTGTGGGTCATGATGTACACAGTGTGTCAGTGAGTGTGTTAATATTAATCTCTGTTCTCTGTCAGTGTGTTTATATTCCTGAGGACAGTGGGGGTGTTTTACACTTCACAGGGTTTATCTGACTGTGGGTCATGATATACACAGTGTGTCAGTGAGTGTGTTAATATTAATCTGTGTTCTCTGTCAGTGTGTTAATATTACTGAGGACAGTGGGGATGTTTTACACTTCACAGGGTGTATCTGACTGTGGGTCATGATATACACAGTGTGTCAGTGAGTGTGTTAATATTAATCTGTGTTCTCTGTCAGTGTGTTAATATTGCTGAGGACAGTGAGGATGTTTTACACTTCACAGGGTGTATCTGACTGTGGGTCATGATATACACAGTGTGTCAGTGAGTGTGTTAATATTAATCTGTGTTCTCTGTCAGTGTGTTAATATTCCTGAGGACAGTGGGGGTGTTTTACACTTCACAGGGTGTATCTGACTGTGGGTCATGATATACACAGTGTGTCAGTGAGTGTGTTAATATTAATCTGTGTTCTCTGTCAGTGTGTTAATATTGCTGAGGACAGTGAGGATGTTTTACACTTCACATGGTGTATCTGACTGTGGGTCATGATATACACAGTGTGTCAGTGAGTGTGTTAATATTAATCTGTGTTCTCTGTCAGTGTGTTAATATTACTGAGGACAGTGGGGATGTTTTACACTTCACAGGGTGTATCTGACTGTGGGTCATGATGTACACAGTGTGTCCGTGAGTGTGTTAATATTAATCTGTGTTCTCTGTCAGTGTGTTAATATTCCTGAGGACAGTGGGGATGTTTTACACTTCACAGGGTGTATCTGGCTGTGGGTCATGATATACACAGTGTGTCAGTGAGTGTGTTAATATTAATCTGTGTTCTCTGTCAGTGTGTTAATATTACTGAGGACAGTGGGGGTGTTTTACACTTCACAGGGTGTATCTGACTGTGGGTCATGATGTACACAGTGTGTCAGTGAGTGTGTTAATATTAATCTGTGTTCTCTGTCAGTGTGTTAATATTACTGAGGACAGTGGGGGTGTTTTACACTTCACAGGGTGTATCTGACTGTGGGTCATGATATACACAGTGTGTCAGTGAGTGTGTTAATATTACTCTGTGTTCTCTGTCAGTGTGTTAATATTACTGAGGACAGTGGGGGTGTTTTACACTTCACCGGGTGTATCTGACTGTGGGTCATGATATACACAGTGTGTCAGTGAGTGTGTTAATATTAATCTGTGTTCTCTGTCAGTGTGTTAATATTCCTGAGGACAGTGGGGGTGTTTTACACTTCACCGGGTGTATCTGACTGTGGATCATGATATACACAGTGTGTCAGTGAGTGTGTTAATATTAATCTGTGTTCTCTGTCAGTGTGTTAATATTCCTGAGGACAGTGAGGATGTTTTACACTTCACAGGGTGTATCTGACTGTGGGTCATGATATACACAGTGTGTCAGTGAGTGTGTTAATATTAATCTGTGTTCTCTGTCAGTGTGTTAATATTCCTGAGGACAGTGGGGGTGTTTTACACTTCACAGGGTGTATCTGACTGTGGGTCATGATATACACAGTGTGTCAGTGAGTGTGTTAATATTAATCTGTGTTCTCTGTCAGTGTGTTAATATTCCTGAGGACAGTGGGGGTGTTTTACACTTCACAGGGTGTATCTGACTGTGGGTCATGATATACACAGTGTGTCAGTGAGTGTGTTAATATTAATCTGTGTTCTCTGTCAGTGTGTTAATATTACTGAGGACAGTGGGGATGTTTTACACTTCACAGGGTGTATCTGACTGTGGGTCATGATATACACAGTGTGTCAGTGAGTGTGTTAATATTAATCTGTGTTCTCTGTCAGTGTGTTAATATTACTGAGGACAGCGGGGGTGTTTTACACTTCACAGGGTGTATCTGACTGTGGGTCATGATATACACAGTGTGTCAGTGAGTGTGTTAATATTAATCTGTGTTCTCTGTCAGTGTGTTAATATTCCTGAGGACAGTGGGGGTGTTTTACACTTCACAGGGTGTATCTGACTGTGGGTCATGATATACACAGTGTGTCAGTGAGTGTGTTAATATTAATCTGTGTTCTCTGTCAGTGTGTTAATATTACTGAGGACAGTGGGGATGTTTTACACTTCACAGGGTGTATCTGACTGTGGGTCATGATATACACAGTGTGTCAGTGAGTGTGTTAATATTAATCTGTGTTCTCTGTCAGTGTGATAATATTGCAGACGACAATGGGGGTGTTTTACACTTCACAGGGTGTATCTGACTGTGGATCATGATGTACATAGTGTGTCAGTGAGTGTGTTAATATTAATCTGTGTTCTCTGTCAGTGTGTTAATATTGCTGAGGACAGTGGTGGTGTTTTACACTTCACAGGGTGTATCTGACTGTGGGTCATGATATACACAGTGTGTCAGTGAGTGTGTTAATATTAATCTGTGTTCTCTGTCAGTGTGTTAATATTCCTGAGGACAGTGGGGGTGTTTTACACTTCACAGGGTGTATCTGACTGTGGGTCATGATATACACAGTGTGTCAGTGAGTGTGTTAATATTAATCTGTGTTCTCTGTCAGTGTGTTAATATTCCTGAGGACAGTGGGGGTGTTTTACACTTCACAGGGTGTATCTGACTGTGGGTCATGATATACACAGTGTGTCAGTGAGTGTGTTAATATTACTCTGTGTTCTCTGTCAGTGTGTTAATATTACTGAGGACAGTGGGGGTGTTTTACACTTCACAGGGTGTATCTGGCTGTGGGTCATGATATACACAGTTTGTCAGTGAGTGTGTTAATATTAAACTGTGTTCTCTGTCAGTGTGTTAATAATCCTGAGGACAGTGGGGGTGTTTTACACTTCACAGGGTGTATCTGACTGTGGGTCATGATATACACAGTGTGTCAGTGAGTGTGTTAATATTAATCTGTGTTCTCTGTCAGTGTGTTAATATTACTGAGGACAGTGGGGTGTTTTACACTTCACAGGGTGTATCTGACTGTGGGTCATGATATACACAGTCTGTCAGTGAGTGTGTTAATATTAATCTGTGTTCTCTGTCAGTGTGTTAATATTACTGAGGACAGTGGGGGTGTTTTACACTTCACAGTGTTTATCTGACTGTGGATCATGATATACACAGTGTGTCAGTGAGTGTGTTAATATTAATCTGTGTTCTCTGTCAGTGTGTTAATATTCCTGAGGACAGTGGGGGTGTTCTACACTTCACAGGGTGTATCTGACTGTGGGTCATGATATACACAGTGTGTCAGTGAGTGTGTTAATATTAATCTGTGCTCTCTGTCAGTGTGTTAATATTCCTGAGGACAGTGGGGGTGTTTTACACTTCACAGGGTGTATATGACTGTGGGTCATGATATGCACAGTGTGTCAGTGAGTGTGTTAATATTAATCTGTGTTCTCTGTCAGTGTGTTAGTATTACTGAGGACAGTGGGGGTGTTTTACACTTCACAGAGTGTATCTGACTGTGGATCATGATGTACATAGTGTGTCAGTGAGTGTGTTAATATTAATCTGTGTTCTCTGTCAGTGTGTTAATATTACTGAGGACAGTGGGGGTGTTTTACACTTCACAGGGTGTATCTGACTGTGGGTCATGATATACACAGTGTGTCAGTGAGTGTGTTAATATTAATCTGTGTTCTCTGTCAGTGTGTTAATATTACTGAGGACAGTGGGGGTGTTTTACACTTCACAGGGTGTATCTGACTGTGGATCATGATGTAGATAGTGTGTCAGTGAGTGTGTTAATATTAATCTGTGTTCTCTGTCAGTGTGTTAATATTACTGAGGACAGTGGGGGTGTTTTACACTTCACAGGGTGTATCTGACTGTGGGTCATGATATACACAGTGTGTCAGTGAGTGTGTTAATATTAATCTGTGTTCTCTGTCAGTGTGTTAATATTACTGAGGACAGTGGGGGTGTTTTACACTTCACAGGGTGTATCTGACTGTGGGTCATGATATACACAGTGTGTCAGTGAGAGTGTTAATATTAATCTGTGTTCTCTGTCAGTGTGTTAATATTTCTGAGGACAGTGGGGGTGTTTTACACTTCACAGGGTTTATCTGACTGTGGGTCATGATATACACAGTGTGTCAGTGAGTGTGTTAATATTAATCTGTGTTCTCTGTCAGTGTGTTAATATTCCTGAGGACAGTGGGGGTGTTTTACACTTCACAGGGTGTATCTGACTGTGGGTCATGATATACACAGTGTGTCAGTGAGTGTGTTAATATTAATCTGTGTTCTCTGTCAGTGTGTTAATATTCCTGAGGACAGTGGGGATGTTTTACACTTCACAGGGTGTATCTGACTGTGGGTCATGATATACACAGTGTGTCAGTGAGTGTGTTAATATTAATCTGTGTTCTCTGTCAGTGTGTTAATATTGCTGAGGACAGTGAGGATGTTTTACACTTCACAGGGTGTATCTGACTGTGGGTCATGATATACACAGTGTGTCAGTGAGTGTGTTAATATTAATCTGTGTTCTCTGTCAGTGTGTTAATATTACTGAGGACAGTGGGGGTGTTTTACACTTCACAGGGTGTATCTGACTGTGGGTCATGATATACACAGTGTGTCAGTGAGTGTGTTAATATTAATCTGTGTTCTCTGTCAGTGTGTTAATATTACTGAGGACAGTGGGGGTGTTTTACACTTCACAGGGTGTATCTGACTGTGAGTCATGATGTACACAGTGTGTCAGTGAGTGTGTTAATATTAATCTGTGTTCTCTGTCAGTGTGTTAATATTCCTGAGGACAGTGGGGGTGTTTTACACTTCACAGGGTGTATCTGACTGTGGGTCATGATATACACAGTGTGTCAGTGAGTGTGTTAATATTAATCTGTGTTCTCTGTCAGTGTGTTAATATTACTGAGGACAGTGGGGATGTTTTACACTTCACAGGGTGTATCTGACTGTGGGTCATGATATACACAGTGTGTCAGTGAGTGTGTTAATATTAATCTGTGTTCTCTGTCAGTGTGATAATATTGCTGACGACAATGGGGGTGTTTTACACTTCACAGGGTGTATCTGACTGTGGATCATGATGTACATAGTGTGTCAGTGAGTGTGTTAATATTAATCTGTGTTCTCTGTCAGTGTGTTAATATTGCTGAGGACAGTGGGGGTGTTTTACACTTCACAGGGTGTATCTGACTGTGGGTCATGATATACACAGTGTGTCAGTGAGTGTGTTAATATTAATCTGTGTTCTCTGTCAGTGTGTTAATATTCCTGAGGACAGTGGGGGTGTTTTACACTTCACAGGGTGTATCTGACTGTGGGTCATGATATACACAGTGTGTCAGTGAGTGTGTTAATATCAATCTGTGTTCTCTGTCAGTGTGTTAATATTCCTGAGGACAGTGGGGGTGTTTTACACTTCACAGGGTGTATCTGACTGTGGGTCATGATATACACAGTGTGTCAGTGAGTGTGTTAATATTAATCTGTGTTCTCTGTCAGTGTGTTAATATTACTGAGGACAGTGGGGGTGTTTTACACTTCACAGGGTGTATCTGACTGTGGGTCATGATATACACAGTGTGTCAGTGAGTGTGTTAATATTAATCTGTGTTCTCTGTCAGTGTGTTAATATTCCTGAGGACAGTGGGGGTGTTTTACACTTCACAGGGTGTATCTGACTGTGGGTCATGATATACACAGTGTGTCAGTGAGTGTGTTAATATTAATCTGTGTTCTCTGTCAGTGTGTTAATATTCCTGAGGACAGTGGGGGTGTTTTACACTTCACAGGGTGTATCTGACTGTGGGTCATGATATACACAGTGTGTCAGTGAGTGTGTTAATATTAATCTGTGTTCTCTGTCAGTGTGTTAATATTACTGAGGACAGTGGGGGTGTTTTACACTTCACAGTGTTTATCTGACTGTGGATCATGATATACACAGTGTGTCAGTGAGTGTGTTAATATTAATCTGTGTTCTCTGTCAGTGTGTTAATATTCCTGAGGACAGTGGGGGTGTTCTACACTTCACAGGGTGTATCTGACTGTGGGTCATGATATACACAGTGTGTCAGTGAGTGTGTTAATATTAATCTGTGTTCTCTGTCAGTGTGTTAATATTCCTGAGGACAGTGGGGGTGTTTTACACTTCACAGGGTGTATCTGACTGTGGGTCATGATATGCACAGTGTGTCAGTGAGTGTGTTAATATTAATCTGTGTTCTCTGTCAGTGTGTTAGTATTACTGAGGACAGTGGGGGTGTTTTACACTTCACAGAGTGTATCTGACTGTGGATCATGATGTACATAGTGTGTCAGTGAGTGTGTTAATATTAATCTGTGTTCTCTGTCAGTGTGTTAATATTCCTGAGGACAGTGGGGGTGTTTTACACTTCACAGGGTGTATCTGACTGTGGGTCATGATATACACAGTGTGTCAGTGAGTGTGTTAATATTACTCTGTGTTCTCTGTCAGTGTGTTAATATTACTGAGGACAGTGGGGGTGTTTTACACTTCACAGGGTGTATCTGACTGTGGATCATGATGTACACAGTGTGTCAGTGAGTGTGTTAATATTAATCTGTGTTCTCTGTCAGTGTGTTAATATTCCTGAGGACAGTGGGGGTGTTTTACACTTCACAGGGTGTATCTGACTGTGGGTCATGATATACACAGTGTGTCAGTGAGTGTGTTAATATTAATCTGTGTTCTCTGTCAGTGTGTTAATATTACTGAGGACAGTGGGGGTGTTTTACACTTCACAGGGTGTATCTGACTGTGGGTCATGATATACACAGTGTGTCAGTGAGTGTGTTAATATTAATCTGTGTTCTCTGTCAGTGTGTTAATATTACTGAGGACAGTGGGGGTGTTTTACACTTCACAGGGTGTATCTGACTGTGGGTCATGATATACACAGTGTGTCAGTGAGAGTGTTAATATTAATCTGTGTTCTCTGTCAGTGTGTTAATATTTCTGAGGACAGTGGGGGTGTTTTACACTTCACAGGGTTTATCTGACTGTGGGTCATGATATACACAGTGTGTCAGTGAGTGTGTTAATATTAATCTGTGTTCTCTGTCAGTGTGTTAATATTCCTGAGGACAGTGGGGGTGTTTTACACTTCACAGGGTGTATCTGACTGTGGGTCATGATATACACAGTGTGTCAGTGAGTGTGTTAATATTAATCTGTGTTCTCTGTCAGTGTGTTAATATTCCTGAGGACAGTGGGGATGTTTTACACTTCACAGGGTGTATCTGACTGTGGGTCATGATATACACAGTGTGTCAGTGAGTGTGTTAATATTAATCTGTGTTCTCTGTCAGTGTGTTAATATTGCTGAGGACAGTGAGGATGTTTTACACTTCACAGGGTGTATCTGACTGTGGGTCATGATATACACAGTGTGTCAGTGAGTGTGTTAATATTAATCTGTGTTCTCTGTCAGTGTGTTAATATTACTGAGGACAGTGGGGGTGTTTTACACTTCACAGGGTGTATCTGACTGTGGGTCATGATATACACAGTGTGTCAGTGAGTGTGTTAATATTAATCTGTGTTCTCTGTCAGTGTGTTAATATTACTGAGGACAGTGGGGGTGTTTTACACTTCACAGGGTGTATCTGACTGTGAGTCATGATGTACACAGTGTGTCAGTGAGTGTGTTAATATTAATCTGTGTTCTCTGTCAGTGTGTTAATATTACTGAGGACAGTGGGGGTGTTTTACACTTCACAGGGTTTATCTGACTGTGGGTCATGATGTACACAGTGTGTCAGTGAGTGTGTTAATATTAATCTGTGTTCTCTGTCAGTGTGTTAATATTACTGAGGACAGTGGGGGTGTTTTACACTTCACAGGGTGTATCTGACTCTGGGTCATGATATACACAGTGTGTCAGTGAGTGTGTTAATATTAATCTGTGTTCTCTGTCAGTGTGTTAATAATCCTGAGGACAGTGGGGGTGTTTTACACTTCACAGGGTGTATCTGACTGTGGGTCATGATATACACAGTGTGTCAGTGAGTGTGTTAATATTAATCTGTGTTCTCTGTCAGTGTGTTAATATTCCTGAGGACAGTGGGGATGTTTTACACTTCACAGGGTGTATCTGACTGTGGGTCATGATATACACAGTGTGTCAGTGAGTGTGTTAATATTAATCTGTGTTCTCTGTCAGTGTGTTAATATTCCTGAGGACAGTGGGGGTGTTTTACACTTCACAGGGTGTATCTGACTGTGGGTCATAATATACACAGTGTGTCAGTGAGTGTGTTAATATTACTCTGTGTTCTCTGTCAGTGTGTTAATATTACTGAGGACAGTGGGGGTGTTTTACACTTCACAGGGTGTATCTGACTGTGGATCATGATGTACACAGTGTGTCAGTGAGTGTGTTAATATTAAACTGTGTTCTCTGTCAGTGTGTTAATATTCCTGAGGACAGTGGGGGTGTTTTACACTTCACAGGGTGTATCTGACTGTGGGTCATGATATACACAGTGTGTCAGTGAGTGTGTTAATATTAATCTGTGTTCTCTGTCAGTGTGTTAATATTACTGAGGACAGTGGGGGTGTTTTACACTTCACAGGGTGTATCTGACTGTGGGTCATGATATACACAGTGTGTCAGTGAGTGTGTTAATATTAATCTGTGTTCTCTGTCAGTGTGTTAATATTACTGAGGACAGTGGGGGTGTTTTACACTTCACAGGGTGTATCTGACTGTGGGTCATGATATACACAGTGTGTCAGTGAGAGTGTTAATATTAATCTGTGTTCTCTGTCAGTGTGTTAATATTTCTGAGGACAGTGGGGGTGTTTTACACTTCACAGGGTTTATCTGACTGTGGGTCATGATATACACAGTGTGTCAGTGAGTGTGTTAATATTAATCTGTGTTCTCTGTCAGTGTGTTAATATTCCTGAGGACAGTGGGGGTGTTTTACACTTCACAGGGTGTATCTGACTGTGGGTCATGATATACACAGTGTGTCAGTGAGTGTGTTAATATTAATCTGTGTTCTCTGTCAGTGTGTTAATATTCCTGAGGACAGTGGGGATGTTTTACACTTCACAGGGTGTATCTGACTGTGGGTCATGATATACACAGTGTGTCAGTGAGTGTGTTAATATTAATCTGTGTTCTCTGTCAGTGTGTTAATATTGCTGAGGACAGTGAGGATGTTTTACACTTCACAGGGTGTATCTGACTGTGGGTCATGATATACACAGTGTGTCAGTGAGTGTGTTAATATTAATCTGTGTTCTCTGTCAATGTGTTAATATTACTGAGGACAGTGGGGGTGTTTTACACTTCACAGGGTGTATCTGACTGTGGGTCATGATATACACAGTGTGTCAGTGAGTGTGTTAATATTAATCTGTGTTCTCTGTCAGTGTGTTAATATTACTGAGGACAGTGGGGGTGTTTTACACTTCACAGGGTGTATCTGACTGTGAGTCATGATGTACACAGTGTGTCAGTGAGTGTGTTAATATTAATCTGTGTTCTCTGTCAGTGTGTTAATATTACTGAGGACAGTGGGGGTGTTTTACACTTCACAGGGTTTATCTGACTGTGGGTCATGATGTACACAGTGTGTCAGTGAGTGTGTTAATATTAATCTGTGTTCTCTGTCAGTGTGTTAATATTACTGAGGACAGTGGGGGTGTTTTACACTTCACAGGGTGTATCTGACTCTGGGTCATGATATACACAGTGTGTCAGTGAGTGTGTTAATATTAATCTGTGTTCTCTGTCAGTGTGTTAATAATCCTGAGGACAGTGGGGGTGTTTTACACTTCACAGGGTGTATCTGACTGTGGGTCATGATATACACAGTGTGTCAGTGAGTGTGTTAATATTAATCTGTGTTCTCTGTCAGTGTGTTAATATTACTGAGGACAGTGGGGGTGTTTTACACTTCACAGGGTGTATCTGACTCTGGGTCATGATATACACAGTGTGTCAGTGAGTGTGTTAATATTAATCTGTGTTCTCTGTCAGTGTGTTAATATTCCTGAGGACAGTGGGGGTGTTTTACACTTCACAGGGTGTATCTGACTGTGGGTCATGATATACACAGTGTGCCAATGAGTGTGTTAATATTAATCTGTGTTCTCTGTCAGTGTGTTAATATTACTGAGGACAGCGGGGGTGTTTTACACTTCACAGGGTGTATCTGACTGTGGGTCATGATGTACACAGTGTGTCAGTGAGTGTGTTAATATTAATCTGTGTTCTCTGTCAGTGTGTTAATATTACTGAGGACAGTGGGGGTGTTTTACACTTCACAGGGTGTATCTGACTGTGAGTCATGATGTACACAGTGTGTCAGTGAGTGTGTTAATATTAATCTGTGTTCTCTGTCAGTGTGTTAATATTACTGAGGACAGTGGGGGTGTTTTACACTTCACAGGGTTTATCTGACTGTGGGTCATGATGTACACAGTGTGTCAGTGAGTGTGTTAATATTAATCTGTGTTCTCTGTCAGTGTGTTAATATTACTGAGGACAGTGGGGGTGTTTTACACTTCACAGGGTGTATCTGACTCTGGGTCATGATATACACAGTGTGTCAGTGAGTGTGTTAATATTAATCTGTGTTCTCTGTCAGTGTGTTAATAATCCTGAGGACAGTGGGGGTGTTTTACACTTCACAGGGTGTATCTGACTGTGGGTCATGATATACACAGTGTGTCAGTGAGTGTGTTAATATTAATCTGTGTTCTCTGTCAGTGTGTTAATATTCCTGAGGACAGTGGGGATGTTTTACACTTCACAGGGTGTATCTGACTGTGGGTCATGATATACACAGTGTGTCAGTGAGTGTGTTAATATTAATCTGTGTTCTCTGTCAGTGTGTTAATATTCCTGAGGACAGTGGGGGTGTTTTACACTTCACAGGGTGTATCTGACTGTGGGTCATAATATACACAGTGTGTCAGTGAGTGTGTTAATATTACTCTGTGTTCTCTGTCAGTGTGTTAATATTACTGAGGACAGTGGGGGTGTTTTACACTTCACAGGGTGTATCTGACTGTGGATCATGATGTACACAGTGTGTCAGTGAGTGTGTTAATATTAAACTGTGTTCTCTGTCAGTGTGTTAATATTCCTGAGGACAGTGGGGGTGTTTTACACTTCACAGGGTGTATCTGACTGTGGGTCATGATATACACAGTGTGTCAGTGAGTGTGTTAATATTAATCTGTGTTCTCTGTCAGTGTGTTAATATTACTGAGGACAGTGGGGGTGTTTTACACTTCACAGGGTGTATCTGACTGTGGGTCATGATATACACAGTGTGTCAGTGAGTGTGTTAATATTAATCTGTGTTCTCTGTCAGTGTGTTAATATTACTGAGGACAGTGGGGGTGTTTTACACTTCACAGGGTGTATCTGACTGTGGGTCATGATATACACAGTGTGTCAGTGAGAGTGTTAATATTAATCTGTGTTCTCTGTCAGTGTGTTAATATTTCTGAGGACAGTGGGGGTGTTTTACACTTCACAGGGTTTATCTGACTGTGGGTCATGATATACACAGTGTGTCAGTGAGTGTGTTAATATTAATCTATGTTCTCTGTCAGTGTGTTAATATTCCTGAGGACAGTGGGGGTGTTTTACACTTCACAGGGTGTATCTGACTGTGGGTCATGATATACACAGTGTGTCAGTGAGTGTGTTAATATTAATCTGTGTTCTCTGTCAGTGTGTTAATATTCCTGAGGACAGTGGGGATGTTTTACACTTCACAGGGTGTATCTGACTGTGGGTCATGATATACACAGTGTGTCAGTGAGTGTGTTAATATTAATCTGTGTTCTCTGTCAGTGTGTTAATATTGCTGAGGACAGTGAGGATGTTTTACACTTCACAGGGTGTATCTGACTGTGGGTCATGATATACACAGTGTGTCAGTGAGTGTGTTAATATTAATCTGTGTTCTCTGTCAATGTGTTAATATTACTGAGGACAGTGGGGGTGTTTTACACTTCACAGGGTGTATCTGACTGTGGGTCATGATATACACAGTGTGTCAGTGAGTGTGTTAATATTAATCTGTGTTCTCTGTCAGTGTGTTAATATTACTGAGGACAGTGGGGGTGTTTTACACTTCACAGGGTGTATCTGACTGTGAGTCATGATGTACACAGTGTGTCAGTGAGTGTGTTAATATTAATCTGTGTTCTCTGTCAGTGTGTTAATATTACTGAGGACAGTGGGGGTGTTTTACACTTCACAGGGTTTATCTGACTGTGGGTCATGATGTACACAGTGTGTCAGTGAGTGTGTTAATATTAATCTGTGTTCTCTGTCAGTGTGTTAATATTACTGAGGACAGTGGGGGTGTTTTACACTTCACAGGGTGTATCTGACTCTGGGTCATGATATACACAGTGTGTCAGTGAGTGTGTTAATATTAATCTGTGTTCTCTGTCAGTGTGTTAATAATCCTGAGGACAGTGGGGGTGTTTTACACTTCACAGGGTGTATCTGACTGTGGGTCATGATATACACAGTGTGTCAGTGAGTGTGTTAATATTAATCTGTGTTCTCTGTCAGTGTGTTAATATTACTGAGGACAGTGGGGGTGTTTTACACTTCACAGGGTGTATCTGACTCTGGGTCATGATATACACAGTGTGTCAGTGAGTGTGTTAATATTAATCTGTGTTCTCTGTCAGTGTGTTAATATTCCTGAGGACAGTGGGGGTGTTTTACACTTCACAGGGTGTATCTGACTGTGGGTCATGATATACACAGTGTGCCAATGAGTGTGTTAATATTAATCTGTGTTCTCTGTCAGTGTGTTAATATTACTGAGGACAGCGGGGGTGTTTTACACTTCACAGGGTGTATCTGACTGTGGGTCATGATGTACACAGTGTGTCAGTGAGTGTGTTAATATTAATCTGTGTTCTCTGTCAGTGTGTTAATATTACTGAGGACAGTGGGGGTGTTTTACACTTCACAGGGTGTATCTGACTGTGGGTCATGATATACACAGTGTGTCAGTGAGTGTGTTAATATTAATCTGTGTTCTCTGTCAGTGTGTTAATAATCCTGAGGACAGTGGGGGTGTTTTACACTTCACAGGGTGTATCTGACTGTGGGTCATGATATACACAGTGTGTCAGTGAGTGTGTTAATATTAATCTGTGTTCTCTGTCAGTGTGTTAATATTACTGAGGACAGTGGGGGTGTTTTACACTTCACAGGGTGTATCTGACTCTGGGTCATGATATACACAGTGTGTCAGTGAGTGTGTTAATATTAATCTGTGTTCTCTGTCAGTGTGTGAATATTCCTGAGGACAGTGGGGGTGTTTTACACTTCACAGGGTGTATCTGACTGTGGGTCATGATATACACAGTGTGTCAATGAGTGTGTTAATATTAATCTGTGTTCTCTGTCAGTGTGTTAATATTACTGAGGACAGCGGGGGTGTTTTACACTTCACAGGGTGTATCTGACTGTGGGTCATGATGTACACATTGTGTCAGTGAGTGTGTTAATATTAATCTGTGTTCTCTGTCAGTGTGTTAATATTACTGAGGACAGTGGGGGTGTTTTACACTTCACAGGGTGTATCTGACTGTGGGTCATGATGTACACAGTGTGTCAGTGAGTGTGTTAATATTCATCTGTGTTCTCTGTCAGTGTGTTAATATTCCTGAGGACAGTGGGGGTGTTTTACACTTCACAGGGTGTATCTGACTGTGGGTCATGATATACACAGTGTGTCAGTGAGTGTGTTAATATTAATCTGTGTTCTCTGTCAGTGTGTTAATATTACTGAGGACAGTGGGGGTGTTTTACACTTCACAGGGTTTATCTGACTGTGGGTCATGATGTACACAGTGTGTCAGTGAGTGTGTTAATATTAATCTGTGTTCTCTGTCAGTGTGTTAATATTACTGAGGACAGTGGGGGTGTTTTACACTTCACAGGGTGTATCTGACTCTGGGTCATGATATACACAGTGTGTCAGTGAGTGTGTTAATATTAATCTGTGTTCTCTGTCAGTGTGTTAATAATCCTGAGGACAGTGGGGGTGTTTTACACTTCACAGGGTGTATCTGACTGTGGGTCATGATATACACAGTGTGTCAGTGAGTGTGTTAATATTAATCTGTGTTCTCTGTCAGTGTGTTAATATTACTGAGGACAGTGGGGGTGTTTTACACTTCACAGGGTGTATCTGACTCTGGGTCATGATATACACAGTGTGTCAGTGAGTGTGTTAATATTAATCTGTGTTCTCTGTCAGTGTGTTAATATTCCTGAGGACAGTGGGGGTGTTTTACACTTCACAGGGTGTATCTGACTGTGGGTCATGATATACACAGTGTGTCAGTGAGTGTGTTAATATTAATCTGTGTTCTCTGTCAGTGTGTTAATATTACTGAGGACAGCGGGGGTGTTTTACACTTCACAGGGTGTATCTGACTGTGGGTCATGATGTACACAGTGTGTCAGTGAGTGTGTTAATATTAATCTGTGTTCTCTGTCAGTGTGTTAATATTCCTGAGGACAGTGGGGGTGTTTTACACTTCACAGGGTGTATCTGACTGTGGGTCATGATGTACACAGTGTGTCAGTGAGTGTGTTAATATTAATCAGTGTTCTCTGTCAGTGTGTTAATATTTCTGAGGACAGTGGGGGTGTTTTACACTTCACAGGGTTTATCTGACTGTGGGTCATGATATACACAGTGTGTCAGTGAGTGTGTTAATATTAATCTGTGTTCTCTGTCAGTGTGTTAATATTACTGAGGACAGTGGGGATGTTTTACACTTCACAGGCTGTATCTGACTGTGGGTCATGATGTACACAGTGTGTCAGTGAGTGTGTTAATATTAATCTGTGTTCTCTGTCAGTGTGTTAATATTACTGAGGACAGTGGGGATGTTTTACACTTCACAGGGTGTATCTGACTGTGGGTCATGATGTACACAGTGTGTCAGTGAGTGTGTAAATATTAATCTGTGTTCTCTGTCAGTGTGTTAATACTACTGAGGACAGCGGGGGTGTTTTACACTTCACAGGGTGTATCTGACTGTGGGTCATGATGTACACAGTGTGTCAGTGAGTGTGTTAATATTAATCTGTGTTCTCTGTCAGTGTGTTAATATTCCTGAGGACAGTGGGGGTGTTTTACACTTCACAGGGTGTATCTGACTGTGTGTCATGATATACACAGTGTGTCAGTGAGTGTGTTAATATTAATCTGTGTTCTCTGTCAGTGTGTTAATATTCCTGAGGACAGTGGGGATGTTTTACACTTCACAGGGTGTATCTGACTGTGGGTGTGATGTGCACAGTGTGTCAGTGAGTGTGTTAATATTAATCTGTGTTCTCTGTCAGTGTGTTAATATTCCTGAGGACAGTGGGGGTGCTTTACACTTCACAGAGTGTATCTGGCTGTGGGTCATGATATACACAGTGTGTCAGTGAGTGTGTTAATATTAATCTGTGTTCTCTGTCAGTGTGTTAATATTACTGAGGACAGTGGGGGTGTTTTACACTTCACAGGGTGTATCTGACTGTGGGTCATGATGTACACAGTGTGTCAGTGAGTGTGTTAATATTAATCTGTGTTCTCTGTCAGTGTGTTAATATTACTGAGGACAGTGGGGGTGTTTTACACTTCACAGGGTGTATCTGACTCTGGGTCATGATGTACATAGTGTGTCAGTGAGTGTGTTAATATTAATCTGTGTTCTCTGTCAGTGTGTTAATATTCCTGAGGACAGTGGGGGTGTTTTACACTTCACAGGGTGTATCTGACACTGGGTCATGATATACATAGTGTGTCAGTGAGTGTGTTAATATTAATCTGTGTTCTCTGTCAGTGTGTTAATATTCCTGAGGACAGTGGGGATGTTTTACACTTCACAGGGTATATCTGACTGTGGGTCATGATATACACAGTGTGTCAGTGAGTGTGTTAATATTAATCTGTGTTCTCTGTCAGTGTGTTAATATTCCTGAGGACAGTGGGGGTGTTTTACACTTCACAGGGTGTATCTGACTGTGGGTCATGATGTACACAGTGTGTCAGTGAGTGTGTTAATATTAATCTGTGTTCTCTGTCAGTGTGTTAATATTCCTGAGGACAGTGGGGGTGTTTTACACTTCACAGGGTGTATCTGACTGTGGGTCATGATATACACAGTGTGTCAGTGAGTGTGTTAATATTAATCTGTGTTCTCTGTCAGTGTGTTAATATTCCTGAGGACAGTTTGGGTGTTTTACACTTCACAGGGTGTATCTGACTGTTGGTCATGATATACACAGTGTGTCAGTGAGTGTGTTAATATTAATCTGTGTTCTCTGTCAGTGTGTTAATATTCCTGAGGACAGTGGGGGTGTTTTACACTTCACAGGGTGTATCTGACTGTGGGTCATGATATACACAGTGTGTCAGTGAGTGTGTTAATATTAATCTGTGTTCTCTGTCAGTGTGTTAATATTCCTGAGGACAGTGGGGGTGTTTTACACTTCACAAGGTGTATCTGACTGTGGGTCATGATATAAACAGTGTGTCAGTGAGTGTGTTAATATTAATCTGTGTACTCTGTCAGTGTGTTAATATTACTGAGGACAGTGGGGGTGTTTTACACTTCACAGGGTGTATCTGACTGTGGGTCATGATGTACACAGTGTGTCAGTGAGTGTGTTAATATTAATCTGTGTTCTCTGTCAGTGTGTTAATATTACTGAGGACAGTGGGGGTGTTTTACACTTCACAGGGTGTATCTGACTCTGGGTCATGATGTACACAGTGTGTCAGTGAGTGTGTTAATATTAATCTGTGTTCTCTGTCAGTGTGTTAATATTACTGAGGAAAGTGGGGGTGTTTTGCACTTCACAGGGTGTATCTGACTGTGAGTCATGATGTACACAGTGTGTCAGTGAGTGTGTTAATATTAATCTGTGTTCTCTGTCAGTGTGTTAATATTACTGAGGACAGCGGGGGTGTTTTACACTTCACAGGGTGTATCTGACTGTGGGTAATGATATACACAGTGTGTCAGTGAGTGTGTTAATATTAATCTGTGTTCTCTGTCAGTGTGTTAATATTCCTGAGGACAGTGGGGGTGTTTTACACTTCACAGTGTGTATCTGACTGTGGGTCATGATATACACAGTGTGTCAGTGAGTGTGTTAATATTAATCTGTGTTCTCTGTCAGTGTGTTAATATTACTGAGGACAGTGGGGATGTTTTACACTTCACAGGGTGAATCTGACTGTGGGTCATGATATACACAGTGTGTCAGTGAGTGTGTTAATATTAATCTGTGTTCTCTGTCAGTGTGATAATATTGCTGACGACAATGGGGGTGTTTTACACTTCACAGGGTGTATCTGACTGTGGATCATGATGTACATAGTGTGTCAGTGAGTGTGTTAATATTAATCTGTGTTCTCTGTCAGTGTGTTAATATTGCTGAGGACAGTGGGGGTGTTTTACACTTCACAGGGTGTATCTGACTGTGGGTCATGATATACACAGTGTGTCAGTGAGTGTGTTAATATTAATCTGTGTTCTCTGTCAGTGTGTTAATATTCCTGAGGACAGTGGGGGTGTTTTACACTTCACAGGGTGTATCTGACTGTGGGTCATGATATACACAGTGAGTCAGTGAGTGTGTTAATATTAATCTGTGTTCTCTGTCAGTGTGTTAATATTCCTGAGGACAGTGGGGGTGTTTTACACTTCACAGGGTGTATCTGACTGTGGGTCATGATATACACAGTGTGTCAGTGAATGTGTTAATATTACTCTGTGTTCTCTGTCAGTGTGTTAATATTACTGAGGACAGTGGGGGTGTTTTACACTTCACAGGGTGTATCTGGCTGTGGGTCATGATATACACAGTGTGTCAGTGAGTGTGTTAATATTAAACTGTGTTCTCTGTCACTGTGTTAATAATCCTGAGGACAGTGGGGGTGTTTTACACTTCACAGGGTGTATCTGACTGTGGGTCATGATATACACAGTGTGTCAGTGAGTGTGTTAATATTAATCTGTGTTCTCTGTCAGTGTGTTAATATTCCTGAGGACAGTGGGGGTGTTTTACACTTCACAGGGTGTATCTGACTGTGGGTCATGATATACACAGTGTGTCAGTGAGAGTGTTAATATTAATCTGTGTTCTCTGTCAGTGTGATAATATTCCTGAGGACAGTGGGGGTGTTTTACACTTCACAGGGTGTATCTGACTGTGGGTCATGATATACACAGTGTGTCAGTGAGTGTGTTAATATTAATCTGTGTTCTCTGTCAGTGTGTTAATATTACTGAGGACAGTGGGGGTGTTTTACACTTCACCGGGTGTATCTGACTGTGGGTCATGATATACACAGTGTGTCAGTGAGTGTGTTAATATTAATCTGTGTTCTCTGTCAGTGTGTTAATATTCCTGAGGACAGTGGGGGTGTTTTACACTTCACAGGGTGTATCTGACTGTGGGTCATGATATACACAGTGTGTCAGTGAGTGTGTTAATATTAATCTGTGTTCTCTGTCAGTGTGTTAATATTACTGAGGACAGTGGGGGTGTTTTACACTTCACAGGGTGTATCTGACTGTGGGTCATGATATACACAGTGTGTCAGTGAGTGTGTTAATATTAATCTGTGTTCTCTGTCAGTGTGTTAATATTACTGAGGACAGTGGGGGTGTTTTACACTTCACAGTGTTTATCTGACTGTGGATCATGATATACACAGTGTGTCAGTGAGTGTGTTAATATTAATCTGTGTTCTCTGTCAGTGTGTTAATATTCCTGAGGACAGTGGCGGTGTTCTACACTTCACAGGGTGTATCTGACTGTGGGTCATGATATGCACAGTGTGTCAGTGAGTGTGTTAATATTAATCTGTGTTCTCTGTCAGTGTGTTAGTATTACTGAGGACAGTGGGGGTGTTTTACACTTCACAGAGTGTATCTGACTGTGGATCATGATGTACATAGTGTGTCAGTGAGTGTGTTAATATTAATCTGTGTTCTCTGTCAGTGTGTTAATATTACTGAGGACAGTGGGGGTGTTTTACACTTCACAGGGTGTATCTGACTGTGGGTCATGATATACACAGTGTGTCAGTGAGTGTGTTAATATTAATCTGTGTTCTCTGTCAGTGTGTTAATATTACTGAGGACAGTGGGGGTGTTTTACACTTCACAGGGTGTATCTGACTGTGGATCATGATGTACATAGTGTGTCAGTGAGTGTGTTAATATTAATCTGTGTTCTCTGTCAGTGTGTTAATATTACTGAGCACAGTGGGGGTGTTTTACACTTCACAGGGTGTATCTGACTGTGGGTCATGATATACACAGTGTGTCAGTGAGTGTGTTAATATTAATCTGTGTTCTCTGTCAGTGTGTTAATATTACTGAGGACAGTGGGGGTGTTTTACACTTCACAGGGTGTATCTGACTGTGGGTCATGATATACACAGTGTGTCAGTGAGAGTGTTAATATTAATCTGTGTTCTCTGTCAGTGTGTTAATATTTCTGAGGACAGTGGGGGTGTTTTACACTTCACAGGGTTTATCTGACTGTGGGTCATGATATACACAGTGTGTCAGTGAGTGTGTTAATATTAATCTGTGTTCTCTGTCAGTGTGTTAATATTCCTGAGGACAGTGGGGGTGTTTTACACTTCACAGGGTGTATCTGACTGTGGGTCATGATATACACAGTGTGTCAGTGAGTGTGTTAATATTAATCTGTGTTCTCTGTCAGTGTGTTAATATTCCTGAGGACAGTGGGGATGTTTTACACTTCACAGGGTGTATCTGACTGTGGGTCATGATATACACAGTGTGTCAGTGAGTGTGTTAATATTAATCTGTGTTCTCTGTCAGTGTGTTAATATTGCTGAGGACAGTGAGGATGTTTTACACTTCACAGGGTGTATCTGACTGTGGGTCATGATGTACACAGTGTGTCAGTGAGTGTGTTAATATTAATCTGTGTTCTCTGTCAGTGTGTTAATATTCCTGAGGACAGTGGGGATGTTTTACACTTCACAGGGTGTATCTGACTGTGGGTCATGATGTACACAGTGTGTCAGTCAGTGTGTTAATATTAATCTGTGTTCTCTGTCAGTGTGTTAATATTACTGAGGACAGTGGGGGTGTTTTACACTTCACAGGGTGTATCTGACTGTGGGTCATGATATACACAGTTTGTCAGTGAGTGTGTTAATATTAATCTGTGTTCTCTGTCAGTGTGTTAATATTACTGAGGACAGTGGGGGTGTTTTACACTTCACAGGGTGTATCTGACTGTGAGTCATGATGTACACAGTGTGTCAGTGAGTGTGTTAATATTAATCTGTGTTCTCTGTCAGTGTGTTTATATTACTGAGGACAGTGGGGGTGTTTTACACTTCACAGGGTTTATCTGACTGTGGGTCATGATGTACACAGTGTGTCAGTGAGTGTGTTAATATTAATCTGTGTTCTCTGTCAGTGTGTTAATATTACTGAGGACAGTGGGGGTGTTTTACACTTCACAGGGTGTATCTGACTCTGGGTCATGATATACACAGTGTGTCAGTGAGTGTGTTAATATTAATCTGTGTTCTCTGTCAGTGTGTTAATAATCCTGAGGACAGTGGGGGTGTTTTACACTTCACAGTGTGTATCTGACTGTGGGTCATGATATACACAGTGTGTCAGTGAGTGTGTTAATATTAATCTGTGTTCTCTGTCAGTGTGTTAATATTCCTGAGGACAGTGGGGGTGTTTTACACTTCACAGGGTGTATCTGACTGTGGGTCATGATATACACAGTGTGTCAGTGAGTGTGTTAATATTAATCTGTGTTCTCTGTCAGTGTGTTAATATTACTGAGGACAGTGGGGGTGTTTTACACTTCACAGGGTGTATCTGACTCTGGGTCATGATATACACAGTGTGTCAGTGAGTGTCTTAATATTAATCTGTGTTCTCTGTCAGTGTGTTAATATTCCTGAGGACAGTGGGGGTGTTTTACACTTCACAGGGTGTATCTGACTGTGGGTCATGATATACACAGTGTGTCAATGAGTGTGTTAATATTAATCTGTGTTCTCTGTCAGTGTGTTAATATTACTGAGGACAGCGGGGGTGTTTTACACTTCACAGGGTGTATCTGACTGTGGGTCATGATGTACACAGTGTGTCAGTGAGTGTGTTAATATTAATCTGTGTTCTCTGTCAGTGTGTTAATATTACTGAGGACAGTGGGGGTGTTTTACACTTCACAGGGTGTATCTGACTGTGGGTCATGATATACACAGTGTGTCAGTGAGTGTGTTAATATTCATCTGTGTTCTCTGTCAGTGTGTTAATATTCCTGAGGACAGTGGGGGTGTTTTACACTTCACAGGGTGTATCTGACTGTGGGTCATGATATACACAGCGTGTCAGTGAGTGTGTTAATATTAATCTGTGTTCTCTGTCAGTGTGTTAATATTACTGAGGACAGTGGGGGTGTTTTACACTTCACAGGGTTTATCTGACTGTGGGTCATGATGTACACAGTGTGTCAGTGAGTGTGTTAATATTAATCTGTGTTCTCTGTCAGTGTGTTAATATTACTGAGGACAGTGGGGGTGTTTTACACTTCACAGGGTGTATCTGACTCTGGGTCATGATATACACAGTGTGTCAGTGAGTGTGTTAATATTAATCTGTGTTCTCTGTCAGTGTGTTAATAATCCTGAGGACAGTGGGGGTGTTTTACACTTCACAGGGTGTATCTGACTGTGGGTCATGATATACACAGTGTGTCAGTGAGTGTGTTAATATTAATCTGTGTTCTCTGTCAGTGTGTTAATATTACTGAGGACAGTGGGGGTGTTTTACACTTCACAGGGTGTATCTGACTCTGGGTCATGATATACACAGTGTGTCAGTGAGTGTGTTAATATTAATCTGTGTTCTCTGTCAGTGTGTTAATATTCCTGAGGACAGTGGGGGTGTTTTACACTTCACAGGGTGTATCTGACTGTGGGTCATGATATACACAGTGTGTCAGTGAGTGTGTTAATATTAATCTGTGTTCTCTGTCAGTGTGTTAATATTAGTGAGGACAGCGGGGGTGTTTTACACTTCACAGGGTGTATCTGACTGTGGGTCATGATGTACACAGTGTGTCAGTGAGTGTGTTAATATTAATCTGTGTTCTCTGTCAGTGTGTTAATATTCCTGAGGACAGTGGGGGTGTTTTACACTTCACAGGGTGTATCTGACTGTGGGTCATGATGTACACAGTGTGTCAGTGAGTGTGTTAATATTAATCTGTGTTCTCTGTCAGTGTGTTAATATTTCTGAGGACAGTGGGGGTGTTTTACACTTCACAGGGTTTATCTGACTGTGGGTCATGATATACACAGTGTGTCAGTGAGTGTGTTAATATTAATCTGTGTTCTCTGTCAGTGTGTTAATATTACTGAGGACAGTGGGGATGTTTTACACTTCACAGGGTGTATCTGACTGTGGGTCATGATGTACACAGTGTGTCAGTGAGTGTGTTAATATTAATCTGTGTTCTCTGTCAGTGTGTTAATATTACTGAGGACAGTGGGGATGTTTTACACTTCACAGGGTGTATCTGACTGTGGGTCATGATGTACACAGTGTGTCAGTGAGTGTGTAAATATTAATCTGTGTTCTCTGTCAGTGTGTTAATATTCCTGAGGACAGTGGGGGTGTTTTACACTTCACAGGGTGTATCTGACTGTGGGTCATGATATACACAGTGTGTCAATGAGTGTGTTAATATTAATCTGTGTTCTCTGTCAGTGTGTTAATATTACTGAGGACAGCGGGGGTGTTTTACACTTCACAGGGTGTATCTGACTGTGGGTCATGATGTACACAGTGTGTCAGTGAGTGTGTTAATATTAATCTGTGTTCTCTGTCAGTGTGTTAATATTACTGAGGACAGTGGGGGTGTTTTACACTTCACAGGGTGTATCTGACTGTGGGTCATGATATACACAGTGTGTCAGTGAGTGTGTTAATATTCATCTGTGTTCTCTGTCAGTGTGTTAATATTCCTGAGGACAGTGGGGGTGTTTTACACTTCACAGGGTGTATCTGACTGTGGGTCATGATATACACAGCGTGTCAGTGAGTGTGTTAATATTAATCTGTGTTCTCTGTCAGTGTGTTAATATTACTGAGGACAGTGGGGGTGTTTTACACTTCACAGGGTTTATCTGACTGTGGGTCATGATGTACACAGTGTGTCAGTGAGTGTGTTAATATTAATCTGTGTTCTCTGTCAGTGTGTTAATATTACTGAGGACAGTGGGGGTGTTTTACACTTCACAGGGTGTATCTGACTCTGGGTCATGATATACACAGTGTGTCAGTGAGTGTGTTAATATTAATCTGTGTTCTCTGTCAGTGTGTTAATAATCCTGAGGACAGTGGGGGTGTTTTACACTTCACAGGGTGTATCTGACTGTGGGTCATGATATACACAGTGTGTCAGTGAGTGTGTTAATATTAATCTGTGTTCTCTGTCAGTGTGTTAATATTACTGAGGACAGTGGGGGTGTTTTACACTTCACAGGGTGTATCTGACTCTGGGTCATGATATACACAGTGTGTCAGTGAGTGTGTTAATATTAATCTGTGTTCTCTGTCAGTGTGTTAATATTCCTGAGGACAGTGGGGGTGTTTTACACTTCACAGGGTGTATCTGACTGTGGGTCATGATATACACAGTGTGTCAGTGAGTGTGTTAATATTAATCTGTGTTCTCTGTCAGTGTGTTAATATTAGTGAGGACAGCGGGGGTGTTTTACACTTCACAGGGTGTATCTGACTGTGGGTCATGATGTACACAGTGTGTCAGTGAGTGTGTTAATATTAATCTGTGTTCTCTGTCAGTGTGTTAATATTCCTGAGGACAGTGGGGGTGTTTTACACTTCACAGGGTGTATCTGACTGTGGGTCATGATGTACACAGTGTGTCAGTGAGTGTGTTAATATTAATCTGTGTTCTCTGTCAGTGTGTTAATATTTCTGAGGACAGTGGGGGTGTTTTACACTTCACAGGGTTTATCTGACTGTGGGTCATGATATACACAGTGTGTCAGTGAGTGTGTTAATATTAATCTGTGTTCTCTGTCAGTGTGTTAATATTACTGAGGACAGTGGGGATGTTTTACACTTCACAGGGTGTATCTGACTGTGGGTCATGATGTACACAGTGTGTCAGTGAGTGTGTTAATATTAATCTGTGTTCTCTGTCAGTGTGTTAATATTACTGAGGACAGTGGGGATGTTTTACACTTCACAGGGTGTATCTGACTGTGGGTCATGATGTACACAGTGTGTCAGTGAGTGTGTAAATATTAATCTGTGTTCTCTGTCAGTGTGTTAATATTCCTGAGGACAGTGGGGGTGTTTTACACTTCACAGGGTGTATCTGACTGTGGGTCATGATATACACAGTGTGTCAGTGAGTGTGTTAATATTAATCTGTGATCTCTGTCAGTGTGTTAATATTCCTGAGGACAGTGGGGGTGTTTTACACTTCACAGGGTGTATATGACTGTGGGTGATGATATACACAGTGTGTCAGTGAGTGTGTTAATATTAATCTGTGTTCTCTGTCAGTGTGTTAATATTACTGAGGACAGTGGGGGTGTTTTACACTTCACAGGGTGTATCTGACTGTGGGTCATGATGTACACAGTGTGTCAGTGAGTGTGTTAATATTAATCTGTGTTCTCTGTCAGTGTGTTAATATTCCTGAGGACAGAGGGGGTGTTTTACACTTCACAGGGTTTATCTGACTGTGGGTCATGATGTACATAGTGTGTCAGTGAGTGTGTTAATATTAATCTGTGTTCTCTGTCAGTGTGTTAATATTCCTGAGGACAGTGGGGGTGTTTTACACTTCACAGGGTGTATCTGACTGTGGGTCATGATATACACAGTGTGTCAGTGAGTGTGTTAATATTAATCTGTGTTCTCTGTCAGTGTGTTAATATTCCTGAGGACAGTGGGGGTGTTTTACACTTCACAGGGTGTATCTGACTGTGGGTCATGATATACACAGTGTGTCAGTGAGTGTGTTAATATTAATCTGTGTTCTCTGTCAGGTGTTAATATTACTGAGGACAGTGGGGGTGTTTTACACTTCACAAGGTGTATCTGACTGTGGGTCATGATATACACAGTGTGTCAGTGAGTGTGTTAATATTAATCTGTGTTCTCTGTCAGTGTGTTAATATTCCTGAGGACAGTGGGGGTGTTTTACACTTCACAGGGTTTATCTGACTGTGGGTCATGATGTACACAGTGTGTCAGTGAGTGTGTTAATATTAATCTGTGTTCTCTGTCAGTGTGTTAATATTACTGAGGACAGTGGGGGTGTTTTACACTTCACAGGGTGTATCTGACTGTGGGTCATGATATACACAGTGTGTCAGTGAGTGTGTTAATATTCATCTGTGTTCTCTGTCAGTGTGTTAATATTCCTGAGGACAGTGGGGGTGTTTTACACTTCACAGGGTGTATCTGACTATGGGTCATGATATACACAGTGTGTCAGTGAGTGTGTTAATATTAATCTGTGTTCTCTGTCAGTGTGTTAATATTACTGAGGACAGTGGGGGTGTTTTACACTTCACTGGGTTTATCTGACTGTGGGTCATGATGTACACAGTGTGTCAGTGAGTGTGTTAATATTAATCTGTGTTCTCTGTCAGTGTGTTAATATTACTGAGGACAGTGGGGGTGTTTTACACTTCACAGGGTGTATCTGACTCTGGGTCATGATATACACAGTGTGTCAGTGAGTGTGTTAATATTAATCTGTGTTCTCTGTCAGTGTGTTAATAATCCTGAGGACAGTGGGGGTGTTTTACACTTCACAGTGTGTATCTGACTGTGGGTCATGATATACACAGTGTGTCAGTGAGTGTGTTAATATTAATCTGTGTTCTCTGTCAGTGTGTTAATATTACTGAGGACAGTGGGGGTGTTTTACACTTCACAGGGTGTATCTGACTCTGGGTCATGATATACACAGTGTGTCAGTGAGTGTGTTAATATTAATCTGTGTTCTCTGTCAGTGTGTTAATATTCCTGAGGACAGTGGGGGTGTTTTACACTTCACAGGGTGTATCTGACTGTGGGTCATGATATACACAGTGTGTCAGTGAGTGTGTTAATATTAATCTGTGTTCTCTGTCAGTGTGTTAATATTACTGAGGACAGCGGGGGTGTTTTACACTTCACAGGGTGTATCTGACTGTGGGTCATGATGTACACCGTGTGTCAGTGAGTGTGTTAATATTAATCTGTGTTCTCTGTCAGTGTGTTAATATTCCTGAGGACAGTGGGGGTGTTTTGCACTTCACAGGGTGTATCTGACTGTGGGTCATGATGTACACAGTGTGTCAGTGAGTGTGTTAATATTAATCTGTGTTCTCTGTCAGTGTGTTAATATTTCTGAGGACAGTGGGGGTGTTTTACACTTCACAGGGTTTATCTGACTGTGGGTCATGATATACACAGTGTGTCAGTGAGTGTGTTAATATTAATCTGTGTTCTCTGTCAGTGTGTTAATATTACTGAGGACAGTGGGGATGTTTTACACTTCACAGGGTGTATCTGACTGTGGGTCATGATGTACACAGTGTGTCAGTGAGTGTGTAAATATTAATCTGTGTTCTCTGTCAGTGTGTTAATATTCCTGAGGACAGTGGGGGTGTTTTACACTTCACAGGGTGTATCTGACTGTGGGTCATGATATACACAGTGTGTCAGTGAGTGTGTTAATATTAATCTGTGATCTCTGTCAGTGTGTTAATATTCCTGAGGACAGTGGGGGTGTTTTACACTTCACAGGGTGTATCTGACTGTGGGTGATGATATACACAGTGTGTCAGTGAGTGTGTTAATATTAATCTGTGTTCTCTGTCAGTGTGTTAATATTACTGAGGACAGTGGGGGTGTTTTACACTTCACAGGGTGTATCTGACTGTGGGTCATGATGTACACAGTGTGTCAGTGAGTGTGTTAATATTAATCTGTGTTCTCTGTCAGTGTGTTAATATTCCTGAGGACAGTGGGGGTGTTTTACACTTCACAGGGTTTATCTGACTGTGGGTCATGATGTACATAGAGTGTCAGTGAGTGTGTTAATATTAATCTGTGTTCTCTGTCAGTGTGTTAATATTCCTGAGGACAGTGGGGGTGTTTTACACTTCACAGGGTGTATCTGACTGTGGGTCATGATATACACAGTGTGTCAGTGAGTGTGTTAATATTAATCTGTGATCTCTGTCAGTGTGTTAATATTCCTGAGGACAGTGGGGGTGTTTTACACTTCACAGGGTGTATCTGACTGTGGGTGATGATATACACAGTGTGTCAGTGAGTGTGTTAATATTAATCTGTGTTCTCTGTCAGTGTGTTAATATTACTGAGGACAGTGGGGGTGTTTTACACTTCACAGGGTGTATCTGACTGTGGGTCATGATGTACACAGTGTGTCAGTGAGTGTGTTAATATTAATCTGTGTTCTCTGTCAGTGTGTTAATATTCCTGAGGACAGTGGGGGTGTTTTACACTTCACAGGGTTTATCTGACTGTGGGTCATGATGTACATAGAGTGTCAGTGAGTGTGTTAATATTAATCTGTGTTCTCTGTCAGTGTGTTAATATTCCTGAGGACAGTGGGGGTGTTTTACACTTCACAGGGTGTATCTGACTGTGGGTCATGATATACACAGTGTGTCAGTGAGTGTGTTAATATTAATCTGTGTTCTCTGTCGGTGTGTTAATATTCCTGAGGACAGTGGGGGTGTTTTACACTTCACAGGGTGTATCTGACTGTGGGTCATGATATACACAGTGTGTCAGTGAGTGTGTTAATATTAATCTGTGTTCTCTGTCAGGTGTTAATATTACTGAGGACAGTGGGGGTGTTTTACACTTCACAAGGTGTATCTGACTGTGGGTCATGATATACACAGTGTGTCAGTGAGTGTGTTAATATTAATCTGTGTTCTCTGTCAGTGTGTTAATATTCCTGAGGACAGTGGGGGTGTTTTACACTTCACAGGGTTTATCTGACTGTGGGTCATGATGTACACAGTGTGTCAGTGAGTGTGTTAATATTAATCTGTGTTCTCTGTCAGTGTGTTAATATTACTGAGGACAGTGGGGGTGTTTTACACTTCACAGGGTGTATCTGACTGTGGGTCATGATATACACAGTGTGTCAGTGAGTGTGTTAATATTCATCTGTGTTCTCTGTCAGTGTGTTAATATTCCTGAGGACAGTGGGGGTGTTTTACACTTCACAGGGTGTATCTGACTGTGGGTCATGATATACACAGTGTGTCAGTGAGTGTGTTAATATTAATCTGTGTTCTCTGTCAGTGTGTTAATATTACTGAGGACAGTGGGGGTGTTTTACACTTCACAGGGTTTATCTGACTGTGGGTCATGATGTACACAGTGTGTCAGTGAGTGTGTTAATATTAATCTGTGTTCTCTGTCAGTGTGTTAATATTACTGAGGACAGTGGGGGTGTTTTACACTTCACAGGGTGTATCTGACTCTGGGTCATGATATACACAGTGTGTCAGTGAGTGTGTTAATATTAATCTGTGTTCTCTGTCAGTGTGTTAATAATCCTGAGGACAGTGGGGGTGTTTTACACTTCACAGGGTGTATCTGACTGTGGGTCATGATATACACAGTGTGTCAGTGAGTGTGTTAATATTAATCTGTGTTCTCTGTCAGTGTGTTAATATTACTGAGGACAGTGGGGGTGTTTTACACTTCACAGGGTGTATCTGACTCTGGGTCATGATATACACAGTGTGTCAGTGAGTGTGTTAATATTAATCTGTGTTCTCTGTCAGTGTGTTAATATTCCTGAGGACAGTGGGGGTGTTTTACACTTCACAGGGTGTATCTGACTGTGGGTCATGATATACACAGTGTGTCAGTGAGTGTGTTAATATTAATCTGTGTTCTCTGTCAGTGTGTTAATATTACTGAGGACAGCGGGGGTGTTTTACACTTCACAGGGTGTATCTGACTGTGGGTCATGATGTACACAGTGTGTCAGTGAGTGTGTTAATATTAATCTGTGTTCTCTGTCAGTGTGTTAATATTCCTGAGGACAGTGGGGGTGTTTTACACTTCACAGGGTGTATCTGACTGTGGGTCATGATGTACACAGTGTGTCAGTGAGTGTGTTAATATTAATCTGTGTTCTCTGTCAGTGTGTTAATATTTCTGAGGACAGTGGGGGTGTTTTACACTTCACAGGGTTTATCTGACTGTGGGTCATGATATACACAGTGTGTCAGTGAGTGTGTTAATATTAATCTGTGTTCTCTGTCAGTGTGTTAATATTACTGAGGACAGTGGGAATGTTTTACACTTCACAGGGTGTATCTGACTGTGGGTCATGATGTACACAGTGTGTCAGTGAGTGTGTTAATATTAATCTGTGTTCTCTGTCAGTGTGTTAATATTACTGAGGACAGTGGGGATGTTTTACACTTCACAGGGTGTATCTGACTGTGGGTCATGATGTACACAGTGTGTCAGTGAGTGTGTAAATATTAATCTGTGTTCTCTGTCAGTGTGTTAATATTCCTGACGACAGTGGGGGTGTTTTACACTTCACAGGGTGTATCTGACTGTGGGTCATGATATACACAGTGTGTCAGAGAGTGTGTTAATATTAATCTGTGATCTCTGTCAGTGTGTTAATATTCCTGAGGACAGTGGGGGTGTTTTACACTTCACAGGGTGTATCTGACTGTGGGTGATGATATACACAGTGTGTCAGTGAGTGTGTTAATATTAATCTGTGTTCTCTGTCAGTGTGTTAATATTACTGAGGACAGTGGGGGTGTTTTACACTTCACAGGGTGTATCTGACTGTGGGTCATGATGTACACAGTGTGTCAGTGAGTGTGTTAATATTAATCTGTGTTCTCTGTCAGTGTGTTAATATTCCTGAGGACAGTGGGGGTGTTTTACACTTCACAGGGTTTATCTGACTGTGGGTCATGATGTACATAGTGTGTCAGTGAATGTGTTAATAGTAATCTGTGTTCTCTGTCAGTGTGTTAATATTCCTGAGGACAGTGGGGGTGTTTTACACTTCACAGGGTGTATCTGACTGTGGGTCATGATATACACAGTGTGTCAGTGAGTGTGTTAATATTAATCTGTGTTCTTTGTCAGTGTGTTAATATTCCTGAGGACAGTGGGGGTGTTTTACACTTCACAGGGTGTATCTGACTGTGGGTCATGATATACACAGTGTGTCAGTGAGTGTGTTAATATTAATCTGTGTTCTCTGTCAGGTGTTAATATTACTGAGGACAGTGGGGGTGTTTTACACTTCACAAGGTGTATCTGACTGTGGGTCATGATATACACAGTGTGTCAGTGAGTGTGTTAATATTTATCTGTGTTCTCTGTCCGGTGTTAATATTACTGAGGGCAGTGGGGGTGTTTTACACTTCACAGGGTGTATCTGACTGTGGGTCATGATATACACAGTGTGTCAGTGAGTGTGTTAATATTAATCTGTGTTCTCTGTCAGTGTGTTAATATTCCTGAGGACAGTGGGGGTGTTTTACACTTCACAGGGTGTATCTGACTGTGGGTCATGATATACACAGTGTGTCAGTGAGTGTGTTAATATTAATCTGTGTTCTCTGTCAGTGTGTTAATATTACTGAGGACAGTGGGGATGTTTTACACTGCACAGGGTGTATCTGACTGTGGGTCATGATATACACAGTGTGTCAGTGAGTGTGTTAATATTAATCTGTGTTCTCTGTCAGTGTGTTAATATTCCTGAGGACAGTGGGGGTGTTTTACACTTCACAGGGTGTATCTGACTGTGGGTCATGATGTACACAGTGTGTCAGTGAGTGTGTTAATATTAATCTGTGTTCTCTGTCAGTGTGTTAATATTCCTGAGGACAGTGGGGGTGTTTTACACTTCACAGGGTGTATCTGACTGTGGGTCATGATATACACAGTGTGTCAGTGAGTGTGTTAATATTAATCTGTGATCTCTGTCAGTGTGTTAATATTACTGAGGACAGTGGGGGTGTTTTACACTTCACAGGGTGTATCTGACTGTGGGTGATGATATACACAGTGTGTCAGTGAGTGTGTTAATATTAATCTGTGTTCTCTGTCAGTGTGTTAATATTACTGAGGACAGTGGGGGTGTTTTACACTTCACTGGGTGTATCTGACTGTGGGTCATGATGTACACAGTGTGTCAGTGAGTGTGTTAATATTAATCTGTGTTCTCTGTCAGTGTGTTAATATTCCTGAGGACAGTGGGGGTGTTTTACACTTCACAGGGTTTATCTGACTGTGGGTCATGATGTACATAGTGTGTCAGTGAGTGTGTTAATATTAATCTGTGTTCTCTGTCAGTGTGTTAATATTCCTGAGGACAGTGGGGGTGTTTTACACTTCACAGGGTGTATCTGACTGTGGGTCATGATATACACAGTGTGTCAGTGAGTGTGTTAATATTAATCTGTGTTCTCTGTCAGTGTGTTAATATTCCTGAGGACAGTGGGGGTGTTTTACACTTCACAGGGTTTATCTGACTGTGGGTCATGATGTACATAGTGTGTCAGTGAGTGTGTTAATATTAATCTGTGTTCTCTGTCAGTGTGTTAATATTACTGAGGACAGTGGGGATGTTTTACACTGCACAGGGTGTATCTGACTGTGGGTCATGATATACACAGTGTGTCAGTGAGTGTGTTAATATTAATCTGTGTTCTCTGTCAGTGTGTTAATATTCCTGAGGACAGTGGGGGTGTTTTACACTTCACAGGGTGTATCTGACTGTGGGTCATGATGTACACAGTGTGTCAGTGAGTGTGTTAATATTAATCTGTGTTCTCTGTCAGTGTGTTAATATTCCTGAGGACAGTGGGGGTGTTTTACACTTCACAGGGTGTATCTGACTGTGGGTCATGATATACACAGTGTGTCAGTGAGTGTGTTAATATTAATCTGTGATCTCTGTCAGTGTGTTAATATTACTGAGGACAGTGGGGGTGTTTTACACTTCACAGGGTGTATCTGACTGTGGGTGATGATATACACAGTGTGTCAGTGAGTGTGTTAATATTAATCTGTGTTCTCTGTCAGTGTGTTAATATTACTGAGGACAGTGGGGGTGTTTTACACTTCACTGGGTGTATCTGACTGTGGGTCATGATGTACACAGTGTGTCAGTGAGTGTGTTAATATTAATCTGTGTTCTCTGTCAGTGTGTTAATATTCCTGAGGACAGTGGGGGTGTTTTACACTTCACAGGGTTTATCTGACTGTGGGTCATGATGTACATAGTGTGTCAGTGAGTGTGTTAATATTAATCTGTGTTCTCTGTCAGTGTGTTAATATTCCTGAGGACAGTGGGGGTGTTTTACACTTCACAGGGTGTATCTGACTGTGGGTCATGATATACACAGTGTGTCAGTGAGTGTGTTAATATTAATCTGTGTTCTCTGTCAGTGTGTTAATATTCCTGAGGACAGTGGGGGTGTTTTACACTTCACAGGGTTTATCTGACTGTGGGTCATGATGTACATAGTGTGTCAGTGAGTGTGTTAATATTAATCTGTGTTCTCTGTCAGTGTGTTAATATTCCTGAGGACAGTGGGGGTGTTTTACACTTCACAGGGTGTATCTGACTGTGGGTCATGATATACACAGTGTGTCAGTGAGTGTGTTAATATTAATCTGTGTTCTCTGTCAGTGTGTTAATATTCCTGAGGACAGTGGGGGTGTTTTACACTTCACAGGGTTTATCTGACTGTGGGTCATGATGTACATAGTGTGTCAGTGAGTGTGTTAATATTAATCTGTGTTCTCTGTCAGTGTGTTAATATTCCTGAGGACAGTGGGGGTGTTTTACACTTCACAGGGTGTATCTGACTGTGGGTGATGATATACACAGTGTGTCAGTGAGTGTGTTAATATTAATCTGTGTTCTCTGTCAGTGTGTTAATATTACTGAGGACAGTGGGGGTGTTTTACACTTCACAGGGTGTATCTGACTGTGGGTCATGATGTACACAGTGTGTCAGTGAGTGTGTTAATATTAATCTGTGTTCTCTGTCAGTGTGTTAATGTTCCTGAGGACAGTGGGGGTGTTTTACACATCACAGGGTGTATCTGACTGTGGGTCATGATATACACAGTGTGTCAGTGAGTGTGTTAATATTAATCTGTGTTCTCTGTCAGTGTGTTAATATTACTGAGGACAGTGGGGGTGTTTTACACTTCACAGGGTGTATCTGACTGTGGGTCATGATATACACAGTGTGTCAGTGAGTGTGTTAATATTAATCTGTGTTCTCTGTCAGTGTGTTAATATTCCTGAGGACAGTGGGGGTGTTTTACACTTCACAGGGTGTATCTGACTGTGGGTCATGATGTACACAGTGTGTCAGTGAGTGTGTTAATATTAATCTGTGTTCTCTGTCAGTGTGTTAATATTCCTGAGGACAGTGGGGGTGTTTTACACTTCACAGGGTTTATCTGACTGTGGGTCATGATGTACATAGTGTGTCAGTGAGTGTGTTAATATTAATCTGTGTTCTCTGTCAGTGTGTTAATATTCCTGAGGACAGTGGGGGTGTTTTACACTTCACAGGGTGTATCTGACTGTGGGTCATGATATACACAGTGTGTCAGTGAGTGTGTTAATATTAATCTGTGTTCTCTGTCAGTGTGTTAATATTCCTGAGGACAGTGGTTGTGTTTTACACTTCACAGGGTGTATCTGACTGTGGGTCATGATATACACAGTGTGTCAGTGAGTGTGTTAATATTAATCTGTGTTCTCTGTCAGTGTGTTAATATTCCTGAGGACAGTGGGGGTGTTTTACACTTCACAGGGTGTATCTGACTGTGGGTCATGATATACACAGTGTGTCAGTGAGTGTGTTAATATTAATCTGTGTTCCCTGTCAGTGTGTTAATATTCCTGAGAACAGTGGGGGTGTTTTACACTTCACAGGGTGTATGTGACTGTGAGTCATGATATACACAGTGTGTCAGTGAGTGTGTTAATATTAATCTGTGTTCTCTGTCAGTGTGTTAATATTACTGAGGACAGTGGGGGTGTTTTACACTTCACAGGGTGTATCTGACTGTGGGTCATGATATACACAGTGTGTCAGTGAGTGTGTTAATATTAATCTGTGTTCTCTGTCAGTGTGTTAATATTCCTGAGGACAGTGGGGGTGTTTTACACTTCACAGGGTGTATCTGACTGTGGGTCATGAAATACACAGTGTGTCAGTGAGTGTGTTAATATTAATCTGTGTACTCTGTCAGTGTGTTAATATTGCTGAGGACATTGGGGGTGTTTTACACTTCACAGGGTGTATCTGACTGTGGGTCATGATATACACAGTGTGTCAGTGAGTGTGTTAATATTAATCTGTGTTCTCTGTCAGTGTGTTAATATTCCTGAGGACAGTGGGGGTGTTTTACACTTCACAGGGTTTATCTGACTGTGGGTCATGATATACACAGTGTGTCAGTGAGTGTGTTAATATTAATCTGTGTTCTCTGTCAGTGTGTTAATATTCCTGAGGACAGTGGGGGTGTTTTACACTTCACAGGGTGTATCTGACTGTTGGTCATGATGTACACAGTGTGTCAGTGAGTGTGTTAATATTATTCTGTGTTCTCTGTCAGTGTGTTAATATTCCTGAGGACAGTGGGGATGTTTTACACTTCACAGGGTGTATCTGGCTGTGGGTCATGATATACACAGTGTGTCAGTGAGTGTGTTAATATTAATCTGTGTTCTCTGTCAGTGTGTTAATATTACTGAGGACAGTGGGGGTGTTTTACACTTCACAGGGTGTATCTGACTGTGGGTCATGATGTACACAGTGTGTCAGTGAGTGTGTTAATATTAATCTGTGTTCTCTGTCAGTGTGTTAATATTACTGAGGACAGTGGGGGTGTTTTACACTTCACAGGGTGTATCTGACTGTGGGTCATGATATACACAGTGTGTCAGTGAGTGTGTTAATATTAATCTGTGTTCTCTGTCAGTGTGTTAATATTCCTGAGGACAGTGGGGGTGTTTTACACTTCACAGGGTGTATCTGACTCTGGGTCATGATATACACAGTGTGTCAGTGAGTGTGTTAATATTAATCTGTGTTCTCTGTCAGTGTGTTAATATTACTGAGGACAGTGGGGGTGTTTTACACTTCACAGGGTGTATCTGACTGTGGGTCATGATATACACAGTGTGTCAGTGAGTGTGTTAATATTAATCTGTGTTCTCTGTCAGTGTGTTAATATTACTGAGGACAGTGGGGGTGTTTTACACTTCACAGGGTGTATCTGACTGTGGGTCATGATATACACAGTGTGTCAGTGAGTGTGTTAATATTAATCTGTGTTCTCTGTCAGTGTGTTAATATTACAGAGGACAGTGGGGATGGTTTACACTTCACAGGGTGTATCTGACTGTGGGTCATGATATACACATTGTGTCAGTGAGTGTGTTAATATTAATCTGTGTTCTCTGTCAGTGTGTTAATATTCCTGAGGACAGTGGGGGTGTTTTACACTGCACAGGGTGTATCTGACTGTGGGTCATGATACACACAGTGTGTCAGTGAGTGTGTTAATATTAATCTGTGTTCTCTGTCAGTGTGTTAATATTCCTGAGGACAGTGGGGGTGTTTTACACTTCACAGGGTGTATCTGACTCTGGGTCATGATATACATAGTGTGTCAGTGAGTGTGTTAATATTAATCTGTGTTCTCTGTCAGTGTGTTAATATTCCTGAGGACAGTGGGGATGTTTTACACTTCACAGGATATATCTGACTGTGGGTCATGATATACACAGTGTGTCAGTGAGTGTGTTAATATTAATCTGTGTTCTCTGTCAGTATGTGAATATTCCTGAGGACAGTGGGGGTGTTTTACACTTCACAGGGTGTATCTGACTGTGGGTCATGATGTACACAGTGTGTCAGTGAGTGTGTTAATATTAATCTGTGTTCTCTGTCAGTGTGTTAATATTCCTGAGGACAGTGGGGGTGTTTTACACTTCACAGGGTGTATCTGACTGTTGGTCATGATGTACACAGTGTGTCAGTGAGTGTGTTAATATTAATCTGTGTTCTCTGTCAGTGTGTTAATATTGCTGAGGACATTGGGGGTGTTTTACACTTCACAGGGTGTATCTGGCTGTGGGTCATGATATACACAGTGTGTCAGTGAGTGTGTTAATATTAATCTGTGTTCTCTGTCAGTGTGTTAATATTACTGAGGACAGTGGGGGTGTTTTACACTTCACAGGGTGTATCTGACTGTGGGTCATGATATACACAGTGTGTCAGTGAGTGTGTTAATATTAATCTGTGTTCTCTGTCAGTGTGTTAATGTTACTGAGGACAGTGGGGGTGTTTTACACTTCACAGGGTGTATCTGACTGTGGGTCATGATATACACAGTGTGTCAGTGAGTGTGTTAATATTATTCTGTGTTCTCTGTCAGTGTGTTAATATTCCTGAGGACAGTGGGGATGTTTTACACTTCACAGGGTGTATCTGGCTGTGGGTCATGATATACACAGTGTGTCAGTGAGTGTGTTAATATTAATCTGTGTTCTCTGTCAGTGTGTTAATATTACTGAGGACAGTGGGGGTGTTTTACACTTCACAGGGTGTATCTGACTGTGGGTCATGATGTACACAGTGTGTCAGTGAGTGTGTTAATATTAATCTGTGTTCTCTGTCAGTGTGTTAATATTACTGAGGACAGTGGGGGTGTTTTACACTTCACAGGGTGTATCTGACTGTGGGTCATGATATACACAGTGTGTCAGTGAGTGTGTTAATATTAATCTGTGTTCTCTGTCAGTGTGGTAATATTCCTGAGGACAGTGGGGGTGTTTTACACTTCACAGGGTGTATCTGACTGTGGGTCATGATGTACACAGTGTGTCAGTGAGTGTGTTAATATTAATCTGTGTTCTCTGTCAGTGTGTTAATATTACTGAGGACAGTGGGGATGGTTTACACTTCACAGGGTGTATCTGACTGTGGGTCATGATATACACAGTGTGTCAGTGAGTGTGTTAATATTAATCTGTGTTCTCTGTCAGTGTGTTAATATTCCTGAGGACAGTGGGGATGTTTTACACTTCACAGGGTGTATCTGGCTGTGGGTCATGATATACACAGTGTGTCAGTGAGTGTGTTAATATTAATCTGTGTTCTCTGTCAGTGTGTTAATATTACTGAGGACAGTGGGGGTGTTTTACACTTCACAGGGTGTATCTGACTGTGGGTCATGATGTACACAGTGTGTCAGTGAGTGTGTTAATATTAATCTGTGTTCTCTGTCAGTGTGTTAATATTACTGAGGACAGTGGGGGTGTTTTACACTTCACAGGGTGTATCTGACTGTGGGTCATGATATACACAGTGTGTCAGTGAGTGTGTTAATATTAATCTGTGTTCTCTGTCAGTGTGGTAATATTCCTGAGGACAGTGGGGGTGTTTTACACTTCACAGGGTGTATCTGACTCTGGGTCATGATATACACAGTGTGTCAGTGAGTGTGTTAATATTAATCTGTGTTCTCTGTCAGTGTGTTAATATTACTGAGGACAGTGGGGGTGTTTTACACTTCACAGGGTGTATCTGACTGTGGGTCATGATATACACAGTGTGTCAGTGAGTGTGTTAATATTAATCTGTGTTCTCTGTCAGTGTGTTAATATTACTGAGGACAGTGGGGGTGTTTTACACTTCACAGGGTGTATCTGACTGTGGGTCATGATATACACAGTGTGTCAGTGAGTGTGTTAATATTAATCTGTGTTCTCTGTCAGTGTGTTAATATTACTGAGGACAGTGGGGATGGTTTACACTTCACAGGGTGTATCTGACTGTGGGTCATGATATACACAGTGTGTCAGTGAGTGTGTTAATATTAATCTGTGTTCTCTGTCAGTGTGTTAATATTCCTGAGGACAGTGGGGGTGTTTTACACTTCACAGGGTGTATCTGACTGTGGGTCATGATATACACAGTGTGTCAATGAGTGTGTTAATATTAATCTGTGTTCTCTGTCAGTGTGTTAATATTCCTGAGGACAGTGGGGGTGTTTTACACTTCACAGGGTGTATCTGAATCTGGGTCATGATATACACAGTGTGTCAGTGAGTGTGTTAATATTAATCTGTGTTCTCTGTCAGTGTGTTAATATTCCTGAGGACAGGGGGGATGTTTTACACTTCACAGGGTATATCTGACTGTGGGTCATGATATACACAGTGTGTCAGTGAGTGTGTTAATATTAATCTGTGTTCTCTGTCAGTGTGTTAATATTCCTGAGGACAGTGGGGGTGTTTTACACTTCACAGGGTGTATCTGACTGTGGGTCATGATGTACACAGTGTGTCAGTGAGTGTGTTAATATTAATCTGTGTTCTCTGTCAGTGTGTTAATATTCCTGAGGACAGTGGGGGTGTTTTACACTTCACAGGGTGTATCTGACTGTGGGTCATGATATACACAGTGTGTCAGTGAGTGTGTTAATATTAATCTGTGTTCTCTGTCAGTGTGTTAATATTCCTGAGGACAGTGGGGGTGTTTTACACTTCACAGGGTGTATCTGACTGTGGGTCATGATATACACAGTGTGTCAGTGAGTCTGTTAATATTAATCTGTGTTCTCTGTCAGTGTGTTAATATTCCTGAGGACAGTGGGGGTGTTTTACACTTCACAGGGTGTATCTGACTGTGGGTCATGATATACACAGTGTGTCAGTGAGTGTGTTAATATTAATCTGTGTTCTCTGTCAGTGTGTTAATATTCCTGAGGACAGTGGGGGTATTTTACACTTCACAGGGTGTATCTGACTGTGGGTCATGATATACACAGTGTGTCAGTGAGTGCGTTAATATTAATCTGTGTTCTCTGTCAGGTGTTAATATTACTGAGGACAGTGGGGGTGTTTTACATTTCACAAGGTGTATCTGACTGTGGGTCATGATATACACAGTGTGTCAGTGAGTGTGTTAATATTAATCTGTGTTCTCTGTCAGGTGTTAATATTACTGAGGGCAGTGGGGGTGTTTTACACTTCACAGGGTGTATCTGACTGTGGGTCATGATATACACTGTGTGTCAGTGAGTGTGTTAATATTAATCTGTGTTCTCTGTCAGTGTGTTAATATTCCTGAGGACAGTGGGGGTGTTTTACACTTCACAGGGTTTATCTGACTGTGGGTCATGATAAACACAGTGTGTCAGTGAGTGTGTTAATATTAATCTGTGTTCTCTGTCGTTGTGTTAATATTACTGAGGGCAGTGGGGGTGTTTTACACTTCACAGGGTGTATCTGACTGTGGGTCATGATGTACACAGTGTGTCAGTGAGTGTGTTCATATTAATCTGTGTTCTCTGTCAGTGTGTTAATATTACTGAGGACAGTGGGGGTGTTTTACACTTCACAGGGTGTATCTGACTGTGGGTCATGATATACACAGTGTGTCAGTGAGTGTGTTAATATTAATCTGTGTTCTCTGTCAGGTGTTAATATTCCTGAGGACAGTGGGCATGTTTTACACTTCACAGGGTGTATCTGGCTGTGGGTCATGATATACACAGTGTGTCAGTGAGTGTGTTAATATTAATATGTGTTCTCTGTCAGTGTGTTAATATTACTGAGGACAGTGGGGTGTTTTACACTTCACAGGGTGTATCTGACTGTGGGTCATGATATACACAGTGTGTCAGTGAGTGTGTTAATATTAATCTGTGTTCTCTGTCAGTGTGTTAATATTACTGAGGACAGTGGGGGTGTTTTACACTTCACAGGGTGTATCTGACTGTGGGTCATGATATACACAGTGTGTCAGTGAGTGTGTTAATATTAATCTGTGTTCTCTGTCAGTGTGTTAATATTACTGAGGACAGTGGGGGTGTTTTACACTTCACAGGGTGTATCTGACTGTGGGTCATGATATACACAGTGTGTCAGTGAGTGTGTTAATATTATTCTGTGTTCTCTGTCAGTGTGTTAATATTCCTGACGACAGTGGGGATGTTTTACACTTCACAGGGTGTATCTGGCTGTGGGTCATGATATACACAGTGTGTCAGTGAGTGTGTTAATATTAATCTGTGTTCTCTGTCAGTGTGTTAATATTCCTGAGGACAGTGGGGGTGTTTTACACTTCACAGGGTGTATCTGACTGTGGGTCATGATGTACACAGTGTGTCAGTGAGTGTTTTAATATTAATCTGTGTTCTCTGTCAGTGTGTTAATATTACTGAGGACAGTGGGGGTGTTTTACACTTCACAGGGTGTATCTGACTGTGGGTCATGATATACACAGTGTGTCAGTGAGTGTGTTAATATTAATCTGTGTTCTCTGTCAGTGTGTTAATATTCCTGAGGACAGTGGGGGTGTTTTACACTTCACAGGGTGTATCTGACTCTGGGTCATGATATACACAGTGTGTCAGTGAGTGTGTTAATATTAATCTGTGTTCTCTGTCAGTGTGTTAATATTACTGAGGACAGTGGGGGTGTTTTACACTTCACAGGGTGTATCTGACTGTGGGTCATGATATACACAGTGTGTCAGTGAGTGTGTTAATATTAATCTGTGTTCTCTGTCAGTGTGTTAATATTCCTGAGGACAGTGGGGGTGTTTTACACTTCACAGGGTGTATCTGACTCTGGGTCATGATATACATAGTGTGTCAGTGAGTGTGTTAATATTAATCTGTGTTCTCTGTCAGTGTGTTAATATTCCTGAGGACAGTGGGGATGTTTTACACTTCACAGGGTATATCTGACTGTGGGTCATGATATACACAGTGTGTCAGTGAGTGTGTTAATATTAATCTGTGTTCTCTGTCAGTGTGTTAATATTCCTGAGGACAGTGGGGGTGTTTTACACTTCACAGGGTGTATCTGACTGTGGGTCATGATGTACACAGTGTGTCAGTGAGTGTGTTAATATTAATCTGTGTTCTCTGTCAGTGTGTTAATATTCCTGAGGACAGTGGGGGTGTTTTACACTTCACAGGGTTTATCTGACTGTGGGTCATGATATACACAGTGTGTCAGTGAGTGTGTTAATATTAATCTGTGTTCTCTGTCAGTGTGTTAATATTCCTGAGGACAGTGGGGGTGTTTTACACTTCACAGGGTGTATCTGACTCTGGGTCATGATATACACAGTGTGTCAGTGAGTGTGTTAATATTAATCTGTGTTCTCTGTCAGGTGTTAATATTACTGAGGGCAGTGGGGGTGTTTTACACTTCACAGGGTGTATCTGACTGTGGGTCATGATATACACAGTGTGTCAGTGAGTGTGTTAATATTAATCTGTGTTCTCTGTCAGTGTGTTAATATTCCTGAGGACAGTGGGGGTATTTTACACTTCACAGGGTTTATCTGACTGTGGGTCATGATGTACACAGTGTGTCAGTGAGTGTGTTAATATTAATCTTTGTTCTCTGTCAGTGTGTTAATATTACTGAGGACAGTGGGGGTGTTTTACACTTCACAGGGTGTATCTGACTGTGGGTCATGATATACACAGTGTGTCAGTGAGTGTGTTAATATTAATCTGTGTTCTCTGTCAGTGTGTTAATATTACTGAGGACAGTGGGGATGTTTTACACTGCACAGGGTGTATCTGACTGTGGGTCATGATATACACAGTGTGTCAGTGAGTGTGTTAATATTAATCTGTGTTCTCTGTCAGTGTGTTAATATTCCTGAGGACAGTGGGGGTGTTTTACACTTCACAGGGTGTATCTGACTGTGGGTCATGATGTACACAGTGTGTCAGTGAGTGTGTTAATATTAATCTGTGTTCTCTGTCAGTGTGTTAATATTCCTGAGGACAGTGGGGGTGTTTTACACTTCACAGGGTGTATCTGACTGTGGGTCATGATATACACAGTGTGTCAGTGAGTGTGTTAATATTAATCTGTGATCTCTGTCAGTGTGTTAATATTACTGAGGACAGTGGGGGTGTTTTACACTTCACAGGGTGTATCTGACTGTGGGTGATGATATACACAGTGTGTCAGTGAGTGTGTTAATATTAATCTGTGTTCTCTGTCAGTGTGTTAATATTACTGAGGACAGTGGGGGTGTTTTACACTTCACTGGGTGTATCTGACTGTGGGTCATGATGTACACAGTGTGTCAGTGAGTGTGTTAATATTAATCTGTGTTCTCTGTCAGTGTGTTAATATTCCTGAGGACAGTGGGGGTGTTTTACACTTCACAGGGTTTATCTGACTGTGGGTCATGATGTACATAGTGTGTCAGTGAGTGTGTTAATATTAATCTGTGTTCTCTGTCAGTGTGTTAATATTCCTGAGGACAGTGGGGGTGTTTTACACTTCACAGGGTGTATCTGACTGTGGGTCATGATATACACAGTGTGTCAGTGAGTGTGTTAATATTAATCTGTGTTCTCTGTCAGTGTGTTAATATTACTGAGGACAGTGGGGGTGTTTTACACTTCACAGGGTGTATCTGACTGTGGATCATGATATACACAGTGTGTCAGTGAGTGTGTTAATATTAATCTGTGTTCTCTGTCAGTGTGTTAATATTCCTGAGGACAGTGGGTGTGTTTTACACTTCACAGGGTGTATCTGACTGTGGGTCATGATATACACAGTGTGTCAGTGAGTGTGTTAATATTAATCTGTGTTCTCTGTCAGTGTGTTAATATTCCTGAGGACAGTGGGGGTGTTTTACACTTCACAGGGTGTATCTGACTGTGGGTCATGATATACACAGTGTGTCAGTGAGTGTGTTAATATTAATCTGTGTTCCCTGTCAGTGTGTTAATATTCCTGAGAACAGTGGGGGTGTTTTACACTTCACAGGGTGTATGTGACTGTGAGTCATGATATACACAGTGTGTCAGTGAGTGTGTTAATATTAATCTGTGTTCTCTGTCAGGTGTTAATATTACTGAGGACAGTGGGGGTGTTTTACACTTCACAAGGTGTATCTGACTGTGGGTCATGATATACACAGTGTGTCAGTGAGTGTGTTAATATTAATCTGTGTTCTCTGTCAGGTGTTAATATTACTGAGGGCAGTGGGGGTGTTTTACACTTCACAGGGTGTATCTGACTGTGGGTCATGATATACACAGTGTGTCAGTGAGTGTGTTAATATTAATCTGTGTTCTCTGTCAGTGTGTTAATATTACTGAGGACAGTGGGGGTGTTTTACACTTCACAGGGTGTATCTGACTGTGGGTCATGATATACATAGTGTGTCAGTGAGTGTGTTAATATTAATCTGTGTTCTCTGTCAGTGTGTTAATATTACTGAGGACAGTGGGGGTGTTTTACACTTCACAGGGTGTATCTGACTGTGAGTCATGATATACACAGTGTGTCAGTGAGAGTGTTAATATTAATCTGTGTTCTCTGTCAGTGTGTGAATATTCCTGAGGACAGTGGGGGTGTTTTACACTTCACAGGGTGTATCTGACAGTGGGTCATGATATACACAGTGTGTCAGTGAGTGTGTTAATATTAATCTGTGTTCTCTGTCAGTGTGTTAATATTCCTGAGGACAGTGGGGGTGTTTTACACTTCACAGGGTGTATCTGACTCTGGGTCATGATATACACAGTGTGTCAGTGATTGTGTTAATATTAATCTGTGTTCTCTGTCAGTGTGTTAATATTCCTGAGGACAGTGGGGGTGTTTTACACTTCACAGGGTGTATCTGACTGTGGGTGATGATATACACAGTGTGTCAGTGAGTGTGTTAATATTAATCTGTGTTCTCTGTCAGTGTGTTAATATTCCTGAGGACAGTGGGGGTGTTTTACACTTCACAGGGTGTATCTGACTGTGGGTGATGATATACACAGTGTGTCAGTGAGTGTGTTAATATTAATCTGTGTTCTCTGTCAGTGTGTTAATATTACTGAGGACAGTGGGGGTGTTTTACACTTCACAGGGTGTATCTGACTGTGGATCATGATATACACAGTGTGTCAGTGAGTGTGTTAATATTAATCTGTGTTCTCTGTCAGTGTGTTAATATTCCTGAGGACAGTGGGGGTGTTTTATACTTCACAGGGTGTATCTGACTGTGAGTCATGATATACACAGTGTGTCAGTGAGTATGTTAATATTAATCTGTGTTCTCTGTCAGTGTGTTAATATTCCTGAGGACAGTGGGGGTGTTTTACACTTCACAGGGTGTATCTGACTGTGGGTCATGATATACACAGTGTGTCAGTGAGTGTGTTAATATTAATCTGTGATCTCTGTCAGTGTGTTAATATTCCTGAGGACAGTGGGGGTGTTTTACACTTCACAGGGTGTATCTGACTGTGGGTGATGATATACACAGTGTGTCAGTGAGTGTGTTAATATTAATCTGTGTTCTCTGTCAGTGTGTTAATATTACTGAGGACAGTGGGGGTGTTTTACACTTCACAGGGTGTATCTGACTGTGGGTCATGATGTACACAGTGTGTCAGTGAGTGTGTTAATATTAATCTGTGTTCTCTGTCAGTGTGTTAATATTGCTGAGGACAGTGGGGGTGTTTTACACTTCACAGGGTGTATCTGACTGTGGGTCATGATGTACACAGTGTGTCAGTGAGTGTGTTAATATTAATCTGTGTTCTCTGTCAGTGTGTTAATATTCCTGAGGACAGTGGGGGTGTTTTACACTTCACAGGGTTTATCTGACTGTGGGTCATGATGTACATAGTGTGTCAGTGAGTGTGTTAATATTAATCTGTGTTCTCTGTCAGTGTGTTAATATTCCTGAGGACAGTGGGGGTGTTTTACACTTCACAGGGTGTATCTGACTGTGGGTCATGATATACACAGTGTGTCAGTGAGTGTGTTAATATTAATCTGTGTTCTCTGTCAGTGTGTTAATATTACTGAGGACAGTGGGGGTGTTTTACACTTCACAGGGTGTATCTGACTGTGGATCATGATATACACAGTGTGTCAGTGAGTGTGTTAATATTAATCTGTGTTCTCTGTCAGTGTGTTAATATTCCTGAGGACAGTGGGTGTGTTTTACACTTCACAGGGTGTATCTGACTGTGGGTCATGATATACACAGTGTGTCAGTGAGTGTGTTAATATTAATCTGTGTTCTCTGTCAGTGTGTTAATATTCCTGAGGACAGTGGGGGTGTTTTACACTTCACAGGGTGTATCTGACTGTGGGTCATGATATACACAGTGTGTCAGTGAGTGTGTTAATATTAATCTGTGTTCCCTGTCAGAGTGTTAATATTCCTGAGAACAGTGGGGGTGTTTTACACTTCACAGGTTGTATGTGACTGTGAGTCATGATATACACAGTGTGTCAGTGAGTGTGTTAATATTAATCTGTGTTCTCTGTCAGTGTGTTAATATTCCTGAGGACAGTGGGGGTGTTTTACACTTCACAGGGTGTATCTGACTGTGGGTCATGATATACACATTGTGTCAGTGAGTGTGTTAATATTAATCAGTGTTCTCTGTCAGGTGTTAATATTACTGAGGACAGTGGGGGTGTTTTACACTTCACAAGGTGTATCTGACTGTGGGTCATGATATACACAGTGTGTCAGTGAGTGTGTTAATATTAATCTGTGTTCTCTGTCAGGTGTTAATATTACTGAGGGCAGTGGGGGTGTTTTACACTTGACAGGGTGTATCTGACTGTGGGTCATGATATACACAGTGTGTCAGTGAGTGTGTTAATATTAATCTGTGTTCTCTGTCAGTGTGTTAATATTCCTGAGGACAGTGGGGGTGTTTTATACTTTACAGGGTGTATCTGACTGTGAGTCATGATATACACAGTGTGTCAGTGAGAGTGTTAATATTAATCTGTGTTCTCTGTCAGTGTGTTAATATTCCTTAGAACAGTGGGGGTGTTTTACACTTCACAGGGTGTATCTGACTGTGGGTCATGATATACACAGTGTGTCAGTGAGTGTGTTAATATTAATCTGTGTTCTCTGTCAGTGTGTTAATATTCCTGAGGACAGTGGGGGTGTTTTACACTTCACAGGGTGTATCTGACTCTGGGTCATGATATACATAGTGTGTCAGTGATTGTGTTAATATTAATCTGTGTTCTCTGTCAGTGTGTTAATATTCCTGAGGACAGTGGGGGTGTTTTACACTTCACAGGGTTTATCTGACTGTGGGTCATGATGTACACAGTGTGTCAGTGAGTGTGTTAATATTAATCTTTGTTCTCTGTCAGTGTGTTAATATTACTGAGGACAGTGGGGGTGTTTTACACTTCACAGGGTGTATCTGACTGTGGGTCATGATATACACAGTGTGTCAGTGAGTGTGTTAATATTAATCTGTGTTCTCTGTCAGTGTGTTAATATTACTGAGGACAGTGGGGATGTTTTACACTTCACAGGGTGTATCTGACTGTGGGTCATGATATACACAGTGTGTCAGTGAGTGTGTTAATATTAATCTGTGTTCTCTGTCAGTGTGTTAATATTCCTGAGGACAGTGGGGGTGTTTTACACTTCACAGGGTGTATCTGACTGTGGGTCATGATATACACAGTGTGTCAGTGAGTGTGTTAATATTAATCTGTGTTCTCTGTCAGTGTGTTAATATTACTGAGGACAGTGGGGGTGTTTTACACTTCACAGGGTGTATCTGACTGTGGGTCATGATATACACAGTATGTCAGTGAGTGTGTTAATATTAATCTGTGTTCTCTGTCAGTGTGTTAATATTACTGAGGACAGTGGGGATGTTTTACACTTCACAGGGTGTATCTGACTGTGGGTCATGATATACACAGTGTGTCAGTGAGTGTGTTAATATTAATCTGTGTTCTCTGTCAGTGTGTTAATATTCCTGAGGACAGTGGGGGTGTTTTATACTTCACAGGGTGTATCTGACTGTGAGTCATGATATACACAGTGTGTCAGTGAGAGTGTTAATATTAATCTGTGTTCTCTGTCAGTGTGTTAATATTCCTGAGGACAGTGGGGGTGTTTTACACTTCACAGGGTGTATCTGACTGTGGGTCATGATATACACAGTGTGTCAGTGAGTGTGTTAATATTAATCTGTGTTCTCTGTCAGTGTGTTAATATTCCTGAGGACAGTGGGGGTGTTTTACACTTCACAGGGTGTATCTGACTCTGGGTCATGATATACATAGTGTGTCAGTGATTGTGTTAATATTAATCTGTGTTCTCTGTCAGTGTGTTAATATTCCTGAGGACAGTGGGGGTGTTTTACACTTCACAGGGTTTATCTGACTGTGGGTCATGATGTACACAGTGTGTCAGTGAGTGTGTTAATATTAATCTTTGTTCTCTGTCAGTGTGTTAATATTACTGAGGACAGTGAGGGTGTTTTACACTTCACAGGGTGTATCTGACTGTGGGTCATGATATACACAGTGTGTCAGTGAGTGTGTTAATATTAATCTGTGTTCTCTGTCAGTGTGTTAATATTACTGAGGACAGTGGGGATGTTTTACACTTCACAGGGTGTATCTGACTGTGGGTCATGATATACACAGTGTGTCAGTGAGTGTGGTAATATTAATCTGTGTTCTCTGTCAGTGTGTTAATATTCCTGAGGACAGTGGGGGTGTTTTACACTTCACAGGGTGTATCTGACTGTGGGTCATGATATACACAGTGTGTCAGTGAGTGTGTTAATATTAATCTGTGTTCTCTGTCAGTGTGTTAATATTACTGAGGACAGTGGGGGTGTTTTACACTTCACAGGGTGTATCTGACTGTGGGTCATGATATACACAGTATGTCAGTGAGTGTGTTAATATTAATCTGTGTTCTCTGTCAGTGTGTTAATATTACTGAGGACAGTGGGGATGTTTTACACTTCACAGGGTGTATCTGACTGTGGGTCATGATATACACAGTGTGTCAGTGAGAGTGTTAATATTAATCTGTGTTCTCTGTCAGTGTGTTAATATTACTGAGGACAGTGGGGGTGTTTTACACTTCACAGGGTGTATCTGACTGTGGGTCATGATGTACACAGTGTTTCAGTGAGTGTGTTAATATTAATCTGTGTTCTCTGTCAGTGTGTTAATATTCCTGAGGACAGTGGGGGTGTTTTACACTTCACAGGGTGTATCTGACTGTGGGTCATGATATACACAGTGTGTCAGTGAGTGTGTTAATATTAATCTGTGTTCTCTGTCAGTGTGTTAATATTACTGAGGACAGTGGGGTTGTTTTACACTTCACAGGGTGTATCTGACTGTGGGTCATGATGTACACAGTGTGTCAGTGAGTGTGTTAATATTAATCTGTGTTCTCTGTCAGTGTGTTAATATTCCTGAGGACAGTGGGGGTGTTTTACACTTCACAGGGTTTATCTGACTGTGGGTCATGATGTACATAGTGTGTCAGTGAGTGTGTTAATATTAATCTGTGTTCTCTGTCAGTGTGTTAATATTCCTGAGGACAGTGGGGGTGTTTTACACTTCACAGGGTGTATCTGACTGTGGGTCATGATATACACAGTGTGTCAGTGAGTGTGTTAATATTAATCTGTGTTCTCTGTCAGTGTGTTAATATTACTGAGGACAGTGGGGGTATTTTACACTTCACAGGGTGTATCTGACTGTGGATCATGATATACACAGTGTGTCAGTGAGTGTGTTAATATTAATCTGTGTTCTCTGTCAGTGTGTTAATATTCCTGAGGACAGTGGGTGTGTTTTACACTTCACAGGGTGTATCTGACTGTGGGTCATGATATACACAGTGTGTCAGTGAGTGTGTTAATATTAATCTGTGTTCTCTGTCAGTGTGTTAATATTCCTGAGGACAGTGGGGGTGTTTTACACTTCACAGGGTGTATCTGACTGTGGGTCATGATATACACAGTGTGTCAGTGAGTGTGTTAATATTAATCTGTGTTCCCTGTCAGTGTGTTAATATTCCTGAGAACAGTGGGGGTGTTTTACACTTCACAGGGTGTATCTGACTGTGGGTCATGATATACACAGTGTGTCAGTGAGTGTGTTAATATTAATCTGTGTTCTCTGTCAGTGTGTTAATATTCCTGAGGACAGTGGGGGTGTTTTACACTTCACAGGGTGTATCTGACTGTGAGTCATGATATACACAGTGTGTCAGTGAGTGTGTTAATATTAATCTGTGTTCTCTGTCAGTGTGTTAATATTACTGAGGACAGTGGGGGTGTTTTACACTTCACAGGGTGTATCTGACTGTGGGTCATGATATACACAGTGTGTCAGTGAGTGTGTTAATATTAATCTGTGTTCTCTGTCAGTGTGTTAATATTCCTGAGGACAGTGGGGGTGTTTTACACTTCACAGGGTGTATCTGACTGTGGGTCATGAAATACACAGTGTGTCAGTGAGTGTGTTAATATTAATCTGTGTACTCTGTCAGTGTGTTAATATTGCTGAGGACATTGGGGGTGTTTTACACTTCACAGGGTGTATCTGACTGTGAGTCTTGATATACACAGTGTGTCAGTGAGTGTGTTAATATTAATCTGTGTTCTCTGTCAGTGTGTTAATATTCCTGAGGACAGTGGGGGTGTTTTACACTTCACAGGGTTTATCTGACTGTGGGTCATGATATACACAGTGTGTCAGTGAGTGTGTTAATATTAATCTGTGTTCTCTGTCAGTGTGTTAATATTCCTGAGGACAGTGGGGGTGTTTTACACTTCACAGGGTGTATCTGACTGTGGGTCATGATGTACACAGTGTGTCAGTGAGTGTGTTAATATTAATCTGTGTTCTCTGTCAGTGTGTTAATATTGCTGAGGACATTGGGGGTGTTTTACACTTCACAGGGTGTATCTGACTGTGGGTCATGATATACACAGTGTGTCAGTGAGTGTGTTAATATTAATCTGTGTTCTCTGTCAGTGTGTTAATATTCCTGAGGACACTGGGGGTGTTTTACACTTCACAGGGTTTATCTGACTGTGGGTCATGATAAACACAGTGTGTCAGTGAGTGTGTTAATATTAATCTGTGTTCTCTGTCAGGTGTTAATATTCCTGAGGACAGTGGGCATGTTTTACACTTCACAGGGTGTATCTGGCTGTGGGTCATGATATACACAGTGTGTCAGTGAGTGTGTTAATATTAATATGTGTTCTCTGTCAGTGTGTTAATATTCCTGAGGACAGTGGGGTGTTTTACACTTCACAGGGTGTATCTGACTGTGGGTCATGATATACACAGTGTGTCAGTGAGTGTGTTAATATTAATCTGTGTTCTCTGTCAGTGTGTTAATATTACTGAGGACAGTGGGGATGTTTTACACTTCACAGGGTGTATCTGACTGTGGGTCATGATATACACAGTGTGTCAGTGAGTGTGTTAATATTAATCTGTGTTCTCTGTCAGTGTGTTAATATTCCTGAGGACAGCAGGGGTGTTTTACACTTCACAGGGTGTATCTGACTGTGAGTCATGATATACACAGTGTGTCAGTGAGTGTGTTAATATTAATCTGTGTTCTCTGTCAGTGTGTTAATATTACTGAGGACAGTGGGGGTGTTTTACACTTCACAGGGTTTATCTGACTGTGGGTCATGATGGACACAGTGTGTCAGTGAGTGTGTTAATATTAATCTGTGTTCTCTGTCAGTTTGTTAATATTACTGAGGACAGCGGGGGTGTTTTAAACTTCACAGGGTTTATCTGACTGTGGGTCATGATGGACACAGTGTGTCAGTGAGTGTGTTAATATTAATCTGTGTTCTCTGTCAGTGTGTTAATATTACTGAGGACAGCGGGGGTGTTTTACACTTCACAGGGTTTATCTGACTGTGGGTCATGATATACACAGTGTGTCAGTGAGTGTGTTAATATTAATCTGTGTTCTCTGTCAGTGTGTTAATATTCCTGAGGACAGTGGGGGTGTTTTACACTTCACAGGGTGTATCTGACTCTGGGTCATGATATACATAGTGTGTCAGTGATTGTGTTAATATTAATCTGTGTTCTCTGTCAGTGTGTTAATATTCCTGAGGACAGTGGGGGTGTTTTACACTTCACAGGGTTTATCTGACTGTGGGTCATGATGTACACAGTGTGTCAGTGAGTGTGTTAATATTAATCTTTGTTCTCTGTCAGTGTGTTAATATTACTGAGGACAGTGGGGGTGTTTTACACTTCACAGGGTGTATCTGACTGTGGGTCATGATATACACAGTGTGTCAGTGAGTGTGTTAATATTAATCTGTGTTCTCTGTCAGTGTGTTAATATTACTGAGGACAGTGGGGATGTTTTACACTTCACAGGGTGTATCTGACTGTGGGTCATGATATACACAGTGTGTCAGTGAGTGTGTTAATATTAATCTGTGTTCTCTGTCAGTGTGTTAATATTCCTGAGGACAGTGGGGGTGTTTTACACTTCACAGGGTGTATCTGACTCTGGGTCATGATATACATAGTGTGTCAGTGATTGTGTTAATATTAATCTGTGTTCTCTGTCAGTGTGTTAATATTCCTGAGGACAGTGGGGGTGTTTTACACTTCACAGGGTTTATCTGACTGTGGGTCATGATGTACACAGTGTGTCAGTGAGTGTGTTAATATTAATCTTTGTTCTCTGTCAGTGTGTTAATATTACTGAGGACAGTGGGGGTGTTTTACACTTCACAGGGTGTATCTGACTGTGGGTCATGATATACACAGTGTGTCAGTGAGTGTGTTAATATTAATCTGTGTTCTCTGTCAGTGTGTTAATATTACTGAGGACAGTGGGGATGTTTTACACTTCACAGGGTGTATCTGACTGTGGGTCATGATATACACAGTGTGTCAGTGAGTGTGTTAATATTAATCTGTGTTCTCTGTCAGTGTGTTAATATTCCTGAGGACAGTGGGGGTGTTTTACACTTCACAGGGTGTATCTGACTGTGGGTCATGATATACACAGTGTGTCAGTGAGTGTGTTAATATTAATCTGTGTTCTCTGTCAGTGTGTTAATATTACTGAGGACAGTGGGGATGTTTTACACTTCACAGGGTGTATCTGACTGTGGGTCATGATATACACAGTGTGTCAGTGAGAGTGTTAATATTAATCTGTGTTCTCTGTCAGTGTGTTAATATTACTGAGGACAGTGGGGGTGTTTTACACTTCACAGGGTGTATCTGACTGTGGGTCATGATGTACACAGTGTGTCAGTGAGTGTGTTAATATTAATCTGTGTTCTCTGTCAGTGTGTTAATATTCCTGAGGACAGTGGGGGTGTTTTACACTTCACAGGGTGTATCTGACTGTGGGTCATGATATACACAGTGTGTCAGTGAGTGTGTTAATATTAATCTGTGTTCTCTGTCAGTGTGTTAATATTACTGAGGACAGTGGGGGTGTTTTACACTTCACAGGGTGTATCTGACTGTGGGTCATGATGTACACAGTGTGTCAGTGAGTGTGTTAATATTAATCTGTGTTCTCTGTCAGTGTGTTAATATTCCTGAGGACAGTGGGGGTGTTTTACACTTCACAGGGTTTATCTGACTGTGGGTCATGATGTACATAGTGTGTCAGTGAGTGTGTTAATATTAATCTGTGTTCTCTGTCAGTGTGTTAATATTCCTGAGGACAGTGGGGGTGTTTTACACTTCACAGGGTGTATCTGACTGTGGGTCATGATATACACAGTGTGTCAGTGAGTGTGTTAATATTAATCTGTGTTCTCTGTCAGTGTGTTAATATTACTGAGGACAGTGGGGGTGTTTTACACTTCACAGGGTGTATCTGACTGTGGATCATGATATACACAGTGTGTCAGTGAGTGTGTTAATATTAATCTGTGTTCTCTGTCAGTGTGTTAATATTCCTGAGGACAGTGGGGGTGTTTTATACTTCACAGGGTGTATCTGACTGTGAGTCATGATATACACAGTGTGTCAGTGAGAGTGTTAATATTAATCTGTGTTCTCTGTCAGTGTGTTAATATTCCTGAGGACAGTGGGGGTGTTTTACACTTCACAGGGTGTATCTGACTGTGGGTGATGATATACACAGTGTGTCAGTGAGTGTGTTAATATTAATCTGTGTTCTCTGTCAGTGTGTTAATATTACTGAGGACAGTGGGGGTGTTTTACACTTCACAGGGTGTATCTGACTGTGGGTCATGATGTACACAGTGTGTCAGTGAGTGTGTTAATATTAATCTGTGTTCTCTGTCAGTGTGTTAATATTGCTGAGGACAGTGGGGGTGTTTTACACTTCACAGGGTGTATCTGACTGTGGGTCATGATGTACACAGTGTGTCAGTGAGTGTGTTAATATTAATCTGTGTTCTCTGTCAGTGTGTTAATATTCCTGAGGACAGTGGGGGTGTTTTACACTTCACAGGGTTTATCTGACTGTGGGTCATGATGTACATAGAACATAGAACATAGAACATACAGCACAGAACAGGCCCTTCGGCCCACAATGTTGTGCCGATCCTTTGTCCTCTGTCAAGGACAATTTAATCTATACCCCATCATTCTCCTTTATCCATATACCTATCCAAAAGCCTTTTGAAAGTCCCTAAAGTTTCTGACTCAACAACTTCCCCGGGCAAGGCATTCCATGCCTCGACCACTCTCTGGGTAAAGAACCTTCCCCTGACATCCCCCTTATATCTCCCACCCTTCACCTTAAATTTATGACCCCTTGTAACGCTTTGCTCCACCCGGGGAAAAAGTTTCTGACTGTCTACCCTATCTATTCCCCTGATCATCTTATAAACCTCTATCATGTCACCCCTCATCCTTCTCCTTTCTAATGAGAAGAGGCCTAGAATGTTCAGCCTTTCCTCGTAAGACTTATTCTCCATTCCAGGCAACATCCTGGTAAATCTCCTCTGCACCCTCTCCAAGGCTTCCACATCCTTCCTAAAATGAGGCGACCAGAACTGCACACAGTACTCCAAATGAGGCCTTACCAAGGTCCTGTACAGCTGCATCATCACCTCACGGCTCTTAAATTCAATCCCTCTGCTAATGAACGCTAACACCCCATATGCCTTCTTCACAGCCCTATCCACTTGAGTTGCAACTTTCAATGATCTATGCACATAGACCCCAAGGTCTCTCTGCTCCTCCACATGCCCAAGAACCCTACCGTTAACCCAGTATTTTGCATTCATGTTTGTCCTTCCAAAATGGACGACCTCACACTTTTCAGGGTTAAACTCCATCTGCCACTTTTCAGCCCAGCACTGCAACCTATCCAAGTCCCTTTGCAGACGACAATAGCCCTCCTCGGTATCCACAACTCCACCAACCTTTGTATCATCTGCAAATTTACTGACCCACCCTTCGACTTCCTCATCCAAGTCGTTAATAAAAATCACAAACAGAAGAGGACCCAGAACTGATCCCTGCGGCACGCCACTGGTAACTGGGCTCCAGGCTGAGTATTTACCATCTAAGACCACTCTCTGCCTTCTATCAGTTAGCCAATTCTTAATCCAACTGGCCACATTCCCCACTATCCCATGCCTCCTGACTTTCTCCATAAGTCTACCATGGGGGACCTTATCAAATGCCTTACTAAAATCCATGTACACCACATCCACTGGTTTACCCTCATCCACTTGCTTGGTCACCTGCTCAAATAATTCAATCAGGCTTGTGAGGCAAGACCTACTCCTCACAAAACCGTGCTGACTGTCCCGAATCAAGCAGTGTCTTTCCAGATGCTCAGAAATCCTATCCCTCAGCACCTTTTCCATCAACTTGCCTACCACCGAAGTAAGACTAACTGGCCTGTAATTCCCAGGGTTGTTCCTATTCCCTTTCTTGAACAGGGGCACAACATTTGCCACCCTCCAATCACCTGGTACCACCCCCGTCAGCAGAGAAGATGAAAAGATCATTGCCAGCGGCTCTGCAATTTCATCCCTTGCTTCCCATAACATCCTTGGATATACCCCGTCAGGCCCGGGAGACTTGTCTATCTTCAAGTTATTCAAAAACCCCAACACATCTTCCCTCCTAACGAGCACTTCCTCGAGCTTACCAGTCTGTTTCACACCGTCCTCTTCAGTAATACACCCCTTCTCATTCGTAAATACCGAAGAGAAGTACTCATTCAAAACCTCACTTATCTCTTCCGGCTCAACACACAGTCTCCCGCTATTGTCCTTGACCGGACCTATGGTCCCCCTAGTCATCCTCATATTTCTGACATACGCGTAAAAGGCCTTGGGGTTTTCTTTTATCCTACCCGCCAAGCATTTTTCATGCCCTCTCTTAGCTCTCCTAATCCCTTTCTTCAGATCCTTCCTGGCCATCTTGTATCCCTCCAGAGCTATGCCTGTGCCCTTTTTCCTCAACTTTATATACGCATCCTTCTTCTTCCTAACAAGACTCTCAACCTCTCTTGTCAACCACGGTTCCCTCACATGACCATCCCTTCCCTGTCTGACAGAGTGTCAGTGAGTGTCAGTGAGTGTGTTAATATTAATCTGTGTTCTCTGTCAGTGTGTTAATATTCCTGAGGACAGTGGGGGTGTTTTACACTTCACAGGGTGTATCTGACTGTGGGTCATGATATACACAGTGTGTCAGTGAGTGTGTTAATATTAATCTGTGTTCTCTGTCAGTGTGTTAATATTACTGAGGACAGTGGGGGTGTTTTACACTTCACAGGGTGTATCTGACTGTGGATCATGATATACACAGTGTGTCAGTGAGTGTGTTAATATTAATCTGTGTTCTCTGTCAGTGTGTTAATATTCCTGAGGACAGTGGGTGTGTTTTACACTTCACAGGGTGTATCTGACTGTGGGTCATGATATACACAGTGTGTCAGTGAGTGTGTTAATATTAATCTGTGTTCTCTGTCAGTGTGTTAATATTCCTGAGGACAGTGGGGGTGTTTTACACTTCACAGGGTGTATCTGACTGTGGGTCATGATATACACAGTGTGTCAGTGAGTGTGTTAATATTAATCTGTGTTCCCTGTCAGTGTGTTAATATTCCTGAGAACAGTGGGGATGTTTTACACTTCACAGGGTGTATGTGACTGTGAGTCATGATATACACAGTGTGTCAGTGAGTGTGTTAATATTAATCTGTGTTCTCTGTCAGTGTGTTAATATTCCTGAGGACAGTGGGGGTGTTTTACACTTCACAGGGTGTATCTGACTGTGGGTCATGATATACACAGTGTGTCAGTGAGTGTGTTAATATTAATCAGTGTTCTCTGTCAGGTGTTAATATTACTGAGGACAGTGGGGGTGTTTTACACTTCACAAGGTGTATCTGACTGTGGGTCATGATATACACAGTGTGTCAGTGAGTGTGTTAATATTAATCTGTGTTCTCTGTCAGGTGTTAATATTACTGAGGGCAGTGGGGGCGTTTTACACTTGACAGGGTGTATCTGACTGTGGGTCATGATATACACAGTGTGTCAGTGAGTGTGTTAATATTAATCTGTGTTCTCTGTCAGTGTGTTAATATTCCTGAGGACAGTGGGGGTGTTTTATACTTCACAGGGTGTATCTGACTGTGAGTCATGATATACACAGTGTGTCAGTGAGAGTGTTAATATTAATCTGTGTTCTCTGTCAGTGTGTTAATATTCCTGAGGACAGTGGGGGTGTTTTAGACTTCACAGGGTGTATCTGACTGTGGGTCATGATATACACAGTGTGTCAGTGAGTGTGTTAATATTAATCTGTGTTCTCTGTCAGTGTGTTAATATTCCTGAGGACAGTGGGGGTGTTTTACACTTCACAGGGTGTATCTGACTCTGGGTCATGATATACATAGTGTGTCAGTGATTGTGTTAATATTAATCTGTGTTCTCTGTCAGTGTGTTAATATTCCTGAGGACAGTGGGGGTGTTTTACACTTCACAGGGTTTATCTGACTGTGGGTCATGATGTACACAGTGTGTCAGTGAATGTGTTAATATTAATCTTTGTTCTCTGTCAGTGTGTTAATATTACTGAGGACAGTGGGGGTGTTTTACACTTCACAGGGTGTATCTGACTGTGGGTCATGATATACACAGTGTGTCAGTGAGTGTGTTAATATTAATCTGTGTTCTCTGTCAGTGTGTTAATATTACTGAGGACAGTGGGGGTGTTTTACACTTCACAGGGTTTATCTGACTGTGGGTCATGATATACACAGTGTGTCAGTGAGTGTGTTAATATTAATCTGTGTTCCCTGTCAGTGTGTTAATATTCCTGAGGACAGTGGGGGTGTTTTACACTTCACAGGGTGTATCTGACTGTGGGTCATGATATACACAGTGTGTCAGTGAGTGTGTTAATATTAATCTGTGTTCTCTGTCAGTGTGTTAATATTACTGAGGACAGTGGGGGTGTTTTACACTTCACAGGGTGTATCTGACTGTGGGTCATGATATACACAGTGTGTCAGTGAGTGTGTTAATATTAATCTGTGTTCTCTGTCAGTGTGTTAATATTACTGAGGACAGTGGGGGTGGTTTACACTTCACAGGGTTTATCTGACTATGGGTCATGATATACACAGTGTGTCAGTGAGTGTGTTAATATTAATCTGTGTTCTCTGTCAGTGTGTTAATATTCCTGAGGACAGTGGGGGTGTTTTACACTTCACAGGGTTTATCTGACTGTGGGTCATGATATACACAGTGTGTCAGTGAGTTTGTTAATATTAATCTGTGTACTCTGTCAGTGTGTTAATATTGCTGAGGACAGTGGGGGTGTTTTACACTTCACAGGGTTTATCTGACTGTGGGTCATGATGTACACAGTGTGTCAGTGAGTGTGTTAATATTAATCTGTGTTCTCTGTCAGTGTGTTAATATTACTGAGGACAGTGGGGGTGTTTTACACTTCACAGGGTGTATCTGACTGTGGGTCATGATATACACAGTGTGTCAGTGAGTGTGTTAATATTAATCTGTGCTCTCTGTCAGTGTGTTAATATTCCTGAGGACAGTGGGGGTGTTTTACACTTCACAGGGTGTATCTGACTGTGGGTCATGATGTACACAGTGTGTCAGTGAGTGTGTTAATATTAATCTGTGTTCTCTGTCAGTGTGTTAATATTCCTGAGGACAGTGGGGGTGTTTTACACTTCACAGGGTGTATCTGACTGTGGGTCATGATATACACAGTGTGTCAGTGAGTGTGTTAATGTTAATCTGTGTTCTCTGTCAGTGTGTTAATATTCCTGAGGACAGTGGGGGTGTTTTACACTTCACAGGGTGTATCTGACTGTGGGTCATGATGTACACAGTGTGTCAGTGAGTGTGTTAATATTAATCTGTGTTCTCTGTCAGTGTGTTAATATTACTGAGGACAGTGGGGGTGTTTTACACTTCACAGGGTGCATCTGAATGTGGGTCATGATATACACAGTGTGTCAGTGAGTGTGTTAATATTAATCTGTGTTCTCTGTCAGTGTGTTAATATTCCTGAGGACAGTGGGGGTGTTTTACACTTCACAGGGTTTATCTGACTGTGGGTCATGATGTACACAGTGTGTCAGTGAGTGTGTTAATATTAATCTGTGTTCTCTGTCAGTGTGTTAATATTCCTGAGGACAGTGGGGATGTTTTACACTTCACAGGGTGTATCTGACTGTGGGTCATGATATACACAGTGTGTCAGTGAGTGTGTTAATATTAATCTGTGTTCTCTGTCAGTGTGTTAATATTCCTGAGGACAGTGGGGGTGTTTTACACTTCAGAGGGTGTATCTGACTGTGGGTCATGATGTACACAGTGTGTCAGTGAGTGTGTTAATATTAATCTGTGTTCTCTGTCAGTGTGTTAATATTACTGAGGACAGCGGGGGTGTTTTACACTTCACAGGGTGTATCTGACTGTGGGTCATGATATACACAGTGTGTCAGTGAGTGTGTTAATATTAATCTGTGTTCTCTGTCAGTGTGCTAATATTACAGAGGACAGTGGGGGTGTTTTACACTTCACAGGGTGTATCTGACTGTGGGTCATGATATACACAGTGTGTCAGTGAGTGTGTTAATATTAATCTGTGTTCTCTGTCAGTGTGTTAATATTACTGAGGACAGTGGGGGTGTTTTACACTGCACAGGGTTTATCTGACTGTGGGTCATGATGTACACAGTGTGTCAGTGAGTGTGTTAATATTAATCTGTGTTCTCTGTCAGTGTGTTAATATTACTGAGGACAGTGGGGGTGTTTTACACTTCACAGGGTGTATCTGACTGTGGGTCATGATATACACAGTGTGTCAGTGAGTGTGTTAATATTAATCTGTGTTCTCTGTCAGTGTGTTAATATTACTGAGGACAGTGGGGGTGTTTTACACTTCACAGGGTGTATCTGACTGTGGGTCATGATATACACAGTGTGTCAGTGAGTGTGTTAATATTACTCTGTGTTCTCTGTCAGTGTGTTAATATTACTGAGGACAGTGGGGGTGTTTTACACTTCACAGGGTGTATCTGACTGTGGGTCATGATATACACAGTGTGTCGGTGAGTGTGTTAATGTTAATCTGTGTTCTCTGTCAGTGTGTTAATATTACTGAGGACAGTGGGGGTGTTTTACACTGCACAGGGTTTATCTGACTGTGGGTCATGATGTACACAGTGTGTCAGTGAGTGTGTTAATATTAATCTGTGTTCTCTGTCAGTGTGTTAATATTACTGAGGACAGTGGGGTGTTTTACACTTCACAGGGTGTATCTGACTGTGGGTCATGATATACACAGCGTGTCAGTGAGTGTGTTAATATTAATCTGTGTTCTCTGTCAGTGTGTTAATATTACTGAGGACAGTGGGGGTGTTTTACACTTCACAGGGTGTATCTGACTGTGGGTCATGATATACACATTGTGTCAGTGAGGGTGTTAATATTAATCTGTGTTCTCTGTCAGTGTGTTAATATTCCTGAGGACAGTGGGGATGTTTTACACTTCACAGGGTTTATCTGACTGTGGGTCATGATGTACACAGTGTGTCAGTGAGTGTGTTAATATTAATATGTGTTCTCTGTCAGTGTGTTAATATTCCTGAGGACAGTGGGGGTGTTTTACACTTCACAGGGAGTATCTGACTGTGGGTCATGATATACACAGTGTGTCAGTGAGTGTGGTAATATTAATCTGTGTTCTCTGTCAGTGTGTTAATATTCCTGAGGACAGTGGGGGTGTTTTACACTTCACAGGGTGTATCTGACTGTGGGTCATGATATACACAGTGTGTCAGTGAGTGTGGTAATATTAATCTGTGTTCTCTGTCAGTGTGTTGATATTACTGAGGACAGTGGGGGTGTTTTACACTTCACAGGGAGTATCTGACTGTGGGTCATGATATACACAGTGTGTCAGTGAGTGTGGTAATATTAATCTGTGTTCTCTGTCAGTGTGTTGATATTACTGAGGACAGTGGGGGTGTTTTACACTTCACAGGGTGTATCTGACTGTGGGTCATGATGTACACAGTGTGTCAGTGAGTGTTTTAATATTAATCTGTGTTCTCTGTCAGTGTGTTAATATTACTGAGGACAGTGGGGGTGTTTTACACTTCACAGGGTGTATCTGACTGTGGGTCATTATATACACAGTGTGTCAGTGAGTGTGTTAATATTAATCTGTGTTCTCTGTCAGTGTGTTAATATTGCTGAGGACAGTGGGGGTGTTTTACACTTCACAGGGTGTATCTGACTGTGGGTCATGATATACACAGTGTGTCAGTGAGTGTGTTAATATTAATCTGTGTTCTCTGTCAGTGTGTTAATATTACTGAGGACAGTGGGGGTGTTTTACACTTCACAGGGTGTATCTGACTGTGGGTCATGATATACACAGTGTGTCAGTGAGTGTGTTAATATTAATCTGTGTTCTCTGTCAGTGTGTTAATATTCCTGAGGACAGTGGGGGTGTTTTACACTTCACAGGGTGTATCTGACTGTGGGTCATGATATACACAGTGTGTCAGTGAGTGTGTTAATATTAATCTGTGTTCTCTGTCAGTGTGTTAATATTACTGAGGACAGTGGGGGTGTTTTACACTTCACAGGGTGTATCTGACTGTGGGTCATGATATACACAGTGTGTCAGTGAGTGTGTTAATATTAATCTGTGTTCTCTGTCAGTGTGTTAATATTCCTGAGGACAGTGGGGGTGTTTTACACTTCACAGGGAGTATCTGACTGTGGGTCATGATATACACAGTGTGTCAGTGAGTGTGGTAATATTAATCTGTGTTCTCTGTCAGTGTGTTGATATTACTGAGGACAGTGGGGGTGTTTTACACTTCACAGGGTGTATCTGACTGTGGGTCATGATGTACACAGTGTGTCAGTGAGTGTTTTAATATTAATCTGTGTTCTCTGTCAGTGTGTTAATATTACTGAGGACAGTGGGGGTGTTTTACACTTCACAGGGTGTATCTGACTGTGGGTCATGATATACACAGTGTGTCAGTGAGTGTGTTAATATTAATCTGTGTTCTCTGTCAGTGTGTTAATATTGCTGAGGACAGTGGGGGTGTTTTACACATCACAGGGTGTATCTGACTGTGGGTCATGATATACACAGTGTGTCAGTGAGTGTGTTAATATTAATCTGTGTTCTCTGTCAGTGTGTTAATATTACTGAGGACAGTGGGGGTGTTTTACACTTCACAGGGTGTATCTGACTGTGAGTCATGATGTACACAGGGTGTCAGTGAGTGTGTTAATATTAATCTGTGTTCTCTGTCAGTGTGTTAATATTCCTGAGGACAGTGGGGGTGTTTTACACTTCACCGGGTGTATCTGACTGTGGGTCATGATATACACAGTGTGTCAGTGAGTGTGTTAATATTAATCTGTGTTCTCTGTCAGTGTGTTAATATTACTGAGGACAGTGGGGGTGTTTTACACTTCACAGGGTGTATCTGACTGTGGGTCATGATATACACAGTGTGTCAGTGAGAGTGTTAATATTAATCTGTGTTCTCTGTCAGTGTGTTAATATTCCTGAGGACAGTGGGGGTGTTTTACACTTCACAGGGTGTATCTGACTGTGAGTCATGATGTACACAGTGTGTCAGTGAGTGTGTTAATATTAATCTGTGTTCTCTGTCAGTGTGTTAATATTCCTGAGGACAGTGTGGGTGTTTTACACTACACAGGGTGTATCTGACTGTGAGTCATGATATACACAGTGTGTCAGTGAGTGTGTTAATATTAATCTGTGTTCTCTGTCAGTGTGTTAATATTCCTGAGGACAGTGGGGGTGTTTTACACTTCACAGGGTGTATCTGACTGTGGGTCATGATATACACAGTGTGTCAGTGAGTGTGTTAATATTAATCTGTGTTCTCTGTCAGTGTGTTAATATTACTGAGGACAGTGGGGGTGTTTTACACTTCACAGGGTGTATCTAACTGTGGGTCATGATGTACACAGTGTGTCAGTGAGTGTGTTAATATTAATCTGTGTTCTCTGTCAGTGTGTTAATATTACTGAGGACAGCGGGGGTGTTTTACACTTCACAGGGTGTATCTGACTGTGGGTCGTGATATACACAGTGTGTCAGTGAGTGTGTTAATATTAATCTGTGTTCTCTGTCAGTGTGTTAATATTCCTGAGGACAGTGGGGGTGTTTTACACTTCACAGGGTGTATCTGACTGTGAGTCATGATATACACAGTGTGTCAGTGAGTGTGTTAATATTAATCTGTGTTCTCTGTCAGTGTGTTAATATTCCTGAGGACAGTGGGGTGTTTAACACTTCACAGGGTGTATCTGACTGTGGGTCATGATGTCCACAGTGTGTCAGTGAGTGTGTTAATATTAATCTGTGTTCTCTGTCAGTGTGTTAATATTACTGAGGACAGTGGGGGTGTTTTCAACTTCACAGGGTTTATCTGACTGTGGGTCATGATGTACACAGTGTGTCAGTGAGTGTGTTAATATTAATATGTGTTCTCTGTCAGTGTGTTAATATTCCTGAGGACAGTGGGGGTGTTTTACACTTCACAGGGAGTATCTGACTGTGGGTCATGATATACACAGTGTGTCAGTGAGTGTGGTAATATTAATCTGTGTTCTCTGTCAGTGTGTTAATATTACTGAGGACAGTGGGGGTGTTTTACACTTCACAGGGTGTATCTGACTGTGGGTCATGATGTACACAGTGTGTCAGTGAGTGTTTTAATATTAATCTGTGTTCTCTGTCAGTGTGTTAATATTACTGAGGACAGTGGGGGTGTTTTACACATCACAGGGTGTATCTGACTGTGGGTCATGATATACACAGTGTGTCAGTGAGTGTGTTAATATTAATCTGTGTTCTCTGTCAGTGTGTTAATATTGCTGAGGACAGTGGGGGTGTTTTACACATCACAGGGTGTATCTGACTGTGGGTCATGATATACACAGTGTGTCAGTGAGTGTGTTAATATTAATCTGTGTTCTCTGTCAGTGTGTTAATATTACTGAGGACAGTGGGGGTGTTTTACACTTCACAGGGTGTATCTGACTGTGAGTCATGATGTACACAGGGTGTCAGTGAGTGTGTTAATATTAATCTGTGTTCTCTGTCAGTGTGTTAATATTCCTGAGGACAGTGGGGGTGTTTTACACTTCACCGGGTGTATCTGACTGTGGGTCATGATATACACAGTGTGTCAGTGAGTGTGTTAATATTAATCTGTGTTCTCTGTCAGTGTGTTAATATTACTGAGGACAGTGGGGGTGTTTTACACTTCACAGGGTGTATCTGACTGTGGGTCATGATATACACAGTGTGTCAGTGAGAGTGTTAATATTAATCTGTGTTCTCTGTCAGTGTGTTAATATTCCTGAGGACAGTGGGGATGTTTTACACTTCACAGGGTGTATCTGACTGTGAGTCATGATGTACACAGTGTGTCAGTGAGTGTGTTAATATTAATCTGTGTTCTCTGTCAGTGTGTTAATATTCCTGAGGACAGTGTGGGTGTTTTACACTACACAGGGTGTATCTGACTGTGGGTCATGATATACACAGTGTGTCAGTGAGTGTGTTAATATTCATCTGTGTTCTCTGTCAGTGTGTTAATATTCCTGAGGACAGTGGGGGTGTTTTACACTTCACAGGGTGTATCTGACTGTGGGTCATGATATACACAGTGTGTCAGTGAGTGTGTTAATATTAATCTGTGTTCTCTGTCAGTGTGTTAATATTACTGAGGACAGTGGGGGTGTTTTACACTTCACAGGGTGTATCTAACTGTGGGTCATGATGTACACAGTGTGTCAGTGAGTGTGTTAATATTAATCTGTGTTCTCTGTCAGTGAGTTAATATTACTGAGAACAGCGGGGGTGTTTTACACTTCACAGGGTGTATCTGACTGTGGGTCGTGATATACACAGTGTGTCAGTGAGTGTGTTAATATTAATCTGTGTTCTCTGTCAGTGTGTTAATATTCCTGAGGACAGTGGGGGTGTTTTACACTTCACAGGGTGTATCTGACTGTGAGTCATGATATACACAGTGTGTCAGTGAGTGTGTTAATATTAATCTGTGTTCTCTGTCAGTGTGTTAATATTACTGAGGACAGTGGGGGTGTTTTACACTTCACAGGGTGTATCTGACTGTGGGTCATGATATACACAGTGTGTCAGTGAGTGTGTTAATATTACTCTGTGTTCTCTGTCAGTGTGTTAATATTACTGAGGACAGTGGGGGTGTTTTACACTTCACAGGGTGTATCTGACTGTGGGTCATGACATACACAGTGTGTCAGTGAGTGTGTTAATATTAATCTGTGTTCTCTGTCAGTGTGTTAATATTACTGAGGACAGTGGGGGTGTTTTACACTGCACAGGGTTATCTGACTGTGGGTCATGATGTACACAGTGTGTCAGTGAGTGTGTTAATATTAATCTGTGTTCTCTGTCAGTGTGTTAATATTACTGAGGACAGTGGGGTGTTTTACACTTCACAGGGTGTATCTGACTGTGGGTCATGATATACACAGTGTGTCAGTGAGTGTGTTAATATTAATCTGTGTTCTCTGTCAGTGTGTTAATATTACTGAGGACAGTGGGGGTGTTTTACACTTCACAGGGTGTATCTGACTGTGGGTCATGATATACACAGTGTGTCAGTGAGTGTGTTAATATTAATCTGTGTTCTCTGTCAGTGTGTTAATATTCCTGAGGACAGTGGGGATGATTTACACTTCACAGGGTGTATCTGACTCTGGGTCATGATGTACACAGTGTGTCAGTGAGTGTGTTAATATTAATCTGTGTTCTCTGTCAGTGTGTTAATATTCCTGAGGACAGTGGGGTGTTTAACACTTCACAGGGTGTATCTGACTGTGGGTCATGATGTCCACAGTGTGTCAGTGAGTGTGTTAATATTAATCTGTGTTCTCTGTCAGTGTGTTAATATTACTGAGGACAGTGGGGGTGTTTTCAACTTCACAGGGTTTATCTGACTGTGGGTCTTGATGTACACATTGTGTCAGTGAGTGTGTTAATATTAATATGTGTTCTCTGTCAGTGTGTTAATATTCCTGAGGACAGTGGGGGTGTTTTTCACTTCACAGGGTGTATCTGACTGTGGGTCATGATATACACAGTGTGTCAGTGAGTGTGTTAATATTAATCTGTGTTCTCTGTCAGTGTGTTAATATTACTGAGGCCAGTGGGGGTGTTTTACACTTCACAGGGTGTATCTGACTGTGAGTCATGATGTACACAGGGTGTCAGTGTGTGTGTTAATATTAATCTGTGTTCTCTGTCAGTGTGTTAATATTCCTGAGGACAGTGGGGGTGTTTTACACTTCACCAGGTGTATCTGACTGTGGGTCATGATATACACAGTGTGTCAGTGAGTGTGTTAATATTAATCTGTGTTCTCTGTCAGTGTGTTAATATTACTGAGGACAGTGGGGGTGTTTTACACTTCACAGGGTGTATCTGACTGTGGGTCATGATCTCCACAGTGAGTCAGTGAGTGTGTTAATATTAATCTGTGTTCTCTGTCAGTGTGTTAATATTACTGAGGACAGTGGGGGTGTTTTACACTTCACAGGGTGTATCTGACTGTGGGTCATGATATACACAGTGTGTCAGTGAGTGTGTTAATATTAATCTGTGTTCTCTGTCAGTGTGTTAATATTCCTGAGGACAGTGGGGGTGTTTTACACTTCACCGGGTGTATCTGACTGTGGGTCATGATATACACAGTGTGTCAGTGAGTGTGTTAATATTAATCTGTGTTCTCTGTCAGTGTGTTAATATTACTGAGGACAGTGGGGGTGTTTTACACTTCACAGGGTGTATCTGACTGTGGGTCATGATATACACAGTGTGTCAGTGAGAGTGTTAATATTAATCTGTGTTCTCTGTCAGTGTGTTAATATTCCTGAGGACAGTGGGGGTGTTTTACACTTCACAGGGTGTATCTGACTGTGAGTCATGATGTACACAGTGTGTCAGTGAGTGTGTTAATATTAATCTGTGTTCTCTGTCAGTGTGTTAATATTACTGAGGACAGTGGGGGTGTTTTACACTTCACAGGGTGTATCTGACTGTGGGTCATGATATACACAGTGTGTCAGTGAGAGTGTTAATATTAATCTGTGTTCTCTGTCAGTGTGTTAATATTCCTGAGGACAGTGGGGGTGTTTTACACTTCACAGGGTGTATCTGACTGTGAGTCATGATGTACACAGTGTGTCAGTGAGTGTGTTAATATTAATCTGTGTTCTCTGTCAGTGTGTTAATATTCCTGAGGACAGTGTGGGTGTTTTACACTACACAGGGTGTATCTGACTGTGAGTCATGATATACACAGTGTGTCAGTGAGTGTGTTAATATTAATCTGTGTTCTCTGTCAGTGTGTTAATATTCCTGAGGACAGTGGGGGTGTTTTACACTTCACAGGGTGTATCTGACTGTGGGTCATGATATACACAGTGTGTCAGTGAGTGTGTTAATATTAATCTGTGTTCTCTGTCAGTGTGTTAATATTACTGAGGACAGTGGGGGTGTTTTACACTTCACAGGGTGTATCTAACTGTGGGTCATGATGTACACAGTGTGTCAGTGAGTGTGTTAATATTAATCTGTGTTCTCTGTCAGTGTGTTAATATTACTGAGGACAGCGGGGGTGTTTTACACTTCACAGGGTGTATCTGACTGTGGGTCGTGATATACACAGTGTGTCAGTGAGTGTGTTAATATTAATCTGTGTTCTCTGTCAGTGTGTTAATATTCCTGAGGACAGTGGGGGTGTTTTACACTTCACAGGGTGTATCTGACTGTGGGTCATGATATACACAGTGTGTCAGTGAGTGTGTTAATATTAATCTGTGTTCTCTGTCAGTGTGTTAATATTACTGAGGACAGTGGGGGTGTTTTACACTTCACAGGGTGTATCTGACTGTGGGTCATGATATACACAGTGTGTCAGTGAGTGTGTTAATATTAATCTGTGTTCTCTCTCAGTGTGTTAATATTACTGAGGACAGTGGGGGTGTTTTACACTTCACAGGGTGTATCTGACTGTGGGTCATGATATACACAGTGTGTCAGTGAGTGTGTTAATATTAATCTGTGTACTCTGTCAGTGTGTTAATATTACTGAGGACAGTGGGGGTGTTTTACACTTCACAGGGTGTATCTGACTGTGGGTCATGATGTACACAGTGTGTCAGTGAGTGTGTTAATATTAATCTGTGTTCTCTGTCAGTGTGTTAATATTACTGAGGACAGTGGGGTTGTTTTACACTTCACAGGGTGTATCTGACTGTGGGTCATGATATACACAGTGTGTCAGTGAGTGTGTTAATATTAATCTGTGTTCTCTGTCAGTGTGTTAATATTACTGAGGACAGTGGGGGTGTTTTACACTTCACAGGGTGTATCTGACTGTGGGTCATGATATACACATTGTGTCAGTGAGTGTGTTAATATTAATATGTGTTCTCTGTCAGTGTGTTAATATTCCTGAGGACAGTGGGGGTGTTTTTCACTTCACAGGGTGTATCTGACTGTGGGTCATGATATACACAGTGTGTCAGTGAGTGTGTTAATATTAATCTGTGTTCTCTGTCAGTGTGTTAATATTACTGAGGCCAGTGGGGGTGTTTTACACTTCACAGGGTGTATCTGACTGTGAGTCATGATGTACACAGGGTGTCAGTGTGTGTGTTAATATTAATCTGTGTTCTCTGTCAGTGTGTTAATATTCCTGAGGACAATGGGGGTGTTTTACACTTCACCAGGTGTATCTGACTGTGGGTCATGATATACACAGTGTGTCAGTGAGTGTGTTAATATTAATCTGTGTTCTCTGTCAGTGTGTTAATATTACTGAGGACAGTGGGGGTGTTTTACACTTCACAGGGTGTATCTGACTGTGGGTCATGATCTCCACAGTGAGTCAGTGAGTGTGTTAATATTAATCTGTGTTCTCTGTCAGTGTGTTAATATTACTGAGGACAGTGGGGGTGTTTTACACTACACAGGGTGTATCTGACTATGGGTCATGATATACACAGTGTGTCAGTGAGTGTGTTAATATTAATCTGTGTTCTCTGTCAGTTTGTTAATATTCCTGAGGACAGTGGGGGTGTTTTACACTTCACCGGGTGTATCTGACTGTGGGTCATGATATACACAGTGTGTCAGTGAGTGTGTTAATATTAATCTGTGTTCTCTGTCAGTGTGTTAATATTACTGAGGACAGTGGGGGTGTTTTACACTTCACAGGGTGTATCTGACTGTGGGTCATGATATACACAGTGTGTCAGTGAGAGTGTTAATATTAATCTGTGTTCTCTGTCAGTGTGTTAATATTCCTGAGGACAGTGGGGGTGTTTTACACTTCACAGGGTGTATCTGACTGTGAGTCATGATGTACACAGTGTGTCAGTGAGTGTGTTAATATTAATCTGTGTTCTCTGTCAGTGTGTTAATATTACTGAGGACAGTGGGGGTGTTTTACACTTCACAGGGTGTATCTGACTGTGGGTCATGATATACACAGTGTGTCAGTGAGAGTGTTAATATTAATCTGTGTTCTCTGTCAGTGTGTTAATATTCCTGAGGACAGTGGGGGTGTTTTACACTTCACAGGGTGTATCTGACTGTGAGTCATGATGTACACAGTGTGTCAGTGAGTGTGTTAATATTAATCTGTGTTCTCTGTCAGTGTGTTAATATTCCTGAGGACAGTGTGGGTGTTTTACACTACACAGGGTGTATCTGACTGTGAGTCATGATATACACAGTGTGTCAGTGAGTGTGTTAATATTAATCTGTGTTCTCTGTCAGTGTGTTAATATTCCTGAGGACAGTGGGGGTGTTTTACACTTCACAGGGTGTATCTGACTGTGGGTCATGATATACACAGTGTGTCAGTGAGTGTGTTAATATTAATCTGTGTTCTCTGTCAGTGTGTTAATATTACTGAGGACAGTGGGGGTGTTTTACACTTCACAGGGTGTATCTAACTGTGGGTCATGATGTACACAGTGTGTCAGTGAGTGTGTTAATATTAATCTGTGTTCTCTGTCAGTGTGTTAATATTACTGAGGACAGCGGGGGTGTTTTACACTTCACAGGGTGTATCTGACTGTGGGTCGTGATATACACAGTGTGTCAGTGAGTGTGTTAATATTAATCTGTGTTCTCTGTCAGTGTGTTAATATTCCTGAGGACAGTGGGGGTGTTTTACACTTCACAGGGTGTATCTGACTGTGGGTCATGATATACACAGTGTGTCAGTGAGTGTGTTAATATTAATCTGTGTTCTCTGTCAGTGTGTTAATATTCCTGAGGACAGTGGGGGTGTTTTACACTTCACAGGGTGTATCTGACTGTGGGTCATGATATACACAGTGTGTCAGTGAGTGTGTTAATATTAATCTGTGTTCTCTCTCAGTGTGTTAATATTACTGAGGACAGTGGGGGTGTTTTACACTTCACAGGGTGTATCTGACTGTGGGTCATGATATACTCAGTGTGTCAGTGAGTGTGTTAATATTAATCTGTGTACTCTGTCAGTGTGTTAATATTACTGAGGACAGTGGGGGTGTTTTACACTTCACAGGGTGTATCTGACTGTGGGTCATGATGTACACAGTGTGTCAGTGAGTGTGTTAATATTAATCTGTGTTCTCTGTCAGTGTGTTAATATTACTGAGGACAGTGGGGTTGTTTTACACTTCACAGGGTGTATCTGACTGTGGGTCATGATATACACAGTGTGTCAGTGAGTGTGTTAATATTAATCTGTGTTCTCTGTCAGTGTGTTAATATTACTGAGGACAGTGGGGGTGTTTTACACTTCACAGGGTGTATCTGACTGTGGGTCATGATATACACATTGTGTCAGTGAGTGTGTTAAATTTAATCTGTGTTCTCTGTCAGTGTGTTAATATTACTGAGGACAGTGGGGGTGTTTTACACTTCACAGGGTGTATCTGACTGTGGGTCATGATATACACAGTGTGTCAGTGAGTGTGTTAATATTAATCTGTGTTCTCTGTCAGTGTGTTAATATTCCTGAGGACAGTGGGGGTGTTTTCCACTTCACAGGGTGTATCTGACTGTGGGTCATGATATACACAGTGTGTCAGTGAGTGTGTTAATATTAATCTGTGTTCTCTGTCAGATGTGTTAATATTACTGAGGACAGTGGGGGTGTTTTACACTTCACAGGGTGTATCTGACTGTGGGTCATGATATACACAGTGTGTCAGTGAGTGTGTTAATATTAATCTGTGTTCTCTGTCAGTGTGTTAATATTCCTGAGGACAGTGGGGGTGTTTTACACTTCACAGGGTGTATCTGACTGTGGGTCATGATATACACAGTGTGTCAGTGAGTGTGTTAATATTAATCTGTGTTCTCTGTCAGTGTGTTAATATTCCTGAGGACAGTGGGGGTGTTTTACACTTCACAGGGTGTATCTGACTGTGAGTCATGATATACACAGTGTGTCAGTGAGTGTGTTGATATTAATCTGTGTTCTCTGTCAGTGTGTTAATATTCCTGAGGACAGTGGGGATGTTTTACACTTCACAGGGTGTATCTGACTGTGGGTCATGATGTACACAGTGTGTCAGTGAGTGTGTTAATATTAATCTGTGTTCTCTGTCAGTGTGTTAATATTCCTGAGGACAGTGGGGATGTTTTACACTTCACAGGGTGTATCTGACTGTGGGTCATGATGTACACAGTGTGTCAGTGAGTGTGTTAATATTAATCTGTGTTCTCTGTCAGTGTGTTAATATTACTGAGGACAGTGGGGGTGTTTTACACTTCACAGGGTGTATCTGACTGTGGGTCATGATATACACAGTGTGTCAGTGAGTGTGTTAATATTAATCTGTGTTCTCTGTCAGTGTGTTAATATTACTGAGGACAGTGGGGGTGTTTTACACTTCACAGGGTGTATCTGACTGTGGGTCATGATATACACAGTGTGTCAGTGAGTGTGTTAATATTAATCTGTGTTCTCTGTCAGTGTGTTAATATTACTGAGGACAGTGGGGGTGTTTTACACTTCACAGGATGTATCTGACTGTGGGTATTGATATACACAGTGTGTCAGTGAGTGTGTTAATATTAATCTGTGTTCTCTGTCAGTGTGTTAATATTACTGAGGACAGTGGGGGTGTTTTACACTTCACATGGTGTATCTGACTGTGGGTCATGATATACACAGTGTGTCAGTGAGTGTGTTAATATTAATCTGTGTTCTCTGTCAGTGTGTTAATATTACTGAGGACAGTGGGGGTGTTTTACACTTCACAGGGTGTATCTGACTGTGGGTCATGATGTACACAGTGTGTCAGTGAGTGTGTTAATATTAATCTGTGTTCTCTGTCAGTGTGTTAATATTACTGAGGACAGTGGGGGTGTTTTACACTTCACAGGGTGTATCTGACTGTGGGTCATGATGTACACAGTGTGTCAGTGAGTGTGTTAATATTAATCTGTGTTCTCTGTCAGTGTGTTAATATTTCTGAGGACAGTGGGGGTGTTTTACACTTCACAGGGTGTATCGAACTGTGGGTCATGATATACACAGTGTGTCAGTGAGTGTGTTAATATTAATCTGTGTTCTCTGTCAGGTGTTAATATTCCTGAGGACAGTGGGGATGTTTTACACTTCACAGGGAGTATCTGACTGTGAGTCATGATGTACACAGTGTGTCAGTGAGTGTGTTAATATTAATCTGAGTTCTCTGTCAGTGTGTTAATATTACTGAGGACAGTGGGGGTGTTTTACACTTCACAGGGTGTATCTGACTGTGGGTCATGATATACACAGTGTGTCAGTGAGTGTGTTAATATTAATCTGTGTTCTCTGTCAGTGTGTTAATATTCCTGAGGACAGTGGGGGTGTTTTTCACTTCTCAGGGTGTATCTGACTGTGGGTCATGATATACACAGTGTGTCAGTGAGTGTGTTAATATTAATCTGTGTTCTCTGTCAGTGTGTTAATATTACTGAGGACAGTGGGGGTGTTTTACACTTCACAGGGTGTATCTGACTGTGGGTCATGATATACACAGTGTGTCAGTGAGTGTGTTAATATTAATCTGTGTTCTCTGTCAGTGTGTTAATATTACTGAGGACAGTGGGTGTGCTTTACACTTCACAGGGTGTATCTGACTGTGGGTCATGATATACACAGTGTGTCAGTGAGTGTGTTAATATTAATCTGTGTTCTCTGTCAGTGTGTTAATATTCCTGAGGACAGTTGGGATGTTTTACACTTCACAGGGTATATCTGACTCTGGGTCATGATGTACACAGTGTGTCAGTGAGTGTGTTAATATTAATCTGTGTTCTCTGTCAGTGTGTTAATATTGCTGAGGACAGTGGGGGTGTTTTACACTTCACAGGGTTTATCTGACTGTGGGTCATGATGTACACAGTGTGTCAGTGAGTGTGTTAATATTAATCTGTGTTCTCTGTCAGTGTGTTAATATTACTGAGGACAGTGGGGGTGTTTTACACTTCACAGGGTGTATCTGACTGTGGGTCATGATATACACAGTGTGTCAGTGAGTGTGATAATATTAATCTGTGTTCTCTGTCAGTGTGTTAATATTCCTGAGGACAGTGGGGGTGTTTTACACTTCACAGGGTGTATCTGACTGTGGGTCATGATGTACACAGTGTGTCAGTGAGTGTGTTAATATTAATCTGTGTTCTCTGTCAGTGTGTTAATATTCCTGAGGACAGTGGGGGTGTTTTACACTTCACAGGGTGTATCTGACTGTGGGTCATGATATACACAGTGTGTCAGTGAGTGTGTTAATATTAATCTGTGTTCTCTGTCAGTGTGTTAATATTCCTGAGGACAGTGGGGGTGTTTTACACTTCACAGGGTGTATCTGACTGTGGGTCATGATGTACACAGTGTGTCAGTGAGTGTGTTAATATTAATCTGTGTTCTCTGTCAGTGTGTTAATATTACTGAGGACAGTGGGGGTGTTTTACACTTCACAGGGTGCATCTGACTGTGGGTCATGATATACACAGTGTGTCAGTGAGTGTGTTAATATTAATCTGTGTTCTCTGTCAGTGTGTTAATATTTCTGAGAACAGTGGGGGTGTTTTACACTTCACAGGGTGTATCTAACTGTGGGTCATGATATACACAGTGTGTCAGTGAGTTTGTTAATATTAATCTGTGTTCTCTGTCAGGTGTTAATATTCCTGAGGACAGTGGGGATGTTATACACTTCACAGGGATAATCTGACTGTGAGTCATGATGTACACAGTGTGTCAGTGAGTGTGTTAATATTAATCTGTGTTCTCTGTCAGTGTGTTAATATTCCTGAGGACAGTGGGGGTGTTTTACACTTCACAGGGTGTATCTGACTGTGGGTCATGATGTACACAGTGTGTCAGTGAGTGTGTTAATATTAATCTGTGTTCTCTGTCAGTGTGTTAATATTACTGAGGACAGTGGGGGTGTTTTACACTTCACAGGGTGTATCTGACTGTGGGTCATGATGTACACAGTGTGTCAGTGAGTGTGTTAATATTAATCTGTGTTCTCTGTCAGTGTGTTAATATTTCTGAGGACAGTGGGGGTGTTTTACACTTCACAGGGTGTATCTAACTGTGGGTCATGATATACACAGTGTGTCAGTGAGTGTGTTAATATTAATCTGTGTTCTCTGTCAGGTGTTAATATTCCTGAGGACAGTGGGGATGTTTTACACTTCACAGGGAGTATCTGACTGTGAGTCATGATGTACACAGTGTGTCAGTGAGTGTGTTAATATTAATCTGAGTTCTCTGTCAGTGTGTTAATATTACTGAGGACAGTGGGGGTGTTTTACACTTCACAGGGTGTATCTGACTGTGGGTCATGATATACACAGTGTGTCAGTGAGTGTGTTAATATTAATCTGTGTTCTCTGTCATTGTGTTAATATTCCTGAGGACAGTGGGGGTGTTTTACACTTCTCAGGGTGTATCTGACTGTGGGTCATGATATACACAGTGTGTCAGTGAGTGTGTTAATATTAATCTGTGTTCTCTGTCAGTGTGTTAATATTACTGAGGACAGTGGGGGTGTTTTACACTTCACAGGGTGTATCTGACTGTGGGTCATGATATACACAGTGTGTCAGTGAGTGTGTTAATATTAATCTGTGTTCTCTGTCAGTGTGTTAATATTACTGAGGACAGTGGGTGTGCTTTACACTTCACAGGGTGTATCTGACTGTGGGTCATGATATACACAGTGTGTCAGTGAGTGTGTTAATATTAATCTGTGTTCTCTGTCAGTGTGTTAATATTCCTGAGGACAGTTGGGATGTTTTACACTTCACAGGGTATATCTGACTCTGGGTCATGATGTACACAGTGTGTCAGTGAGTGTGTTAATATTAATCTGTGTTCTCTGTCAGTGTGTTAATATTGCTGAGGACAGTGGGGGTGTTTTACACTTCACAGGGTTTATCTGACTGTGGGTCATGATGTACACAGTGTGTCAGTGAGTGTGTTAATATTAATCTGTGTTCTCTGTCAGTGTGTTAATATTACTGAGGACAGTGGGGGTGTTTTACACTTCACAGGGTGTATCTGACTGTGGGTCATGATATACACAGTGTGTCAGTGAGTGTGTTAATATTAATCTGTGTTCTCTGTCAGTGTGTTAATATTCCTGAGGACAGTGGGGGTGTTTTACACTTCACAGGGTGTATCTGACTGTGGGTCATGATGTACACAGTGTGTCAGTGAGTGTGTTAATATTAATCTGTGTTCTCTGTCAGTGTGTTAATATTCCTGAGGACAGTGGGGGTGTTTTACACTTCACAGGGTGTATCTGACTGTGGGTCATGATATACACAGTGTGTCAGTGAGTGTGTTAATATTAATCTGTGTTCTCTGTCAGTGTGTTAATATTCCTGAGGACAGTGGGGGTGTTTTACACTTCACAGGGTGTATCTGACTGTGGGTCATGATGTACACAGTGTGTCAGTGAGTGTGTTAATATTAATCTGTGTTCTCTGTCAGTGTGTTAATATTACTGAGGACAGTGGGGGTGTTTTACACTTCACAGGGTGCATCTGACTGTGGGTCATGATATACACAGTGTGTCAGTGAGTGTGTTAATATTAATCTGTGTACTCTGTCAGTGTGTTAATATTACTGAGGACAGTGGGGGTGTTTTACACTTCACAGGGTGTATCTGACTGTGGGTCATGATATACACAGTGTGTCAGTGAGTGTGTTAATATTAATCTGTGTTCTCTGTCAGTGTGTTAATATTCCTGAGGACAGTGGGGATGTTTTACACTTCACAGGGTGTATCTGACTGTGGGTCATGATGTACACAGTGTGTCAGTGAGTGTGTTAATATTAATCTGTGTTCTCTGTCAGTGTGTTAATATTACTGAGGACAGTGGGGGTGTTTTACACTTCACAGGGTTTATCTGACTGTGGGTCATGATATACACAGTGTGTCAGTGAGTGTGTTAATATTAATCTGTGTTCTCTGTCAGTGTGTTAATATTACTGAGGACAGTGGGGGTGTTTTACACTTCACAGGGTGTATCTGACTGTGGGTCATGATATACACAGTGTGTCAGTGAGTGTGTTAATATTAATCTGTGTTCTCTGTCAGTGTGTTAATATTCCTGAGGACAGTGGGGGTGTTTTACACTTCACAGGGTGTATCTGACTGTGGGTCATGATATACACAGTGTGTCAGTGAGTGTGTTAATATTAATCTGTGTTCTCTGTCAGTGTGTTAATATTACTGAGGACAGTGGGGGTGTTTTACACTTCACAGGATGTATCTGACTGTGGGTCATGATATACACAGTGTGTCAGTGAGTGTGTTAATATTAATCTGTGTTCTCTGTCAGTGTGTTAATATTACTGAGGACAGTGGGGGTGTTTTACACTTCACAGGGAGTATCTGACTGTGGGTCATGATATACACAGTGTGTCAGTGAGTGTGTTAATATTAATCTGTGTTCTCTGTCAGTGTGTTAATATTACTGAGGACAGTGGGGGTGTTTTACACTTCACAGGGTGTATCTGACTGTGGGTAATGATGTGCACAGTGTGTCAGTGAGTGTGTTAATATTAATCTGTGTTCTCTGTCAGTGTGTTAATATTTCTGAGGACAGTGGGGGTGTTTTACACTTCACAGGGTGTATCTAACTGTGGGTCATGATATACACAGTGTGTCAGTGAGTTTGTTAATATTAATCTGTGTTCTCTGTCAGGTGTTAATATTCCTGAGGACAGTGGGGATGTTATACACTTCACAGGGATAATCTGACTGTGAGTCATGATGTACACAGTGTGTCAGTGAGTGTGTTAATATTAATCTGTGTTCTCTGTCAGTGTGTTAATATTCCTGAGGACAGTGGGGGTGTTTTACACTTCACAGGGTGTATCTGACTGTGGGTCATGATATACACAGTGTGTCAGTGAGTGTGTTAATATTAATTTGTGTTCTCTGTCAGTGTGTTAATATTCCTGAGGACAGTGGGGGTGTTTTACACTTATCAGGTTGTATCTGACTGTGGGTCATGATATACACAGTGTGTCAGTGAGTGTGTTAATGTTAATCTGTGTTCTCTGTCAGTGTGTTAATATTCCTGAGGACAGTGGGGGTGTTTTACACTTCACAGGGTGTATCTGACTGTGGGTCATGATGTACACAGTGTGTCAGTGAGTGTGTTAATATTAATCTGTGTTCTCTGTCAGTGTGTTAATATTCCTGAGGACAGTGGGGGTGTTTTACACTTCACAGGGTGTATCTGGCTGTGGGTCATGATATACACAGTGTGTCAGTGAGTGTGTTAATATTAATCTGTGTTCTCTGTCAGTGTGTTAATATTCCTGAGGACAGTGGGGGTGTTTTACACTTCACAGGGTTTATCTGACTGTGGGTCATGATATATACAGTGTGTCAGTGAGTTTGTTAATATTAATCTGTGTACTCTGTCAGTGTGTTAATATTGCTGAGGACAGTGGGGGTGTTTTACACTTCACAGGGTTTATCTGACTGTGGGTCATGATGTACACAGTGTGTCAGTGAGTGTGTTAATATTAATCTGTGTTCTCTGTCAGTGTGTTAATATTACTGAGGACAGTGGGGGTGTTTTACACTTCACAGGGTGTATCTGACTGTGGGTCATGATATACACAGTGTGTCAGTGAGTGTGTTCATATTAATCTGTGTTCTCTGTCAGTGTGTTAATATTCCTGAGGACAGTGGGGGTGTTTTACACTTCACAGGGTTTATCTGACTGTGGGTCATGATGTACACAGTGTGTCAGTGAGTGTGTTAATATTAATCTGTGTTCTCTGTCAGTGTGTTAATATTCCTGAGGACAGTGGGGGTGTTTTACACTTCACAGGGTGTATCTGACTGTGGGTCATGATATACACAGTGTGTCAGTGAGTGTGTTAATAGTAATCTGTGTTCTCTGTCAGTGTGTTAATATTCCTGAGGACTGTGGGGGTGTTTTACACTTCACAGGGTGTATCTGACTGTGGGTCATGATGTACACAGTGTGTCAGTGAGTGTGTTAATATTAATCTGTGTTCTCTGTCAGTGTGTTAATATTACTGAGGACAGTGGGGGTGTTTTACACTTCACAGGGTGCATCTGACTGTGGGTCATGATATACACAGTGTGTCAGTGAGTGTGTTAATATTAATCTGTGTTCTCTGTCAGTGTGTTAATATTCCTGAGGACAGTGGGGGTGTTTTACACTTCACAGGGTTTATCTGACTGTGGGTCATGATATACACAGTGTGTCAGTGAGTGTGTTAATATTAATCTGTGTTCTCTGTCAGTGTGTTAATATTACTGAGGACAGTGGGGGTGTTTTACACTTCACAGGGTGTATCTGACTGTGGGTCATGATGTACACAGTGTGTCAGTGAGTGTGTTAATATTAATCTGTGTTCTCTGTCAGTGTGTTAATATTACTGAGGACAGTGGGGTGTTTTACACTTCACAGGGTGTATCTGACTGTGGGTCATGATATACACAGTGTGTCAGTGAGTGTGGTAATATTAATCTGTGTTCTCTGTCAGGTGTTAATATTCCTGAGGACAGTGGGGGTGTTTTACACTTCACAGGGTGTATCTGACTGTGGGTCATGATATACACAGTGTGTCAGTGAGTGTGTTAATATTAATCTGTGTTCTCTGTCAGTGTGTTAATATTACTGAGGACAGTGGGGGTGTTTTACACTTCACAGGGTGTATCTGACTGTGAGTCATGATGTACACAGGGTGTCAGTGAGTGTGTTAATATTAATCTGTGTTCACTGTCAGTGTGTTAATATTCCTGAGGACAGTGGGGGTGTTTTACACTTCACCGGGTGTATCTGACTGTGGGTCATGATATACACAGTGTGTCAGTGAGTGTGTTAATATTAATCTGTGTTCTCTGTCAGTGTGTTAATATTACTGAGGACAGTGGGGGTGTTTTACACTTCACAGGGTGTATCTGACTGTGGGTCATGATATACACAGTGTGTCAGTGAGAGTGTTAATATTAATCTGTGTTCTCTGTCAGTGTGTTAATATTCCTGAGGACAGTGGGGGTGTTTTACACTTCACAGGGTGTATCTGACTGTGAGTCATGATGTACACAGTGTGTCAGTGAGTGTGTTAATATTAATCTGTGTTCTCTGTCAGTGTGTTAATATTCCTGAGGACAGTGTGGGTGTTTTACACTACACAGGGTGTATCTGACTGTGAGTCATGATATACACAGTGTGTCAGTGAGTGTGTTAATATTAATCTGTGTTCTCTGTCAGTGTGTTAATATTCCTGAGGACAGTGGGGGTGTTTTACACTTCACAGGGTGTATCTAACTGTGGGTCATGATGTACACAGTGTGTCAGTGAGTGTGTTAATATTAATCTGTGTTCTCTGTCAGTGTGTTAATATTCCTGAGGACAGTGGGGGTGTTTTACACTTCACAGGGTGTATCTGACTGTGGGTCATGATATACACAGTGTGTCAGTGAGTGTGGTAATATTAATCTGTGTTCTCTGTCAGGTGTTAATATTCCTGAGGACAGTGGGGGTGTTTTACACTTCACAGGGTGTATCTGACTGTGGGTCATGATATACACAGTGTGTCAGTGAGTGTGTTAATATTAATCTGTGTTCTCTGTCAGTGTGTTAATATTACTGAGGACAGTGGGGGTGTTTTACACTTCACAGGGTGTATCTGACTGTGAGTCATGATGTACACAGGGTGTCAGTGAGTGTGTTAATATTAATCTGTGTTCACTGTCAGTGTGTTAATATTCCTGAGGACAGTGGGGGTGTTTTACACTTCACCGGGTGTATCTGACTGTGGGTCATGATATACACAGTGTGTCAGTGAGTGTGTTAATATTAATCTGTGTTCTCTGTCAGTGTGTTAATATTACTGAGGACAGTGGGGGTGTTTTACACTTCACAGGGTGTATCTGACTGTGAGTCATGATGTACACAGTGTGTCAGTGAGTGTGTTAATATTAATCTGTGTTCTCTGTCAGTGTGTTAATATTCCTGAGGACAGTGTGGGTGTTTTACACTACACAGGGTGTATCTGACTGTGAGTCATGATATACACAGTGTGTCAGTGAGTGTGTTAATATTAATCTGTGTTCTCTGTCAGTGTGTTAATATTACTGAGGACAGTGGGTGTGTTTTACACTTCACAGGGTGTATCTGACTGTGGGTCATGATATACACAGTGTGTCAGTGAGTGTGTTAATATTAATCTGTGTTCTCTGTCAGTGTGTTAATATTACTGAGGACAGTGGGGGTGTTTTACACTTCACAGGGTGTATCTAACTGTGGGTCATGATGTGCACAGTGTGTCAGTGAGTGTGTAAATATTAATCTGTGTTCTCTGTCAGTGTGTTAATATTACTGAGGACAGTGGGGGTGTTTTACACTTCACAGAGTGTATCTGACTGTGGGTCATGATATACACAGTGTGTCAGGGAGTGTGTTAATATTAATCTGTGTTCTCTGTCAGTGTGTTAATATTCCTGAGGACAGCGGGGGTGTTTTACACTTCACAGGGTGTATCTGACTGTGGGTCATGATGTACACAGTGTGTCAGTGAGTGTGTTAATATTAATCTGTGTTCTCTGTCAGTGTGTTAATATTCCTGAGGACAGTGGGGGTGTTTTACACTTCACAGGGTGTATCTGACTGTGAGTCATGATATACACAGTGTGTCAGTGAGTGTGTTAATATTAATCTGTGTTCTCTGTCAGTGTGTTAATATTACTGAGGACAGTGGGGGTGTTTTACACTTCACAGGGTGTATCTGACTGTGGGTCATGATATACACAGTGTGTCAGTGAGTGTGTTAATATTAATCTGTGTTCTCTGTCAGTGTGTTAATATTCCTGAGGACAGTGGGGATGTTTTACACTTCACAGGGTGTATCTGACTGTGGGTCATGATATACTCAGTGTGTCAGTGAGTGTGTTAATATTAATCTGTGTTCTCTGTCAGTGTGCTAATATTACTGAGGACAGTGGGGGTGTTTTACACTTCACAGGGTGTATCTGACTGTGGATCATGATATACACAGTGTGTCAGTGAGTGTGTTAATATTAATCTGTGTTCTCTGTCAGTGTGTTAATATTACTGAGGACAGTGGGGGTGTTTTACACTTCACAGGGTGTATCTGACTGTGGGTCATGATATACACAGTGTGTCAGTGAGTGTGTTAATATTAATCTGTGTTCTCTGTCAGTGTGTTAATATTCCTGAGGACAGTGGGGGTGTTTTACACTTCACAGGGTGTATCTGACTGTGAGTCATGATATACACAGTGTGTCAGTGAGTGTGTTAATATTAATCTGTGTTCTCTGTCAGTGTGTTAATATTACTGAGGACAGTGGGGGTGCTTTACACTTCACAGGGTGTATCTGACTGTGGGTCATGATATACACAGTGTGTCAGTGAGTGTGTTAATATTAATCTGTGTTCTCTCCCAGTGTGTTAATATTACTGAGGACAGTGGGGGTGTTTTACACTTCACAGGGTGTATCTGACTGTGGGTCATGATATACTCAGTGTGTCAGTGAGTGTGTTAATATTAATCTGTGTACTCTGTCAGTGTGTTAATATTACTGAGGACAGTGGGGGTGTTTTACACTTCACAGGGTGTATCTGACTGTGGGTCATGATATACACAGTGTGTCAGTGAGTGTGTTAATATTAATCTGTGTTCTCTGTCAGTGTGTTAATATTACTGAGGACAGTGGGGATGTTTTACACTTCACAGGGTGTATCTGACTGTGGGTCATGATGTACACAGTGTGTCAGTGAGTGTGTTAATATTAATCTGTGTTCTCTGTCAGTGTGTTAATATTACTGAGGACAGTGGGGGTGTTTTACACTTCACAGGATGTATCTGACTGTGGGTCATGATATACACAGTGTGTCAGTGAGTGTGTTAATATTAATCTGTGTTCTCTGTCAGTGTGTTAATATTACTGAGGACAGTGGGGGTGTTTTACACTTCACAGGGAGTATCTGACTGTGGGTCATGATATACACAGTGTGTCAGTGAGTGTGTTAATATTAATCTGTGTTCTCTGTCAGTGTGTTAATATTACTGAGGACAGTGGGGGTGTTTTACACTTCACAGGGTGTATCTGACTGTGGGTCATGATGTACACAGTGTGTCAGTGAGTGTGTTAATATTAATCTGTGTTCTCTGTCAGTGTGTTAATATTTCTGAGGACAGTGGGGGTGTTTTACACTTCACAGGGTGTATCTAACTGTGGGTCATGATATACACAGTGTGTCAGTGAGTGTGTTAATATTAATCTGTGTTCTCTGTCAGGTGTTAATATTCCTGAGGACAGTGGGGATGTTTTACACTTCACAGGGAGTATCTGACTGTGAGTCATGATGTACACAGTGTGTCAGTGAGTGTGTTAATATTAATCTGTGTTCTCTGTCAGTGTGTTAATATTACTGAGGACAGTGGGGGTGTTTTACACTTCACAGGATGTATCTGACTGTGGGTCATGATATACACAGTGTGTCAGTGAGTGTGTTAATATTAATCTGTGTTCTCTGTCAGTGTGTTAATATTCCTGAGGACACTGGGGGTGTTTTACACTTCACAGGGTTTATCTGACTGTGGGTCATGATATACACAGTGTGTCAGTGAGAGTGTTAATATTAATCTGTGTTCTCTGTCAGTGTGTTAATATTCCTGAGGACAGTGGGGCAGTTTTACACTTCACAGGGTGTATCTGACTGTGAGTCATGATGTACACAGTGTGTCAGTGAGTGTGTTAATATTAATCTGTGTTCTCTGTCAGTGTGTTAATATTCCTGAGGACAGTGTGGGTGTTTTACACTACACAGGGTGTATCTAACTGTGAGTCATGATATACACAGTGTGTCAGTGAGTGTGTTAATATTAATCTGTGTTCTCTGTCAGTGTGTTAATAATCCTGAGGACAGTGGGGGTGTTTTACACTTCACAGGGTGTATCTGACTGTGGGTCATGATATACACAGTGTGTCAGTGAGTGTGTTAATATTAATCTGTGTTCTCTGTCAGTGTGTTAATATTACTGAGGACAGTGGGGGTGTTTTACACTTCACAGGGTGTATCTAACTGTGGGTCATGATGTACACAGTGTGTCAGTGAGTGTGTTAATATTAATCTGTGTTCTCTGTCAGTGTGTTAATATTACTGAGGACAGCGGGGGTGTTTTACACTTCACAGGGTGTATCTGACTGTGGGTCATGATGTACACAGTGTGTCAGTGAGTGTGTTAATATTAATCTGTGTTCTCTGTCAGTGTGTTAATATTCCTGAGGACAGTGGGGATGTTTTACACTTCACAGGGTTTATCTGACTGTGGGTCATGATATACACAGTGTGTCAGTGAGTGTGTTAATATTAATCTGTGTTCTCTGTCAGTGTGTTAATATTACTGAGGACAGTGGGGGTGTTTTACACTTCACCGGGTGTATCTGACTTTGGGTTGTGATATACACAGTGTGTCAGTGAGTGTGTTAATATTAATCTGTGTTCTCTGTCAGTGTGTTAATATTCCTGAGGACAGTGGGGGTGTTTTACACTTCACAGGGTGTATCTGACTGTGAGTCATGATATACACAGTGTGTCAGTGAGTGTGTTAATATTAATCTGTGTTCTCTGTCAGTGTGTTAATATTACTGAGGACAGTGGGGATGATTTACACTTCACAGGGTGTATCTGACTGTGGGTCATGATATACACAGTGTGTCAGTGAGTGTGTTAATATTAATCTGTGTTCTCTGTCAGTGTGTTAATATTACTGAGGACAGTGGGGGTGTTTTACACTTCACAGGGTGTATCTGACTGTGGGTCATGATATACACAGTGTGTCAGTGAGTGTGTTAATATTAATCTGTGTTCTCTGTCAGTGTGTTAATATTCCTGAGGACAGTGGGGGTGTTTTACACTTCACCGGGTGTATCTGGCTGTGGGTCATGATATACACAGTGTGTCAGTGAGTGTGTTAATATTAATCTAAGTTCTCTGTCAGTGTGTTAATATTCCTGATGACAGTGGGGGTGTTTTACACTTCACAGGGTGTATCTGACTGTGGGTCATGATATACTCAGTGTGTCAGTGAGTGTGTTAATATTAATCTGTGTTCTCTGTCAGTGTGCTAATATTACTGAGGACAGTGGGGGTGTTTTACACTTCACAGGGTGTATCTGACTGTGGGTCATGATATACACAGTGTGTCAGTGAGTGTGTTAATATTAATCTGTGTTCTCTGTCAGTGTGTTAATATTCCTGAGGACAGTGGGGGTGTTTTACACTTCACAGGGTGTATCTGACTGTGAGTCATGATGTACACAGTGTGTCAGTGAGTGTGTTAATATTAATCTGTGTTCTCTGTCAGTGTGTTAATATTCCTGAGGACAGTGGGGGTGTTTTACACTTCACAGGGTGTATCTGACTGTGGATCATGATATACACAGTGTGTCAGTGAGTGTGTTAATATTAATCTGTGTTCTCTGTCAGTGTGCTAATATTACTGAGGACAGTGGGGGTGTTTTACACTTCACAGGGTGTATCTGACTGTGGGTCATGATATACACAGTGTGTCAGTGAGTGTGTTAATATTAATCTGTGTTCTCTGTCAGTGTGTTAATATTCCTGAGGACAGTGGGGGTGTTTTACACTTCACAGGGTGTATCTGACTGTGAGTCATGATATACACAGTGTGTTAGTGAGTGTGTTAATATTAATCTGTGTTCTCTGTCAGTGTGTTAATATTCCTGAGGACAGTGGGGGTGTTTTACACTTCACAGGGTGTATCTGACTGTGGATCATGATATACACAGTGTGTCAGTGAGTGTGTTAATATTAATCTGTGTTCTCTGTCAGTGTGTTAATATTACTGAGGACAGTGGGGATGTTTTACACTTCACAGGGTTTATCTGACTGTGGGTCATGATGTACACAGTGTGTCAGTGAGTGTGTTAATATTAATCTGTGTTCTCTGTCAGTGTGTTAATATTCCTGAGGACAGTGGGGGTGTTTTACACTTCACAGGGTGTAGCTGACTGTGGGTCATGATATACACAGTGTGTCAGTGAGTGTGTTAATATTAATCTGTGTACTCTCTCAGTGTGTTAATATTACTGAGGACAGTGGGGGTGTTTTACACTTCACAGGGTGTATCTGACTGTGGGTCATGATATACTCAGTGTGTCAGTGAGTGTGTTAATATTAATCTGTGTACTCTGTCAGTGTGTTAATATTACTGAGGACAGTGGGGGTGTTTTACACTTCACAGGGTGTATCTGACTGTGGGTCATGATATACACAGTGTGTCAGTGAGTGTGTTAATATTAATCTGTGTTCTCTGTCAGTGTGTTAATATTCCTGAGGACAGTGGGGATGTTTTACACTTCACAGGGTGTATCTGACTGTGGGTCATGATGTTCACAGTGTGTCAGTGAGTGTGTTAATATTAATCTGTGTTCTCTGTCAGTGTGTTAATATTACTGAGGACAGTGGGGGTGTTTTACACTTCACAGGGTTTATCTGACTGTGGGTCATGATATACACAGTGTGTCAGTGAGTGTGTTAATATTAATCTGTGTTCTCTGTCAGTGTGTTAATATTACTGAGGACAGTGGGGGTGTTTTACACTTCACAGGGTGTATCTGACTGTGGGTCATGATATACACAGTGTGTCAGTGAGTGTGTTAATATTAATCTGTGTTCTCTGTCAGTGTGTTAATATTACTGAGGACAGTGGGGGTGTTTTACACTTCACAGGATGTATCTGACTGTGGGTCATGATATACACAGTGTGTCAGTGAGTGTGTTAATATTAATCTGTGTTCTCTGTCAGTGTGTTAATATTACTGAGGACAGTGGGGGTGTTTTACACTTCACAGGGAGTATCTGACTGTGGGTCATGATATACACAGTGTGTCAGTGAGTGTGTTAATATTAATCTGTGTTCTCTGTCAGTGTGTTAATATTACTGAGGACAGTGGGGGTATTTTACACTTCACAGGGTGTATCTGACTGTGGGTCATGATGTACACAGTGTGTCAGTGAGTGTGTTAATATTAATCTGTGTTCTCTGTCAGTGTGTTAATATTCCTGAGGACAGTGGGGGTGTTTTACACTTCACAGGGTGTATCTGACTGTGGGTCATGATGTACACAGTGTGTCAGTGAGTGTGTTAATATTAATCTGTGTTCTCTGTCAGTGTGTTAATATTTCTGAGGACAGTGGGGGTGTTTTACACTTCACAGGGTGTATCTAACTGTGGGTCATGATATACACAGTGTGTCAGTGAGTGTGTTAATATTAATCTGTGTTCTCTGTCAGGTGTTAATATTCCTGAGGACAGTGGGGATGTTTTACACTTCACAGGGAGTATCTGACTGTGAGTCATGATGTACACAGTGTGTCAGTGAGTGTGTTAATATTAATCTGTGTTCTCTGTCAGTGTGTTAATATTACTGAGGACAGTGGGGGTGTTTTACACTTCACAGGATGTATCTGACTGTGGGTCATGATATACACAGTGTGTCAGTGAGTGTGTTAATATTAATCTGTGTTCTCTGTCAGTGCGTTAATATTCCTGAGGACAGTGGGGGTGTTTTACACTTCACAGGGTGTATCTGACTGTGGGTCATGATATACACAGTGTGTCAGTGAGTGTGTTAATATTAATCTGTGTTCTCTGTCTGTGTGTTAATATTACTGAGGACAGTGGGGTGTTTTACACTTCACAGGGTGTATCTGACTGTGGGTCATGATATACACAGTGTGTCAGTGAGTGTGTTAATATTAATCTGTGTTCTCTGTCAGTGTGTTAATATTACTGAGGACAGAGGGGATGTTTTACACTTCACAGGGTGTATCTGACTGTGGGTCATGATATACACAGTGTGTCAGTGAGTGTGTTAATATTAATCTGTGTTCTCTGTCAGTGTGTTAATATTACTGAGGACAGTGGGGGTGTTTTACACTTCACAGGGAGTATCTGACTGTGGGTCATGATATACACAGTGTGTCAGTGAGTGTGTTAATATTAATCTGTGTTCTCTGTCAGTGTGTTAATATTCCTGAGGACAGTGGGGGTGTTTTACACTTCACAGGGTGTATCTGACTTTGGGTCATGATGTACACAGTGTGTCAGTGAGTGTGTTAATATTAATCTGTGTTCTCTGTCAGTGTGTTAATATTCCTGAGGACAGTGGGGGTGTTTTACACTTCACAGGGTGTAGCTGACTGTGGGTCATGATATACACAGTGTGTCAGTGAGTGTGTTAATATTAATCTGTGTACTCTCTCAGTGTGTTAATATTACTGAGGACAGTGGGGGTGTTTTACACTTCACAGGGTGTATCTGACTGTGGGTCATGATATACTCAGTGTGTCAGTGAGTGTGTTAATATTAATCTGTGTACTCTGTCAGTGTGTTAATATTACTGAGGACAGTGGGGGTGTTTTACACTTCACAGGGTGTATCTGACTGTGGGTCATGATATACACAGTGTGTCAGTGAGTGTGTTAATATTAATCTGTGTTCTCTGTCAGTGTGTTAATATTCCTGAGGACAGTGGGGATGTTTTACACTTCACAGGGTGTATCTGACTGTGGGTCATGATGTTCACAGTGTGTCAGTGAGTGTGTTAATATTAATCTGTGTTCTCTGTCAGTGTGTTAATATTACTGAGGACAGTGGGGGTGTTTTACACTTCACAGGGTTTATCTGACTGTGGGTCATGATATACACAGTGTGTCAGTGAGTGTGTTAATATTAATCTGTGTTCTCTGTCAGTGTGTTAATATTACTGAGGACAGTGGGGGTGTTTTACACTTCACAGGGTGTATCTGACTGTGGGTCATGATATACACAGTGTGTCAGTGAGTGTGTTAATATTAATCTGTGTTCTCTGTCAGTGTGTTAATATTACTGAGGACAGTGGGGGTGTTTTACACTTCACAGGATGTATCTGACTGTGGGTCATGATATACACAGTGTGTCAGTGAGTGTGTTAATATTAATCTGTGTTCTCTGTCAGTGTGTTAATATTACTGAGGACAGTGGGGGTGTTTTACACTTCACAGGGAGTATCTGACTGTGGGTCATGATATACACAGTGTGTCAGTGAGTGTGTTAATATTAATCTGTGTTCTCTGTCAGTGTGTTAATATTACTGAGGACAGTGGGGGTATTTTACACTTCACAGGGTGTATCTGACTGTGGGTCATGATGTACACAGTGTGTCAGTGAGTGTGTTAATATTAATCTGTGTTCTCTGTCAGTGTGTTAATATTCCTGAGGACAGTGGGGGTGTTTTACACTTCACAGGGTGTATCTGACTGTGGGTCATGATGTACACAGTGTGTCAGTGAGTGTGTTAATATTAATCTGTGTTCTCTGTCAGTGTGTTAATATTTCTGAGGACAGTGGGGGTGTTTTACACTTCACAGGGTGTATCTAACTGTGGGTCATGATATACACAGTGTGTCAGTGAGTGTGTTAATATTAATCTGTGTTCTCTGTCAGGTGTTAATATTCCTGAGGACAGTGGGGATGTTTTACACTTCACAGGGAGTATCTGACTGTGAGTCATGATGTACACAGTGTGTCAGTGAGTGTGTTAATATTAATCTGTGTTCTCTGTCAGTGTGTTAATATTACTGAGGACAGTGGGGGTGTTTTACACTTCACAGGATGTATCTGACTGTGGGTCATGATATACACAGTGTGTCAGTGAGTGTGTTAATATTAATCTGTGTTCTCTGTCAGTGCGTTAATATTCCTGAGGACAGTGGGGGTGTTTTACACTTCACAGGGTGTATCTGACTGTGGGTCATGATATACACAGTGTGTCAGTGAGTGTGTTAATATTAATCTGTGTTCTCTGTCTGTGTGTTAATATTACTGAGGACAGTGGGGTGTTTTACACTTCACAGGGTGTATCTGACTGTGGGTCATGATATACACAGTGTGTCAGTGAGTGTGTTAATATTAATCTGTGTTCTCTGTCAGTGTGTTAATATTACTGAGGACAGAGGGGATGTTTTACACTTCACAGGGTGTATCTGACTGTGGGTCATGATATACACAGTGTGTCAGTGAGTGTGTTAATATTAATCTGTGTTCTCTGTCAGTGTGTTAATATTACTGAGGACAGTGGGGGTGTTTTACACTTCACAGGGAGTATCTGACTGTGGGTCATGATATACACAGTGTGTCAGTGAGTGTGTTAATATTAATCTGTGTTCTCTGTCAGTGTGTTAATATTCCTGAGGACAGTGGGGGTGTTTTACACTTCACAGGGTGTATCTGACTTTGGGTCATGATGTACACAGTGTGTCAGTGAGTGTGTTAATATTAATCTGTGTTCTCTGTCAGTGTGTTAATATTCCTGAGGACAGTGGTGGTGTTTTACACTTCACCGGGTGTATCTGACTGTGGGTCATGATATACACAGTGTGTCAGTGAGTGTGTTAATATTAATCTGTGTTCTCTGTCAGTGTGTTAATATTCCTGAGGACAGTGGGGGTGTTTTACACTTCACAGGGTGTATCTGACTGTGGGTCATGATATACACAGTGTGTCAGTGAGTGTGTTAATATTAATCTGTGTTCTCTGTCAGTGTGTTAATATTCCTGAGGACAGTGGGGGTGTTTTACACTTCACAGGGTTTATCTGACTGTGGGTCATGATATAAACAGTGTGTCAGTGAGTGTGCTAATATTAATCTGTGTACTCTGTCAGTGTGTTAATATTCCGGAGGACAGTGGGGGTGTTTTACACTTCACAGGGTGTATCTGACTGTGGGTCATGATATACACAGTGTGTCAGTGAGTGTGTTAATATTAATCTGTGTTCTCTGTCAGTGTGTTAATATTACTGAGGACAGTGGGGGTGTTTTAAACTTCACAGGGTGTATCTGACTGGGGGTCATGATATACACAGTGTGTCAGTGAGTGTGTTAATATTAATCTGTGTTCTCTGTCAGTGTGTTAATATTCCTGAGGACAGTGGGGGTGTTTTACACTTCACAGGGTGTATCTGACTGTGGTTCATGATCTACACAATGTGTCAGTGAGTGTGTTAATATTAATCTGTGTTCTCTGTCAGTGTGTTAATATTCCTGAGGACAGTGGGGGTGTTTTACACTTCACAGGGTGTATCTGACTGTGGGTCATGATATACACAGTGTGTCAGTGAGCGTGTTAATATTAATCTGTGTTCTCTGTCAGTGTGTTAATATTGCTGAGGATAGTGGGGATGTTTTACACTTCACAGGGTGTATCTGACTGTGGGTCATGATGTACACAGTATGTCAGTGAGTGTGTTAATATTAATCTGTGTTCTCTGTCAGTGTGTTAATATTACTGAGGACAGTGGGGGTGTTTTACACTTCACAGGGTTTATCTGACTGTGGGTCATGATGTACACAGTGTGTCAGTGAGTGTGTTAATATTAATCTGTGTTCTCTGTCAGTGTGTTAATATTACTGAGGACAGTGGGGGTGTTTTACACTTCACAGGGTGTATCTGACTGTGGGTCATGATATACACAGTGTGTCGGTGAGTGTGTTAATATTAATCTGTGTTCTCTGTCAGTGTGTTAATATTACTGAGGACAGTGGGGGTGTTTTACACTTCACAGGGTGTATCTGACTGTGAGTCATGATATACACAGTGTGTCAGTGAGTGTGTTAATATTAATCTGTGTTCTCTGTCAGTGTGTTAATATTACTGAGGACAGTGGGGTTTTTTACACTTCACCGGGTGTATCTGACTGTGGGTCATGGTATACACAGTGTGTCAGTGAGTGTGTTAATATTAATCTGTGTTCTCTGTCAGTGTGTTAATATTACTGAGGACAGTGGGGGTGTTTTACACTTCACAGGGTGTATCTGACTGTGGGTCATGATATACACAGTGTGTCAGTGAGTGTGTTAATATTAATCTGTGTTCTCTGTCAGTGTGTTAATATTACTGAGGACAGTGGGGGTGTTTTACACTTCACAGGGTGTATCTGACTGTGGGTCATGATGTACACAGTGTGTCAGTGAGTGTGGTAATATTAATCTGTGTTCTCTGTCAGTGTGTTGATATTACTGTGGACAGTGGGGGTGTTGTACACTTCACAGGGTGTATCTGACTGTGGGTCATGATATACACAGTGTGTCAGTGAGAGTGTTAATATTAATCTGTGTTCTCTGTCAGTGTGTTAATATTACTGAGGACAGTGGGGGTGTTTTACACTTCACAGGGTGTATCTGACTGTGGGTCATGATATACACAGTGTGTCAGTGAGTGTGTTAATATTAATCTGTGTTCTCTGTCAGTGTGTTAATATTACTGAGGACAGTGGGGGTGTTTTACACTTCACAGGGTGTATCTGACTGTGGGTCATGATATACAGAGTGTGTCAGTGAGTGTGTTAATATTAATGTGTGTTCTCTGTCAGTGTGTTAATATTCCTGAGGACAGTGGGTGTGTTTTACACTTCACAGGGTGTATCTGACTGTGGGTCATGATGTACACAGTGTGTCAGTGAGTGTGTTAATATTAATCTGTGTTCTCTGTCAGTGTGTTAATATTACTGAGGACAGTGGGGGTGTTTTACACTTCACAGGGTGTATCTGACTGTGGGTCATGATATACACAGTGTGTCAGTGAGTGTGTTAATATTAATCTGTGTTCTCTGTCAGTGTGTTAATATTCCTGAGGACAGTGGGGGTGTTTTACACTTCACAGGGTTTATCTGACTGTGGGTCATGATATACACAGTGTGTCAGTGAGTGTGTTAATATTAATCTGTGTTCTCTGTCAGTGTGTTAATATTACTGAGGACAGTGGGGGTGTTTTACACTTCACAGGGTGTATCTGACTGTGGGTCATGATATACACAGTGTGTCAGTGAGTGTGTTAATATTAATCTGTGTTCTCTGTCAGTGTGTTAATATTCCTGAGGACAGTGGAGGTGTTTTACACTTCACCGGGTGTATCTGGCTGTGAGTCATGATGTACACAGTGTGTCAGTGAGTATGTTAATATTAATCTGTGTTCTCTGTCAGTGTGTTAATATTCCTGAGGACAGTGGGGGTGTTTTACACTTCACCGGGTGTATCTGACTGTGGGTCATGATCTACACAATGTGTCAGTGAGTGTGTTAATATTAATCTGTGTTCACTGTCAGTGTGTTAATATTCCTGAGGACAGTGGGGGTGTTTTACACTTCACAGGGTGTATCTGACTGTGGGTCATGATGTACACAGTGTGTCAGTGAGCGTGTTAATATTAATCTGTGTTCTCTGTCAGTGTGTTAATATTCCTGAGGACAGTGGGGGTGTTTTACACTTCACAGGGTGTATCTGACTCTGGGTCATGATATACACAGTGTGTCAGTGAGTGTGTTAATATTAATCTGTGTTCCCTGTCAGTGTGTTAATATTACTGAGGACAGTGGGGGTGTTTTACACTTCACAGGGTGTATCTGACTGTGGGTCATGATATACACAGTGTGTCAGTGAGCGTGTTAATATTAATCTGTGTTCTCTGTCAGTGTGTTAATATTACTGAGGACAGTGGGGATGTTTTACACTTCACAGGGTGTATCTGACTGTGGGTCATGATGTACACAGTATGTCAGTGAGTGTGTTAATATTAATCTGTGTTCTCTGTCAGTGTGTTAATATTACTGAGGACAGTGGGGGTGTTTTACACTTCACAGGTTTATCTGACTGTGGGTCATGATGTACACAGTGTGTCAGTGAGTGTGTTAATATTAATCTGTGTTCTCTGTCAGTGTGTTAATATTACTGAGGACAGTGGGGGTGTTTTACACTTCACAGGGTGTATCTGACTGTGGGTCATGATATACACAGTGTGTCAGTGAGTGTGTTAATATTAATCTGTGTTCTCTGTCAGTGTGTTAATATTACTGAGGACAGTGGGGGTGTTTCACACTTCACAGGGTGTATCTGACTGTGGGTCATGATATACACAGTGTGTCAGTGAGTGTGTTAATATTAATCTGTGTTCTCTGTCAGTGTGTTAATATTACTGAGGACAGTGGGGGTGTTTTACTCTTCACCGGGTGTATCTGACTGTGGGTCATGATATACACAGTGTGTCAGTGAGTGTGTTAATATTAATCTGTGTTCTCTGTCAGTGTGTTAATATTACTGAGGACAGTGGGGGTGTTTTACACTTCACAGGGTGTATCTGACTGTGGGTCATGATATACACAGTGTGTCAGTGAGTGTGTTAATATTAATCTGTGTTCTCTGTCAGTGTGTTAATATTACTGAGGACAGTGGGGGTGTTTTACACTTCACAGGGTGTATCTGACTGTGGGTCATGATGTACACAGTGTGTCAGTGAGTGTGTTAATATTAATGTGTGTTCTCTGTCAGTGTGTTAATATTGCTGAGGACAGTGGGGGTGTTTTACACTTCACCGGGTGTATCTGACTGTGGGTCATGATGTACACAGTGTGTCAGTGAGTGTGGTAATATTAATCTGTGTTCTCTGTCAGTGTGTTGATATTACTGAGGACAGTGGGGGTGTTGTACACTTCACAGGGTGTATCTGACTGTGTGTCATGATATACACAGTGTGTCAGTGAGTGTGTTAATATTAATCTGTGTTCTCTGTCAGTGTGTTAATATTACTGAGGACAGTGGGGGTGTTTTACACTTCACAGGGTGTATCTGACTGTGGGTCATGATATACAGAGTGTGTCAGTGAGTGTGTTAATATTAATCTGTGTTCTCTGTCAGTGTGTTAATATTCCTGAGGACAGTGGGGGTGTTTTACACTTCACAGGGTGTATCTGACTGTGGGTCATGATGTACACAGTGTGTCAGTGAGTGTGTTAATATTAATCTGTGTTCTCTGTCAGTGTGTTAATATTCCTGAGGACAGTGGAGGTGTTTTACACTTCACCGGGTGTATCTGGCTGTGAGTCATGATGTACACAGTGTGTCAGTGAGTGTGTTAATATTAATCTGTGTTCTCTGTCAGTGTGTTAATATTCTTGAGGACAGTGGGGGTGTTTTACACTTCACCGGGTGTATCTGACTGTGGGTCATGATATACACAGTGTGTCAGTGAGTGTGTTAATATTAATCTGTGTTCTCTGTCAGTGTGTTAATATTCCTGAGGACAGTGGGGGTGTTTTACACTTCACAGAGTTTATCTGACTGTGGGTCATGATGTACACAGTGTGTCAGCGAGTGTGTTAATATTAATCTGTGTTCTCTGTCAGTGTGTTAATATTACTGAGGACAGTGGGGGTGTTTTACACTTCACAGGGTTTATCTGACTGTGGGTCATGATATACACAGTGTGTCAGTGAGTGTGCTAATATTAATCTGTGTTCTCTGTCAGTGTGTTAATATTACTGAGGACAGTGGGGGTGTTTTACACTTCACAGGGTGTAGCTGACTGTGGGTCATGATGTACACAGTGTGTCAGTGAGTGTGTTAATATTAATCTGTGTTCTCTGTCAGTGTGTTAATATTCCTGAGGACAGTGGGGATGTTTTACGCTTCACAGGGTGTATCTGACTGTGGGTCATGATATACACAGTGTGTCAGTGAGTGTGTTAATATTAATCTGTGTTCTCTGTCAGTGTGTTAATATTCCTGAGGACTCTGGGGGTGTTTTACACTTCACAGGGTGTATCTGACTGTGGGTCATGATATACACAGTGTGTCAGTGAGCGTGTTAATATTAATCTGTGTTCTCTGTCAGTGTGTTAATATTCCTGAGGACAGTGGGGGTGTTTTACACTTCACAGGGTGTATCTGACTGTGGGTCATGATATACACAGTGTGTCAGTGAGTGTCTTACTATTAATCTGTGTTCTCTGTCAGTGTGTTAATATTCCTGAGGACAGTGGGGGTGTTTTACACTTCACAGGGTGTATCTGACTGTGGGTCATGATATACACAGTGTGTCAGTGAGTGTGTTAATATTAATCTGTGTTCTCTGTCAGTGTGTTAATATTCCTGAGGACAGTGGAGGTGTTTTACACTTCACCGGGTGTATCTGGCTGTGAGTCATGATGTACACAGTGTGTCAGTGAGTGTGTTAATATTAATCTGTGTTCTCTGTCAGTGTGTTAATATTCCTGAGGACAGTGGGGGTGTTTTACACTTCACCGGGTGTATCTGACTGTGGGTCATGATATACACAGTGTGTCGGTGAGTGTGTTAATATTAATCTGTGTTCTCTGTCAGTGTGTTAATATTACTGAGGACAGTGGGGGTGTTTTACACTTCACAGGGTGTATCTGACTGTGAGTCATGATATACACAGTGTGTCAGTGAGTGTGTTAATATTAATCTGTGTTCTCTGTCAGTGTGTTAATATTACTGAGGACAGTGGGGTTTTTTACACTTCACCGGGTGTATCTGACTGTGGGTCATGGTATACACAGTGTGTCAGTGAGTGTGTTAATATTAATCTGTGTTCTCTGTCAGTGTGTTAATATTACTGAGGACAGTGGGGGTGTTTTACACTTCACAGGGTGTATCTGACTGTGGGTCATGATATACACAGTGTGTCAGTGAGTGTGTTAATATTAATCTGTGATCTCTGTCAGTGTGTTAATATTACTGAGGACAGTGGGGGTGTTTTACACTTCACAGGGTGTATCTGACTGTGGGTCATGATGTACACAGTGTGTCAGTGAGTGTGGTAATATTAATCTGTGTTCTCTGTCAGTGTGTTGATATTACTGTGGACAGTGGGGGTGTTGTACACTTCACAGGGTGTATCTGACTGTGGGTCATGATATACACAGTGTGTCAGTGAGAGTGTTAATATTAATCTGTGTTCTCTGTCAGTGTGTTAATATTACTGAGGACAGTGGGGGTGTTTTACACTTCACAGGGTGTATCTGACTGTGGGTCATGATATACACATTGTGTCAGTGAGTGTGTTAATATTAATCTGTGTTCTCTGTCAGTGTGTTAATATTACTGAGGACAGTGGGGGTGTTTTACACTTCACAGGGTGTATCTGACTGTGGGTCATGATATACAGAGTGTGTCAGTGAGTGTGTTAATATTAATCTGTGTTCTCTGTCAGTGTGTTAATATTCCTGAGGACAGTGGGGGTGTTTTACACTTCACAGGGTGTATCTGACTGTGGGTCATGATGTACACAGTGTGTCAGTGAGTGTGTTAATATTAATCTGTGTTCTCTGTCAGTGTGTTAATATTACTGAGGACAGTGGGGGTGTTTTACACTTCACAGGGTGTATCTGACTGTGGGTCATGATATACACAGTGTGTCAGTGAGTGTGTTAATATTAATCTGTGTTCTCTGTCAGTGTGTTAATATTCCTGAGGACAGTGGAGGTGTTTTACACTTCACCGGGTGTATCTGGCTGTGAGTCATGATGTACACAGTGTGTCAGTGAGTGTGTTAATATTAATCTGTGTTCTCTGTCAGTGTGTTAATATTCCTGAGGACAGTGGGGGTGTTTTACACTTCACCGGGTGTATCTGACTGTGGGTCATGATCTACACAATGTGTCAGTGAGTGTGTTAATATTAATCTGTGTTCTCTGTCAGTGTGTTAATATTCCTGAGGACAGTTGGTGTGTTTTACACTTCACAGGGTGTATCTGACTGTGGGTCATGATATACACAGTGTGTCAGTGAGCGTGTTAATATTAATCTGTGTTCTCTGTCAGTGTGTTAATATTACTGAGGACAGTGGGGATGTTTTACACTTCACAGGGTGTATCTGACTGTGGGTCATGATGTACACAGTATGTCAGTGAGTGTGTTAATATTAATCTGTGTTCTCTGTCAGTGTGTTAATATTACTGAGGACAGTGGGGGTGTTTTACACTTCACAGGGTTTATCTGACTGTGGGTCATGATGTACACAGTGTGTCAGTGTGTGTGTTAATATTAATCTGTGTTCTCTGTCAGTGTGTTAATATTACTGAGGACAGTGGGGGTGTTTTACACTTCACAGGGTGTATCTGACTGTGGGTCATGATATACACAGTGTGTCAGTGAGTGTGTTAATATTAATCTGTGTTCTCTGTCAGTGTGTTAATATTACTGAGGACAGTGGGGGTGTTTTACACTTCACAGGGTGTATCTGACTGTGGGTCATGATATACACAGTGTGTCAGTGAGTGTGTTAATATTAATCTGTGTTCTCTGTCAGTGTGTTAATATTACTGAGGACAGTGGGGGTGTTTTACACTTCACAGGGTGTATCTGACTGTGGGTCATGATATACACAGTGTGTCAGTGAGTGTGTTAATATTAATCTGTGTTCTCTGTCAGTGTGTTAATATTACTGAGGACAGTGGGGGTGTTTTACACTTCACAGGGTGTATCTGACTGTGGGTCATGATGTACACAGTGTGTCAGTGAGTGTGTTAATATTAATCTGTGTTCTCTGTCAGTGTGTTAATATTGCTGAGGACAGTGGGGGTGTTTTACACTTCAACAGGTGTATCTGACTGTGGGTCATGATGTACACAGTGTGTCAGTGAGTGTGGTAATATTAATCTGTGTTCTCTGTCAGTGTGTTGATATTACTGAGGACAGTGGGGGTGTTGTACACTTCACAGGGTGTATCTGACTGTGGGTCATGATATACACAGTGTGTCAGTGAGAGTGTTAATATTAATCTGTGTTCTCTGTCAGTGTGTTAATATTACTGAGGACAGTGGGGGTGTTTTACACTTCACAGGGTGTATCTGACTGTGGGTCATGATATACACAGTGTGTCAGTGAGTGTGTTAATATTAATCTGTGTTCTCTGTCAGTGTGTTGATATTACTGAGGACAGTGGGGGTGTTTTACACTTCACAGGGTGTATCTGACTGTGGGTCATGATATACACAGTGTGTCAGTGAGTGTGTTAATATTAATCTGTGTTCTCTGTCAGTGTGTTAATATTCCTGAGGACAGTGGAGGTGTTTTACACTTCACCGGGTGTATCTGGCTGTGAGTCATGATGTACACAGTGTGTCAGTGAGTGTGTTAATATTAATCTGTGTTCTCTGTCAGTGTGTTAATATTCCTGAGGACAGTGGGGGTGTTTTACACTTCACCGGGTGTATCTGACTGTGGGTCATGATATACACAGTGTGTCAGTGAGTGTGTTAATATTAATCTGTGTTCTCTGTCAGTGTGTTAATATTACTGAGGACAGTGGGGGTGTTTTACACTTCACAGGGTATATCTGACTGTGGGTCATGATGTACACAGTGTGTCAGTGAGTGTGTTAATATTAATCTGTGTTCTCTGTCAGTGTGTTAATATTACTGAGGACAGTGGGGGTGTTTTACACTTCACAGGGTGTATCTGACTGTGAGTCATGATATACACAGTGTGTCAGTGAGTGTGTTAATATTAATCTGTGTTCTCTGTCAGTGTGTTAATATTACTGAGGACAGTGGGGTTTTTTACACTTCACCGGGTGTATCTGACTGTGGGTCATGGTATACACAGTGTGTCAGTGAGTGTGTTAATATTAATCTGTGTTCTCTGTCAGTGTGTTAATATTACTGAGGACAGTGGGGGTGTTTTACACTTCACAGGGTGTATCTGACTGTGGGTCATGATATACACAGTGTGTCAGTGAGTGTGTTAATATTAATCTGTGTTCTCTGTCAGTGTGTTAATATTACTGAGGACAGTGGGGGTGTTTTACACTTCACAGGGTGTATCTGACTGTGGGTCATGATGTACACAGTGTGTCAGTGAGTGTGGTAATATTAATCTGTGTTCTCTGTCAGTGTGTTGATATTACTGTGGACAGTGGGGGTGTTGTACACTTCACAGGGTGTATCTGACTGTGGGTCATGATATACACAGTGTGTCAGTGAGAGTGTTAATATTAATCTGTGTTCTCTGTCAGTGTGTTAATATTACTGAGGACAGTGGGGGTGTTTTACACTTCACAGGGTGTATCTGACTGTGGGTCATGATATACAGATTGTGTCAGTGAGTGTGTTAATATTAATCTGTGTTCTCTGTCAGTGTGTTAATATTACTGAGGACAGTGGGGGTGTTTTACACTTCACAGGGTGTATCTGACTGTGGGTCATGATATACAGAGTGTGTCAGTGAGTGTGTTAATATTAATCTGTGTTCTCTGTCAGTGTGTTAATATTCCTGAGGACAGTGGGGGTGTTTTACACTTCACAGGGTGTATCTGACTGTGGGTCATGATGTACACAGTGTGTCAGTGAGTGTGTTAATATTAATCTGTGTTCTCTGTCAGTGTGTTAATATTACTGAGGACAGTGGGGGTGTTTTACACTTCACAGGGTGTATCTGACTGTGGGTCATGATATACACAGTGTGTCAGTGAGTGTGTTAATTTTAATCTGTGTTCTCTGTCAGTGTGTTAATATTCCTGAGGACAGTGGAGTTGTTTTACACTTCACCGGGTGTATCTGGCTGTGAGTCATGATGTACACAGTGTGTCAGTGAGTGTGTTAATATTAATCTGTGTTCTCTGTCAGTGTGTTAATATTCCTGAGGACAGTGGGGGTGTTTTACACTTCACCGGGTGTATCTGACTGTGGGTCATGATCTACACAATGTGTCAGTGAGTGTGTTAATATTAATCTGTGTTCTCTGTCAGTGTGTTAATATTCCTGAGGACAGTTGGTGTGTTTTACACTTCACAGGGTGTATCTGACTGTGGGTCATGATATACACAGTGTGTCAGTGAGCGTGTTAATATTAATCTGTGTTCTCTGTCAGTGTGTTAATATTACTGAGGACAGTGGGGATGTTTTACACTTCACAGGGTGTATCTGACTGTGGGTCATGATGTACACAGTATGTCAGTGAGTGTGTTAATATTAACCTGTGTTCTCTGTCAGTGTGTTAATATTACTGAGGACAGTGGGGGTGTTTTACACTTCACAGGGTTTATCTGACTGTGGGTCATGATGTGCACAGTGTGTCAGTGAGTGTGTTAATATTAATCTGTGTTCTCTGTCAGTGTGTTAATATTACTGAGGACAGTGGGGGTGTTTTACACTTCACAGTGTGTATCTGACTGTGGGTCATGATATACACAGTGTGTCAGTGAGTGTGTTAATATTAATCTGTGTTCTCTGTCAGTGTGTTAATATTACTGAGGACAGTGGGGGTGTTTTACACTTCACAGGGTGTATCTGACTGTGGGTCATGATATACACAGTGTGTCAGTGAGTGTGTTAATATTAATCTGTGTTCTCTGTCAGTGTGTTAATATTACTGAGGACAGTGGGGGTGTTTTACACTTCACAGGGTGTATCTGACTGTGGGTCATGATACACACAGTGTGTCAGTGAGTGTGTTAATATTAATCTGTGTTCTCTGTCAGTGTGTTAATATTACTGAGGACAGTGGGGGTGTTTTACACTTCACAGGGTGTATCTGACTGTGGGTCATGATATACAGAGTGTGTCAGTGAGTGTGTTAATATTAATCTGTGTTCTCTGTCAGTGTGTTAATATTGCTGAGGACAGTGGGGGTGTTTTACACTTCAACAGGTGTATCTGACTGTGGGTCATGATGTACACAGTGTGTCAGTGAGTGTGTTAATATTAATCTGTGTTCTCTGTCAGTGTGTTAATATTCCTGAGGACAGTGGAGGTGTTTTACACTTCACCGGGTGTATCTGGCTGTGAGTCATGATGTACACAGTGTGTCAGTGAGTGTGTTAATATTAATCTGTGTTCTCTGTCAGTGTGTTAATATTCTTGAGGACAGTGGGGGTGTTTTACACTTCACCGGGTGTATCTGACTGTGGGTCATGATATACACAGTGTGTCAGTGAGTGTGTTAATATTAATCTGTGTTCTCTGTCAGTGTGTTAATATTCCTGAGGACAGTGGGGGTGTTTTACACTTCACAGAGTTTATCTGACTGTGGGTCATGATGTACACAGTGTGTCAGTGAGTGTGTTAATATTAATCTGTGTTCTCTGTCAGTGTGTTAATATTCCTGAGGACAGTGGGGGTGTTTTACACTTCACAGGGTTTATCTGACTGTGGGTCATGATATACACAGTGTGTCAGTGAGTGTGTTAATATTAATCTGTGTTCTCTGTCAGTGTGTTAATATTCCTGAGGACAGTGGGGGTGTTTTACACTTCACAGGGTGTATCTGACTGTGGGTCATGATATACAGAGTGTGTCAGTGAGTGTGTTAATATTAATCTGTGTTCTCTGTCAGTGTGTTAATATTCCTGAGGACAGTGGGGGTGTTTTACACTTCACAGGGTGTATCTGACTGTGGGTCATGATGTACACAGTGTGTCAGTGAGTGTGTTAATATTAATCTGTGTTCTCTGTCAGTGTGTTAATATTACTGAGGACAGTGGGGGTGTTTTACACTTCACAGGGTGTATCTGACTGTGGGTCATGATATACACAGTGTGTCAGTGAGTGTGTTAATATTAATCTGTGTTCTCTGTCAGTGTGTTAATATTCCTGAGGACAGTGGGGGTGTTTTACACTTCACAGGGTTTATCTGACTGTGGGTCATGATATACACAGTGTGTCAGTGAGTGTGTTAATATTAATCTGTGTTCTCTGTCAGTGTGTTAATATTACTGAGGACAGTGGGGGTGTTTTACACTTCACAGGGTGTATCTGACTGTGGGTCATGATATACACAGTGTGTCAGTGAGTGTGTTAATATTAATCTGTGTTCTCTGTCAGTGTGTTAATATTCCTGAGGACAGTGGAGGTGTTTTACACTTCACCGGGTGTATCTGGCTGTGAGTCATGATGTACACAGTGTGTCAGTGAGTGTGTTAATATTAATCTGTGTTCTCTGTCAGTGTGTTAATATTCCTGAGGACAGTGGGGGTGTTTTACACTTCACCGGGTGTATCTGACTGTGGGTCATGATCTACACAATGTGTCAGTGAGTGTGTTAATATTAATCTGTGTTCTCTGTCAGTGTGTTAATATTCCTGAGGACAGTGGGGGTGTTTTACACTTCACAGGGTGTATCTGACTGTGGGTCATGATATACACAGTGTGTCAGTGAGCGTGTTAATATTAATCTGTGTTCTCTGTCAGTGTGTTAATATTACTGAGGACAGTGGGGATGTTTTACACTTCACAGGGTGTATCTGACTGTGGGTCATGATGTACACAGTATGTCAGTGAGTGTGTTAATATTAATCTGTGTTCTCTGTCAGTGTGTTAATATTACTGAGGACAGTGGGGGTGTTTTACACTTCACAGGGTTTATCTGACTTTGGGTCATGATGTACACAATGTGTCAGTGAGTGTGTTAATATTAATCTGTGTTCTCTGAACGTGTGTTAATATTACTGAGGACAGTGGGGGTGTTTTACACTTCACAGGGTGTATCTGACTGTGGGTCATGATATACACAGTGTGTCAGTGAGTGTGTTAATATTAATCTGTGTTCTCTGTCAGTGTGTTAATATTACTGAGGACAGTGGGGGTGTTTTACACTTCACAGGGTGTATCTGACTGTGGGTCATGATATACACAGTGTGTCAGTGAGTGTGTTAATATTAATCTGTTTTCTCTGTCAGTGTGTTAATATTACTGAGGACAGTGGGGGTGTTTTACTCTTCACCGGGTGTATCTGACTGTGGGTCATGATATACACAGTGTGTCAGTGAGTGTGTTAATATTAATCTGTGTTCTCTGTCAGTGTGTTAATATTACTGAGGACAGTGGGGGTGTTTTACACTGCACAGGGTGTATCTGACTGTGGGTCATGATATACACAGTGTGTCAGTGAGTGTGTTAATATTAATCTGTGTTCTCTGTCAGTGTGTTAATATTACTGAGGACAGTGGGGGTGTTTTACACTTCACAGGGTGTATCTGACTGTGGGTCATGATGTACACAGTGTGTCAGTGAGTGTGTTAATATTAATCTGTGTTCTCTGTCAGTGTGTTAATATTGCTGAGGACAGTGGGGGTGTTTTACACTTCACCGGGTGTATCTGACTGTGGGTCATGATGTACACAGTGTGTCAGTGAGTGTGGTAATATTAATCTGTGTTCTCTGTCAGTGTGTTGATATTACTGAGGACAGTGGGGGTGTTGTACACTTCACAGGGTGTATCTGACTGTGGGTCATGATATACACAGTGTGTCAGTGAGAGTGTTAATATTAATCTGTGTTCTCTGTCAGTGTGTTAATATTACTGAGGACAGTGGGGGTGTTTTACACTTCACAGGGTGTATCTGACTGTGGGTCATGATATACACAGTGTGTCAGTGAGTGTGTTAATATTAATCTGTGTTCTCTGTCAGTGTGTTAATATTACTGAGGACAGTGGGGGTGTTTTACACTTCACAGGGTGTATCTGACTGTGGGTGATGATATACAGAGTGTGTCAGTGAGTGTGTTAATATTAATCTGTGTTCTCTGTCAGTGTGTTAAAATTCCTGAGGACAGTGGGGGTGTTTTACACTTCACAGGGTGTATCTGACTGTGGGTCATGATGTACACAGTGTGTCAGTGAGTGTGTTAATATTAATCTGTGTTCTCTGTCAGTGTGCTAATATTCCTGAGGACAGTGGAGGTGTTTTACACTTCACCGGGTGTATCTGGCTGTGAGTCATGATGTACACAGTGTGTCAGTGAGTGTGTTAATATTAATCTGTGTTCTCTGTCAGTGTGTTAATATTCTTGAGGACAGTGGGGGTGTTTTACACTTCACCGGGTGTATCTGACTGTGGGTCATGATATACACAGTGTGTCAGTGAGTGTGTTAATATTAATCTGTGTTCTCTGTCAGTGTGTTAATATTCCTGAGGACAGTGGGGGTGTTTTACACTTCACAGAGTTTATCTGACTGTGGGTCATGATGTACACAATGTGTCAGTGAGTGTGTTAATATTAATCTGTGTTCTCTGTCAGTGTGTTAATATTACTGAGGACAGTGGGGGTGTTTTACACTTCACAGGGTTTATCTGACTGTGGGTCATGATATACACAGTGAGTCAGTGAGTGTGCTAATATTAATCTGTGTTCTCTGTCAGTGTGTTAATATTACTGAGGACAGTGGGGGTGTTTTACACTTCACAGGGTGTAGCTGACTGTGGGTCATGATGTACACAGTGTGTCAGTGAGTGTGTTAATATTAATCTGTGTTCTCTGTCAGTGTGTTAATATTCCTGAGGACAGTGGGGATGTTTTTCGCTTCACAGGGTGTATCTGACTGTGGGTCATGATATACACAGTGTGTCAGTGAGTGTGTTAATATTAATCTGTGTTCTCTGTCAGTGTGTTAATATTCCTGAGGACAGTGGGGGTGTTTTACACTTCACAGGGTGTATCTGACTGTGGGTCATGATATACACAGTGTGTCAGTGAGCGTGTTAATATTAATCTGTGTTCTCTGTCAGTGTGTTAATATTCCTGAGGACAGTGGGGGTGTTTTACACTTCACAGGGTGTATCTGACTGTGGGTCATGATATACACAGTGTGTCAGTGAGTGTCTTACTATTAATCTGTGTTCTCTGTCAGTGTGTTGATATTACTGAGGACAGTGGGGGTGTTTTACACTTCACAGGGTGTATCTGACTGTGGGTCATGATATACACAGTGTGTCAGTGAGTGTGTTAATATTAATCTGTGTTCTCTGTCAGTGTGTTAATATTCCTGAGGACAGTGGAGGTGTTTTACACTTCACCGGGTGTATCTGGCTGTGAGTCATGATGTACACAGTGTGTCAGTGAGTGTGTTAATATTAATCTGTGTTCTCTGTCAGTGTGTTAATATTCCTGAGGACAGTGGGGGTGTTTTACACTTCACCGGGTGTATCTGACTGTGGGTCATGATATACACAGTGTGTCAGTGAGTGTGTTAATATTAATCTGTGTTCTCTGTCAGTGTGTTAATATTCCTGAGGACAGTGGGGTTGTTTTACACTTCACAGGGTTTATCTGACTGTGGGTCATGATGTACACGGTGTGTCAGTGATTGTGTTAATATTAATCTGTGTTCTCTGTCAGTGTGTTAATATTACTGAGGACAGTGGGGGTGTTTTACACTTCACAGTGTGTATCTGACTGTGGGTCATGATATACACAGTGTGTCAGTGAGTGTGTTAATATTAATCTGTGTTCTCTGTCAGTGTGTTAATATTCCTGAGGACAGTGGGGGTGTTTTACACTTCACAGGGTGTATCTGACTGTGGGTCATGATGTACACAGTGTGTCAGTGAGTGTGTTAATATTAATCTGTGTTCTCTGTCAGTGTGTTAATATTCCTGAGGACAGTGGGGTTGTTTTACACTTCACAGGGTTTATCTGACTGTGGGTCATGATGTACACAGTGTGTCAGTGAGTGTGTTAATATTAATCTGTGTTCTCTGTCAGTGTGTTAATATTACTGAGGACAGTGGGGGTGTTTTACACTTCACAGTGTTTATCTGACTGTGGGTCATGATATACACAGTGTGTCAGTGAGTGTGCTAATATTAATCTGTGTACTCTGTCAGTGTGTTAATATTCCTGAGGACAGTGGGGGTGTTTTACACTTCACAGGGTGTATCTGACTCTGGGTCATGATGTACACAGTGTGTCAGTGAGTGTGTTAATATTAATCTGAGTTCTCTGTCAGTGTGTTAATATTCCTGAGGACAGTGGGGATGTTTTACACTTCACAGGGTGTATCTGACTGTGGGTCATGATCTACACAATGTGTCAGTGAGTGTGTTAATATTAATCTGTGTTCTCTGTCAGTGTGTTAATATTCCTGAGGACAGTGGGGGTGGTTTACACTTCACAGGGTGTATCTGACTGTAGGTCATGATGTACACAGTGTGTCAGTGAGTGTGTTAATATTAATCTGTGTTCTCTGTCAGTGTGTTAATATTCCTGAGGACAGTGGGGATGTTTTACACTTCACAGGGTGTATCTGACTGTGGGTCATGATGTACACAGTGTGTCAGTGAGTGTGTTAATATTAATCTGTGTTCTCTGTCAGTGTGTTAATATTACTGAGGACAGTGGGGGTGTTTTACACTTCACAGGGTTTATCTGAGTGTGGGTCATGATGTACACAGTGTGTCAGTGATGTGTTAATATTAATCTGTGTTCTCTGTCAGTGTGTTAATATGACTGAGGACAGTGGGGGTGTTTTACACTTCACAGGGTGTATCTGACTGTGGGTCATGATATACACAGTGTGTCAGTGAGTGTGTTAATATTAATCTGTGTTCTCTGTCAGTGTGTTAATATTACTGAGGACAGTGGGGGTGTTTTACACTTCACAGGGTTTATCTGACTGTGGGTCATGATGTACACAGTGTGTCAGTGAGTGTGTTAATATTAATCTGTGTTCTCTGTCAGTGTGTTAATATTACTGAGGACAGTGGGGGTGTTCTACACTTCACAGGGTGTATCTGACTCTGGGTCATGATATACACAGTGTGTCAGTGAGTGTGTTAATATTAATCTGTGTTCTCTGTCAGTGTGTTAATATTCCTGAGGACAGTGGGGGTGGTTTACACTTCACAGGGTGTATCTGACTGTGGGTCATGATATACAGAGTGTGTCAGTGAGTGTGTTAATATTAATCTGTGTTCTCTGTCAGTGTGTTAATATTACTGAGGACAGTGGAGGTGTTTTACACTTCACCGGGTGTATCTGGCTGTGAGTCATGATGTACACAGTGTGTCAGTGAGTGTGTTAATATTAATCTGTGTTCTCTGTCAGTGTGTTAATATTCCTGAGGACAGTGGGGGTGGTTTACACTTCACAGGGTGTATCTGACTGTGGGTCATGATGTACACAGTGTGTCAGTGAGTGTGTTAATATTAATCTGTGTTCTCTGTCAGTGTGTTAATATTACTGAGGACAGTGGGGGTGTTCTACACTTCACAGGGTGTATCTGACTGTGGGTCATGATCTACACAATGTGTCAGTGAGAGTGTTAATATTAATCTGTGTTCTCTGTCAGTGTGTTAATATTCCTGAGGACAGTGGGGGTGGTTTACACTTCACAGGGTGTATCTGACTGTGGGTCATGATGTACACAGTGTGTCAGTGAGTGTGTTAATATTAATCTGTGTTCTCTGTCAGTGTGTTAATATTCCTGAGGACAGTGGGGATGTTTTACACTTCACAGGGTGTATCTGACTGTGGGTCATGATGTACACAGTGTGTCAGTGAGTGTGTTAATATTAATCTGTGTTCTCTGTCAGTGTGTTAATATTACTGAGGACAGTGGGGGTGTTTTACACTTCACAGGGTTTATCTGACTGTGGGTCATGATGTACACAGTGTGTCAGTGAGTGTGTTAATATTAATCTGTGTTCTCTGTCAGTGTGTTAATATTACTGAGGACAGTGGGGGTGTTTTACACTTCACAGGGTGTATCTGACTGTGGGTCATGATATACACAGTGTGTCAGTGAGTGTGTTAATATTAATCTGTGTTCTCTGTCAGTGTGTTAATATTACTGAGGACAGTGGGGGTGTTTTACACTTCACAGGGTTTATCTGACTGTGGGTCATGATGTGGACAGTGTGTCAGTGAGTGTGTTAATATTAATCTGTGTTCTCTGTCAGTGTGTTAATATTACTGAGGACAGTGGGGGAGTTTTACACTTCACAGGGTTTATCTGACTGTGGGTCATGATGTACACAGTGTGTCAGTGAGTGTGTTAATATTAATCTGTGTTCTCTGTCAGTGTGTTAATATTACTGAGGACAGTGGGGGTGTTTTACACTTCACAGGGTGTATCTGACTGTGGGTCATGATATACACAGTGTGTCAGTGAGTGTGTTAATATTAATCTGTGTTCTCTGTCAGTGTGTTAATATTACTGAGGACAGTGGGGGTGTTTTACACTTCACAGGGTGTATCTGACTGTGGGTCATGATGTACACAGTGTGTCAGTGAGTGTGTTAATATTAATCTGTGTTCTCTGTCAGTGTGTTAATATTACTGAGGACAGTGGGGGTGTTTTACACTTCACCGGGTGTATCTGACTGTGGGTCATGATATACACAGTGTGTCAGTGAGTGTGGTAATATTAATCTGTGTTCTCTGTCAGTGTGTTGATATTACTGAGGACAGTGGGGGTGTTGTACACTTCACAGGGTGTATCTGACTGTGGGTCATGATATACACAGTGTGTCAGTGAGAGTGTTAATATTAATCTGTGTTCTCTGTCAGTGTGTTAATATTACTGAGGACAGTGGGGTGTTTTACACTTCACCGGGTGTATCTGACTGTGGGTCATGATGTACACAGTGTGTCAGTTAGTGTGTTAATATTAATCTGTGTTCTCTGTCAGTGTGTTAATATTGCTGAGGACAGTGGGGGTGTTTTACACTTCACAGGGTGTATCTGACTGTGGGTCATGATATACAGAGTCTGTCAGTGAGTGTGTTAATATTAATCTGTGTTCTCTGTCAGTGTGTTAATATTCCTGAGGACAGTGGAGGTGTTTTACACTTCACCGGGTGTATCTGGCTGTGAGTCATGATGTACACAGTGTGTCAGTGAGTGTGTTAATATTAATCTGTGTTCTCTGTCAGTGTGTTAATATTACTGAGGACAGTGGGGGTGTTTTACACTTCACAGGGTGTATCTAACTGTGGGTCATGACATACACAGTGTGTCAGTGAGTGTGTTAATATTAATCTGTGTTCTCTGTCAGTGTGTTAATATTACTGAGGACAGTGGGGGTGTTCTACACTTCACAGGGTGTATCTGACTCTGGGTCATGATATACACAGTGTGTCAGTGAGTGTGTTAATATTAATCTGTGTTCTCTGTCAGTGTGTTAATATTGCTGAGGACAGTGGGGGTGTTTTACACTTCACAGGGTGTATCTGACTGTGGGTCCTGATGTACACAGTGTGTCAGTGAGTGTGTTAATATTAATCTGTGTTCTCTGTCAGTGTGTTAATATTCCTGAGGACAGTGGGGGTGTTTTACACTTCACAGGGTTTATCTGACTGTGGGTCATGATGTACACAGTGTGTCAGTGAGTGTGTTAATATTAATCTGTGTTCTCTGTCAGTGTGTTAATATTACTGAGGACAGTGGGGGTGTTTTACACTTCACAGGGTGTATCTGACTGTGGGTCATGATATACACAGTGTGTCAGTGAGTGTGTTAATATTAATCTGTGTTCTCTGTCAGTGTGTTAATATTACTGAGGACAGTGGGGGTGTTTTACACTTCACAGGGTGTATCTGACTGTGGGTCATGATGTACACAGTGTGTCAGTGAGTGTGTTAATATTAATCTGTGTTCTCTGTCAGTGTGTTAATATTACTGAGGACAGTGGGGGTGTTTTACACTTCACCGGGTGTATCTGACTGTGGGTCATGATGTACACAGTGTGTCAGTGAGTGTGGTAATATTAATCTGTGTTCTCTGTCAGTGTGTTGATATTACTGAGGACAGTGGGGGCGTTGTACACTTCACAGGGTGTATCTGACTGTGGGTCATGATATACACAGTGTGTCAGTGAGAGTGTTAATATTAATCTGTGTTCTCTGTCAGTGTGTTAATATTACTGAGGACAGTGGGGGTGTTTTACACTTCACCGGGTGTATCTGACTGTGGGTCATGATATACACAGTGTGTCAGTGAGTGTGTTAATATTAATCTGTGTTCTCTGTCAGTGTGTTAATATTACTGAGGACAGTGGGGGTGTTTTACACTTCACAGGGTGTATCTGACTGTGGGTCATGATATACAGAGTGTGTCATTGAGTGTGTTAATATTAATCTGTGTTCTCTGTCAGTGTGTTAATATTCCTGAGGACAGTGGAGGTGTTTTACACTTCACCGGGTGTATCTGGCTGTGAGTCATGATGTACACAGTGTGTCAGTGAGTGTGTTAATATTAATCTGTGTTCTCTGTCAGTGTGTTAATATTACTGAGGACAGTGGGGGTGTTTTACACTTCACAGGGTGTATCTAACTGTGGGTCATGATATACACAGTGTGTCAGTGAGTGTGTTAATATTAATCTGTGTTCTCTGTCAGTGTGTTAATATTACTGAGGACAGTGGGGTGTTCTACACTTCACAGGGTGTATCTGACTCTGGGTCATGATATACACAGTGTGTCAGTGAGTGTGTTAATATTAATCTGTGTTCTCTGTCAGTGTGTTAATATTGCTGAGGACAGTGGGGGTGTTTTACACTTCACAGGGTGTATCTGACTGTGGGTCATGATGTACACAGTGTGTCAGTGAGTGTGTTAATATTAATCTGTGTTCTCTGTCAGTGTGTTAATATTCCTGAGGACAGTGGAGGTGTTTTACACTTCACCGGGTGTATCTGGCTGTGAGTCATGATGTACACAGTGTGTCAGTGAGTGTGTTCATATCAATCTGTGTTCTCTGTCAGTGTGTTAACATTACTGAGGACAGTGGGGGTGTTTTACACTTCACAGGGTGTATCTAACTGTGGGTCATGATATACACAGTGTGTCAGTGAGTGTGTTAATATTAATCTGTGTTCTCTGTCAGTGTGTTAATATTACTGAGGACAGTGGGAGTGTTTTACACTTCACAGGGTGTATCTGACTGTGGGTCATGATATACACAGTGTGTCAGTGAGTGTGTTAATATCAATCTGTGTTCTCTGTCAGTGTGTTAATATTCCTGAGGACAGTGGGGGTGTTTTACACTTCACAAGGTGTGTCTGACTCTGGGTCATGATATACACAGTGTGTCAGTGAGTGTGTTAATATTAATCTGTGTTCTCTGTCAGTGTGTTAATATTCCTGAGGACAGTGGGGGTCTTATAATCTTCACAGGGTGTATCTGACTGTGGGTCATGATGTACACAGTGTGTCAGTGAGTGTGTTAATATTAATCTGTGTTCTCTGTCAGTGTGTTAATATTCCTGAGGACAGTGGGGGTGTTTTACACTTCACAGGGTGTATCTGACTGTGAGTCATGATGTACACAGTGTGTCAGTGAGTGTGTTAATATTAATCTGTGTTCTCTGTCAGTGTGTTAATATTGCTGAAGACAGTGGGGGTGTTTTACACTTCACAGGGTGTATCTGACTGTGGGTCATGATATACAGAGTGTGTCAGTGAGTGTGTTAATATTAATCTGTGTTCTCTGTCAGTGTGTTAATATTCCTGAGGACAGTGGGGGTGTTTTACACTTCACAAGGTGTGTCTGACTCTGGGTCATGATATACACAGTGTGTCAGTGAGTGTGTTAATATTAATCTGTGTTCTCTGTCAGTGTGTTAATATTCCTGAGGACAGTGGGGGTGTTTTACACTTCACAGGGTGTATCTGACTGTGAGTCATGATGTACACAGTGTGTCAGTGAGTGTGTTAATATTAATCTGTGTTCTCTGTCAGTGTGTTAATATTGCTGAAGACAGTGGGGGTGTTTTACACTTCACCGGGTGTATCTGACTGTGAGTCATGATGTACACAGTGTGTCAGTGAGTGTGTTAATATTAATCTGTGTTCTCTGTCAGTGTGTTAATATTACTGAGGACAGTGGGGGTGTTTTACACTTCACAGGGTGTATCTCACTGTGAGTCATGATGTACACAGTGTGTCAGTGAGTGTGTTAATATTAATCTGTGTTCTCTGTCAGTGTGTTAATATTACTGAGGACAGTGGGGGTGTTCTACACTTCACAGGGTGTATCTGACTGTGGGTCATGATCTACACAATGTGTCAGTGAGTGTGTTAATATTAATCTGTGTTCTCTGTCAGTGTGTTAATATTCCTGAGGACAGTGGGGGTGGTTTACACTTCACAGGGTGTATCTGACTGTGGGTCATGATGTACACAGTGTGTCAGTGAGTGTGTTAATATCAATCTGTGTTCTCTGTCAGTGTGTTAATATTCCTGAGGACAGTGGGGGTCTTATAATCTTCACAGGGTGTATCTGACTGTGGGTCATGATGTACACAGTGTGTCAGTGAGTGTGTTAATATTAATCTGTGTTCTCTGTCAGTGTGTTAATATTCCTGAGGACAGTGGGGGTGTTTTACACTTCACAAGGTGTGTCTGACTCTGGGTCATGATATACACAGTGTGTCAGTGAGTGTGTTAATATTAATCTGTGTTCTCTGTCAGTGTGTTAATATTCCTGAGGACAGTGGGGGTCTTATAATCTTCACAGGGTGTATCTGACTGTGGGTCATGATGTACACAGTGTGTCAGTGAGTGTGTTAATATTAATCTGTGTTCTCTGTCAGTGTGTTAATATTCCTGAGGACAGTGGGGGTGTTTTACACTTCACAGGGTGTATCTGACTGTGAGTCATGATGTACACAGTGTGTCAGTGAGTGTGTTAATATTAATCTGTGTTCTCTGTCAGTGTGTTAATATTGCTGAAGACAGTGGGGGTGTTTTACACTTCACAGGGTGTATCTGACTGTGGGTCATGATATACAGAGTGTGTCAGTGAGTGTGTTAATATTAATCTGTGTTCTCTGTCAGTGTGTTAATATTCCTGAGGACAGTGGGGGTGTTTTATACTTCACAGGGTGTATCTGACTGTGGGTCATGATGTACACAGTGTGTCAGTGAGTGTGTTAATATTAATCTGTGTTCTCTGTCAGTGTGTTAATATTCCTGAGGACAGTGGAGGTGTTTTACACTTCACCGGGTGTATCTGGCTGTGAGTCATGATGTACACAGTGTGTCAGTGAGTGTGTTAATATTAATCTGTGTTCTCTGTCAGTGTGTTAATATTCTTGAGGACAGTGGGGGTGTTTTACACTTCACCGGGTGTATCTGACTGTGGGTCATGATATACACAGTGTGTCAGTGAGTGTGTTAATATTAATCTGTGTTCTCTGTCAGTGTGTTAATATTCCTGAGGACAGTGGGGGTGTTTTACACTTCACAGAGTTTATCTGACTGTGGGTCATGATGTACACAGTGTGTCAGTGAGTGTGTTAATATTAATCTGTGTTCTCTGTCAGTGTGTTAATATTCCTGAGGACAGTGGGGGTGTTTTACACTTCACAGGGTTTATCTGACTGTGGGTCATGATATACACAGTGTGTCAGTGAGTGTGTTAATATTAATCTGTGTTCTCTGTCAGTGTGTTAATATTACTGAGGACAGTGGGGGTGTTTTACACTTCACAGGGTGTATCTGACTGTGGGTCATGATATACAGATTGTGTCAGTGAGTGTGTTAATATTAATCTGTGTTCTCTGTCAGTGTGTTAATATTCCTGAGGACAGTGGGGGTGTTTTACACTTCACAGGGTGTATCTGACTGTGGGTCATGATGTACACAGTGTGTCAGTGAGTGTGTTAATATTAATCTGTGTTCTCTGTCAGTGTGTTAATATTACTGAGGACAGTGGGGGTGTTTTACACTTCACAGGGTGTATCTGACTGTGGGTCATGATATACACAGTGTGTCAGTGAGTGTGTTAATATTAATCTGTGTTCTCTGTCAGTGTGTTAATATTCCTGAGGACAGTGGGGGTGTTTTACACTTCACAGGGTTTATCTGACTGTGGGTCATGATATACACAGTGTGTCAGTGAGTGTGTTAATATTAATCTGTGTTCTCTGTCAGTGTGTTAATATTACTGAGGACAGTGGGGGTGTTTTACACTTCACAGGGTGTATCTGACTGTGGGTCATGATATACACAGTGTGTCAGTGAGTGTGTTAATATTAATCTGTGTTCTCTGTCAGTGTGTTAATATTCCTGAGGACAGTGGGGGTGTTTTACACTTCACCGGGTGTATCTGGCTGTGAGTCATGATGTACACAGTGTGTCAGTGAGTGTGTTAATATTAATCTGTGTTCTCTGTCAGTGTGTTAATATTCCTGAGGACAGTGGGGGTGTTTTACACTTCACCGGGTGTATCTGACTGTGGGTCATGATCTACACAATGTGTCAGTGAGTGTGTTAATATTAATCTGTGTTCTCTGTCAGTGTGTTAATATTCCTGAGGACAGTGGGGGAGTTTTACACTTCACAGGGTGTATCTGACTGTGGGTCATGATATACACAGTGTGTCAGTGAGCGTGTTAATATTAATCTGTGTTCTCTGTCAGTGTGTTAATATTACTGAGGACAGTGGGGATGTTTTACACTTCCCAGGGTGTATCTGACTGTGGGTCATGATGTACACAGTATGTCAGTGAGTGTGTTAATATTAATCTGTGTTCTCTGTCAGTGTGTTAATATTACTGAGGACAGTGGGGGTGTTTTACACTTCACAGGGTTTATCTGACTGTGGGTCATGATGTACACAATGTGTCATTGAGTGTGTTAATATTAATCTGTGTTCTCTGAACGTGTGTTAATATTACTGAGGACAGTGGGGGTGTTTTACACTTCACAGGGTGTATCTGACTGTGGGTCATGATATACACAGTGTGTCAGTGAGTGTGTTAATATTAATCTGTGTTCTCTGTCAGTGTGTTAATATTACTGAGGACAGTGGGGGTGTTTTACACTTCACAGGGTGTATCTGACTGTGGGTCATGATATACACAGTGTGTCAGTGAGTGTGTTAATATTAATCTGTTTTCTCTGTCAGTGTGTTAATATTACTGAGGACAGTGGGGGTGTTTTACTCTTCACCGGGTGTATCTGACTGTGGGTCATGATATACACAGTGTGTCAGTGAGTGTGTTAATATTAATCTGTGTTCTCTGTCAGTGTGTTAATATTACTGAGGACAGTGGGGGTGTTTTACACTGCACAGGGTGTATCTGACTGTGGGTCATGATATACACAGTGTGTCAGTGAGTGTGTTAATATTAATCTGTGTTCTCTGTCAGTGTGTTAATATTACTGAGGACAGTGGGGGTGTTTTACACTTCACAGGGTGTATCTGACTGTGGGTCATGATGTACACAGTGTGTCAGTGAGTGTGTTAATATTAATCTGTGTTCTCTGTCAGTGTGTTAATATTGCTGAGGACAGTGGGGGTGTTTTACACTTCACCGGGTGTATCTGACTGTGGGTCATGATGTACACAGTGTGTCAGTGAGTGTGGTAATATTAATCTGTGTTCTCTGTCAGTGTGTTGATATTACTGAGGACAGTGGGGGTGTTGTACACTTCACAGGGTGTATCTGACTGTGGGTCATGATATACACAGTGTGTCAGTGAGAGTGTTAATATTAATCTGTGTTCTCTGTCAGTGTGTTAATATTACTGAGGACAGTGGGGGTGTTTTACACTTCACAGGGTGTATCTGACTGTGGGTCATGATATACACAGTGTGTCAGTGAGTGTGTTAATATTAATCTGTGTTCTCTGTCAGTGTGTTAATATTACTGAGGACAGTGGGGGTGTTTTACACTTCACAGGGTGTATCTGACTGTGGGTGATGATATACAGAGTGTGTCAGTGAGTGTGTTAATATTAATCTGTGTTCTCTGTCAGTGTGTTAATATTCCTGAGGACAGTGGGGGTGTTTTACACTTCACAGGGTGTATCTGACTGTGGGTCATGATGTACACAGTGTGTCAGTGAGTGTGTTAATATTAATCTGTGTTCTCTGTCAGTGTGCTAATATTCCTGAGGACAGTGGAGGTGTTTTACACTTCACCGGGTGTATCTGGCTGTGAGTCATGATGTACACAGTGTGTCAGTGAGTGTGTTAATATTAATCTGTGTTCTCTGTCAGTGTGTTAATATTCTTGAGGACAGTGGGGGTGTTTTACACTTCACCGGGTGTATCTGACTGTGGGTCATGATATACACAGTGTGTCAGTGAGCGTGTTAATATTAATCTGTGTTCTCTGTCAGTGTGTTAATATTCCTGAGGACAGTGGGGGTGTTTTACACTTCACAGAGTTTATCTGACTGTGGGTCATGATGTACACAATGTGTCAGTGAGTGTGTTAATATTAATCTGTGTTCTCTGTCAGTGTGTTAATATTACTGAGGACAGTGGGGGTGTTTTACACTTCACAGGGTTTATCTGACTGTGGGTCATGATATACACAGTGTGTCAGTGAGTGTGCTAATATTAATCTGTGTTCTCTGTCAGTGTGTTAATATTACTGAGGACAGTGGGGGTGTTTTACACTTCACAGGGTGTAGCTGACTGTGGGTCATGATGTACACAGTGTGTCAGTGAGTGTGTTAATATTAATCTGTGTTCTCTGTCAGTGTGTTAATATTCCTGAGGACAGTGGGGATGTTTTACGCTTCACAGGGTGTATCTGACTGTGGGTCATGATATACACAGTGTGTCAGTGAGTGTGTTAATATTAATCTGTGTTCTCTGTCAGTGTGTTAATATTCCTGAGGACAGTGGGGGTGTTTTACACTTCACAGGGTGTATCTGACTGTGGGTCATGATATACACAGTGTGTCTGTGAGCGTGTTAATATTAATCTGTGTTCTCTGTCAGTGTGTTAATATTCCTGAGGACAGTGGGGGTGTTTTACACTTCACAGGGTGTATCTGACTGTGGGTCATGATATACACAGTGTGTCAGTGAGTGTCTTACTATTAATCTGTGTTCTCTGTCAGTGTGTTGATATTACTGAGGACAGTGGGGGTGTTTTACACTTCACAGGGTGTATCTGACTGTGGGTCATGATATACACAGTGTGTCAGTGAGTGTGTTAATATTAATCTGTGTTCTCTGTCAGTGTGTTAATATTCCTGAGGACAGTGGAGGTGTTTTACACTTCACCGGGTGTATCTGGCTGTGAGTCATGATGTACACAGTGTGTCAGTGAGTGTGTTAATATTAATCTGTGTTCTCTGTCAGTGTGTTAATATTCCTGAGGACAGTGGGGGTGTTTTACACTTCACCGGGTGTATCTGACTGTGGGTCATGATATACACAGTGTGTCAGTGAGTGTGTTAATATTAATCTGTGTTCTCTGTCAGTGTGTTAATATTCCTGAGGACAGTGGGGTTGTTTTACACTTCACAGGGTTTATCTGACTGTGGGTCATGATGTACACGGTGTGTCAGTGAGTGTGTTAATATTAATCTGTGTTCTCTGTCAGTGTGTTAATATTACTGAGGACAGTGGGGGTGTTTTACACTTCACAGTGTGTATCTGACTGTGGGTCATGATATACACAGTGTGTCAGTGAGTGTGTTAATATTAATCTGTGTTCTCTGTCAGTGTGTTAATATTCCTGAGGACAGTGGGGGTGTTTTACACTTCACAGGGTGTATCTGACTGTGGGTCATGATGTACACAGTGTGTCAGTGAGTGTGTTAATATTAATCTGTGTTCTCTGTCAGTGTGTTAATATTCCTGAGGACAGTGGGGTTGTTTTACACTTCACAGGGTTTATCTGACTGTGGGTCATGATGTACACAGTGTGTCAGTGAGTGTGTTAATATTAATCTGTGTTCTCTGTCAGTGTGTTAATATTACTGAGGACAGTGGGGGTGTTTTACACTTCACAGTGTTTATCTGACTGTGGGTCATGATATACACAGTGTGTCAGTGAGTGTGCTAATATTAATCTGTGTACTCTGTCAGTGTGTTAATATTCCTGAGGACAGTGGGGGTGTTTTACACTTCACAGGGTGTATCTGACTCTGGGTCATGATGTACACAGTGTGTCAGTGAGTGTGTTAATATTAATCTGAGTTCTCTGTCAGTGTGTTAATATTCCTGAGGACAGTGGGGATGTTTTACACTTCACAGGGTGTATCTGACTGTGGGTCATGATCTACACAATGTGTCAGTGAGTGTGTTAATATTAATCTGTGTTCTCTGTCAGTGTGTTAATATTCCTGAGGACAGTGGGGGTGGTTTACACTTCACAGGGTGTATCTGACTGTAGGTCATGATGTACACAGTGTGTCAGTGAGTGTGTTAATATTAATCTGTGTTCTCTGTCAGTGTGTTAATATTCCTGAGGACAGTGGGGATGTTTTACACTTCACAGGGTGTATCTGACTGTGGGTCATGATGTACACAGTGTGTCAGTGAGTGTGTTAATATTAATCTGTGTTCTCTGTCAGTGTGTTAATATGACTGAGGACAGTGGGGGTGTTTTACACTTCACAGGGTGTATCTGACTGTGGGTCATGATATACACAGTGTGTCAGTGAGTGTGTTAATATTAATCTGTGTTCTCTGTCAGTGTGTTAATATTACTGAGGACAGTGGGGGTGTTTTACACTTCACAGGGTTTATCTGACTGTGGGTCATGATGTACACAGTGTGTCAGTGAGTGTGTTAATATTAATCTGTGTTCTCTGTCAGTGTGTTAATATTACTGAGGACAGTGGGGGTGTTCTACACTTCACAGGGTGTATCTGACTCTGGGTCATGATATACACAGTGTGTCAGTGAGTGTGTTAATATTAATCTGTGTTCTCTGTCAGTGTGTTAATATTCCTGAGGACAGTGGGGGTGGTTTACACTTCACAGGGTGTATCTGACTGTGGGTCATGATATACAGAGTGTGTCAGTGAGTGTGTTAATATTAATCTGTGTTCTCTGTCAGTGTGTTAATATTACTGAGGACAGTGGAGGTGTTTTACACTTCACCGGGTGTATCTGGCTGTGAGTCATGATGTACACAGTGTGTCAGTGAGTGTGTTAATATTAATCTGTGTTCTCTGTCAGTGTGTTAATATTCCTGAGGACAGTGGGGGTGGTTTACACTTCACAGGGTGTATCTGACTGTGGGTCATGATGTACACAGTGTGTCAGTGAGTGTGTTAATATTAATCTGTGTTCTCTGTCAGTGTGTTAATATTACTGAGGACAGTGGGGGTGTTCTACACTTCACAGGGTGTATCTGACTGTGGGTCATGATCTACACAATGTGTCAGTGAGAGTGTTAATATTAATCTGTGTTCTCTGTCAGTGTGTTAATATTCCTGAGGACAGTGGGGGTGGTTTACACTTCACAGGGTGTATCTGACTGTGGGTCATGATGTACACAGTGTGTCAGTGAGTGTGTTAATATTAATCTGTGTTCTCTGTCAGTGTGTTAATATTCCTGAGGACAGTGGGGATGTTTTACACTTCACAGGGTGTATCTGACTGTGGGTCATGATGTACACAGTGTGTCAGTGAGTGTGTTAATATTAATCTGTGTTCTCTGTCAGTGTGTTAATATTACTGAGGACAGTGGGGGTGTTTTACACTTCACAGGGTTTATCTGACTGTGGGTCATGATGTACACAGTGTGTCAGTGAGTGTGTTAATATTAATCTGTGTTCTCTGTCAGTGTGTTAATATTACTGAGGACAGTGGGGGTGTTTTACACTTCACAGGGTGTATCTGACTGTGGGTCATGATATACACAGTGTGTCAGTGAGTGTGTTAATATTAATCTGTGTTCTCTGTCAGTGTGTTAATATTACTGAGGACAGTGGGGGTGTTTTACACTTCACAGGGTTTATCTGACTGTGGGTCATGATGTGGACAGTGTGTCAGTGAGTGTGTTAATATTAATCTGTGTTCTCTGTCAGTGTGTTAATATTACTGAGGACAGTGGGGGAGTTTTACACTTCACAGGGTTTATCTGACTGTGGGTCATGATGTACACAGTGTGTCAGTGAGTGTGTTAATATTAATCTGTGTTCTCTGTCAGTGTGTTAATATTACTGAGGACAGTGGGGGTGTTTTACACTTCACAGGGTGTATCTGACTGTGGGTCATGATATACACAGTGTGTCAGTGAGTGTGTTAATATTAATCTGTGTTCTCTGTCAGTGTGTTAATATTACTGAGGACAGTGGGGGTGTTTTACACTTCACAGGGTTTATCTGACTGTGGGTCATGATGTACACAGTGTGTCAGTGAGTGTGTTAATATTAATCTGTGTTCTCTGTCAGTGTGTTAATATTACTGAGGACAGTGGGGGTGTTCTACACTTCACAGGGTGTATCTGACTCTGGGTCATGATATACACAGTGTGTCAGTGAGTGTGTTAATATTAATCTGTGTTCTCTGTCAGTGTGTTAATATTCCTGAGGACAGTGGGGGTGGTTTACACTTCACAGGGTGTATCTGACTGTGGGTCATGATATACAGAGTGTGTCAGTGAGTGTGTTAATATTAATCTGTGTTCTCTGTCAGTGTGTTAATATTACTGAGGACAGTGGAGGTGTTTTACACTTCACCGGGTGTATCTGGCTGTGAGTCATGATGTACACAGTGTGTCAGTGAGTGTGTTAATATTAATCTGTGTTCTCTGTCAGTGTGTTAATATTCCTGAGGACAGTGGGGGTGGTTTACACTTCACAGGGTGTATCTGACTGTGGGTCATGATGTACACAGTGTGTCAGTGAGTGTGTTAATATTAATCTGTGTTCTCTGTCAGTGTGTTAATATTACTGAGGACAGTGGGGGTGTTCTACACTTCACAGGGTGTATCTGACTGTGGGTCATGATCTACACAATGTGTCAGTGAGAGTGTTAATATTAATCTGTGTTCTCTGTCAGTGTGTTAATATTCCTGAGGACAGTGGGGGTGGTTTACACTTCACAGGGTGTATCTGACTGTGGGTCATGATGTACACAGTGTGTCAGTGAGTGTGTTAATATTAATCTGTGTTCTCTGTCAGTGTGTTAATATTCATGAGGACAGTGGGGATGTTTTACACTTCACAGGGTGTATCTGACTGTGGGTCATGATGTACACAGTGTGTCAGTGAGTGTGTTAATATTAATCTGTGTTCTCTGTCAGTGTGTTAATATTACTGAGGACAGTGGGGGTGTTTTACACTTCACAGGGTTTATCTGACTGTGGGTCATGATGTACACAGTGTGTCAGTGAGTGTGTTAATATTAATCTGTGTTCTCTGTCAGTGTGTTAATATTACTGAGGACAGTGGGGGTGTTTTACACTTCACAGGGTGTATCTGACTGTGGGTCATGATATACACAGTGTGTCAGTGAGTGTGTTAATATTAATCTGTGTTCTCTGTCAGTGTGTTAATATTACTGAGGACAGTGGGGGTGTTTTACACTTCACAGGGTTTATCTGACTGTGGGTCATGATGTGGACAGTGTGTCAGTGAGTGTGTTAATATTAATCTGTGTTCTCTGTCAGTGTGTTAATATTACTGAGGACAGTGGGGGAGTTTTACACTTCACAGGGTTTATCTGACTGTGGGTCATGATGTACACAGTGTGTCAGTGAGTGTGTTAATATTAATCTGTGTTCTCTGTCAGTGTGTTAATATTACTGAGGACAGTGGGGGTGTTTTACACTTCACAGGGTGTATCTGACTGTGGGTCATGATATACACAGTGTGTCAGTGAGTGTGTTAATATTAATCTGTGTTCTCTGTCAGTGTGTTAATATTACTGAGGACAGTGGGGGTGTTTTACACTTCACAGGGTGTATCTGACTGTGGGTCATGATGTACACAGTGTGTCAGTGAGTGTGTTAATATTAATCTGTGTTCTCTGTCAGTGTGTTAATATTACTGAGGACAGTGGGGGTGTTTTACACTTCACCGGGTGTATCTGACTGTGGGTCATGATATACACAGTGTGTCAGTGAGTGTGGTAATATTAATCTGTGTTCTCTGTCAGTGTGTTGATATTACTGAGGACAGTGGGGGTGTTGTACACTTCACAGGGTGTATCTGACTGTGGGTCATGATATACACAGTGTGTCAGTGAGTGTGTTAATATTAATCTGTGTTCTCTGTCAGTGTGTTAATATTCCTGAGGACAGTGGAGGTGTTTTACACTTCACCGGGTGTATCTGGCTGTGAGTCATGATGTACACAGTGTGTCAGTGAGTGTGTTAATATTAATCTGTGTTCTCTGTCAGTGTGTTAATATTACTGAGGACAGTGGGGGTGTTTTACACTTCACAGGGTGTATCTAACTGTGGGTCATGACATACACAGTGTGTCAGTGAGTGTGTTAATATTAATCTGTGTTCTCTGTCAGTGTGTTAATATTACTGAGGACAGTGGGGGTGTTCTACACTTCACAGGGTGTATCTGACTCTGGGTCATGATATACACAGTGTGTCAGTGAGTGTGTTAATATTAATCTGTGTTCTCTGTCAGTGTGTTAATATTGCTGAGGACAGTGGTGGTGTTTTACACTTCACAGGGTGTATCTGACTGTGGGTCATGATGTACACAGTGTGTCAGTGAGTGTGTTAATATTAATCTGTGTTCTCTGTCAGTGTGTTAATATTCCTGAGGACAGTGGGGGTGTTTTACACTTCACAGGGTTTATCTGACTGTGGGTCATGATGTACACAGTGTGTCAGTGAGTGTGTTAATATTAATCTGTGTTCTCTGTCAGTGTGTTAATATTACTGAGGACAGTGGGGGTGTTTTACACTTCACAGGGTGTATCTGACTGTGGGTCATGATATACACAGTGTGTCAGTGAGTGTGTTAATATTAATCTGTGTTCTCTGTCAGTGTGTTAATATTACTGAGGACAGTGGGGGTGTTTTACACTTCACAGGGTGTATCTGACTGTGGGTCATGATGTACACAGTGTGTCAGTGAGTGTGTTAATATTAATCTGTGTTCTCTGTCAGTGTGTTAATATTACTGAGGACAGTGGGGGTGTTTTACACTTCACCGGGTGTATCTGACTGTGGGTCATGATGTACACAGTGTGTCAGTGAGTGTGGTAATATTAATCTGTGTTCTCTGTCAGTGTGTTGATATTACTGAGGACAGTGGGGGCGTTGTACACTTCACAGGGTGTATCTGACTGTGGGTCATGATATACACAGTGTGTCAGTGAGAGTGTTAATATTAATCTGTGTTCTCTGTCAGTGTGTTAATATTACTGAGGACAGTGGGGGTGTTTTACACTTCACCGGGTGTATCTGACTGTGGGTCATGATATACACAGTGTGTCAGTGAGTGTGTTAATATTAATCTGTGTTCTCTGTCAGTGTGTTAATATTACTGAGGACAGTGGGGGTGTTTTACACTTCACAGGGTGTATCTGACTGTGGGTCATGATATACAGAGTGTGTCATTGAGTGTGTTAATATTAATCTGTGTTCTCTGTCAGTGTGTTAATATTCCTGAGGACAGTGGAGGTGTTTTACACTTCACCGGGTGTATCTGGCTGTGAGTCATGATGTACACAGTGTGTCAGTGAGTGTGTTAATATTAATCTGTGTTCTCTGTCAGTGTGTTAATATTACTGAGGACAGTGGGGGTGTTTTACACTTCACAGGGTGTATCTAACTGTGGGTCATGATATACACAGTGTGTCAGTGAGTGTGTTAATATTAATCTGTGTTCTCTGTCAGTGTGTTAATATTACTGAGGACAGTGGGGTGTTCTACACTTCACAGGGTGTATCTGACTCTGGGTCATGATATACACAGTGTGTCAGTGAGTGTGTTAATATTAATCTGTGTTCTCTGTCAGTGTGTTAATATTGCTGAGGACAGTGGGGGTGTTTTACACTTCACAGGGTGTATCTGACTGTGGGTCATGATGTACACTGTGTGTCAGTGAGTGTGTTAATATTAATCTGTGTTCTCTGTCAGTGTGTTAATATTCCTGAGGACAGTGGAGGTGTTTTACACTTCTCCGGGTGTATCTGGCTGTGAGTCATGATGTACACAGTGTGTCAGTGAGTGTGTTCATATCAATCTGTGTTCTCTGTCAGTGTGTTAACATTACTGAGGACAGTGGGGGTGTTTTACACTTCACAGGGTGTATCTAACTGTGGGTCATGATATACACAGTGTGTCAGTGAGTGTGTTAATATTAATCTGTGTTCTCTGTCAGTGTGTTAATATTACTGAGGACAGTGGGAGTGTTTTACACTTCACAGGGTGTATCTGACTTTGGGTCATGATATACACAGTGTGTCAGTGAGTGTGTTAATATCAATCTGTGTTCTCTGTCAGTGTGTTAATATTCCTGAGGACAGTGGGGGTGTTTTAATCTTCACAGGGTGTATCTGACTGTGGGTCATGATGTACACAGTGTGTCAGTGAGTGTGTTAATATTAATCTGTGTTCTCTGTCAGTGTGTTAATATTCCTGAGGACAGTGGGGGTGTTTTACACTTCACAAGGTGTGTCTGACTCTGGGTCATGATATACACAGTGTGTCAGTGAGTGTGTTAATATAAATCTGTGTTCTCTGTCAGTGTGTTAATATTCCTGAGGACAGTGGGGGTGTTTTACACTTCACAGGGTGTATCTGACTGTGAGTCATGATGTACACAGTGTGTCAGTGAGTGTGTTCATATTAATCTGTGTTCTCTGTCAGTGTGTTAATATTGCTGAAGACAGTGGGGGTGTTTTACACTTCACCGGGTGTATCTGACTGTGAGTCATGATGTACACAGTGTGTCAGTGAGTGTGTTAATATTAATCTGTGTTCTCTGTCAGTGTGTTAATATTACTGAGGACAGTGGGGGTGTTTTACACTTCACAGGGTGTATCTCACTGTGAGTCATGATGTACACAGTGTGTCAGTGAGTGTGTTAATATTAATCTGTGTTCTCTGTCAGTGTGTTAATATTCCTGAGGACAGTGGGGGTGTTTTACACTTCACAAGGTGTGTCTGACTCTGGGTCATGATATACACAGTGTGTCAGTGAGTGTGTTAATATTAATCTGTGTTCTCTGTCAGTGTGTTAATATTCCTGAGGACAGTGGGGGTGTTTTACACTTCACAGGGTGTATCTGACTGTGAGTCATGATGTACACAGTGTGTCAGTGAGTGTGTTCATATTAATCTGTGTTCTCTGTCAGTGTGTTAATATTGCTGAAGACAGTGGGGGTGTTTTACACTTCACCGGGTGTATCTGACTGTGAGTCATGATGTACACAGTGTGTCAGTGAGTGTGTTAATATTAATCTGTGTTCTCTGTCAGTGTGTTAATATTACTGAGGACAGTGGGGGTGTTTTACACTTCACAGGGTGTATCTCACTGTGAGTCATGATGTACACAGTGTGTCAGTGAGTGTGTTAATATTAATCTGTGTTCTCTGTCAGTGTGTTAATATTCCTGAGGACAGTGGGGGTGTTTTACACTTCACAAGGTGTGTCTGACTCTGGGTCATGATATACACAGTGTGTCAGTGAGTGTGTTAATATTAATCTGTGTTCTCTGTCAGTGTGTTAATATTCCTGAGGACAGTGGGGGTGTTTTACACTTCACAGGGTGTATCTGACTGTGAGTCATGATGTACACAGTGTGTCAGTGAGTGTGTTCATATTAATCTGTGTTCTCTGTCAGTGTGTTAATATTGCTGAAGACAGTGGGGGTGTTTTACACTTCACCGGGTGTATCTGACTGTGAGTCATGATGTACACAGTGTGTCAGTGAGTGTGTTAATATTAATCTGTGTTCTCTGTCAGTGTGTTAATATTACTGAGGACAGTGGGGGTGTTTTACACTTCACAGGGTGTATCTCACTGTGAGTCATGATGTACACAGTGTGTCAGTGAGTGTGTTAATATTAATCTGTGTTCTCTGTCAGTGTGTTAATATTACTGAGGACAGTGGGGGTGTTCTACACTTCACAGGGTGTATCTGACTGTGGGTCATGATCTACACAATGTGTCAGTGAGTGTGTTAATATTAATCTGTGTTCTCTGTCAGTGTGTTAATATTCCTGAGGACAGTGGGGGTGGTTTACACTTCACAGGGTGTATCTGACTGTGGGTCATGATGTACACAGTGTGTCAGTGAGTGTGTTAATATCAATCTGTGTTCTCTGTCAGTGTGTTAATATTCCTGAGGACAGTGGGGGTCTTATAATCCTCACAGGGTGTATCTGACTGTGGGTCATGATGTACACAGTGTGTCAGTGAGTGTGTTAATATTAATCTGTGTTCTCTGTCAGTGTGTTAATATTCCTGAGGACAGTGGGGGTGTTTTACACTTCACAAGGTGTGTCTGACTCTGGGTCATGATATACACAGTGTGTCAGTGAGTGTGTTAATATTAATCTGTGTTCTCTGTCAGTGTGTTAATATTCCTGAGGACAGTGGGGGTCTTATAATCTTCACAGGGTGTATCTGACTGTGGGTCATGATGTACACAGTGTGTCAGTGAGTGTGTTAATATTAATCTGTGTTCTCTGTCAGTGTGTTAATATTCCTGAGGACAGTGGGGGTGTTTTACACTTCACAGGGTGTATCTGACTGTGAGTCATGATGTACACAGTGTGTCAGTGAGTGTGTTAATATTAATCTGTGTTCTCTGTCAGTGTGTTAATATTGCTGAAGACAGTGGGGGTGTTTTACACTTCACCGGGTGTATCTGACTGTGAGTCATGATGTACACAGTGTGTCAGTGAGTGTGTTAATATTAATCTGTGTAAACTGTCAGTGTGTTAATATTACTGAGGACAGTGGGGGTGTTTTACACTTCACAGGGTGTATCTGACTGTGGGTCATGATGTACACAGTGTGTCAGTGAGTGTGTTAATATTAATCTGTGTTCTCTGTCAGTGTGTTAATATTACTGAGGACAGTGGGGGTGTTCTACACTTCACAGGGTGTATCTGACTGTGGGTCATGATCTACACAATGTGTCAGTGAGTGTGTTAATATTAATCTGTGTTCTCTGTCAATGTGTTAATATTCCTGAGGACATTGGGGGTGGTTTACACTTCACAGGGTGTATCTGACTGTGGGTCATGATGTACACAGTGTGTCAGTGAGTGTGTTAATATTAATCTGTGTTCTCTGTCAGTGTGTTAATATTCCTGAGGACAGTGGGGATGTTTTACACTTCACAGGGTGTATCTGACTGTGGGTCATGATGTACACAGTGTGTCAGTGAGTGTGTTAATATTAATCTGTGTTCTCTGTCAGTGTGTTAATATTACTGAGGACAGTGAGGGTGTTTTACACTTCACAGGGTTTATCTGACTGTGGGTCATGATGTACACAGTGTGTCAGTGAGTGTGTTAATATTAATCTGTGTTCTCTGTCAGTGTGTTAATATTACTGAGGACAGTGGGGGTGTTTTACACTTCACAGGGTGTATCTGACTGTGGGTCATGATATACACAGTGTGTCAGTGAGTGTGTTAATATTAATCTGTGTTCTCTGTCAGTGTGTTAATATTACTGAGGACAGTGGGGGTGTTTTACACTTCACAGGGTTTATCTGACTGTGCTTCATGATGTACACAGTGTGTCAGTGAGTGTGTTAATATTAATCTGTGTTCTCTGTCAGTGTGTTAATATTACTGAGGACAGTGGGGGTGTTTTACACTTCACAGGGTTTATCTGACTGTGGGTCATGATGTACACAGTGTGTCAGTGAGTGTGTTAATATTAATCTGTGTTCTCTGTCAGTGTGTTAATATTACTGAGGACAGTGGGGGTGTTTTACACTTCACAGGGTGTATCTGACTGTGGGTCATGATATACACAGTGTGTCAGTGAGTGTGTTAATATTAATCTGTGTTCTCTGTCAGTGTGTTAATATTCCTGAGGACAGTGGGGGTGTTTTACACTTCACAGGGTGTATCTGACTGTGGGTCATGATGTACACAGTGTGTCAGTGAGTGTGTTAATATTAATCTGTGTTCTCTGTCAGTGTGTTAATATTACTGAGGACAGTGTGGGTGTTTTACACTTCACCGGGTGTATCTGACTGTGGGTCATGATGTACACAGTGTGTCAGTGAGTGTGTTAATATTAATCTGTGTTCTCTGTCAGTGTGTTGATATTACTGAGGACAGTGGGGGTGTTGTACACTTCACAGGGTGTATCTGACTGTGGGTCATGATATACACAGTGTGTCAGTGAGTGTGTTAATATTAATCTGTGTTCTCTGTCAGTGTGTTAATATTACTGAGGACAGTGGGGGTGTTTTAATCTTCACAGGGTGTATCTGACTGTGGGTCATGATGTACACAGTGTGTCAGTGAGTGTGTTAATATTAATCTGTGTTCTCTGTCAGTGTGTTAATATTCCTGAGGACAGTGGGGGTGTTTTACACTTCACAAGGTGTATCTGACTGTGGGTCATGATATACACAGTGTGTCAGTGAGTGTGTTAATATTAATCTGTGTTCTCTGTCAGTGTGTTAATATTCCTGAGGACAGTGGGGGTGTTTTACACTTCACAGGGTGTATCTGACTGTGAGTCATGATGTACACAGTGTGTCAGTGAGTGTGTTAATATTAATCTGTGTTCTCTGTCAGTGTGTTAATATTGCTGAAGACAGTGGGGGTGTTTTACACTTCACCGGGTGTATCTGACTGTGAGTCATGATGTACACAGTGTGTCAGTGAGTGTGTTAATATTAATCTGTGTTCTCTGTCAGTGTGTTAATATTACTGAGGACAGTGGGGGTGTTTTACACTTCACAGGGTGTATCTGACTGTGGGTCATGATGTACACAGTGTGTCAGTGAGTGTGTTAATATTAATCTGTGTTCTCTGTCAGTGTGTTAATATTACTGAGGACAGTGGGGGTGTTCTACACTTCACAGGGTGTATCTGACTGTGGGTCATGATCTACACAATGTGTCAGTGAGTGTGTTAATATTAATCTGTGTTCTCTGTCAGTGTGTTAATATTCCTGAGGACAGTGGGGGTGGTTTACACTTCACAGGGTGTATCTGACTGTGGGTCATGATGTACACAGTGTGTCAGTGAGTGTGTTAATATTAATCTGTGTTCTCTGTCAGTGTGTTAATATTCCTGAGGACAGTGGGGATGTTTTACACTTCACAGGGTGTATCTGACTGTGGGTCATGATGTACACAGTGTGTCAGTGAGTGTGTTAATATTAATCTGTGTTCTCTGTCAGTGTGTTAATATTACTGAGGACAGTGGGGGTGTTTTACACTTCACAGGGTTTATCTGACTGTGGGTCATGATGTACACAGTGTGTCAGTGAGTGTGTTAATATTAATCTGTGTTCTCTGTCAGTGTGTTAATATTACTGAGGACAGTGGGGGTGTTTTACACTTCACAGGGTGTATCTGACTGTGGGTCATGATATACACAGTGTGTCAGTGAGTGTGTTAATATTAATCTGTGTTCTCTGTCAGTGTGTTAATATTACTGAGGACAGTGGGGGTGTTTTACACTTCACAGGGTTTATCTGACTGTGGGTCATGATGTACACAGTGTGTCAGTGAGTGTGTTAATATTAATCTGTGTTCTCTGTCAGTGTGTTAATATTACTGAGGACAGTGGGGGTGTTTTACACTTCACAGGGTTTATCTGACTGTGGGTCATGATGTACACAGTGTGTCAGTGAGTGTGTTAATATTAATCTGTGTTCTCTGTCAGTGTGTTAATATTACTGAGGACAGTGGGGGTGTTTTACACTTCACAGGGTGTATCTGACTGTGGGTCATGATATACACAGTGTGTCAGTGAGTGTGTTAATATTAATCTGTGTTCTCTGTCAGTGTGTTAATATTACTGAGGACAGTGGGGGTGTTTTACACTTCACAGGGTGTATCTGACTGTGGGTCATGATGTACACAGTGTGTCAGTGAGTGTGTTAATATTAATCTGTGTTCTCTGTCAGTGTGTTAATATTACTGAGGACAGTGGGGGTGTTTTACACTTCACCGGGTGTATCTGACTGTGGGTCATGATGTACACAGTGTGTCAGTGAGTGTGGTAATATTAATCTGTGTTCTCTGTCAGTGTGTTGATATTACTGAGGACAGTGGGGGTGTTGTACACTTCACAGGGTGTATCTGACTGTGGGTCATGATATACACAGTGTGTCAGTGAGAGTGTTAATATTAATCTGTGTTCTCTGTCAGTGTGTTAATATTACTGAGGACAGTGGGGGTGTTTTACACTTCACCGGGTGTATCTGACTGTGGGTCATGATGTACACAGTGTGTCAGTTAGTGTGTTAATATTAATCTGTGTTCTCTGTCAGTGTGTTAATATTGCTGAAGACAGTGGGGGTGTTTTACACTTCTCAGGGTGTATCTGACTGTGGGTCATGATATACAGAGTGTGTCAGTGAGTGTGTTAATATTAATCTGTGTTCTCTGTCAGTGTGTTAATATTCCTGAGGACAGTGGAGGTGTTTTACACTTCACCGGGTGTATCTGGCTGTGAGTCATGATGTACACAGTGTGTCAGTGAGTGTGTTAATATTAATCTGTGTTCTCTGTCAGTGTGTTAATATTACTGAGGACAGTGGGGGTGTTTTACACTTCACAGGGTGTATCTAACTGTGGGTCATGATATACACAGTGTGTCAGTGAGTGTGTTAATATTAATCTGTGTTCTCTGTCAGTGTGTTAATATTACTGAGGACAGTGGGGGTGTTCTACACTTCACAGGGTGTATCTGACTCTGGGTCATGATATACACAGTGTGTCAGTGAGTGTGTTAATATTAATCTGTGTTCTCTGTCAGTGTGTTAATATTGCTGAGGACAGTGGGGGTGTTTTACACTTCACAGGGTGTATCTGACTGTGGGTCATGATGTACACAGTGTGTCAGTGAGTGTGTTAATATTAATCTGTGTTCTCTGTCAGTGTGTTAATATTCCTGAGGACAGTGGAGGTGTTTTACACTTCACCGGGTGTACCTGGCTGTGAGTCATGATGTACACAGTGTGTCAGTGAGTGTGTTCATATCAATCTGTGTTCTCTGTCAGTGTGTTAACATTACTGAGGACAGTGGGGGTGTTTTACACTTCACAGGGTGTATCTAACTGTGGGTCATGATATACACAGTGTGTCAGTGAGTGTGTTAATATTAATCTGTGTTCTCTGTCAGTGTGTTAATATTCCTGAGGACAGTGGGGGTGTTTTACACTTCACAGGGTGTATCTGACTGTGAGTCATGATGTACACAGTGTGTCAGTGAGTGTGTTAATATTAATCTGTGTTCTCTGTCAGTGTGTTAATATTGCTGAAGACAGTGGGGGTGTTTTACACTTCACCGGGTGTATCTGACTGTGAGTCATGATGTACACAGTGTGTCAGTGAGTGTGTTAATATTAATCTGTGTTCTCTGTCAGTGTGTTAATATTACTGAGGACAGTGGGGGTGTTTTACACTTCACAGGGTGTATCTCACTGTGAGTCATGATGTACACAGTGTGTCAGTGAGTGTGTTGATATTAATCTGTGTTCTCTGTCAGTGTGTTAATATTCCTGAGGACAGTGGGGGTGTTTTACACTTCACAGGGTGTATCTGACTGTGGGTCATGATGTACACAGTGTGTCAGTGAGTGTGTTAATATTAATCTGTGTTCTCTGTCAGTGTGTTAATATTACTGAGGACAGTGGGGGTGTTTTACACTTCACAGGGTGTATCTGACTGTGAGTCATGATGTACACAGTGTGTCAGTGAGTGTGTTAATATTAATCTGTGTTCTCTGTCAGTGTGTTAATATTACTGAGGACAGTGGGGGTGTTTTACACTTCACAGGGTGTATCTGACTGTGAGTCATGATGTACACAGTGTGTCAGTGAGTGTGTTAATATTAATCTGTGTTCTCTGTCAGTGTGTTAATATTACTGAGGACAGTGGGAATGTTTTACACTTCACCGGGTGTATCTGACTGTGGGTCATGATATACACAGTGTGTCAGTGAGTGTGTTAATATTAATCTGTGTTCTCTGTCAGTGTGTTAATATTACTGAGGACAGTGGGGGTGTTTTACACTTCACAGGGTTTATCTGACTGTGGGTCATGATATACACTGTGTGTCAGTGAGTGTGTTAATATTAATCTGTGTTCTCTGTCAGTGTGTTAATATTGCTGAGGACAGTGGGGGTGTTTTACACTTCACAGGGTGTATCTGACTGTGGGTCATGATGTACACAGTGTGTCAGTGAGTGTGTTAATATTAATCTGTGTTCTCTGTCAGTGTGTTAATATTACTGAGGACAGTGGGGGTGTTTTACACTTCACAGGGTGTATCTGACTGTGGGTCATGATATACACAGTGTGTCAGTGAGTGTGTTAATATTAATCTGTGTTCTCTGTCAGTGTGTTAATATTACTGAGGACAGTGGGGGTGTTTTACACTTCACAGGGTGTATCTGACTGTGGGTCATGATATACACAGTGTGTCAGTGAGTGTGTTAATATTAATCTGTGTTCTCTGTCAGTGTGTTAATATTGCTGAGGACAGTGGGGGTGTTTTACACTTCACATGGTGTATCTGACTGTGGGTCATGATGTACACAGTGTGTCAGTGAGTGTGTTAATATTAATCTGTGTTCTCTGTCAGTGTGTTGATATTACTGAGGACAGTGGGGGTGTTTTACACTTCACAGGGTGTATCTGACTGTGGGTCATGATGTACACAGTGTGTCAGTGAGTGTGTTAATATTAATCTGTGTTCTCTGTCAGTGTGTTGATATTACTGAGGACAGTGGGGGTGTTTTACACTTCACAGGGTGTATCTGACTGTGGGTCATGATGTACACAGTGTGTCAGTGAGTGTGTTAATATTAATCTGTGTTCTCTGTCAGTGTGTTAATATTCCACACTAGCCAAATCGCCCCTTTCACATTTTGCTCTCTCTCTCCCCCCACAACTCCTCTTGCACCTTCTCCTCCTTTGAGCTCATCACTTTGTTCCCCAAATCCCATCCCCCACTCCCATACACCATTCCCCGATACCACTACCCCCTAACACCCCTCTCCCACTCCCCTTCCCCACTCCCCTCCCAACTTCCCTACTTCATTCCCCTCCCCCACTTCCCAACCCCACCCCCAACCAGACTCCCCTATCCCACTGCTTCCCCCACTGCCCTCCCTCACTCTCCTACCCCACACCCCTCCCCCACTCCCCTCCCCATCTCCCCTCAACCACTCCACTCCCCAACTCCATCACTATCGCCCCTCCCCCACTCCCCTCCCCCACTCCCCTCCGCCAATCCCCTCCTCCAATCCGATCCCCCACTCCCCTCCACACTCCCCTCCCCAACTCCGCTCCCCTACACACCTCTTCCCTCCCCTCCCGCACTACCCTCCCACACTCCCCAGCCCACTTCCCTCCCCCACTCCCCTACCCCATTCCTGCTGCCACTCCCCTACCCTACTCCCCTTCCCCACTCCACTCCCCTCTCAATGCCTCCACTCCCCTACCGCACTCCCCTCCCCAGTCCCCTTACAACTCCACTCCCACACTCCCCTACATCATTCCCCTACCCCACTCCCCAACTCCACTCCCATCCCCCACTACCCTATCACACTCCCCTTCCCTCCTCCCTTCCCACACTCCCCCTACCGAACTCCCCTCCCACACTCCCCGACCACACTCCCCTACCACGCTCCCCTCCCCCACTCCCCTCTCCCAGCCCTGACTCACCTACAGCACTCCCCTACCCCACTTCCTGTCCCCCACTCCCCACTCCCACTCCCTTCACCCACTCCCCTACCCCTACCCATCCCTCACTCCCTTACAACAGTACCCTTCCCTACTCCCTTCCCACACTCTCCCTACCGAACTCCCCTCCCACACTCCCCGACTACACTCCCCTACCACACTCCCATCCCCCACTCCCCTCCCCCCACCCCAACTCATCTACCGCACTCCCCTACACCACTTCCTGTCCCCCACTCCCCTCTCCCACTCCCTTCATCCACTCCCCTCCCCCACCCCCCTCCCCCACTCCCCTATATCACTCCCCTACCCCACTACCTATCCCCCACTCCCTGTCCCCCCCTCCCCTCCCCCACTCCCCTACCCCACTCCCCTACCCCACTCCCCTCGACCACTCCCCTAACACACTCCCTATATCACTCCCCTACCCCACTCCCCCTGTCCCCCATTCCCTGTCCCCCACTCCCCTCCACAACTCACCTCCCCCACTCCCCTACCCCACTCCCGCACCCCACTCCTTACCCCCACTCCTCTACCCAAATCCCCTCCCCAACTCCCCTCCCCCCTCCCCTCCCCCACTCCCCACCCAACTCATTACCCCACTCCCCTACCCCACTCCCCTCACCAACTCCCTTACCACCCGCCCCTACTCCACTCCCCTCCCAAACTCACCTCCCCCACTCCCCTCCACAACTCCCCTCCCTCACTTCCCTCCAGAACACCCCTCCCCAACTCCCCCCAACAGCCCTCCCCCACTTCCCTCACCCACCTCCCTCCCCCACACCCCTCCCCCACTCCCCTCCCCAACTCCTCTCCCCACTCCCCTCCCACTCTCCCCGCCCCAGCTCCCCTCGTCCACTCCCCTCCCACATTAACTTCCCCCACTCTCCTCCCCACTCCCCTCCCCAACTAGCCTCCCCAACTCCGCTACCACACTCCCCTACCACATTCGCTGAACCCACTCCCTTACCACACCCCACCACCAATCCCCTCCCCTACTCCGATCCACCACTCCGCTTCCCTCCACCTCTTCACTGCCCTCACCGAAGACAATCCCATCCTCCACTACCCTCCCCTACTCCCCTGCCCCACACCCCGACCCCACACCCCGACCGCACTTCCCTCCACAACTCCCCTACCCCACTCCCCTACCACACTCCCCTACGCCACTCCCCGACCCTACTCCCCTACCGCACACCCCTCCACAACTCCCCTACCCCACTCCCCTACCCCATTCCCCTCCTCCACACCCCTCCCCACTCCCCTACCTCACTCCCCTCCCCCACACCCCTACCCACCTCTCCTACCCCACCCCATCCCCCACTCACCTTCTCTCCACCACCTCACTGCCCTCCAATACCCAACGCCCCTACCCCACTCCACTATCCCATTCCCACTCCCCTACCACACTCCCATCCCCCACTCGCCACCCCCACTCCCCTACATCACTCCCCTACCCCACGCCCTGTCCCCCACTCCCCTCCCCAACTCCCATCCCCCACTCCCCTATCCCACTCCCCACCCCACTTCCATCGCACACTCCTCTACCCCACTCCCCTCCCCAAGTCCCCTCCCCAACTCCCCTATCCCACTCCCCTCCACAGCGCCCCCGCAACTCCCCTCACAAACTCCCATACCCCACTCCCCTCCACCACTCACATCCCCCACTCCCCTCCCCAACTCCCCTGCCTCACTTCCTTTCCCCACTCCCCTCCCCAAATCCTCCCAACTTCCCTCCCCCACTCCCCGGCCTATCTCTCCTCCCCACTCGCCTCCCAAACTCCCTGACCCCATCCCCTACCCCATTCTCCTACCCCACTCCCCTAACGCACTCCCTTATCACATCCCCTCCACCACTCAGCTTCCCTCCACCTCTTCACTGCCCTGCCCAACCACACTCCCATCCCCCAGTACACTCCCCCAATCCCCAACCCCACGCCCCTCCCCCACTCCCCTACTGCACTCCCTCTGCAACTCCCCTACCCCACTCCCCTACCACACTGCCCTTCCCCACTCCCCTACCCCAATCCCCTACCACACTCCCCTACCCCACTCCCCTCCACCACTCCCATACCTCACTACCCTCCCCTACTCCCGTACCCACATCTCCTACCACACCCCTTCCCCACTCCCCTTCCCTCCACCTCCTCACTGCCCTCCACTACCCAACACCTCGACCCTACACACATCCTCACTCCCCTCCCCACTCCCCTTCCCTCCACCTCCTCACTGCGCTCACCTATCCCACGCCCCTTAACCACTCCCTACATCACTCCCCTCCCCCACTCCCTCCCCCACTCCCCTCCCAAACTCCCTGACCACATCCCCTACCCAATTCTCCTACCTCACTCCCCTACCTCACACCCTTACCACACCCCCTCCTCCAATCACCTCACCCACTCCCCTCCACCACTCAGTTCCCTCCACCTCTTCACTGCCCTGCCCAACCACACTCCCATCCCCCAGTACACTCCCCCAATCCCCAACCCCACTCCCCTCCCCCATTCCCCTACTGCACTCCCTCGACAACTCCCCTACCCCAATCCCCTAACACACTCCCCTACCCCACTCCCCTCCACCACTCCCATACCTCACTATCCTCCCCTACTCCCGTACCCACATCTCCTACCACATCCCTTCCCCACTCCCCTTCCCTCCACCTCCTCACTGCCCTCCACTACCCAACACCTCGACCCTACACACATCCTCACTCCCCTCCCCACTCCCCTTCCCTCCACCTCCTCACTGCCCTCCACTACCCAACACCTCGACCCTACACACATCCTCACTCCCCTCCCCACTCCCCTTCCCTCCACCTCCTCACTGCGCTTCCCTATCCCACGCCCCTTTCCCACTCCCTACATCACTCCCCTCCCCCACTCCCCTCCCCCACTCCCCTCAAAACTCCCATACCTCACTACCCTCCCCTACTCCCGTACCCACCTCTCCTACCACACCCCTTCCCCACTCCCCTTCCCTCCACCTCCTCACTGCCCTCCACTACCCAACACCTCGACCCTACACACATCCTCACTCCCCTCCCCATTCCCCTTCCCTCCACCTCCTCACTGCGCTCACCTATCCCACGCCCCTTTCCCACTCCCTACATCACTCCACTCCCCCACTCCCCTCCCCCACTCCCCTCCCAAACTCCCTGACCACATCCCCTACCCAATTCTCCTACCTCACTCCCCTACCTCACACCCTTGCCACACCCCCTCCTCCAATTACCTCACCCACTCCCCTCCACCACTCAGTTCCCTCCACCTCTTCACTGCCCTGCCCAACCACACTCCCATCCCCAGTACACTCCCCCAATCCCCAACCCCACTCCCCTCCCCCACTCCCCTACTGCACTCCCTCTACAACTCCCCTACCCCACTCCCCTACCACACTGCCCTACCCCACTCCCCTACCCCAATCCCCTACCACGCTCCCCTACCCCACTCCCCTCAACCACTCCCATACCTCACTACCCTCCCCTACTCCCGTACCCACATCTCCTACCACACCCCTTCCCCACTCCCTTTCCCTCCACATCCTCACTGCCCTCCACTACCCAACACCTCGACCCTCCCCACATCCTCACTCCCCTCCCCACTCCCCTTCCCTCCACCTCCTCACTGCGCTTCCCTATCCCACGCCCCTTTCCCACTCCCTACATCACTCCCCTCCCCCACTCCCCTCCCCCACTCCCCTCACAAACTCCCATACCTCACTACCCTCCCCTACTCCCGTACCCACCTCTCCTACCACACCCCTTCCCCACTCCCCTTCCCTCCACCTCCTCACTGCCCTCCACTACCCAACTCCTCGACCCTACACACATCCTCACTCCCCTCCCCACTCCCCTTCCCTCCACCTCCTCACTGCGCTCACCTATCCCACGCCCCTTTCCCACTCCCTACATCACTCCCCTCCCCCACTCCCCTCCCCCACTCCCCTCACCAACTCCCCTCACCGTCTCCCCTACATCACTCCCCTACCCCATTCCTTGTCGCCCACTCCCCTCTCCCACTCCCCTCTGCGACTCCCCTAACGCAGTCGCCTTTCCCATTCCCCTACCTCACTCCCCTCCCCCACTCCCCTCTCCCACTCCCCTCACCCACTCCCCTCCCCCACTCCTCACACAAACTCCCCTCACCCACTCCCCTACATCACTCCCCTACCCCACCCCTTGTCCCCCACTCCCCTCTCCCACTCCCCGCTCCCACTCCCCTAACGTACTCCCCTACCCCACACCCCTGCCTTACTCCCCTCCCCCACTCCCCGCCCCAACTCCCCTCCCCATTCCCATCCACCACTATTCTACCCCACTCCCCTCCCCTACTCCACTCCCCGCTCCCCACCCCCACGGACCTATGCCACTCCCCTACCCCACTCCCTCTACCCCACTACCCTCCCTCCCCTCCCACACTCCATCCCCAACTCCCCTCCCCACTCCCCTACCCCACTGCCACACCCCACTACACTCCCCCACTCCTCTCACATTCTCCCCTACCCCACTGCCACACCCCACTCCACTCCCCCACTCCTCTCACACACTCCCCTCCCCCTCTCCTCTCCGCAACTCCCCGCAACCACCTCTCCCCACGCCCCTCCCCCACTCACTTCCCCCACTCCCCTACCGCAGTCCCCTATCCAACCCTCCCCAACTCCCCTTCCCAACTACCATCCCCAACTCTCCTCCCCCACTCCCCCACCAATTCCCATACCCAACTCCCCTGCACCACTTACCACCCCACTCCCTTCCCCCACACCCCTTCTCAACTCCCCTCCCTCACTCCCCTCCCCAGCTCCCCTCCCGTACTACACTCCCCCACAGTCCTCCTCAACTCCCCGCACTAACTTCCATACCCGACTCCCCTACTCCACTCCCCTCCTTCACTCCCCTTCTCACATCCTCCCCATCTCCCCTCCCTCACTCCCCTCCCTCAATCCCCTCCCTCTTTCCCCTCCCCCACTCCCCTACCCCACTCCCCTACCCCATCCCGTACCCCACTCCCCTACCCCACACCCCTACCCCACTCCCCACCCCCACTCCCATCCCCAATTCCCCACCCCCACTCCCCTCACTCACTCCCCTGCTCCACTCCGCTCACCCACTCCTCTCACGAACTCTCCATCCCCACCCCCCTCAACAACTCCCATACCCAACTCCCATGCTCCACATCCCACCCTCCTCCCCACCCCACTCCCCTCCCCACACCCCTCCCCCATTCCACTCCCCTCTCCCCTCCCCACGGACCTTTGCCACTCCCCTACCCCACTCCCAGTCCCCCACTCCCCTCCCTCATTCCCCTCCCCCAGTCCCCTTCCCCACTCCCCTACTGCACACCCATACCCCACTCCTCACACCCACTCCCATACCCAACAAGCCTCCCCCACTCCCCTACCCCACACCTGCAGACCACTACACTCCCCTCCCCCTCTCCTCTCCGCAACTCCCCGCAACTACTCCTCTCCCCACTCCCCTCCCCCACACCCTTCCCCTACTCCCCTACGGCTCTCCCCTCCCCAATCCCCTTCCCAACTCCCACCCCCAAATCTCCTCCCCCTCTCCCCTCACCAACTCCCATACCCAACTCCCCCGCCCAACTTACCACAACACTTCCCTCCCCCACACCCCTTCTCAACTCCCCTCCCTCACTCACTCCCCTCCCCCACTCCCCACCCCAACGCTGCTCCCCCACTGCCCGCACCAACTCCCATACCCTGCTCCCCTCCCCCACTCCCCTCCCCCACTCCCCTACCCCACTTTCCTCACCAACACCCCTCCCTCACTCCCCTCCCCCACTCCCCTCCCCAGCTCCCCTCCCCAACTCCCGTACCGGACTCCCATCCCCCACTCCACTCGCACACTCCCCTCCCCCACTCCAGTCCCTAACTCCCCTCCCCCACACCCCTCCTCAACTCCCCTCCCTCACTCCCCTACCCCACTCCCCTCACCCACTTCCCTCCCCCACTCCCCACCTTCACTCCCCTCCCCAACTCCCCTCCCCAACTCCCCACCCCAAATCCCCTGCCGCACTCCACTCCCCAACTCCCCTCCCCAACTCCCCTCCCCAAATCGCCTCCCTCACGCCCCTACACTACTCCCCTCCCCAACTCCCCACCCCAACTCCCCTATCGCACTCCACTCCCCAACTCCCCTCCCCCAATCCACTCCCCCGCTCCCCTCCCACACTTACCTCTAACAACTCCCCTGCCCCCCTCCCCTGCCCCCTCCCCAACCTCGCTCTCCTCCCCACTCCCATCCCCCACTCCCGTACTTCACAACAAATCCCCACTCCCCTACCCCACTCCCCACTCCCAATCCCCTCCACTACTACCCTCCCCAACTCCCCTCCCCAACGCCGCTCCCCCACTCCCCCACTCCCCAACCCACTCCCCTCCCCCTCCTCTCTGTAACTCCCCTCCCCCACTCCCCTACCGCACTCCCCTCCCTCACTCCCCTCCCTCACTCTCTTCCCTCACTCCCCTCCCCCACTACCCTCACTCACTCCCCTACCCCACTACCCTCACTCACTCCCCTCCCCCACTGCCCGACAGCACTCCCCTCCCCCTCCCCCACTCCCCTACTGCACTCCGCTCCCCCACACACCACATCAACTCCCCTCCCTCACTCCCCTCCCCCGCTCACCTCCACAACAACCCTCACTCACTCCCCTACCCCACTCCCCACCCCCACTCCAGTCCCAAACTCCCCTCCCCCACTCACCTCCCCAACTCCACAACCCCAATCACCTCCCCCACTCCCCTCCCCACTCCAGTAGCCAAATCCCCTCCCCCACTCCCCTCCCCCACCCCACCCCCCACGCCCCTCCCCAAGTCCCCTCCCCAACTCCGCTCCCACATTCCCACCCACTGCCCTCCCCCACTCCTGTACCCCACTCCCCTCCCCATATCCTCTCCGCAACTCCCCTCAACCACTCCGCTCCCCAACCCCTGCCGCAACTCCCCTCCCCCACTGTACTACCCAACTCCTCTACCCCACTCCCCTCCCCAACTCCCCTCCCCCAACACTCCTCCCGCACTTCCCTCACAATCTCCCATACCCCACTCCCCTACTCCACTCCCCGAAAACACACCCCTACCCCACACCCCTACCCCACACTTCACCCCCACTCCCATCCCCAACTCCCCTCCCCATTCTCCTACCCCACTCCCACACCCCACTACACTCCCCCACTCCTCTCACACACTCCCCTCCCCCTCTCCTCTCCGCAACTCCCCGCAACTACCTCTCCCCACGCCCCTCCCCCACTCACTTCCCCCACTCCCCTACCGCAGTCCCCTATCCAACCCTCCCCAACTCCCCTTCCCGACTACCATCCCCAACTCTCCACCCCCACTCCCCCACCAATTCCCATACCCAACTCCCCTGCACCACTTACCACCCCACTCCCTTCCCCCACACCCCTTCTCAACTCCCCTCCCTCACTCCCCTCCCCAACTCCACTCCCCAACTCCCCTCCCATACTACACTCCCCCACTGTCCTCCTCAACTCCCCGCACTAACTTCCATACCCGACTCCCCTACTCCACTCCCCTCCTTCACTCCCCTTCTCACATCCTCCCCATCTCCCCTCCCTCACTTCCCTCCCTCAATCCCCTCCCTCTTTCCCCTCCCCCACTCCCCTACCCCACTCCCCTACACCATCCCGTACCCCACTCCCCTACCCCACACCCCTACCCGACTCCCCACCCCCACTCCCATCCCCAATTCCCCACCCCCACTCCCCTCACTCACTCCCCTGCCCCACTCCGCTCACCCACTCCTCTCCCAAACTCTCCATCCCCACCCCCCTCACCAACTCCCATACCCAACTCCCATGCTCCACATCCCACCCCACTCCCCACCCCACTCCCCTCCCCACGCCCCTCCCCCATTCCACTCCCCTCTCCCCTCCCCCACGGACCTTTGCCACTCCCCTACCCCACTCCCAGTCCCCCACTCCCCTCCCTCATTCCCCTCCCCCAGTCCCCTTCCCCACTCCCCTACTGCACACCCATACCCCACTCCTCACTCCCACTCCCATACCCAACAAGCCTCCCCCACTCCCCGACCCCACACCTGCACCCCACTACTCTCCCCTCCCCCTCTCCTCTCCGCAACTCCCCGCAACGACTCCTCTCCCCACTCCCCTCCCCCACACCCTTCCCCTACTCCCCTACGGCTCTCCCCTCCCCAACTCCCCTTCCCAACTCCCACCCCCAAATCTCCTCCCCCACTCCCTTCACCAACTCCCATACCCAACTCCCCTGCCCGACTTACCACAACACGTCCCTCCCCCACACCCCTTCTCAACTCCCCTCCCTCACTCACTCCCCTCCCCCACTCCCCACCCCAACGCTGCTCCCCCACTGCCCGCACCAACTCCCATACCCTGCTCCCCTCCCCCACTCCCCTCCCCCACTCCCCTCCCCCACTTTCCTCACCAACACCCCTCCCTCACTCCCCTCCCCCACTCCCCTCCCCAGCTCCCCTCCCCAACTCCCGTACCGGACTCCCATCCCCCACTCCACTCCCACACTCCCCTCCCCCACTCCAGTCCCTAACTCCCCTCCCCCACACCCCTCCTCAACTCCCCTCCCTCAGTCCCCTACCCCACTCCCCTCCCCCACTCCCCTCCCCCACTCCCCACCTGCACTCCCCTCCCCAACTCCCCTCCCCAGCTCTCCACCCCAAATCCCCTGCCGCACTCCACTCCCCAACTCCCCTCCCCAACTCCCCTCCCCAACTCCCCTCCCCAACTCCCCTCCCCAACTCCCCTCCCCAACTCCCCTCCCCAACTCGCCTCCCTCACGCCCCTACACTACTCCCCTCCCCAACTCCCCTCCCCCACTCCCCTCCCCCACTCCCCACCTGCACTCCCCTCCCCAACTCCCCTCCCCAGCTCTCCACCCCAAATCCCCTGCCGCACTCCCCTCCCCAACTCCCCACCCCAACTCCCCTAACGCACTCCACTCCCCAACTCCCCTCCCCCAATCCACTCCCCCGCTCCCCTCCCGCACTTACCTCAAACAACTCCCCTGCCCCCCTCCCCTGCCCCCTCCCCTACCTCGCTCTCCTCCCCACTCCCATCCCCCACTCCCCTACTTCACAACAAATCCCCACTCCCCTACCCCACTCCCCACATCCAATACCCTCCACTACTACCCTCCCCAACTCCCCTCCCCAACGCCCCTCCCCCACTCCACAACCCACTCCCCTCCCCCTCCTCTCTGTAACTCCCCTCCCCCACTCCCCTACCGCACTCCCCTCCCTCACTCCCCTCCCTCACTCTCTTCCCTCACTCCCCTACCCCACTACCCTCACTCACTCCCCTACCCCACTACCCTCACTCACTCCCCTCCCCCACTGCCCGACAGCACTCCCCTCCCCCTCCCCCACTCCCCTACCGCACTCCCCTCCCCCACACACCACCTCAACTCCCCTCCCTCACTCCCCTCCCCCGCTCACCTCCACAACAACCCTCACTCACTCCCCTAACCCACTCCCCACCCCCACTCCAGTCCCAAACTCCCCTCCCCCACTCACCTCCCCAACACCACAACCCCAATCACCTCCCCCACTCCCCTCCCCACTCCAATAGCCAAATCCCCTCCCCCACTCCCCTCCCCCACCCCATCCCCCACGCCCCTCCCCAAGTCCCCTCCCCAACTCCGCTCCCACATTCCCACCCACTGCCCTCCCCCACTCCTGTACCCCACTCCCCTCCCCATCTCCTCTCCGCAACTCCCCTCAACCACTCCGCTCCCCAACCCCTGCCGCAACTCCCCTCCCCCACTGTACTACCCCACTCCTCTACCCCACTCCCCTCCCCAACTCCCCTCCCCCAACACTCCTCCCGCACTTCCCTCACAATCTCCCATACCCCACTCCCCTACTCCACTCCCCGACAGCACACCCCTACCCCAATCCCCTACACCACTCCACTCTCCTAACCCACTCCCTTCCCCCACTCCCTTCCCCCACTCGCTTCCCCCACTCCCCTACCCCCACTCCCCTACCCCCACTCCCCTACCCCTTCTCCCCTACCCCCACTCCCCTTTCCCACTCCCCTTTCCCACTCCCCTTTCCCACTCCCCTCCCTCACTTCCCGACCCCAATTCCCGACCCCACAGCCCTACCACACTTCCCGACCCCACACCCCTCCCCACTCTCATTCCCTCCACCTCCTCACTGCCCTGCCCTGTCCCACTCCCCTGTCCCACTCCCCTCCCCCACTCCCCTAACCCACTCCCCTAACCCACTCCCCTAACTCACTCCCCTACCCCACACTCCCCTACCCCACACTCCCCTCCCCCACACGACCCTTCACAACACTCCCCTCCCCCACTCCACTCCCCTCCCCCACTCCCCTTCCCCACTCCCCTCCCCCACTCTCCTCCCCCAGTCCCCTCCCCGATTCCCCTACCTCACTCCCCTCCCCTCTCCCCAACCCCACTCACCTAACACACACCCCTCCCCCACTCCCCTACCCCATTCCACTCCCCTTCCCTCCAAATCCTCACTGCCCTCCCCTACACCACGCCCCTACCCCACTCCCCATCACCACACCCTTACCCCACTCCGCTACCCCACTCCGCTACCCCACTCCCTGACACCACATCCCTACCGCAGTCCGCTCCCCAACTTTCCTACCCCACTCCCCTCCCCTCCACCTCCTCACTGCCCTCCACTACCCAACTCTCCTAACCCACACACCTCCCCCACTCCACTCCCCAACTCCCCTTCCCTCCACTCCCCTCCCCTCTCCCTGCCCCCACTCACTTACGCCACTCCCCTACCCCATTCACTGTCCCCCACTCCCCTCTCCCACTCCTCCACCCGACTCCCCTCCCCTCTCCTCTCCTCTCCGCATCTCCCCTTCCCCACTCCTCTCCCACGCTCCCTGCCTCAACTCCCGTCTCTCACTCCCCTAAACAACTCCCCTTCCCCCTCCCCTCCCCCACTCCCCTCCCCCACTCCCATCCCCCACTCCTCTATCCCACTCCCCTATCCCACTCCCCTCCCTCACTTCCCTCGTCAACTCCCCTCCCTCACTCCCCTCCGCCAACTCCCCTCCACCAACTCCCCTCCCCCAACTCCCCTCCCCCAACTCCCCTCCCTCTATCCCCTCCCCCACTCCCCTCTCCTCTACTCCCCAAATCTCCTCCCCAACTCCTGTCCGCCACTCACCTTCACAAACCCCCTCCCCCGCTCCCCTCCCCCGCCCCCTCCCCACCCCCTCCCCCGCTCCCCTCCCCTCCCCCACTCCCGTCCACCATTCCGCATCCCTGCACCTCCTCACTGCCCACCGTACCCCACTCCCCTCCCCCACTCCCCTCCCCCACAACCCTACCCCACACCCCTACTCCACACCACTAGCCCACTCCCCTCCCCCACTCCTCTCCCCCACTCCCCTCCCCCACTCCCCCACTCCCCTCCCCCACTCCCCACCCCCACTCCCCTCCCCCACTCCCCTCCCCCACTCCCCACCCCCACTCCCCTCCCCCACTCCCCTCCCCCACAACCCTACCCCACACCCCTACTCCACACCACTAGCCCACTCCGCTCCCCACCTCCCCTCCCCCACGCCACTCCCCCACTCCCCCACTCCCCCACTCCCCTCCCCCACTCCCCACCCCCACTCCTCTCCCCACTCCCCTCCCCCACTCCCCTATCCCACTCCACTTTCCCACTCCCCGACCCGACTCCCCTTCCCCACATCCCTTCCCCCACATCCCTTCCCTCCAAATCCTCACTGCCCTCCCCTACACCACTCCCCTCCCCCACTCCCTTTTCCTCCACCTCCTCACTGCCCTCCCCTCCCCCACTACCCTCCTCCACTCCCCTCCCCTACTCCCCTTCCTTCTCCTCCACAATGCCCTCCCCTACCCAACGCCCCTACACCACTCCCCTTCACTCCACCTTCTCACTGCCCTCCCCTCCCCCACTCCCCCACTCCCCTACCGCACTCCCCTACCGCTCACCACGAACGCACTCCCCTCCACCACTCCCCTTCCACACTCCCCTCCCTCACTACCCTCCCCAACTACCCTCCCCAACTCCCCCCCAACTCCCCTCCCCCTACTCCCCTCCCCCACTCCCATCCCCCACTCCCCTCTCCCACTCCCCTCCCCCACTCCTCCACCCCGCTCCCCTCTGTCTCTCCTCACCGCATCTCCCCTTCCCCACTCCTCTCCCACACTCCCTGCCTCAACTCCCCTCCCCCACTCCCCTAAACCACTCCCCTTCCCCCTCCCCTCCCCAACACCCTCCCCCACTCCCCTAAATCACTCCCCTTCCCCCTCCCCTCCCCAACACCCTCCCCCACTCCCCTCCCTCAATCCCCTCGTCAACTCCCCTCCCTCACTCCCATCCCTCACTCCCCTACCCCACTTCCCTACCCCACTCCCCTCACTAACTTCCCTACCCCACTCCCCTCCCCAACTCCCCTCCCCAACTCCCCTCCCCAACTCCCCTCCCCAACTCCCCTCCCTCACTCCCATCCCTCACTCCCCTACCCCACTTCCCTACCCCACTCCCCTCACTAACTTCCCTACCCCATTCCCCTCCCCAACTCCCCTCCCCAACTCCCCTCCCCAACTCCCCTCCCCCACTCCCCTACCCCACTCCCCTCTCCCACTCCACTCCCCAAATCCACTCCCCCAACTCCTCTCCGCCCACTCACTTCCCCCGCTCCCCTCCCCCACACCCCTCCCCCGCTCCCGTCCACCACTCCGTATCCCTGCACCTCCTCACTGCCCTCCCGTACCCCACTCCCCTCCCCACTCCCCTCCCCACTCCCCTCCCCATTCCCCTCCCCCACTCCCCTCCCCCACTCCCCTTCCCCACTCCCCTTCCCCACTCCACTTTCCCACTCCCCGACAACACTCCCCTTACCCACATCCCTTCCCTCCAAATCCTCACTGCCCTCCCCTACACCACTCCCCTCCCCCACTCCCTTTTCCTCCACCTCCTCACTGTCCTCCAATCCCCTCCCCCTACTCCCCTTTCTTCTCCTCCACACTGCCCTCCCCTACCCAACTCCCCTACGCCGCTGCCCTGCCCACTCCCCACGCCACTCCCCTTCACTCCACCTCCTCACTGCCCTCCCCCACTTCCACCAGTCCCCAACTCCACTCCCCTCCCCAACTCCCCTCCCCCTCACACCACCCCCAGATCCCTCCCCAACTCCCCTCCCCAACTCCCCTCCCCCACTCCCCCTCACCCCACTCCCCTCACCCACTCCCCTCCCCCACTCCCAAACACCCCACCCCCCAAATCCCCTCCCCCACACCCCTGCACCTCTCCCCTACCCCACTCTCCTCCCAATTCCCCTATCACACTCCCCTCCAAAACTCCCCTCCCCAATCCCCAACTCCCCTCCCCACTCCCATCCCCCGCTGCCCTCCGCCATTCCCCTCCCCCACACCCCTACCCCACACCCCTGCCCCACACCCCTGCCCCACTCCACTACCCCACTCCACTACCCCACTCCACTACCCCACTCCAGTCCCCAATTACCTACCTCACTCCCCTCCCATACTCCCCTAGTCACCTCTCCTACCCCACTCCCCTTCCCCACTCCCCTTCCCTCCACCTCCTCACTGCACCCCCGGTCCCCAACTTCCCTACACCAAACACCTCCCCCAGGCCCCTCCCTCACTCCACTTCTCTCCACATCCTCACTGTGCTCCAGTCCCCAACTCCCCTACACCACACATCCCCCCACTCCCCTACATCACTCCCCTACATCACTCCCCTACATCACTCCCCTCCCCCACTCCCCCTCCCCCTCTCCACTCCCCCTCTCCCCTCCCCTCTCTCCTCCCCCTCTCATCTCTGCAAAACTCCTTCCCCACTCCTCTACCCCACTCCTCTAGCCCACTCCTCTAGCCCCACTCCTCTACCCCAAGTCCCCTCCCCCAGTCCCCCTCCTCAAGTCCCCTCCCCAAGTCCCCTCCCCAAGACCCCTCCCCATGTCCCCTCCCCATGTCCCCCTTCCTCATGTCCCCTCCCCAGGTCCCCTCCCCAGCTCCCCTCCCCAACACCCCTCACTATCTACCCTCACCATCTCCCCTCACTATCTCCCCTCACCATCTTGCCTCACCAACTCCCCTTCCCCCACTCCCCTCCTCCCACTCCCCTCCCGCACTCCCCTCCCGCTCACCCCTTCGGCTCTGCCCTCCCCCGCACCCCTCCCCCACTCCCCTCCCCCACTAACCACCCTCACATCCCTCCCCACTCCACGCCCACACTCCACGCCCCCACTCCACTCCCCCACTCCACTCCCAGACCGACTCCCCTCCCCAACTCTCCTCCCCCAATCCCCTCCCCGACTCCCCTCCCCCTCTCCCCTGCCCCTCTCCACTACCCGACTCCCCTCCCGTCCACCACTCCGCTTCCCTGTACCTCTTCATAGCCCTCCCCTACAACACTCCCATCCCCCACTCCGCTCCCCAACTCTCCTACCTCACACCCCTCCCCCAATCCCCTTCCCTCCACCTCCTCACTGCCCTCCACAACCCAACTTCCCTACCCCACACACCTCCCCCACTCCCCTATCCCACTCCCCTATCCCACTCCACTTTCCCACTTCCCTACCCCACTCCCCTAACTCACTCCGCCCCCCAACTCCACTACCCCACTCCCCGACCCCACACCCCGACCCCACTCCCCGACCCCACACCCCGACCCCACTCCCCACCCAGCACCCCTACCCAGCACCCCGACCCCACTCTCCTCCTACACTCTCCTCCCCCACTCTCCTCCCCCACTCCCCGCCCCCACTCCCCTAACCATCTCCCCTACCCCACGCCCCTACTCCACTCCCCTCTCCCACAACCCCTCCCCCACACCCCACCCACACTCCCCTCCCTCACTCCCCTCCCTCATTCCCCTCCCCCACTCCCATCCCCCACTCCCCTCCCTCACTTCCCTACCCCACTACCGTCCCCAACTACCCTCCCCAACTACGCTCCCCAACTCCCCACCCCAACTCCCCTTCCACACTCCCCTTCCACACTCCCCTTCCTCACTCCCCTACCCCACTACCCTCCCCAACTACCCTCCCCAACTACCATCCCCAACAACCCTCCCCAACTCCACACCCCAACTCCCCACCACCAATTCCCCTTCCACACTCCTTTCCCACACTCCCCATCCACACTCCCCTCCCACACTCCCTTCCCACACTCAACTCCCCCACTCCCCTCCCCCACTCAACTCCCCAACTCCCCTTCCTCACCCCCTACCTCACTCCCCTCCCCAACTCCCCTCCCCCTACTCCCCTCCCCCCACTCCCCTCCCCCCACTGCCCTCCCCCCACTCCTCCACCCCACTCCCCTCTGCCTCTCCTCTCCGCATCTCCCCTTCCCCACTCCTCTACCACGCTCCCTGCCTCAACTCCCCTCCCCCACCCCCTAACCACTCCCCTTCCCCCTCCCCTCCCCCACACCCCTCCCCCACTCCCCTCCCCCACTCCCCTCCCTCAATCCCCTCGTCAACTCCCCTCCCTCACTCCCCTCCCCCACTTCCCTACCCCACTCCTCTCCCCAACTCCCCTCCCCCACACCCCACACCCGCTCCCCTCCCCCGCCCCCCTCCCCCGCTCCTGTCCACCACTCCGTATCCCTGCACCTCCTCACTGTGCTCCCGTACCCCACTCCCCTCCCCCACTCCCATTCCCCCACTCCCCTCCCCCACACCCCTACCCCACACCCCTACCCCATTCCGCTCCCCAACTCCCCTACCCCTCTCCCCTCCCCCTTCCCCCACTCCCCTCCCGCACTCCCCTTACCCGCATCCCTTCCCTCCAAATCCTCACTGCCCTCCCCTGCACCACTCCCCTGACCCAATCCCTTTTCCTCCACCTCTTCACTGTCCTCCAATCCCCTCCCCTACTCCCCTTCCTTCTCCTCCACACTGCCCTCCCCACCACACTCCCATCCCCCACTCCGCTCCCCAACTCTCCTACCTCACACCCCTCCCCCACTCCCCTTCCCTCCACCTCCTCACTGCCCTCCTCAACACAACTCCCCTACCCCACACACCTCACCCACTCCACTCACCCACTCCCCTTCCCTCCACCTCCTCACTGCGCTCCCCTATCCCACTCCCCTATCCCACTCCACTATCCCACTGCCCTATCCGACTCCACTTTCCCACTTCCCTACCCCACTCCCCTAACTCACTCCACTCCCCAACACCATTACCCCTCTCCACTCCACCATTCCCCTAACCCCCTCCCCTAGCCCACTCCGTCCCACACTCCCCTTCCCCCACTCCAGTCCACCTCTGCGCTTCCCTGCACCTCTTCACTGCCATCCCCGACCACACTCCCATCCCTCACTACCCTCACGCACACCCCTACCCCACTCCCCTACACCACTCCCCTACCCCACTCCCCTACCGTACTCCACTAGCGCACTCCGCTACCGCACCCCCCTCCACCACTCCCCTACCCCACTCCCAATCACCACACACCAACCCCACTCCCCTACCCACTCACCTCCCCCACTCCGCTAACCCACTCCCCTCCCCCACTCCCCTCCCCCGCTCCCCTCCCCTGCTCCCTGACACCACTCCGGCTCCCCCACTCCCCTCACCCACTCCCCTCCCCCACTCCGCCCCACAACCCTCCCTCTTTCCCCTCCCCCTTTCCCCTCCCCCACTCCCCTCGCCCACTCCCCTCCCCCACTCCACTCCCCCACACCCCTCGCCCACTCCACTCCCGACACTCCTCCCCCACTCCACTCCCCTCCCCCACTCCCCTCCCCCTCACCCCTCCCCCACTCCCCTCCCCCACTCTCCTCCCGTCCAACACTCCACTTCCCTGCACCTCCTCACTGCCTCCCCTACCACACTCCCATCCCCCACTCCGCTCCCCAACTCTCCTGCCTCACACCCCTTCCCCACTGCCCTTCCCTCCATCTCCTCACTGCCCTCCTCAACCCAACTCCGCTACCCCACACACCTCTCCAACTCGACTCACCCCACTTCCCCTTCCCTCCACCTCCTCACTGCGCTCCCCTATCCCACTCCACTATCCCACTGCCCTATCCGACTCCACTTTCCCACTTCCCTACCCCACTCCCCTAACTCACTCCCCTCCCCAACTCCACTACCCCTCTCCACTCCACCATTCCCCTACCCCCCTCCCCTAGCCAAACCCTCCCACACTCACCTCCCCCCACTCCAGTCCACCTCTGCGCTCCCCTGCATCTCTTCACTGCCCTCCCCTAACACACTCCCATCCCCCACTACGCTCCTGCATTCCATACCCCACTCCCCTACCGCACTCCACCCCCCCACTCCCCTACCGCACTCCCCTCCACAACTCCCCTACAGCACTCCAAATCACTACACCACTCCTCTCCCCCACTCCCTACCTCAACTCCCCCTCCCCACTCCCCTAAACCACTCCCCTTCCCACTCCCCTCCCCCACTTCCCTCCCCCACTCCCCTCCCCCACTCCCCTCCCCCAAACCCATCACAAACTCCCCTACCCCACTCCCCTACTCCGCTCCACTCACACACTCACCTCCCCCACTCCGCTCCCCCACTCCCCTCCCTCACGCCCTCCGCCACACTCCTACCACACTCTACTCCCTCACTCACCTCCCCAACTCCCCTCCCCCGCTCCCCTCCCACACTAACCTCCCACACACCCCTTCCCACTCCCCTCCCCTCCGACACTCCCCTCGCCCTCTCTCCACCGCCACTCTCCTCCCGAACACCCCTCCCCCACTTCCCTCCCCCACCTCCTCCCCCACTCCACTCTCCTCCCCCACTCCCGTCCACCACTCCGCATCCCTGCACCTCCTCACTGCCCTCCCGTACCACACTCCCCTCCCCCCACCCCCCTACTCCAATCTCGTACCCCACTCCACTCCCCCACTCTCGTACCCCACTCCACTCCCCCACTCCCATACCTCACTCCCCTACACAACTCCCCTACCCCGCTCCCCTACCCCACTCCCCCACTCCCCCACTCCGCACCCCCACTCCGCTCCCCCACTCCCCACTCCCCTCATCCACTACCCTACCCAACTCCACTACCCAACTCCCATCCCCCATTCCCCTCCCCCACTCCCCTACCCCACTCCCCTACCGCACTCCACTACCGCTCTCCCACTCCCCCACTCCCCTATCGCACTCCACTACCGCTCTCCACTCCCCCACTCCCCTATCGCACTCCCCTTCACATCTCCCCGATCCTACTCCCCGACCCCACTCCCCGACCCCACTACCCCGGCCCCTCTCCCCGGCCCCACTCCCCAGAACCACTCCCCAGCCCCACTCCCCCAACCCCCACTCCCCCAACCCCATTCCCCAACCCCACTCCCCTCCCTCACTCCCTGACACCACACCCCGCTGCCCCACTCCCCTTCCCCACTCCCCTCCCCACTCCCCTCCCCTGCCCCAGTCCCCTGCTCCACTCCCCTGATCCACTCACCTGCCCCACTCCCCTGCCCACTTCCCTGACCCACTCCCCTGCCCCACTCCCCTGCCCCACTCTGCTACCCCACTCTGCTACCCCACTCCGCTCCCCCACTCCGCTCACCACCACTCACCTCCCCTATCGCAGTCTGCTCCCCAACTTTCCTAGCCCACTCCCCTCCCCTCCACCTCCTCACTGCCTTCCACTACCCAACTCTCCTACCTCACACACCTCCCCCACTCCACTCCACAACTCCCATTCCCTCAACACCCCTCCCCCACTCCACTCCCCTCTCCAAGCCCCCACTCACTGTCGCCACTCCCCTACCCATTCCCTGTCCCTCACCCCCCATCCTCACTCCCCTACCGCACTCACAAACCCCACTCCCA